>NC_140770.1:107391207-108848717 GCF_044657685.1 Stegodyphus dumicola
TGAATTAAAATATTTAGGTTACAAAATATCGCAAAAAGGGATCGAGACAGATGAATCAAAAATAATCGCGGTACAAAAGTATCCCACTCCAAACACGGCAAAGAAGCTCTCTTCTTTTCTAGGACTTTGTTCATATTATAGGTCCTTTATAAAAGATTTTGCGGCTATCGCTGAGCCATTGTTAAAATTAAAAAGGAAAAAGGCAAGATTCTCGTGGACGGCCGAAGCCAATAGTGGTTTCGAAAAATTAAAACAAGCATTAACGCAAGCCCCTGTGTTGAAATTTCCTGAAAAGGATGAAAATTTAGAAATTTCAGCGGATGCTTCGGATTATGCGGTAGGAGCGGTACTTTCGCAAAATCAGCAGCCAGTAGCATTTTTTAGCCGAACTTTAAATCAAACACAAAGAAACTATTCCGCGACCGAGAGAGAGGCACTTGCAGTTCTGTTAGCAGTGCAAAAGTTCCGAGTCTATTTTGGAAAGGCGCCGATAACAGTATATTCTGATCATGCGGCGGTAACTAGATTGTACTCTGGAAAAAATTTATCCCCAAGGTTAATAAGATGGGCACTCAAGCTGCAAGAATATAATCTGGTAATCAAGCATACCCCCGGAAAGGAAAATATCGTAGCAGATGCCCTGTCACGAATTAAATTAGACGAACAGGGTAATACCGTAAAAGTTGCAATGCTGACAGCGTGTACAATAAATTCCCGAGAAACTGTAATAACCGAACTGGGTAAGGATCCTGAGTTTGGAAGTATTTATGAGTATTTGAAGGATCCTGAAAATTTTAGCCACCAAGATATTGTGGCGATAAGAAATAGGGCGGCCCATTACGAACTAATAGATGGTCTATTATTTTATACAAAAACTACGAATTCCAACAACGAATTTCGACCTGTTATCCCAGCTAGTCTTAGATTAAATATCCTGCAAGAGCTCCATGACAGCCCTTTAGCTTCTCATGCTGGTATTCGAAAAACTACTCAACGCGTACGCGAGGCAGTCTACTTTCCTGAACTGCAAAAGTTAACAAGGGCGTATGTCCAGTCCTGCCCAACATGTCAAGCCGTTAATTATATTAATTTCCGCCCGGCCGGGTTTCTAAATAGTATTAAATCCGAATTTCCAAATGAAATAATCGGCATCGATTTATTGGGCCCTTTCCCAAAAAGTCAGTTAAACAAAAGTCGCTATCTCCTTGTTATAGTTGATCATTTTAGTAAATGGACCGAAATTGTTCCCTTAAAACGAGCCTCCGCGAAATTAGTTACCGATTCTATTTTAAATAAATATATTTTAAAATACGGGGCGCCCCTAAAAGTTATATCGGATAATGGTCCTCAATTTGTAAGTAATATATTTGAAGACATGTGCCAAAAACTGGGCATACGTCATTTAAAAATGGTCCCGTATCGGCCGCAATCAAATATAGCGGAACGGGTCAACAGAAATATAGTGAAAATTATCCGTAGTTATGTTAAAAATTTTCATAAAAGCTGGGATAACTATGTCAATGAATTTGCTTTCGCCCTTAGGACCGCAAAACATGATACAACGGGAAAAACTCCTGCTGAGTTATTTCTAGGCAGAAAGATTATAACACCGTTAGATAAACTATTTTATGTGCAACAAAGAGCCCCAGAATTTAAAATGGGTGATATAGAAAAACTAATAAAAGAAGCAAAAAAGAATACAGAAGTAGCACAGAGAAAACAGAAACTCTATTATGACTTGAAACGACGGGGAGTAACTTATAAAGTAGGGGATGAAGTTTTAAAAATTAAGCATTCACTTTCTTCAGCACCAGAAGATAAAACTGCCAAATTTTTCCCACGCTTTGAAGGACCATATGTTATAGAAAAAATAACTCACGCTGTTGTAGTATTAAAGGCAAGAAATGGTGAAACCTGTTCCGCAAACATTGACCAGATAAAACCATTCTATGACCGTAATAAAATGCAAATCTTTTCAGATCTTTTGCAGGATCCGGTACGGCAGACACCGCAGGTACAAGTTCCAGAGGTGGGAAAACGACAAGTACAAGGGCAAGCCAATGAGAGACAGAAGCAAGTAAAAAGAAAATTGCCCCGCGGAAAAATTGAAGGTACAAAGAAAAAGAAGCCGTTCCACCGTCCAAAAAACAGAGTTCACGAACACCCCCAGAATGAAGAAGGGAGAAGGCCGACGTATGTGGAAAAGACCGGGAGAAAGGACGGCAACTATAACCCGGCTGTGAAACGGAAGATTGACTCATCCGACAGAACTCTCCGCAGCAAAAGTCGCCGAACTGCGGAAGGGCCATCAGCGGCGGAGGAAAAAGTACAAGAAAAATTTGAACGGCCAACAACGAGGTCCAAGCAGGATCACGACAGAAGTTTCCCGGTTCCACCAAGACCAGCTGCCTTCAAGCGGCCAAGACCACAAGCAGAGGACAGAAGGAAGATGTTCAAGGGTGGCCGTAGTGGTGAAAAACGGAAGCTTCCAGAGGAAAGCACTGAAGGGCGAGCCCGTACAAGAAGGAGGATCAACCAAGCAACGGTCTGCAGCACCTTTAAAGACTGGGCCCAGAAAAGGATGTCTGAATATTACAAAGATAAGTAAAATTTTGTGTTACTTTACAAACTTAAGTTAATCTTTCATTCTTACTGCAAGTGGCAGATTTGAAGAAGTTTTACCTCATGCGAGGTCTACCTTTATCGCCAAAAGGGCGAGAAATGAGTTGTGACCGATTTTCTTATTATGTTTTTCAATTACTCGCGCGTAAAACTAAAGTTGATGTATAATAGCCTTGTCTAAAGACTTAAATATTGTAAAAAGTTATTGTATAAATTTTATTTAAAACATTCTAACAAGAAAGAAGTTTTAGTCTGAAAGACTTTTTGAAATGTAGTATTATTTCAATGTAGAAAGAATTGGCACTTGCTTTGAAAAGAATAGAAGTTAACAATGTACTACTAATGTATGTTTTCAAATGTGTAAAATTAACGGCATCTTGATATGTTCTTGTATACATGTGAACTGTTATTTTGAATGTTTAGAAATACCGTGATATGGTAAAAGTGAAAGTAATGTTAAAAAATTTGTTATTCGTGTGACTGTAAAGATTAAATCATGGTGAATATGTGTTAAAGGTTGAATGATGTAGTTAGGCTCTCTGACGCTACACTTTAGAGTTAGCCACTTTCAGAATAGTACCTCAGGGTCTAGAGTTGAAATTAGGGTGTGTTAAGAGGTCTCGTATGTTGAATTTTAACACGTTAGTGTTTTGATTGTAGGAGGAAGTGTTGAACACATAGACAGAAACACATTCGTGTTTGGTGTTTTTACAACACATGTCAGAGAGCACGGGGAGAGATAATTAAAATAGTCATGAATGAAATAAGAATGTTAAGAAAAGTATATTCTATATGTTATTTGCAATGTCATTCTGTAACATTTCATTAAACTAGTTTTCCTTCCAGATCTCTGGAAGGAACCAGAATTGAATAAAGCTCCTGTTTTGATGCAGTACAGATGAAAAATTAAAAAGATTGTTGTATATTCCGGGAGCTGCTATTGTAACAAATTTCTTTCTTTTAAATTTTTCTAGTTTCTAGCGAAGCATTTTTTTGTTAAAGGTTGGCCTCGCGTTAGTTTCTAGAGCTAAAAGTTTTCAACAAGGTCGTTTTAGACCTCAGTTTCAAACTAATTAACTCTGGCGGGAAGTATGTAAGGATCTTAAGTTTTACTAACGTTTATTTTATTTTAAATCTTTACTATCACTTCTTATTTTCTACTTCCGGCCAGAATTATAAGCGTGAAGGAGTTTATGCAAAGTTGTCTGGCGAACGCCAAGTATTTAAGTGTGGCCTTTTTGCCAAGCAGAAGAGAGGAAGCCGTGAGTTCGAAGCAGGCCGCTTACCTTAGAAGTTACGCAGTTGCTACTTTGCCTTCCAGGCCAGAGGTTTTAATCCTCTTGATAAATTAAACGTATTGTAGTGTTCACAGTCTCTGTGCTACATACGCTTTCTGTTATTATAAGGCCAATCTTATTCTAAAGTTAAATTAGAGTTTAGTTTTATTTTGATATCTTTTAAGTTAGACCCCGAGTGGAGGGTCATTGTATTCCGAAGTACGGAAGTCATTGTATATAAAGAAAAAAATAAAGGGTTTTGTATACCCTTCGTCTGTATCCTGTCCACTTACTACAATTAGTGAACATAGCTTTAGTAAGCTCTCTGTTCTAGTCAGGTCATTGTATGTTTCCGAAGAAAGTTAGAAGAAACATTGAACCTGATAACCTAACATTTAGAAATAGTTGAGATTACAACACGTGGAAAAAAAAATCTAGTGTTGAAAAGGCCTAATCGTGAATCCCATAAGAAATGATTCACTTGTAATCTGAAATATGAGACAGTAGATTCGATGCAATAAAATTATTAAATGTAGGCTTTAGTGTACAAAAGCATAGCAAAACATGTAATGGCCATTTCCCAAAGTTCAGCTGAACTTTTATATCCAAATTGTTACTGAAAATATCTAAAAGACTACTTTAAATTATTTCAGAAAAAAACATTAAAGTAAGTTGGTTTATTTTATTTCTGGGACTAAATAAAAGAAAATAATTTATGCAGAAAAGCATTAAAATATAATGATTTATTTTGTTTCTGAGAAGGTAAAACAGAAGAAAAGTTATGCAGTCAGGAATGCTAAGTAATGAGACATATTTTTAGATAATAGTCATTAAATGACATAAGCAAAATACATTATAAGGTTTCTTATGTGGATGAAGGTATGTTCCATGTATAAAAATTTCTGAAAATTTCACATATGAAAATATATTCTGAAAATTCAATTTAAACTGAATATTTATATTAACAAACATTTATCAGATGCAAATATTCTTGTCCCAAACATGTGTGCTCAAAGTCATGACAGTAGATACCACATGAAAAGAATACATTTAGGAGTTCCATAAATAATGCATTAGGGATTTGAAGCACAGAGCTGATTTTTATATTATCTCTTTACATTCTCTGAATCATAAGAACTGATTGAATTGGAAATAATGCCTCAACGTTTTCTGGTGAAAGGTCTAGAAATTATGTGTTTTTATAATTATAAATATCAATACATATTTTTGAGGTTACACTGAGGAATTTTTAAAACATATATTGCAATGCTGACTCTAACTAAGTAGAGCATTACGTAGATATTTTTTTGCCTTAAGCAGAGGCATACCCCTATGTTTATTGAAATTAATGATTTTTATACACTTTCATATTCATTGAAGATAAATATTTCAAATCACAACATTCTAACACTTATAATATGTTCAATCATAGCTTTATAAATTCAGAAAAATTATGTTACAAATAATGATCTATATTTATAAACTGAGAAATGTTTAAAAAATAGCAAATATCAAAGAAACAGAATAGATAGCAACGTAAAAAATGCTGTACTAATTATGTAATTTTATATACAGTCAAAAGTCGTTAATTCGGACACCCATAATCTGGAATGATTTATAATCCGGACCTCAAATCTACAAACTTTCTGCGCATGCGTCGCTTTGACGCATGCGCGTAAGACCTTTACGGCTGCGAATATGTGTGTGCGCATGCGCATAATACGTTTACGCAAGCGCGTTTAATGTATAACGGACGGTATAAGCTAAGCTGAAATGATCTAATTCAGGTAATGTTGCAGATTGCGTTGTTCCTTAATCTTCGAATTGGATCCGGCTTACTATTTTTTGCAGACTGTTAGAGAAATTTTATAAAAGTAAGCTTGAACTTCCGATTATGTCAAATAGAATTTCCGATATATATTTACTAATATGTAAAGGATCTACAAAGCGAAAGTATGTTTCGAAGTCCATTAAACCAAAAGTGGAATTGCTGCAAAAAATGGATAAAGGCATATCCTTTGATTATCTAATCATTCCGAAATATGTTTATCAATTTCACGCTGCTCTGCGGGAGAAGGGAAACGACACGGCGCGCAATGAATTGGAAGTTGATCTGTCAGCACTATCCTTATCTTCAGGGCAGATGTTTTTATTTTATTTGGCTTTTAATTCCTTACTAAATGTAGTATTTCATCTCGATGTACTCCGTCTTTGATATGATTTAAATCAAATTCCTCCTCATTATAATTCGCTTCCGATAGTGAAGAAAGTGACACAGAGGTTATTGAAAACGAACAAATTTCGATTGACAAATTAGTCGGTATTCTCGACACAGCAATTATAGGACTTGAACAGCGGAACTTTGTAACTGAAGAAGAAATTATGTCTGTTTATATAATTAAAGAGAAAGTATTATCACATAAAACAAAGCAACTTAAACAACTTACATTGAAAGAAATGTTTAATAAAATAAATAAATAAATAAATAAATATTAAGCTTTTTTTTTTTTTTTTTTTTTTTTTTTTTTTGTAAATTTTGATATTCTTTAGATCATAATTGTTCTTTATTTCATAAATTACGGTTTCATATTTTTAATTTTATAACTTCTGCATGCCATCTTACCAGATATAAACTGATGATCTATAATCTGGAAAAATCGATAATCCGGAATCGCCGAAGTCCGGATTAACGACTTTTGACTGTATATAATTTAATTCTCCTTACCTTTATAGAACAAAATCATCAATATTTTTTCCAGAAGGAATTTGATAGCTTAATTCATATTCTATACAAAGAATAGATGAAGATGTTTCATAATTTTTTATTATTTTAAGATTATAGAAGCTTCTCTTACCATCAGCTACAGTAACTGAGAATATTAGCCTTATTTCAGCTTCAAATTTCATTATGATTGAACTAGGCTGTAATTAGAGAATTATCTTCAAAAGATTTAAAGCAGTCTTACTGTTCAAATAACTGGTTTTTAAAGCTAGAAAGTTGTGATGAAATTTTTATTTGTATATCATTTAGGTATTTAAATGTTAAATTATAAGCTTCTTCATTTGGATAGCTTAAATTTTATTAATGTTAATTTTTCATTGATTAGAAAATGAAAGTCAAAAGATAACTCGTTAAATTTACATATCTCAGTTTTTTTTTTTTTTTTTTTTTTTGTTGTTGTTGTTGTAAGATTAAAACGTTAAACTAATAAACGATTATTACTTCTTTCATTTCTATTACGAGAATTCCCCCCCTCCCTACAAAATTAGTTCTTTTATCAATTTATTACATTTTCACCTTCTCTTCAGATTAAGTTACTTATATTTAAAGCTAAATATCAAATTTCTAAAAAATGTTTTCAGAAATAATTTTATGTCTTCATTCTAATCAATGACAATTCCTCTTTTTTATATTTATATAAATAATTCAATTCAGTTGTAGATTGTCAGGATTTCTTTGATATGGGAGATGTGAAAAATTAGCAATGCCTTCGCCGGGACTCGAACCTAGACCTCTCGAATACGCACCGAGTGTACTACCATTACAAAACTAAAGCATGCAGAAAGGAGGGGGAAAATACCTTAGGGAACCCAATCGCCAAATCCTGATGGCGAAGAATCATCATCCACCATCTTTTAGGTCGGGGCCACTATAGTCATTAGGTTATTTTC
Organism: Stegodyphus dumicola; assembly: GCF_044657685.1. Lineage (NCBI taxonomy): Eukaryota > Metazoa > Arthropoda > Arachnida > Araneae > Eresidae > Stegodyphus > Stegodyphus dumicola. The sequence continues at coordinate 107,398,779 of NC_140770.1, forward strand.
GAGCAAGAGGATGTGGGAAATGAGAAATACCCTCGTCAGGACTCGAACCTCGTCCTTTCGAATACGAAACGAGTGTGCTAACAGTTACATCACGAAGGCATGCTGAAAGGAGGGAGAATAACAAAGCAAAATAAAGGAAATTTTCTCCTGGGAAATTCGAAATGAAATTTAGAATGCAAAAGTGGGCTATTGTGGTAATAATTGGCAATTAAGAAAGCATTTTTAGATTTGAATATAAGCTACCAGATTATAAATAAAGGTACAGCAGTGTAAATAAAAACTAAATAGTAGAGTAAAGCAGAAGAATTATTGCTGATTCCATGGACAGATCCCGACTTTTTAAGAGGAATCATAATAACATATATATATATTGGGTTTTAACAAAACTTTCCCGCCACCGCAAATATCGTCTTCGCAAACATAATACACTGGCGTGTTTAATCATATTTTGTCAAATGCTTTTTGGCATTTGAAAAAAAGAGATTTGTTTTAGAACACTCATAGAGATATTAGGTATTTTTTGGAAGCAGAACAAGGCAAAAATTAGCAACACCTTGGCCGGGAATCGAACCACAGACCTCTAGAATACTCGCCGAGTGTGCTGACCACTACACTACGAAGGCAGGAGAAATTCTTTATATAATCTCCCTTTTAAAGGGCGTCTGGGGTTTTAGGGGACCCAATCGCCAAATCCTGTGTGTGGAGCATCATCATCAACCACCCTTTTAGTTCGAGCGCCACTGTAGAGACATTAGGTATGTTTTGGGAGCAGGAGAAGTTAAAAATGAGCAACACCTTCTCCGGTAATCGAACCACGGACCTCTGGAATACGCGCCCAGCGTGCTGACCACTACACTGCGAAGGCATGCTAATAAGGCGGGAGAACTAGCTTATACACTGTGTTGTGAAATTTGTAAAAAATTATCGTTACTTTTAAGTACAAGGTGTCTGAAATAGAACTATCACGCTACCAGATTAGAACCATCATTTACTTCCAATTCTGTTTCAAAAAATCAGCTACAAAATGTCACCAAATCATGTGCTACAGCTTTAGGTACTAATGTCGTAAATTATGACACTTTGAAGGTTTGGAACCGAAAGTTCAAAAACAAGGGCTGGGCTCAAAAGCAGAGCGCTCTGACAGGCCTACTGACGTTGATGAGGCCCACTTGCGAGAACTTGTAGAAGAAAATCAGTATAGAACCCATCGAGAGCTTGCTAAGGAGTTAGACGTTAGTCCTATATCCATTAGCCGCGCTATACGTCGCATAAACTTGACGTATAAGTTCAATCGCTGGGTGTCACATGAACTGTCTCAAAAAGATAAGGATATACGTGTTCGGGCCTGCACTAATCTGCTCGAATATCAACGCAAGGACAAAATTCTGGACCGGATCGTCACTTGTGATGAAAAGTGGATTTACTTCAATAACACAGGCCGAAAAGAGGGTTGTTCTGTGGCCTGTGAGCCCGTTGGCAGCGTCGCAAAGCGCAATTTGACTAACAAAAAGATACCTTCCAGAATACGTTGGCTCATGCGAGCAGTGTGTGGTCGGGCGTTGTACTGCTGAAAGAAGGCATTGGCCACTCCCTGAAGGTACAGAAGTGTCAGCAGCCGCAGCACATGATCCACGTATCATTGGACCGTCATAGTGCCTTGAATACGAACTAGAGGTGACCTGGAATCGTAAGCAGTTGGCCCCCAAACCATGATGTCGCGCAGTGGAGCGTTCTACAATTGCTGCCGGGATTGAACTTGTCTCCACATCGACGCCACACTCGTACGCGGAGACTATCATTGGAGAAACAGAAGCTAGTCTCATCCTGAGAACACGACCTATGTGCCATTCCGTCGTCCACATCGCTCGAGCACGGCACCATTGCAGACGTTGGAGTGTATGATGTGGGGTCAATTGCAGTTTCTTAGCGGACGCCACGAATGCAGGCCACTAGCCACCAATCGACGGCAAATAGCTCTGGTCGATATTGGAGCATGCAGGGTGTCTTGAACATGCTGCAAAATGGAGGTAGAAGTGACTTGCGAGTGCGCCACCTCCTGTCGTCGAATGCGTCGGTCCATACGTGCTGACGTCACTCTGGCTGCACCGGCACCCGTCGAACTTGGCACATTTCCTTGTTCCAACCATCGTTGCCACAGCTGGTACACTGTGGACGCATCAAGGTGTGTGTCAGCTGAGATTTTCCGTATGGATCAACCTGCCTTTCTCAGCCCGATCACCATGCCCCTCTTAAAATCTGCTGTAACTGCCTCCGTTGACGGCCTGGCATCCTCTAAGATAAAAACAGATTTTGTACGATGATTTCCCTAGCAGAAATAACGGCACTAAAGTTGAACATTCTGCAGGTTCCTTCCCTTATATCTTTTTCAACGTGCGTTGGAGAGCTGCACATCTCACATCATTCGCATAATTCGGTGAGGTGCGTCTACCCTGAAATTTGCGTAATTTTTAGGCCTGTCCTGCTTGGTGTTGCATTTTCCAATGTTGGGTAGTGCATTTTCTCTCATATCCTTGTTTTAAACAGTGCAGAATTTCGATTTTTGTACCGTTAGATAGGACGAAAAATAATATTCCAAATTAAGAGTTTTTGGAACTTCTAAAGTAATTTACCAAATTTGTACTTTTAAAAAAAAATCATTCAGTTTTTTTTTATTATGGCGTTATTCTTGATTGTGACGAATTTATGATTCGAAATATTTGATCCTTCGTTTTTAGCAACGTACAGTTTCAAGTGATGGGCATTTAATTTGCATAGAAATGCAGATTTCAGCAGGTAAATTAGGTACTAATTATGTTAACAGATGCGGGCTTGGAAGAGTTTGGCGCGTTTTAAAATATTTTGAATTTTTGGAGAGAGATTATGTTGCAATAAGACATTTTTAATCATCAAAGCGTTCCCTCAAAGCTATCGGCAAATAATGTTTACTTCTTAAATTTTATTTGAAATAAAACAGAGCCTGGTATATAACGCAATTCGAAAAGGAAAAATTTCCATATTAAAAATTAAAGGGCCTGAAAAAAAAATAGAATTTTTATCTTATACAAACATACACATATACAAAGTGATTAAAAAATATCAGCCAAAAATGAAAGGCAGATAGAGGGGATGAAATAAAGAGATTTTGTAATGGAATATGTGCGCTTTGAGGGGATACAGGCCGTTGTTGAGCGGTAAGTAAAAGCTTTTAGCTGGCGAAAATCGTCGTTACTCTTGCAGATTTGGAGCGGCATGCATCCTTAAAAAAACACGAAATTCGGCGGTAAAGCTCAGAACCAAGGATACTGCCTTGTGGGATACTGGATCTTATAGGTCTTGGAGTTGACTTTTCATTTCCTTGTGCAACGAAGAATGTACAGTTTTGCAAAAAGGAGAAGATCAGAAGAATAAGTTCTCTAGGATCTAGTTTGATAAGCTTGAAGATGAGCCTCTCATGGCAGAGGCGGTCAAATGCTTTTGCCACGTCCAGCATAAGGAGCGCAACACTTATTGTGAAATGCAGATCCGACGAATTCAACAATTCTCACGAATGCATATTGAACTATTATTCTGTATAGGAAGCATATCCAAAATGATATAAGGGAAAAATTATCTGAATAGAGGAGAAACGAACAGTGCGTTTCACATATGGGATGACAACTCTACGCTGGAAAAATAAGCTTGACATTTTCATGTTGATTCATATGCATAATCTAGTGGTTATACACTGACTACCAATAAGTATTTCGACACCTATGCAAATGATGATATCTGCGGTCCTAAGGTACGTCAACGACTCCGACGGTATATATCGTGTAGGAAACAGCATCGGCTTTAGTCGCGTGCAAGATGCCTCGCAGTTCGGAGCTCTCTGATTTCGAGAAAGGTATAATTATCGGGTATCACAAATGTGGCCGATCCTTAAGGGACATATCTAATGATCTGAAGTACCCAAAATCGACAGTGGCTATGTGATTAAGAAGTGCAAGGTGTGCGATGATTGTCGGAATGTGCCCCGAGTCGGCAGACCAACGAAACTGGAAGATAAAGACCGACGAGTGCTGTCCAGAGAAATTCGGAAGAACCACACCCAACCAATGTCCCTCATCCGCGAGGAGTTTCTACAGGTATCCGGGAGTATTGTTTCAATAAATACCATCCGTAAGGAAGCACATTTGCTTGGTTTTCATGGTCGTGATGCTGCCCATAAGCCTTTGATCACAAAGTCCAACCGCGCTGTTCGGTTAATGTGGTGCAAAGCACATCGAAATTGGACCGTAGATCAGTGGAAACGGGTTCTTGGGAGTGACGAATCAAGGTTCACCCTTTACCGTTCGGATGGCAGAGTCCGGGTCTAGCGTCTACCTGGAGAACATCTCCTGCCAGAATGCATTGTGCCAACAGTCAAGTTCGGCGGAGGTGGAGTTATGGTCTGGGGGTGTTTCTCCTGGTATGGGCTGGGACCCTTAGTCCCCATTCATGGTAAGCTCAACTCCGATGCCTACTGCACTATTTTGGATGATAATGTGCTTCCTACGTTGTGGCAGTTTTACGGGTTGGACCCATGTTACTTTCAGGACGACAATGCCAGTTGTCATTCTTCGACGTTAACCAAGGCTTGGTATGGTGCCAATGGAGTTCATCGAATGGACTGGCCTGCCAAGAGTCCAGACCTGAACCCTATCGAAAACCTCTGGGACGAGTTGCATCGCCGAATTCAGGGGTGCAATACCCGTGCAAAATTGGCGAAGGAACTTCTATGTCTTCTCAAAGCCGAGTGGAAGAATACACCACTAGCTGTCATACAAAGACTTGTGAAAACAGAGTCGTAGGTAGGGTTTTCAGCGCCCAGGGACAACTGAAGATTTCGCGCCCCCTACTGCTTGCCAAGTATGAAAAACATTTAATTTTAAAATGGACTACCAAAAACATCAGTTTGGCGCCCGTTGGATTCTGCGCCCGGGGACAGATGCCCCCCTTGCCCCCCTCTAGCTACGCCCCTGTGTGAAAAGTATGCCTTGGAGGGTCCATGCTGTAATTACCTCTCGTGGAGGCTCTACCAATTATTGATTTTGAATAAAATTATTTTTTCTTTTCTATCACAGGTGTCCAAATACTTATTGGTAGTCAGTATAGCTGCTGGGAAGTCAAAACTCGAAATTGCAGCTTGATCAACTATCAACTTGATCAACTAGCAAGTTGATCAACTTGATCAACTTGCTATTTCCTCGTGTCTAACGTGATTTATAAGCCGCTTTCTCTCGAAGTCTTCGACGAACTTAAAAGTTAAATTAATTAATTAAAGAAATTCGAGGACTATCTGTGTGGGAAGAGATGCCGTCGTAGAAGACTTCCTAAGGAAAGCAGGCACATATTCACGTTTTACGAGTATATGAGGAAAGCCATGAAACCTTTCATGTTCGCCTGAATTTTAACCCCGGTTGACCTACCAGTGTTCAGCGATCTTACCACTCTTTCGCTGGTGGGTTCCTCCACAAAAGTATCCATATTTTAGGCAACTAGCAATGAACTTCTGAAAACTAATGAGCAGATTTTAACGAAATTTGCTATGAATATATACATTTATAACAGAGAAAGAGATGTATTATTCAAAAATCATTTCATATATGCGCGATTGTCAATAAAGTTCACGATGCAAGGATGTCGAAAATCCACGTTGTGATATGGAACTAAAAATAAGTGCAATATGAGCTATGTGTCCCTCTCACAGCCAGACAGGTCGCGCAAGTTGACGCCATACTGGACATGAGGCAGTTAAGGAATCCCTGTGTCAGGCGATCCCACTTCTACCGCAAGGCAGTTTTCAACTTCGCTTTAGTTCTTGGAGGGGGAAATGGCGAGATTAAACTGGACTACCAAAAGCGTCATCGAAGACATGTTTTATAGGATTAAGGTGAGGACATCTAGCTGGCCAGTCCATGTTGACAAATATACTTACTTTACTTTACAAGTAATGGTTGACTAGCTGAGCCCTTTATAGACGACCGTTATCGTTTATTAACAGGAACCCACCACCAACTGCGCTCCTGGAAAGTCGAAAAGAGAGCTCTAAGATCTCTCTATACCTTGTAATAGTCTGGAAGCATTTGTCAAACACATGCAGGGTGTGTGGCTATTCAACATAATGCCTGTTCAAACCATTACACTTCCACAACCATAATGATCTTTTTTCTGATGAAGAGGGGGTGGTATCTTGTTGCATACTCTCTCCAGATAACAGAGGCGTAGCTAGGTTTCCAGCGCCCGGGGGCAACTGAAGATTTTGCGCCCCTTTCTCTGTGCCAAGAACTGAAACATTTCATTCTAAAATTTCGTAACATCAATTTGGCGCCCCCTGAATGCTGCGCCCGGGGACAGATGTCCCCCCTTGCCCCACCCTAGCTACGCCACTGCCAGATAAAGATACGCTAAGAATCAGTGTCCCAGGATGAATCGCGGCTCACCTGTGAAAAAGCACGCTGTTCCGCTGAAATCTGGCTCAAGGCACGTGTCATTTATACTATGCTAAACATGCTCTCTTCCGTGCTGCAGTGAGCAGAACACAACCAGAGATTTTCCTGGCATACAGCTCTATCTCACGAAGCTTTGAGGCAACTGTAAACCGTAAAACTCGAGTTACATTGACAGCACACATCTCACGTAACAGCTGTAGCGGTCCTGTGTCGCCGCCCTGAATGTGCTAAATTATGATTCTTTCATCGTTTTAAATGTTTGTGGACCTTGTCCAGGTCTTCTTGATATAGATCCATTGTGTACTTCTCGGAAGTGCATATAAAATAGGAACGCTATAGATCCATTGTACTGAAACTACTTCCGGAAATTGCAAATGACACTGGACTTTACATTGCAGCCATCTGCGCTTTTGACTGTCCTATCTCCAATCTACTGACAATCCCCCCCCCTTATTCCATCATCTATACATTCTTGGCTACTAATTTTACTTGATACGTCATAAAATTTACCCCACTCTTGCGAGAAACACAGCAAATGTTGTGAAGAAGTACAAGTACCCAAATCGCCGAAAACCCTTCGTGCGGCCTAGATCCCCTCCGCAGATATGCGTACGCTTTATATTCGACATGTTTCATCATAATTCTTTAGAGCCATAATTAGTATCTTTGGTTCAATACTTTTTGTAAAAATAGACATAATTTGCAAATTTTCTTAATTTTGCACTTCAGTGTAGTTATGCCAAGGCCGTCTTAACGCATGTGTTCCTCAGCCCCAAGTGCGTACGGGCCCTATGCTTATGCGTTTATATTTCACTTACATTTCATTTTTCTGAGCAGGGGCTAGCTACATATCTCTTCAGGTGTCAAACTGATGTTACGAAATTTTAGAATGTTTTTCATTCTGTAAATTTTACTACTTTCATGGGGAGGGCACAAATAACCACTATAATGGTTTGGTTTATTAGATTACGGCAAAGCACTCGAGGGCTATCTGCCTTAAGGGAGGGATGCCTTCATGGAGTACTTTTTATGGAAAACTAGCTCGTATACACGTTACACATGGGGAAAACCACGAAAACGCTCATGCAGCCAGCCCGTTCGCGGGATTCGAACCTCGGACCGAACTAACAGTGTTCAGCGGCGTTACCGCTCGGTCGCTGGTGAGCCTCTATAATGACTCTTCTCATTAGGGAACAGTAATAAAGGAGGGCAGAAAAGTGATTTGGATCGTGCCTTTCTAAAGGGCTTTACAACCTTTTTTTCGCTGTTCTAAAGGATGTTTTCCGCGAAAAAGCGCGAATTAGGGAACTCAACAACATGTTTCAGCTGTTTTTAGAATGATGTCTGTGTGAAAATTTTTTCATCCACAATAACACTTGCTGGAACTTCCAAAAATTCCCATTTTCCATATTTAAGCTTTCTACATTCGTACATAAAGAGTTGATTAGATTTTGGGCAAAATTGGACAACTAGAAGTGGTACTTTGCTTGAAGCTCATAAGGCCTGTTTACACTACTTATACTCCAACCTAGAGCAAAACTTGTCAGCAGTCAATGTGTGAATGACATTTTTACAAATTTGAAAATGTGCATATAAAGCATATTTTTATTACCCATTTATTAATTTTTAATTAAATCATTAATTGTAATCCATTTAATTAGATTAGCTTAAAATATCTCTCTATATAAAATTGAATAAATAAAAATCTTATAAATTATATGCATATTTTATTAGAAATTTTCCTTTTATTAAAGCAGAAATATCAAAATTTACTAAAACATTATTGATGCAAATATTTTAAATCACAAATAATCATAGAGAAAATTAGAATCCATAAATCGTATATATTTAGGTTTCTGAATTCTGATTTCTATAGAAAAATAAAGTTAAAAAAAATTGAATTTTAGATACATAAGAATAGTACATATAATGATAATAAAATTACTTATAATTTCTTTACAAATAATGAATGTAAATATTTATAGGTAGCATGCTTAGTAAGATTAAGCTCTAAATTATGGAATTTTTTAAATAAAGTTTCTTTTCCCATTATATTTAACTTTTCAATTAGAACTGCTTCAAGAGTTTCATGCCTAAATATAGTTAAAATCCGGTCTTATCTTCTTTTCTTTTAATGGAAAAAAATTCTTTTGCAAGCTGTATTGGAACTTAGTACAAAAAAAGATATGAATGGGTGCATTAAATACAAAGTAATGCTTTTTGCTTTAATAATAAGCAAAAACCACTACTTTGTATTTAATGCACCCATTCATATCTTTTTTAATTTTACAGTTTTTCTCCATACTATATCAAATCTGCATCTTCTTACTTTCCAGTTTTGGCATTTAAGACTTTCATATCAATGGGAACAACTAGATTTTTCTTAATATTAATACACTGGAAGTGATACTTTTAACACTTGGAACAGGCTTTTGTAAAAAGACAAGAGAAACTTCTGAAATTTGGTATTTAAAATAGGTACGTGATTGAGAACAACATATTATATTTATAAGCGTTAAATGTATTTTGGAATTGTGCTAAATGCTATGAGAATAAATTCATTATGAAGCAATTAAATGTATCAGCCTTAGTCCATAATTTCATATTTATTTCATTTTTCCAATAAAAGAATGCTTTCATCAAATGTTACTGTTATGTGTTATTTTTAAGGATACAATTTAACAACTATACAAAGAAATGGACTGACATAGTTGACACTATATTGAGAATTCTAAAGATTTAAAAAAATATATGATTAAGTCATTGATTTGTGAATCCGAAACCATATATGACCGCACGATGACTTCCGCGAAAGTCATCCTGTGGTCATATATGGTTCCGAGTCCACAGGATGACTTTTCATGTACCATCATTATTTTTTTTTTTAATATTTGATGGGAGGAATGAATACTAAAAAATGACCAGTGTTTATAATTAAGACTGAGCCATAAAGTTAACAAATTAATTAGATTTCATTTATAAATGATCAACTAGATGCTGATAGTTCACTTAAAGCTCGTCACTATTCTGTCAATTCCACGTCTCAAAATGGTTAGAGGCCACATTTCTTAAATCTGAGGAATATTTAGTTGCAATATTTGAAAATAACAGAAATCTGGAATAAAAACAAGTGAAACATATCATCCATCTTCTGTGAAATATACCATCTGCTTTTTTAACAATTAACAAGAATTCAAATGTAACTTTACCAGATGTTCTTTAAATTCTATATGGGGAACATATTTTTATATGTCCTAAAAGCAATTATTTTCTGAAAGCTTTACAAATATATTGCACAGTCAATCACAAAAACAATTGCCATTGGGACTTAATCTCTTCTTATACTGGCATGGCATCCATCCATATAAGAGATCATTCAGCTACCATGCAACTAAAAAAAAATTATTTCAACAAAAAAGTGTTTTAAAGCATAAAAAAATATGTTACATAAAGACAATAAAACTTAAATTTATAATTTCACTTTTAATGTTACACAAAATTTAAATCCTTAATAACAGCACAATCAAGATTAAATATCCTGTTACATTAAAAAACTTCATTAATATCTAATTCATCAATCATCTGTATATTTTGTATGTAATCAGCCTTTATGAAACCAGTCATACAAGAAGAAATTCCCAATAAGTTACCGAAAAATAGAAATCTGGTTTTCATATAAAAAGCAGGAAATTATGCTTAATTCGTTTCAGTCATTTCCTAAAATATATTTGAAAATTCCAAAACACGTTAAAATAGGTTCCCGGATAAAAGACCACTGGACAAATCCCAATGTGATAATTGCCAGTGCAACAAATACCTATGTGGATAGCAGCCAGTGACACACTTATGAATATAATTTACTTAAATAATTATTAAATACAGCAGTATTATATATCCATAACATTTAAATGTTAAAATACAGTAAAAGCTGGACTATCAACTAACTGGAAATTTAAGTGACATATAATGCAAGGACAGGCCTCCAGAAACCCTGCTGATAACTTCTAAATTGTGAACAGATTTACATTTACACACCTTTCTTACATTCCCTCTTCCCCACTGCTATATCCATCATACTGTTCTAAGAATTCCTCCAGAGAATAGGCCTCACCCAAGGCTAACAGTAACTATATTAGTCCTTATTGTTGGCTCAGATTCTTCTCACCAGTTGTGAGAAGTTACACATTTCAGTTCCCATTAGAAGTCCTTTGTTACTACTAGAGGGGAACATAGATTTCTTGTGGTGAGCAAACAGGACCAAGGTCACTGCATAGAGTGGAAATTTGGAAGTGCACTTGAACACAGGTGTTCTATCAGAAATTGTTTTCACCTGTTTTACTAACAGATTTTTCATTAAATTGGTCCTCAAGTTGAATAGGCTATAGGTAACAATTTCTAAACATCTTTTATTGTGACAGGAAATTAATATTGTATCTATTTTGATTAATTATCCATCTACTGACTGAAAATCTTTGCCAGAACTTGACTGCAAAAATGGAAGATTCTTCAACATATAAAAAACAAAATAATTAAGTTTTGAAAAAGGTGAAAACAAGCAAAATTTAATGAAAGACTTTAGCATCGGATTAATTATAATTTATGACATTAAACTAGGAAAAAATGAATGAACAATGGTGATACAAAGTGCAAAATTATCATACAAAATTTAAGTTTTTGATATGCTATATTCTTAACTTGAATCATGATATTAAATAAAAATTGGCCATTTTCTTTAAGCTCCTACTGGAATGAATGGTGCAAATTTGGCAACATCTCCTTTAATTTTCATGATGACATTTAATAAGAAGATATTTTAATTTTATATGCCAAAAGCCTAGCAAATACATACAAATTTATTTGTGAAGTTTTTTTTAAACGTTACATAATTAATTGTAGGCTTTTGATTAGAAGCTGATAACAAATAAGAAGACAGTTTTTATAATATTAGACCTGAAATTTCTTTCTCCATTAACAGGACGTTTCTGCCAATTGCATTTTATATATGCCCACCAGCGGCCGAGCGGTAAAGTTGCTGAACACTGGTAGTTCGGTCCGAGGTTCGAATCCCGCGAACGGGCTGGCTGCATGGGTGTTTTCGTGGTTTTCCCCATGTGTAACGTGTATACGAGCCAGTTTCCCTCCTCTTTGGTAGATAGCCCTAGTGTGCTTTGCCGTAATTAAATACACCAACACCACACCATTTTATATATTATTATCCGGAAACTTTATTTATCAAGAATTTGCATATCCCAAGCATTTCATAGTCCATCTCTTACCGTGTAATATATATGAGAGTCAAAATATGTATTATTATAGTAGTAAATGTGTTAATGAAATAGCAATAAAATCATAGAAACTTAATTACTGTAGTTAAACTGATTTTTACCATTTCATTGAAATTTTATTATCATTTTCACATATTCCTTTAGTTAGGGATAGATTTTTGTTGTTGCCTACATAAAAGAGAAAGCTTAAAAACTGCATCCCTGATGCTTACTGAATATACAAATTTTATTTCATTTATGTACTGAATTTTTTGATATTTCAATCTTCACTTAAGTTACATGCTCAGATTTATTTTGAAAGGAAGAATGCCTGGAAGTAAATAATTTTACATTTTATTCAAGTTGGCTCAGTCTTGAAGGAAATAATTCTTAATATTTCTTCTTTATTACCTATTGCTATGTAACACTTCAAGAAGCGTTTTTTTTTGCGATTCTTATTTTAAAGTTATTTTGGAAAATGCTTTCAGTTTACTTACACAGAGCATATTTCTTCATACCCTATGTATACATGAACTGATTTATTAGCTCAAAAACTAATCCAATATACATTCTTCCACTTATGGAATTTTTCAAAATAAGATGAAGACTGACTCCAAGACATTGAGGATTTTGATTAAAAAAATAACTTTTTCTATAGCTCCCAGAGAGAAAAATCTCCAATCAGCAAAATATGCACTGATCTGTTAAAAAAAATTCTATCTATGTTCGAACTTTGCAAAAGTTAATGTTTAATTGACTAACAGAACAGGGCATTGTAATGGCTTAAGCTATTGTATCGACCACCACAACATTCTGAAAAAAAGAATGGCGGCTTTGAAAGTTCCCACGGACAGAGCATTTCTTAACGAATTCTCAGAAAGAAAGTGACCAGCAGCCACAAAACAAACTCAAGTTTTTGTTCCTCTTATAGTTGTCCGAAGGGAGACATTGTTCTGTTCCCTTTCATCAGTTTATAGGTGCGTTGTCTCAGACCACCTGGTTTGAGTCCCCAGGCTGTCTTCATTATATCCGATTTTTAATCAAGGTTCTCTTGCCAGTCAAGAGGCACTTTTAAAATTACGAACAAATGAGGATCCTCAATATTTTTTCAACATGCCCAGGACAACTTGAACAAAATCATGGAATGCAGTTTTAGAGAAGGAGTGAGAGTGAGTTACAGTAAGTGAAGAGAGAAACCTTCTCTTGGTTTTTCCAGCTTGGCCATGCGCAAATTTTATTTCGCTCTGCGTAGAGTGACATTAATATCTCTGCCAAGAGTTTACAGTGAGGTAGCCTCGCGTTACCTTACCAGACAGCATCCAACTCAGTCCGGGAACCACTAACTTGGAGAGACGATTAATTCTAAACAGCCTCATCTTGAATTATTTTGAAACAAGAGCTTTTATCTAGAATCAGTGCTAAATGGAAACTTTATTCACAATGTCTGGTTGTTATAGTTCCCCCCCTCACCCTACAGTGAGTTTATTTATTTTTGCATATAGCCTAGAAAGAACTACAATAAATTTATTTACACTACCTCTTGCCTTCTGAATTCATCACAGCATGGAGGACTTCATAAAGACTGGCTCATATTTACATACACAGTATGAGCAAAGCTATAAAAGCAGTGTGAAACTAGCCTCTTTGCCAGCATTCAAACCTTTGTTAAGTGATAAAAGTTTAGAGCTGTTTTATTCACTTAGCCACAGGTGAAACTGATAGGGTCAACTACCCTCAGGATGTTTGTGACAGCAGTCGTATGCTTTTTTTTTAATCAATTAACTGAATATTAAGAAGTTTTTATTGTGAAAATAGTACTTATTACAAACTAAGAGTCATCCTTTTTGAAAGTCGAATTCCTTGAACTAAAATTTTTGGTAAGCTGGCCCTTTCTTGCTAAGTCAAAATCAGACAATATCCTTTTGCATTAGAGGTCATATAATGTCCTTTGTGAAATTTTGAAATACGAAATAGTTTATCTTGTGATCTTTTAAGAGAAGCTGCATGCCTTCTTGTGACAATTCAAAAATGTATTAAAAGGTAGTTTTATAAATACAATCTACATTTCCTCCATTTGGAACACCATGGAAATTAACTATTTCAAATCTGCATTTTTATGCTAAGCTCTAAAACATTAATGCCCTAATTGCCAAATTTTTTATCTTAATGATAATCCCCAACTCTATGCAAATACGAATACCTTATTGTATTTTATTAAAATTAAAACATTTAAAAGTTGTGTTTTAGCTTCACACTGCTGCCAGTTACTGTTTCACTCTATAGATAGCTACTGATAAACATATATTCGATTACCTGCTGGGTTTTAATGGTTCATTTAAAAAAAAAAAATACAGAAAATTTGAAACTAGTATATGCACTTCTGATATATAACTAGAAATAATAGATTTGATTAACAACTTGTCTTAATTTTAAAATGTCAACGAAATAACATCTGCTAATGAGTAAAGAAAGTATATCTGACAAGTGAAAAATTAAGACTACTCAGTCAGTTTAGGACCACCGTTGACTCTCCCAATATTAGTAATAATAAAAATTAAATTGAGATATTATGAATTTTCTCAGGGGGATTATTGAATACATTTTCTTCTTTGAAAAATAAAAACAGTTAGAAAAGGAATGAATTTACTCATTAACATGTTTAAAATGGAATTAAAAGCAATCAACAAACCAAGTAATTATTGTCCTGACCAGAAATTAGTTGACTTTTATAATTAATAGATGCGAAAGAGTTTCATCTTTTTCTCCAGTAAGAATCAAGATTTAACCCGCGAGCACACGCACGGATCCGACGAACACGAGAACACGCGCCAGGTATGTCATACCCGAATAAAAAAATTGTACTTAAAAATTTGTCAACAAAAATTAATAGTTTTTTTAAAAGAAATTAAATGTAAAACCAAGTTAATACTTCATTTTAGACAAAATAGGAAACAATAAGGCCACTTACAATTTTTTGAACATTGTTTACAAAATGAGGTCATATGTTCCATACATATATTTTTGCTACTATTTTCACAAATGAAGTTGTGAAGTAGTCTTTCTATGCTTTTTCTTGGGGCACTCTGTACACCTCTTGTAAGTCATTTTAGGGGACAGTTCATTGGCGGTCAGTGTTTATCCAGAATCAGGAACCACAGATGCTCGCCGTCATTCATTTTGAACATTTTTCTATTAGATGCATCCCTAAGGCTTTGAGAAAAGTACTCATCCCGTTCACGAGTGAAATTTTCTCGTATTGAATAAATATAAATATTTTTATTGTCAACTACATGTTTTAACATATCTTCATCAATAAGCAATGACAAGGAATCTAAAGGTGTTGAGAATTTTTTAGAATACTTTGTATTTCCAGGGAGTTTAGTTATAATATTTTTGGAAATTTATTTTTGTTCCATTTTTTCCAACATAAAAACTCTGCTACATTCTAGAGTTTCATTTTCTGTTTCTGTATCTGAATCACTACTCTCTATGGGTGAATCATGATTACTATTATATTCTTCGTCATCAACATCTTCCTCTTCTTAACTAAATGAATCCTCATCAGAAGAAACTGTTTCAGGGAGATTTCTCAATCTTTTCATCTCTTCATCGTAAGGAATATACGGCGCCATGCTTACAACTCAAGAAAAACCTATACTAAAAGCTTGAAAACGAGAAGTGACTCACTGAGAAACGCGAGTACACGCACGGGTATGACATGCCCGAACAATGCTGTTCCTAAAAAACCGTTGCACTTGCGTATCTCAGGAATTTCTCCCATTTAAGTATGTGATCTTGAACTCAGCTACACCAAGTTTCGTCCTTTTATGAAATAATGGGCGAGAAATATACAAAAAGAAAAATGCACATGGTTATGATATACCCGCCGCGTGTGCTCGCAGGTTAAAAAGCTGTTTAGTAAAATTATTCAAATTGCTCATAAAAAAACAGAAAATGGTCATCCTATCAAACTTGAAATGCAATCTTTAAATCGGAATATATAATTCTTATAAGAGCAAGTTTTATTTTCTTACCTGAAAAAATTGCTTCATGACACTTCTGCCTTTGATTATTTAAAAACAATGCAAACTTTGTAAAAACAAGTGTACAAAAACATATTCTAATAAGACAAAAATGAAAATTTAACATTAAGAATGTATGAAAAAGAAATTTTACATGTACATTAAATATATTTATGTAAATAAAATTTAAAAAGTAAATTCTTCTAGCTATTGCCTATGAGCTAAAGTGATACTTTGGTTCCTTTGCTAAGTAGTATGAACACAAAGTAAAGATTCAATTGTAATTCAAAAAGTAAAAACATAAAATATGAAATAATAGTTAAGAAAATTAGAAAGCTTAACTTGATTTAAACTTAAAAGTTAATATGTAGAATAAAGTTGAAGCTATCTCAAAACACATTAGAAAAAATACTACCCCCCCCCAAAAAAAAACTACAGCTGAGCAGCATCGCCTTGCATTTTCCCATTAACCGCTGCTTAGTAGTTTTTGTTTTTTAACAATTTTTTTGTAGTATTTTTTCTAATATGTTTTGAGATAGCTTAAACTTTATTCTACATACATATAAACTTTTAACTTTGAATCAAGTTAAGCTTTCACCATTTTCTAACTTTCTTAATTAGTATTTCATATATTTTGAGTTTTTACTTTTTGAATTACAATTGGATCTTTACTTGTGTTTATACTACTTTGCAAAGGAACTGAAGTATCACTTTAGATCATAGGCAATAGCTAGAAGAATTTACTTTAGTCGCATAGGCAATAACCACAGTGGGTTTATTTTTGGTGCTTTTATCCTCCTGTCACTGTTAAAAGGTTATAGTACTAGAAAAGCATAAAAACAGTATTTTAACACATAACACATTGTGAAAATCTAACTTAAGCATTAACTATAAAGAATACTTAAAAATTCTTTTTTTCAAATCGATTGAGACAATATAAAAATACACAGGTTTCCATGCCATCCAAGAGGTACTGTGCAAGCTCGTTACCATGCTGGTTTTCCTAAACTAACATTTTTACATAGCTGCTCTTTTGGTAATGTCAATTCTGAACATTCAAAGAAAATTATATCAGCCAGTTGAAAGAAAAATGATAATTTAAGGCCTATATAAAAACTATGTTACAAGGCTTTAAACAGCCAATTTCGAAGCTAAGTACCATCAAGTGTTACTAAAAATAACAAGACAAGACCAATTTAATACGGGAAATACATTTCGGAATTAAATTTCACAAACATTCAATTCAAGGTTTAAAGCAAGAAGAAAGAAAATTCATACTAAATGCAGTCTTTGAATTTACAAGTTACGAGAGTAAAATATATAAAAAAAGCTTAGGGCACAGGAAACACAAGATAAAATACTACCTACGTGAGTTTAATGCTATATCAATAGGTCAGAAAACAAAAATTAAATAATATTTAAAACAAATGAATTATATATTTAACATCTATATTTTCACAATCTCTCCACCTAATTGTGTAAAAATAAACTTCCCAAATTCATATGAATTGAAAGCCTGTTTAACATCTAAATTTCTGCTAATCTGATAGGCATAATAACAAATGAATACTCCACAACTCATGCCATCATTCTGAATAGCGTGATTGGGAAACGAACAATACCAATTATCACATATATCTAAAACATTATTAAGGATACTTTGCCACAAATGAATTAATGAATACACAGAATTTTGAATGGCATTAAAAACAAGTGGATCATAAAACAAACATTCTATCTTTAATCTTTGCAACAAGTAAAACCCAATTATTATTATTGATAAGAGCTGGAATAAAAAAGAAATCAACAGATGCAAAATCAGCTTTTTTCCATACATTTGGAGTTTTATTACCTGACTGAAAAAATGGTGTATGGTAACATTTGGCAGCTATGGAAGAAGTATTATGAAGAATGGTAAAAAAAAAAAAAAAAGCATCAATAATATTGTCACTAAGCCAGCCAAGCTGAAAATTATTATTTACAGCCTTCAGGGCTAAATTTCTTCATTTGAAATATAAGGATCAAGAGATTTTATATTGAGAAATGTTAGATGTGTTTCCTCAGCTCGCAGAACACATTTTGAAATATCGGATACATTAAGCTCAGGGGTAAAAGAATTATATTTAAGTAAATTGCTACCCTTAACCTTAATTGTGATATCCTGTGATGATTTATGATCATTCACATTAATATTATTTGATAACCCTAACAAACCTTCCTTGACATTTTTTTTATTGTAAGTATCGGGATAACCTAGAATTTTACGTTTTATACCTTTCATAGATGTACGAAACAGTTTGACGTGATAATTTTAAATTTGGAGCAACCTGAGTAAATGGCATTTTATCAGAAAAATCTTTCAAATGGTTTGATTTTATTGCACCTTTACAATAAGAAACTATATCTTTTAAATTCTTTGTTATACTAGGTATTAATATCTTTTGGATTGTCGCATGCGGCAACATAACTAATAATTCAGACATTAAAGTCTTACAAGTGTTAATTTAGGTTCAGTGTTACACACAACAGTATCTGAAATAGCATTAGATTTTTTAATCAATTCTAGAGGGGAGTAGTTTTCTGCGTTAAGAATAATCTGTTGCAATTACAGAAGGACTTGGTTGCCTGCATGTAATTGAATGTATTTTATGTACGTGTTTACATAGTGTGCTGAAGTCTGGACAATTACAATTATATAAATGATGACACAGATTTAGACAGGAGAGGTTAATACACTTTGAATAACACTGATCTGTTTCTGAACATAGTTCATGCAACCGCTTAACTGTATATTGAATATTTTTACGTGTCTGTGATTTTATAGACCACAAACAAGGATGTGTTTCTGTTACATCACTATCAGGTATTTTCATTCCAGATTCATGTCGTTTATTATAAGTTGGCGGGTAGATGCTCTCTTTACAGTTAATTTCAACTTTATACTTATAAGCCATGTAAATATCTTCTTCAATTTTTAAAAGCACATTAATTAAATTATCAAGGCGTCTGTTAAATTTACATGGTTTTCAATTTATTGAATTATAAAGTACATGGTTTTCAATTTATTGTGAAATGACTTGCAATACATGTTAGTATCTGTGAATGCATGAGGGAAGTTTCTGTATGCCATTGACCACAGACTTGCTCGACAAAAATAATACTCCTCAAAATAATTTACAAACGATGGTGCAACAGCTCGAAACTTTTGAAGGAAATTATCCATCATAGAAATAAATAAATAAGAATTAGTTTCTTCAAGCAAGATAACTAAATTAAAATAAATTTCATCCCTAAGTTTTTGACTTCAAACCATTCGAAATAAACTACGTTGCCATGCACGATGTACATGCTATTTACATAGTATATGTTTAATACCTGGACCAAATGCTTTTTCAAATGCAGGATGTGTAGTTTTATCATCATCTGTCATTAAACAATTAATATTAAGCTCAGGTATTACACATTTGATACTAAGAAATAAATTGTACATCGTATCCTGATTCAACTGATTTGAAATAAAATGTGCTACGGGGTAACCACTACCAAATTCATCTGGAACAATTAAATTTAGCAAATAAAAATCATACTGATTTGTTTTATGAGTAGAATCTATACATAAAATCCTGCCACAACCTTTAATCATCATTTCTTTTTGCTCCTTTGTCTGCAATCCTAGTGCAAAAGACTTATTTGGAAAAGACAGCGTGTCAAGGCCTTTCGGACCATACAATGTTGGTTTTCCTCGAGATTTGTAAATAAGAATAGGGTCATACGATTCCTGCCTAAGTTTCTCAACCATGGCAGCAACAGAAAGTGAATCATCACTAAGAGAAGAAATCATTACACGCTTTACATAGTAATTTATAGTCCTACGTGTTACAAAATTATCTTTAATACTTAAGCTCTCTCTATTATCACGTGATCCACTTCCATCTCTGATAAATTCCTAAATTTGATCGGTGGAAACACCTAACTGAGCATAAGTTTTGATTTGATCACGACAATTCTGACTAAGCTGTTGAAATTTGGTATTTTCAAACGACAGCTCATGATTGTGACCTGAATAAAGAATAGCTGTCACAAGATCTTGTTCCTCAGAAACTAAAATTCTGGATGGACATCTGAAGCCTAATGGTAAAGAACCTTTAAGATTTTTTCTACTTGAAATTGGCACTGTTTTTTTTTGTGTTACATTGAAGTGACAACAATAATAATGGTATGCTTTATTAACTTTATGTTTACTCCTAGAACACTTCTTAAAAGAACTGAATGTTTCCTTAGAATGACATTCTAACCACAGCTGAAACTCCACCATTGATGAAAATGTAAGCTCCTTCACATCCATCTCACAATTGTGAAATTCAGCCAAATGTTTATTATGATCACTAATAAACCGGAAGGATGCCTTGCAATCAGGAAAAATACACGGTTTACAAATATTTAAATTATTTTTAGAACAGCAAAACTTCTTATGATGAAAAAGGTTACTGCGGATTTTACAGTCTATCTCACAGTTGTCACAAATATATGATTTTGAATCAATTTCAGAAGACACAGATTTACACTTTTTTTTATGATTAAAAAATGACTGTCTTGAAGCATATGACTTCATGCATACCTCGCACGTTCTTGGATATTTATTTTCTATTTCATCATTCTTTATGGTAGTACATAAGTTATCCTTATTTAAAATTTTACAGTTACGTTTGTATCTTGATAAAGTTTCTTTACAAGAGAAATCTTTCTTACAACATGGACAAATTATAGTCTTTATATTTGGGTTAACAGAGGTAATAACACTGCAGTTTTCTTCAACATACCCATTTTCAGATTTCTGTACATTACTTTCACCCTGATTAGAATCATTTGCACCCCCAAACTTAATGTCAGAACATTCTGAATAATTTTTAAGAATAGAAAACTTGTTAAAATGAAAATATGGATGGTAAGAATTAAAATTTGCACAAGAACCAACAACTGATGGGCAAGTATTGGAATTGGTGACAAGCTGAGTAGATGAAATAGAGCCGCAAAAGCCAGTAGGCTGAGAAGTGACTAACGACATAAAAGAAAATTTAGATACAGATGTCGTAGCATTCTGCAAATCTGAATCAGAGCAAACAAATGAACCCTTAAAAACTGGAAAATTCGACATGGAAGTACAAGAATTGAAACTGATACCAAGATGAGATGATGATGAATTGGAATCCGAAGAGCCTGCAGGTTGAGAATTAGACACTGAATTTCCAGGAAGTTCAGAAATAGCTGCAGTATCAGGAAGTTGAGATCCAGTAGAATTTAAAACACCTGATGTAGTGTGGACAGTACATTCGAGAGCTGGAAAATCCAATACATCAAAACACTGGAACTGCTATCCAAAATCGTACTAGAAAATCCATGTTTTAAAACATCTGAGTAAAGTGGCTTAAGAGGTGGATCAAAAAAATTTACACTAGTGCCAAGTGAATATTCAAGAAGTGGAAAATCTGATAAACTCGGAATACTGGGATTAGTATTCAAAACAGAGCTAGTAAAACAATCATGCTTTAAAACATCTGAATAAAGTGGTTTAGAAGAAGAAACATGACACAAAAAATTTCTAGAATTACAAACCCGAACACTGGAAACTAAAGAACGTTTCACAACATCTGAAAAGAGTGGTTTGGAAACAGAAGCACCAAGACTACTACCCAAATGAGTACTCAGAACAGAAGGAATACTGGTTAATGCTGGGAAACTGCTAAGGGATGTAGAACAAAATGGTGCACTTACCTCTGCAACAGTCAAACTTCTCCTGATATCTTTTAGCAAAAATTTTCCCCAGCTGCTGATTACCTCTCCGATTAAGGTGTAAACCGTCTCTGGATAAACAAGTACTCCAAGAATAATCAAAAGAGCTGCAAAAGAAAATCCCATCTTTACCTTCGTATGTTGCGAGAAGTCTTGAATTTGTTTTTAGTATCTTCCTATTAAGTTCCTGTAGGTGATACGTGTTACAATCTCGATATAAATCCCGGCATCGTGGGAGAACACCTGAAAACAGAATGACCTTCGGGTTTAATCGTTCAATTCCCTTATATAGACAACCATATTTACGATGAATTTCATCTAAATCGTCATTTGAATTATTGGTACCAACGTGGACGAAAACTAAATGAAAATGGTTGTTCATAAAGGCAATCTCACGTGTCAACCTTTCAATCCTAGCTCCTGGAAAGCAACGAAAATCAACTTCGTAATCAGGTAAATTCGCAGACAAATATTCTTGTAAATATTTAATTATAGAATTCCCGATTATGAGTATTTTCATCTTTTCAGATTGCTTAGACAAACACATAACTAAAATAAGATAATTAAAACTCAAAATATCAGCGCTAATACAACGTACCTTGCTACAACAGCAGCACGAGCAAGCAAAATGGCGAGAACCTGTATTGCTTACTTCCAAAAATTACATTTGGCTTCATTTTTCAATTTTGGCGCAAATTACGGTAACCTCTTAGTGTTGCCATCGATCACGTGAGACCCGCTAACTTCTGTAAACTCTCAGCGTTTGTCGTCGCATATATCTGCAAACCTCGAAAAAACATTTTTATCTCTAGCGCGTGAGTCTCTGTATCGGAAATTCTAAAGATATGCTCGTTTTAAAACTATTTTGCGATATTGCTGTTGCACTGGATCTTATGGTTTAAGTGCGAGGAACATGATATTTAATAAAGAAAGGTAACACACAAAATGTTAAAAAACGCCCCTTTGGACGTAATTTAAAATCTGAAACATTTCAGATTAATATAAATATTATATTAAATAAATAAATAAAATATTTATTTATTTAATTATATATATAAATTAAATAAATATAATATATAAATTAATAAAAAAAAACAAAATCTGAAACATTTCAGATTTTTTTTTTTTTTTTATTATTAATTTATTTTCTAATTTTTTTTTTACCCTTCATTTCAACAATACATATTCCAAAACTCTTTATTACGTTCTTAAGTGCGCATCTCATAGCATTTGCTTTACAATACCTTTCAACAGATTGCTTTCCAATACGAACAATTCTTGCTTAAATAGTTTTATAACGTATTTGTCAACAGGATTTCAATTTATGTTTACAATTCAATATTAAGGTTATTATATATTTAGATAACATTTATAATCATTATAAATTAGATACATTTAATCATTAGATTTCTTCACAGTACTTTCACAGTTGTTTATGAGTAAATAAATTCTTCATTTCAAATACATTTATAAATAATTTAATGAATATTTAAGTATTTTGTCAAAGGCAGATACATGCTTTTTGCAAGCACATGCATAAATACCCATACATATTTCCTATTTATCATTTCCGGCATGTGCAAATCTTTAATTTCTGTGCATTCACTATATTTTTCGTGTAAAATAATTTACATTAATTTAGCATACACCAGAAAGTTTTACATAAAAAATATATATGAATATAATTTGAATGAAAATTATAAGTATTATTTTTAATACCCACTCAAAGGTCAGTTTTTCTTCAAAATTCCTCCACAATGGCATCTCTCTCTTTAGGAAGATAGCCCTTGCATGCGTTACTCTATTTAATAAAAACTTAATCTGACCTATGTGCCTAATTATAAATATTTTAACATACATAATTTTATATTTACATTTAGCCATCAAGTTTCAAACTTTTCAAATCTTCTAGAAAATAAATTTTGGCAGATCACTTTTAGCAATTTTCTTAAAATCTATATTTTTGTAGTGCAACAGCTTATAATTTTATAAAACAAATTCATAATCAAAATCGCTGTTGTTAGTTATCGAAAAATAACCAAGATGTGATTTTTGCGTAAATGTCAGTAAACTATACAAATTGCTATTATCCATCACACTATGAATGTTTCTTTCATGCGAGAGTGTCCCTTTTTCGATTGCTATGGAACTGTCGTGTGTCGAAATACTATCAGAATCTTGTCAATCGAACTTCTGAATGTAAACAAAGAACACCCCGTCTGGTGACCCAAGCTTCAAAGCAGTGCTTCACTTCTAGCGCGAAATGGCCCCTCCTCCCTTTCCTACCACAATGTTCACAACGTGTGTGTGATGTGAAAGTGTCGGTTGCAATTTAAATAGAAAACATAACTCTGTAACATTATTGCTATTTTCATATCTTTTATTAAAAATTTACTATGAATGCACCACCAGCATTTGAGTCATTTCTTTTGTTTGAAGGTGAAAAGAAGTAAGTACCAGTATAATTTTGATATAACATTCGTATGATATGATCAAGCTTCTTTGCTGTATTTATTTTGTGTAATTTTCAGAATTACGATAGAGAAAGATACAAAAGTACCGAATGCAGCCATTTTCACCGTAAACAAAGAAGATCACACACTTGGGAACATGATAAAAAAGTATGTAATATTGAAATTTTCTTAATAATATGTGTCTGATGAATTCCAGCTAGTCTTTTATTGGAAAGTATTTACAAGTCAGTATTAAGAAAAAATTCATATTCATATATATATTCATACAAATTCATGTAATAATAAAAAAAGTAGATAGATACGATGAAGAATTTTGTAATGTATATGGGTTTTTTTTCCCGTTGGCGTGCCATGGTTTTCATTGAAGCGGACTTTTTTATGAAGAAAAATTAGCCCTCTGTAAGACGCTACCTAAGGCCAGTGAAAGTGGTCATTTTACCGGGAAAGAATTTTAAATAATTAATATTTTTATATAAAAAAGAATACAAAGTTGAAACAGGTTTATACAAAGCTGTACAGAACACTGCCATTTTTACGTTGGATTGTATTAAAGCAGCAATAGTCGGAGTTGCTTAAATTACATGACTAGTTTTGAAGGTTTGAATGGAACCCTTAAAACTAAAATTTATGCCACTTTGTACTGA
The DNA here is from genome assembly GCF_044657685.1 of Stegodyphus dumicola. Taxonomy (NCBI): domain Eukaryota; kingdom Metazoa; phylum Arthropoda; class Arachnida; order Araneae; family Eresidae; genus Stegodyphus; species Stegodyphus dumicola. The sequence continues at coordinate 107,423,443 of NC_140770.1, forward strand.
TTTTTGTTGCTTTAATATCATCCATACTTTGACATGTTATTTTGGTTAATATTTGTATTCTTAGTTTGCATATAATAAATATGGGGTTGTTTTCATTGAAGTAGACTTTTTATGAAGAAAAATTAGCCCTCTGTAAGATGCCACCAATGGCCAGTGAAGGTGGTCATTTTACAGGGAGGAAAATTCAAAATTGGTGTTTATTTACGTTCTTAGAAATATTATGTGTATTTATGTTTCTCTCACATTTTTAAAGTCATTATCTTGTGTTTGTTTTTGTTTGGTTGATTATGACAAAGCACACTTGGGCTCTCTCTAAGGGAGAGATGCCTTCAGGGAGGACTTTCTAAGGGAACCTGACTCTTTTATATATTACACTTGGGGAATACCATGAAAATGATAATTTGCCTGGAATCGAACCCATGTAGCAACTACCAGTGTTCAGAAATTTTACCACTGGTGGGCTGATCATATTAGAAAGGTTCTTAGACTAATCTTTGGAATATGGTAACAGGTAGTTTGGCAACAGTTTGGTAAGGCGATAAAGGTTACTAGCTAGGACTTTAGCAGTGTACTTGGATAAAGTCAAGAATGTACTCAATGACATTTTTGTGCAATTCTGGGATGTTTTTTAAGTGAAAAATAGGTCGATGTGTACATGGATGATACCGTGCATGTGCAATTCATAAAAATGCGGCAAGCTGTTTGCGATTCTGCACTTTCTCCCAATTCCGCACCTAATCTTTGTTATGATTAAGCACTTTTGTTCCATAAAAGTTCTAGCATAAGTGTAATTCGGCTAGCAGATTGTTGGAAAAAAATGTTGAGTAAAAGGGGGAAAAAAAACATGCGTTTACTTCATGAAAACAAAATGGCATCCAAACAAAAACTAGCAGGTTGCTGTAGCAGAGTTGGTCGCCAAACAATCGCCAAGTTACCATAATCCAACGATTAACCGGTTATTATATTTTAAATATGAAGTTTAGTTCATAATGCTCTCCGATAAATTTATGAAATTTGGATTAAGAGAGAAAATCAAAATGAACATATTATATAAACGGTGTTTTAATGTAATGGAAATTGCAAATTTTAAATTATTAATATTTCTATATAAAAAGAACATGAAGCTGAAAAAGATTATTTCTTATGTTGTATTATATTAAAGCAGCCAGAGTCGGAGAGAGTTGCTTAAATTACAGGACTAGTTTAGAAGGTTTGAATGGAACCTTTAAAACTAAAATTTATGCTACATGCACTGATTTTTGTTGCTTTAATATCATCGAACATTTGTACTTTCACATGTTATTTTGGTTAATATTTATATTACTTCTTAGTTTGCATATTATTAATAATTTTTATATTGTGTTTAATATTCCCATGTGGAATATTGCGTTCAATATTTTATATGCATAGGGTTTCACTTGATCTGGTAAAGTTAATTAGTTCAGTAACCCAAATGAATGTGAAGTAAATTGTCACTATGTCTGAAATAATGATAGAGTCATGAGAAGGTTAAAAATAACCTTTTATTTAAACATAATTTAGAACACAAACCTCTGTTTTGTACTACAATGTAGCCAGAACTCATGGTAATAAAACTAAATAGGTTTAAGTTAAATATGGAACATAGTAAAAGGCTACATAATTAATTACTATACTAGAAGTGAGCTCAATACTCTACCAGTGTCAGTAGCAATGGAATGCAAGGCCACAGAGTTGTCTGTGGACAGTAGAAACTGGGGGTAAAGTGCAGAATTGTCCGCTTATATGGCGCATATCGATGGGCAAAGTCAAAGGAATGTGCAATGCCAAGTTTGTGCAGTTCTCTGATTTTTCTTTAAAGTGAAAATAGGTCGACCTGCACATGGATACTAAGTTTGTGCACTTCTTCGACTTGTTATTTTCAAGTTGGTGATATTGCAAAACACGCGAAGCAGTGGGTGATTCTGCACTTTCCCCGAAACTGGAAATCACCTCCTGTCGAGCAAATCTTTAACACTATTATATAGGCAGAAATAATAGAATAACAAGGAATGCTAAAGAATAAAATTATGATCCCCATAAGTAGTCCTATAATACTGTGTCAAAAGAAAAATCATCCTCTACCTATGGATTTTAGCATGGCATTTTGCTGTGGACTGTAGAAAACTAAGTAGCATAAGAAAATGTCCAGTTCACCCTTGCCCAGTAATTGAGGAAATCATTTATAAAATAAAATCCACAAAATGTTCACGACACTAGACCTCACTTATGGATAATATCAGTTATATATGAAACTGAAGTATGGCTCCTAAACCGCATTTTTTATCAAATCGGGACTGTATGCTTTTCTTAGAATGCCATTTGGCTTTTACAGGGCATTTGCTGTTTTTCAAAGAGCTATGAATTTTATTCAAAGACCTATCCTAAGATTTTAAAAATGAAGTGTATACTTATCTTTGAAATTTTATGAGATGGAATTTTATATTTAGGAAAAAGAAAAATTATTCATTTTTTAAATTTATCTTCGAAATCAGATTTTGAGAGAAAGCCTTTTTTCTATTAATATAGAATTGGTGATCATTTTGAGATAAGTGCAGTGCTTATCCAAGAGAATAGCCTAATAAATTTTGATGAGATTTTGAGTTTTCTTCCTTGCAAATATAACAACAGTAGATTTTATGCATGTTCATTGCAGTTTTTCATTTGTTTTGCCAGTACAGTCAAAAGTCTTTAATCCGGACTCGTCGGGACTTCGGCGATTCCGGGTTATCGATTTTTCCGGATTATAGATCATCAGTTTAAATCTGGTAAGATGACATGCAGAAATTATAAAATTAAAAGTATGAAACCGTAATTTATAAAATAATGAGCAATTATGATCTAAAGGGTATCACAATTTACAAAAAAAGAAGCTTAATATTTATTTGTTTACTTTATTAAACATTTCTTTCAACGCGCGCATGCGTAAAGCATACCTTATGCATAGCCGAAATTAGAGAATTGCAACCAGAAAACTATTTGATTTGTATTCGTGATATTTATAATGATGAGGAATTTGATTTAAATCATATCAAAGGCGGAGTACATCGAGATTAAATACTACATTTAGTAAGGAATTATAAGCTGAATAAAATAAAAACATCTGCCCTGAAGATAACGATAGTGCTAACAGATCAACTTCCAGTTCATTGCGCGCCGCGACGTCCCCCCCCTCCTGCGCAGAGCAGCGTGAAATTGATAAACAGATTTCGGAACGGTTAGATAAACAAAGGATATGCCTTGATCCATTTTTTGTAGCAATTCGTTTTTTGTTTGATGGACATCAAAACATACTTTCGTTTTCTAGATCCTTTGGGAGCTCCAGCATCGGAAATTCTATTTGACATAATCGAAAGTTCAAGCTTACTTTTATAAAATTGCTTTTAAAGTCTGCAAAAAATAATAAGCCAGATCCAATTCGAAGATTAAGGAACAACGTAATCATCAACATTAACTGAAATAGATAATTAGATAATTTTAGCTTATACCGTCCGTTATACATTAAACGCGCACGCGAAAACGTATTCTGCGCTTGTGCAGACGCATATGCGCAGTCGTAAATGTCTTGCGCGCACGCGTCAACGCGGCGCATGCGCAGAAAGATTTTAGCTTTGAGGTCCGGATTATGGGTGTCCGAATTAACGATTTTTGACTGTACTTAAATAAATACATGTATATGTATATGTTTATTGTGTGATTAAACAAGTATGCTTTTTGTTTGAAGATCACTCTCTTGTCTGCATATGTAGCAATAATAGTGTGCATGGAATATTGTTCTGTTAAGTGTTAAATAACGTAAAATCTAGAAAGGAAACGGAAAACTAACTTAAAAAGAAACTGCATAACATCTGTTAAAAAGGAAAGGTAAAAGTATATTTTAGGGTACCCTTTGGCGATTTTTGGCGGCACATAGATACCGAGTTTGTGCAATTCTTTGACTTATTATTTTGGCTTGCATAACGGCGATTTTTGCCGCTACACAAAGCCAAAATAACAACACAAAGAATTGCACAAACTCGGTATCCATGTACAAATCAACCTATTTTCACTTAAAAAAAACCTTGAATTGCACAAAAATGGCATTGTGCACTTTCTTGACTTTATCCATGTACAAATCAACCTATTTTCACTTCAAAAAAATCCTCGAATTGCACAAAAATGGCATTGTGCACTCCCTTGACTTTATCCATGTACACGTTGACCTATTTTCACTTAAAACAAAATCCAAGAATTGCACAAACTTGCATTGTGCACTCCCTTCAATATGTCCATATACACATCGATATATTTTCACTTAAAAAGTCAAAGGAGCACTGAATTCTACAATACAGGCAAACAAAAAATACATAATGTCAATAAACTACACAGGGTTCGTAGCGGTCCTTATAAGTGCTTATAAGTCCTTATATTTGAAAATAAAATATAAAAGCCCTTATAGGTGCTTACTTTTTCTTTAAAGCCCGTATTTTTTTGTTTTTAGTGCTTATTTTTTGCTTTTAGTGCTTTTTTTTTTGCTTTTAGTGCTTTTTTTTTTTTAATGAACACGCTATTTTTCCCGGTACCAAAGCCGAAACTAAATAAACAAATTTTCTTTCTAATATGGAACGTCAGATGGTGAATCATACTCCCGGAAATAGCTTTTCCCCTTTCTCTGCATTAATATAACCTTTGGTGTGCACGAAGAGTACAGACAGGTGCCTGTCGTTCTATTGGTCAAAGAAATGCGAAAGCAGTAGAAAATTCCGGTACATTCGGCATTTTTTCCTCCCACCCAAATACTACACACGTTTGAATTTCTATCAAGATCTTAATAATTTGCATTCTCGTTCTGCTTGGTCAGTTCATATTCGTGTTTATTATGATCGTTATACTTATATTATGAGCATATGTATGAATGTTTATAATAACATAGTTGCAGTAACTGCTGAAGTATAGTAAACTTTCAAAAATGGTTGTGTTTTAACACGTATTAGCTTTCTAAGGAATAATATTCGGAATGACTTAAATAAAAGGAAAGTAATCGAATAGTCAAAATAATTTTGTTTTTTTGGCCAATACATTATACAGTATGAAGATTGGGAGGTTCTCCCCTTCGCAAAATCTCGAATATTGAAACTGTTACGGTTCGCTGCAAAACAAGCAACGGACCTTTTTTTTTTTTGTCACTTTCCAATCTGGATTGAATAGGACTAAAAGTTCTGCGGTCTACCAACCTAAGCGAAGAATGATTCTATTCCGGAAATTTAACGCCGTCTGTTGAAAATTAGAATGAAAAACACCCCAGTTATTTAGTTCTTTATTCTCCCAATACCGGCAGCTGTTGATTCCGATTGCGTAATATCACGTAGGGAAGAATTAAGGCGCACGTATTGCGCAATAACGCTTGCGATATTTTGCAGAGATAATTAATTTTGATGTTCTGTCCGAGATTTGTTTATGAACACTTAAAAGAGTTTTACTGTGCTTGCTAAGCAGAATATTTTTCAGTTCCATTGGTTTATTTTTATATGATGCGCATATCGAAATGTCAAAAGCATTTATTTAGCGGAAAATTTTAAAGAGCGGCTACAGTCTTCCCCCCCCTCCGCTCCTCTTTTTCAAGTTACGCTCGACTGTCCAAATATTCGCCAATTTCCAAGTATGCGGATTAGTTAAGCTTTTACTGTTAAAGGATGACTGCATGAAGCAAATTTCTGTCTTCTGATTTCAGAAATGTTCCTCTTCTTTACTTAAATTACTTTGCTTGCAATATCTGTTAAGAGAAAACTGATATACAATGAAAATTTAGAAAATGTTCAGAATTTAGATTTGAATTATTTAAATATAAATATGAGTGGAAAAATAAATTGTATTTATTATTAGGTTCCAAGTGAATACAATAAATATGCCTTATTATTATTTATTTTCTCTATTTTGAACTGAAATTTCATCATTAAATCTTGTAATATAGTTTAGTTCTGCATAGTTTTTTTTCCTCTCATTGTAAACTAGTTCTCCTCATTGTAAACTAGTCCTCTCATTGTAAATTGAGTTATTTAAAATAAAAAAAATAAAAAAAAAAGTTATTATTATCCATGGTTGAGGTAATGCTTATTCTCTCTTAATAAATACTGCATTTCTCATATTTTAAATTACAAGTCTAATTTTTAAGGTTATGCAGTTGTGTATAATGTAATTAGACAGGTGCTTATTTTTTTTCTTAAAATGTGCTTGAAAAGTGCTTGTAGGTGCTTATTTTTTTAACTAAAATGTGGCTATGAACCCTGCTACATTTTAAACTAAACAATAAAATAACATGAAAAAGGAAAAACATGTTGCACATTTAAGCACTACAAAAAGCAAATATTGGTTAATCTTTGGAATATGGTAACTTGGCGAACATTTAGCAACCAACCCTGCTACAGCAACCTTCTACCTTTTTTTTTTTTTTTTTTTTTTTGTGCCGTCATTTTGTCTTCAGGAAGTAAAGACAGATTTCTTTTCTTTTTACTCAACATTTTTTCCATCAATCTGCTAGCCGAATTACGCTTATGCTGAAATTTTAAGGAAGAAAAGTGCTTAATCATGACAAATATTAACTGCAAAATTGGAAGAAAGTGCAGAATCGCAAACTCCTTGCCGCGTTTTTCAGAATGGCACATACACGGTAACCATGTGCACGTCGACCTATTTTTACTTTAAAAAAATCCTAGAATTGCACAAAAATGGCATTGCGCACACTCTTAACTTTATCCATGTACACTGCTTTTTTCTCATAAATTAGAAAAATTTGCACGAAAATGCAGGAAAATTTTGTGAATCTTTAAAGTCGGTAAAAAGGACATATATGAAATTACCTGATTGCTAAAAAGTATACACTCTTTCCAAGGACGAACATTTGCACATATAAAGTAAATAAAATATCCAAAAACTTTTCCCTCTAAATTATCTATTATAAACGTCACCTGCGAATTTATAACGCAAACATTAAAAATTGTTGCAAATACTTAGTGTCAAATATTTAAATTATTTCCATGCCCGTTTACTTCTATTGAAAGGTATTCCAAAATGATACAAACATATAATTCCCAAAATAACTATCATTTAATTAAAATATAATTAAATTAAAAAATACTACTTAAAATATAAATAAACACATACATTAAATTAATAAAAATTAACTTAAAATCTTAACTACTTTAAACTAATTCATTGCTAATAAAAATTTTTCAATAATATCATATTAATTTATTTATTCCTTATATTTAGAACAATGCATAAAAATAATATCCTCAAATGATTAAAAATACTAACTTACCTAATCTTCTACAGAATCTTGAGTGCATGGCAGATTACAAAATGTCCATTTTCACCAGATTTCTTGCACCGCCATTCAAACTTATCTGTAATATCCTTCTTTTCACACAATCTCATTTCATTCTCACACAACACACAATGAAGCTAAATACAAAATGCTAAACGCAATAAAAATTTCGAATTCAGTTTAGATAGATAGGGCCATGGGATCCAAAAAGTAAGCAATACTTTTTCACAAAACACACAATGAAGCTAAATACAAAATACTATAAAGTACTACAGATATTTTTCTAAATTCCCCCCCTTTTCCAATTAAAGAACTGTGATTCGTCCATAAATGTCACATGACATATCTCATGATCTCGCACAAAATAATGTGTAATTGGAACTGGGTACTTCTCGCATTATTGCCAAAGTCCTAGGTAGTAACCTTTATCGCCTACCAAAATGTTGCCAAACTGCCTGTTACCATATTCCAAAGATTAGCCCAAATATCCACTTATCCTATTTAGAAGTTCCTTCGTCTTTAGTCTGTGGCACACAAAATTTCTTAACAGCATCCAAAAACTTCCTAAAATTATCTGAACTCAAATCCATATACAGTCAAAAGTCGTTAATCCGGACTCGTCGGGACTTCGGCGATTCCGGATTATCGATTTTTCCGGATTATAGATCATCAGTTTAAATCTCATAAGATGGCATGCAGAAATTCTAAAATTAAAAATATGAAACCGTAATTTATGAAATAAAGAACAATTATGATCTAAAGGGTATCAAAATTTACAAAAAAAAAAAAAGCTTAATATTTGTTTGTTTACTTTATTAAACATTTCTTTCAATGTAAGTGGTTTAAGTTGCCGTTTTATGTGATAATACTTTCTCTTTAATTCTATAAACAGACATAATTTCTTGTTCAGTTACAAAGTTCCGCTGTTCAAGTCCCATAATTGCTGTGCCGAGAATACCGAATAACTTGTCAATTGAAATTTTTTCGTATTCACTAACCTCTCTGTCACCTTCTTCGTGTCTTTATCCTCTTTTTGCAGCAATTCCACTTTTTGTTTGATGAACATCGAAACATACTTTTGTTTTGTAGATCCTTTGGGAGCTCCAGCATCGGAAATTCTCTTTGACATAATCGAAAGTTGAAGTTTACTTTTATAAAATTGCTCTTACAGTCTGCAAAAAATAATAATCCGGATCCAATTTGAAGATTCAGGAAGAACGCAATCATCAATATTAACTGAAATAGATAATTAGATAATTTTAGCTTATACCGTCCGTTATACATTAAACGCGCACGCGAAAACGTATTCTGCGCTTGCGCACATGCATATGCGCAGTAGTAAAGATCTTACACGCACGCTTAAACGCCTATGCTCATGTGTCAACGCGGCGCATGTGCAGAAAGTTTTTATCTTTGAGGTCCGGATTATGGGTGTCCGAATTAACGACTTTTGACTGTATCTGCTTCGCCACATCTGAACTTTTCTTCCTACAAACCCATTCAAATCTATCTAAACGGTTTTTACGTTCGACTAGACGCATATCCTTCCTACATACAGGACACTTATAATGGCTACTAAGTAAACCTTCATTTACACATCAGTCAATTAATGCTATTTTCTCCTTTTGTTCCAAATCGAACAGAAACTTCAAATTAATCTTACTACATTCAGCCGTTCTACCATCTAAACAATAAACCAACACACACCACAAAAGCACTTACAAAACATCCCATGATTCAGAGTTTCCCAGAATCATGCACCCAATTACGTCACAATATGGTTTCCATAATATTCAACTACTCAGGCTACCATAAATGAAACAATAACTTGTAGAAAGCCGTAATACAAAGGGTACCTTAAAGTAGGGAATTTTGACTTTGAATTTTGTGTAGCGGCGATTTTTTTCACAAAAAATTGCCGCTACATAAACCAATATAACAAATCAAAGAATTGCACAAACTCAGTATCCATGTACCGCGAAAAATCGCCAAGGGGTACCCTTAAATATACTTTTATCTGTACAGACTTATGGTTTGGTAATTTAAGCACATAAATGAGCAAATATATGTATTGAAATGGGGTCAGAATTATCTTGTAGAGTTGGCTGTGCTTGATTGTTATATCTGAAAATAATGAAATTATTTTATGCTTCTGAATTTAGAAATTCATAATTTTATCTGAAATTACCAGTTATAAGTTAAAAGTATAATTAAAAAAAATATTTTTTAGTCAGCTTTTGAAAGATCCAAATGTTCTATTTGCTGGTTATAAAGCTCCCCATCCTTTAGAATACAAATTTCTTCTGAGAGTTCAAACTGTGATGGAATATTCTCCTCAGGAGGCTTTTACAAATGCTATTACAGATCTTATTAGTGAGTTATCTCTTTTAGAAGAGAGATTTAAGGTAAGTTATTATATATGTATAAATAGTTAGCATGTTATTTAAAAATGAAGTATTAATGGTTAAAATGGAAACATATGGAAATACAGTTGTAGGCAGTAATCTAGTTCATCTACTAAATAGTAAATATATGTATTAAAGGGTTGGAAAAAAATTCAGTTCAGGAATTCAGCCCAACTCTTAATTTGTGCATAATTTAGGATAGACAGAAAATTTAAGGTGATTTTAAAATCTGCTTTCAATCATGAAATTTATTCATAACTACACAGAATGCTTTTATTATGTTTATTCATGTATTCTTTCTCTTAAAATTTTCAGGATATAATTTTCAGATTTCTATATATGGTAGCAATATATAGCAAAATATAATATATAAGTAAAAATATTTTTAAAAGCAAAAATCATAACTGGTTTCTTAGGGTACCATAATACTATTAAATTAATTCGTATGCACATTTTAATCTAGCTAATTCATTCTTAACATTTTCAGTGCTACAGACAAGAAATATCGTCTTCCAAGAATATTTGCTGATCACTAGCGATGGGATAACTCATCCTGTACACAATGTTTTTCTGTATTATTGCAGTGTGTCAAGCAACATATTTATCAACATTTTAGTGTATCTTGGTTCATATTATTTGGTTTTCACAAAATTTCTACAAGTTGGCATTAACAGTGCAATTTTTGGTGAAATTTTTTGCAACACTGTAATTTGCTTTGCATTGTTGTTATGTTCCTTTATGTTACACATATTTGTTATTGTTTGAATAAAAAATAAGTGAATGAAAGCTTTGTTCAGTTGATGAGTCAGTAAAATTATCTGACGAAGAGCTTGTTAGTGATATGTACTCAGATGGGGAAAGCAGTTGTAAACTTAGCAACCTGTTTCTAATTAAAGCACCAAAGATGAAAATGGTGGTGCCAATGAAAGTGCAGGAAGAGGTGGAGCAAATATGGATTTCTTCTGTGTGCTGTAAGCATGAATTCTGATGTTGTTAAACTAATAGAAAATATTTCAGAAAGTAGTAAAAGTGAAATTGATTATTCTTAAGTAGCTTCAACATCATAGTATGAATGGTGTAAATTTGGTACAAATTACATGCCGACTAATGATATTTTCAGGGCAGCAACAGCATAATGTATCTTGTATGAGGAGACCTTTTGGCTTCCTTACAGGCAGTAGAATTTTTTCATTTATTTGTTGCTAAAGAAATTGTGTAAATCATTAGATCAGAAACTAGCAGGTATGTGGCATAATGTATACATAAATCAATAATCAAACAAAAAGGTGTCATATGTTAAAAAAACAACTCAACTTGCAGAAATGAAGAAATTTTAGGGACTTATTTTTGCAGTGGGACTTAATAAAAAAAATCTTGTCTTGAAGACTGATGGTCAAATGATTGTGTGTTAACTGCTTCTTGATTGATTCAATTAACAACACTGATTTCTAGCTTCCCATTGGCAAGGAAATGATTCAAATTCTTGTGTAAATCATTGTATCAAAGTTTTGGCGCTTGGAGACACTAACAGGAATAAGCTGCTTAAGCTGCAAAAGATTTGTGATGCTATCCTCGGTAATTTTCAAAACATTTATGCACCACTTAAAGAATTTTGGCTTATCTTTGGAATATGGTAACAGATATTTTGGCGACATTTTGGTAAGATGATAAAGGTTACTAGCTAGGACTTTAGCAGTGTACATGGATAAAGTCAAGAGTATGCGCAGTGCCATTTTTGTGCAATTCTGGGATGTTTTTTTAAGTGAAAATAGGTCGATGTGTACATGGATGATACCGTGTATGTGCAATTCTTAAAAACGCGGCAAGCAGTGGGCGATTCTGCACTTTCTCCCAATTTCGCACCTAATCTTCGTCATGATTGAGCACTTTTGTTCCATAAAAGTTCTTGCATAAGTGTAATTCGGCTAGCAGATTGTTGGAAAAAAATGTTGAGTTAAAAGAAAAAATGCCTTTACTTCGTGAAAACAAAATGGCGTCCAAAACAAAACTAGCAGGTTGCTGTAGCAGGGTTGGTCGTCAAATTTTTGCCAAAAAATCGCCAAGTTACCATAATCCAAAGATTAACCAGAATTTTCAATAGTTGAGTCAACAGTTTTATGGCTGTAGGCTCTGTTTATGTCTACAGTATAACATTATTTATGTGTTAGATAAATGGAAAATTACTACAAGGTCAGCTAAGCATTGTTATTCTGTATAACTACTGTTGTTCTATAGTACAGTTATGGTTATAGTATGTATTACGTTTTACAGTTATGTACACTGGTTATCATAAATTAAGGAAAAATCACAAAAATCATGATTACTGAAAAAGTTACATGTAGAATTTTATGAAGCTTACCCACAATATACAACACATAGTAAGGTATCAAATAACATAAAAAGAAATTACCAGGCAATTATGGTAGTGTAGAAATTAGCACATGTATAAAATGAACAAATCGAAGATGTCAGTTTGCTATAGTAAAAGTACCTTCAATATGGAATATAATCGCCTCTAGAAGCAATACAGCACATTCAGCGATGCGTGATGCTTTCAATTATGCAGTCTATCAGTTCCATAGGAAGCGAGAGCCATTGCTCTTGCAAAGCAGTTGCAAGCGCGGCAAGGGTCTGAGGGGGCGGATTGAGAGCAGCTAGACGTCTCTCTAAAGCATCCTAAACGTGCTCGATAGGATTCAAGTCCGGAGATTGAGCTGGCCACTCCATGCGCATAATTGTTTCCTGTTGAAGATAATCATCTACGATGCGAGGCCTGTGTGGTCTTGCGTTATCGTCCTGTAACAGGAAAGCATCACCTTAATTTATGATAATCAGTGTATTGTTCTATTTGCTCCTGATAGTTCTTCTCTGAAGTTAAAATATGGTTTTGTCAGATCTAAAACCATATAATTTGCATTTGGCCATGATCTTGTTATCTACTGTAATAATGTAATCTAATGATCTTGTTATCTACTGTAATCATGTAATCTAATGATCTTGATAATGCATCAGCTATAAAAAGTTCTTTTCCTGGTTTATATTTTATCTCAAACTGACACGACTCTTATCTTATATGCATTCTTTCTGACATTTATTTAATTTCTGTTTGAAAATTGGTTCCAACAGTTTATGATCACTTTCAATTGTAAAACATTTTCCAGATATATTATGTTGAAATTTCTCACATTGAAATACAATAGCTAAAGTTTTCTTTTCAATTTGAGCATATTCTTTGTATCTGTTAATTCCATAGATCCATATATCACTGGTAAATTATTCTGCAGTAAGACTTCTAGTCTTTCTTGAAATGTGTCCCACCAGCGGCTGAGTAGTAAAATTGCTGAACACTGGTAATTCGGTCCGAGGTTCGAATCCCGCGAACAAGCTGGCTGCATGGGCAGTTTTGCGTTTTTCCTCATGTGTAACGTGTATACAAACCAGTTTCTCTTAGAAAGTCCTCCATGAAGGCATCCCTTCTCTTAGGCAGATAGCCCTCGAGACTTTGCCATAATCACACACACACTTTCTTGAGATGCAGCTATAAATAAAAGTACAGGCAGGCGTGTTTATGTCATATGTTATTGTAAAACTGATTTATTTAATAAGACATTTTTTAGTCTTCTAAATCTTTTTCATGTACTGCATTCCAGTTCCAGGCAACCTGTTTTTCAACAAATTTCTTAAACATGATTTCAATTCTAGTGTAAATCTAGAAATGTATGTAATCATTTCTAGGAATGTTTCTGATTACTTGATATTTTTTGTGGTTTTATATCTGGAATAGCCTTAACTTCATCTAGTTTTAAATCATATTTAGAGAATATATGTTCCATATATTTGACTTTATTACCCCAATTTTACATTTATTTAAATTTATATGTTCTTTTTTAATCTTTTCCTCAAATTAATAAGTCATCTATATCTATTTGAACTCCTTCTATATCACTAAATATTTCAAGAAAAACTTCTGTTGATGAATGCAGTCCATACAGAATTCCTGGCCAATGGTTAACATATGGTGTAAAACTTAACATGCTTTGTGAGCCAAGTAGTGGAGTATTGAATGTACTTGTGTATTGTGATACGATGGATCGTATGCGTGGATTAGGTCACATAGTAAGTAAAGTGGCTTTGATGGACAAACTTATAAACAAATTACATGTACAGTTAATATGCTAATATTCTTCAAGCAAATAATCTCAAACGAAACAAAATAACATTACATGGAATATTAAATAAGCAGAAAATATCTTTCCAAGAAGAATTACAGCATTTGCTGTTTCCTCTCCACATGTTTGACCTTTGAGTGACAATAATCCTAAAAGTTCTTTGGGACCTGTAGATGAAATAAATCATACAAAAAGTACAAATTGTACGAATTTTTCTTTACAGCTAAAATGAGGTGGAACAGTTGCATTCAGAAAGCCTCGTATGGGTGTGATGAAATGGGAAAACAAACAAGATCTCCTTATGCTTAGAACTGAGTATCCTTGGCAAAATAAAGACCTCAGTTAGAAAGGATCGAAATTGGGAATCTGTCACTAAACCAAATATGTTCTAGATTACAACAAACACATGTGTAGTTATAATTTTAAATGATGCCACATGTTCCTGTTATTCATCATCATGGAAATCCTTTTCTTTTACTTAACATTGTTGAATTCAGTTAAATAGTGCAGAAAATTTGTGCTTCAACATTTGGATATTGTAATTTCTAACTCCTATGTTATGTATATCAAGGTCGATGGAAAACAAACTCAGATCTGGTACCAAAAAGAAATAATACATTTGCTATTAAGTTTTGTTGAATGCAAAGGTACACAAGTTTCTAGAAATTATTTCAGGCACCATAAGTCTTCAGATACATGGCAAATGGAAGGCTAATTTTACATGGACAAAATACTCGCAACATGAACTAAAGCTGCACTAACACAGGAGTATGTCATACCCACCACATTTACTGAGAACACAATGTTTGTGCAAAGCAGATCTGCATTGTATGTAATGCCTTGCTTTGAAAACTATTATAATTTGATAAATTCTAACCTTATGCAAGATTTACAATTTTATTTTTTATTTTGTCTTGTAGTACTTTTTTTTATTTTTTTATATACAAATAAATCTTAAATCATTATAGGAATTATTGTTATTGTTTTTTAAAGTAAAAGAAATGAGTTTTAATAGAATTTAGCACTAGAGGTGAGCTCTTAGCACAGAGAGTAGGATAAAGACCTGCCATTGCTGTGATTAACACGTTAAACTCTTTCAGATGTGATGTACAGGGTGTGATTCAAAAGTTTCAAGACTTACCTCAGAACTAGAAATTTATTGGACATTTAAGTACAGCGGACTTCGTTAGCATTGAGTAATGTGATGGCTCTTACCGAGTCATTTCATATAAACAAATGAACATATTCTCGATGCTCTGGAATACTTTTAAATTTAATTAATTAATTTTTTATCACCATATAGTGGAGTAGATTTTCTATCATTAGAGACTTTTTTATTACTCTTGGATTTTCCCCGCATTGAGACGAATATTTTGTATGGCTTAGTGAAAGTTCTATTGCTGGTGTTCTATTTTTTTAATGGCAAAACGAAAGCGCTATCTGACCGTAGAAGATACACAAATGCTAAATGAGTCAAATTTACTAATATTCTATTCCTGTGTCTTTTGCAACTTTGGACTTTGCATACCTCCATGTTTCAAAGAATATCATACAGTGTCTCTTTTTTGAAATATTGCTCCCTTTTCGTTGTTTGCACATTGAATTTTTATGAAAGACAGTTTTAATATTTTTTAATGAATTTTTATGAAAGACAGTTTTAATATTTTTTAATTTTAATTATGTGTTGTGTTAAATAAAATCTGCAACTCTTTGGATATTTTTCCATATATATTTAATTGTGGGATTATATTATTCTAGAATGAGTATTTTATAAAATTTTTAAGGAAAATATAACAATTAATACTGACAACTACCTGAATGTTCTTCTCATGTACCAAAAATTGGAACAATTGAATGACAAATTTAATTTAAATGAATTTTTTTCCAAAGTTAGTCTTAGCAGCGCGAATTGCTTATCCCCACAAGATGACATATCCGGTTAACACGCTGTACCAAGAGAATGCTTTGGTAACAGAAGTGCCCGTCGGGAGCGGGTTAATCTAGTACTAAGGCAACGGTCATTGTTTAAAAGTTCCCGCACTCTCTCCACATTTTGATCTGTTCGTCTTGATGATGGCCTCTTAGAGCGGTTGCCGTCTTCAACATTCCCACGGCCATCTTTGAAACATTTGCACCACATGAAAACTATTGCATGGGAGATGGCTTCTTCCTTAAAGGCCTCTTGAATTATACCGAGAGTCTCCATCGGAGTTTTGTTCAGTCGCACGCAAAACTTAAAATTGCATAATGTTGCTCCAAGTGCTGCTCCATTTTCGCCTCTTCCTTTTTTCGACCGAGGTCAATGATGCAAGTGATGCACACTCTCCAGGTTTCCGGAGCCAACTGCCGAAGTGTCAGTTCGTTCCCCTAAACCCCCCACTACTTCCCCATCTGGCGGAACCGGTCCGCGTGCGCTCCCCTACTCAGAAATGAACCAGTCTCTGACTCACACCCTGTATATTGCATATACTCTTTTGATTTTCGGGAATAGAAATGAGTAAAAATAGGAAAATAAGTATCTGAACAAAAAAGGAAAGAAGAAAGTAAGAAAATAAATATATCTGCTTGTAACAAAAGTTTTCGGTCAAAAAAAGTTCTTAATAAAGTTAGAAAAAAAAAAAAAAAACAACATAAGAGTAGTATTTTTAGTGTGAGTTAGTAATCACCACCTAAATCTATGATTTTCTGCCAACGTTTTGGTAGTTTTTCAAAAGCTTTGGCCCAGAAACTTGCTGGCTATGAGTCCCAAAACAAATCAACCTCATTTCAGATGTCCTGTGCAGAATGGAAGATAGCACCTGCAAGATGTAGCTGCAGGTGTGAAAAAAGGTAGAAATCTGAAGGAGCGATATTGGGGCTATGTGGTGTGTGTGGCAAAAGATCCTATTCGAGTCTGTACGGAGTACAGCCAATGAAAGCAGACATATGTGGTCTTGCATTATCTTGATGAAGCATTACCTTTTTGCACTGGAACTCAGTTCGATGTTTTTCCTTTATAATAACGTCAATACGGATTAGCGAGCTCAACAGTAAGGGGCACAATACTTTGTGCCCCTTACTGTTGAGGGTTTTACCTTTTTCCGGATACTCTTTATGGATAATACCAAGTAGTCCCACCAGATACAAAGCATGATCTTTTTGCTAGTCAAATTGCACTGTGTAACGCTGCCGATGGGATCACTGGTTGCAAACCAGACTCCTTTTCGATCTGTGTTGAAAGTAAATCCACTTTTCATCACAAGTGACAATCCGGTCCAGAATTTTGTCCTTGCATTGATATGAGCAGATTAATGCAGGCCTAAACATGTTTGTCCTTATCTGCTTAAGTCAGCTCAAGCGCCATCTAACCGTTTAACTTGTACGTCGAGTTTATGCAATACATAGCGTGACTAATGGACATGGCACTAATGTCTAACCCATCCTTGGCAAGCTCTCGAATGGTTGCATACTGATCTTTTTCTTAAAATTCTTGCAAACAGGCCTCATCAACATCAGTAGGCAGGAATGGGATTATTTGCCGTGGCCACTTTGCTGTTTCACCATCAAGACATATTTTTCCTTTCATGACTGCGTATTATATTAAGTTGATTTAAATTAATAACTCTGTTTAGTTTAATAATTCAATAAACATTTTATATATTATTTTATATAAATTTTATATAAAATAATATATAAAATTATATATAAAATGTTTTTATGTACAATTTTATACAAATACACACTTACACATCACATATTAATTTTAAGAAATTAATGTACTGACAAGATTCCAAAGTAATTCCATTTTCCATTCAGATTTCATAAAAATGTGAATTTCCTGCTTGTATGTGTGATTTCTCTGAACTAGCCAATTAAAATTTTAAGAAATTTTGGCGAATTATGTAAATATTGTACCTGCATAATTTTAAAATCGATAATATAACTTCTGATATAACAGAAGTTTAGTCCCAGTTCTCTTTGATACTGACATAATTTTCCAACTATGTGTAATTTCTTTATATCTCATACTAGTAAATAACTATATATATTACAAGCAACCTTTATCAAGTATATAAAAGGTAAACAGAATTATTAATCTAAATAAATTTAATGCTAGTATATAATACAGTCATATAAAGAAAAATAAGTTTTGACGGCAAAGTGTTCCAATGGTGAAAAGTCCTAGACCCTTAGTAGGCCGGCCAGAGCGCTCTGCTTCTTAAATGTTGTAGTCCTTGTTTTTTAACTTTCTTTACCCAACCTTCACTGTGTCATATGATACAACGTTAGTACCTAAATCTATACATATGATTTGGTGGTAATCTGTAGTTGACTTTTTGCAACAGAACTGGAAGTATATGATGTTCTAATCTGGTGTGTGTACTTAATGATATTTTTTTACAAATTTTACAAGACAGTGTTCTAAAGCGAGTCTTTTTCTTTCAAATGCCAAAAATCGTTTGACAAAATATGATTAAACATGCCACCGTGAACTGTTTGCGCAGATGATATTTGCAGTGGTGGGAAACTTTTATTAAAACCTGATAGTATATATTTATTGGAAGGATAAAAATACTCAGTATATTTCTGTAAGATTGATAATACCAGTGACTGGTGTATGTTTTATACTTGACGACAATCCTCACACTTTATAATGGACTGAAAAGTTTCTATCTGAAAAGCCTGCAAGGTAAAATTCAGTTCACAAATCATTTTTATAGTTATACTGCTGAATTTTGAACTGCAAGTTTTGAAGTGGAAGGAACTGAGTGGCATTTTTTTGAATAAAATAAAATTGATTGTGTAAATGTCGGAAGAAGAGACCTGTAAAAGTAAAGAAACCGAGGGTTCTGAAGACACAGTTGGCTTAAGGGAGCTCCTCATTAAAGGAAGTTTAAGAGATGTGTAAGAGGGAAGAAGGAAACATAATAGCTGGCAGTTTGTATCCTGCTACTTCAATATGCCAACAGAAAATAAATGAGCACAAGGTCGAATGGACAGTTTGTACATCTATGGCAAGGAAGTGAGAAATGATTTTTATTGAAAAGCAAAAATTTATGATACATTTTTTAAAAAAGAGTGTAATGGGCATTTAAAAGCAATAAAAATGTAGAATTTTAGTGAATGGTAAAAAATACTTCGAAATGAACTTTTGAAACATTCTTACATGAACCTCACTTGAATTCTTTTTCCCTCCCCCTTTTTTTATTGGCACGATAGCTGAGGTGTGTTATGACTTTCTTCGAAAAAAAATTTTTTTCATTCCTTTGGTTACAGTTTTCAGTTGGTACTTTTGATAAAGTTACTATCAGTGCCCCAGTCAAACCATTGAATTCTGCGCTTTCCTGTGACTTGTTCATCCATTCTTTAAAGTTGTTTGTTCCATTGTTCTAATTGTGCTGTTCTGTTGTTTTGTTAAAAGTATTAAATTTAAGGAATTCATTCAGCAAATGTGACCAGCAATTTTTTTGCTTGGTTAATTTTAATATATTTGATAATACCACTTTTATTTGTGTGATTTACATAATTGATTATCTGCATTTAGCCCTTGTTTTATTTAAGAATTATAGTTTATATATTGTATTTAATTAGTTGTATTCTCTTGTTTATTTTTTATTTATTTATTTATTTATTTATTTTTTTCTGTGTAATGTATGTTTGACTATGAAGATATGTGAGTATTTATCATAGTATTTCATGTTAATATGTAGTGTTAAAGTTATTATTTCATTTATGTTTTATATGCAATTGACACAGTATTTGTTTAGAATTTAAAATGTGAAAAGTTGTAGAATTATATTAGTTACTTGGTTTTTATTAGCAACAGTATTAATTGTTAATTTAAATAATAAATTTTCACTAAATAATTTTTTAGATATATAATTACAGTTGCACTAAAAATCATAATTCTTGGACGAAGAATATAGTAACTGGCATCACTGGCAAATTTTAAGGATTTTGCTTGGCTCTTTGTTATTGTGTTAGTTTTTAATCAGTCTGTGAGTTTCAAGGAAGAGAACCAGCTAAAGTGCTGTCTAAGTAAAAAGTTTATAATTTTTAATTGGGGCGTAGTGAATGTGCTTTGTGTAAGAATTGGTTAAAATTTAGGTAAGGACTAGAGCTCTGTGTAGTTATTAATTAAATCTTCTATCTTATTTATGTATAAAGTATTCAAAAAAGAATTATTTTGGTTTGTGAAAGATGGTTTAGAATAATTAAGTTCTTAAAACAGTATTAAACTTTAGTGTGTAACAGCGGTTACAAAAAATCTTCAGAATTTAATCTGCATTGTATTCTTTTTATTTATGTGAAAAACTGTTTAAATGTATGTTGAAGTATTGAAAGTTCAGTAGCAGTTTAAATAAAATAATTTTGTATACATGTGTTTCTAGTGTATATTTTGATAGGAAAAATTGATGGACTCTTGTTGTCGGGACCGGATTAGAAATGTATTTATGTATGCAAGTGTGTATGTATGAATATATGTGTATGTGTGTACATACACATACATACATGCATGCATACATACATGCATTTCTGAATCCGGTCCCGATAAAATAGAAGAGTACCAAATTGGCTTCTCTATGATTTTTCTCTTCTTTCTGTTTCTTTTTTAGGTTTTTTTTACTCTTTATTTGAATGAAGAATTTTTAATAGGACTTTAATGAAACCTTTCTCTTTTTCAATAAAAAATGTTAAGCGAGTATGAATGCTATTTATTTTTCCCCCATTTGAAGTGAGATATTAAGTGCAGTTTTATATATGTGTTATTGCATTTTCTTATTTAGAAATATAAATTATCTTTTGTCTTTTAGGAAGCTGTAAGAGAAAAACAAGAAGGTCTGGACTGAAAGCTGTATCTATTCATCAGAACACCGACATATTTCATTATCTTTTTGTCTTTCATTTAAAATAAAGTTTCATAATGTTTTGGATATGTTTTTGCAAGATTTATTTGAATTAAGTTTCCATATTTTAAAAGCCTTTTCAATTCCTTAATAATATACTAATCCTTTCATCATTTGCATTCAAGTATTGAAAGTTTAGCTGTATTTTTGTTTCTGTCTCATGCATCCAAGGTATGAGGAAGATTTATTTTCCATATTGTCAATTTTTTTTAATTGTAAGATCTTTCTCTTCAAAGAAGTTAAATCTGTACTTACCTTTTATTTATTTATTTTTTGGTATATACTTCTTTCTTTAAAACACAAATCAAAGTTCCATTAAGTTTTATTAAACATTATAATTTTTAAAAACACTTGTTAATTAGTAATTTGCATTAGTAATTTTATTTTTTTAAATTATGCTATCTTCTTTTTTTTGTGTGTGTGTTTTTGACGTGAGTTGCTGCCACTAATACACTTAAATAATTAGTCAAGGTGTTGGCATTCACTTTTTGCATAGTGCATTTGAGGCAGTTCAAATATATTTTTCAAAACTTTTTATGGTAATCTCCTAAATCTTAAATAGAATGGTGATAAAAAATTCATGGTTTCATTCAATATTTATATTTTATTACTACAGTTTTTAACCCTTTTTTATGGTGCTGTCATCCAAATGACCAAAAATTGTAAAATTTTTAAAAATCTTCTGCAGAAGTTTGTGTCAGCATACATATCAGGTTGAAGTCTTATAAATTTGATGTATATGTGGTTATATTAATAATGATGAAAACTCAGGTTGTATTACAAAACTGAAACTTGGATATCTGCCTCTCTGTGTTAAATTTAAAAGTTTGCTGATAATTTGTTTTAACAAAAAGCATTAGAACTGTAATTCTTTCTATTCTGTAACTCTAATTGATAATGTTTATAAGACATTCTTCGTGTCTTCTTCCAAAAAAGTATAGGAATGTTAAATTTTTTACTTCATATTTTAAAACTGACTTTGTTTTACTGTAACGTTCATTTAATTTTTTCTTTCAGAGAATCTGTTTCTAATCCTTACTTGATTTTTATTTTACCCTCATCATATCATACTTTTCATGTAGGACGATATGCAATGGTTGTATTTCTGGTGAATGAATATTTATATTAAAATTTGTTAATTTAATAATTGTCATCATTCTATTATTAGAATTACTGAGATAATCAATACTTTGTTAGTGTTCATTGTGTTACAAATCTTGCTTTTCATTTGATGCAGACTCTGCTGAGTTTTATACTATAATAATAATTATTCATATAGACATGATGCCAAAAGTTTATATTATAATCTAATTTATTACTGTGTTGTTGAACATGCATTTGTGCAGAATTAAAAGAAATTAATGTAACCAGACTAAGTTTCACAAATTATTTGCAACAGAATTTCACATTTATTTTGTGAGCCTGTATATTTTTTAATGTGATATGTATTAGTTTACATTCATCCAAGAATAGCTGCTGTTTTGGCCTATACATAATATTAAATTTCTTTAAAAAGTATTTAGTGACTGCCTGAAAAATTTTATGTTCATATTTATATTATTAGATACCAGTACTTGTATAATATCATAAGTTTTCCCTTACAGTGTCAACTAAGAGCAAATGAGTCACTTTTATCCCTGCCGTTTTCAGTTTTAATATATGTATAGTAGCATGCCATTTTTTCTTCTAAATCTGCATTCTTTGTTACCAGCAGATTTTATATATATAAATTTATCCCTTCCTTTTTTTAAATGTGCAAAGCAACGAAGTGTATACATTATCCAAAAGCATATAACATATGGCAATTTTAAGTTTATTTGTGGTGATTCATCATGATGTTTGCATCGCAGTTGTATCACTTTTCTACATCAAGTTACAGTGGCAGAATTAAGTTCTTATTCTTCATCTGTTTACTTTACTATTATATTTATTTTTTTCAGTTTCAAGAACATTCTAGTAATTTAAATCTAATCTATATTCTAATAAAGTGTTTTAGCATGTCAGTGGATTTTAAAAGAAATTAATATTCATATTTTTATGATGTAATTGTGTGCTGATAACATCTATTCTGATAAGAAACATGGTGTCAAATTATCATATGAAATGCAAATTTAAAATTTTAAGTTAAATAATAAAGAATTTTAAAAATGGAAAAGAAATGTAAAATATATCTTTTAGTTTTACATATTTAAAAAGTAAATTAAAATGTGCAGTTTTGGGAAGCTTAATCCTTTTCAAATTATTTTAAATCAAAGACTCTTCTTTTGATCTTCATAATGTTTTTCTTTATTTTACTGATATACATGAGATGGAAAATTATTAAAAGATGTGGTGGAGTGATTTTTCATATTCTGTAAAACTCTTTTATGTGGGATAATGTGTCCTTAAGAATGTATTTTAGTATTGGTATTATACTGAGCTTTTCAAGATATTTGTCTGTTTGGTTATTATAAATATCAAATTTACTTATTAAAAAACTACTGAAATAAGCTTTGCTGTTGAAAATAATGCCAGCCATTTTCTGCTCCATAACTTTTGAAGTAACACAGTCAGTTTTACATAAGTGAATTAAATGCAAAACACATATGTATTTTTTATTAATCTCAATTGATATGTATTTCTACTTTCTGCTGTTTGATCATGTTTCATGGGAATATTTTGTAGTAACTAATATTGGGTCATATAAAAAGTCTCCGCTCTTTTTTTGGCACATTTTTTAACACAAATTTTCTTTATTGAAAATCAATTTTAATCAAGTACATATTGACCATTTTTTGGGTAGCTTCATAATTTTATTGGTGTAGAACTTCTGTGATTTATTGTCAAAAAACTTGGCCAAGTGACTTTTTGCGGCGCTTCGGTCGGCCAATTTTTTACCATCAAGAGAGTTTTGCAGAGAGTGAAACAAATGGTACTCAGATGGAGCAAAGTTCGGGCTATACAGTGGGCGTATCAAAATTTCCTAACGAAGTTCTGTCAATATGTTCTGAGTCATCAGAGATGTGTGTGGCTGCAAATTGTCATAATGGAACACAACTCCCTTTCTGTTGGTCTATTCTGGTCACTCTTTGTGGATTGGTTTGTTCAAATGGTCAAGTTGTGCACATTACAGGGCCCAATTCGTGGTTCTGCCAGGTTGCAGTAGCTCATAATGGACAATTCCCTTCCAATTCCACCAGACACTCAAAATTCCACCTTATTTTGGCACAATCTGGCTTTGAAATCATTTGTGAAGGGTCATCAGCCTTTAACCATGATCACTTGCATTTAATATTCTCGTATTTCACCCATTTTTCATTGCCTGTAATGATTCGTTTCAAAAATTGTTCGATTTCGTTGCGTTTCAGCAGCATTTCACTGATGGTAATTCGGTCAATCAAATTTCTTTGTGTTAATTCACATGGCACCCAAACATTGAGCTTCTTTTTGTAGCCTGCTCTTTTCAAATGATTCTAAACTGTCATGTGGTTGATATTTAATTTCTCCACTATTTCCTGACAGCTTAATTGCCGGTCTTGCTCCACCAGTTGCAAAATTCCATCGACATTTTCAGTGACTGGCCGACCAGAGCGAGGTGCATCTTTGACATCGAAATTTCCGGAACGGAATTGAAAAAAACCACTCCTGGGTCCTTCGCTTGCTCACAGCATTCTCACTACACACTTCACAAACTTTTTGGCATGTTTTTGCAGTGTTTTTACCTTTTTTATAGTAAAAAAGTATCACATGGCGTATTTCTTCAGATATATCACTCATTTTCAAATTCATATTACTTTTTACACGAGCAACAAATTAAAATATGTTCACAAACAATAGAAACTGAATAATATCATCTTTTAAGCACATGTTCATTTGAGACAATCGGGTAAGTGTTGCCGGATATATAGGCATCAACATCATCTAATGGCAATACAGTGCAGAGACTTTTTATATGGCCCAGTATTTGCATGAAAAAAATTGAAAATTCTACCCTTGCCCCTCTGCTATATGTGAGTATACTTTCAAAAGATCCAAATTTTGTCCACTGGTTGGCACTTTTCAGAAAAATTTTATGAAAGTCAGAAAGCAACAACCCTTTTTCTATAAAGCAAAGATTTTATGAAACAATTCCACCATACTCTTGAGAATGGCATCGCATAAAAAATTAAAAGAAAGGGCCTGTGTTGAAAATAGGTATAAAAATCTGATACAAGGAAAGAAAAAAAAAAATGAGACTAGAGCTTATCGCTGGGAAGAGGAAGCTAACAGTTTGTGCAGAGCTAGCTGCATTTGTCCGTGATGGATAAAATTTTGCCATCCAGTGTATCTAATTTAGATCTAAATGATCAAGTGAAATCTAACTTATTGAAGATGCACCTAAACTTACTGATTATGTATTGTATTTTGTACCACAATGCATGACAAGTAGCATTCTTATATCTTTTGGCAGACGAATTTTTTTCTTTATGGGTAGCAGTCAACATGGGAAATTGCTGCTTATGAGTCTGCTCTCATTCTTTTGTGATCCATTGGCAGCTTCTGTCACATTTGGCTTCCATGTTATGTGCATTTTATTTTATAGAACTAATACTTTAAAATTGCGTGAGGTGTACATTTACAAGAATGTATTAAATTGATTCTTTGTACAGATACATGATCATAGCTTTACAAGAAGGAATATTTTAGGACACCAATGTTCTGAAGCTAGATGTGCTCATGTTGGCGTAAAGATATCGCTACGAAATGCCCAGCTCTGGTAAGATAGCTTCCCCTCAAAGAGGGCTTAGGGTTGCCAGATTTGTCGCGAAATTGCTCATTTGGTGGCAAAATTGGCAATATGGCATAGACAGAGAGAGAACATTCTAGAAAAATTCTTACCTGTTTGCCTCAGAGTGTCCTTTAAGGCAAGTCAAAAGCTATATAAACACTACCTGTATGCGGAGTAGCAGTCTATCATGAGTTTTATCGTGAAGAGTAGTTTGAGTGTGTTGAGCTCCGAGAGTGATCGAACAAGTGGGGAACTATATATAGTGTTTTGCCATGAAGCTGTCTTCACCGGGACTCAAACCCTAGACATCTCGAATGTGCGTTGAGTATGTTTCCAGTTACACCACGAAGGCATGACGAAAGGACGAAGAAAATACCTTATAGTGTATTTAGTCATAAATTTTTGGTGAATTAGAAATTATTTGCCGTATTGTATATTTCAATACAAAAACAAACAATCCAAAAAAAAAAGCTCTTGAATTGATTTTAATGTAAAACTTGTTTTTAGAGAACGAGCATTAAATTTATGGTGAAAATTTGTATTTTAAACTTCAGGTAGCTTAACTGTGTGTGCATTTTTACCATTGCAAGCTTTTAAGACACTTGCACATGCTTTGTTTTTAAATTATGGGGGAAATAGAGAGAGGGGACTAAAGTTTTTAGATTAAAACATATCTTTGGTGTCCTCGGAAGCAAAAAAATAATTATGACGACTTAAATGTCGTAAAAAAAAAATGCTTAGCATTTTATCAAAATTAAAGCTGTAGTATTAGAGGAATTTTTACTTGAAAACAATAAAATTTTTTATTAAAGCCAAACAACAGTATGTAGAAAAATGTATTTTATTCTAGAAAGATCAAATTTTTGCAACCAATAAAAAAATCAACGAATCAGTCGATTATATTAGGTGGCCAACATGTGAAAAAAGTACAATAAAACTATTCATCCAGATTCCATATAACTGAATCTCTAATCGTCCAGATTGCTTATTGTTTTTTGTAAGCGAAGTAAAACTAAACTTATTGGTAATTTTTTTTTAAAAAAATAAGTTATGATTTTGTTTTGCTGTAATAAAAAATTCTTTATTTTATTTTGATGCAAGATACATATAAAACCTTTTCAAGTTACACTGTTCTTGTTAAATGCACTAAACAATATTTTTTTAGTTGTTACAATCATAGATATAGTAAGTTTAACCTCTCAAGCACGTGTTTTTTTATTTATAAAAATTTTTAGCATCAGTCACCCAAGCGACAGAAAGTACGCCGATATGTCTTTAAACGTGCAATAACAACAACTTTTCTTAAACAAAAATATGTCACCTTTTCGCAAAACTACTGACTAATTAATGTATTTAGTTCTCTTTCTAAGCAGCTTCCGAAAAAGTCATATTCCAACTATGTTTATTTAGTATCATTCCACCTTCTTAACCATACGAGCAGTTTTGATTTTAAGGTAAACCATAACACTAAACAACTTCGGGTCGTTAGCACTATTACTGTAGGTTTCAATAGCAGGTTGCCGTTAGTTGCAATCTTCCTTGAAAGCAAAAGCATTTGACTGCGTCTTGCAATGTCTTTATTTATAAATTAACAACAATTTTCAAGATAAGCTGATTCGTATTTTTTCTTTTCTCCTTCACGGAGGCCGGACCGTGCATACTATTTATGGCCAGTGCCATCTTAACAGCATTTTGGGCTTCTGGGCGAGCCAGACTGTATCACATCGCTCTAAAATTCAAAGTGCCCTTTTTGCTATTGACACAGCTGTTCTGACGAATGCCAAGATTTACAGTAAACTACAGCGTTATCTTTATTTTTCAGAACCTTGGCTTATTGATTGTAGAATTTCAAAATTAAAATGTCAACAGATCGAATGTAATTCTGTTTCACAAAGGCCAGTGCCAAAATCTATTATTTACTCTCAAATTATTTGAAGAAATATCTGGGAACAAGAAATCGCATAATTAGTCATCATACTTGATAGTTGTTAGAAATACTGTTTGAGTGTATCTGATAACAAAAATGACTTTTATCTGATTAATAATTTTTAATCTTGTGTATTTGGATTGCTGCTGCCCATTTTTAGAACATGCTTTTTGTCCGCTAAACTTCTATATTAGCCGTAAATAAATGTTCATCTTTTAATTTTGTGCGATTTAAGGCTTGATTTAACTTAGCTAAACTCGGTTTTAGACTTCAGTTTGCCAAACTTTAGAAATAAATTTAGCATTTCCATAGCTAACTTAAGATCTCTTCTTGGAAATTTTACTTCGTAATAAAATGATATATAAAATAACAATCCGCCCAGCATTACTTGCGCCTTTCCGCCATGGGAACATACTAGCAAAACAAATTCCTATAAAATACAAATATTGTAAAATAAATCTTTTAGATAAATAGCCAGTGCTCAAAGAAGAAATAGCACATTACTGACTTATTTTTATAAGACGAAACCATCAAAACGCTCGTTTCCGAAACGGCTGACACATTTTAGTATTAAGTTAATCTCAGTTCAGAATCATGAACCACGGCTACAAGATAAGCACGCATGCCGAACTAACACTCTTCTTTTGTAAAGATTAACATCATCATAGCGTCTAAGGTATATGCATCAAACCCACGAGATTAGTCAGAATTGAAAGGTGCGATAAAATATATTCCTCCTGAGATGGTACGTTCATTATTGTCAACAATGTTATGCATGCAATGCGTTATCTTCTGCGAAGGTGGTCACGTTAAAAAGTAATTTCAATAAAAGTTTTTTTTCCCCCTTCTCTCCTTTCTTGTGTTGTCATTGGTCCTTTGCAAATGTTTTACGCGGTAATTTACCTCATACATGTATCGTTTCAATGGGAGGGGGGGGGAGGAAAGCTGATGTATTCACAACATGACTACCTTGTATGAAATATTAAATTATACACACTTTTTTCCTGCATTTTGTTTAAACTTATTTTTTCGTATTTCATTAGAAATATACTTCTCATTCAATTAATTCACTTCTCACTTCACAGCAAGGCAAAAATACATACAAACTCAAAATATTTTCATTTAAAATTGAAAGATATAGAAAAACATAAAACACCAAATGCAGTTGAAACAATTTTTACAATTAAAAGTACAGTTTCTACGCAAAAACAAGCAATATGGCCAACAGGCAAGAAGGTAGATTTTTAAGTGCCAAAACTAAGTTTCCTTTTCGTCCCACTCGGCAAATAGACACTGAAAGTGCAGAAAGAATTAATTCACTATTTTGCTAAGTTTCAAACGTAAACAAATATGGCTGCTATGGTAAATAAAAATTAGGCTTAGCTGCCCTTAAACAACTTTTAAATTGTTGATAATTTTACAATTATTGCATGCATAAAAACATTAACCGGAAGATAAGAGCAACACAATTCAATCACTTTTAAAGCAAAAAATGCACAAATTACCAACATATAAGAATTAAAAAACAAACCTGAGCTCACTGAGGCGAATAACAGAGTGGGTGATATATACATACTTTTCGTGCGGCCGATTGCAACCAAAAAAAGAAGGTGCATAACTGCATGTTATAGCAGTCCTATATACAAAATGTCAACGTTCTGAGGCTACTCGTTTTGCGAGATACATACAGATGCCATGAAAAAAAAAAAAAAAAAAAATCTGTTCTGCCTCCAAGCTTGCACCTCGGGCACTTGTCAGAGGTCTTGCAGGCTTTGACTCTACTCATCCTCAGGAAAACTTCCGTGGTTTTTAGAGAGGAGTAGATTTATTTACTAACCTGTGGCGCGAACCCATTGAGTGGATAGGATTTTATTTTGGATAGTTTGAAAATGGAGAAACTGCTAGAAATTAAGAGTCAAATTAATAATTTGGAGTGCGTTAAGGAAAGCAATGGTGAATTAACGGTTACTGAGAATGCATGTTATACATGTTTATTTGACTATGTTAGAAGTTAAAAAGGCCATCACTGAGGGCACAGATAAAAATCAATCTTCGGCTAGCACACATCAGGAAGTTGTTTGGGCAAAGCCATGTAGCAGTAAGACAGCCACTACAAATGTTAGATCACGTAGTCCTATTAAGCTGCATAGTAGCTCTGAAATAGGCAAACCTTTAGATCAGGACATCAGTTCTGGTGATTATATTGCACCTCACAAATATGGTGATAAAACTGTGCGCACGAGACAACTTAAGAATGTTGCTAAAAAAGCAAAGATTGTTGCACAAAAAGACTCGGAATCGACCGACTCCAACATGGAAATGATTAATGTTTCTAACACCCACATTGAAAAATCCATACATGTACCTCAATTACAAAACACAAATGAAGATATGGATACTACATCCAATGAACAACAATCCGCCAATGAAAATAACAAGCAAGATGACGTTAATCCAGCGAACTCTAAACTGCCTCCCATCACATTAAATGAAAATAAACTCGCATGAGGTGACATCCGTAAGCTTATAACAGCGTGGATATGGATATTATAGTAAAACTTCAAATGATAAAATTAAGATTTTTGCACACGACCATGACAGTTATAGGGGTATTATAAAAATTCTCAAGGATGCAGTAGTAGAGCATCACTGTTTTGTATTACCAGAAGAAAAACATATCAAGGTTGTAATAAGAGGTCTTACCTCTTCTACTAAAGTTGAAGACATTAAGGAGGAACTTAACGCCCTAAATTACGTCCCCTCAGATATTAAACAAATGACACGCAGCCAAAATGGAGATGTTACGAAACTGCCTCTTTTCCTCATTACCAAAAAATGAGACTTCCAAAGGAATCTATTATGAGAGCTATCTACTGGATTTTAAGGTAAATATTGAAGACTATAAGGGAAGACAAGGACCCTGCAGTGCTTTAGGTGCCAGGGGTTCCACCACACCCAAACTGGTTGCAATTATACCTAAATGTGTTCGCTGTGCACAAGAACACTTTTCATACTTATGCCCGAGCCCACCAGCGGCTGAGCGGTAAAGACGCTGAACACTGGTAGTTCGGTCCGAGGTTCGAATCTCGCGAACGGGCTGGCTGCATGGGCGTTTTCGTGGTTTTCCCCATGTGTAACGTGTATACGATACCACATTTAGGTATAATTCCCTTAGAAAGTCCTCCCTTTAGGCAGATAGCCCTCGTATGCTTTGCCATAATTGAATAACCCATACTTATGCCCTTTTACAAAGGACAAAGATAGAACCCCATGCTGTGCAAACTGCGGTTCTGAACATACTTCAAGTTTTCGTGATTGTATTAAGTTCCCGAAAGCAAAAAATGACAAACAAAAAACTTACACCAGCAGAATTGTGGAGAATAAGACATATTCACAAGCTCTTTCCGCAGGACTATTCACTGAAAAAATTCAGGAAGCCCAGAAAGTATTTATTGATCTCTCAGAACTCTTAGTAGCTATAAAAACCACTGGTATTCAAATTACACAACAAATGAAGGAAATTACCCAACTAAATAAGGACTCCAATTCTACCAACTAAAATAATAATAGGTAGATACAACCATAACAGAGCTCCGATAAAACTTACTGTTTGGAATGCCTGTGGCATTTCTAATAAAATTATGGAGCTGCAAAACTTTCTTACTAATTATGATATAGACGTAGCTTTAATTACTGAGATGCATGTTTCACCATGCAATAACATTAAGATTCCGAATTATATGTGCTACAGGTGTGATAGGTTGAGTCGTCGCGGTGGGGGAGTCGCAATTTATGTTAGGCGATCCTTTCAGTCATGTCACATTGCAGACTTCAGAAATAACGGTCAGGAGATGATCAAGGGTATCCGTACTGCTCCCTTATTACGGCGTAGTGTATTTCTGTGCCTTCTATAACCCGCCTTCGGTTCTATTGGATGAAAACAACTTAGTGTACCAACCAATCACAGTGTAGATAGACTAACCTCTTTTATTCGAGAGCAAATCAGAGAGGGGAATAAGCTCCGAAAAATCTGGAATAAGACTTGGAACCCAGCCCACAAAAAAGAGCTAAATAAGCTAAATCGAGTTATTAAAGAGAATATTTACCAATTCAGGCAAGAAAAATGGGAAGAAAAAATACTCAGTTTGACCGAACTTTTGGTCCTTCGTTAAGCGCCTCAAAAATAGTTCCACTACGAATAAGCCTATTTATAGCAATAATTGTATTGCATTGACCAACAAAGACAAGGCGGAAATTCTCGCTGATCATCTTGAACAGCAATTTAAACCAAAGGACTTAACACTGTGACTATAGCTTCAATTATGACGTTCTCTACTTTGTAAAAGACTGGATAAATGCGCCTAGTGTCAGAAACAGGACTCAGTTCACCACCCCAGCAAAAGTGCAGGATATTATC
Organism: Stegodyphus dumicola; assembly: GCF_044657685.1. Taxonomy (NCBI): domain Eukaryota; kingdom Metazoa; phylum Arthropoda; class Arachnida; order Araneae; family Eresidae; genus Stegodyphus; species Stegodyphus dumicola. The sequence continues at coordinate 107,455,316 of NC_140770.1, forward strand.
AAGACTCTGAAGAAAAGAAAAGCGCTTGGGCATGACATTATCTCGAATATGGCCATTAAGAATCTTCCCCGCAATATTATCACTCATTTTATAAGCATCATCAACGCCAGTTTAGAAAATTCTTATTTCTCGCGTGCTTGGAAGCTTGCCAAGATCATTCTACTACCAAAACCAGGAAAAGAGATAACCAGACCGGACGGCTACCGCCCAATTAGCTTGCTCTCGGGCCTCGGAAAGATTTATGAGAAAATTATCTATGCTCTCTTGCAACCCCACTTTAACAGATTACCTTTAAAACAATTTGGTTTCAGAAAAGGCTTAGCCACAACCAAACAATTAGTTAGACTCACCGAGTTTATTGGCAGCGCCTTACATAACAAGGAGAGTGTCGCCTTACTCATGCTGGACGTGGCGAAAGCCTTCGACCACGTCTGGCATGAGGGGCTCATTTATAAGCTGATCCAGCTAAATTTTGACCTTGAACTAATTCTGCTAATCAATTCTTTTATTGTTAACAGAAGATTTTATGTCTCAATGGGTCAAGACACCTCTAGCGTCAGAAGAATGTGCGCCGGTATAGCGCAGGGGTCCATTTTAGGACCTATTTTGTATCTTTACTACGTGATGGATTTCCCTAAATTACAGAATGACCACAACAGCTTTCTTGGATGCTACGCAGATGACACTGCGTTAGCGATTAAATCTATTCGTCCGATGCACGCTATTCAAAAACTGCAGAACTTCATACCTAACATTGAAGACTGGTGCATCAAATGGCGGGTCACAATAAATGCGCAAAAGTCACAATTCAAGATTATCAGGAGAAGGCAAAGAAAAACTATTAATGCTAATCTCAGTCTTTTTAATGAGACGATTCCACTTGTAAAGAAGGCAACTTATTGAGGGGCTGTCATCAATCATAAGTTCACCTGGTCGGACCATATTGACAAGGTCGGACGTAAGGCTTTGTATATTATTCACCAATTAAATCCACTGCTAAGTTCAAGCTCGAAACTCAATCTGGTCAAAAAGCGGCACATCTAACGCTGCTGTTATCAGACCGGTGCTCTGTTACGCCTCACCGGCATGGGCTGCGGCCTCCAACTCAGAGATTGCAAAATTACAGGTCACCCAAAATAAGTACGTACACCGGATTACGAACGCCCACTGCTTTGTTAGCAACGATACCTTGCATAAAGATTTAAAAATTGAGTATATGGATGACTACCTGCAGATTACAAACCGAAAATTCTTTGCTAAAGCACGTGAATGCATACATCTAAGCTCTTTAAATGATTTTAATTATGAAATTCTGCAAGAAGACCACGATATTCGCCCCCTCGCGGCACACATCACCCGAGATTCTAGTTTCCCCACCTAAAATACTGCACTCTATATAGTATTGATAGTGTATATAGCTTCAACTTCATTACTAGCATTTTGTTTTATTTTGTTTCATTTACTCGGCATTATATTTTGTGTATTCTCTCTACTTTCACATGTTATTCTTCATGCAGTATTAGGTTCACACCTCGCACTGTTTTGCTTTTCCATTTTACGACTCCATTTACTTCACTGGCCTTGTTACTGTCGGCCACACACCTTTCCGCCCCCTTAGTCCTCCCTTGGGATACCACGGTCATGTAGCATTCTGTAACAGCTTTACATATTATTAAAATCTTGTAGTTTAAATAATTTAAATAGATGAACATTGAGGTATTTGTGAATGGCAATATTTGAAACCAGACTCGAGTGCCATGTGCGACTCTCGCACGAAGAATGTAATTTATTTTAAAATGTGAGAATATGTTCTCTCTTTTTGTTTGTATGTCGCCATTTGAGTGTTAAATAAAGTTTTCTTCTGTGTTCCATCATTGGAGTTGCTTCATTTCGTCAAAGAAGTATTACAGTCTTAATTATTTTGGAGGCACTGACCGAGATCGAATAATCGTGCGTATTTTTATTTTATTAGTTCATCACTGAACATAATATTAGTGATACCAGATTATTACTTAATGTTTATATAGAATTGCTTTATTAGTTCATCACTGAACGCAATATTAGTGATACCAGATTATTACTTCCTGTTAATAATAAATTGTCTTATTTTATTACCGTATTTGATATTATATTTAATATTCATTTTAGTTGTCCATACAGTAGATATATATATTGCTCTATATTATTATTCTTATTTTAATCACAATTAATGTGGTACAGAGAATGAACTTCATATAATTTAAATATTTCATTTTTGAGGTATACGTACTTAACAAAGTGCATTTAATTTCGTGATTCCTGACTGCATTAATTAACTAAAGTAATTGAATTGAGCTATTTTGAGGAAATATAAAGAATAAAGTGTTCGTTAATTTTAAACATAAAAAAATGTCCTACTTGGGAAGAGCTCGGTAAGGAAGATTTGCAAAATCTCGCGGCTGAACTGGGAGTTCATGTGACTGCAGATATGAAAATAGTCGATTTAAAACAGAAAATTGTTGAAAGTAGTGATTATGATGAAGTATTCGTCAAAGGAGTCTTAGACACAATAATAGAAGAACGGAAAGAGAGGGAGAAAAGAGAAAAAGAGAAGAACGGAAAGAGAAAGAGGAAAGGGAAAGAGAAGAACGGAAAGAGAGGGAGGAAAGGGAAAGAGAAGAACGTAGGAGACAGGAAGAAGCAGAAGAGCGGAGAAGGAACGAGCAGTATGAATTAGAGAGATTAAGACTTGAAGCAGAGACAAAGTCTCAAAATACCGGACAGATCCGGCCGAAAACGGAGCTGCGTCACCTTATGCAGAAATTCGATGACAAGAAAGGAGATATCAGTCTATATTTGCTATTGTTTGAAAGGCAAGCAGAATGGGCTAAAATTGATAAAGAAGAATTTGTATCTCATTTACTAGGACTACTTCCTTACGAAGTAACCCAGTTAATAGCTAGAGAACCCTCCGATAAAGCTAAAGACTATGAACACGTGAAGAATTTATTGTTAAGACGGTTTAAACTAAGCCCGGAAAAGTTTAGGCAGAAATTTATGAAACATCAAAAGAGTACCGAATCCACATGGGTGGATTTCAATTATGAAATAGAAAATTATTGCAAGGAATGGGTGACTGGTCTAGGAGTTAAGACTTTTGATCAGTTGCTAGATTTGATGGTGATTGACCAACTTAAGCGTCGAGTTCCTCCTGAAATTCGAGATCATTTTCTTGATGAGTGGGTAGAGATGATTTCATCTAAAAAATTAGCTGAAAAACTTGATGCCTATGAAAACGTTTGCGGAAACTTTAAAAAAAAGCCTGTAGTGGATAGGCAGAAAGAAAGATACAATGCACTAACTCAAGGTAAATTGAGTTCAGATAATAAAAATAAAACTGAAAACAAAATGTCATCAGGATTTAATACGCAAAGCTTGTTTCATAGACCTAGAAGTCCACGTCCAGATGATAAATATGAAAAACGAAAGACGCCACAATGCTATCAGTGTGGGTCTTATCAACATTTAAGGCCCCAATGTCCAAAACTTAAGAAATAGTACTGAATCTCCTGCTAATCTTAACAGAATTAGTGCAAAACCAGAGGATAAATTTCTATTACCTTGTACTAGTATGGGTTACGTAAATGGTCATAAAATTCCTATATTAACTCTTTCGCATCGAGAGGGCAAAATCTGAATTTCCCAAACATCGAAAACGCCCATATCTAAGAATTTCTCCTGGAATGCTTTCCCTTCCCCCATGACAAGTTGAATACTACAGTGCTAACAATAGCCTTACTTAAGTAAAGCGAGAACTTCTTTCTTCGACGCTTTGACACTGCGTGAAGTTCCCCCTTGGGACGGGATTGCAACTTCGGGCATCAAAAGCTAAACACTGACAGTAAACAAAGGAAGGGAAGGAACAAAGGAAACAAGGAAGCTACTTTTAGTAGCTTCAAAAGAATGATTGACATGTGATTTAACAACACCTGAAAGCAATGAGTGATGCAGTAACGTGATGGGGGGGGAAAGCACTGGGTAGGAAATTATTCAGGCGTTTCGGGCGTCCAGCCGATGTCTGAATGCTCGGGCGCTTGGGGCGACTTCGACGCGAAAGAGTTAAGGGATTCAGGTGCTAGTATTGATATAGCTTGTCGCAAATACATCACGCCGGAAATGCTGACAGGTGAAAATGTGTGGGTGCAACAGCCATTAGACTTGAATCCAACCTGTTTACCATTGGCTGAGATCGAACTAAATTGCGATCTTGGGCGAGTAATAACTAAGGCTGCCATTATTAGAAATGAACTCGACAAAGGAAGGTATTTATTAGGCAATCGAACTTCTGCACTGTTGAATAAACAAGGAAAAGAGCCTGATAGTTGTCCTCACCAGGTTAATGCTGTCTCTACTAGAGCTCAAAGGAAAAGAGAAATAGCTGAAGAGAAGCTCTTGGAACCGATGAAGAAAGAAAATAAAGCATCCAGGGATGTTTTTGAAGAAGAAGAGAGCTTTTAGTTAAAAAAACGACTGATAAAATGGGCTTTGAAAGACAGCTTGTAGTTATACCTGAAAAACTCAAGTTGTCAATTATAAAGCTGTGCCACGAAGGAACTTCTGGTCATTTGGGTGTCAAAAAGACCAAAGACAGACTTGCTAGATATTTTTATTGGACGAGGTGTTACAAAGAAACTGAAGATTTTGTAAGAACCTGCGATGCTTGTCAGCGCGCTGGAAAAGGAAATGACAAAAAGAAGGCTCCAATGACATTAGTACCAGTAATTTCCGAAATATTCACTAAAATAAATGTCGATGCTGTTGGTCCGCTACCTATTTCAAAGACTGGAAAAAAATATATTATTACAGCTCTGTGTATGTCGTCCAAATATCCAGATGCTGTTGCGGTGACAGACATTTCTTCGCAATCTGTGATTGATACTTTCTTACAGGTTTTCAGTCGTATGGGTTTCCGAAAATGATCCAAACAGATCAGGGGACCTCTTTCGTCAGTGCTTTGACGGAGGAATTTTTGGAGCGTTTCGGCATTAAACATGTAAGAAGCTCTGTGTATCATCCGCAGAGTAATCCCGTTGAGCGATTCCATAGAACGCTAAAAAGGGTGTTAAGAGTCGTATGCATAAGAGCTACTTCTGATTGGGAGAATTATCTACCATCAGTTTTTCAGAACAGTCACACACGAAAGCACTGGTTTTACACCAGCAGAATTAGTTCATGGCAAAAACCTACGAACGCCAGTCACTTTACTTTATGAGCAGTGGCTAGAACCGATTGAAGAAAGTAATAATGTTGTCAGTTACGTTTTCGAACTTATTAATCGAATGAAGAAATGCCAAGAACTTGCCGTGGAAAACATGAAAGAAGCTCAACAACGGAGGAAAACATGGTACGATCGAAACGCAGTGAAAAGAGAATTTACTAGAGGAGATTTAGTTCTTGTTTTATCAACGAATCGTCAAAGTAAACTAGAAGTACAATGGAAAGGACCTGGAAAAATAGAGCAGAAAATTTCAAAAACCAATTATATTGTAAGTTTCGAGGAACAAAACGAGCCAAATCAAGTATATCACATTAACATGCTTAAACCATATTACAAAAGACCAGAAATGATTAATATGATAACTGAAGTGGAAGGAGACTTAGAAATGGACATTCCTCATTTACCTTCCAATCCAAGTATATTAAATTTCTCGGACATCATAGAGGAGAATGAACTCGATAAAAGGTTGAAACCCGAGCAAATAGAAGATTTACGAAAGATTCTTTGGAAATATTCTGGTTGTTTTTCAAATAATCCTGGACTAACAAACTTAGTTTGTGACGATATTGAACTATTAAATAACGAACCAATACAAATAAAGCCATACAGACTGTCACCTGGACAGACTGAAATTCTCAAAAAGGAAATCCAGAAAATGCTCGATCTTAAAATTATAGAGCTGGGAGAATCGGACTATACATCTCCCATGATTTTGATAGAATCCTCATCAAAGGATCCTAGGCCTTGTATTGATTATCGTAAACTCAATGCTGTTACTAAAACTGAATACTATCCTTTGCCTAATATTGAAGAACGTATCGAAACTGTAGCAAAAGCAAAATATATTACTCTATTAGATTTATCTAGAGGCTACTGGCAAATTCCGTTAACAGAAAGAGCCCAAAGATATGCAACATTTGTAACTAGTTTTGGAAGTTTCAGGCCTCTACGTTTACCCTTTCGATTAAAAAATGCCCCATATCTTTTTAGCAAAGTTATGACTAAAGTCCTGGCTGGATGCGAAGGATTCGCTGTACCATACCTGGATGACATTGCCATTTACTCAGAAAACTGGGAAGAGCACCTTTAAAACCTAACTTCTGTTCTAGAGAGAATACAGAAAGCAAACTTACGACTAAAACCATCAAAATGTAAATTTGCACAAGATCAAGTGAGATACCTAGGCCATGTCGTGGAACAAGGACAACGAACCCCGGATGAAGTAAAGATCCTGGCTGTGAAAGAGTATCCTACACCTAAAACCAAAACAGAAGTACGTGCTTTCTTAGGACTGGTAGGGTATTATCGCCAGTACATACCGAGATTTTCAGGAATTGCTTCACCCCTCACGGACGCTTTGAAGGGGGTAACAAAAAAAGGAAATATACAATGGTCTGAAGTATGTGACAAAGCTTTTAAAAATTTAAAAGAGTTGCTATGCAGGAAACCAATTCTGTATGCTCCCGACTTTGATAAAAGGTTTATTATACAAACCGATGCCTCAGACAATGGCATGGGTATAGTACTTTGTCAATTAGATGATGAACAACATGAACATCCTATCTTGTATATAAGCAAAAAATTTACTAAGTTTGAAAAGAATTATTGTACTACTGAAAAGGAGTGCGCTGCTATCATCTACGCTATCAAGAAATTACATTTTTATCTGGATGGTCAGCAAGAATTCTTGATTCAAACTGATCATAACCCTTTGGTCTGGCTACAATCCTACGCCAAATGTAACTCTAGATTGATGCGCTGGGCACTCTCATTACAACCTTATAATTTTAAGGTCATTCATCGCAAAGGAACTTTGCACAAGAACGTAGATGTTCTGAGCAGAATTAAGTAATATAAATATATAATAAGAGTATATACTAATATAATAAGAGTATGTAACCACGTTTAGAATTTATTTTATTATTTAATGTATGCTCAACTGATGTATTTGAACGATCTCCATTTCTTTTTATTTAAATGTGGTGTAAAAGTATTTATTTAAAACTTAAAATCTTTGGCCTGAAATTTGTAAATTTATAAGAGAAATTACCTTTACTCTTTAAGCAATTGAGCAAGCCGAGCTTATAAACTTTCGAATTTTTACAGAACTTTTCCCTTCAGAAAAAGTCTCTCCGTTGGGGGAGAGGTTGTAACAGCTTTAAATAGTATTAAAATCTTGTAGTTTAAATAATTTAAATAGATGAACATTAAGGTATTTGTGAATGGCAATATTTGAAACCAGACTCGAGTGCCACGTGCGACTCTCGCACGAAGAATGTAATTTATTTTAAAATGTGAGAATATGTTCTCTCTTTTTGTTTGTATGTCGCCATTTGAGTGTTAAATAAAGTTTTCTTCTGTGTTCCATCATTGGAGTTATTTCTTGGATATCGCCAAAGAAGCATCACAGTCCACGTTACGTGCCATAAAGGCAAAATTCCTGTTATTGAGCCGAGTATAGGAAGGCATTACCAGTTGACCTATGGTACATCGCTGGTGTCCCCCATACTTTTACCCTTACCTGTTATTGAGCCGGACACGTTGTGCTGCCGCGCAATATCTCGGCATAAAATGCTCGTATCGGATCGGATCGATATGACCACCCTGTTTATTGCAGTTCTATGATGATTACTGCTCTCTGCGATAACCCCCTCTATGTAATTTCGATAAATCTTGTTTTATTTGCTTTTTCAGTGTTTATTAAATTAGTAGAGTTTTACGTCTTTCCCTGTTTCGAGAATTTTTGCCATGAAACAGGCATATAAGCGTTAAAATCCATGATGTCACTGATGCCCAGATTTGAAACAACAGTTTGTACCTTAAATACAAAAATAACAACTATGATAACTTGCTTTTTGTACTTTTTGGCCACTTTTAGATCTGTTGCCATCTTTCCGATCAGAATCAGGTTTTATTGCGCAGTGATCTATTGTTATTACTATATTTATGGTTACAATGTTTTTGGTCATATTTGACTGAAAATATAATCATGCGACTGCTAACAATATTGGATTTTAAATTAAAACTATGAAAGAGAAATTTGCAAGAACTGAATTCAACTATTTGTATATACATATAACATTTCTGCGCTGCCGCTTCTACTGTTCCTAAATATTCTGTGAATGCCCCAATACAAGCTTTTATGGGCGTGAAATGGGTTTAATTTTAGTATTCTAAACTTTTTATTTTAGTCGCAATAGAAATGGTTTATGATATTTTAGAAAATAATATTTTTATTGTTAATTTTATTCATCGTTTTGTTCGAAAAAAGTGTGTTTTAAATTTCATTTCTTGGGAAATAAATATTTCCCTCCTTTTTTTTTAAACAATTTTTGTTGAATAAAAATATACGATAAGCGAAACAACAAAACTCCCTCATTTTCAAATAATACATACTTTTCTTTTGAAGAAGTGTAGAATTATCCGGAATTTTTTAATATCCAGATTATTGTCTCAATTAGTTCGGGCATTTGGAATTCTAATGTTATTATTATTATTATTATTATTATTATTATTATTATTATAGTACCCTTTTCTTCCTATCGATTAATCTGCTCTATTTTTGAGAACAGCATCCTGTACTCATTTAAATCAGTTTTTTTCCTTACTTTTCACTTCCCTGTATGAAGTAAAGGAAGTATTTTATATCAAAGAACCATAAGATATTACTGAATTAGCAAACTTTGATTACATTATAAACAATATTTTACCTGATTCTATTCCATTCTAACTAGAAACATGTACTAGTTTTGTATCGCACATTTCAGTGCGAAAATCTCATGCTTGTTTTCCTACAAAGTCAGATAATAAAAATTCATTCCATTCTTTTCAGAAATTAGATTTCGCCACCCTCTTAACAGCTGTTCTTTTTTTTTTTTTTTTGAGGATGAGGGTAACATCAGGTTACATATCATATCAAGAATTATTCTCGTTTTGATCTTTCTCGACATAAGTCATTGGTAACACAGAAATATTTAAATTAGTCCCATTAATAGCCACGTTATGCAATACAGTTGTGTTTGTGATGTCAAACTTTATGCCTTGTTCATGATACCGCAGAGCTGTTTGTACAATAGTTTTATAGCCATCGACGACTCGTTTCAAGGAATTATCGAAGGGCTCGATATTTAGGTGCTTCTTTGCGCGTCTGAAGATGCCGTCGCGATTGCGAATAACACATTGAAATGCATTCCAAGATACATTCGCCTCCAGAAACTTGAGGAGACGAACGAGTTCTCCGGGAAGATCAACTGTTATAGCTTCGTAACGTATAATGAGTAAAGGTCCTTCAAACTGCAGCCAGTCCAGAATACTTTCCATCCAGAGTTTGGAATGAGTCACCACAAAGTTCGGCCAAGCTGTAAGAAAAAAGTCACATAAATATATTAGCTAAAGATAGGGTATTTTTGTAGAAGTTTATTGGTAAGCAAGAGAAAAGTAGAATTGAATATCTTTTTGCCATTAATCACAAAGTTAACGACAGCTACCTACGATTTACCATCCATCTAGAAATTAACGTAACTCTTACTGCTCTTTAGATTTAAAAGTTCTAATAAGATATTAAATTTTCTAAAATGTCTTATCAGCCGCCATGATTTATTTTGTGAAGTAATTTTTTGAGGACTGTTCTGGAATTTCGAGGACATTTCGGAGTTCGAGCTCTTCAGAGGTTATGTATGGGTTGCCGTTTCTCTAGAGCAAACCTCGCATTCTATACACCCTACGGAGAGATGCATGATTTCCTCAAATAGAAGTTGCAAATTATTTTCTGAGACTTCGTACGAGATAGTAGCTTTCACGGTCAAGTCCGTTATAAATTTCTATCCTTATAACTCTTACGAGATGTCCCATACAAGCCAGAATCTTGTAGGTAGGATTACCGACTAATTTTTTGTTAAAGCTCAAACTATTGTGCTGTATGTGACTTATCGTTATCTCGAAAGAAGGACCATTCGTCATGAAGTGGTTCAGTTCTGCACCCCCCCCCCTTCGCCGATTGGCTGCCTAAAAATGAGCTCGCAAAACACTTGCATAATAATCTCCATTGATAATTGTTTCTCTGTAGGCCAATCACAGTGCAGTTTCAGAGATGTTTAAAAAATAGCAACATTAACCTCTTTGAGAAATTCGAAATTTTTTGGGATAAGTTAGTTGCTGTGTTTTCGTATACAAGGCTGCTGCTTTGACTCGGGGTCATAATATATGATCCAAGCCCTTTCGATGGTTATTTTCCTATTCAAGTAGACAAGATTATTTTTCATTCGTTAAAGAAATAACTTGTAGTAAATAATAAACGCTATAGAGCTTGTGTTTTTCTTACGGTAAACGTATCACCTATTTTGTACAAACGCAAGAAATTTTCAGGTGTTTCATAATAACATCATGAGATTTTACTACGTTAATATTACGTACAGCTGATAATTCTCGAAGAGCTTAACATTAACTTCTTTCAGTGGCATTTTCGCTTTCACAGTTTTCTTGTCTTTCATAGGTGTTGATAGCTTCTCTCTTCTCGGCTCATTCTTCAAGCTGCATTTGTCTTCTTTAACATGCAGCCATCCTTTGAATATGACCAATCTGTCCATTCTTTTTATCCAAAGACTAGTGATAATTGAGACTGTTTCTTGGCTTCTTTTGCTTTGACTTAGCACAAAGTTCATTACCGATCCTTTGATAACTAACTGTATATCATTCTAGTCCACCATTATAATGTACCCTGCAGTTCAACTTTATTTCTAGTAGAAAAAACAATATTTGCACTTTGACTTCACTCATATTAACAAAGTATGACGTAGCCTGTTTTCACAAGTGACAAGTTTGCTCTTCAAAATGAATTAGCCGAATTGCGTTTTAGAGTTTACTCTGTGACCGAATTTTGAAATTTACGGCCTTTCTCATGGGCTAACTTTTCTTAGCTATTTACAGCTATTTATTTCACTATGAGTTTTTGTAATCAAATCTCAATTTCTTCCTTTTTATCTGAAGTGATTATTTAAAGAAATAGCCACGAACTCGTATTTTGAAACAATATTCAGTAGTTAATGGAGGTTTTTTCATATGAATGAATTTCATAACGGCGCAATTTGTTATTAGTTCTTAGGAGTTTGAAGATGTATTAGTATAATCTCTATCACAAAATCCCACACTTGATACTTTAAAGAAATTGAATGTTGTCCTCACGAAGGGAAGATGCACATTTTTTTAAAGCTACTTTTTTATTGAAATTAAGGCTTAAATAGGCTAAATTAAACTATTTATTAAAAATTTCATTTTCATTTAATGTACACGTAGGGGAAAAATTACTGTTGGTGTGCAATTTTCAGGTATAGAAATTTAGTTCTGGCCTTTTGAATTGATTCCATTGTAGTCTTAAATTTTCAAAAGCTTGTTTCAAAACGGATAACTTTCCCATGCCTTTTAGTGTAACTAAGAAAAGAAAAAAATGTACACGTCTAAAATTGTAACAGTGAATAAAAATCTCTAATACTTATCAATTATTTACTACTATTGTTTATTTCAAATTGTACTACAGGTATATCTCGACGTATTGCGAGTATGGACACAGTAAATATTGCAATTAATAGTCTATACGTTAGATGTGTGAAATATATAATGAAACATAATAACAATTTGAAAAATGAGAGAATACATCAAACGGATAATTTTAAAAATGGATAAAATTAGTAGTCTTTTGGAAACCGTATTAATAATTAATATGTTATACTCAGAGACTGTCGTTATGATTGATTTCTTGCAAAATTTGAATATACGTAATGATAACAACAACAACAACAATAATAAATATGCATGAAATAATGTGATCATTAACTGAAAATTATTGTATAGAAACGGAGCAAGGAATTGCAAAGCAAGTGGTAAAATATTCAATCCAGAATAACTACAAACCTACTACTTGTTGAAAAAGAAAGGAAAAAAAAAAAAAAAAAAAAAAAATCCTCACAAAACATAAGAAAATGACATAAGTATGCCTCTTAGCTATTTATTATTATTTTTTGTTTTTGCCATGGCAATCATTTATATATTTTTTAATAAGTCTGAAACTGGGATCAAATCTAAATGGCAGTTACCCAAGTATAACTTGCTGGCTCATATTATCGAAACTGAAGTGAAATTGCAGAATTTTCATGCAATTTTCTTCATTCCTGGATACCTGTAAGTTGTATATAGCAAAACGCTGTCAATAAATCTATAAACATTATTTATTGTAATATTATTAAAGTATGTTAATAATAATAATAATAATATAATATATAGTTTAGATAAGTTCTGGCAACAGTGAATGTTGTCGTCATCAGAAGATCGTGCTTCGCGATACTGTCGTTCAAAAAAAAGCTATAGTTTGTAATTCCAATAAAAGCATCGTATTTTTGCTCTGCTATTTGTTTTTTCTCTCTATTTTTAGAAATACCTTTTTAGGTTATGTATTTTTAAGATAAACATTTAAAAAAAAATAAATGATTAAATTAACAATTAAATAATGATTTAAATTAATGCATTTATTTCCTTGGCAACTCCTTAATATAACGATGATGAAATATCGAAACGTTTTCCAATATAAGAAAGATATTTATACTTTTCGTTAGAAAATATCAGAAGTGAAATAGTTATTACAAATCGTTATCTTGAATGGTAAAATAAATATCTATAATAATACGTGAATGTGCTGCTTTCAAGCTGAAGTGAGCGAGATAGATATCTACTTTAGGAAAAATTTCGATCTTGAATTTTTATTGCAACGATTTTTAAAATTCACTTTTGCCACGAAATATTTTATTGAAGTCTAGGAATCATTTTCAATCACAGACAGATTTGGGATTTTAAACTAAAAAAAAAAAAAAAAAAAAAAAAACAAGTCTAATCGAGTTCAAAACACCGAGTCCTAGTTATGAAACATTCCTAACAACTGCTTTTTGCTTTTAAGTGCATCACAAACACTACTTTTATTAAATGATTTAGTAGAAAACTGATATCTTTCCTATATATATATTAGTAAATATTTTCATTTATATTTAAGTGTTTAGTCAAATGTTACTATAAAAATTAAGCATTTAACTCAAGTCATCTATTTAATAAAAGCACGATTTGACTAGAGAATAAATTTATTAAAATTTTAAAAAGCAAAATTATATTAACAGTATTTAGAAACTCAAATGTCATAAATAATTAAAAATTAATGAAATATAGAAGGCATTATTAAAAAATCAGCTTTTAAGGAGCTTAAGATATATCGGATAATTTAGAATGTAATTCAGTGCAATTCAGGTAGGCTGCAACAGCTAATGCAATCTACGTTATAAGCTGAATTATTAATACAGTATAACATGTTCATATTGCTTTTTCAATATTTATGAATAAGACATATTTTTCCTAATCTTTAAAATTTGTTTCTGAAGGTTGTGAAGATTTTTAAGGCTTCAAGTAGCTGTTCCTTAATTTCTCTTTCAGTGGCCCACCAGCGGCCGAGCGGTAAAGACGCTGAACACTGGTAGTTCGGTCCGAGGTTCGAATCCCGCGAAAGGGCTGGCTGCATGGGCGTTTTCGTGGTTTTCCCCATGTGTAACGTGTATACGAGCCAGTTTCCCTTAGAAAGTCCTCCACGAAAGGCATCCCTCCCCTTAGGCAGATAGCCCTAGTGTGCTTTGCCATAATTAAATACACCACACCACACCTCTTTCAGTGGACGTATTTATTAGAAAGGTTTAACTCCTCTTAAATAGAATAGTGTAAGAATAATGACAAAGAGCGTCTTAGATGGCCGATTTATGTGAAGCTTCGGATTTCTCTCAACCCAAAGAGTGAAAACAGCTATATTGTATTGCCTTAAGAGTTGTAGTAAATGAAAAGAAAGCGAAATATATTAGCTAAATTTGATTGTTTTGATTAAGGCAAAGCACGCATGAGCTCTGCCTAAGTATAAAGATGCCTTCATGGAAGACTTCCTAAAGAAAACTGAGTTATACTATGACGAATTTTGTACATATGTAAATAATTTTAGTGAAATTATATATGCAATTGCACTTTTTTTGGAAACTGCAAATAATATAAATGAAATATAAATAGTATGTTTGCAGAAATGTTTCTTTGTACAATGAAAATTTAAAGAATCGAAGTTTTACCGGAAAAGTAAGAGTACAGGTGCAAGTCTATTTAACACTGAGTAACTGGCCATGTTGCTAAACTGGCCTAAAACTAAATTATCGCTAAGCTGGCGATGATCTTTGCGACTAATTTTTGTCTACAAATTTGGCAAGAAGTCAACCGAAGTCGACAAACTTGGAGACATTTGGGTCAGATCCCTGTTTAACAGTAATGGGTATTGTAAGTGAATAACTGTAATTGATGTTGCATGTAGCTGTAACCGTATCCGGCCCTCATATGCCGTCAAGTAATTTCGAGAAGTGAAGGGTACTAGAAATCTCTCGGCGGCCGCGAGAAAACTATATAAGATCGCGGATAGCATCAGTTTCATAGTAGTATTTGTTAGTTCAGGGCTGAATTCGGAGTATTGAGATATCCGTGAGAGCTTCGCTTTTTACATGCGCTTTGTATTGCGTTGAGTTTAACGCTCTTGTTAGTTTGAGGTGTAATTACTGATTGTATCGAAGTATTGTGAAGAGCTGTACGATTATTTTCGTGAAACGTTCCAGAGCTGTGAAGTATTTCTTTTGGCAAGATAAATTTTATCAAGCAGTCATCTATTCTATGTGTATTCAATCTATTACGAACCCCTACGCCCGCAACAGTATATTTGTAGAAAAGAAAAGAGATTTATTTCATTAAAGACTGCGTGCACTTAAAAGCTTGTAAATAGTGCTATCAGAATAGCATGAATAACATAAACATAAATTTACGATATTTTACTTAAAAACTATATTTTACCTATTTTATTCAAATATTTTTACGTTGAGCTGCGTAACTGAAGCAGAGAAATGAAATTTATGTGACTATTTTGTCCGTATGAAAAATGAACTTAAGTTTCAAGAGTTACGTTGGCAGAATTCAAAAAGCATTCACAGAGATTGCATTCAGGGAGCTGTAATGTCTGCTGTATCTTGTAAGTTGAATTAGCAATTTTATTGGCTGTCGGAGATCGCAGTGTAGACGAAAATTTTTTTATTACTCAGTCTAAAACATATCGATCAGTTTTATCTTCATATATAAGGCAAACGAAATCTTAAAACTATAATGTGAACTCTATTGCACTGCATAGCATAAGTTAAGTCATCATACAAAAAACAGGATCTCTTCCATTACTGGTTAACACGCCCAGACAATTTTCTTCCGAAATTTATATACGTCAATGTTTCTATTAACCGCTAATCAGAGCTTAATTTCCAAATTTAGACGTGCTCTAGAACTATTAAAGACCGTCAGGAAAGAAGAAAAAATTAAATAAATAACATAATTAATAAAATAATTACTGATTAAAATGACAAAATAGATAATAATTAAAATATTGTCAAATAAAATTCAATAAAATGTAAAAAGATAATAAAAGTTTTGTAAATTATTTAATTAATGATACATATTTAAATAATGTGTGTGTGATTATGACAAAGCCTCGAGGCTATCTGCCTAAGGGGAGGGGTACCTTCGTGGAGAACTTTCTTAGGGAAACAGGCTCGTATACACGTTACACATGGGGAAAACCACGAAAACGCCCATGCAGCCAGCCCGTTCGCGGGATTCGAACCTCAGACCGAACTACCACTATTCAGCGACTTTACCGTTCGGCCGCTGGTGGGCCCCATCTTTAAATAATGAAATAAAATATCAGAGTTTGTCTTATTAGGGCTCGGGTTAGAATTAAAAGTTTCACTTAAAACTAAGAAATAACAGAGTTGGACTCTGGTTGTATATATGCCCTTAATTACAGATAATGTCCTTCAAGTAACGACGGGAAAACAGCTCATACTTTTTCTAACACCCTAGTTACAAAGGATAATGAGAATAGAGAGAATGCTCTAAATAGTAACTGAGTAAGGAGGTAATTTTAACTGAGAATGTGTAGGCATGAATAAGAAGATAGAAGAGTGAGGTCACTCATACATTCATTTTACATCCTGGACAATAAACATTTGACCTGTGAAAGGGGCTTTTGATTCCTTAAGAGTCTTAGCTTCCGCCCTAGGATTTGTTTCCCAGGAAAAAGAGAAGCATGCATTCAGAAGTTACATTTTAATTTTAATTTTATTAATAAAATAAAATTTTTGAGATAGAAATTTTCTGCTGAAACTAAGGTTCAGTTGCATGAAAGAAATGCCAGAGACCTCTTATTTAGGGTTGCGGCGCGCTCCGGCTAGAATTAGGATTTATTTAAAAAATTAAAGAAGTACCGGAGGCGGATTAATTTAAGCTCTGCCGCTGTTAAATTATTATCTCTTGTTTTAAACGTGAGTATTGTTAAAATTAAAAAAATAAGTTTTTAAAGTAGATGGTATACTTTCTTCTTTATTTAATGAAATACCTAACTTAAGAAGTATATTTATTATGTTTAGAAAACTTTTATTTAAATGAGCTGATAGCGAAATTCTATTTTTTTTTTTTTTTTTTTTTTTTTTTTTTTTTTTTTTTTTTTTGCTCTACGTATCAAGTTGACACACATATCCTTCTAGATAATATTATTTGGCGCATATTGTTCTCTAATAGAAAAAAAATCTAAAACATGGTTATTTTGTAGATAAAGTAATAAAATTTACCGTTTCCTTTATGGAATTTTTCTGGGGAAGCATGCCCTACGTGTCCTCCAGCACGTCTATTGAATTCTGCTACTAGGGCTCCGTATGGATCTCGAATCAGCAGAACAGCCTTCTGATATTTCATCCTTGTGGCCTCTCCCCATTCGTGGGTCTTGATGAGTAAGACAGATCCGTTAGCGATATTTTCGGCTGGGAAACCATTTCTTTTCAATGAATAATCTCGGTATACGCTGCCAGTCAGGTAGCCTATAAAGGATATATAAAGCTCTTAAATACTTCTTCTCATTAGTAAAGAGTTCTTGTGCAGAAAAAAAAAATATTAAAAATAATATAACATATCCTAACTTTTTTTTTCTTGATGGTGCAAAACTTGTATAGAATTTGTGAAAAATGCTATGTGATTAATTATCTTTAATGATTGGTCATAGAGACTTGTGATTCCAGTTTAGGAAGTGATTCTGAGATTATTATACAGTTTCTGTCATGTGACATCTCTCAACAAAAAACGTACAAACGTTTAGTTTTTTATATCGCATGTTATCAAATAGGCTCCAATTATTAGGAAAACTATCGGACATCTCGATTACAATGGGCACGAAGCTTTCAGGAGTGATCAAGCGTGTAGTAATACCGACTGATAACTGGGGCTTCTCTACGCTGCTGTACACTCCTCTCCAAAAGTTAAGGAACAGCATGTTTGTGTGTGTATGTATGTATGTGTGTGTGTCTAATTTGAGAATGAAGCAACATAAGAACAAGAAATTTACAGGACATGTTCACTAAACAGTTCTTTAATGAATGCGTTATAGAATGTTCCTAAAGTCCAACACAAACATAAATTAAAAAAAAAAAAAAATTGCACTCTTGGCAGAGAAATGCAGTTTTCGAAAAACAGCATATCACAGTTTTTTGAGGAAACATGGGGCGGTAATATTAAAAAAATGGGTTCTAATAAGGAATGTGTCCACCCCTAGCTGCAATATATTGGCGGCAGCGACGTCTATGCTGTCAATTAAGTTGTCGGGTAGTGAAATGGGAAGCAACGACCAGACACGGAGGAATCCTTGTTCAAGCTCATGTAATGACCTTGGAAGAGAACTTAAAGTAGTAATCTGTCTCCCAGGGTAGTTTCAAAGATGCTCTGTCTGACTCAGGTCTAGGGATTGAGATGACCATTCCATCCACTCCATACCGTCACCCTCAAGATATCCTTCAGTAACCCGAGCTCGGTGCGGTCCCAGACCAAACCATTATTCTACCACCTCTGTAACTGTGTCTTTCCACAATGTAGGATTGGTTGTATCTGGTGGATTGTTCCCTTCAGATCAGCTGACAACCTGAATCACTCTCCAGTGTAAACCTGGACTCGTCTGTGAAGAGAATAGACGCCCATTGTTAACTGGTCCAGGAGACGTGCTCTCTTGCTCAACATAAACGGGCACCTCTGTGTCCTCGGGGCAAGGGGACACAAACTACTGGTCGTGTGTGTGTATTTAATAATGACAAAGCACGCTAGGGCTATCTGCCTAAGGGGAGGGATGCCTTCATGAAGGACTTTCTAACGGAAACTGGCTCGTATACGTTACACATGGGGAAAACCACGAACACGCCCATGCAGCCAACCTGTTCGCGGGATTCGAACCTTAATCTACTAGTCGTATTGCATACAGACCTGTATTGTGCAGGCGTCTGCGCACTGTAGTAGCTGAGATTCTTCTTCCTGTTTTCCTTAAATGATCTGCCATGAGCTGAGGCACAATAATGTTACTCCTCCTTCGGGCCGAAAGAGCTGAATAACGCAGGTGTTGTAATTGTAGGTCTGCCTGGAACATGCCTTCTAGACGCAGAATCCTCGGATTCAAACTGATTCCATAATCGGTGGACCACACTTCGAGAGACACTGAGATGTCTAGCAGCGTCAGCTTGTGACATCTCCATTTCCATCCATTCGATCGCCCGCCACCTCAACGAATCGGGTAAACGACTTCTCCTGGACATTGATAGACGGGTATTGTCCACGAAACTGTAATAACAACTGAAGATCAACACTCGAGAACAAAAATTACAATTTTTGCATTTTTTCCCCAAACTCCTATATAAGTATTCATTTCTACAAAGTAAAAGTGGTAGCTATTGTTTTTGCATATATTTTCTTAAACTTTGTTACTGTCATGCATATAAACTGTGAATTTAAGCGTTACTGACATTTTTGTAATGGTAAGCTTTGAAAAACATGCTGTTCCTTAACGTTTGGAGGGCAGTGTAATTTAATGCAGTAGAAATTTCCCGGATGAAAAAATCTGACATGCTTGTCTTTTTAGAATTTTTTATTGAAGCATAACATTTAACTGAGCAACTGAACATCCTGAGAAAAATATTATATTTTGAACTTAATTCTCTATCAGCAGACGGGGATCGCGTGTGTATTGACAAAGCATCCGTACATAACCCAGATCCGGAATATAGTTCTCTGTTTCTTAGATTCTTTCTTCCTTGGCTCCCAGGAAAACAAAAACAACAACAACAACAACAAAAAAAGTATGAAAGCTTTCAGATTTTGTATTGATTTTATATTAAGGAGCGGTTTTTTTTCTATTTACAGACACATACATGTTTCGAGAGCATTTGGGCTAAAAATATTTGAAAACAGCATATCTTTAGAATTTCCGATAGATAGACTTACGGGCTGGAGATAAAAAAAAAATTATTCCATACAGTGTTGCCACTGCTCGCTTTGAAATCGTTGAGTTTTTAATCAAAAATTCGTTAAATATTTACGAAATAGGAAATAGATAATAAAACAAACTTGAAATTAAAAATTATGCTTCCAAGTGCCCATATTCCGTTGGAGGACTACGTCATTCAAAATTTGATGGCTAGCTTTGTTTTTTCACAATGCGTGAAACATGCATACATTCATACAGATTCTTCATTATTTAATTATTTTAAATATCATACAGGGCGATAATATTTGGTGGCAACAATTTGATTCAACGCTTATAGTGATTTTACGCAAAATGCTGTTTGGAGACTAATATTCCTTTAGCGCTAACGTCTTTTTGGTTTAGAAAAAAACATGGCTAGTCGAAATCTTCCACGTCTGATATCTCCTTTTCCAGGATTTAGATTTGAAAGTGAGCATAGCCCTTCCGGGGTTAGTCTTTTTTCGCGGGAATGGAAACCATTAATTAAAAGGAATTTTGTGCTGCTAATATTATAACAATTCAACCCCGTGGCCAAGAACTTTCAAAAAATTTCATAAATGGGAAAAAGAAAGGCAGAACAATAGATATACGATTACAAATAACTGGGTTGAGCATTGTGAGTTAAAGTAACAGTTTTACATTTAGGCTAGTGTAGTACACAGTAGAACATAAACAATTTATCAAATTGGTAAAACTAGAAATATCTTCTCAATTTAAAACAATTATTACTGCCATTCTTTAATTTAAATAGAGCAGATATTACTGATTCAAAATTAACTACGCAGAGTAAACATACAATTTGTCAGCATATGAATATGAAGCATATATGTAATATACATTCATCCTGACTTAAAAACTTTGCTAATATTTATTTAGTAATTTCATTAACTGATTTCTCTGTGGAGGTTCTAAACTTTCTTTTAAATTGCTATTAACTATCATAAATATTTGCTTTAGTATCAGTATAGGGAAAATCTGTTTTCATTATCCATCTTATTAAAATCATTTCCGATACAAGATAAGTAATTAATTGCTTGGGGTCGTTTCTTATAATAAGATTTTAACGTATTGATATGGTAAATTTGGGATTTTATTTATTTCCTAGTAAGATTACTATATAATATGTTTCGGACTATTAACTTTAGATTTTACAGGTCCTTTCCAATGAACCGAAAGTTTGAATTAGAAGTGCCGAAAATTAAAGCAAGGCAGTTTTCCTTGTCCTCCTGTTTAACAGCATATGTATCGTGTACTTATTTTTTCTTTGTCTTATAAGGTATTTCTCCCACTTTCTTAACGTGTCTTCGTGGTGTAGTGGTTCTGCACGCTGGGCTGATATTCCAGAGGTCTGTGGTCGAATCCCGGCGAAGGCGATTGCTTATTTTTCATCTCTCCGGCTTTTCCAAATTACCTAATGTCTCTATAGTCTTGATTTGATGGTGTTGCATTTTTGCAACAGTTAGTTCTTGATATTTTTTAAAGTGATTTATGAGTCTGAAAATGCACGCGATTACCCGTTGTTTTCCTTTCTTTCAGTACTATGTTCTTATAATATCGTATTTGGTGCATATAAATTTTTTCCATGGATTAATTTTGTGGGTGTAAAAGCCATGCTTTCGGGCGTCATGGGTTTTAGGGGTGAAAAAGCCGAAGTTAACACTTATTCAAAACCACGAAGCGGCCTTCAGGTATAAAACTTGTAGCATTCTTTATGATACGGTGAAATCTCTATATTAACTTGGACTGCAGCTGCTGTACTAATCTATGGGTAAATTTAATAACAAAACTTTCAACAAATTCCGCTGTCGAAGAGCGAAGTCTCGTTACACTGAGTTTCTTTAGATAACCCCATTCTGCTAAAAAGATTTGATAATCAACAAGAGTAATGCGTCCACAACAGTAACTGATCTCTTCTATCGGCACAGAGTGTGGACAGTTTATAAGTAAGTGTCTGGTTATTATGTAAATTTTTTCCACTGGACGTGTTTGGTAACTGTCCGCATGTAGCTATATTTATTTTCGAAAATATTCCGGGTATCACGCGGACAGTTTTGAGAGATGCTTTTTTTCTTGTCATTGGGTTTTCCATTTTTTGGCAAGGATCATATGCTCAAATATAAGTGTTCATTTCCTGGTAACAGTTCGGCTAAAAAAAAAAAAAAAAAAAAAAAAAAAAAAAAACTGCGCGAGAATATCTTTTGATTTAGTTGCACCCAAATGTTTAGAAATTTACTCATGACGGAGCTTTAATAATTTTGTTCGGCAAGTTTCAGTAATGACCAGTAATAAATGGTTTTGGCATTTGAATAGCAGGCCATTTTCTACTGTGTAATTGTTTTTTGAGACTTTGAGAATATAAAGTTGCTGAGTCAGAATGTATCTCTAAGTCATTACTTTCTGTTTGCAAGTGAGAAGAGTGAGCCTTTTCTGTTTGAAGAAGGATAATTCGGTAACTCCTGTGTCCGTCTGAGGCAACTGAATGTTTTCAGATTCTTCTATCGAATCAGTCAATACAATTTCACTCACTCATTCCGGAGAAATTGTGTTTCTACACTGAGGCGAGTTTTCCTCTTCTGTCGTCTTCCTTCCTTCCGTGACGTTGCTTTCTTTTTTCCTTCTTTATTCAGCACTGAAATATTCTCGTTGCTTTTTGGCTCAACTCTGCACCGTTTTACCAACAAAAGGAGTAGGGATCCCCACTACTATTCTCTTTAGTTTGGCAGCCATTCGTTTTCCCTAGTAAATAGAGACTGAGTAAATAGGGATTTCCTAGTAAATAGAGACTTCATAGTAAATAGAGACTTCATAGTAAATAGAGACTTTTCCAGTAATAAATAGCTCGATGAAGCAGATAACAACCAAGGCAAATCAAATTGACACTTCATCAGATGGTTGTTTTATTCAAATAGTTTCTTTCATTTACATCGATGGAATGAGGTATTTTTTTTTTTTTTTTTCGGATAGAGACTGTTGAGTCACGTAACATGAGTAAATCGAAGTCATTAACTTTAACCATTGTTGGTGATGGTGCTAAATAATCTTCCTCATTTTCATGAATTTTATTAAAAATAGCCAGGGATCTTAAATCTGTCTGTAACTTTGAGCATTGTGGTTTTTAGTGATCTGTTGAGTCACAAGAATAGTACCGCTTGTAACATCATTGCTGGACTAACGAGCCCACAAAAGTAATTAGACTATAAAAGTTCTAAAGCTTATAAAAGAAGTCCTACTGTTTTGGATGGCAACAAACAAAGAAAAGCTGATATAAGGAAAACCACGTATACGTGCTGTAAAAATTTGCGACTAAGTGAATTGTTGTATAAACTTCAACGATTAAAGATCTGTACCAGTAAACTTCAACGATTAAAGATCTGTAGCAGTGTATTTAATATGTTTATGTAATCTAACGACGCCATAAAATTTATATTTCTTTATATTGCAGTTAATTTTAATTGCTAAAGAATTCCAGCTTTTACGGAAAATATTCGGTTTCTTTCTCTTGATTGATTATAATTTTGCCAGGCTTTGGAACTTGGTTGATATTTATTTCCCTTTCGTATAAACTATGAATCAGAGTGACTTTTTTTTTCGGTCATCGCCATATGTTTCATATTCCTCTAACAGCTTCGCTAGCTTAGTGAAGAGATTTTTTCGTGGTTTCTCTATTGTACATACGTATGTACGTATGTATATGAGGGATGGCATCGTTCATTATAATCGGATGACGCGACAAGCTGTGAGAATAAATCTTTTACTTTTCCGATGATAGAAATCAGACGATTCCGCCATTAAGACGATGATGCGACTGAAAGATATTTGCATGTAAAAGAGGTCGATACTCTTCATCTGTAAATATCATCTATTTCCTTCTACACATGTAATCATTTTGTAGTTTGTAGCAACTATTCATGTTTCATTAAATTATCGAGTTTTCCATAAATAGGACTAGTTTATTAGCCCCTAACAGCCACCTAAGGAGTAAGTTTACAGACATCATATTCTTAGACAATAAGTACCGATCCTACAGATTTCCGCGCTCAGGCCGCGATGAGCCTAGGAAGAATCATGATGAATATTACAAAAGAAAAGAAATAAGTTTGTTTCGATTATTTCCACATTGCTACTTGAATAGTGTTCTACGATACTGTGAATTAAGATGACTAACTTAAATTCTATTCCTAGAATTTGAAATTCTTTAAAGACTGGGCCTACTAAGTCAATTAAACTGTTACATTAAATTGAGCTTGGAAAGTTAGGTGATCGAAAAATAGAGCGAGATTGCGTAAATTTTGTGGTTTTCCGTCTGATTTTAATATTGAAGAAAGAAAACAAAAATTACTTAAAACTCTTATTGCAAAAGATTTTATTTCTGTGTGTAATTTATTACATCTTAATTATGATTAAAATCCTGATAAAAACTGTTTTAATATTGTTACGAAATGTACAGACGCGGGAAGATGGCTTTCCCGCAAAGCAGTTTTAGGGTTACCATACAATGGCAAGGGAAAACAGGGTTGCCGCATTTGGCTAGAAATCGTCCATTTGGCGACAAAAAAGGCGATATACTATGGACGGATGGAGAACCTTCTGGAACGAATTCTTACCAGCTCAGAATGTTCTCGAACACAAGCTGGAAGCTATATAAACCCTGCTGGTCCGCAGTCAGTTAGTGTGTGTCTCTCATCGAGTGTGTGCTTCGTCTAGCGAGCTGATAGTCAGTCACTGAGCGAGTGTCTCGAAGTCTAGCGCCGAGTTGGTCGTCGAGTGCATCGAGAGAGTCTCTTAGCGTATCGCGAATTAGTGCATCGTCGAGTTTTGTCTTAGACTGTGCTGAGTCGACAGCTATACTCTTGTATATCGTCGAGTGCATCGCGAGTTGTAGCGTAGAGAGTCTCGAGAGTACATGGAGTCCCGAGAAAGACCAAGCATAATCGGAGGCTGTACTCTGGTGCTTTGCAGTGAAGATGTCTCCACCGTTATTGCCTGACAGTGTAAAGGCTGTGTCGCTGAACGTGTCAGCGTGTTTATAACAGTTCGACGACTGTAAAAGTGATTTTGGAGCTTTCTGATTAATATTGGTAAATAAGGTGTGTTTCGATACTTCATCAAGTGTCGTCGTTATTCACTCCAAATCTACGAACCCCGTACGAACGTGAAGGAAAAAAATAACGTTACAATATTGAATAGTCTTTGTGGTTTTAAGCTTCTAAAATCCGAAAGTGATGACGATGATGAGTTATCTGAAAACGAAAATGTTTATGATTCTGATAAAAATGATAATTTTAATTCCGTTCCGTCAGAATCACCTCCCATAAATAATTCAGTGGATGAAAACATTATAATGCCTAGAAATATTTCCCTACCTTTCGTGATATCTTAGAAACTGTTTCTGAATTTAATGGCACTAACGCATATCCAGTTGAATCCTTCATTGGTGAGTTAGAAGAATCTTATAAATTATTTAAGTTATCGGAATTACAGAGAATTGTGTTTGCTAAAAAATTGCTTACTGGTTCTGCTAAAGTATTTATTCGGTCTTTAAAAGGTATAATGTCATGGAACAAATTAAAAGGAAGTCTTTTATCTGAGTTTGGTTCTAAAATAAACAGTGCATAACTTCATAATTTATTACAGAAACGACGCTTAAAACCTGGTGAATCATTTTCCGAATATTTAATTGCCATGCGTGAAACAGCCAGTCGCGGTTCTGTTGATGATTCATAAATTCTTGATTATGTAATCAGTGGGATACCAGACCAGAGTAGTAACAAAATTATTTTGTATGGGTGTAAAACTATTTATGAATTCAAAGACAAATTGAAAATTCATGAAAAGAATTCGCGTTCCAGATACGAAGAATAAGGATCATTCAAGTACTAACACACAAAATAAAGCATGCGCCTAATATGAGTAAAAGAGCCAAGGTGTTATAATTGTGGAAGTTTAGGTCATAAATCTAACTTGTGTAAAAATAAGAGTAAAGGATTTAAGTGTTTTAAACGCAATTTGTTTGGACACAAAGCCGTAGATTGTTCCAAAACATCTTCTAAAAATATCCAAGAGGCCAAAGCTGTAACTCCAATAACTCAGACTTGTCAGAAAGAAATGCATAAAACTGTTAATTTGGGTGATTTGAAAATTGATGCTTTAATAGGTACTGGCAGTCATGTAACGCTAATCCGAGAAGATATACATAAGAAGATAGGTTCTCCTGAACTTAAGTCGGCAGATCTACAGATAACGGCGTTTGGTAGTGGGAAAATTAAGCTTATAAAAAAATTTGAAGGTGAATTCGAAATTGATGGTTCTTCATTTGGATCAAATATTTGTGCTATCGCAGAAAACAAAATGTTTTTACAAGCGATCATTAGTACTGATATTATAAGGCAAGAGAAATTAACTGTAAATGAAAAAGGAGTCGAAATTAGAAAATATCAAACAGAAAACTATTTGATGTGTATTCATGATATTTATAATGACGAGGAAATTGATTTAAATCATATCAAAGACAGAGTACATCGAGATAAAATACTACACTTAGTAAGGAATTATAAGCCCAATAAAAAAAAACCATCTGCCCTAAAGATGCGAATAGTGACAGATCAACTTCCAGTTCATTGCGCGCCGCGACGCTTTTTCCTCCGCAGAGCAGCGTGAAATTGATAAACAGATTTCGGAGTGGTTAAAGTAACAAATCATTAAACCAAGCTGTTTTGATTACGGAAGTAATATCGTGCTAAGTAGAAAAAATGTGGCTCATTTAGACTATGCCTAGAATTTCGGCGCCTGAATAAAAAATAATTCGCCACCGCTTTCCTCTGCCATTAATTGATGATATTATTGATAAATTACAAGCAGAGTATTTACAACATTAGATTTGAAGAACGGTTTTTTTTTCATGCTGAAGTAGACGAAGAAAGTAGAAAATACACATCTTTCGTAACACAAAACGGACAATATGAATTTTTGAAAGATCCGTTTGGTCTTGCTAACAGCCCAAGTATTTTCCAAAGATACGTCTAGGATATATTTCGTGATCTTCTAAAGGACAATACTGTTGTAATCTATATGGACGACATCATTATTCCTTCCGAAAATGAAGCTCAAGGAATTCAAAAATTGAAAAAGCATATTACATACAGACTGCATCGGAACATGAACTAGAACTAAACATTAAGAAATGTCAATTTTTGAAGAGCGAAATCGAATTCTTAGGACACAAAATTAAAGATGGGAAATTATATCCTTCTTCTAAAACGAAAGCAGTAATTAACTTTCCAGAACCTAAATGTGTAAAAGATGTTCAAAGTTATTTAGGTTTAACTGGTTACTTCAGAAAATTTATACCTAATTATTCATTGATTGAAAACCGCTTAGTGATTTACTGAAGAAAGATTCCAAATTTAAATTCGAAACTAAAGAACTGTATGCTTTTAACGAATTGAAACGCATCTTGACATCTGAACCTGTTTTGTATATTTATAATCCGAAATACACACTGATGCTAGTGCTGATGGTTATGGTGCGGTTCTGTTACAGAAATCCTTATTTGATAATCAGATGCACACGGTTTATTATATGAGTAGGAAGACGACAGACGTTGAACGTAAATATTCGAGCTACGAATTAAAGGTTAAAGCAGTCGTAGAAGCTCTTAAAAAATTCAGAGTGTACGTAGTATTAGGCATACCGTTTAAAATCGTGACAGATGGTAATGCATTCAAGCAAACTATGAGCAAGAAAGACATTTGTACTAAAATATCTGGATGGGCATTAATGTTACAAGATTATGATTACACAATCGAACACAGATCTGATACGCGTTAGAGACATGTGGATGCTCTTAGTCGAAATCCTGTATGTATGGTAATTCAAGATGGTATAACATTTAAGATAATTCAAGCTCAAGAAACTCGTGAAAATATAAAAGTTATAAAAGAAGTTTTGAAGTCTAAGCCATATGGAGATTTTTGTTTGCAAAATGACGTGCTGAGATGAGATTACTTGGGGTCACGTGATACGAACTGGCGAATCAGGATATTGAAGCATGAAAGCATAGTAAATTCTTAAACTAATGTTATTTTACAAATTTATTATTCTTATTTATTGGCTTTTTACAAAATTTTAAACGATATTAAAATGTTTATGCCTTCAAAATAAAAAATTCTTAGAACTAACATTTTTTATGCGTATATTGTATGCTGTCGCCAATAAAGTCTGCTTGGCGAGATTTGCGTCTGCGAAACAGAAAAGTACCATTTAAATAATTTAATTTAAAGTTTGATAAAAATATTAATTTATTTTTCGAAAAAATTTTAAAAATAAAAAAAAAAATTGAATTGAAACATTTTTTGGAAAATAATTTATTGAAGAAATTTTTTGAATTTAACTAAATTTATTAAAACTGAAGTTAACAATAGTCAAATCAAAACTAAATACTGCCCAAAGGTAAGGAAAATTAGAAAAAGATAAAAATCTTCACTCAATTCAGGCTATAATTGAGACCTTTGAAAAGAGCTGGCCCGTTATTAATAAAAGGAAAGGATCCAATATTGATTAAGAGAAATGTACATATTTACAAGAATTAATTAATTATTAAATATTTACAAGAATTAACTTTTTCATATCTCCCATTACCCTCCAATTAAGGTTTAAGGTAATGTTATCATACCGTAAAGAGTCAAAAAATTAAATTGGTAAGTTAATGCCTGCCTTTTTAATATAGAAATTAATAAATTGCTCTGGGACCTGGTTATTTACTTGAATATTAATTAACTTTATTATTTCTTTTTTTTTAAGTCTTCTATTTCAGTACATATACTTTTTATTCTAATTATTTGGCTATAAAATGTGTTACCTATTACTGTTTTAGAAATATTAGAGTTCCGATTAATTAGTTTGATAGTCTCAAATTGGAAATCCATCCTTTTATCATATAATTTAATTTTGCTGTGTTTAATTATTAGCAGGTCAAGGCATTCAATATTATCTTGATTCGTATTAGTTCTATTAAGTATTAAACTATCTGGGTAAATTTTGAATTGCTCAATAGCAGAATCATAGTTATGATTTCATCAGTGTATCTAAAAGTATTTGCAAATAAGTTTAATTCATTATTAATCAAATCTAGTAAATAATGCATAATGCAGGTATGTTTTCCATTCATCAATTCAGAGATGCGAAGCATGTCAGGAAAAAGTTGTGGTAGTTGCATTAAACTAGTAAAATTTTCATCCAATGGAAGAGAAGTATAAAGGTTTTATACTAGTAAAGTCATAGTAGTTAATGTTCTTGATTTCTAAGCTTTTAAATTTATTGAGGACTGGATCGTTATTATAAATAATCCAACAACAGTTGTGTTGCTTGTTGTAACTAGTTGATGAATTAAAATATAGATTTTTTTCAAGTTTAATTGCAAAGATGTAATCTATATTTTTTTATAATTATTTGTACCATTTGCAATAAATCTAAATTTGAGCGGTGATGATCTATTAATTTAGGTAGAGCATAAAGATTTGCTAATCTATTGTAGTTAGATGGTTGTATAATTTGTATTTATTTATGAATTGCTTTAAGTTTTTTTGCTCTGATATATTCTTGTGTTTTGGTATGTTTGTAAGTAATGGCATTATTCAGATAAGTTTCAATTAGTGAGACATAAAAAAATTTCAAATAATGCTGAAATTATTACTGGCTTTGCTAATTTTGGTGATTACGAATTTTTGTTTCAGGTTTTACATTAGAGAATTGAGAAAATTCCATGGTAAAGTGCTGTTAAATTCAATCTTTCAAATTCTTTGCTTCATTTCTTCTAGCACTTGAGCTTTCCAAGCCATAAAAGGCAGAATTTGGAATATTTAATTTGCAACTAGTTTTAACTATGAACTCGTCGAGATTTTTATCGAAACTTCTAAAACTGTGATTTTTGCCAATTTTCAGTACTGGTCTAAATTTTGTGCCTTTTTTCATTAAATTTCTTAAATGCAGATTTTGAACTATTGTTAAATTGCCAGTAATAATATGTTTATGAAATTCGTCTACGTAATCTTTATATTGAGGTTCCTTGCAGTATCAATGGGTAAGTAGAAGCTAGATTATGGTGGTTAATTAGTAAGTTGCTAAGAGTTATTTGATACTTAAAAGCTGCGTGACTTGTGCTTTAGTAGCAGGAAATTGTTGATGACATTTTCTGAATTTCAGAATTTAATTTAATATATTGGTTGAATGTATTTAGTCCATATGGATAAAGTATTTTGAATTTAAGCATGTAGAGTGACTCTTGAAATAATCTTTCTCAGTATTCAAGAACAATATCCAAAATCTGAATACTAATCTTGCTGAAATCATGTAATTGAAAACGTTCTAATTCTGCTGTATTAGTCGTGATAAAATTAGCAGTAGCGAATTTTTTAATATGTGCTCTGTGGTTGTTAATTCTAATATTAAGACTGCTTTTGGTTTGCCATACATGTTTAAGATTACAAGTGTTACATGTGATAAGATATATGCAATTAGTTCGCAGCAATAATTAATCTTTTATTCGTATACAATTGAATTTTTATAATTTAAAATTTAAATTTAAATTAGATTTATATGAATGAGAGAATATTTCTTAAATTTAAATATATATATCCACTCTTACTCGGTTCAGTAAGCTCAGTTTCTTTATTCTTATATATTTGTAAATTGTGCATTTTTTTGCTTTAAAAATGATTGAATTATGTTGTTCTTATCTTCCAGTTAAGGTTTTTATGTTTTTAGTTAACCTGCGTGTTATAGATGTAGAATTATCAACAATTTAAAAGTGGTTTAAGTGCGGCTAAGCCTAATTTGTTTGCTATAGCACCATATTTGCTCACATTTGAAACTTAACAGGATAGTGGATTTGTTGCCAAGCTAGAGAAACTAAGCTTCGCAACAAAAAAGTGACGTCTTCTTTTATTACCGCGAATTAAATTACGCTTAATTCATTCTGAAATTATCATTTAATTATTAAATCATCCCATATATTGACTCAGTATAGCGTCCACAACGAATTAAGGGAGTTTCTATGCCTTCAATGTCTTTTTGCCGAGTGAGACCAAAAGTAAACTTTCAGTTTTGTGCACCGAAAAATATGCCTTTTTGCCCGTTGGCCGAACTGCTCGTTTTTGCGTAGATGTAAAAAATTGTTTAAACTGTATCTTGTGTTTTATATTTTTCTATATCTTTCAGTTTTTAATATAGATATTTTGAGTTTTTATGTATTTTTGCCTTTTCGCGAAGGGAGAACTGAATTAATTGAATGAGAAATATATCTCTAATGAGATTCGAGGAAATAATTTTAAAGGAAAGGCTGGAAAAAATGCGCATAATTTAATATTCCGTACAAGCAAGTCATGTGGTGTACAGATCAGATTTTTTTAAATTATCTCTTATGAATCCAAACGAATTTTTTAATCACTCTTCCTTCACTTCCGGCCATTATTAGATAGTTTCTGTTAGCGGTCTCAATTTTTATTTGGTTATTTTGAATTATTTTTCTTCTTTTCTAATGTTATCCTATTTCTCTTCTTCTCTTCTGAGTTTATAAGCTATTTTTTACCCTCTTAAGTCTCATTTAAGTGATAGTTTCCGAGAGATTTTTACAAGTTCCTCTTTGTAGATTTTGTTACCCGTAATCAGATGTCTTAGATCCATTAGCCTAAACTCATGTTCGACATTTTCACTTAACGCTTCAGCCAAGGTTTGAAGAGTCTCTTTTTTGGTTTTTGCTAAGAATGCCATGATATACTAACTGCATTCAATCAAAATTCAACAACTTAAAAATAAAATAACAAATTCCAAACGGCAAGAATAAAAATTAACTATTCCCTAAAAATTTCACAGCAAATTTAAATTAATTTAAATCAAAATATGAGGACAATTTACACATAATAGTGTAAATTGTATATATACAATTGTAAATGATTTAAACTTGAAGATTTATGACAGTACAATAACACTTTACCTTTAAAGTATTTATCGTTTTTTATTTTTACTTCCTTGTACAAAGTAAAAAGGGAGTATTGTAATCGCGAAAAGTTTCAGGCAGCATATTTCAACGAAAATATCCATTTTGACCACTATCGAATGCAATTTAACGATGTTTTTGCGTGATATCTGTACGTAAGGACAGAATAAAAGACTCGTTTCCTCCAAAAAATTATAAAACTGCTTTAAAATGAATTCTGAAAGAATTTTTCGTGGCCTCGCATAACTCAAAACCGAGTAGCCTCAGAACGTTGAAATTTTGTATATAGGTCTGCTATAACATGTAGATCTGCACCTCGTATTTTGATTGCAATCGGCCTCACCAAACGTATATAAATATATTTATATATACTATATCCACTCTGTTACCCGGCTCAGTGATCTCAGTTTTTTTACTCTTATATGTTTGCAAATTGTACATTTTTTGCTTTAAAAATGATTGAAATATGTTGTTTTTATCTTCCGGTTAAGGTTTTTATGCTTTTAGTAAATCTGTATACAATATTTTTAGAATTATCAACAATTTTAAAGTTGTTTAAGTGCCGCTAAGCCATTTTTTTGATGGCGGCCATTGATTGTTTACATTTGAAACAGCAGACTAGTGGATTTGTTGCCAATCTAGAGAAACTTAGCTTCGCAACAACAAAGACAACGCCTTCATTTATTATTGCCAATTAAATCATGCTTAATCCTTTCTGGAATTTTTTCGAGGAAATAAGTGTTTAAGATTTACTTCGTAATTTTTAATATAGATATTTTGAGTTTTTATGTATTTTTGCCTTCTCGCGATGTGAGAACTGAATTAATTGAATGAGAAATACTCAATCGTCTGTGAAAAACTGTTTCTTTTTTGTTTTGTTTACTTAATTTCTTTTATACATCATTCTAGCTTATAGTATAGTATTTGAATAGAACATGTGGCAACGATTAGATAATCCTATTCTTTAAATGATATAAATTTTGTGCATTATGAGTTATAATATGAACGAAATATAATACTGTTAAGTGAATCTAGCGCCAGAGTGTCGCTATGGTAAACATACTAGAGTGAATTATAAAGAATGCATTTATTCTATTATGGTTTATGCGCTGTCGGCGAAGTAGATTTAATTCAATCCAATAAGGTTAAATGAAATGCAAGAAAAAATGCGTATAATTTAATATTCCGTACAAGGAAGTCATGTGGTGTGCACATCAAATTTTTTTAATGTTTGCATCGAAAGGTAAAATTTTTAAATCATCATAGATAATTACAAAAATAAAAACAATTTAAAAATAAAATACAGTTTAATCACATTTAACCGGCAGCAACGGGACCGCGCAGATTCCGTATAGGAGGGAATTTTTTCCCGGAAAATTGAGTATATATTTCTAGAACTTACGAACGAACGAATCTACAAACTACGCACACCTCGCTTTAATAAATTAACATAACAACAATAAATTTCAAAGAATACCATGTACACAGCATCCTGTTTAAACTTAAGAAAAATCTACCAATTGCACAATCTAGGCAACCAAGAAATCTACGAACTACGCACACCTCGCTTTAATAAATTAACATAACAACAATAAATTTCAAAGAATAACATGTACACAGTGTTCTGTTTCAACTTAAAAAAACATCTACGAATTGCACAATCTAGGCACTACGCACTAATCAACAAAATAAATTAAAATAAATTTCAAACAACTAAAAAAAAAACAATAACGACATAAATTCATACTAAAAGAGCAATGAACATAACGTTCTACAAAATAAGAACAAGGATAAAATAAAATGCACTTACCATGAATGAATGCTTTTTTGAACAGCAGAAATACCAATTTCATACCTCCTTTAACATGCCGCCACGTAATCACTATCCTATTCATATGATAGCCAGACACACTATCCAGAAAATTCATACTATGGTTCACAAAATAAATGTTCAAAACCTTCTTTTCCTAAATCCTTGTAAGATTACCATCCATCCGAAAAAGTAGTTGTACCAGGCTCAATTCACTCTTTAATACACTGCATCAGTGTTTCCCTACTTCTATCATACACAGCCACTAAAAATAATCTCCCAGACCCTCTTTCCACACCTCCAAATACCCCTTGCCCCTCAACAGGATGGACACGATGATATTTCCTTTTGCCGAACTTTGATTCATCAACTTCCACCACTTTATCTTTCCCCCTACTTTCTCAGATACAGAGCATTATGCAGAGCAGACTCGTTAACAACTCAAACATCGTACCTTTTAATACTAAATTTCCTTTGCACAATCTAAAATACGCGACTGAAATCTTCCCACCACGTCTCTCATTGCAACATAGGTCATTTCAAAACACGCACAATACAAACCAACGAGCAATTAAACTACTCCAGCAAAATATCTTTCAACGTCAACAGGGTTGCCATACAACACGCAATCGCGCCAAAAACCAGCGCAGAGCACATATCGCCACATTTGGTGATATTAGGGCGCATATAAGAGTAAAGCTCGAAATGTAGACAAAATATTTAGATAGTAATATAGCATCGTGGAGCTTCTCGCCAAATATTTTTGGCGAGAAATTTGTCACCAAGAGAGGGCGTATATAAGAGTAGTTCCGATCTTCTGAGGTACGATCTCCAATAGAGTCTCTGTTGTGGGTCTTTCACAGCGAAGAAAACAGTATTTATATCACTAGACATACATCTTTGTGGAAGAGAGAGGACAATGATAAAATTTAGAACCAGCTAGCTAATGAAAACCAGTGATCAATTAATGGCAGTTAAATTCTGATAATTTGCAATATGGTCAAAATTTAAAATACGGGATTTTAAGTGCGTGATACATGTACTACGAATCATGTAGACTCCGATCAGTAAACTAAGAAGATCCATTGAGATTAACCTTAAAAACTACATTGGAACTTAAAAAAAAAAAAAAAAAAAAAAAAAAAAAAAAATTGCCATAACAACTAGGGAAATAGAATCGATTTTGGGTTACTAGACAACTGGTTCTAACATCGATATTTGGCCCTAGTTCAAGAGACGCCCCGGTTTTACACTAAAACTTGTTAATTCTTAAAGCAAAAATGTATATATAAGAAATTTGGGTCATTTTTGTTATGGACTACTTGCATCAAACAATTTCTAATATTTTTCTGTTAATCGTGTTCTGTTTAATGTTAGACATAAACATTGATGCGTAATGTAACTACATAGGCTACTTACACACTTTTAGAACGATTTTCATGAAGAGTTTTGAAAATGTCTCTTGTAAACAAGCTATGAATTGAAGGTTGTGTTTTTGCATTTTCCAAAGAGAAATATTCCATAAAATTTCTGAGTGAAAAGTGAACAACTTTTTTGATTAAAAAAGCAAAAGCCGTTAGTCATTATGTCTACATGGAAGAAAGACTCCAAACGAATAACTGAAAAACATACTTTTTTTTTTCTTTTCTTCTAAAAGTTAAATTTTTGGTAACGAGAGAAAATCTGCCGATGCAAGAATCATAACTACATCTGTGACAAAAATAAATAATAAACCAAGATTAAAAACTTTAAAAAAGTAATCCATAACAAAAGCGATAGGTTACAAATTATTGTTACAAATTTTGCAAATTGCGTAAATTATTTTAGTGATTTTTTTTAAAAATAATGTAACAAATGTAACATGAAAATCGTAACATGCGAAGTTCATCGGTAGTGTTTTTGATCTATGGACCATAATTAAATAGATAATATCTAAAATCGTGCAGATTATTTGAAATTAAAACACATAAGATGATTTTATATTTCAGAAAAAAATTAAACAACATTTAAAATTAACATATTTATTATCGCATGAAAGATACGAATTCCTTAATATGATGGAATATAACTTCGAAAGTCTTCCTGCTTTCAGGATAGTCGCAGTAATTTTAGAAATTCGGTTTATATGCAATGAAGCTTTATTCGTCAGCTTTCTTCCACGTTACTTTCTTGCTCTAGGTAAAAAAATCACCTTTATTTTTCATTCTCCCCCTCCTCATCATCATTTTTCTCCTTTCCCAGTACATTGTGGGGATTTATTTAATTTACTCAACAGTTGATTTTATTTTGAAGCAACCTTTCCTATCTCTCTTGCTTTCGACTCACGCTTTCTTGCCAGAATATAAATGAATTGGCGCACGTGTATTCAAATGAGGTAGAAAGAAGTTGGTATTTAAGGGAAGGTTTTGGAAGGTGAATTTAGAGCGTGTTATGTCTGCCCATAAGCCATGTTGCTATATTTGATTTAATAGCGATTAAACCTCTGCAGCGTTGAGCGCTTCTTGTGATTAGGCTTGTTTACGCCGATTTTTACGAGTCAGAGGCAGGCTGTGCGTTAAGTAACTGTTAGGCTAAACTTAACTTCATTTAAATTTTATGCTACCTTTTTGAGTTAAGCCAAAAGTGTTGTCTTTTGTAAGCACGAGTCGGTGCCATTTGTGAATTTTAATTTGAGTAATAAAGGGCCCATTGTACTCTTCTCCGGACTTTATCGTACTTAAGATTTATGGATAATTCGCGACCCTTTCTTTCTAACATGTAGTTAGATTTTTTTGGTTATATATAAAGTATACGAGACGCTACACCCGAACAACAAAGAGAACTATGTTACAGAAAACTTCACAGTTTAGTCAAAGAATCTCTAAGGAGAAAAATGAAAGCTTCCATAGACGCAATGTAAACCTGTTTCGCCTCTGCGCCGCTGTACCGAAGAGCCACGGCTATGCAGTGAAACACCAGCGCAGGGTGGAATTTAAACAGCGCAGTTCGAGGAGATAGTAAATTTTTTACTTTGAAATAACTCATGTTTTATTTTCATACATTTCTGGAGTTTTATGAGCAAAAAGATGCTAGTTGGAATTTTGGGCGAATTATAGAAATCCTGTCCAATTTTTACTTTCAATTTAAACAGCGAGCCATACGAAGACAAAATTTAAATGAAATAAATTTCTTAATTCTTTTCTTCTGTAAACTTAAAAAGGGGGGAAACAAATGCCATACAAAACGTAATAAATTTTTATGAATCCATAGTTAAAATTTTACAGTGAAATTTTAAAAGCAAAATTTGCAATAACTAAATGAAACAGAAAAAATAATTAAAGACAATTAAAGGCACCCCTAAATAAATTGAAAACACTGAAATACATTATAATTATCCGACAACAACTTTAAAAACAAATTACCATGAAAACTTTTAGACACTTATTTGGAATGACCATTGTGAAAACTAAGAGCAAAGTTTTCACCCAATAGCCAAAACCATTTCATTTAACAGCATTACAATTAAAAAGTCTTTAAAAGAATTTCACATAACTAAAACCAAGTACCTCTGACTACAATAACGAAGAACCTTTTTGAACAACGTGGTAAAAGATTGCTAATATGGCCGACGGCATGCTGCTTTGTTGCCTCCTGATGTTATTTCGCACATGCGCAGTGAGGTACGGAGGGTGACTAGCTTTGGGATGGTTTGCCCCTTTAAAGTAAGCTTCGGGGATATACATAATGTGTCTCTTCGGTCTGACGGAGCCACATTTGCCTCGGGGAACCTTTACTTCTCCTTAGAGATTCTTTGGTTTAGTGTGCTCCTCCTCAACGTCAAGGTTCACCGACCGCAGTTAATCCCGTGCAGGGATTTTAAATCTATTGTCGAGACCTGAAGGGCTGCTATGAAACCAGCAGTAATTTTTGATGGGAAAACCTCAGTTCTAAATTTTATCGAATAGTTAAATTCCCATTTTTTACTGCATCTAGTGCCAGTGGAATAAAAAGTTACGACTGCTACGTCCGCAGAGGCCAAGCTTCTATGTGGTATCAGTCCATGGAAAATTCGTGTTTGATGGAGCCTGGGAGCGAAAACTACAGCTTCGAAAATTTAAAAATGCGCTCATTAAAGCGGTACCTATTGTCAAGGATAGGGCCAAATTCGAGTCAGAGCTATTTAGTAAATTCCAGTATAAAGTCGAGGACTTTATGGACTTCATTCTAAAGAAAGTACAAATTTTTAATCTATTATACGGATCAAGAAGTCGGATGAAGAAATAATTGAAATAATTTTGCCGCGACTACTACCCCGAGCGCAGGACTACTTTGAGCTCCGAAATCCAACAACGTAGGAAAGCTTATTCGAATTAGCCACTAAGTTCCAAAACAGATGCGTGGCAGAAGAAAACCGAATATAGTTCGGTGAGAGGTCAAAGGAGCCTCAACGAAAAAGGTAGTCTGTACTAACGAAAACTATTGTCTTAAACTAAAGCCTCAACGAAAACTGTAGTCTGGACCGAAGAAACAACTTGAAAAAAGAGAGAAAAATTTAATCGGGAGTAGCGGGGCCAAAAAGAGCTAATTCTTAAAAATGTTGTTTAATTAAAATAACGTGAAGAAAAAAACAAAACCTTCTCACTTCTGTTTACTATTTTTAATACTCGAACCTTGCTGATATTAGAAATTAGAATCTTCTCGGTTGTTGGATCATCACGTTACGTAAGCTATCAGTTTAAAATCCCCGTAACTATTCTAAGAAAAGCAAGTTCTTTAATTAAATAACCAACGCGACTTAGCAAGTGTTGAGTTCTCTAAGTGTTACCATTTTATAAAAACAGCATAATATCTTTGATTTTCAAATTAGTAATTGCTCATCAAAAAGATAAATTTAAAAACAAATGGCTTTTAAAATTTTATATTAAAATTATTGTGGAAATGATATAATATAATATAAGGTACATTTAACTGATATAATTATGATAATATCTAATTGATAGTTCTTAGAAATATTTTCATGATTATTGAAGTGAGTAGATAGAAAATACCACTTTGGGCCTATGTGGCGCTGTGGCGCTCACAGACGACGAACAGTGAGGGGGGAGGAAATTTACGGAGGAGTCAGGGTGGGTTGCTACGTCATCAACTACGGATGCGTTGCATCCTGTTCGTGACGTCATCACGCTTTATCAGCTCGGATTATCTTGCTACGTCAGCCACATGTTTCATCCTGTTTGTGTTTTCATGTCCTCACTTATCCATTGACGTAGAACTCCCCACTGCTTTGATGTCATACTAAATCCGCAACCTGATTGTAGCATGTTAGAATTTCTAGAACATTCATTTTAGTTCAGCAACGACCGCTAGAGGGCAGTAGTCGTATCCATAGCGCTTTCTGATTGGTTCTCGTGGATCCTGAACAAGTTATTAACCATTATTTTTAATTGATTATACTATTTGACTTAATAATAAATATATTTAATGAAAAAAGTTCATCTATTTACCTGTAAATGTCAATTATTTGTCCATCTGTGGCATGGTAAACCTGGACGATAACAAAAGCCGTGCTTTTATCTCATGAATCATATTATTTGATCTTATCTATCCGATCGTATCTATCCTCTTTGTTCATCTTTGTGCAGCGGAAACCAGCATGAGGCTGATGGATTGCACATAGGGAATTCTGTTCCATCTTGCTCAGACCTTTGACCATCCTCGATAATGAATGAATTCATAACTTTAAATTTATTTTGTTTCTATTTTAGGTTAAGATATTTTAAATTTCTCATTTCTTTATCTTACAAACATAATTTAAGTATTTTTCTTTTCTTCTCGCCGTTAAATTAAATGTACTAATTTTCACTCCATATGTTTTATATACAAACATAAGATTTTCTTTTTTTTCTCCCATTTTTAAGTTTTACATTCTTTTCCCCTGCGTTTAACTTGCAAAAGTAATAGATTTTATAAAAGTAATATGTTTTCAAAATTTTAATTTTTTTTCTCTTTTTATTTTACAAAAGGTTTTTCCTCTTCAGTTTAATCTTTCCTTTCCGTGTTTTACATTCTTCATTTTATTTGTTTTTCAAAAGCTGTACTTATTTTCATACGATTTGTTCTTTCTTTTTTACGAACTCGGTCTTTTTTCCTATATTTTACTTCAAGAAGTAATTTAAAATTTTTCTTTTATATAAAAGTATTTTTTTTTAATTCTTTGAAGAATTTTCTTCTCCCATTTCTTTTTTCTTTCTTTTATTTTCCTCTTAAGGTTTTTCTTAATGTTTTAAATACTTATTGATGTCAACACCTCCATTTCTCGAAGCGGAAAGTTACATATATATTTCTCTGTCTATGAAATTTAACCTGGAACTTACACGAATATAATTTCCTTCTAGAGGCTTTCATGGATAATAATTTCTGCAAATTTAAACCAATAAGTACGATGTTCCTTCCATATAGCTTACTTAGCATATTATATATTTTTTTATTTTTTTTACGCTACTAATACTTAAGATATACAAAACTTTCTCTTCTAACGTATTATACTAACTTTTTGAAACACTATACTAAAACGTCGCGAATTCTCTTTTACACATCTCATTCTTGTTCAAAGGATTCACGAAATGTGTCAAAAAATGTAAATTTTTAACTTTCTATTTTCCATTTAGACATTTTGCCTTACATTTAACCTTTATCATGTTTCTAAAACATATCCCTATTAATATTTCTGATTCTTTTTTTTCCTAAAAATAAATACAGACTTATACGGAATTTTTAAAGGTCTACTGACTTTGAATTAAACCTTATAATTCAGAAATAGTAAATTTTCACAACATAAAATCTAGTTGAACTAATATATGGACATCTCTAGCCAATTTAGTTCAAATACATACGAAACAATATGAAATTTCTTATTATTGTCTACCCAAGTTTAATACGTACCAACAGCATTTCATTTCTTATTATTTTACACTACAGACATTTACATGAATATATTCAGAACACTCCTTTTTATTGAGCAGTAGGTTTCAGATATATTACTTACACAGATTGACTCTTTGAAATATTTTACAAAAATATCTTGGATTTTCTTGTACACATTGTATTTAAATCACCGAACATACGTTAAATTTAGATTTCTATCACGTGAAAACTTCACTCGGATTCTTAATGTGATCCCACCATTTACCGCAGACCTTCATAAACACTGTTATATTTGAACTTAACACAGCCTTATTTTTTTAACAAGCTACAGAATTTTTAACTACAGAGAAGAATATCCACATTGTAATGTAATATTTTAAATTCACTATAGAGCCATATTTGTGTAAATCATCTAAAACGAAAGGATGTCTGGACATGGAATTAATGTTCAGTCACGGAAGTGAAAATTTGTCATCTTTTTCCCTACTTAAAATATAAAAATTTCTCAGCTCGGAATATTTTTTTTCAAAGAGTATGATCATTATTTTTACAAGTTTCAAAGCTCTTTAATATATTCCTTCTAACTTAAGATATGCATTTCAAATTGACAAACACTGAACTCTTATAGCTTTTTGAGGATGATTTTTAAGTTATGATACATAGCAAATAAAATCCTACATAACAGGGAATATTGAGATGAATTTCCAAATAATAATACAACGTAACTTCAATATATTCATTTTAACTGAAGATATACGCATTTCAAACTGACATTACTTTACTTAAGCTCTTTAAGTACATCCGATATTTAATTTTTCACAGATATGAGAAACATTTTTGAATAAATACCATACAAAACATATAATATTGACATAAACTCCATATTATGGTTAAACATTGGTAACTTAAATGAACCTTTAATA
This sequence comes from Stegodyphus dumicola, assembly GCF_044657685.1. NCBI lineage: Eukaryota > Metazoa > Arthropoda > Arachnida > Araneae > Eresidae > Stegodyphus > Stegodyphus dumicola. The sequence goes on from NC_140770.1 coordinate 107,496,626, forward strand.
CATTTTAGTGTGAATTAATCTTAAAAAAAATAAAGTGAAACTTTTTCCACCTAAAAAAATCTAAATGAATTTTTTTCGACTTTTCAAAATCAAAGTGTAAATTTTTCCCCTTACATTTTGAATTTTACAAGGGTTTTCCCATAGACAAAATAAAAGTGGAGATTTTTCTCCCTAAAAAAATTAAAGTGAAAATTTTTCGACCTAAAAAAATCTAAGCGAATTTTTTTCGACTTTTCAAAATCAAAGTGGAGATTTTTCTCCCTAAAAAAAATTAAAGTGAAAATTTTTCGACCTAAAAAAATCTAATTGTATTTTTTTCGACTTTTTAAAACCAAAGTGTAACTTTTCCCTCTTACATTTTGAATTTAACATGGGTTTTCCCATAGACAAAATAAAAGTGGAGATTTTTCCCCCTAAAAAAATTAAAGTGAAAATTTTTCGACCTAAAAAAATCTAAATGAACTTTTTTCGACTTTTTAAAATTAAAGTGTAACTTTTTCCTCCTTACATTTTAAAATGAACATGGGTTTTACCACAGGCGAAATAACAGTGGCGATGTTTCGTCTTAAAAATTTAAAGTGAAATTTTTCCAATTCAGAAAAGCAAACTGCTTCATTTGAGCCCTAACGGAAACTGCAGTGAACATTCTTCGCCTTAAAAAAACAAACACATTCAGATATTATCATCAAGATATTCTACTTAGATATATTTTTCTGCTTTTTATGCCATTACATTTCCAATGAAATTTCATTCATTGCCAGATAGTTAAATGGTTTTTTTTTTTTTTTTTTTTTTTTTTTTTTTTCCCGCATCCGAATGCATTTCGTGTCTCGCATATGCTCATTACAACCAAGTTAGAAGTTAAGTGAATACTTCCTGAAATACTGTACATTTCATTCCGGAAAGTATCTGCATTTTGAATCCTCTAATGTTTCTTTTTTCTTGCATTCCAAGTAAATTTTGTGCATAAAGTGTTCAGTTCGATGGAAATTATTTGAGGATGACTATGATGTTATCGTGTTTCCATAAACCTTTTGAAAACTTTGAGTATTACCAATTTTTAACGTTACGGCCACTGAAAATCATTAGATTTTCAAATATTTTCTTATTTATCGTTTACAATGCCTCCTAAAGTCTTGAAAACAAATTTTTATTAAATAGTTATATTATTTGATTTAATAACGTTTTGCACGTTTGGAAGATTTAACTTCAATAACACTACCACACCGAATCAGAAATTAAGAAAAGAACTAGAAATTTTATCTTAGTACACTATGGGAATAGAGACTGTTAACCCAGCTCATACTGAATATTTGCTCGAAGTTACCAAGAATCACTGACTTGCATTGTCATAGATTTTTCTCATGAAGTCCATTTCTTTCTTAAAAGAAGTTTATATAGTAATTTCATTAGAAACATGTCTAAGAAAATATCTGACATTCATGAGAAGCATCAGCGCTTTGATTTAGATTAGTATTAAAATAATAACCATCGTTTTGTAAATATGTTTCTCTTTGACTCAAAAGCTTCGAAATGAATAATTAATTGTACATAACTAATATATTGTATTGATGAACTAAAGTTATATTTTCACTTACTGCATTACATTTCAAGTGAACGTGTATATTGCATCTTTGAATAAAATCTCAAAGGCTGAAATGAGTGATTCATTACCAAATTTGTACTCTCCGACTTCATTCTACTGAAACGAAAATATTCATAAGTTATTGGGAAGAAACATTTGTACATGTTGTACTTTTTGATTAATTTTTATACCACTTGATTATCTTTGAAAATTTGTTTCCTAGTCTAGTGCTAATATATTGCTAATTTTTGCTTTTTCAGTGCCTTTCGTATGTGACAAAAAACTCAGTTTACAACCTTTTCTTACTTAACACCTTACATTGTATTGCTGAACCGGGGCCATGATTTCATTTTTATTACATATTATGCGAATGCTATAAAAAAGGCAAATTTTTTCCTTCTGTTAGCACAATTTGAACAAGCATTTTACTATTACAGAGACTTCTTGCGTAAAATCTCAACGTTAAACTGAACGTTTCATTACTAAATTTGAAGATTCTGGATATATCCTACTTAAACGTTCATAACTGGTTAGCAAAATAGTTTATACGTGTACTCCGTTGGTTAATTTTAATTTGCTTTTCATCTATAGCACTTGATTTCTAATGAAGTATCGAAATGATTATAAACTATCTGCTTTTTGCAAAGAATTTCGTAGACACATTTGTTGAATACAGAAAAATTTTCTAACTTATCAGTATTATTACCAAAATAGAATGCTAAATTTCCCTAAAAATGTATACATTTATTTATTTAAAAACACGTACAGAATACCCACATTTAATAATTTAATGAGTATTTTCCTGTATCAGAACGAAAATTTTTAAATAATGTCATGTTCCATAAAATTTATGAATTTGTGATGTTAATGCCTTTTTGCAAACGCTTTGAGAGAGTGTGCTTTCGGTACTCTTTTAAACACCTCGAAACTGTTTTCTCTTTGCTATTGGAAACTATTTTATCTTTGCTGTTGAAATATGCTAAGGAATTCTCGATACTTTTTCTCTTGGTTTATCTTCAGCTTAGGAGTTATTTAATTACTTAAAAATATATTTGTAGATCATTTAGGTTGATACTTGTGATAGATTTCTTGGATGTGTTTTTGGAAAATGTATTTATTTTATTCACGTGAATGAAACTGATGTTTTCTTAAAGTTTTATTGTTCAGAGTATTACTCAATTATGACAGAATGCCGGATTTGTTCCCAGTATTGAACATTCATATGAACTTTGGTATTCTAAATCTCTCACGTAACTTTAATTTTTCCTATCAATAATAAGAAGACGAATGGAATAAATGCAGGTTATGCAGACATAAGGTAAAAATCTGAAAGTAAAAGAAATTCTTCAGATCTAGGCAATTCAGTAGAATGTGCAAATATTCATCCTATTCGAAGCTTATTTTTGGAATTACATAGCATAAAAATGTCAATTTACTGAAAACAGATGTAATGAAGATCAAGTATTCTGCAAAATCTGGGCGATAATTATACAAAACTAGTTGTATGGAAAGTTTCCCATAAAAGTAGTTCCAGCGAAGAAAACATGCCAGCAATCTCCTGAAACTCTAAGTGGGCCTTTGATCTTCGCTCTTACGTAGAATCTACAATTCTACTTAACTTTTGTAAGAGCAAATATCAGGTGCTCACTTAAAGTTTTAGGAGACTGCTGGCGTGTTTCCTTCGCTGGAACTACTTTTATGGGAAACTTTCCATACAACTAGTTTTGTATAATTATCGCCCAGATTTTGCAGAATACTTGATCTTCATTACATCTGTTTTCAGTAAATTTACATTTTTATGCTATGTAATTCCAAAAATAAGCTTCGAATAGGATGAATCACTACAAATGTCCGTTTCACTTTTCAAACTGTTGCCACCAAATGTTAGAGTCCTGCATTATATTCGAAGAAATTAAATAATGAAAAATCTGCATAAATATATGCATATTTCTCGCATTGTGATAAAACAACGGTACATAGAGCCATCGAATTTTGAATGACGTAATCCTCCTGCGAATATGGGCATCTGGAAGCCCAAATTTGAAATTTGTTTTATTATCTATTTCATATTTTGTAAAACTTTAACGAATTTTTGATTAACAAACTCAACGATTTAAAAGCGAGGAATGGCAACACTATACGAAAAAAAAAAAAAAAAAAATTATCTCCAGCGCGCGGAACTGTGTATCGGAAATTCTTCTAAAGATATGCTGTTTTTAAAATTCTTTTGCGACATTGCTATTTAAATGAATTTTATGGTTTAAGTGCAAAGAACATAATAATAAAGGTAGCACACAAAACGTTAAAAAAAAAACGCCCTCTTTGGACGTAGTTTAAAACCTGAAACCTTTGTTTGTTATTAATTTTTTTTTTTTTTTTTTTTAAATATGAATGATGGTCCCTCAGCCGACTTCGACTTGACCAGAAGCAGTTGTCACTTTATTATGCAGTCACCTAATAGGTGGGCCACCTTTGCCTCCTATGAAAGGACGGACAATTAGAACTATGCATTCCCCTGGATTCGAACCCAAGCCGTTAGGTATCGCAGTTGGCGACCCTAACCACTACACCGTCTGGGCGGCATTTATCATTAGTTAGTTTATAGAATATTATATTCTATACTAATTAATATAGTTATTTTAAAATAATTAGCTAAACCGGCTTGGCTAGTTTTTCCCCCGCCAAATACTTACTTATTCGAGGAAATAACTTAATTATACGCTTTAACGGTAACATATATTTTACACTATATTTATTTTATATTAAAATTTTTCCTATATATAAATAGATACGGCCATACACGCAATCGAATCGGCTTAATGTACTTTCATTTATAGAATAATGCACTTCAGAATGTGAACAGTGAACTTTCTTCTGGTGATTATCTTCCTATGATGATCAGTATTTCTGAGAACTTGGACATCGGTGCTGAGAGCTATTTCTCTAATTCGCAAAAGCCCAAAATCTTATGAACCTGAGGTCATCTTAGAAAGGGTTTACTGTACTTTCTGTCCCTAACTGAGGCAATTTATAGGTATGAAAAAATTTCTTGTAGTAGAATATAATCCAATCATGCAAACCCTGTTATAAGAATAATTTAATAAAGAAGCAAAATTATCATTTTATTCAAAATTGCATTTTTCGAGCGAGGTAGTAAGGAGTTCTGACTTTCTTATCGGTTAAATGTTGCTATTTCCGATTTTTAACTTGCTAATTTAACATTTATTTATTTATTTATTTTAGCCCAAAGGGGCGTTAGCCCCAAAACGACATTTTGCGTGGTTTCACTTTCTGCGTTGATTCACTTTTCAAACTGTTGCTACAAAATATTATTGCCATGCATTATATTTAAAGAAACTAAATAATGAAGATTCTGCATAAATGCATGAATGTTTCCGCATTTTCAAAAAACAACAGTACCTAGAGTCATCCAATTTTGAATAACGTAGTACTCCAACCAAACATGAGCACTTAAAATTCCGAATTTGGAATTTGTTTTATTAGCTATTCCCAATTTTGTAAAACTTTAACGAATTTTTTAATTAACAAACTCATCGATTTAAAAGCGTGCTACGGGGACACTGTACAAAAAAAGAAATGTATCTCCAGCGCCCGAAACTGTGTATTGGAAGTTCTTAAATTTTGCGCTTTTTAAATATTTTGTGATATTGCTGTGGAATTGAATTTTATGGTAAAGTGCGAAGAACATTATATTTAATAAACAAAGGTACCACACAAAACGTTAAAAAAATCCTTTTGGGCGCAATATGAAATATGAAATATGAAAGCTTTCAGATTTTCCTTTAAATAATGAAAAATCTGCATAAATGTACGTATATTTCTCGCATTGTGATAAAACAACGGTACATAGAACCATCAAATTTTGAATGACGTAATCCTCCTACGAATATGGGCATGTGGAAGACCAAATTTGAAATTTAGGATTTGATTTATTATCGATTTTATATTTTGCAAAACTTTAACGAATTTTTGAGTAACAAACTCAGCGAATTAAAAGGGAGCAATGGCAACACTCTTACGGCTGGGAAAACACCTTTTTGTCTCCAGCGCGCGGAACTGTGTATCGGAAATTCTGAAGATATGCTACGGCATTGCTATTGAATTGAATTTTATGGTTTAAGTGCAATGAACATGATATTTAATAAATAAAGGTAACACACAAAACATTAAAAAAACGCCCTTTGGACGTAATTGAAAATCTGAAAACTCAGATATTTTTTTTTTCCCCCAGTGGCGTGGTAAAATGAATCATTAAAAACGAAGCTGAACTTCTTAATTACATTTTGAAGCTTTAGAAGGATATCGCTAATTTGATTATCCAGAACTCGAAATATTGAATAAATTTGAGTTAAATAAAATTCAAAATTAATGCGAAAGAATTTGTTTTAGCAAATTTCGTGAGATGGATTATGTTCTGCTGTTCTGTAATTTTTAATTAGGACCCTAAAAGAAATGTTTCTTGACGAAGAGGTGAAAACTGTTGAAAACAGTCAATTTCCTATTTATGAGAAAACTTTATTATGACTTTGGAGATTAAAAAGTACATATAAATATTATACTTCTAATTTTTCATGTTTAAATAATTAGTAAGAAATATGGGTTCTAATGCAGCAATTGTAGTGTAATTCTAAATGAACTATTTATAACATTTGTTATCAATGAAGCAACAATCGTATAATTAAAAAAAAATGAATGAAAAATTCTATTCTTATTGTTTTGAGCTCAAGTTCTATGTTTCAAGAGCTTTTGTTTCAAAATATTCTAAGATCTATAAATCGACATCAATCACTTTTAAAATGTAACTTTTAATATGTACAATATTTACAGATCATAGATCAAAACATGGTGGTTCAGTTGACAAATAAATCTATATGCTTTCATAATCGAAAATCGAAATCTTTTAAATAGGAACCGAAGTGTTCCTAATCAAATAGTGTGCGAACCATCAGACATCCATTTATCGAGCTGCCGGTGGAGCGTCTATGGAAATTCAGAAGGCACGTTGCGTCGCATTAACACGCAACGCTAGTGCCATCTATCAATTAAGCAAAATAATTTCCACACACTCCCCACCTGAACTCTGTCAAGAGTTCACATTAATCTAACAACAATCAAATTTATATCAATAAGTATTTTAACATATAATTTTAAAACAATTGATAAGTATACTAATGAATAGAAAATATATTCAAATTATAATCACTATACTAAATTCTAAAAAAAGATATGTTAATCATCAAATACAATTTGACACTACTTCAGTAAATCTAAACTATTCTTAATCTAAGCATATGAAATTAAACTAGTGAAATAAACAATTGCATAAAAACATATTCAATCTTATTCATATTATTAAACAATAAAAAAAATGTTTTTAAAGTTCCAAAGGATATAATAATTGAACTGGTCGTTTTATTATTGTTCCATCAGCAGTTTTTAGTTCACAAGAACGAACTTTGTTATCATGACCACGGAAAACGTTTACCACTCTACCACAATTCCACAAAAGTTTGCACTTATTGTTGCCTTCAATTAATACAAGATCATCAACTTTTAGATCATCATAAACGTTAGGATTTTTTTAATTGATGAGCTGTCCGAAGATCCATCAAATATTGTTTTTCCCATTTAGTCCACAATTGCTTAACCAATAAATCTTGATAAATCTTTCTTTTGGTCAGAGAGGACTTGGTAGAGCCATCTTTAACAATGGAATTAAAGTTGATAAGTAATGTAGAACCTTTGTTTTCAAAAATCAAAAAATTGACTGGCTTCAGTGGCAACGGTTCCTTGTGCTCACTGTATACATATGTTAAAGGACGAGAATTCAAAACAGCTTCCACTTGTGCTAAAACCGTTGACAATTCTTCAAACGTTAGTAAAGCTTTACCGAGAATTTTTCTTAAGCACTCTTTTACTGATTTTACTAATCTCTTGTAGAAGCCTCCCCACCAAGCCCCTCTTTCTATTATAAACTTCCAACTGATTCTTTCATTCGACAGAAAATCTTGGAATTTCTCATTCGACAATAGTTTAGAGAAATGTTCGAGTTCCTTTTTCCCCTTTTTAAAAGTTTTTGCATTGTCCGAATAAATTACTTGACAATTGCCTCTCCTAGATGTGAATCTTTTGAATGCCATCAAGAAAGAATCTGTAGAGGGATTCGGTACAAGTTCCAGATGTATGGCTCATAGCAAGTAGTGATAGCGCAAGTAAATAATGTTACATAGACTTTTTGACTTCCTTCGATGTTTTTTACGTAAATCGGTCCAGCAAAATCGATGCCAGACACGTAAAATGGTGGTGTCTCACTGATTCTGTCTTCTGGAAGTTGAGAAGTGGTCTGGTCAGCAGATTTCAATGAATATCTTTTACAAATAAGACAGTTGTTTATTATTTTCTTGATAAATTGACGTCTTTTTGGGATCCAAAAGCGACTTCGAATTTCAGCTAAGGTCGTTGCTACTCCTCCATGCATCATTTTAACATGTGCACTTTCTACTATCAAATTCGTTAGCCAGGAGTCTTTTGAAAGAATTGCCGGATGTTTTTCATCATGTGACAAACTAGAATGTTCTAATCTTCCACCTGCTCTCAGTATCCCGTTCTGGTCTAAAAATGGGTTAAAAAGATATAAGGATGATTTCTTTTCGACTTTATTCGCTTTCTTCAGAGACTCAATTTCTTTGGTATAAAAATGTTCTTGTTCAGATCGAATCCAATAGTTTTCGGCATCTTCTATTTCTTCAGTTGTTAATGGACCTGTCAAATGGTTTATTTTCCTAATTTTAGCGATGAATCTCTTTATCCAACCAGTTATTCTGAAAAATTTTCTTAAATTACTATATTTTGAGATGTCTATAAGCCTTTCTTCAACTGCTGTACACACAAATTCATAAATATCATTAATGTTCTTACGGTATTCTAATTCTTTTTCAGTGACAGGTTTCTCTTCATTCTGTCGAGGCCACAACTCAGATGACATTCTAAGCCATTCTGGTTCTTGAAACCAGATAGGATTGTTTTTCAACTCATTAAGTTTAGCTCCTCTCGAAGCCAAATCAACGGGATTACATTTACCGGGGCAATAATGGCAATTTTCTGGGGATGTCAAATTTTGTATTTCCTGAATACGATTTTTAACGAAAAGCTTAAATTTCTTTGCACAGTTTTTTATCCAGAAAAGTGTGATTTTTGAATCAGTCCCCCCCCCCCCAAAAAAAAAAAAAAAAAAAAAAAAAAAAAAACCAAGAAAGTTGTAACTTCAAAACTTTAGTGATGCTAGTGCCTAATTTGGCTGACAAAAGAGCTCCCATTAGTTCCGACCTAGGTAAGGTGAGCGGTTTTAAAGGCGCTACTCTAGTCTTTGAAGCAAAAAAAGCCGTAAATATTTGTTCATTGGTAGAAATTATACGCAGATACGCTACTGTACCATACGCCTTTTTGCTAGCGTCAGAAAAACAGTGCAGTTCAATCCTTTTCACATCACTATTACCGATTGCAGAAAAATGATATCGTGGAATACCGATTTCGTCCAAATTGGAAACTTCTTTGCACCATGTTTTCCATACAGAACATAAATTTTCTGGTAGTTCATCATCCCAATCTAAAGCAAGTGTCCAAATTTGCTGCAATATGATTTTGACTCTAAGTACAAACGGTGATAATAGACCAATATGATCAAAAATTCGTCCTATTGCTTGTAGGACAAAACGTTTAGTATTAATTTGTTTTGATAGAAATGTTATCAAATTTTTTACATCAAAGTAAATTATGTCACTTTGATTGTCCCAAGCGACTCCTAACACTTTCAATGGATTTCTAGCTTCCGAAACATGACTAGATTCCTCAGATTCAATACCTTCTTTAACCCATAATTCGCGCAGTTCTTGAGAATTGGTGTGCCATTTATGTAGAATCATACTAGCATCTCTAAAAATGTTAACGCATTCTAAACTGGTATTGAAAGCAAGTTCAACGTTTTGGTGTCCTCCAATGATGTCATCTACATAAATGTGATCATTTAGAAATTCGCAAGTGGCAGGGTAGGTTTTCTCATATTGTTTCAAATGGTGTTTAATGGTTGCAGCCAGTAAAAATGGACTGCTATTTACGCCAAATAACACACGTGTGAAACGATAAGTTATAAAATTTTGTGGATCATCGAATGGGTTTTTAGTAAACAGAAAACGCGTTACATCTTCTCATCTACTTCTATCTGAATAAAAGCCTGCTTTATGTCACTTGTAAATGCTACAGGATGAAGCCTGAAGGCTAATAGAAGTTCAAAAATGTCAGGGTACAAATTTGGACCAATATGCAAGCAGTCATTTAACGAGATTTCACCAGGTCCATGTGAAGACGCGTCGAATGCGATACGTAGTTTACTAGTAGTTCGATCACTACGAACGATTTCTCTGTGAGGCAAATAAAATGTGATTTGAGATTCACTATTAACAGTGTCTGGAACTGGTTCAATGATGTTTTGTTCTAAATAATCTTGTAGAACTTTTTGGTACGAGTAAAAGAGTTCAGGGTTATTCTGAAATCGCTTTACAAGTTTCTCAAATCGTTTCAGCGCAATCGCTTTATTGTCATGTAACTCATATTGTCTATCAGACTTCCATGGCAGCCTAACCTTATAACCAGAATTTCTGTATAAAATTTCCGATTCGAATTTTTCCATTATGGTATTGTCTAATGGGTCGGATGATTCATTTTCAGGTTTTATACCTAAACTTTCAAGCTCCCAAAATTTCTTTATCTGATCAGATATTATATCTTCCTCAACTATGATATTAAAGGCTGTGGACGTGTGTGTTGTACCTTTAGTGTAACCTAACAGAGACCAACCGAATAACGTTTCAGCAGCTACTAAATGTTTGTTTAAACGTTTAAGTTTCACAGTCACTATATCATAATAATGATCAGCTCCTATTAAAAGAGTAATTTTTTCTTTGCAATCCCAAGAATCTGCGAGTTGTAAACCTTCTAACTGTTTGCCTAAAATGTGTCTATCAAGATTAGGAGGTGGTAAATCAGAACTTGAAATTTGTTCAGTCACGAGAGCTTCAATTTCGATTTTCAAAATCACTGGATTTGGTTACTGGGGTAAGATTCAGGAGTTTTTGCATGTGTGAGTTTATAATTATATCTTTTCTGCCAAACCTGTTTTTAAGTATTTCGACAACTTCATCGTAATTTGGCTCCGAAATGCAAAAACCTTCCATCGCGTTTGCAGCATTGCCGCATAAGTGCGATTTTAAATAATTAAATTTTTCGATCTTTGTTAAAGATTCATTATCGTGGATTACTACCTTGAAAGAGTTCCAAAAATTTGTCCACTGGGTGTAATCTCCATAGAATTTAGCGATGGTTAATTTTGGCAGACGCGTACATTTATTGCTTTCGATTTTAGAATTGGTTTCGTTAAGAGAGTTTTCATTATCCGAATTTGTTACTTTATTTAATTCTTTCAATTTTTTATTTGCTCTGAATTGCCATAACTGAATTTTCTCTTCGTATTCGATACAAGATAGAATTTCTGTTTCAAACTCTTCCGCCTCTGATTTCAAGTCACGCTTTTTCTGTGAATCTAAATCACTCAGAGCTTTCGATTTCGTGATTAATTGGTCTAAATTTTCTTCTAATGTACTTGTATCAATTTCTTCTTTATTCAACTCCGATTCGATTTTTTTTTAGAATCTTTGACACAGTGGTCCTGATAACTTTTCTTTTCGATTTTAATTTAACAACAGACTCTTCCGCCATAGTTACTCTACAAATCAGAAAATTTAGCCTTACCTTTTGCTGACTTCGCACACTTGCAACGTGCTAAATCCAATTCTTGACGGCCTAATGCACCAGCTGTTCCAAAATATTCTAAGATCTATAAATCGACATCAATCACTTTTAAAATGTAACTTTTAATATGTACAATATTTACAGATCATAGATCAAAACATGGTGGTTCAGTTGACAAATAAATCTATATGCTTTCATAATCGAAAATCAAAATCTTTTAAATAGGAACCGAAGTGTTCCTAATCAAATAGTGTGCGAACCATCAGACATCCATTTATCGAGCTGCCGGTGAAGCGTCTATGGAAATTCAGAAGGCACGTTGCGTCGCATTAACACGCAACGCTAGCGCCATCTATCAATTAATCAAAATAATTTCCACAGCTTTCAAGTCTGAATTAATTAATTTTCAGACTTAAAATTGCAGTATAACTTTTGTATTTAAAATTTTGTTAGCAGTTTCTTAGCAGTTCTAAAGCAAATATCATGCAGAATTTTAGCAGTATTAGGAAAGGACTCAAAAAGAGCTGACAAGGAAACTTCCTATCTTTTGGCTTTTTTAATTGTTGAAGTGTATGGAGTCAAAATTAAAGCTACTAACAACCAGTTTTTAAGGTTGTTATTTATTAAAACATCTGTAATTTTTAATAAGCATCATGTTTATGAGGAAATGACAATTCAGATAATAAGTTTTATCAGAATTATCGTTTCCTAGTCATTCCTAGTATCATCAGGGCCAGTGCCAGAGCATATGCAATCGGTGCGGCCGCACCGGGCGGCAGAATTGAGAGAACGCAAAATTTTAGAACTTTGGAAAGAGCTGGGCGGCAGAATTTTGAAGTTGTAAAGCAGGCACCGTGCGGCAAAACGTCTAGCGCGGCCTTGAGCATCATTCCAAGTCTTAGTAAATCAGCTTAGAATAATTAGAACTGATTTATAGGAATTTAGCAAAACTGCGCTACAGTAACATATCATTGATAAAAGTATATCCCAGGAGAAAATATTCTTATTATTATACTATAATGTTCCCTTAAAAAGAATGTAATATTTAGCAATCATACTTAGTATTGCCGATATTTCAAGAAACACAAAATTCACAAGGTTTTACAAGCGAGTACACCATTCAATACTTTACAAATGAGTCGCACTCGATCAAACAAACCATAGGCTTATACACAACCGTCCAGGAGTAATTTAGTCAGGTATTTTTTTAAATGTTAATATGCAAAATATAGAATTAATACTAAATATGCATAAATTTTAGACTTGAGCCTTCTTGACGTGCTTTCGTGGTGTAGTGGTCTGCACGCTGGGCGCGTATTCCAGAGATCCGCGGTTCGATTCCTGGAGAGGGGGTTGCTCATTTTTCAAGTCTCCTGCTTCCATAAAATATCGAATGTCTCTGCAATCTAAGTGAAGAAATATTCGACATAACAGACATTTAACTTTTTCTTATAATATAAATTTTGCGTGGGAACAGGTTTACATTGAGCTGAAAATAAGTTCATGTATTCTGCAGTAAAAATTTACATTCATTCAATTATTTATTTATGTGTACTGAAAATTGTTTTTTCATTTTATGTAAAATTTATCTGGCGAAATTGAATTTAGAAATTTTCTGCATTGGATATAATTTTCTTCCTTCTGCAGAGATTGGTATATACGTAAACGAGACATATTTTGTCGAATGCCGTAACAGCATTGCCGTATCCTTTTTTGTTAATATATTCAAAAATTTTAAATGCTATTACTTAAATTACAGCATTATATGTTACATGAAGGGGATTAAATTGAATCCAAATTCAAAATATTTACATGTCTTTTCACTCATATTTCTAACAATTTTATTTTCATAGGGAAAGTTACCAAACACTGATGATATAATAAAATTGACATTAATTTGTGTTCTATATTCTTAAGCAGAATACATAATGCAGCTCATCAGCGCTCCAGCGGTCGCCAGGGCCGTAGCCAGAAGGGGGCAAGGGGGCATCTGTCCCCGGGCGCAGAATCCAAGGGGCGCCAAACTGATGTTACGACATTGTAGAATTAAATGTTTTCCATCCTTGGCAAGCAGTAAAGGACAAGCAGTAATCTTCAGTTGTCCCTGGGCGCTCCTTGGCAAGCAGTAATCTTCAGTTGTCCCTGGGCGCTGAAAACCCTAGCTACGACTCTGGCGGTCGCTTAACACTGATAGTTCGACAGGGGCTCAAATCCCAGCAAACAAGCTGGTTGCGAGATAATTTAGTTATTTCTTCATGTGTAAGCTAAATACAATCAAATTTCCCTTTCTCATAGTTCGTTAAGTCCTCCACGAAGGCATCCCTTCTCTTAGACAGACAGTTCCCGTGCTTTGCCATGATTCAAATAACCACCAAAGAAGAAATGAGGAGAAAATGCAGTAGATACTAGCTATTCAAGGGATAGAACAATTATTAATAGATGTAGAAGAGCATTTTTGAAATCATTTCTTGAGTAACAATTCCGGAGAGTTCTAAATCACCGAGAGTTCTTAAATGTTAAATAACTTCAGTGCCTTTAATTGAGTCTGAAAATTGGATTGATGGAGTTGAATTTTTTGAATTTTAAAATTTGCAATTTGCTAGAAAACACGAAATTTCTGCTCAAGTGCTTGCAACAATATTGAAAATTCAAAATTTGCGACTCTATGGGCGACGTGCGTCATTAATTAGATCAAATGCTTCTAATAACTATTTTAGAGTTTGACATAAAAACTCTAAAATTGCAGGGACTGTAAATAATTTAAAGATATTTAGAAATACAACAAGATTTGACAGTTGAGTAAAATTGAAAAATACACTAATTATCATAAAAGATGAACTGAAAATAATTATAATGTAAGAAAGAAAAATTTTCTCCTTTCTTTTTGTTTATTTCCACAATTTAAAAAAATGATATAAATCTAAAATTTGGTTACTTAGGGAAATTGCTATAAATTAAGCATAAAACAAATCAGTGCAAGAATGGTTTTGCATACGAGCTGCGACTGCAACACATTTCAACCAGTTTTAACCAGCTTCAGATGTTAAAAAGTTCCAGAATTAAGATCTTCTTATAGTAAATGCACAAAGTTTAAATCTTGGCATAAAATTAAATAACTTGGGCATTTAAAGCCCGAATATTTGAAAATATCATAATTAAGAATTTTTAAATTTTTGCAATAGCATACGTACAAAATAATGATCAACAATTGATTCAAGGCTTTCATACGAATACAATAATCCGAATGGAATGTAAAAGATTATTACTATTCTAATTTATATTGAAAGTTGTTACACGACCTTGAAAAATCAATATTATAATTTATAAGGCAGACAACTGAAATTATTAAATGCCAGAAAAATGCAAATATAATGAGACTTTTCTAATGCGACCTCTAACGGCGGCTTCAAGCGATTTTTAGGCCACTTATATAGATGGTTGCATTAGAGAGGCATTATGTTGTAGGAAACACTTTTAGAGTTCGCCGTCATGAGACTCTCTGTACTTATATGTAAAACAGTTACAAATAATACGTCTTACTGAAACGATCTGACATATTTAGGCTTCTAAAATGATGTCAAAAATTTCAAAAAGGAAATCTAACAGAAAAAAATCCTGATTTGGTTAATTTAAAGCAGTTAACACAGTTTATGATAAATAAAACATTAATTAAAGCATCACAGGCTTCAGTATGAGAAAAAATTAGCATGATCATCCAATCAGATTATTTAGGTTATGGCAAAGTACCATAAGATTATCTCCCGAAGTGAATATGGATGCCTTCACGGAGGACTGTTTATAGCGAGTAGTTGACAAAAATTATTTCATACGTCTGATAGAAACTGACTCGTATTTATGTTACACATGGAGAAAAACACGAAAATTTCCTGGTAAGCAGCACATCCGCCATGGTTTGAACGCCAGTCGAACTACCAATATTCAACGATTTTTACCTCTCGGCTGCTAGTGGTCAAAGGTCATTTAAGTTATTCTCTGAATTTCAAAGTTATCGGTCTATGCTTTATTACACAATTATTCATGCTCAGATTTTTGGAAACAAGAGATAAATTAAAAACTGGAATTCTAGATAACCAAGTTAAATAATTAAATTTATTTAATTTTCCGTTTTGATACATTTTACGTTATGAATACGAAAAGCTCCCACGTATGACTTATTTGGAGCTCAATTTGGAGAGTAGAATGAATAAGCTTCTTTAATTTGGTTTGATTTATTTGACTATAACAAATCGCACGAAAGGCCTAAGAGAATGGTTGCCTTCGTGGAGGGCTTTCTAAGGAAAACTAGCTCGTAACCACGTTATATAAGGGAAAAACCACGAAAAGCTGCTTTGCTAGGAATCGAACCCAGATCTAACAACCAGGGTATTCAGCAACTTAACCGCTCGGCCGCTTTTAAGTTTCCATAAGCTTTACACGTAATTGTAATTAATATAACTACTATAAGTAAAAATCCTTTCTAAGATATCCATCAGATTTCGGCCTATCAGCGGCCGAGCGGTAAAGACGCTGAACACTGGTAGTTCGGTCGAGATTCCAATACCGCGAATGGGCTGGCTGCATGGGCACTTTCGTGGTTTTCCCCATGTGTAATATGTATACGAGCCAGTTTCCCTTAGAAAGTTCTCCACGAAGGCATCCCTCCCTTTAAATAGATAGCCCTCGTGCGCTTTGCCATAATTGAATAATCCTAATCCATCCATGTTTCTAGTTGATTTTTGGTATTCTGTGAAGATCACCACCCTAGAAAGATGATATTCAGTGCAAGTGTTTGTTTATACCTATAGAAATGCCTGTCAGCTTTGGAAGTGATCGTCTTAAGGAGATGGTCGCCAATCGTTTATGGGCTACTAGATGGTCCGGCTCTGAGTAAGTTACGCATTGGTGCATTGTAAAATGCATTAAATCCTCTCTAATACGATCATCTACGTTTCTAATTATTTTGGTCTTTGGTGGAAGTGGTCGTCTTAAAGAGATAATGCTCGGTACAAGTGTTATTTTCTACTCTGAGAAATTATTTTGGAAGAGGTCGCCATAAGAGGGTTCATTGCATATTAAATGTTTAAATTCAGATCGCGTGGTTATAGGATCCATTTTAATTAGATTTTAAAATTTTAGTAAAATAAAAAATCTGAAAGGCTTCAGATTTTAAATTACGTCGAAAGGGGCCTTTTTTTTAACATTTTGTGTGTTACCTTTATTTATTAAATATCATATTCTTCGCACTTAAGCCATAAAATTCAGTTCAAGAGCAGTATCGCAAAATAATTTTAAATTGAGCATATTTTTAGAATTTCCGATTCACAGTCTCACGCGCTGGAGATAAAAATGTTTTTTCTGTACAACATTGCCATGGCTCGCTTTGAAATTCTTGAGTTTGTTAATCAAAAATTCGTTACAAAATATAAAATTGATAATAAAACAAATTCCAAATTTCAAATTTGGGCTTCCAGTTGCCCATATTCGCAGTAGGATTACGTCATTCGAAACTCGATGGCTCTAGGTACCGTTGTTTTATCACAATATTTGGTGGCAACAGTTTGAAAAGTGAAACGGACATTCAGAGTGATTCGACGCAAAATCGCAAAATGAAAACATTAGTCATTCAGGGACTAATAATTTTGGACTAATAATTTTGAAATAAACCTCTTAATTTTAATAACTGTGGTATTCTTAAGACACAATAACACGCCGATCCTAATTCCAATCCAAATTTGCCTTCGGCTTTTAGAGAAATTATGTTTTAGTTCTGGTTTCACCAACAGATGGCGCCACTTGCTTATTCTTGTCCAGGCTTTCTTATCTTATCTAATCATTATTTCCTATCTTGTTCATTTGCGGTTTTGCAGCTGAAGATGATGGTTCGGTAATACCATCGAAACTAGTCCTGTGAAAATTTTGTAGGTATAACGCTGATTTTTGTTGTTTGACTTCTGAATGTGGTATTCTTGTTTTCAAACTTAAGTGCAAAATTAAACAATTGTTTCCTGTGCAGATGCGTTACTTTTAATTAAAATCAAATGAGAAAAAAAATATGCGAAAATTAATTAGGTAAAAAATTTACTATTCTTATCGCAAACCGTAACTTGAAATTGCATCTACAACTGTTTCTTATACCAAAGCTCAGGATGAATTAGTTTTCTGTTGTGCGTCAATAAATGTTTCACTAAACCGCAGCTTAAGGCTATAACTACATGCGGTGCGAGGAGAGTAATTACTAAAGACCTGACAATGACCGACGCTGGAAACCCGCCTTCCCCCCTGGCTTCCATCGCAAAAGCTTTCCCCTCTAAACAATTTATTTTTAACCTTAACGAAGAAACCATGGAGGTAGGCTCCATGGAAGAAACAAGCAGCCAACACATCTTCTTGCTTCTACTCGCACATGTTTCCGGTCATCCGAAGTTACGGTTGTTGAGATAAAACTTTTATCACCCAGCTTGGCGATCTTTCTAAACATGCCTTATATTTCCCATTGCAAACGAAGGGTGACATTTATTCCGTTCCTTATTCTCCGGGGACATTCTTTCCGTTTCCTTTTTTCCCGGGTGACATTTTTTCCTACAACCCATATAATAGTTTGGATTTAAGTTCTAAAATTTTAATATGAAAGTTATTCATTTTTCGATTCTAGACGTATTTATTATTAAAAATTTTCCCCCCAGTTATAAAGCTTCTTTTCTTTTTTCGCAGAAAGTAAACATTTAAATGTAGCAAGAAACTATTTTTCTATTTAAGAACAAAGGCGTGTGAACGAATAGAAAGGACGCAGTTGCGAGAATGACCATAGAAGGCGCAATCAGCCTTAGGGATAAAGGGAGCAGGAGGGGTGCAACCAACTTGACCCGAGAATGAGAAAGTGAACAGTAAGGATCTAACATCTTTGAAAGATACTTTGAAAGTTTTCATAAAAATTTACTTGTGTGTTGCAAAAATAATGTTTTAATTTGTAATGAGTTACTATAAAAAATTTAATATGGGACGTCCTAAATAAAAGTAATTAGAAAAAAAAAAAAAAAAAAACATTTGATGAGTGTCCTCTAAGAAATTCTACATTTTCTAAATGAATTCTACACAGTGCACTTCTGTTTTGGAATAGGTAAGCAATTCCCCCTTTTTTGAAAGTTATTGATATTATATAACTTATTTATAATGAGAAAAAATAACTTTTTATGTCATTAAACATTCATGCAATATAAAAATTCATGCAGTTGTGTATTTAAATGTGTTTACCTAAGCTGAAAATTTCTATTAATGGTAATTTGTTCAATTATTAATTATCTGATTAAGAATTGCACTTGAAACTTTTTTTTTTCTTTTGCAATTATCTCAATTTTATTAAATATGCTATTCAGTGATGCTATTACACAGATTATTATTCAGTGATGCTATTACACAGATTATTAGAGTTATTGATTCCTCGTTGTGGAGTTAAAAAAAATCATTGTCTTAACAAAATTGTTCCTTTAATGTATGATATTAATGAGAGGATAGTTATTTTAATTCTTATGTAAAAATTTTTCTTCGAAGAGTAGCTGATCACAAATGATTGATTGAATTAAGATTTGCTAATAATGCCTGAATACTGATTTTATAGAGCTGTAGAGGGATAATATCTTATACTTATCTATATGCCGAAACATTTTCATTGTTCCCATATACAGGAATTGAAGTGCTTGAAACTGTTATGCTGTATTAAAAATTCTAAGAAATGTGAGAAACACTGAGTTAGTGATGTGGGAAAAAGAATAAAGCCCCCTTTCTAATTCCTTAACAGTGCAGAATTAACTGTAAACAAGTTATAATCTTTGCTGCTTCTATCAATTAAAAAGAATTAATGTAATTTGACTTTTCACTTACGAAAGAGTTAAAGTGTAATTGAGCATATTTAAAGTATTATAGAATCTATCGCAAAATTCTAATTCATAAATTAGTAAACTCAGAATTAAAATAAAAGTTTAGAAATAATTTTAACTTAAATTATAATCTCTGATTTAAAAGTAAGTTAATAAAAACTATATTATTTTTTAATTTTTTTCATGTTTAATAAAAACAATAAAAGGCAAACAGTTTTACTTCTTTGAACGAAAGAAAAAAGGATATATTGTAATCACGAAGAATTTCGGGTATCGTATTTCAATACAAATATTCATTTTGACCTTTCGCGAATCAATTCGGACAATTTTTTTGTATGACGTCTGTACGTACGGACAAAATAAAGAATTATTTTTTTCCAAAACGGATTTAAAATATACTCAAAAGGTT
The DNA here is from genome assembly GCF_044657685.1 of Stegodyphus dumicola. Taxonomy (NCBI): domain Eukaryota; kingdom Metazoa; phylum Arthropoda; class Arachnida; order Araneae; family Eresidae; genus Stegodyphus; species Stegodyphus dumicola. The sequence continues at coordinate 107,516,319 of NC_140770.1, forward strand.
TTTTTTTTTTTTTTTTTTTTTTTTTTTTTTTTTTTTTGTGACGTCTGTACGCCGTACATATGTATCTCACATTAACTCAAAAATGATTAGCTGTAGAACTTGAAATTTTGTACATGGAACTGCTGTAGCAGTAACTGTGTATACACACATATATATAATAGATTTTAAGAGAGTTTATTTTGTTTTATTAATTATATATTGTTGGTCTTTTTCATATATTTTCTAATTATAGTTGTGTTTTAAATGAAGAAAATATTCACCTCTTATCAAAAAAAGTATTAAATAAATAAAATAAAATAAAAGATAATTTTCGTCGAGTATTGAAATCAAACTTTTATTGCGATCTCCCGGTTTCTATACTCGTATTTGATAAAGTTTTATATTTGTTAAAAAAAAAATATATATATATATAAGAAGTTTGGCTTCCGTACGATAAAAATTGACAAAAATATTTTATTTCAAAACTTGAAATTTTTGATATCATCTTCAACTTGATTGAGGGATTGGTTAATTAAGTTAGAATAATTCGATGAAATAAGTTTAAATAAACTATAAAAAAAATGTGTATAATTTAATAGGTCGTATAATGTTTGCCGCTATATATCCACGTATTAAAAACTATTTATCAAGACAAAATGTACGTTTTTAAATAATATAAATAAAACACTTAAATTGTACATTAAAATTAATAAATTCTTATAAATCGTTTAAATGAAAATTGCTAAGTGAAAAATTATAAATCATTCAGGGTTATTACCTGATAGATGGCCGCCATTACCTCCTATGAAGGTACGGACCTCATAATATCGGAGAAGGCACCAATGCCTTCTCCGATATTCAAACCTGGGCCCTTCGATGTGCTACCTTAATCATTATACCGTCTGGGAAAAGTTAAAAAACGCAAAATCGCGTTTGATAGCTTAACAGTTATTCGGTTTGCAGATAAAGTCTTTCCTAAAATCCAGTTTTATTTGAAATACCATTATTTATATTGAGGTAAAAAATGTGAAGTGAAACTATTATACGATAAGTTTTAAATAGTGTTTTCAGACCTTTCTTATGTTCCTCAATGCAACAAAAAATTATTAATTGGGCCTTCTTTTAAGTAAGTTTTCTTTTGAGTAAATTGAGCTAGGTCCAAATATAAGACTATACATTATTATAACTTACATTTTGGTGGCTAACAAATTTGCATTCTTGATTACACTAAATTCATAAGATCACGTCATTCACTAAAGCAAGACATTTTATTTCGTAGATAATTTTTAGTTATTTATAATTGAAAACTGCAAAAAACATTGTAGAGATTGCTCTATTATGCAATTGCTTCATTATGCACGGTGATTTATAAATAAAATAAATATTTAAAATCATTTAAAGAATTATGTCTGATAATAATAATTTAAGTAATCTGACTTTAAATGTGTTTTGTAAAGTATTTTAAAAAGTACATGAGAGATTTATTTTTTGAAATTCTTAAATTAAATAGTACAGAAAACCTAGTAGCTATATATTCAAAATGACAGAAAATTCGAAACTTTCAAAAACACATAAATTTTCATATTGAACAGGGTTCTAAATGGGCTATTATTTAATAATTGCTAAGTTATAAAATATTTAAAGAAGCGACAAACAGTGCAGAAGTTGAGAGTATTCCGTCAATAATTAATGCACAGGCGCAGAAGAAATATCGAAAAAATTAATAAATGTTTGTTTAACAAACACATTATGTGATTTAGTTATATAAAACATGTAACCTCTGTTTTCTATTACGTACCACATTTTATTTTGGATTATATAATAAAAACAGAGTTTCAAAGCTTTACGCATTCTATCTCCTATTATAAATGCTTATATGCTCATAAATAAAACCGCTGAACACTAGTAGCTTGATCCAGGTTAAATTTCCAGGAACAAGATGACTGAGGCAGAGGCATTTTGTGGTTTGTTAAAGATTTTTAACGCTCTCGCTGAATTTTTAGGCTGCTCTTACACTCCCATCTAACGCCTGCTAACTCATATAACTCCCGTCCCTCCTGCTAACCCACTTTTATTTGTCTTTTTAGCTGTATTATTAAGCATCGCTTTCATGTACTTAGCCACATACAATTCACCACCAAAATCAAAATTTTTTTAAAAGCAGCATATTTTTAGAATTCCCGATGCAGTGTTAAATGTTGCCATATATTTTTATATTTTATTCAGTCTTTTCTCATTTCATATTATCAATGCTCAATATTAGTAAAAGATGGCTTACAAAACTTGTTTCCTGCCTTTTCATTACTAACTTTGTGTATGTTAACTTTATTTATTAAATATAAACTTTCATTACATAAAATTCAATTCAGCAACAAAATCACAAAATATTTGATATTGAAAGATAAATATGCTACATTTTTCAAGGCACAAGAGGATCAAGCACAAGAGTAGAACACAAAAAAGGTAAAGCGACAACCTTGTATTTGGTGTAGATATGTAAATTCTCAATCGATGAAAAGGGACCCGTTTGCCTTCGATTGAGAATTTACAAAATCTAAGCTAAAATCAAGGTTGTCGTTTCACCTGTTTCTTCTTACATTTTTCCCGAATTGCAGCTGCCCCCCGAGTTGGAGATAAAAATGTTAATGTTAAAATCGAACAGTGTTGCCACTGCTCGCTTTCAAACTTTGATATTGTTAATTAAAAATTAAAGTTTTAAAAAATAGGAAAAAATAATAAAACAAATTCTAAATTCAAAGTTCGCGCTTTTAGGTGAAGGATTGAGCGGTCGAGCGGTAAAGTCGCTGATCACTGGTAGTTCGGTCAGAGGTTCGAATCCCGCGAACGGGATGGCAGCGTGGGGGTTTTCGTGGTTTTACCCATGTGTAACGTGTATACTAGCCAGTTTTCCTTGGAAAGTCCTCCATGAAGGCATACCTCCCCTTAGGCAGATAGCCCTCGAGACTTTGCCGTAATTAAATAACCTAACCTAAACGTAACCAGGAGAAGGATTACATTATTCAAAATTTAATGGCTCTACGTACCATCGTTTTTTTACAATACATGCAGGTTCTTCATTATTTAATTTCTTTAAATATAATACAGAGCGATAACATATTTAGTGGCAACAATCTAAAAAGTTACTCAGACATTTAAGTGTTTCCGATGCAAAATCCCGAAACGAGACTAATAGCGCTTATATGTTTTTTACCTGTAAAAATTTAGCACAAAACACACAATTAATTTAACACAAATACAAAATATACGAATTAACAAAAAAATTATGAAAATATATCAATGGAGCAGCACTAAGCATCTTCGTTTATTGGTGAACTTAATGATGCAGGTCCGGCGCTTGTCACTCGGGGCAAGCTCCGCAAATCCAAAATTCTGCCGCCCGTTTCGTTCCTAAATCTAAAATTTTTGCAGCTCCAAAATTCTGCCGCACAGCGCGGTCAAACGCTATGTTGCCGGCCTTGTAATTATGACTTCCAAATGAGAGCTGATTTATTTATGTATTGCTTTTATTTATAAACAGAATTTTCAATGATTTTTAATAACATAAAAAGCCTAGCAGTGGGCAAATAAATAAGAGCGTTGAATACTTTTATTCAACGTGGGTTCGAATCAAGACAAGTAAGCTGCTTGCATTAATGTTTTAAATTTCCACAAAGTGTAACGTAGGTATTAGTTCTCTTAGAAAGCCCTCATAGCCCTTGTGTGATTCGTTACATTTAAACAAATAATTATAACTGAAGCTTTTTTGCTAAATATCTTCATTAGGATGTATTTACATGGCTTGTATGTACTGCTGGTACATTTCTCTAGGGTTTCAGGTAACTTTTCTCGGAGCAAAGCATGAACTTTGTTGGAATAATCATTCCTGAGAAACTTAAGTTTTCACTTTTAGAGCTACGCAAATGAATTGCGCTTTTTAACGCAAAATCGTGGCTTCTCAGTTTCAAAAAGTAAGATAAATTATCATAAAAGTTTATCTTTCTTTCACAAATATTCCAAATACGTTATTATATTTTAATTTTATCCATTTATTTTGTTCATAATTTAAGTGTTCGAACAAAGTTTATTTTTTCAGAAATAATTATAGTTTCTTCATAAAAACTGTTATCAATTTAACGAAAATCACCGCATGAAATAGCGATAGTAAAATATTGTTTCCAGCATGAATAACTTTATGCAGATTTAAATACTTCAGATTCATTTAAATAATTCACCTAAAATACTTCAGTAAAATTTTATATGAAGGGAGGGTACGCTTGTGTAGAATTTTTTGCATCCTTTGTAAATAAAATGTGAAATTTATAAGATTAATTCGCTTCTCATATGCGTAGATAAAAGATAAACCGAGAAAATTCTAGAGAACAATTCTAATTCTACTTCATTTTCGTCATAACATTCCAATTCTCAACAGAAATTATCTCTTCTTTCTGTTCCTTCATATGCTTTGGACATCAGCACTATATTCCTTCAAAACAAACTACCATTTATTAGCGAAGACACCTAATTCGCATTCTTCACAAATAAGTTTCAGCCTCCATACTTTTATGTATTTCCAAAAGCAAAAATGTCTGGATGAAAAATAATTCAGTTTCTAACTTGAGTGGCTTTGATAGCTTACAGTTAAAGTATGGTGCATACTGCTCATCATGCTCCCTTTTCCGTTTATTGTACAGTCGAGAACAGAAAGGAAATGTTTTTCCAGCCTTTCAAAAACTAGACGAAGTAAAGGATCTTAACTTTTGAGTTTTTTTGTTCCTCTTCGATTCTGGAATACAGTACTTGCCAAGATTGACAGGGTTCCGAAAAGGCTTCAAGACCCCACTATGAATTTCCACAATGCTGCTCGAGATATTCAGGCTTTACAAGACTATCTTCTACAAAACAGAGATGAGATATGCATGAAATCTCTTGGAGACGCCAAGGAACTGTGTAATGCTTGTGATGTCCAAGCTGAAAGACGACAGAGAAAGAAGAAAATGCCTGGAGAAATTGCAGAAGATGTAGAACTCACAGCAGAAAATGAAATGTTGCGATTGATGAAAATTATGCTGGACAAAATACACATAGAAATGGCAGACAGATTCATCAGCTTAAAGAAAGTAGACTCTAATTTTGGATTTCTTTTAGATATAAACGGACTAATGGCTACATGCAACGAAAGTAGCTTGAAACAGTGCTGCATTTCCATGGAAAACGTTTATGATACAGACTTGGATGGCCTGGAGATGTATACTGAAATAATGGACTGCCGAATGCTACTCAAGACATGAGCTGATGTTAAGCTTTCGACGCCAGAGGACCTGGTTCGCTTTATTGTACAGTACGGAGAAGATGTATTTCCCAATCTGAGAGTTGGTCTTCAGATTTTACTGACTATTGGAACCTCCATCGCCAGCTGTGAAAGATCTTTCAGTAAACTAAAACTTATCTTGTCCTACCTGAGATTATCCATGGCACAGGAAAGATTGTCTGCCTTAGCTTTGCTCAGTGTGGAACAGCAGGTTGCCCAGAGTATAAATTTTGATGAACTAATCGATAAATTTCCAGCAGCTAAAGCTAGGAAAATTACACTTTGAAATTAGTGATTACTTTTGAAGCATTATGCATGAAACTGTCATTATACATTTTCAAGTTATTATATTATTATATCCAATATGATGTTTAAGTTTTCGGAATTTATATTTGAATAATATTTTAAAATAATAATATTTTCGAACTATCATTATTGTCTTAATTATTTTACTACGTTCTAAGTTAGTGACTGTAGAGAAACTTTTAAAATATACGCTTAAAAGTACTTTAAAAATTAAAATATTTAATAATTTAAACTTTTTAAAATTAAAAATATTTCATATTTTTGCAAATTATTATTATTTTAAACAATTAAAATGTTATTATTTTTAAAGTTTTCTTTTCGTTCCCCACTACATTTTGGCAGATGGGGGGGGGCAAAATCTTCACTTGTCTCCGGGCGCTGATAACCCTAGCTACGCCTCTGCTTTAAATCTTTTCATAAAATAGAAACCAGCAGATAGCGGCAGGTTAACGTTAACAGTCGTCTTAGAGAATTATTATGCTTAAAATAAAAAAAAACTATTTTATAACTTTATTTATCATTTCGTTATGATATCGTGCCATGGTGTCCCAAAATATACTAAATTGTTATAAAATTTCAAACATACAGTGGCGGACAAAAGTTTTCGGACGCTTACAAGTTTCAGTAAAATATTGCTTTATTCATTAATAAAAATTAATATTTTAGAATTAAAATCTTTTAATAATGTCTATCAATTTCTCTTAGCAAAACTACATTAATTATTTTATGAACATAATAAAACCTTTTTTTTTTTTGGAAAATCAATAATGTACCTCACAGAAGTCTTCGTATGCTTTAAAGAAATCTGCATATATTAGTAAATATTGTAGTATGTCTGAGAGTTAATATTTTGTAGTATATCCTGCAGTATTTATGACAGCTTCCAAACGTTTGGGCATAGAGTTAACCATTTTTTTTGGTAACATCTGCATCAATGTTTTTCCATTCTTCCATCATTACTGTTTTTAGTTCATTTTTTGTTTTAATGCTGTGTCTTCGTGCTCTAACCTCTAATTTTTTTCCAAATGTGTTCCAAATGTATGGGTTTAAGTCTGGTTACTGAGGTGGTGCTTCAGAACCTGTGTACAATTATAGACACCTAAAAGGCGAACGTTGAGGGCCGTATACTTAGGATCGTTACCCTGATAAAAAATAAAGTTGATTCCAGTATCCAAATTTTGGACAGATAATTTTAAATTATGTTTTAAAATATTTAAATAAAGAGCATAGTTCATTGTGCCATCAATAAGTACTAAATTATTTAATCCTTATGCTGTTATGCACCCTCACATTAGAACACCTCCATCGCCATGCGTTACTATTCCAATCAATATCTTGGGATAACCTTTTCATTTTTTTTCTTCATATAATTATGCGCCCATAGAAACCAAAAATGTTAAATTTGCTTTCATCTGTAAATAAAATATGATTCCAATTTGCTTCGAGCTTATTTAACATTGGTTTTAAGGAGAGGAGCCTAAGCTTTCTATTTTTTGCACTTCCAAAAAATTTCCTTCAAGCAGAGTGCCCGCGTAATTCAGATAATCTGAGCATTCGTCGAACAATTTTAAGTGAAATTGAAGTAGACGATTTTTCAGTAAATTCTGTAGAAATCTTTACAACTCTCAGGCGTGGATTTTTCACAGATTTTCTAACAATAAATCTCTGATTACATTGAGTCACGTCGAATCCTCTTTGCCGGACAATCTTTTCTTACTTTAATTTGGGTACGATTTTCTTCTTTAGAGTATTTTTAAATACTGCACGGTGGAATAGGATAAATTTACTAATTCAGCGATATCCTGAATCGAATTTCCATCCATATGATAAAAAAGTGATCAATTTTCGAATACTGTGTGGTGTTGCCCCAACCTACACGCAACAATAGTAGTGACTGCTATGAACTGAAAAGTACACAAAACTCTTAAGGGTTTAACTCCCTTTTTATTCTACTTTAGAAGTTACAGATGCGTGCACTTGACGCTCACAAACTACGCCGACCCGGCGGTAAAATAAAAATAAGAAACTAAAAATGAATAATAACAAGTTACTACCTACGAGGCTCTCTAAACGTAACTAACCTAACCGCGTTCTAAGATACAGCTGATATTTCAGCAAACTTTCTGAATATTAAGTTGAAAGATTCAACTATCTGCCGAGGCAAGCACACAGGACGAAACGCGCGGTTCTTCAATTTCTACCTAGCAACCTTCACGCTCGTGAAGCAAGAAAGCACACCTACAAACTCGTTTCCCTTCTATTTAACTCAAATTACTTCCGCTGACAATTTGAATACTTGAGCGTTCTACTAAAAATTTACATACTCTGGCATTGGCAATTCCAGGGGAAAGTAAGGCTTGTCAGGAAAGATAGTTTAAACTTAAAATAAATGTTAGTTAAAATAAATATAAACCCTACATTTGCCGCTGTCAGAATTTGGTAACTTGGAAGCAGGTCCTAGAAACGACCTGTTGAAAAGTTTCCATATTCTGAACTAAAATTCAAGAGCCTCGTTTACATAAAACAAAATGTTTTCTCACAAATTAGAATGAATTTCTGTAGATAATCATTTTACCCTCTCTTCTTACAGCAACCTTTCCTGGACTTCAGCAATCAATCTGTTCTCTTCCTTCCAGCATCTGGAAGGAATAAGTATCAGTTTCTTTCTAAATACATTATAATTTACACTTTAACACTGGATAAAGTTTTTGTTTTTGATCGTTTTATTTTCCTTAATTACTGCTTAATTCACATTCATTCAAGTATTCAAACATGAATTTAACTTTACCCTGGCTCTCCACCATATGTGGTGTCAAACGGGAATATTCGTGTTTTAGTATTGCAACACTTCCCCTAACCACAATGATTTGTTAGAATTCAACGACCAAATAGACACACCTTACTCGACATTCTAAAACTCGATGAGCTATTTTAACATTCTTAAAATTCAAGTGTAGGTGGAGAACCCTACAAAACACATTCATTCTAAATTCCCCCTCATTCATCTTTAGACATGCAGGCTTTCGCTCTAAAGCATGATTTTATCTACAGTTTAATACTTAAATTTGAATTCATTTCTTTCGAGTATTTACTTTTAGCATCTAAAATTTTATGCTTCTAGACTAAATTCTACTTTTACATAACTTTCAAGTATTTATGTATATTTACAAAATTCTAATACATATGATTTTCACAAATTACCGTAAAATGAATAAGAGAAAAATAAATTTTTACTTCACGCATTCTTCGCCAAGCTGGCGGCACGGAAACTAAATTTCTCATTAATACAAGAATACTAAGTTATTTTACTTTTGGCCAAATTTTAGCTTTAACATAACAGAATTAGTCCTTCGACCAACAGGAACTGCTTGTTCTTAGATTTCATACTTAAAGAAAATAATACTTTTTGCCTTAGCTAATTAAAGTAAAACAAACCTAAGTCTCAACCGAGACAAATTGACTTCCGTCAAAACATAGAACTTCGTATTTACGCATAAATTTTCGGAACAAAAGAAAAAAAAATTATAGAAGATTTTAACTTATCTTTGAGTTTTCGATGATTGGAACTCCGACATCCTCTTCTGGCAGAACTGCTCCCACGTTATGGAATTCATCGAAGTCAGTCGTCTCCTTTGTGTTTTTCGAGTTTCGTCCATGTAGATTTTTCTATTTCGCCCTCTGTATGCAGGTCTCTTGGAGTGGTAGTCGTCGGGTTGCTGTCTTTTCCGTTTTGCCACTGGACGGCTGATCTTGGCGTCCTCCGGTCTGGAATCGTGCTTGAATTTCTTCTGTTGGTGGTGGTCTTTTCGTTCCTCCTGCTGTCCTTTCGTTCTCGTGAACGGCGGCCTTGTTTGCTCCTGACTATCTGGCCCTGAAAGTGTTTTCCTCGATGCAGAATTTCTACTGCGATACGTTGTAACTGATCTTTTCCTCTTTACCAAAGATTCTTTACACGCCGGCGTTGCTTTCTTGTATTTCCTAAATGCTGGAGTCTGAACGTTTCCCTTTCTTCTTTTCGGTACCGTCGTATGACTTGTAGAAGGGCTAGGTTTCTCTTCAGTTCTCTGCTTCTTGGGTTGGGGAGCGGTGACGTTACTTCTGGACCTTCCACTTCTTTTACGCTTGAGTCCTGCAAGAAACTTTTAAGGATTTCAAAATCATTTTGACTATAATATTTTTTCACCTGGTTGGGAATTGCTTTACAGATTTCCCCTCTCTCGTTCTTAAGGAACAATACGACTCCCTTGATTTCCTGAATTACATAGGGGCCTTCAAATTTTGGAGCTAACTTTGCAGTAAAATTGTCTGGGGCACTTGATAAAGAAAATTTCCGCTTCAACACTTTATCCCCAACTTTAAAATCTGCTTCACGGCGTTTTCTATCACAGTATAATTTCTGTCTGTTTTTTGCCGTATCCGAGCTTTTAACCGCCTGGTCAATGATTTTTTGCACATCTTTTTATTTGAATTCTTGCTCTCTTTGTTGCACAAAGAATAATTTAACTAATGGCGTAATTAACTTCCGTCCTAAAAATAATTCTGCTGGAGTTTTCCCCGTAGTATCGTGATTTGCTGTTCTTAAAGCATAAGCTAGCTCATTTATGTAGCCATCCCAGCGCTTGTGATGTGGGCTAACATAACTTCGAATTATTTTTACAAAATTTTTATTAACTCTTTCTGCTATGTTTCCCTATGGTCTATACGGAACCATTTTGATATGGCGTATGCCAAGTCCAGCGCAAATGTTTTCAAATATTTGGCTAACGAATTGTTTACCGTTATCGCTAATGACTTATCGGTGCACCGTATTTTAAAATGTATCTGTGTAAGAATGCATCTGCGACTATTTTGGCTGACGCGCGTTTAAGTGGAACAATTTCTGTCCATTTTGAAAAATGATCTACAATTACTAAAAGAAAAAGATTTTTTATTTAAATCACTCTGGGGGAAATGACCAAGAAGATCTATGCTTAAAATTTCATTCGGAAATGTAGCGCGAATGCTATTTAAGTACACGGCGGGGCTGTAATTAATATCATTTATTAACTGACATTGATTGCAGGACCTGACATACCCAGTTACTATTTTGTATAATTGCGGGAAATATACCGCCTCGCGTACCCTTTTTAAAAGTCTTTCTGACCCCTAAATGAGCCGCTGTTTTCGCGTCGTGTAATTCCTTCAAAATGCTTAATCGAAGCGAGGCTGGGATGACTGGTTTGTATTCGAAATTTTCGTTTGTTGTTTTCGTATAAAATAATAAATTATCTATTATTTCATAGTTTTCTGCTCTATTTCTTATTGAATCGATATCTGCGTGTTCAAAGTTTTCGGGGTCTTTCAAGTACGCATAGATACTTCCAAATTCAGGATCAGCTTTCAATTCAACAATAATTGTTTCTCTAGAATCTAACATTTTTGAAGTCAACACAGCGCATTTGAGTTCATTTCCTTCATCGTCCAGTTTTATACGAGAGAGTGCGTCAGCTACATTGTTTTTCTTACCCGGTTTATATTCAATTATGAGGTTATACTCTTGAAGATTTAAGGCCCATCTTATTAACCTGGGCGTTAGGTTTTTCCCCGAGTAAATTCTACCAACGTCCGCATGATCCGAAAAGACTGTTACTGGCGCTTTGCCGAAATAAACTCAAAATTTGTGTACAGCCATTAATACGCCTAATGTTTCTCTCTCTGTAGCTGTATAATTCCTTTGCGTAGGGTTCAAAGTTTTACTAAAAAATGCCAAAGGATGGCCATTTTGCATGAGAACAGCACCTACAGCATAGTCCGACGCATCTGCTGCAATTTTCAAGTTTTCGTCCCCCTCCAGGAATTTCAAAACAGGGGCATTGATGAGCGCTTCTTATAACCTTTCAAATGCAGTATTTGCTTCTGCTGTCCACGTGAATTTACTTTTCTTTCTTTTAATTACTAATAAGGGTTCAACAATATTAGCAAAATCTTTTATGAACGACCGATAATAAGAACATAACCCAAGGAAAGAAGAAAGTTTCTTGGCGGTGTTGGGAGGTGGGAAATTCTTGATGGCTTTTATTTTTGAATCCTGAGTTTCTATACCCTTTTGCGAAATTTTATAACCCAGATATTTAAGTTCTTTAGTTGCGAACTTGCATTTTGATGCATTAATTGTAAGACCGGCCTCTTTTAATAATTTAAAAACTTCTAAGTCTTTAATATGTTGTTCCAACGTACTACTCGTTATAATTATATCATCTAGATAGATTAAAGTCGATTTTCCTAGGGCAGGCTTTAGAACAATGTCCATAGCTCTCTGGAATGTTGATGGGGCCCCACACAACCCAAAGGGCATGCGTAAAAATGCATAAGTGCCCGATTTTGTTATAAACGCGGTTTAATGTATGTCTTCGGGTCTCATAGCTATTTGATAGTAGCCAGACGTTAAGTCCAACGTAGTCATGTATCTCGTAGACTTAATCTTTCTAATAATTTCCTCTATAACCGGCAAAGGATAAACTGGAAACTTAGTAACACTATTAAGCTTTCTGTAATCGATAGCAAACCTCCAAGCCCTTTTATCCGAAGGAGGAAACTCATTCTTTTTCCTACATAGTACGACTGGACTCGCGTACTCACTATTTATAGGCGTTATTATTTGGTTCTTTAACATTTCCTGAATGTGTTCTTCGATGATTTGCTCTTTCTGTTTATCATAGCGGTAAGGTTTAGTCCTACAGGGTTTGTCGGCAGTTAACTGTATATCATGCGTAACAATTTGAGAGTTACCAGGCTGTTCTAAAAACAAATTCGAAAAAGTACTCACCACTTGCTGGATGGCTTGACTTTCATGGTCATTCAAATGGCTAAGGTCTACTTGCGGTTGTTACACTGGCTCCACCACCCTCCTATCTCTCTTCAGCATAATAGAACTTTCCTGAAAATTCAGTTTGGCCTTCGCGGCCTTTAAAAACTCCATACCTAAAATAAGTGGACTTTGCAAATTTTTGACTACAAAAATTAATACTTTAAGGCTTTCGTTTTTAACCTGTATTTGTAATGATAATTTGCCAATACATTGACAAGTTTGTCCTTGCGCTGCTATGATTTCTGTGTTTTTATTTTTAAATATTCGTAACCTATTAAAATTCTTCTTAAAAAAAGTATCACTCATAAAATTACCTTCTGCTCCTGTATCAATGAGGGCTTCTACTGGTACATCGCCAACCAGAACTTGTATAATCGGTAATTGTGAGTTTTTTACGACGACCGTATTTAAGTATCTTCTTGAGGGTTTTTTTCGAAACATTCGGGGTCTGGACCCTCGCTTTTACAGGCCCTCGTTTAAAGCTTTCCTTTCAACTTCTGCCTTCTGGGTACGCGGACAGTTGTTTTCAAATTTCCTTTTTGGGCCTTGACCTTCGAGCTTCGATGAGTTAGCTTGATAGCTCTTTCCCCCATAAGAGCGATTTGCGTTTTTGGTCTGCTCATTTGAATATTGCCTTCGGAGACCTTGAGAATACGATGTCCCTCTAGCTTTTTCCGCTATTCTACGATTTTGGAACTTGACCGCCAACTCGAAGAGTTCCTGAAATATGCTTGGGTTTCTAATTTCGAAGTAATCTTGAACAGCAGGTAGCAGTCTTGGTAAGATTATTTCAATAATCTCCGCGTCGGGTTTCTTCCCATACAGCATATCCGTCAGTTTAATTTTTTGCAGAATAAAGTCCGTCAACTCTTCTATATTCCGTTGATAAAAACTATACAGTTCGGCTTCTAGTTTTGCTCGGTCTTTCACTATGGGGAAGGCCTTTAATAATGATTTTTTGAAATTTTCAAAGGTATATGTTTGGCCTCCGAATTCCCTTAATAAAAATTTACCTATATTCTTCTACCATAGCGAGGCCTGTCCTCTTAGTGCAGATGTGGCAATGGCAACGTTTTGTCTTTCAGGCATAGGGTAGAGCTGGAAATGGTTTTCGAGACCTTCTAAGAATATTGCCACCCAATTTTTTCCGTCGAAATTGACGTTTGGCTTGATTGATGCTCTCATCGTCTGGACCAGGTATCCAAATCCTTCCATTTGGCTTGCCATTTCTTGCTGTTGGACTTGTCCAGAAGCTTCCATCCAGTTTTCGGCTATTTCAGTTCGACAAGTGTTCGGGCGCCAATGTGGTATTGCGCGGCAACCTACACGCAACAATAGTAGTGACTGCTATGAACTGGAAAGTACACAAAACTCTTAAGAAGGGTTTAACTCCCTTTTTATTCTACTTTAGAAGTTACAGATGCGTGCACTTGACGCTCACAAACTACGCCGACCCGGCGGTAAAATAAAAATAAGAAACTAAAAATGAATAATAACAAGTTACTACCTACGAGGCTCTCTAAACGCAACTAACCTAACCGCGTTCTAAGATACAGATGATATTTCAGCAAACTTTCTGAATATTAAGTTGAAAGTTCAACTATCTGCCGAGGCAAGCACACAGGCCGAAACGCGCGGTTCTTCAATTTCTAGCTAGCAACCTTCACGCTCGTGAAGCAAGAAAGCACACCTACAAACTCGTTTCCCTTCTATTTAACTCAAATTACTTCCGCTGACAATTTGAATACTTGCGCGTTCTACTAAAAATTTACATACTCTGGCATTGGCAATTCCAGGGGAAAGTAAGGCTTGACAGGAAAGATAGTTTAAACTTAAAATAAATGTTAGTTAAAATAAATATAAACCCTACAACTGTTCGTTGCTTCCTTACGACTACGAAACATTTTTAAATATTAAATAAAATATAACGAAGTAAGCAAGCAAAAAATAAAACCAAATAGTTTTTAAACGTCATCAAAATGCAAAAAGGAAAAAAAAAAGTGGTAGAGGATAATTTTATTTATGAAATTTTACGAAAATGTTTCGGTGTACGATCTTCTTTTGTAGCCTGTTTTATCTATGCCTCCTTACATTTTAAACTTTAGAAAAAGAAAATAAGTCAGTATTAAAATTAAAAAGTTTGGTTTTATTCAAAATCACATGGAGCTAATATAAAAAAGATTGGGCTTTATATTCAAATTCAGTTCCGGGTTACAGCGCTTTTTCTGCAAATTCTTGAAATGTCCGAACATTTTTGTGAGATCCTGTAAATTCAAATGATATTTAAAAGATTGCCATAATTTCAAAACAAAAGCACATAGCAAAGACTTTTATTAAATCCTAATTACTTTAAGAAAATAATCTTAAGACTTTTGAGAAATTTTCTTTCGCATTTCTAAATTCATTTATGTTTAAAAATAATTTTAAATTATAAGTTATGATTGGGTAGCTATACAATTTTATAACGAATAAAATAAAGGTATGTATAAAAATACAATTAAAGAAATTCTAATTTAATCTGTGTATGCTTCTATTTTCACTGAAATGTTGAAAAGTATTCTATCACTAATATTTTTAGGAGGCAATCTACAATACAGCGTTCGAATACTTTGCTATAAATGTTTGCCAAATTCACTTTTACCCATTACATTTAAAAACTTATCTCTTTGCAGTAGCATTAATTTTATGCAAGATATATTGGCAGTCCAAAATACCAGTCAGCTGTTTAATATTCAAAATGCAATTATTTCATTCGTCGTTTAAAGCATAAATAGGATGAGATGCGTTTCTGTACTAATGAAATAACAAAACTTGTTTCGTTTTGCGTTGATACTAATAGAAAGTAATCTTCCCATTTTAGCTGTAATTTTTGAAGCACATCGTTAAAACATCCATCATTCTGTTGTGAATGTGAGCTTCGATGTTATTAACTTCTATATTTAGAGGTTCAGACTTTTTTTCCATCAAGTGAGAATTCAAATTAACTGTGTACCTAGTAGCCCGCGAAATGAATTCTTTCAGGCTATTAGAGGAAAGACGGAAGGTTTCGCTTCATTTATATGAGAAAGGAATTTTAATAGTTCACATAGTTTTGAAAGAAAATAACTGCAGAAGAATTTGAAGGCAATAAGCCGTCCTTTATAAGCAGCATAACCCAGTTTCAGACTGGCAATATACAGTTTAAAGAAGTCTGTATTGCCAGTCTTCTTCGAATTCTGTATTGCTAGTCTGTAAAATGGCCTCCGGAAACCTTAAAAATAAAACTAAAGTTTAAAAAAAAATCTGAAAGCTTCTGAATTTCATATTACGGCCAAAGGGACGTTTTTTTTTTACTTATATACACATGCAAGTTTTGAGAGCATTTGGGCTAAAAATATTAAACAGGCTATCGTTAGAATTTCCGATAGACAGTCTCGCACGTTAGAGATAAAAATGTTTTTTTTTTCGGCACAGTGCTGCCATTCCTCGCTTTAAAATCATTCAGTTTGTTAATCAAGAATTCTATAAAGCTTTACAAAATTTGAAATACACAATAAAATATGTCAAAACAGCATATCTTTAGAATTGCCGATTAACTACGTTGTGAAATATTTATGTTAATTAACTAGTTATTTTATGTTACGAATTTTAACCGTCACTTCTCCCTTTCCATTTTCGTGCCAGAATGCTCGCATATATTTAAACGAGGTTTGAGGTTGTTTTAGTTAGAGTGTGTTCAGATTTCTAAACGCCATGGTAGCCTACGGCGCTGCTTTATTCTTGAAGATTGTGCTTCACGCCGGTGTAGGTTAGAGCCAATTCGCGCGTTTAAATATCTCTGCATAGCCTTTGGCTAAATAAGACTTCAATTTAATTTTTATTTAAAACTCTATTTTTTGTTCACACCGTAGTTACTGGCTGCTTTGTAAGCACCAGAAGTGCTTTCTGTTTATCTTATCTGAGTTCTTAATAAAAGGGTCTTTGACATCCTTACCACGTTATCCTATTTTTATTATCCTTACCACGTTCCACTATTTTTAGCTAGTTTCTATTTGCTTAGCTAACAATATTTCCTGTAAAAATTTCTTTTGCCGTATTTCGCTTTGGAGCCCTGTAAACACGTGCTTATAATGCTTGATAATTATTCCAGCTTTGACAAAAATCATCATCATTCGAAAAATCTTTTTAGCTTTTCATTTCCCCCCCTCAAACTGTTGTAAATCATGGAGTATAGTCAGAGTTTTTTTTTCGTTATGGCATAACTAATGTTTAAAAGCTCTAGTTATGCCGCAGGTTACTGTAATTTTCAGGTTCTAAAAGTAAAAAACGGCTACACGAAACTTGTTAATATACGAAATACACTCATTACCATAAAAATTTACTCACCAATAAAGCGTTGTCAGAATAAAACGAAATTTTACATATGTAACTTTACTACTTTGATATAAGTAAGTGATTAGAAAATCAAAGAAAAATGTATCATTTATTGCAGAAAAAAGTACACATGAACGGAAGTTTTAGTACTCTGTTGAACCATTTCTAGCGCGAATGCACGATGCGATACGAGTGGGCATTGAGGCATACAAGTTCCATATGGTGTCCTGAGACATCTCGTTCCATAGTTGCTGTAAACGCGCCTCTAGTTCGGCTAATCTCGTAGGCTCTCCAACTTGCCGTCCCAAATGATTCCAGATATGGTCGATTGGTGACAACCTGGCCTGCTCGATCAGACCAGGTAAAGGTGTTAATGTGGCGGAGGCAGTCTTCTGAGATCCGTGCGTTTGTGGCCGAGCATTGTCTTGTTGAAAAAAAACTCCTGGGAACCCTGCCATGAGTGGCAACACATGTGGCTGAAGGATGTCATGGACTTACTGCTGGCCTGTCATTATGCCATGGATAAATATTAGGGGTGACCGTGTATCGTAAGCAATCACACATCATACGATCACATCAACTGTAGGAACGGTGTGTCGCTGTAAAGCGAAGGTGGGATTGAGGGGTTCACCACACGAACACGATTTTCATCACTGGTCAAATTGAATCTAGATTCGTCGCTGAAGACGACCTGGTTTCATTCCGTTAAAATCCAATCCTGTCGTGCGCAACACCACTCCAAACGGAGGCATCGGTGGGTGGGTGTCATTGGCAGCACATGTAATGGGCGCCGCGATACCAGATGCCCTTCAACCAGGCGCCTTGCGATGGTTCGGGAGGGCACAGAAGCCCGTAATGAAGCTGCTGCCTGTGTCTGGATAGCTGCCAATGAGGCAATTGGCTCTACGCGTGCGTGTCGTATCATGTGACGGTCTTCTCGACGACTGGTCTGTCGAGAGGTCCTGAGTCTGGTCGCCGTGTAAATGACTTCTCTTCTGTCTACTGGTTCCAACACCTCCTCACAGTAAAATCAGAACGGCCTACCTGACGAGCTACTCGCCGAGCTGACCACTCAGCTTCCATCATCCCGATGATTCTTCGCCTCTCGAATTCTGACAGCTGCTGATATTGGCTTCGATGGCGGCGTAACGGCATGTCTACCTCAGCGTTTCCTTAGCAAAAGATGAAGTACACTCAAACAAGCTCTGCTTACTTGTTTTATACTCCAAGAAGAACGAAGTTCAACGCTTTCTAGTGGCATTACGCAATACGCAATCATGCTGCATTTCTAATTATTTGCATATCTACCCGGCATGTACCTTCATGCAAAATTTCGTTACGATCCCACAATTATTTCTTGGTGCTCAAATTTTTATGGCAATGAGTGTATATTATGCATAAGTACTTGCAATTTTCATTTCTGAAATGAAATGACTAATGGTAATAAATTTTGAGTCCATTTAAAGGATCGTTGAGGGGTCCTCATATCTCAATTTGCGGGAGGTCCCCGAAATTATTTAAATCGGATCTGACTGTGTGCCTGCACGAGAGAGTATATTTCTAATTATGTTGAAGAAAACTCACTTTAAAAATTAAAACCATGTTTTGAATTTTAAAGCGATTTTAATTTTCACGTCTCAAAATTACTAATTTATGAGGTATTATTTTAGGTACTAAATGGAGTCTGAAAAATCATACTACGAGATTTTTAGGGCTATTTTACATGTTGGGTAACATCCTCTGTAAAAAATTAGAATATCATATGGATTTAATTTAGTACTGTTACTCATCTATATGTTTGAACAAACAATTATATTGCATAGATAACAGGAAACTATACTTTTAATGAGAAACAAAATTTAGAAATGCTAAAAAGAAAAATAATGCGTACAAGGTAATATTATCGCTAACCTTGTACTGTCGAAGAATTGAGTCCGCAAAACATTAAGATTTGTCAGTATCGGTGAATGTCATTTTTTATCTTATTATAGGAAAATTAATCTTACTTGACTGCATTAGAAGGCAAATTGATGAAAATATAAATAAATTGTAAATCCATTCTCCCACAATGTCCTCTTATTTTGCTTAATGGGGCATCATTATATACCACTGACAATATAACTGATAATGGAATAAACCCATTGATAATCTTTTCAGAATTTTATTTCCACTCAGCACATTTAAAGATTTTGGTATAATAATAGAGAGATACGAAAGCTTTTCAGCTTTCCGTTTAAAGTAATGCTAATCATTTCTCACTTAAGAACTTGGAAAAAGGGTTCAAAGCTATTAGGATCGATTGGTTTTGTGATGGCAGTTTTATTTTATTTTATTTATTTATTTATTTTGGAGAAAACACCGATAATGAAGTTCCATAGCTTCAGATTTTCAGAAGAAAAATATGGCATTTTAGAAATCTGTTTCTGTGGTCAATAATATAACTTGATTTTTATTTACTTCATACTGTCTTTGATTATTGAGGAAAGTTATTGATATGACTGATGAAAGATCACAACTTCTTGAAAATTTCATTTCCTTTATTCATTCATTCATTGCCTGTATGTGCATGGAAAATTCATTGCCTTTAGGTGGATGGAAGCATTTCTTCCGCCACGTTCCTCAACCTTAGTAACATCAAATGGCATCAATGCCTTCCCATTATAGAATTAAATTTGAGAAGAATTTTATGCCAAATGCTATAACTTGTTAACTACTATAATCGGTCAAACTAAAACAGCGTTAAAGTTTCGCATCAAGGAACAAAATCTTGTGTTCAAGAAGGAAAAATAAACAAATTTTCGATTTTGACATTTAATCTCAATTATGAATCTGATTCTGCAAAACTGATTCTGAATCTCATTCTGATTCTTCAAATGGTAATGGTGAATAAATAAATCCCTAAAAATCAATAGAGCTTTAGTTGGTAATTTGGATTTCGTTGAAACTTTCACACTGACAAAAATATTTTTTTTTTGGTTCATAACATTAATTCTAATCCCTTCTTCCCTACCGTTTACATAATTTTTATTTTTTAGTTTCTCACGTTTCACTCCTATTTTCCTTGATAGATGGCATTATGTTCGCTTTCGCTTTCTCACGCGCATTGCTTTTAGCGTAAAAACCGTTAATTTAGAAGTCAAACAACAAAAATCAGAGTTATATTTTCATATTTCTCAGGACTAGTTTCGATGATTTTACCGAACCATCATCCTCAGCTGCAAAAGCGCAAATGAACGAGATAAGATATAATGATAAGATAAAGAAACCTGAACAGGAGATAAGCTACTGGCGCCATCTGTTGATGAAACCAGATCTAATACATAATTTCTTTAAAGGCTGAAGGCAAAGATGGATTGGAATTAGGGTCGTTAACTAGAACAGAAAGATTTTCTTGAATGTAAAATACCTCTAGAAAATCCAGTTCATCAATGGAAGATGATTTTTGAATAATTTTGGCAGCAGAAAAAATTGAAAGTGGGATTTTCGGACCAACAATGTTGGGCATATTTTTTCATAACATACAGACATATTTTTTCTAACATATGCTTCATGTTCCTTAACGCGAAATTTTAAGTCTCTCTTAGTTTGGCCAATGTAAATTAAACTACACTGGCAAAGTATCCTATAAATACCCCAGGAATTCATATCCGGAATGGGGTCCTTGAGCATGGAACTCGGAATTTTATTGATGGGAGAATAAACGACCCGAAAGTTAAATCTCTCTGCAAAATACGTGTAACTTTATAGCTAATTGATGGAAAGAAGGGAATGACGACAGAATTTTTATAATCTCCTAAAACAATAGTGTACCTTTTGGGTGTGTTGAAATGAGAATTTTTAACTGCTTGATGATGTCCTGTGAATTTTGAATATATAACGCTGATTTTCGTTGTTTGACTTCCAAATTAATATTTGTTCGGCGTTTTATTGTATCTTAATTATAAAAACGGTTGTTGCTCCTCCCATTTTGTAATTTTTTTTTCCTACTGGAGGAAAAGGACCTATGTCTGATAGGGTTTTATTCGTAAACTACGCCAAATTAAGGTCGCATTTTTGCATTTTGCATAATTTTAAACTGGTGTCAAATTTTATTCTTTTGACATCTGATTTTTTTTCTTTTTACTTGTTGTATAAAAAATTAAAAAGTAATTGCCAGAAATTAATAAATATTGATTAACAAAAATAAATTACCATGAAAATTTAATAAACTTAGTGAAAAATTTATCTTTCTTTTCCAACAATAAATAATTTTACTTTGAATATAAAGCTTTGCACTAGAAATTTCGAGACCTAATTCTGGGATGTCTTCTATGTTTGTTTTTTACTACATTGTTCTTACTTCGGAAGTAAAGAAGTAGTTTCACATGTAATCACAAACAGTTTTGTATAAATCATAACAGTTTGAGATTCGAGTTTTTACTGTTATCGATGAGAATGATGACTAATTTGTTATTGCTATCCCTGGGGGATCTGCAACTAATGTACAGATTTCTAAAACGTTGGCTAAAAAAAGGCAACAGAGAGAGAAGATAATATTCGAATAGAAATTGAATAATTATTGATTGAAGGTTAGAAAATGATTAATAATTTTAAGCACCGTTCAAGTAAGTTAAGAGAGTTGTGATTAATGCAAATGACGGGAGAAAGTTCTTGTAATGTGTAACTAGAACTCAGTATAAAATATAAGTATTTAAAAACAATTGGATACAGGAAATAACCGAGGTTTTTCAAAAAGCAGTATCGCTCTTGGAAGAAGCTCCTCAGCTGGTACCTTCTACCAGAAGTATTCTGCAAATAAATCCTAAAAATGTTGTGCAACTACGTATTTCCTTTCTGTGAAGAAGAAATCATTAGCTCAAATTTTACAACGCATTTTCCGAGAATACTATTTAAGGAATATACAGAGGGAGTTTAACATATTTCTAGAAGGAATTCGATAAAGAATTTTTAAAAAAAGGAAAATATTTCCGAATAAAAATTTCTGGCAACAGCATATTATTTGAAATAAAAAAATCGTTTGCTACTTTAAAATTTATTCTCCTTTCAAAATATCGCATATAAACAAGCTGTGGATTGAGGGATATGTTTGACACTTTTCGAAGACAAATATTCCTATTCCATAATTCAAAAAAATTGTGAAAAGTATGGTATTAAAATTTCTAAATACATTAAATAAATAACATTTCTAAATACATTAAACTAGCCAACATTATTAATCGGAAAGGGAAACACAGTCAGAAATTATGTCTACGTGGAAAGAAGACTCCAAACGAATACCCGAAAAAGGTATGTACTGTTTCTAATATTTCTAAAATTAATGGTAACAAGAAGAAATTCTCCAACGTAGAAATCAATTGAAAATTCTTTAAATGCATCTGTAGCAACAACAAATAAAATAATAAACAAGATTTACAACTTGAAATATCTGAAAAACATAACGTTCATCAGCTTTTGCCGAGGTATGTGGCTCAACGCGCAACAACCTATTACATAACCCTGTACGAAAACTATTTGCATTGTGGTCCTTGATGAAGCATGACTTCATCTAAATGACTGCTACAAAAAAAGTCTATTTATTATCGGAAACGAAGAGAAAAAATGTACAAACCTAGTACAATGTACTAGTTGCGTCAATGCAAAGAAAGTTTCAGTAAGGGGTTTACGCTTGTTGCAGGATTCTCTTACAATGGAAAATTAAAACTAAGAAAAGTAGAAAAAATGTTAAAATCAATTCAACATATTATCAAAAGAGAATTTTACGTCCGATATTTACAGAAAAAATTCTATTTCTTTATCCCAAAGACTTTCAGAGACTGAAACTTCATCAAGACAAAGCAACAGATCAGACTTCGAAAAATACCATTGCATCCCTTGGAAAATTTGAAGCTTGATACAAATATTGCATATACACTTTCTCAACGTATTCCCGCTAAGTCATCAGACGTTTCATCTATGAACTGTTGTTAAAAAGAGCTCTTTCTGAGAGCAAACACACAGCGATTGATGGAAAACAGTGGAAGAGGAAGGGAACAGATGCAGATTCTTACTACAGAAATAAAACTAGCAGATTGAATATTTAAAAAAATATTTTTTTCATTTTAAGCATTAATTGAACGGCCTCGAGTCGGTCTAAAAGTGTGTAAAGAACCTATAGCTCATTTTAGCTAAAAAACCGAGAACAAAACAACATTAGTTCCTATCAAAAATCACTATGAACACTGAATGATTGACATACTTTGTCTTTCACAACTCCATGCTTAATGGCTGAGAAATTCATGTAGTAAGAACAGCAAATTTAGCAATAATTTATAGCAAAGATTTCAACAGTATTATCTTTTATGAAACGGAAACACTTATTGCTGGAGTCTGTTTAATTATTTTCTCTTTGTTCGAAGATGTTGTTGTAACACATCTTTATAAAACTTTTAAAGTCTAAAGTAGCAAACAGATGCTTTTAGTACATTTAAGACACTAAGATGCAAAAACAGCGACTAGTGGATAATCGACACAAACGAGTGCCAAGAAGTTGAAGTGGGGCAGAAAAACCGTCTAGATGGGAGGGGGGAATATAATAAGATTGGAACATTATCCATTCAACATGAAAATGCGTCTTTGAAAAATTTCTATTTTGGGTTAAAGGTAAATATTGCGTATTTTATGAAAATTTTAAGTGTGAGTTTGCTATAATCACGCAAATCACTATTCTTTTCATTACATTTGGAGAAACAAAACTATAATAAAGCTTTCAAATGAAGATCCAGTATTCGATGTCGTTAACAAAGATAATTCAAAGAAACAGAAAAAAAATCCCTTAGCAACAAGTGAAACAAAACGCAATAAACTTATTGAAAGAAAAAGATTTAATGACACATACTAAAAAAAATTAAACAAATAATAAAAAAATAAAAAATTCAAAAATAAATAAATATAGTCGAAAGATAAACTAATGGTAAACTTATTAAACTTATTGTCCTATCTCTGTCGTCGTTAGTTCGTCGTAAATTTATAACTGATAGATCTGATTCTTTATTCTATAACATAACAGTGGGAAATTTTCATGTCCCGCAACTCCGACGATTTGATAACGATGCTGGCACCTTTATACAAATCAGCGACTATTCACTTTGACTTTCCCATTGGTATTCTGGCATCTTGATGAAGGTTGGATTCTTCGTGGTATAAACTATGGGTGCTTTGCACTTTTTGTGACTTGGCGAACAATGGTCAACTTGTAAAAAAGGTACCGGCACCTTTATGCGAGACGGTTACGTCGGTCGGTCAAGCCTCATCCGCTTCTGGCTGACTCTATGTTAGAGCATTTAGATCATCGGTAATATGGTGAAGGGTATTTTAGGGTTCTAATAGCGAGATAAATTCCTCATGCACGCGATGGTAAATTTATGCACCAGCGGGTAAAAAGGATTCATTTGTCAAGCTAATCTTATCTTTAGTTACAAATGTTTGAAAAGGGTAAAAAAATCTCGGAGGAAAAGAGCCTATCCAACTTCCACATTTAGGTACACATTAGTACATTAGGTTTCTACATTAGGTACTACAAACCATGCAGAGGTTTTTATCAGGATGGGAAAAAAATATCTTGCTTTGTTATACATCAGAAGGTAGTTCGCCCCTTATGAAAACAATTTTCTATTTAAATTTTCTGGTTGGCGTTTTGAGATAAAGATTGTCCGTTCCCCGCATAATCATCTGCTACTGTTGTGTTTGGTTTAGAAAGTAAGAGGAAAGGGATTTACTTTGGATTTAGCACTTAAAACAGACAGATGGCTGGAATTTTACATAAATGCACTTTTTGAGGAAAAATATTCGTATTATTGTAAGATGATGTAAAAGTCAAGGTTATTGCATTTTAAAGAATACTTTTGATATTTTATATCTGAAAGGAAAAAATGCCTCTAGCCGGGGGGAAAAAATGGGCGCAGAGCCTCATCCTAAGACTGTTCGAACGCGGATAAATAAAAGATGAAAGAAAATCAACCAATTCAGAGATCCACTGCATAATCAGTCATAAAGATCGGAAGTTAAAAAATCTAATGTATACACCACATAACGTCCTTGTACGCCCTATGAAATTATACGCATTTTTTTTCTGCATTTTGTTTAAACTTTTTCTCTCGAATTAAATTAGACATATATTTCTCATTCAATTGATTCAGTTTTCACTTCGTGGAAAGTCGAAAATGTATAAAAACTCAAAACATCTTCATTAAGAATTGTAAAATACAGAAAAACATAAAACACTAATATAGTTAAAAACAGATTAAAATTTTTTTTAGAATAAAAAATTAGAGTTTCTACCCCAAAACAAGCAATTCAGCCAGCAGATTCTTCAGATTACATGCAGATTCTTTATTAGCTAATTTCTTTAAAGATATAGCAACAATTGGAGAAGTGATTCGCCATTTATAGAGGATGACGCAAAATCTCGTTTCGAGACTAAAAGCCCATTGGAATTAATAAATTAATAGCCTTTTGGGTTAAAAAAATAAAAAGGGAAAAGGGGGGAAGTAAATCCAACAACAAGTTTTAAAATTAAAGATAATTGAATTATTCTTATTATTAAGGGTGTTGTTATCTAAATAAATATATTACGATAATTTTTTATAAATAATTTTAGTTATTTGTTTGAAATTTAGGTTTTATGTATTTTCGTAACTTGCTGTTTTTATTTATTTTATGCATTTTGTGTAACACTTTTATTGTTTATTTTTGTTTAATCTAATTTAAAACCACTTATTGTGTTTAGATGGGCTTGTTTCGTCTTGTATCGCAGATTTTTTAATTCTGAATTTGTCAAGGTTTTAATTGCGAAGATTGCTAATGTAGAAAAAGAGAAATTGGCAAATTACCCTCTTGACAGGCCTAAACGACAATATCGTTTGCCAAGTTGGCGCCTTTTGGAAACTTCTCGATATTTTAGATTTCTCGATATTTCAGAAAAAAACATTTTAAATGGTCTTTCATTTTTGAATCCCTAGATGCAATTTTTACTCAAATCTTCCAGAAATGCTTGAACAACCTTATAAATATAGACTTGTATAAAATAAATAAAAACAGCAAGTTACGAAAATACATAAAATTATGAGTCAATCAGTTCAGTTCAGTTCAGGACAGAGCGACTGTTTTGAATTCCTGCTTAGTGTTTCATGCTTTAGAGTTTGCTCTGATGGCATGCGATTTTCCTTGCGTGTTAAATAGTCTTGAGCTATAGAGTGTGTCAAAAATGTTTTACGACTCAATTTCCACAAAATCAAAAGTTGAAGAAAATCACATTTTTACTTATATATACAAGTCCTGAAATACACGCAACACTTATCACTTTCATACATGCTTGATTCATTTGCAAAAATCGTCTTTTGAAATACTGTTTAAATTTGTGGTTACGGTTTTCTGAATCATTTTAATGCTACAGTACCTCGTATTTGTTTTCTGACACTTCTATTTTTGAAATTCATTTGCATATATCTTGCACTAAATATTGAAACAAATACTTAAATGTTTTTAGTGTATTATTTTTCTCTATTTTAAACTTTGCTTGTTGTAGTAAAAATATCATAAAATATTCCTTGTAACAAATAATTTATTCAAAATATGCTAATCAGTAACTAACATAGTAATTTGGAATCTCCGAAATTCTTTTGAAATGTTTTAGTAGATAATATTTTTGTTATAATTTTTTTTATTTTAAATGAAAATGCATCACAAGAATTATCGTCTGCATTTGGAAATTATTACTTTTTAAGCAAAATATATTGCAGTTCAATATCTGAAAGGAACATGGCAAGATGCTACAAACTGACGACAAGTTCTGTTCGAAATTTTACTATTTACAATTTTAAAGTTGGTAAAAAGAGTTCAAAATATTTAAAATTGTCTTGTTGTAAAGCATTTAACTATTTTTCATGTAATAAAACGATAGAAATTAGTGTGGAAGTGTTGAAAATCCTTTAAACCACATCCCAAGCTAACACTAAAGAGTCTCAGATTTATTCTATGAAAAATCATATGCGATACAAAAATCAGTACTGTAAAATGCTCAGAAATTAAAAGAGCGGTTTGAAACAAAAGTTAACCTTAAAGCCTTTAGAAAATCAATGCAGGACACATGGATAAAATGGTCTATCAAGCAAGAATAAATTCTTCGTCAACAAGAAAGCATAGAAAAACACCAGATGTTTCGCAAAATCTACGGTAAACAAACTTTTATCACATTAAAACAATATTATATTTGAGAACAATATAATATTTGTAAAAAATCAAAATTTATCACATTTGAGTCTGACAGAGTAATTAATAGACAAAATTCGAATTAAAAATTGAATTTGAAAAACCTTTTGCCTAATGTTGCTCACGCGTGTTAGAGGCATAATTGAGATGTTTCGTTGTCGTTAGGAAACAAAATTTAGTTTTTATCGGAAATAAAATGGATTAGTATAAATATATAAATATTCTGATTGAAAATCTGAAAGCATCTGCAAGAAAACTATGCTAGTTTTATGAGGATAACGATCCTAAACATACAGCTCTAAATATTCGATCGCATTTATTGTACAACTGTATTGAAGTTATCAGAACTTCTCCATATTCTCCGAACTTGAATCCTGTGGAACAAGAATGGAATGAGTTGGAGAAAAGAATGAAGAAGCATGATACTTCTTCGAAATCTTTACTAAAAGCAGTTCTTAAATAGAAATGGAACAAAGGGAACATTCTTATGGGGAACAACTGTGTTAAAAACTAGCAGGTTTTAAAACAGATAATTAATAACATATGTGAAAGAAAAATAAAAATCATTTGCTAATCCATAGTAACTGATACTTGCAAATAAAACTGAAAAGCACAAGTGGCCGAAAGTAAATGTGAACCATTTTATTAAAATAATAACCTTTGAAATGAGAAGAGAATTTTTTTCTGGAAGAGAAAATAATATGCATATGCCAAATCTAGTTAATAAGGGATGCTGATGAGAGCTGTTACTTTTCTTTGCTTGACGAAAAACGTTTTTCTAGAAACTGCTTGATGAGTATGGAAATGTGTGATTATTTATGCAGCTGAAACCAGCTTTTTCATTCAGTCTTTTTAGGCCTAACGCACTAAATTATGTTCAGAAGTCTACATTTTTATAAAATATGGACATTATAAAATATGGTATTGCTCTCCATTTTTATAATATATGGATTTCATCATCCGTCCCTCAGAAAAAAATTGTGTTGTGAATTTTTCTTGAATCTAAAAAGATTTTCAACTAGGGCTTTTTGAGATTTCTGAAATCCACATTTTGGTGCCGTGTGATCTTTCCGCAGCCCAAGCAGATGATTGCGATTTTATCTTAGGATCATAAGCAAAGCACCATATTTTATGTCAAATCTCAATTTGTTTACAATTACCATGATTCAAGTTTGTCACGTGGATCAAATCATGGCAAGTAGACATTGGATCTTTTTGGTTTATTGTAGTTAGTGTGTAACGTTGCGCGCCTCCAACTTGCACGCAACCAAGAGGTGACTGTGGAAACTGGATAAAATACAGAGTCTTGTGAAGGGTTTAAGTCCCTTTTTATTCAACGTAAAAATTACAATTGCGTGCTCTTGACGCTCACAGACTGCGCCAACTCGGCGGTCAAATAAAAATAATAACCTGAAAAGAAACTAAAGACAAGACTCTAACTACGAGGCTCTCTAAAAATAACTAACTCACCGCGTTTTACAATACCGCTGCTAATTCAGGAGACTTGAACGATTAACACTACTTCCCGCCAAGCACATAGGCCGAAACGCGGGGTTCTTCAATTTCTCGCTAACTACCTCCGCGCTCGTGAAGTAAGAATATCACACACCGAACTCGTTTCCTTCCTATTTAAATCATAATACTTCCGCTGATAATTTGAATCCTTGCGCGTTCTACTAAAATTTACATATTCTGGCATTGGCAGTTCCGGGGGAAAGTAAGGCTTGACAGGAAAGATAGTTTAAACTTAAAATAAATGTTAGTTAAAATAAATATAAACCCTACATTTGCCGCTGCCAGAATTTGGAAATCTTGGAAGCAGGTCCTACAAATGACCTGTTGTAAGTTTCTCTAATTCTGAACTAGCTGGCGAGAACCTCGTTTACACAAAAAAAAAAAATCTTATGTAACAAATTGTATACTAAAATTCTGTTGATCGTTATAAAGCTCTCTTCTTACAGCAACGTTTCCTGGACTTCATCAATCAATCTTGGTCTTTCCTTCCAGCATCTGGAAGGAATAAGTATCAGTATCTTTCTAAATACATTATAATTTACACTTTCTTGACACAATAAATTTTTGTTTTTAAACGATTCGTTTTTCTTAGTTATTGCTTACTTCACATTCATTCAATTTTTCAAGCATTAATTTAACTTTACCCTGGCTCTCCACCGTGTGTGGTGTCAAACGGGAATATTCGTGTTTTAGTCTTACAACACTTCCCCTAACCACCATGATTTGTTAGAATTCAACGACCAAATAGACACACCTTACTCGACATTCTACAACTCCATGAGCTACTTTAATAGTCTTAAAAATTCAAATGTAGGTGGAGAACCCTACAAAACACATTAATTCTAACTTCCCCCTCATTCATCTTTAAACATGCAGGCTTTCGCTCTAAAGCATGACTTTATCTACAATTTACTACTTAAATTTTGACTTCATTGCTTTTAAGCATTCACTTTTAGCATCTACAATTTTATGCTTCTAGACTAAATTCTACTGTTACATAACATTCAAGTATTTACGTACATTTACAAAATTTTAATACATATGATTTTTACAATTTACCATAAAATGAATAAGAGAAAATAAATTTTTACTTTACTCATTCTTCGCCAAGCTGGCGGCACTGAAACTAAAATTCTTATTAATACAAGAATACGAAGTTATTTTTATCTTCGCCCAAATTTTGGCTTTAACATAACAGAATTAGTCTTTCGACCAACAGAAAATGCTTGTTTTTAACTTTTACACTTAAAGAAAATAATACTTTTGCCTTAGCTAAATAAAGTAAAACAAACCTAAGTCTCAACCGAGACATATTGACTTTCGTCAAAACATAGAACTTCGTACTTATGCATAACATTTCGGAACAAAAGAGAAAAAAAATTTATAGAAGGTTTTAACTTATCTTTGAATTTTCGATGCTTGAAACTCCGTCATTCGTTTTTGGCAAAATTGGTCCCAAGTTAGAGGTTTCATGGATGTTAATCTTCTCCTTACTGCCCTCCGAGTGTCGTCCACATTACTTTTTCTTTTGCGTCCTCTACATGCTGGCCTCTTGGCGGAGTAATCGTCTGGTGGTTGGCATTTCCGTTTTTCCCTGGGACAGCTGGTCTTGACGTCCTCCGGTCTGGAGTCCTTCTTGAATTTCTTCTGTTCCTCGTATTTTTGTGCCTCCTGTTGCCGTTTCAGTTTCCGGAACGGCGGCCTTGCTGGCACCTGACTCTGTGGCCGTGTGCGCGTTCTCCTTGATGTATAATTTTTCCTGCAATCCTTTGTAGGTGGTGTTTTTCTCTTTACCACGGTTTCTTTACCCGGTGCATCTGTATTTTTGTTTTTCTTAAACGCTGGAGTTTGAAAATTATATTTTCTTTTTGATACCGACGTCCGGGTTGTAGAAGGGCTAGGTCTCTCTTCAGTTCTCTGTTTCTTGGGTGGTGGAATAGTTGTTATCTCTGGACCTTCTATTTCGTTTAGACTTGAGTCCTGCAAGAAACTTTTAAGGATTTCAAAATCATTTGGATTATAGTATTTTTTCACCTGGTCGGGACTTGCTTTACAGATTTCCCCTCTCTCGTTCTTAAGGTATAATACTACTCCTTTGATTTCCTGAATTACATAGGGGCCTTCAAACTTTGGAGCTAGCTTTGCCGTAAAATTGTCTGGGGCACTTGATAAAGAAAATTTCCGCTTCAATACTTTATCCCCAACTTTAAAATCTGCTTCACGGCGTTTTCTACCATAATATATTTTCTGCCTATTTCTTGCCGTATCCGAGCTTTTAAGCGCCTGATCAATCAGCTTTTGCACATCTTTTTGTTTAAATTCCTGCTCTCTTTGTTGCACAAAAAATAATTTATCTAAAGGCGTAATTAACTTTCTGCCTAAAAATAATTCTGCTGGAGTTTTTCCCGTAGTATCATGATTTGCCGTTCTTAAAGCATAAGCTAATTCATTTATGTAGCCATCCCAGCGCTTGTGATGTGTGATCACGTAACTGCGAATTATTTTTACTATGTTTTTATTAACTCTTTCTGCTATGTCAGCCTGTAGTCTATACGGAACCATTTTGATATGGCGTATGCCAAGTCCATTGCATATGTTTTCAAATATTTGACTAATGAATTGTTTTCCGTCATCGCTAATGACTTTTATCGGTGCACCGTATTTTAAAATGTATCTGTGTAAGAATGCATCTGCGACTGTTTTGGCTGACGCGCGTTTAAGTGGAACAATTTCTGTCCATTTTGAAAAATGATCTACTATTACTAAAAGAAAACGATTTTTATTTAACTCGCTCTGGGGGAAGGGACCAAGAAGATCTATGCCTAAAATTTCATTCGGAAATGTAGCGCGAATGCTATTTAAGTACCCGGCCGGGCTGTAATTAATATCATTTATTAACTGACATTGATTGCAGGACCTGACATACGCCGTTACTATTTTGTATAATTGCGGGAAATATACCGCCTCGCGTACCCTTTTTAAAGTCTTTCTGACCCCTAGATGGCCCGCTGTTTTTGCTTCGTGCAACTCCTTCAAAATGCTTAATCGAAGCGAGGCTGGGATGACTGGTTTATACTCAAGATTTTCATTTGTTGTTTTCGCATAGAATAATATATTATCTATTATTTCACAGTTTTTTGCTCTATTTCTTATCGCATCGATATCTGTGTGCTCAAAGCTTTCGGGGTCTTTCAAATAAGCATAGATATTTCCAAATTCAGGATCAGCTTTCAGTTCAGTAATAACCGTATCTCTAGAATCTAAAATTTTTGAAGTCAACACAGCGCATTTAAGTTCATTTCCTTCATCGTCCAGTTTTATACGAGAAAGTGCGTCAGCTACATTGTTTTCCTTACCCGGTTTATATTTTATTGTGATATTATATTCTTGGAGTTTTAAAGCCCATCTTGTTAACCTGGGCGTTAGGTTTTTCCCCGAGTAAAGTCTACCAACAGCCGCATGATCCGAAAAGACTGTTACTGGCGATTTGCCGGAATAAACTCGAAATTTGTGTACAGCCATTAATACGGCTAATGTTTCTCTTTCTGTAGCTGTATAATTCCTTTGTGTCTGATTCAACGTTTTACTAAAAAATGCCAGAGGATGGTTATTTTGCATAAGAACCGCAACCACCGCATAGTCTGACGCATCTGCTGCAATTTCCAGGTCTTCGTCCCCCTCCGGGAATTTTAAAACAGGGGCATTAATAAGCGCTTCTTTTAATCTTTCAAAAGCTGTGTTAGCTTCCGCTGTCCACGTAAATTTACCCCTTTTTCTTTTGATTAGTGGTTCAACAATATTAGCGAAATCTTTTATGAAAGATCGATAGTAAGAACATAACCCAAGGAAGGAAGAAAGTTTCTTGGCGGTGTTGGGCGGTGGGAAATTCTTAATAGCTTTTATTTTTGAATCTTGCGTTTCTATACCCTTTTGCGAAATTTTATAACCGAGATATTTAAGTTCTTTAGTTGCGAACTTGCATTTTGAGGCGTTAATTGTAAGACCGGCCTCTTTTAATAATTTAAAAACTTGTTCTAGATCATTAATGTGTTGTTCCAACGTACTACTCGTTATAATTATATCATCTAGATAAATTAAAGTTGACTTTCCTAGGACAGGCTTTAGAACAATGTCCATAGCTCTCTGGAATGTTGATGGGGCCCCACACAACCCAAAAGGCATGCGTAAAAATGCATAAGTGCCCGATTTTGTTATAAACGCGGTTTTATGTATATCTTCGGGTCTCATAGCTATTTGATAGTAGCCAGACGTTAAGTCCAAAGTAGACATATATCTTGTCGATTTGATCTGTCTAATGATCTCGTCTATAACCGGCAAAGGGTAAACTGGAAATTTGGTAATACTATTTAGTTTTCTGTACTCAATAGCAAACCTCCAAGCCCTTTTATCCGAAGGAGGAAACTCGTTCTTTTTCCTACATAGTACGACTGGACTCGCGTACTCACTATTTATGGGCGTTATTATTTTATTCTTTAACATCTCCTGAATATGTTCTTCGATGATTACGTCTTTTTGTTTGTCATACCGATAAGGTTTAGTCCTACAAGGTTTTTCGGCATTTAATTGAATCTTGTGCGTCACTATTTGGCAGTTTCCTGGTTTTTCTGAAAACAAATGAGAAAAATTACTCACCACTTGCTGTATTGCTTTCCTTTCATGGTCATTCAAATGGCTAAGGTCCACTTGAGGTGTCTCCACAGGTTCCACCACCCTCTGGTCCATCTCCAACACCACGGAACTATCTTGAAAATTTAATTTGGCCCTCGCGGCCCTTAAAAACTCCATACCTAAAATAAGAGAGTTTTGCAGATCTTTCACCACAAAAATTAATACTTTGAGACTTTCCTCTTTTACCTGTAAGTTTAATGATAATTTCCCGATGCAGTGACATGTTTTTCCTTGCGCCGCTATAATTTCCGTATTTTTGGTTTTAAATAATCGTACCCTATAAAAATTCTTTTTGAAGAAATTTTCACTCATAAAATTTCCTTCTGTTCCTGTATCGATGAGGGCTTCTACTGCTACATCGCCAACCAGGACTTGTATAATTGGTAGCTGTGAGTTTTTTACGATGACCGTATTTAAATGTCTATTTGAGGGTTTTTTTAAAACTTCCGGGGTCTGGACCCTCCCTTTTACAGGCCCCTCTACTCGTTTAAAGCTTTCCTTTCAATCTGTGTCTTCTGGGTACGCGGATGTTTATTTTCAAATTTTCTTTTCGGGCCTTGACCTTCGAGTTTCGATGCGTTAGCTTGATAGCTCTTTCCCCCATAAGAGCGATTTCCATTTCTGGTTTCCTCATTTGAAAATTTCCTTCGGGTACTTTGAGAATATGTTTCCCCTCTCGCTTTTTCCGCTATTCTGCGATTTTGAAACTTCACCGCCAATTCGAAGAGTTCCTGCAATGTGCTTGGGTTTCTAATTTCAAAGTAGTCTTGAACAGCGTGTAACAATCTTGGTAATATTATTTCAATAATCTCCGCATCGGGTTTCTTTCCATACAGCATATCCGTTAGCTTGATTTTTCGTAGAATAAAGTCCGTCAATTCTGCTATATCCCGTTGATAGAAACTATATAGTTCGGCTTCCAGCCGTGCGCGATCTTTCACTATGGGGAAGGCCTTTACTAACGATTTTTTGAAATTTTCAAATGTATATGTCTGGCTTCCAAATTCCCCTAATAAAAATTTGCCTATATTTTTCCACCATAGCGCGGCCTGTCCTCTTAGTGCTGATGTGGCGATGGCAACTTTTTGTCTTTCAGGAACAGGGTAGAGCTGAAAGTGCTTTTCTAGACCTTCTAGAAATACCGCCACCGAATTTTTTCCGTCGAAATGGACGTTTGGCTTGATTGACGCTCTCAAAGTCTGGACCAGGTATCCAAATCCTTCTAACTGGCTTGTCATTTCTTGGTGTTGTCCAGCGGTTTCCATCCAATTTTCGGCCATTTCAGTTCGATAAGTTTTCGGGCGCCAATGTAACGTTGCGCGCCTCCAACTTGCACGCAACCAAGAGGTGACTGTGGAAACTGGATAAAATACAGAGTCTTGTGAAGGGTTTAAGTCCCTTTTTATTCAACGTAAAAATTACAATTGCGTGCTCTTGACGCTCACAGATTGCGCCAACTCGGCGGTCAAATAAAAATAATAACCTGAAAAGAAACTAAAGACAAGACTCTAACTACGAGGCTCTCTAAAAATAACTAACTCACCGCGTTTTACAATACCGCTGCTAATTCAGGAGACTTGAACGATTAACACTACTTCCCGCCAAGCACATAGGCCGAAACGCGGGGTTCTTCAATTTCTCGCTAACTACCTCCGCGCTCGTGAAGTAAGAATATCACACACCGAACTCGTTTCCTTCCTATTTAAATCATAATACTTCCGCTTATAATTTGAATCCTTGCGCGTTCTA
Source organism: Stegodyphus dumicola (assembly GCF_044657685.1). Taxonomy (NCBI): domain Eukaryota; kingdom Metazoa; phylum Arthropoda; class Arachnida; order Araneae; family Eresidae; genus Stegodyphus; species Stegodyphus dumicola. The sequence goes on from NC_140770.1 coordinate 107,551,310, forward strand.
CTAAAATTTACATATTCTGGCATTGGCAGTTCCGGGGGAAAGTAAGGCTTGACAGGAAAGATAGTTTAAACTTAAAATAAATGTTAGTTAAAATAAATATAAACCCTACAAGTGTGAAGGGGGTCAAAATGAGAATAATTTTTTATTTGTTAAAGAGCTTTTAATTTTGTGAGCAATGTTTTTGCTGATGTGAAGCAGCATTTGCAGCTGTAATTTGAAGGTACAGGTCACGGTTTTTCAATCGCTGTTGAATCTTTGCAATACTCTTATCCATTCGAAGAGCACCATCGTGTACTCACCATCTGTACTACTTCACGCCATCACGAAATCGTTTATATAAACGAAGATTGTGTTAACGTTTAATCCTCGAACACTTTATACAATATTTTAAATGTTTCTAATGCTGTTTCTTTCCTTTTACAATAAAATTTTATTATTTTTTCCGCAGCTTTCGAATTCATAACAATAGATCTTCACTGGATCAAAGCAAACGATTAACTACGCAAAAAGTTATATCCGTAAGCAAAATCTTATTAAAAGAAAATTTTGAGTGGTCATAGTAATAAATACTGTCAGTGATCATTTGGTAGGTTTTCTGAAATTTGTTAAAGAAATTAGGTTTAAAACTTTGTAACCGCAATGTATGTTTATAGCCGTTTACCTTGCTGTATGAGGTACTTCTTTAAAGCATCAGTTATGTTTTGTTCACTTGCATGATTATTAAAATCTCATTGAATCTATAGTATGCAACTATATTAACAAAAATGTCTACTGTTATTTAAATCGATGTTATTGTAAGTATATGGCTGTGAAATTATTTTATTATTTTCTTCCTACGCTTATCGTTTAAAGAAATAAAAATTTGACTCATTACTGACATCGTAAATAATATTTACAGAAAATTTTATTCGCCTGTTTTCGCTGCATATAACGAAAATAGTCAATATCAAGGCTAGAGAACAAACTTTCTTAACACTGTATTTGCTTGAAAGAGGTTTTTAGTGTATTTTGGAAGTGTTTATTTTCTATTGTATTTAAAATTATTAACAGTTACCTGAAAATTTATGGTGATTTTTTGCCACGAGATTATGGATAAAAGCATAAAAGTGATGTTCTGCATATGACTTTCATTTTTTGCGCATAAGATGACGTGATTTTTATACGAGTCGCCGCATTTGCTTTAAGAAGCTACTGCCTTCAAATTATTATTATTTTTTTTTATTAGTGTAACTGCTAGTGCATTATGTTCCATGTTCTTTTTGGCTGCAATCTTCATATAACTAGCATTTTATTAGAGTCTATAAATAAATCTTGGAGATAATAGGGTATATGCTGGAAAAGAAATTTTTTTCTTATCTTTACCCTGTTCTTCAAGTACTTTTCTTGGATTGGCTTTTATCGATCAGAAGCTTTTATGTAACACATAAATGGATGTTTTTCTAGACATAATCCAATGAAAAACTAATTTTCTCCTCAGAATGTACAATGCCTCACAGATCAAACTTCTTTGATTTCCAGAAATAAAATAAAAACTTTTAAAATGTATTAAACTAGTGGAATGAGGTTTTTTTCATCTTTTATATTTATGTTCTTTCCCAGTTATCACAGAAATAAAATATTGGGCTTAAAAATTAGTATTTTCTTTTTTTTAGGTTGTAAAATCCTATCCTGAAAGTAATCCAACAAAAGTAAAATATAAATTTATTAAACTTTTCCTAACAGTTTTTTTTATTAATATTAGGTTTCTAAAAGATTTTTGTCTTGTTAGCAGAGTATTCTAGTAGATGTTTTATTATTTATAGCCTAAATTTTTCCACTGGTTTTTCATTGCTAATTTAAATTGTTATTTTGAAGAACCATTTTGTTTTCTAATTTTATTAGCCCAAGGGCTATTAGCCTCGAAACTCCATTTTGCTCCGAATCACTAAAGCGTTGAATTACTTTCCAAATTGTTGCCTCCAAATATTATCGCCCTGTATTATATTTAAAGAAATTAAATAATGAAGAATCTGCATGAATGTACGTATGTTTCTTGCATTGTTAAGAAACAACAGTATTTAGAGCCATCAAATTCTGAATAACATAGTCCTCCACCCAAATATGGGCATCTGGAAGCCCGAATCTTGAATTTCGTATTTGTTTTATTATCTAGTTCGTACTTTTTCAAACTTTAACGAATTAAGAAACTCAACGATTTCAAAGCGAGCAGTGGCAACGCACTGCTCGGGATAAAATATTTTTATCTCCAGCGCGAGAGACTGTCTATCGGAAATTCTAAAGATATGCTGTTTTTAAATATTTTAAATATTTTTTTAATGGGACGTTAGCGCAAATGCTTTCAAAACATGTATGTGTATGTAAAGGAAGAAAACGCCCCTTTGGGCATAATATAAAATCTGAAAGCTTTCAGATTTGTTTTGTTACGTTGTTTTCTTCCTTCACGTTCGTACGGGGTTCGTGTGGATTTGGAGTGAATAACGACGACACTTGATGTACCGAAACACACTTTATATCGCCAATATTAACCAGGACTGCTCCAAAGTCACTTTTTACAGTCGTCGAAGATAAACACGCTGGAACAATCAGTGACACAGCCTTCACACTGTCAGGCAATAACGGAGACAGCTGCACTGCAAAGCACCAGAGTACAATAGTACAGCTCCCAACTCTGCTCGGTCGTTCTCGGAACTCCACGTACTCTCGAGACTCTCCACGCTGCAACTCGCGATGCACTCGACGACATACAGAGCACAGCTCCCGACTCTTCGGTTCAGTCGTTCCCGGAGCTTAACACACTCTCTCGACGATGCACTAACCGCGATACACTAAGAGACTTCGATGCACTCAACGACCCATTCGGCACTCGCTGGCAAGCTGTCAACTCGATCGTCTCCGCACGGACTAACTAGATGAGACACACTAAATCGTACTGCGGACCAGCAGGGTTTATATAGCTTTCGGCTTGTGTTCGAGAACATTCTGTGCTAGACCGATAAGAATTCGTTTTAGAAGGTCTTTTGGCGACAGAATTGGCGATATGCCATGAACGGATGTCATCGCCAATTTTATCGCCAAACGAGCGATTTCTCGCCAAATTTGGCAACCCTGCCGGCCTTGCTATTTTATGGCAACCCTAAAACTACTTTTCAGGGAAGTCATCTTACCGCTCCTGTACATTTCGTAACAGTTTATTCCCTTTCCGCAAATAATATATTGAATATGGTTTAAATCTGGATGTTGAGGATGTAGTTTGAACAGTTCCAACATTATTGAGCAGCAGCCTGAATCTCATATTTATAGCAATATGCTTGATGCTACTTGAAATTATTTTGCAGGCCAAACTTTTGCGCCAATGAAGCCAACTTTTTCTTTAATATCAATTCTACATAATCCTTTATCGTACCAATCACAATTTTAAATAGCGACATACAACCCTCTGCCATTTTTTAGTGTTGAAATTAATTTCACTTTTCGAAATTATTCTTCGATTCTTCTTCCTGGTCAATTCAAAGAAAGATATTAAATTAGTTCCTGCAATAAAATATTATTTTATTTCAGCGTTCAGAGTTCATTTTTCTTGCATGCTAGTATTAATTTAGTTTCTTTTGTCAAATGTTATCTTATGTCGGTATTCAGCATTCATATTTCTCATAAATTTTGTGGAAGAAAAATTTTCTGTTCTAGTAATGCAGAATTTTTAACTTGGCACTCGACCATTATACCTAGCATATCGAATTATTATTTTAAGAGCCTTTCAATCGAAGAATACTCTATATAATTAGTAAAGTTCTTCTTCGTGTTTGCGATTACCCAGGTTTCGATTATATTAATTATTTGACATAATATTGTGTTTTATTTCACAAAGCATCATACATGGTCTCTAGGGTTACCTAAAATTTTGAATTATGCCATACATTTTGTAATGTCACTTTATAATAGCATTTTATAATGCCAAAAATTGATATGTTCTTTAAAGGAACTATTTCAGCAATTCGATCTCACTTTTATTAGGGGCAAATGATGAAACAACTGACGAAGTTTCATGAAATGTTAAAATAGTACGAATATTTTTAAAAAATGTTTTCAAAGAATTTAAGAAAAACAATTTTGCAGATATTGTCTGTTGTGTTTTGATACAAAATAATTCCGTAAATTCACATATTATATTTATTACAGATGACTTGACTTACAGTCTAAATGAGTATCCGAATACTTTTATGACATAATCTTCTCACTTTGAACATAAATTGTTAATTTTTAAGCTCGATATTTTATTTTTGAGAAACATATCTAGAATTTAAGGAATGTTAAATAAATGTACACTTCAAAGAAAACCATGTTCTAATTTCAGTTTGATGCATTTAAATATTTTGACATTATTTTCAGAAGCTAAGTGTCTTATTACTTTTGTCAAATACTGTAGAGTATATCTTGGAAGCAAATAAAGGGCTTCTAACACTGTAATGTAAGCACACATTTGAAAATTGGATGTGCAATCGGCGTCTCTGTTCCTATAAATTTATTTTAATAAATTCATATAAACAAATGTGTCGCGCAACTTCAGTAAGATTATTTTAATGAGTTGATGTAAATAGTACATTAGCAATAAATAGTGTGCATTACGGCGATTCTATTACTAGCATTACGGCCATTTCGGCCTAATATGCTTACGGTGAACGGTCATATGACCGCAACTTAGTTGATGGAAAAAATTATTTAATTTTTTAAAATAAAATAATTTACTTTATTAAATGTATTTTGGTTTTACGGTTAAAAAATTTCAATTTTTTTATTATTTTATTTTATTTTACGGAAAAAACAATTTTTCTTTTAAAACATAAATAATTAATATTCATTAAAAAAAATTTTTTTTGCACGATTGGCTGTGCCAGCTCAACATTACTCCTTAAATTTTTATTAATTTAAAGAAGTAAAGAAATTGCTTGCAGCAACATGTTACGGTCAATTTCTTTGCTTCCCCCGCAAAAATTTCTTCAACTAATCTGCTTTCTTCTTTTCTTAAATAAGGATGTCCATTTACAAAGTATTTTGTTTTACACCAGCTAAAACCAAAATTTTAAGCCGAATTTTTCGGAGTTTTCGGCATATATTATGAATAAAGTGTTATCTTGTCTTTGTAGGAACAAATGTTAAAACAGTTCTCAGTAAAGGTATTCCACACCTCTGAAGGAAGAGCAAATGGATCAGTTAGCAATATTTGCGATCTAATTGACTTAGGGTCATAGCGCAAATATTTCATTATTTCCAACAATCTGTTCCCAGGCATTACTTTGCTAATGTAACAGAACAATAAAAGCGTCTAGCACATCAAAAGCCCAGTTCCAGTTTAGATTTCCTGGCTTTTGAAAAGCCTCCGCTTCAATGCATTGCTATATGTGATACAATATTTTTTCATTGATAAAAATCTCCATGCAACTGTTTGTGCTCCCATCAATTACTTTTAGCAAAAGTATTTGGCTCATTCGCTTCTCGCGAAACATTTTGAACAGGAAGTCTTCCGAGTAAATTTCCTGAAAAGCCATCTTTGTTATTTCATCCCCCCTTTTTTGCTATTGGTGGGCACTTGGCCGACTTGGGCTTGGCCACTAACTAAGGCCGGAAGTGGTAGCCACTTTATTGGGAAATCACCTAATAAGTGAGCACAGTTACCTTCTATGAATGGACTGACAGTTACAGCCATGCTTTATCTGGGATTCGAATTCAGACCTTTCGGAAACGCAGTAGGTTCCCCTAACCACAGTACTGTCTGGTCGGCTTTACAGTTTGTTTAATTCCCTTCCTTTTTCAAAATACCAAATTTGTCTTCATTTTCTTATTGGAGTGTGAATTGTTCAAAACTTGGAGTCTTATTGGACCATGGTTTGTCGTCATTTTGGACCATCTACTTCCTTGTCCTCCACTAAATTCTTGATCAAGGCTAAGTCCTTAACCTGTGCAACTTCCTTTTGCTAGGATTTTATTTATGAAATCTATAAAATATGTGTAAATGATGGAGGAATGTCTTGTACTTACTCCAGAGCTGATGATGAACAAATCTTCATCAGATAAGCCAGAACAAATTCCTGTATTATATTCTTCACGGGGAGTAAATTTTGAACCCGATTTGTCATTGAATAATTCGTGTAACAGTTTTACTAATTTATCTTCTGACAGATATTATCTTTTAGTGGTTCTTCACGACATGTTTCATAGAAAAAAGCATTTTCAGGTAAAAAGTAATGGTCAGAATTGAATACGCGTGGAGCATGCTTCCAGCTACACCAGCAAGGCATGCGGAAAAGGAGGGAGAAAATACCTTATAATTTTGTCAGGCTTAATGGATAAATGCTGAATTCTCATTTCAGGTTCGGCATCAAATCTTTTGGGGTATTTAGTTTTGTCGACACAGAAGTTGAGAACATTATTTCGTACATCCATGCATTTGCACATGGTAAAAGTGCCAATACGGCCTTTTATGATAACTGAGGATATTCATCTTTTAAACTGCACCAGAATTCTACTAAAGGATAAATTTTAATTTTTTTTGCGTCGATGAGTTATTTCATCGAAAGTTTCGAATTTTTCTGCTAACATGGTCGAAATGAAGATCCACTGACAATAAAGAAGTTTTTAATCCACAACTCATTTTGATATTTAGTTTGCTGTTCGTTTTAAAAACGTTGATTAAAAGCTTCACTCAAACTTTTCAGTTGCTGAATAATTTCTTCAATAAATGTCTCCACTACTTAGAGCCCTTTCTCTTCAGAAAAGCCTTTCATTGCTGGAAAGTAATCAAAATCGTTGAAGCGCACACAAATTGTCCGAAATTCTGTCTTTTTCTTAAAGCCAAGAATTGTTTTCATAAGGCGCAACTACATTTACTTGTTTGGCTTAAAGGGTTAATAATTAAGTTGAATAATCTTTATAAAATTGTCACTTAAATAGGCAATTAAGCAGCTAGTTTGTATAAAATAATCGACTATTCAATTCAAATCTGTATTTTATAAAAGATCATACACCTTGTTCCATACTAAAAAAAATGCGATTAGTATCTTCTTTCCTGGAGATAACCATCTGACTTCAGTATACAACTGAAGAGATGTATAAACACTTCCCATCTCTTCCCATAATATTTTGAATAAATAATTATTTAGAGATCGAAATTTTATGAACTTAATGATTTTGATGACCTCATCAAGGGCAGTCTATAACTAAGGAATATATATATATATTACAGCAAGTGTCTGCCTTATATGCCGCAGTGGGTATTAGAATAGACTTCGGTGATATTTTTAATAAGTTATACGGCCTCATTAATTATGTCATTATTACAGACAGCCTTTACTCCATTGGTACAGATATCAATGCAGTCATTTAATGGTATATTATTTTCTCCAAGAAAAGAACTTAGGACCAAAGATTTTTACTCTAGTAAGTAGTACGTGTTGGTAGAGATGTGCATAATAGAATATTCTTCAGAATGCGTTCTCATGCTGATACATAATAATGACAATTAATATTGCAAGAACAGTTACATTGGTAAGATTCATGGAGTGTTTTATGGAGGCTTCGTAAGAGAAAAACTACTCAGGAATAATCATTAATTGAACAAAATAAAAGAATATAGAAAGGATATGCATGTATGTAGTGACTACATCCAGTTTTGTTATTAGTATATACTCTCAGATTACAGGAATATTTATATTTGAAACCCTAGTGAAAACGGTATAATATTATTTGATATTTAGCTATTCTTTGATGACTGTTATTAATATAATAACTATTCCTTGGTGATCATAAGACTAAAAATTTCACATGATGCACTTTTAAAAAAGAAGGTATCATGAAGACCATTACGCAAAATCATAAATTATTAATCTTAAGATTTTTGTCGATTTCAACGAATAATATTATATCGATGTCAGGTTGTAACGTCAAGATTGTAGAGTCACTGGGTATTTTTTGGAGCAGGAGACGTGAAAAATGTGCAATGTCTTCACCGGGACTCGAAGCTGGCCTCTTTGTGGTGCAACGGTGTGTAACCGTTACACCACGAAGGAATGCTGGAAGGAGGGATAAAATACCCTATATATTCCTCCATGTAAAGAGCGGCTGGGGATTAGAGGACCCAGTCGCCAAATCCTCACGGTGACGAATTATTGTCTACCACCGTTTTCAGTTCGGGAGCCGCTGAAGACTCATTAGGTTATTTTGAAGCATGAGACAAGAAAAATGAACAATGCCCTCGCCGGGACTTAAACCTGGACCTCTCGAATACGCCCTGAGTGTGTTACCATTAAACCACAAAGGCTTGCTGGAAAAAGGGAAAAAATACCTCATAAGATTATTATTGCAATAATAGTACTATTTTTTATGCTTAAACCACCTAAAATTTTTTGTTATTATTCTTGTCGAAGTATTAGCAAGACCACTGAATGGACATATTTTATTCATTTTGTTAAGTCTTAAAAGTTAACTTTGATCACTTATGAAGAGCTGAAAGTAAGAAAGAAAGCTGCGATTTAGAAAGTTACTCCACAATCAAATCCTTCGGAGTGTTTACCGTTCAATTTTCCAAATTAAAGGGAAATTTTTAAAAATTAAAAGATAAATTTGTAGGAAACATGAGAACAAATGTTTCTTATTAATTAAGGCATAAACAGAATCTTCACTTTTTCACATTAGAAGTTCAATGATTAAATTTTTGTTATCTTAAATATTCTCTATTTAAGTGATAATTTTAATTTCATTAAACTAATTTTTGTACGACTAATAATTTCGTTTCATTTATACATGTTAGCATATTTAAAAAATAATATTAAAATTCTTTTTGTAATATTCAGCGGCGTCATCTGTTTGCATGAGAAAGGAAAAAAATCATGCTAACCGCATGAGAACTTTTACGACGTCTTAAAGCCGTTCGTCCGATGTTTCATGTTCAATGTTTTATCCCTCCCAGGCATCACAAGGATCGTCATACCTTCCAAAGACAATAAGTAACAAACTTCTCCTTTTAAAACAAATTAAGGGATTCAATTCTACTTTTCAAAGCCAAATTCTAGCCGAAGTGAGTAAAAGAAAGAGGTCTAAATCGCATACATTCGTGCATCAAATTTTATTCAGCAGAAATTCTATGGGCCCAACAGCGGCCGAGCGGTAAAGTCGCTGAACACTGGTAGCTCGGTCCGAGGTTCGAATCCCGCGAACGGGCTGGCTGCATGTGTGTTTTCGTGGCTTTCCCCATGTGTAACGTGTATACGAGCCAGTTTCCCTTAGAAAGTCCTCCACGAAGGCATCCCTCCCCTTAGGCAGATAGCCGTAGTGTGTTTTGCCATAATTAAATACACCAACACCATCAGCAGAAATTCTGTTTTCATTGATAATTGATCATTGATCACATGGTGTACTGAGCATATTACTAACACACATTTTTGGTAATTATGCCCTAAGGCATTGCCAATAATAAGATAAAATTGTTTTAAAATTTATATCTGAATACCTCTTATTCTTCAGCATATAACATTTACCCAAATCGAGAAGATAAATAAAAAAAAAAAAAAAAAAAAAAAAAAAAAAAAAAAAAAATTCCAACTGAGATAATATTTGAATAGCTTACTTTTCAAGATGGTAATGAAATTTGATTATTTGTACCTTTTAATCAGTATGTAATTTTTATTTGTTTATTTATTTTTTGTTATTTAGCCAAAATCTTTCCATTCTTACGTTTTAATGCATCGTTAATTGTTTTTAGTTGATATGTGTACGTTACATTTTTTGATGCATTCGCGTGTTTCAATATGACTTTTTCTGATGTCATACTATTTCATTCTTTTGTCTAAACGTCGCAGAAGGTTTTCTAAAAAGATTTTAGTAAAAAAAATCCAGTAATTAATAAATTAAATAATAAATAATAAAAAAATATCACCAGGTATTAAAGGCAGGGTAGTAATTCTGTCATTTGGAGAAAAGACAAAACTAAATTCATGGGAGGATCAATGAGCTAAATAGAAGAAATTCCTTATTACAGGGTCTCCCGACCTTAAGGTTAGGCAAAGATCAGTGGCGTAGCGAGGGAAAGAGCAAAGGGTTTATCGTGCTCCAGGCGCCGCTCGCAAAGGGGCGCCAAATGATCCCGAAGGCAAATGATTTTACGGAAAATTTAAGTTTTTATTTTGGTCGTTTTCTGTAAAATATATTTTAAATTAATTGTAATAAAATGAATTCTTTGCTTTCTTGATCTGTCTGATAAAATATGCTGTAAATATTTATCTTTGCCGTAACACAATCAAATATCTCCGTACGCAAAACGTTCCTTCGTCTTCCTTTCTGAACACTTTATTTTTATAAAATAGTGATAAATTTTTGTTTTTTAAACGAAATGCATGAATCACGCTTATTATTTTGAAACGAACACAATACACTATTTTAAGCCCTTCGACCTTGAACTATTACTAATTCAGCGGCCTAACTACAACTGTAGATATCTTTGATTATGCATTTTACTTTTTAACATCTACTCCACAATTTTATTATTCAGTAAACAGTATAAGAGTGAAATTGTTAACATTGAAGTAAAGTAATTGAAGAGATAGATAATATTCAGTACTTGTTTGCATTTTGCAATAAAGGAAGTTCTTCTTTTTATATTTTATTTACTGTTATTGTGTTGTTCTAAAATAATGTGTTAATTAATGTAATCAAAATCAATTTTTCATTTAGACAATGTCAATGCCAAGAAGAAAACTTAGTGGTTCTCAAAATAGGAAAAGAAAACTAGAGTAAGAGAAAGAACCTCAAAACTCCAGAATAAGAATAGACTCAAATTTAGTAAAAAAAAATCGCAAAAGAAAAAAACCAGAAAATAAGAGGGATAAAGTAAAATTAGAGTCAGAATCAGATTCAGGTTGTACTCCTAACTGCTGTTACGCGATAGCACATCACAACAAATACAAGACTCTGAAGATGATGAAGATGGGGACCCAAGTACATCAAAAGTTTCAAATCCATGTCCATATCTAATAAAATGCACAGAAAATGCAACAGAAACACTCACTCTAATTCCGGACGTTCTGGAGTTCAAAGATATTGTTTACTTAAAATTCATTAATAATCTTCCAGTAATATTGAACCAACTTCGCACAGAAATGGTTATTTGTGAATTCTGTATATTTCAAAACAAATCCAGTCTATAAATGCAGTAACAATATCAGCTAATGGTCTAAATTTTTATTTTATCGATGGGATGATAATGAAGAAGTATTAAAATGATATTAATCGATCTCGTTTATTATATTTACCAAAAAATAATGCAGGAGACTGCTTTTATTGCTTACTATTTATTACATCAAATTCCGCTACGCAGTCATCTTTTGTAACAGCAGCTGGCTTTAATAAATGGAAGAAAAGAAGATAAATTGATTAGCCAAGTCCAAATCTGCGAAAATCATTTACAACTTAGAAAGAAGATTTATTAATAAAAGGAAAAAAAAATTTAAATTAATTTAATTTTTAAAAAATGAATCATTAGAAGCAAATATACAGTCCGAAAAAGAACGGTGGCGGAATATATTGCAACGAATATTAGCTTGCATGAAGTATCTGATTATACATATTCTTCCTATATGTGTCCATGTTGAAAATCTAGCTCTTCAAGTTGGTACAAATTTCGGAAACATATTATCTTTACCTAAACTTGTAGCTCAGTTTGATCTACTACTATAGCTAATCATTTTAAAAACGCCATGAAAAAGCCAAGAACTGTCTCATGCCTATCAACACAAATTCAGAATGAATTTATTCATCTTGTGGCATCCCTACTTCGAAATGAACTAATACGTGACATCAAAAGAAATAAATCTTACCAACTTTCATTTGATTCGACTCCTGATATCGCTCACCGAGAACAAATGTCGCAAGTCTTTATGTGGATATTGATTTTACCAACAGAAAAGTTTCTATTAAAGAATCTTTCTTGGGATTTACTGAAATAGATGCTAAAGATGCAGCCTCAGTTGAAAATACAGTTTTAGAAAAATTAAATTCCGATCAGTTTTCTTAAACAAATTGTAGATCACAATGTTATGATAATGTTTTGGTGGTGTTAAGTCATATATCTGGCGTTCAAAAAAGAATTATGGGAAAAAATAATAACACATTATTTGTAAGTTGTGATACATAGTTATTAAATTTAGTAGGAGTTACTGCAGCTAAGTAAGATCCAGTCATTGCAACATATCTCGGAATAGTTGAAAACATATATCTCTTTTTCTTAAGTTCGACAGTGCGATGAGGAAAATTAAAAAAGGCTTTAAAGAAAACTAAAAAACGTGCATCTAGCATACGATGGAGAGCCAGAGTACAAGGGGTTGACGTTATTGTGGATGGGCTGGAAGAATTAGCAGAACTATTCGAGAATTAGCAGAGGACAGTACTACTCCAAGTGACACTAGATGTGAAGCTACAGTTTTATTGCAGAATACGCTTCTTTTAATTTCATAACTTTATTCCGTTTTGGGGATAAAATTTGAGGAGAACTGATATTGTGCAGCAGAGTTACAAAATTCTAAAATGAATTTTAGAGAAACATTCCATGATCTTGAATCATTAGCGACTCAAATTGCAGAAATTCGAGACGAGATCTGTGAAGAGGCCATAGGAAAGGCTAAGTCTATTTGTGAAAAAGGGGGGTATTGATACAACAAATCCGTGTTAGAAGACACCGAAAATTGCCCGAAGAAGTGGTTAGAGGTGTTGGCCTTTCCACAGAAAGTGAAATTTCACGCCTTATGAAAAGCGTTCTTGATCTCTACAGCAGAAAATAATAGATGATTTACATGACTAAGTGATCTTAATTCCAAATTTGGCTTTTTATTGGAGTTTGAAAATTTATTAAACAAGGATAATGTCGATAACTATCTTGAAAAGAATTGTAAAAATTTGGGTGAATTTTATAATACAGATTTTAATGGAACAGAACTCTACGTAAAAATATGTAACTGCAAAATGTTACTCCACAGTAGAAAAGAAATTGAATCTGAAACTCTATTTCCTAGCTTTATAATCTCGCATGTAGAAGGTGTTTTCTCGAAAACTGAGAGCCGCACTTCAAGTACTCCTTACTATTTCGGTATCAATAGCTAGCTGTGAACTTTCGTTCAGCAAATTAAAATTGATTTTGACATATTTACAATCAGCAATGAGTCCAGATCGCCTAGTTGACCTAGCATTTTAAGTGTAGAGAGAGGAAAATTTGAAATGATCGACTTTGATGAAGTAATTTATAAATTTACTTCATCAAAGACAAGAAAAATATATACAAAGTATTTAATTGTATTAATGGGCTGGTTTGGTTTATTTGATTACGGCAAAGTACTCCAGAGATATCTGCCTAAGGGAAGGGTTGCCTTAAGGAAGACTTTCTAAGGGGAACTGGCTCGTATACACGTCACACATGGAGTAAACAAACGAAAGCGCCCATGAAACCAACTCCTTTGAGGAATTGGAACCTCGGACCAAACTACAAGTATTCAGCGACTTTACCGCTCGCCCGCTTGTGAACTTAATTTTGTTATCATTATTATTATTTACTTATACGTGAATGTTTTTTATTGTTTAAAAACTGTATTTTTTAAAAACAATTATATAAATATGTAAAATAAATAATATCTTTTTAACTAATTCTAGATGACAGTATGTCCGATTTTTCCACTGAAAAAGATACATTTCCGAATCCAATCCTAGTTTTGACTTTTTTAAATAGATTCTTTATCTCAGATTTAAAGTCCAGCCTGATCCTGTGTCCCTGTTTGTTCCGAAAAACGGTATAGTATTTTATAGAAGTGTAGTTAGGTAGTGACTATTCGTAATATGTTTCAGAGTATTTTAAGGTAAATAGTGTATTTCTTATTATTTGTATTATATTCTTATTAGAGCATATACTATATATTATATTACTATATTTTTGGGGAGGGCTCCAAAAAGGTATTGTACCAAAGGCTCCAGTTATGCACGCTACGCCAAAGGCCAAGATCGCAGTTATCATTTGCCAAGCTCGTGAAGCGCGAATATAAGATTAAACGACACAATATATATATATATCAGAATAACAATAATACTCACATATTGTTTTCTAAGAATATTTTTAATGTTCATTATCCAAATTTGCGTGTGTGTGATGACTTCCCTTAAATAAGAATGAGTCTAAAATTTTCAAAGCCAATTTTAACATATCGTTATCTTCCTCCATGTGAATGGGAAATATGCTAATGCCAGAGGGTTATGAACGCATCGCTGGGGGGGGGGGAACTTTTATGTGGAAAACTTTCTGAAAGTCTATAAAATTCAGTAATAGCTCAAAGCATATCACCGTTCGCTTCTTATATGCTTCGCGACATTTTAGCAACTTTCTTCAAAAAAGTGTTTTATGTATACCGTTTCGGGAAAATTTTTAAAAAGCTTTCCTAAAGAAGCTCTTAGGGAATTTTCAGTCTTTCGAAATGAGAAAGCCTTAGAAAACATTTAACTCTATAAAATAGATAAAATAATCATAATAAACAAGATTTTGCCAATAGATTTATTAGTTCACTATCATAATAAATATTTTTGCTCATTTTCTAGACTGTCGTTAAATCAGAAGTATTATAAAATGTATACGTCTCTTTAAATAATATAAAGAATTATACTTTTTAAAGATTAGAAAAAATAAAAAGTTTGAAAGCATTCAGATTTTATATTACGGCCAAAGGGGCGATTTTAACGTTTTGTATGTTTATTACCTTTATTTATTAAATATCATGCTCTTTGCACTTAAACCATAAAATTCAATTCAACAGCAATATTGCAAAATAATTTAAAAAGAGCATATCTTTAAAATTTCTGATACATAGTCTCCCGCACTGGAGATAAATTTTTTTTTAATCCCCGTAGAGTGTTGCCATTGCTCATTTTGAAATCGTTGTGTTTGTTAATAAAAAATTCTTTAATGTTTCACAAAATATGAAATAGATAATAAAACAAATTTTAGATTCTAAATTTGGGCTTCCAGATGTTCACACTTGAATGGAAAACTACGTTATTCAAAATTTGATGTCTCTAGGTACCGTTGTTTTTTCACAGTGGGAGAAACATTCATACATTCATGCATATTCTTCATTATTTAATTTCTTTGCCTATAATAGAGGGCTGTAATATTTGGTAGCAACAATTTGAAAAGTGAAAAGTTTTTACTTTTTTTTTTTTCTCTCAGCATTTTAGATAGGATAATAAGAAAATGTATAGGGAAACGCCACAGAGTTCCAAAATGAAATCAATAACCCTTCTGGGCTAACGCTCTTTGGGCTAAAAATAAAGCGATAAAAAGTATACTAGACACTATACTACATAGTTTTTCTAATTGAAAAAACTTACATCGCAAACCAGTAAATATGTTTCAGAAACCTGTTCAATATGCTATCTTAAATTAAAATTACCATTAATGAGGAAAATGGTGTTATACATCATACTGTACATAGACAGATTTGTTTTTTAAGTATCACATTTTTAAATTAAAAAGAAGTATCACTCAGCACGAAAGTTATTTGTCAGCACTGACAGACAACGGAGAGCGACTTCATGTTAACTCTGGGAAATGACTTTTTTCTCGTATTTCTGAAGTCTAGAACAAAACCGAAGGTAATTCAATGTTAAAAATTCTGATTTCGACTTTGCGACAGACTATTTTTGTGTATTTTATGCTTAAATTCTAATTAGAAATAGTATCAAAATAATTTAAATGTGAAAAATAATCTACCAATTGTAATAGATATTTCATAACCCTCACCCCCAAATTCGGAAATAATCACGGAAATTCCCACCTTTGTAAACTTACTACCGTTGTTATAGATAATAGGGTTTTAGGTATGTCAAATATTTTTCTAAAAATGGGTTACATTTTGAAATGTTATTGACTTAGCATATATAAAAAAGCAGATTTCTTTGAAAAAAAATTGAAAGAGTCAGAATTTCAATAACTCGTGAATTTAAACATTCTTAACAAATTAAGAACGAGCTTATATTAATTTTGCTAATCTATTTTGTGATATGTTTTGACTTTTTTTTCTCTCAGCGATTTAGATAGGATAATAAGAAAAGTTTAAATGGTGATAAGAGGTATACTGCCCTCAAATAAAATTTTCATAGCGATTTCAGTGAAAAGTTTGAACTTCGTGTAAATTAAAAAACATTTTTTAAAATGAACTAAATTTATATTAAGTTCAAATACTATATACATCATTATAAAACTACTCATATTAAACTGGCCTTAAAAACTACTCATATTTCATTCGAAATCATTGAATTTTAATTTAAATTATCATATTATTTGAGACCCCCCCCCTCCCTTTTAAATTTTATAAATTTATTATTGAAATTTCGAAAATAAGTTTAGACATATTTAAAGTTGCAAAACAGTACAGTCTAATACCTGAAGAGTTTACCATTAAAATTTTATTGGTAAATTCCTCAGGAAATAAATTAAGAAATATTGAAATATTAAAAGATATAAAAATGTAACTGAAGCTTAATCTTGGTTCGTAGAGTTTAGTTTAACACTTGAAATGGTTCTAAACTGAGCAGTTACGATAGACCTACTTACTCCTGAATTAATCTGCTAGAAATTAAAGATATAAAATTTTATATTAAATCGAAATGTTCAAAACAGCAGAAGATTGCTGAAAAATTGTGATATATTCAGCCGTGCACTAACTCTACGTTGATACCTGTGCACTTATTTAATAAAGAAAAGACGTAACCATTCAGGACATAGCTGTGCACTTATTTCGCTGGATTTATTTGTGCAAGAGTCTTGCAACAATTACTTCCAATGGCAGTACTTTCTATTTTTCCAGGACAAAGAAATCCGGCATGCCTATACTTTCGTCCAATATTTTGAGAATTTTATATAATAATAACATTGGCATTGTTTCGGTTGTTGCCTAGTACCTGATTTTAGACAGTTCATCTGTTCGGACGAAGACAGGTCCTGCCAGAATCATCGTCATATTCAGGAGCAATTCATATCAATAGTATCGCTAAGTGAAGTTATGAAAAGTTGACTTCAGAAACGAAGCAGTAGAATACCTGTTCATTGGGGGGAGGGAAGGTCATGTGTTTGAATTCCGGAGTTAACATTAAGGTTAACATTCGAAGAGCTCAGCTTTCAGATGTAATTAAAGAACTGCATTTCACTTCACTTCATTGTTGTTTTCTGATTATTGTATTCTATTATATGGTTTTTCTCAGTTAATGAAGAAAGGCTCCTGAGTGATGATAATGCTTAATAAAATGATAAAATAATTTAACTCTTTTAATGTTGGGCAGCTTTAGTTTTCAGTAGAATATTTTTATGAGGATATCAATGCAGCCATTACAGTTTATTGATTTCTGAAAGTTGATGTTGGTCCTCTTTTTTTAAATTTTTAGTTTAATTTAATTAAAAATATTACGTATAATTTTATGTGTTTGTGAAAAAATCTCGTCATTAAGATCCCGCTGAAAGAAATAGTAATATCTCAAGTAAACCTAGTTTGAAAACAACGTGTTTAGGAGAAAGAACAATCTCAAATATGAAATAATTCAGAATATTTTCCTCCTTTGCACGTCGGTTGGTCGGAAATACTTCACATAATTCAAAGACTGCTTTTAATTCCGATTTTAAAAGCTACCAAAATCTTAAAACGACATATGTTACAAACAAATATATGCTTTTTTGTTCATTTAATTTACTGATAAAACTATGCATGCTTGTAACTTTGCCTCAAATATGTTTTAGAATATAAGAATTGGTAAATTCGATCAAAAAATTAAAACGAGTTACCTAATATTTCATTATTTTGTGATCTAGGATTTAAAGAAATTATATGCATTGTAATGTATTATGTAAAACTACTGTATAGTATGTAAAAAACTGAACGCAGTTTAGGGTGTCATTAGCTTCACAGCCAAAATATGAAATCAACAAACAGCTATTTTTTTATTTTCGAAAGACAGTTTTTTTATTAACCAATGAAGTATACTATCAAGTGATGTTTGCAATTCTAGTTGTTATAAAACCAATTTTTTATAATCTTTCATTTATTTGATTTTTATTTATGTCCTTTCTATATATATAACTTTCAAAAAGATACTTAATATTTACAATGGAAGTGACACATTCTAATGAAAGAACTATCAAAGAATTTTGCGAAGAATCCGTGCATTCGAATTTTTTTCTGTTCTTTTCCTCTTTTACGAACTTTTCATTTGGGGCTAGGTTTTATAAACATGCTCAGTAATTTAGAATCAGAAGTAATATAATTTCCTAATTTTAAAGTCATATTAAGCAATAAAGGACAATTTTTTAGGGAAATTTACCGCTTCTTTCCATTCATATATGGCTACAATTTCGATGCGAGTACTAAAATGATTTACGACGCACGGCTGAATATAGCGCTTAGGTTGCTTCTTCACAAAATGCCACATCAAATACAGAAACAAGCGCAGGATATGAAGCCTAATAGAATAGGCGTTCATAGGAGTTAAAAATATTTTCATATGATTTCCTTGCTGCATGTCCCTCCCCCTCCCAATAAGCAAACATTTTACCTAAAATTATAGAATAACGAAATTCATTTAAATTTATGACATATCTAAAAACGAACTAATTTTAAAATTATTTTTTAGACATAATCTTTAAACAAAGCGACCTAAAATTACTTTTACTCGGACTTTTACTTTACCTATGTATGCGAAATAAGTTGATATTAACTTGTAAAGTATTTGTCAATTAAGATTCCACATGGGATGGAAAATCACATAAAATATTTTCGAACATTCTGTCATTAGTTATTTGTTGCTTAAATGCCTCATTGAGAGTATAATACAGCTAACTGCTTTAATTTTAGCAGACCTGTGCTTAAAATGGCATTATTATGACCTAATATAATTAAGCTAGACACATAATTAGAAATTATTATGATGAAATAAAACTAGCTCTATGCGTATTAAAATATTTGCGAAGACATTTATGCAGTCACAATGTAACTTACCTGTAGCTTGTTGCACCAGAAATCTGATCCACGTGTTACCGGATCCTGGAAAAGATGCTAGGGCTATCATGGGCCCAGGCGGTTTACGGAATCTCGGTTGTGTACAGATATGAATTCTTCTCCTGGAATATGGTACACGGACGTCGTTCGTGGCCAGCACTCTCGACACTGCCGCCCATCTTTCATGGAACCTCTCTATACCCAACAAACTCGGGCCAAGACCTCCCACTAGTCCCACCGGTCGCATTCGGCGGCCGTCGGCTTTACTGTCTTCTGCCACCGCACGTCGAAGTTCATCTTGAGCGCTTTGGTCAATATGTCTTGATATTACAAGTATGAAAAGCACCACATATGACGACAGAACCACACCTATAGCTCCATATAGAACGCGACGGAATTGTTTGGCTGTCGAGCTCATAGGAACCGATCGCCTATCTACAGGCCTCCTTTTCAATTCCATGTTGAAATACCAATGAACATCTGCTTGATTTTTCCTGAATATGTCAGAGGCACAAACACTTTGACATGGTTTATGGATAATGTCTATGAGGAAAAGGTTTCCATCAAGAATCTATTTCTTTCCAGTTACATAGTATTGAACCTTTAGATAGCAGGATATAGGCACGAAATACTATTTTACATTCAGATGTTCTGCTAAGAGTGGATGGCATATTTACAAGATCAAGGAAAGTACAAAAGTGCTGTAAGCTTGACTACTTTGATACAGCCCTTTAATGCACAGGGCTAATTTCTTAGAATGCATAGGTACTTTGTTTCCATATGCCTCAAAAAAGTTCGCAAAAATACTTAGAATTTATTTGCAACAAAACGTTACTTTGAGCTAAAACTGCTTAACATTATGGCCTGGTAAATTGTAGAAAATGTTTTTTACCTTAATCAAACAGAAAAAAATTACATTCTTAAGTAGAAAAATTTAATAAATTAGAGTTTCTCTTTTTTGGTTTAACTAAAGAAAGAGCCTTGGGTTTGATATACATTCTCAATGCTTTAGAAACTATGAATTATTGAAAAACTAATGAACCGACACTAAAACTTATGACTATGAACACAACATTAGGAATCCTCCACGAAACGTAAATTAAGCTTTTAATTACGTTTTATATTGAATGAATTAAACCAGCTGTTAAATTTAATTTTAAATACATATACTAAAAGAGAAACTAAAATAAACTACCTTTTTCATATATAACTGTTCTATATTTGCAACGCAATTTCATTTCCTCAAGGTTAAATAGATTAAAATTACATGCTTATTTAGGAAAAAAAAAATTCGAATTGTCTGTTTTCTTTTTTCCTTTTCCCTCCTTTTTTTTCTACATTAAGAAACAATGTCGATTTCCACTTATCCAGAATAATGGAAAAATTATTTTTGGAAAAGGAAAAATTATTTTTTTCTAAAGATATTTATCCGTATTATTTAATTTATCATTATTATTCAATTACAATAGATCAGAATTATACGTGTATTTATCTGTGCTCATATTTTCCGAATTATGTAAATTTTTCAAGCTTTACATCAGTTAAACAGCAAAATTTTCAATTTCAAGAAAAATGAAGTGTTTGATTTAAAGAGTAAAAAATACTGTTGAGGTACTAAGAAAACAGAAAATTTTTGTTCATGTCCACACCTTAACAATTTCACCTCACATTTCTGGACATCTGTTTTTCGTCTCCGGAGAGTGAGAAAGTTACTATAGATCTCTCATCATCGTAAAACGGCATGTAATCCTTTCTTGCCGGAAGAGAATCAGAATCGGTTGAAAGATTTGGTAAAGCGTGAGATGACAGAAGAAACATAAAAGGCGAAAATATCACGACAGGGAGATAATACCTGGTGCGAAAAAGCAAACGGTATACTCAGCAGATGATCGAACAAACGCCATTGCTCTTATTTGATAGGATGCCAAGAGGACAGAGAAACTCTACGTGTAGAATGGTCGTAGCTATTGACGCCGAGGTATGAAGTGCTGGGAGCAGGATTGAAGGAGGATGGGGAACAACAGCGCCCCCGTACGATGGGTGCAAGCGTTAATTCATAAGAACTACTGGCGAATTCTGACCGCTAACGAATAGAGGCTGCGGTTCGTAAAACTTTCAGAAATTCCTTTAGGGATTAAGTTTTGTCATCTTTTTTATGTATCATTATTATTTTTTCATATAAAATGGAGCGGAGTATGCATAATTTATTGCATCTGACTAAAAGATGCAACGCGTAAAATTTTCTGAATTTCCAGGCGAATCATATTTTGAGATAATTTATATGATCGTTACACTATGCAGCATGTTGCTATATGTAATACTATGTAGGAACGATTCTTTCTTTATTTCCGTTAGTGTTATAAAGAATGGATATTTCTTTTTTGAAGTAGTTGCAAAAAATCGAATTGATGAAAAGAAAAAATGTTTCCTAAGTACCTCGATAAACTCGATAAATGTAAATAAAAATCTGAAGATTGTATGAAAGAATGGTCCTTGGAATGCTTTCTTTCTGATTAAAATATTGCAAATCTTTTTGTTATCAGAGTAATTTAAAATAAGGAAGATAGTGAGAAAGTAAAAAGAGCATGTGCAAATATCTGTCCATATAAGCTAGAAGTCTTGCAAACTTTCTCTGCTTCTTTTCCATGTTGAAAATTTACTTTTTTGTTAGGAGATTTGGTGCGGTAATAGTGACGATATATTCATACAACAGAAATTTTTACAATTTTACTTTTTGCAGACTCAAGAAAACTTTGCTTAAAGTAATTTTTTTTTGATAAATATGTCTAAAGCTCAAGATAGCGCTCCAGCTTTCATCATATTAGCGATATTCGTTCACGCAATATGTGCTTAGTTCTTCCTAGAAAGGAAAGAACACGAAAAGTAAAATGTATAGGACAAAGTGAGGTATGTATGTAAATGCAACGGTCTGAAACTAGCGGCTTGCAAATACGTTTCCCATGAAATAAGTATAATTATTATGACGAGAATTCAAAGAAAAATTTTAAGATTTTAGTGGCCTGGTGTCCACTTTCACATGATTTTCATTGCCAAAAACAAGCGTGAGTAATTCTCTGGAAGATTTAGAATTGGAACTAATTGTAATTTACACTGTGATACAAATCTTATTCAAAGATTTGAATATGTAAATTTGCTTATTATTAGTACTTGTTAAAAGATAAATAATACTGTCATAGTTAAGAATCTTTGCAATAATCGCTTTGTTTGGGAATGCATTCACATGCGAATAGTTTTTGTTTTCTTATTTGAATATTAATAAGTCTACGAGAAGAATCAGATAGCCGATGAGTATCTACAATTTCTGATTAAGATAGTTTCCACTAACTTTCCTCCAATATTACAAACTTTACGAAAATCGAAATGAAGTGTTTCAGCTGAAAGATGTAATACAAAACAAAGAAATTTATAATTATTTACAAACATCGTTTTTTCTGTATGAGTCATAGAAAAATCTTAAGAGAATAAGTTGTCATTATTTGTTCTCAAGTTATGTTTCTCTTGGGGATTTTTCTTTCACTTTCCAGTTTAAATTAAAAGTAAGTTATTTTGGTGGTTATTTCAATTCATTATAATTGTTTTAATACATATGAGTCTAAAAATTTTATTATGAGCTGTGAATGCGTGGGAATTACAGATTGCAACGAACAGAAATTTCTGGTATATACCAACTTTTAGATTTCAGGCAGAAATAAGTATAAATTTGAATTTTTCTTCGACTTATTTTCATTTGTGTTTCAAAAAACATGTAGTAGAAATGTTTTTTAATTTATTTAAAAAAATCTTTTTGTTACCTACAACAACAACAACAGCAACTTAAAAAAAATCTTCGTATCCTTTTTTCCCCTATACTTATTTACATCTTTCGGCCTATTCATCTAATTGTGCATTTGGCCCTTCATCTTTCAGATCGTGCATTTGGCCGTCGTGTAATTTGAGTATGAGACCATTGCGTTAAAGTATATAATTTATGAAAAGGTTACCCGACCATGGTTTCAATGTTGACTATTCAGACTTGTTTACTGCGAAGTTTTACTTTCCACGAATAATTTTTCTTTATGAACATGAACCAAAAAGGGCCTCACAATTAATTAAACGTGGAACAATAGAAAAATATATTTTCTATGTTTCACGCAAATTTGGAAATATTTCGAATAAAAGTGTTTGGACTTAAAAAAAAAAAAAAAAAAAAAAAAAAAAAACATTGATTTTTCTCATTTTCAAAAATTCATTTACTATGCAAAGGATGATCAACTTCTATTCACATCACGGCTAATTTAATACACATTCTGGCTCCGCGAAGCACACAATATAGTTCATTTAGACAATCTTTAAAAAATATTTTGTTACGATAAATAGTGGTTAATTTTAGCTGTTTTGCAGATTGACAAATATTAGGGCCATTTGAAAAATTTCATACATAAAATATTCAAAATGCCGCTTCAAGTACACTCTTACTTGCGTAAGGGTTCATAATGGATTGAACGCACTCAGAACCGATCATGAAATTCATTTTCTCAAAAAGAATCACTTTGCAGTTCTGGAACTTTTCACAAAAGTACTCGTACAACTCTTCTGAGCAGACAATCACTAATTACCTATTCAAATTCTGCACTTCATATTATTCATGATTCAATTATTGCATAAAGAAAATACTGAGAAAATCTACTAATTTAAAGAATTTCTGTTATTCTCAATCAGTGTGAAAATATATATCGCCAAAACCTAAGCCCCACAATGTTATAATTGTTCAGAGGTGAAACCACTTTTTCGAACTACTTCCAGCTGTGTTGCGTTAAATGCTCTTTACTTCATAAAAGAATGGTTTTCGCACAAAAAGGAAAATGAGAAAACCTCAAACTCAGTAATTTCCAATCTTAGAGTAATACAAATAATTGCATAATAGCAGTAATTGCATAATAATTAGTAATAGCAGAACTATCACCCTGCATCCTATCTTGGATGCTCTAAATTTACCAAAAAATAAACCAAATACTAATAAACTCAACAAGCCAGGTTTCACTTACTCCTTAGCTTCAAAAACCAGACTACCAGCCCTAACTAAATATTACGGATAAGAAGCAAAATATTCCTACCTTTAGGAAGTTAAAATCAGTTCTATTAAATTCACCTTTAGGAAGGAAAAACTCCAAAACACATCTAGCAATAATAAAAACGCATATCAAGATTTAAGGAACTATCTAATTGTATGAAAAAAATCAGTGACATGATAGAGAAAAACAAACTCATTTTTATGACATAAATCATTAAAAAAAACTTAGGAGTTATGAGGCCCGGCAGATAGAACGGACATCCCATTTGAAATTATGTAAATGTTTTGTTATCGAGACCCGATTCAGAAATGTGTGTATATATACATGTAAGGTAAGAATGTATGTGTTAGTTTATGCATACAATTTACGTACGTACATATACGCAGATTGATCCACACATACAAACATATTATACAATCATATATTACATTTCTGAATCCGGTCCGATAACAGATGGGTGCCAATTTATGAACGAAATTTGTGAATACTCTGAATGAACATTAAACTATTAAAATATGCTGTTGCTATGAACAAAATAAGCTATAAATCAAATTAACTATGCAGTATATAAAATATGTCCCGTAAAATATGCTTATGTGCTATTTGTAATTTAATTTAATATTTAGTTACTGAATAACTTTTGAATTTTATGCTACTGTGTATGTTTATAATTTCCGTAAAAATTTTTTTTTCGTTGTTAGTTTTAGTCCCTGAAAGTTTTGGTCCCACTAGTTAAAAGTTGTCTAGTTGACTAGTTGGTCCCACATCTGTGAGATAATGCTAGAACACATGTTGCACGTCGTGTTCTCGATACACAGAGTATTCAATTACTGCCATGGCCTGCACGATCTCCAGATCTGTCACCCACTGAAGACATCTGGTCATGGGTTGCTGTGAGACTGACCCGATACCTCTCTCCAGTTAATACGGTTGATGAAGTATGACATGTACTTGAAGAAGCAAGGAATGAGTTGCCCATTTCTGTTATCCAAACCCAGTTTGACTCCATGCCTAATGGAGTAAGGGCCGTTTCAGCTGCCAGGAGTGTCAACTGTTTCTGCTAATTTCTCACCCCTGTAAATCTACAAAATGCTTACAAATTTAATCATTTTGCCTTCATTCCATACTGTTTACGTGCAATAAATATATGTTTTGTATTTGCTTTCCTTCATGGTGTTGCAATTTTAATGGCCAGCAGTGAATAATAATGCGGAATCAAATTTTAGGGTATTTATTCGCTGAACTTGGGCTGATTCGCTGAGTGGCTGTCGCTTCTTTGAAGAAGACTCAATTTCCCTTTTCCAGAGAGTGGTTTTCTGAGCCCTTTTCCATATGATTTCAGTTTGATGACATTGTAAATTAATTAGTAATCCATAAACATATATGAGAATTAAGAAAAATTATAGCACTAATTAAATGTGCTCTAACTTCTTGATTACTAGAAATAGTGACATTAAATATTATCAGTAGTTAGTATTCATGGAAAACACAAAACTTAGAAACGTAGAAACGAAATTAAAAAAAGGAAAATCTTCAAAATTTGATCCAATTATTTTTATGGGTACCAAATTTAACTCCGCTATTTTGTACTAATTTAAAAACTTTACTTTGTATTTTTTATCTATAAGTATATTATTTATTTATATATATAATATCTTCCGCAAATAAAAAGTGCATTTATTAGAGCATAATGAATATACTTGCCGACCAATACGATTGAAACAACATGTAATCTTTGGCACTTTGCTACGCTCATAAATAAATAGAATTCATTTCGCGCTTTCAAAAAAAAAAAAATTATTTTTAAAGAATTTTTGTAATTTTTGAAATTTTGTTTGTAGATGCAAATATTTATCTCATTATTCACCGTAAATCTCTGATTTTTAATAAAATTGACTAGAGCAATTTAGCGACACTTAGAATACACATCTTGTTCCGAGTTACGGGATCGTTGATGCCTCTTTAAATAGTCAGTTAAGCAGGAAGTAAAGAATAATTTATTAGGAAATTAAGCACAATCACTAGCACACACAGTACGATAATAGCTGGAAATAACTAAAGGAGAACGCGACAAGTTAGCAATTCTTCCTTAACACACGAAATAAATCGTGAACGTCTTCAAACCACTCTCAAAGGTAAACCCTAACTCGTGATTCAGCTAACTGCTTAATGTCGCAGTTGATTCACAACTAAATTCCCTAATTCTTCAGCCTGTATTTATACTCTGTAGCACGTGTTCTCGAAACTTCTAGAAGAATCAGTCGTAGGGTTTCGAAAATAGGTTATCACAAATCTTCCAAAATGTAGACGTTTTGGCGAAATATTTTGCCCACTTGGCGACAAAAATTGTTGCCAAAGCTTTTTAGGAACGAAACCGCCTGTATGTCGCATTCTAATTGAGATATTTTTATAATTATTTAATAATTCTATGCAACAAATAAACATTCACAAAAGAATATGGCTACAAATTAAAAAAACATGAAATAAATCATAAAATTACCATTCAAAAAACAATAAACAGATAAATAAATAAAACAATACAAAATATTACAGAACTACAGAAAATAAAAAAATCAACAAGAATTAAAATACTTATAAATACTTACAACATCATATATAAAATGTGAGAATGTGCAACCTACACAGCAAAGCTACCACAATATCGGTTACGTTGCAACACATTCCTCATCATTTTATACTGCTATATTTAAAACTATGTTTCTAAAATGGCATCATTTTGATTACTGAACTGCTTGTTTTCTGAAATCCTGTTTCCTAATAATTACTTACCTCAATTTTAAAAAAAGGTCCATATGAAATGAAATTGTAGCGCACTAAAGCCCTAATTGCATCAAAATCAACCAGTTTTTTAATTTCGTGTACTGTTTAATTAAATGTAATACTATTCAACGTCAGGCAATTTTATTCTAAAACTTTTATTCAAGTAAAGATTAAGAAATTACAAGCTCTTATTTAAGTTTCTAACCAGTTATTTAATGTTAATATTCTCTCTTACCGATTTCATTTCTTTTTCCCTGCCAGAATGTATATTTCTAGCTTGAGCGATATTCATACGAAGTAAAAAAGAAGGTACTTCAAAGGGAGGCTTTAGAATCAGAATGTGTTCTGCCTGCTTCAAGACCACGTTGTTAAATTCGACTTTCTTGCGATTAGTATTCTGTGGCTTTGAGTTATTCTTGCTATTAGACGCGTTTATGCGACCTTTGGTCAGAGCAGCTTGCACTCTATTTTCAACTGTGAAGCCGCTAGGCTAACTTTATAAGCTGTTTCCCTTCTTTCCGCATGTTTTCGGGGTGTAATTGGATGCATACTCGACGCGTATTCGAGAGGTCCAGGTTTCGCGTTCCAGCGAGGCCAATGCACATTTTTATTCCTCCCATTAAAAAACTAAATAAATAAATAAATAAATAAAATAAAAATAAAAATAAAAAAAAAAAACTGAAAGTTTTTAGATTTTAAATTACCTTCAAAGAGGCGTTTTTTTAACTTTTTTGTGTTATCTTTATTTATTAAATGTCATGTTCTTCGCACTTAAACCATAAACTTCAGTTAGACAGCAATATCGCAGAATAGTTTTAAAATGAGCATAATAAATAAAAATGTTTTTTTCTGTACAACGTTGCCATTTCTCGCTTTGAAATCCTTGAGCTTGTTAATCAAAAATTCGTTAAAGTTTTACAAAATATGAAATTGATAATAAAACAAATTTCAAATTTCGGCTTCCACATGCCCATATTTGTAGGAAGATTACGTCATTCAAAATTCGCTGGCTCTATGTACCGTTGCTTTATTACAGTGCGAAAAATATACATACATTTATGCAGATTTTTCATTATTTAATTTCTTCAAACATAATGCAGGACTCTAACATTTGGTGGCAACAGTTTGAAAAGTGAAACGGAAATTTATAGTGCTTCAACGCCAAATCGCAAAACGAAAGCAAATGTCCTTCAGGGACAAAGCCACTTTGGACTAAAAATCCTAATCACTCTACAAGTGGCTCCCGTACTAAAAAACAAATGTGGTAAATGATTATTTGTCACCACCAAGATAGGAAAACTAGGTCCCTTAATCAATCGCCCTTTAGAAGTATTTTCTCCCTTATTTCCGCATGCCTTCGCAGTGTAATGGGAGGCATACTACTCGACTCGTATTCAAGAGAACCAAGGCTCCAGTCTCAGCGACGTCACTGCGCATTTTTCACCTCTCCTCCTTCAAGAAAGCCTAATAGCGCTACAACTTATTTTCAATAGTTCATCCAATATCTTTAATTTAATCTATAATTGTTGGCTTCTGTAAGCACGAGTTGATGTCGACTGTTAAACCTTTATTTGAATCAATTAAAAGGTCCTTCGCACTCTTTCCCTGTCTCTTTAGTACTTACAAGTGATAGTAATAATTCACAGATTATCTTTTAGTGTTTTGGATCTAGTTATATTACCTAAGAATAACAAACTCTTTGATATGGTGTTTGAACTAGCTACCTAAAGTTTATAGTAAAAAAATTACGAGCATTAAGAATTTTGCACTGTTATTATATGCTTTGGAAAGATTGTTGAATAAACTAATTTTTCTGTTGGTAAATAGTAATACAGAGGCTGTTCGCACATTTTTAGACGATTTTGGTAAGCGGTAATAAAATATCGTTTGCTGCAAAAAAAGTAATTGCAATTGTACTATGTTTCAAAAAGTCAAAATTATCGTCTGTGGCTTGAAAGTTTTGTTTTTATTAAAAATGGCAAATTTAACAAAGCAGTGGTTCGAAGATTACATTTACGTTTTTTCCGAAGAGAAATATGCATACTCCGTTATCCAAAAACGATGTGAGAGTCATGGTTTTGTGATATCTAACGCGTCGATAGGTAATGTCATCAACAAGAAAGTAAAAAAAAAAAAAAAAAAAAAAAAAAAAAAAAAAAAAAAACCCATTGAATTGGAGCCTCAAGTGGTACAGAAATTCCAAGCAAGTATCCAAGGAAAAAACGGACATCTTCGACTATTGCAAAGGTACGTTGTTTAATGTTAAAAGAAAATCCCTTTACTCAAAGGACAGTTGCAAAATCATTAAAATGTTCGGTGTCCACTGTAAACAAAATGATAAACGTTGATTTAAATCTTAAGAAAGCTAAAAAACGCAATGTGCATCGTCTTCTTCCAAAGCATATCGCTCAATGCAGGACACGCTGCAGAATTCTATATGAGATACACTTATCCAAAGAAAAATGGAAAACAATTGTCACAATAGATGAAGCATGGGTGTATTTAAATGAATGTAACAAAAAAAAAAAAAAAAAAGTACATGGCTCAAAGAAAGAATCGAAAGAATATTTTTCTAAGGGATTCATGATTGTTGCTGGTGTTTCTTATAATGGCAAGTTAAAAATAAAAAGAGTGCAAAAAAATGTCAAGATTAATTCCAAATACTATCAGGAACATATTTTATCGCCCATTTTTCTGAACGAAATATTATCGCTTTGCCCACAGTGCCATCAATCTATGAGACTCCATCAGGACGAAGCTAGCAGTCACACATCAAATCCAGTGTAAAAAGAAATGGAACAAAAAACTGGTATCAAGGCTACCCTTCACTGATATCCCTACTAAATCTCCCGATGTGTCACTTATGGATTTTTGTGCTTTCGGACTTTTAAAAAGTGCATTATCCAAACGTTGTCCCAGAACCCTAACACGACTCTGGAAAGCTGTTCGGGAGGAATGGGATAGAATACCTCTTCTGCCACTTCAAAAGGCATTATTATCCTGGCAATTGCGGTGTCGAAAGATAGTTCAGAATAAGGGATGTCAAATAGAACATTTAAAACACAAGAATTTTATGTAATTTAGTTTTGTGAATACAATATACATCGTCTAAAAAATGTGTAAACAGCCTCTGTAGCCTCTGTATAAAACTGTTTTCTTAACATGAAAATTCAATTTAAAATAAAATTTCCATTTTCTCTCAGTAAACAGCCTCTAAAAAGTGCCTCTCTTTATTTTTTTTATTTATTTATTTTTTTTTTTTTTTTTTTTTTGTGTGTGTGTGTGTGTGTGTGTGTGTGTGTGTAGTTTTGCTCAAAGGGCCTCAAATGATATTATTGGGAATAAACAGTTTCAGGCTAGGGTGATCATTTTTTTCGCTAGCCATTCCGAGACATTGATGCCCGTCCCCATCAACCCTTCAACAATATTTCAAAATATAAATAAATGAAAACAAAACATACAAATGTAGTAAAAAAACGATTCAAAGTGTAAGTAATTCGTACAAATGATTAGTTGTATTTTAAAATGGAATAAATCTTTAACTAGTTCATCGCAATTTTCAACCGGCTCTTGAAACTCTTCGCAAGGATTGCTCTCGAAATCGCACTTGGTTATAATCATTAACTTTGCGGTATCAACGTTCAAATGCGATTCGATTCCTCTGCTGTCCGTAAAATATTATAATAGGAAACACACTTTTAGTAGCTGCATTGGTACCAGGTAAATAAAGCGCGAATTCTATAGCTTTTGTGAGATGCACATAAACAAAGGCCATTATATTAACAGTTGCAAAAAAATTAAGAGTATAACTTATGAATGAAATTGCTTTGAAATTGAATCCTGAATCACAAAAATAGAGAATTTAAATAAACCGAAAGGATTTTTATGTCTATCAAGGTGCTGTCATGTAAAACGAGTCATTCTTGAGTTTGAAACCAGCGTGAAAAAGAAAGAACTGTCACAAAGAAAAAAAATGGCAGACATATCTTTTTTTTTTTTTTGCTTAGTAATGCAACTCTGCAATTTTCTTTAACTAACTAAAATTAAGAACATGTATGTGCTTTTCGGTAAAATCCTTCATAAAGGTCTCGGTGACTTTACACATAAACACACACTTATCTTTGTTATTCATATCTGGATAACAAAACGGCAGTGTCATTCATATAAGTATGTCACAGCATGCAATGTGTGTCAATAATGTCTTAATTTTTATATTTCTTCT
Organism: Stegodyphus dumicola; assembly: GCF_044657685.1. Lineage (NCBI taxonomy): Eukaryota > Metazoa > Arthropoda > Arachnida > Araneae > Eresidae > Stegodyphus > Stegodyphus dumicola. The sequence goes on from NC_140770.1 coordinate 107,582,446, forward strand.
TTTCTAGTTAGTACTCTGAACTGATTAAGTATTTTCCAAAATTCTTTGTGTTTCACAAGTAAGGTGGGAATTTTGCCCACAAAGCCTTCCTTACCCCTTAAAGGAACATGAGAATAAGGAATCGTTTTATTCTTTCAAACAGAATTTTCTAACAATAAGGAAACTAACATGAAAAAGAATTGAACTAACTGAAAACATTTATATGTCAGCAAAATTTATTTAATTAAATTTGGAAATAGGGCTATCACTTTCATTATGTGAAAACTCGCGACTTCGCGTTCTGTCAATACGAGGTGAAAGCCATTTTAGTCGACCTCTTCTTAATCAGAATGTAACATTTTTCAACACACGTGAATCAATAGGAATTAATGTCGATCTACACAACGTTATTTACATAGTTTTTTTTTAATTTTTTTTTTTTTAATTTTTTTTTCCGAATTTGGATGTTTTAGAAGCTAACAAAATTTTTCTTCGCAGTAGCTTTGTGAATGATACGTAGCTTCTGTTGCCGTTGTTGCTGACTGATGCTCACTTGTCTGACCTATACTTAGCCCAAGCCCACGAAATTCATCCTGGTAAGGAGCGTTGGCAGCAGACTTGAGCCTCTTACAAGTGACAGTGTGACTTAGCTCAATTCCGCCCCCCCCATTCTGAAGGACAGCACCGCGGGGAGCACGGTTCCAAAGGTTTCTCTCTCCTCTTTCCCTACTACAACCTCTCGAGGGGAGTTTTGGCTCGCTGCATATTTAGTGCTCCCATGCCGCACGAACATTACATATTTACAAACATCCATGCATTCTCCGAGATTCGAACTGGGGTTCTTCGATACCATTTGGGCTGCCACATAGCTTCTAATCCTTGCTTTGGAGGCCAGAAAGACCTGTTCCGAGCCCCATCTTAACTGTTTTCGACAAAATTCTCCAGAAATTATGTGGAGCCCTAAATTTTCTTTTACAAGCGTTAGAAGTAACAACAAAGTTTTTATAAATTGTACTAAGTTCTGATGAATCTAAAGTCAGCGGTAAGGTTTAAGTTTATTTCTTCTAATTTTTACGCTGATTTTCTTTTCTTGTTAACTATGTATATACCCTAAAGTTATTTGCCTTGTAATAATCATCTCTCTTTATTTTCTGTGCCAAAGCTTAAATTGTAAAATTAGAAATGTCGGAACCCTTGGAAAGAACATGAGGAAAGGTGAAACCTTCAAAATAAGTTTAAATAAATAAATAAAACAATTAATAATTACAGTGAAATAAAATAATAATTAAATTAAATATAATATGAAAATTAATTAAATTAAATTAATGATAACAAATTAATTCATAAATTAAAATACCCCAGCTCCTCTTTTTGGGATTCCAGGATTTCATTTAAAATTACGATTTCGCTTAAAAACTGAGAAGTACTGGAAACGGGCTCCGGCTGAACTTAAATTGTTCCATTTGTTAAAACGTCTCGCTCAATAACATAACAAAGTGAATTATTTAAAAACTACTTTTATCTATAGTTCTGAACAGCGCTCCTCAACAAATGTTGCCTAACACAATTGGTATTTTAAATAAAATATATTTCTATGTATAGTAATATATAGACTGCAAAACTTTATGTCTGGTTTAGGTGTAGAAATAGCAAAAGAATATAATAAAATATAGATCGCAGCCTTCTGTTTTTTTTTCCTTCTCTCTCTCTCTCTCTCATTTTTAATTTTGTTCAAGCGGTAATCATTTTCAAACAAAATATGCAATTTAAAATTTTGATTTCCTTCTATTTACAATGTTTTACGCTTTAACAAATGTAGGAACAAATGCTGTAATATTCATTGTTGAAATTCTTTTTCGAATTGAGTGTTAATTATATTTAATAGTGAAAAATGAGTTTTATCAGATGCGATTAATAATTATTATTAATCGTCCACAGTATATTTTTTTTATTTAATGATATAGTTTTCTCTGAAACATTAGCGTTTAAACTATCAGAATGCAACTTCCGTCGTTTCCCCACGTTTCATAATATTAAACTTCAGTGTTAATTTAATATACATATGTAGTATACATATGTAGTATACATATATGCGTGCACGAGTAATTATTTTTCATTATTTTTGAAAATCGATTTTAATTTTTTGATCGAATGTTTCTACTTAAAAAAAAAATGAAGGTCGTTGTATTTTTGAAAAGAAAAAAACACTTTACATTCAACATCCAATACCACTTTTAAAAAACCCATTAAAAAGAGTAAAAGTAATGATCGAACTCACATGCCTTTTTTTTTTTTTGGGGGGGGGGACGGGGGAATAAATTTCCTCATAAAAATTCATACATTTTTAGGAGACACATTTTCTTTTCGTATCATTACTAAAAATTATGCTTAGGCAGATAGCCTTAGCTGTGTTTTGTCATAATTATACAGTTCAATCCAATCCAATCTATTACTAAAAATTACCGAACTTGATCAACTAAGCCTCAAGTGTCATATTCAATTCAACAAATTTGAAAAATTTTGTCAATATTAATTTTATGAATCGGAAGGGAAGTACTTACTTGTTTTAAAACGAAAGAAGTCATACAGATTGCTTGACTGACACTCTGTATTCTACCGCATAATTATGCGGTTTTCGGCTTATAGGAAATAACCGAAAACCTCTCTTAATATGAAGCAAAAGCATGTTGACAAACCTAAGGTTTGTCAACCTAAGGTTCCTACGGTAGGTTACAACTGAAAAATCGCGGCTAAAATACTGTGGACGAAAATGTCACGGAGAAAGCAAGGCAAGGGAAAAATGCCGTCGTCTGAAACATCATGGGGGGGGGGGAAGAAAGCAAGCAGAAAACATCTTAGTTAAAAATCATTGTGGTAGAAAAAAATGGTGCAAAATCTTCGCAGTTTTAAAACATCACAGTACAAAATATCGTTGGAAACAAATAAAACACTCACAAGTCATCGCAAGATAACTTAATTGCATTTACTGACGGAAGAACTTTTGAGCGAATTTTTGTTTAATAATTTGTGAGAATAAGAAAACAATAAGTAATATTTTTGCTTCTATATTTCATACTTTTGCATTAACTAATAAATTTTTACTCAAGAATCAAGAAGAAACCTTGAAAATTCAAAATATGGAAAAGTAGTAAAAATTAATGCTACTTATAGCAGTTAATAGAATTATACATTTATGTAAATTCTTCCTTTCCAGTCTTCTTTATATTGCATTTTTCCCCATGAAAATCTACTAATACGCCTTTTATAAAACAGATTAATTATGTAACGACTGTTAGTAGTAATCAACGTATGTTTACAATTCTGTTAACTGTTGTATGTTAGGTTACTGCTTAATAATTTCCAAGTTTTGAATGCATAAGTCTCCATCTTGCTTTCGCAGTAAGCATTTATTAATACAAGAGTATGAGGCACAGAGGTTAAAAAAATACTTACTTCTTTACTTACTTCTTCTTGTGGTGATAAATCATTGGGCGAAAATTCACTTAGCATTTTTATTGTCAGAAAATGTACGTCTGCGATGTTATCATCATGAGACGATTATGGGTGTTTTATTTTTTATATTTTGTGCAATAATGTTTTAAAAACTGTAAAGTTTTTTATTCGCTTTGCGTTCTACCTCGATGTTTTAAGGGCCGTTCCCACTGGGGCTGGACTTATCTGAGCTAACGGAGTCAGTTCCCTGTGTCGACTAGTTCCGCTATGCCTGCAGTTCAGATTTTTCAACTTGCTGCCCTATGGGAAAAAACTGGTTTAGGAGATGGGTCGGCTACGTTAGTTGTCGCCGTTAGCTCAGATAAATCCCAGTGGGAACGAGCCTTTAGAGTTAAGATGTTTTCTTCTTTTCTATTCTAGAATGTTTTGTAAGACGAAGTTTTCATCTTGTGTGGTTTTTCCCCGACGTATTCGTCCGCAGTGTTTTTGGCGGAGATCCTCACGCCGGCTGGCCAGGTATCACTATGGAAAAAAATTACCAAATTCGATGAACCTACTACGGAGTCTGATAAGCCCAGGAAATTAAACGTGCAGATGTCCAATTTAAAAGCCAAATTTTTAGTCACAGTTTAAAATCTCAACAGTCCAGCAAAAAATCGCCCTGAATCCCGTTTCAAATTTATTCAGTGCAGCTACTCTATGTATGTATATTTGGTATAACTGCAGTTGCTCTACGTATGTATATTTGATAACTGAAGTTGTTTGCTTAGTTAGCATTTGCCCTAAACTCTTCGCGTATCCGGATTATTAATATGTGCCTGCAACAATTTTCTCCTGCGTATTGTTTTTACGAGCTTGACTTCATATATGTCTGACCAACTCAGTAGCTTATCATATATTTTCGACATTTCGGCATACGTTTTGAGCGAGACTGGGGTGTCAAGATTCATCAAAAATTAATTTGCTGCTAAATTACATGGATTGCTGTAAGCATGTAATGATACTTCTTATTAATGTAATGATACTTCTTATTCATAAATTCATAAGAACTATTTTTTCGATGGAGGCAGACTTCAACAGCCATGTACTCTAGTGATGCACCATTCCATTTATCACATCAAAATACACAGCCTGACAGAGAGAAAATGCAATACCAGAACGGCATACTCAGGTAGAATGTAATGAAAGTTGGCAGAGAGACAAAGAATGCATATACAAATAATTGGTTTTAATTTTAGAATGATAATACAATGCAATAATCGTATATATAGGGTGATATGTGGAAATAGGAACACGTTTTGTAGAAAATGGGGAAGCAACCTTTACATTCGAATAAAATTAGAGTGCATAGTATATTAAGGGATGGGTAGAAAATTGATTTTAAGCAGCCTCCCCAGCTCAAGCAAACGACTGCTATTCACATCCCACAAATGCTGTATAAGTCTGAGATCGTATTCTAGAGTCTTTTCAGAATTTTTCAAAGCAAGGAAACCCAAGAAAACCGCAATGCCGGGGTTCGAACTCCGAATACTCGTCGAGCAAGCTTTCAGTTACACCACGAAGGCATGCGGAAAGGAGAGAGAAAATACCTTAAAGTATGAAGAATTTTTGTGAGACGAAACATAGCATATCCGAATGTAAATGTTTTATAATCGTTTAATATCTTCTCTGGATTTGATAAAATTCATAATTTTTATAGCGTCATCAAAAACCTCCTTTTATGTATTCAATATTCATTTCACCACGAGAAGACATTAACGAGAACTTTCAATACGCAGGGCAGTTGTAATAATTTGAGACATATGCCATTTATTAGAATCCAACACTTTTATTGCGCCTGTTCGAATATGCTGACATATTTCCCAAGTAGGGATATACGTTGGAATAGTGTATCCACAGCAGGCCATACACTGGGTAGATTGAAAATTAATTTTCAGAGACAGTAAGACAATAAAGCAATATTAACCTTATAATGTATTTCTCCCGCGTTCCTGGCGTGCCTTCGGGGTGTAGTGGTTCTGCACGTTAGGGGCCGGTATTCCAGAGGTCCATGGTTCCATTACCGGCGAAGGCGATTGCTCATTTTTCATCTGGCCTGCTTCAAAAAAAAAAAAAAAAAAAAAAAAAAAAAAAAAAAAAAAAAAAAATACCTAATGTCTCTACAACCTGCTAGCTTTAAGCTGAAAGCTTGTTTTTTAGATATTTTGGCTCATTCTTATTACTTTTCTTTAGAGTAAAATACTCATTCACTATTTTTCCCCTCAAAGTTTTATCTTTAATTGTACCACTTTATACTAAAATGTCATATTTCTACTTAACTGTACTCCTGCTATTTTGTATATTATGTTTAAAAGGCATAAAATATTTTATTAATTTTGAGAAAAGGTTTCTTCTGGATTATTGTTTTCCAAATTGCCCTATTAGTGGGCTACTTGATTCACTGTTGGAGCTACTTGAATGTATGTTACTCCTGAATTGATGTATGTTACTCCTGAAACTACGTATGTACTTGAAAGTACATATATGAATGCATACTACAAATATTCTTGAATGTGTCGTACTCTTGAAAAATCTTACCTGTATTTTATAGTTTATTCTCTCTTTCTTATGCAACCTAGTTCAGTTTTATGACAATCAGAAGCAGAAGTAGGATGTGTACTCCCCCGCCCTTAACCTGGTACTCTAGTTGCCATTACGAGAACAAATTTTAGTCTTACCAATGTATTTATTACATTTTATTGTAAGACAATGGATGTAATGGAAGCAAAGAAAAAAATTAGGTAGAAAAATAATTAAAAAAGAACAGTAAAAGAAGTTGAGGCTATTGCTACCCATTCAGTGTCTAAGCTATAAAATATTACTCGTATAATTTGCGTTCAGAGGACCGAGGAAGTAGCATTGCACTGTTAATTATCCTATTTCGAAAGAAACCTTTATACAGAGTGTAACGAAATGGTAAAAGAAACTTTATAAGAATTTTTATTTCTTAGTACTAACTACTTAAATTTAAACTCTTACCTCTAATTGTTAGCTAAAAGCTATGATGTGAGTTATCACTGGTAGTTTAATTAAATTGTGAAAACACAATATGTCAAAAGATAAATTTTAATTTAACTTTATTCTCTTTCACCGCTTTGAGGTTTATTAAAATATTACAAAATGAATGATAAATTCCGCCTTGAGGAAATTCAAATATTTCAAAAGAAAATATCAGTTTCCTGGACTTCGCAAGGAAACAAAGCTGGAACGTGAAAGGCTCTTGAATAAAAATCTAAGTATTTCCTATCAAAGTTATTAACTCTGGCTGGAACAACTAGAATAAAGCTTTTGTCTTACCTTGGCTAACGTCTGGTAATTTTAATTCTCTAGAACAGCGGCGTTCGGTAAAGAGGAGACAAGCGCAACATGCATTTTTCACAACCAAACGTTGATCTAGTTGAACTCATACGGTTACGAGTTCTTTAAACTAAATCGCTTGCCAATCAAATTTGCGTTATTGTATGGACTAAGCGTGTAAGATCTAGTTCTCTTCGCTATCATAAAGTTAAAATGATTTTACTAGCAAACCTGGCGACTTCTCGCACAGGCGGGAAGAGTACCAGCACAGAAGAAGGGTAATAATAAACCCTTTATTATTAGTCAAACTAACAGCAGAAAGGACAAAGTATAAACGTGCGCTGGCTAGCGAAATCACGCTCTGAATAAACTACTAGAGTTTCGTATGTTTTTATACTCTCTTCACTTGCCTTTAAATTTTCATCCTGGGAAGGAAATGTAAGGGGGAGTTGACAAGTTCAGAAAAGACACCAAAAAACAAAAAACAACAAAAAAAAAAAAAAGAAAAAAGAAAAGAAAAAAAAAGAAAACTGAATAATTGGTTAATTGAACTAAAGGAAGCCCTACAAGCGAATCTATATTATTCTCTGGACATTTTCTAAGAGAGTAGTCATGAAATGAAGTATAAAGGAATGATGCAAATTAAACTGATAATAATGAAACTGAATATTAAACTGAGTTAAAAATGTCACAAGTTCATTTTCAGAAGAAAAAAGCATTGCAGGAAGAAAATAATCCTAGACATTTTTTATAGTTCATCCTTGTATTAGACTGTAGAGAAGCCAAAATGTAACTTCACCTGTAATGAAAACACTTTTCTTCTTTCTTAACTGTCACTTCAGAAAAATTCATAATGAAAGAAGATAGAAAAAGAACTTACCTCTGTAGAAGTTCATGAAAAGTTAAATTTTATTGTTCTTTTATTAGCAAGTGCAAGTAGCGAACGTGTGCCAGCACTATGATTTCTACTACTGATTACGTAAGCCTAAAATTGATTATTACTGTTTAAATAAGCCTAAAATTGCGAAGCTCTAATTCAGTAAACTTAGAATATTAAATGCTTCTTTAACCTATATATATCCCCCCCCCCCAAAAAAAGGCAGTTGAACCTATTGAACGAGACTACTGCGAATATTTTGAATCTCTTGAGGTGGATTAACTATGCAAGTCGGACCATTTAAGTTAAAAACACGGAGCACCAATATCATTTATGACCACTGATGAACCATCCAAAAATATACCATCTTCTTTCAAGTGGGTTGTTTTCGGGGCAAACGCATAAGCTGATTCTGTAAAGAAAGAGAAAAAACGATAGAAACTTTATACAATTGTGATTTATAGTAAAACACTTCGCGTATTAAAAAAAAAAAAAAAAAAAAAAAAAAAAAAAAAAAAAGGACGTTTTGAAAAGGTTAAAGCTACAGTTAAGAGAAGATAAACAAAAGCTGAAAGAGAAAGAACTATAACGGGAAAGAGAAAGAAGAAGGAATCAGAAGAGTTTCGTCCGCGTGTTTCTTCTTTCTCATTCAAAGCTTCTACCTTTGGAAGATTCATTAGGGATTAGGGGATGAAACTGTTGAAGCAGAGGAATGTTGTATTTTGAAGAAGCGGTGAAATAGAAAAGGGACCAATTTTAATTGCGTCACTCTTTAGGAGGGAAAGGAAAGAACAATAATATGGTATGTGATTCAAGATATTAAAAATTAATATTATTTGCATATTCAAGATAATCAATGAAAAATATTGTTTCTTGTTATCATAGAAAATGGGGTTTTCCGTAAAACTATAAGGTTCAGTCCTCCTCCTTACTTGCTTTGGGAGCATTAAATGACCTGACTCGGAACAGGGAGTTTACTAAAGCTATGTTTAATAAATGTGGGAAGTAGACAAGATACACAGGAAGGGTATACGAAACCCTTTATTTTTCTCTCTTTACAGTGATTTCCGGACTTCGGAATACAGAGACCAACCACTTGTGGTCTGAACGTAAGAATATAAAAATATTAACTAAATTCTAACTAAACTAACTTTGGATTAATAAACAAGTGTCTACTTGAAGATTGGCCGTATACTAACAGAAAGGCCGTATGTAGTACAGAGAACTGTTAACACTACGATACGTTTAAAATTATCAAGAGGATTTAACCTCTGGCCTTGAACGCAACCAGCAACCGAGTAAAACTGCTATGGCAAGCGGCCTGCTCCTAATCACTCCTTCCTCTCTCTTGCTTGGCAAAAAGCCACAACTTAAGTACTTGGCGTTCGCAAGACAAATTTGCATAAATAAGTTAAAGCTTTTAATTCTGGCCGGAAGTAGAAAATAAGAAGTGATAGTAAAGATTTAAAATAAAATAAACGTTAGTAAAACTTAAGATCCTTACATACTTCCCGCCAGAGTTAATTAGTTTGAAACTGAGGTCTAAAATGACCTTGTTGAAAACTTTTAGCTCTAGAATCTAACGCGAGGCCAATCTTTTACAAACATTTCTCACTAGAAACTAGAAATTAAAAAATAATCGTTTTTTACATTATCAACTCCATGGACAATTACTTTTCATCTGTACTGCATCTAAACAGGAGCTTTTAGTTGAAATCTGGTTCCTTCCAGAGATTTGGAAGGAAAACTAGTTTAATGAAATGTTACACAATTAAATGGCAAGTAACATGAATATTTATATTTCTCTTAACATTCTTATTTCAATCATGACTTTATTTAATTCTCTCCCCGTGCTCTCTGACATGTGTTGTAAAAGAAAACACCAAACACGAATGTGTTTATGTACAAGTGTTCAACACTACCGCCTGCAATCAAAATACTAACGTGTTAAAATTCAACATAACAAGACCTCATAACACACCTTATATTCATCTCTAAACCCTGAGGTACTATTCTGAAAATGGCTAACTCTGAAGAGTAGCGTCAGAGAGCCTAACTACATTCATTCAATCTTTAACACATATTCACAATAATTTTCTCTTTTTACAGTCACACGAATAAGTTAAAAATTTTTGGCATTACTTTCACTTTTAACATATCACAGTATTTCTTAATACAATGTGAACTGTTATTAAAATAACAGTTCACATTGTATATAAGAACATATTAACATGCCGTTAATTTTACGCATTTTAAAACATACATTAGTAGTACATTGTTAACTTCTATTCTTTTCCAAGCAAGTGCCAATTCTTCTCCATTGAAATACTACATTTCAAAAGTCTTTCAGACTAAAACTTCTTTCTTGCCAGAATCTTTTAAATAAAATTTTATACAATAACTTTTACAATATTCAAGTATTTACACATTCCTATTATATATTAATTTTAGTTTTACTCGCGAGTAATTGAAAAACATAATACCAAAATAGGTAACAACTCATTTCTCGCCTTTTTGGCGATAAAGGTAGACCTCACATGAGGTAAAACGTCTTGAATTCTGCCACTTGCAGTAATAATGAAAGATTAACTTAAGGTTGCAAAGTAACATAAAGTTTTACTTATCTTTGTGATATTCGGACATTCTTTTTTCTGCCCAGTCCTGGAAGGTAGCGAAGATTAGCGTTTGGTTTATCTTCCATCTTGTGCGGGCTCGCCCTTCAGTTCCTTCCTCTATGAGCTTTCTTTTCCTTCCAGTTCGGTCACCCTTGAAGACCTTCTTTTTCGCCTCTGCCTGTGGTCTTGGCCGTTTGATGGCAGCTGGTCTTGGCGGAACCGGGACACTTCTCTCTCGTTCCTGCTTGGATCTCGTTGCTGGCTGTTCAAAATTTCCTTGTTTCTTTGCCTCCGCAGCTGGTGTTCCTTCCGCAATTCGTCGACATTTGCTGCGTAGACTCCTGTCCGATGGGTAGATCTTCCGTTTGAGAGCCGGGTTATAGTTGCCGTTATTTCTCCTGGCTCTCTTTGCATTCGTCGTACTTCTCCCTTCTTCATTCTGGGGGTGGTCGTGCGCTCTCTTTTCTGGTCGGTGGAACGGCTTCTTTTTCTTGTTACCTTCAATTTTCCAACGGGGAAACTTTCTTTTCAATTGCTCCTGCCTCCTAATGGCTTGCCCTTGTGATTGTCGTTGTTCCACCTCTGGAGCTTGTGCCTGCAGTGTCTGCCGTGCCGGATCCTGCAAAAGATCTTTAAATATTTGCATTTTATTACGGTCATAGAATGATTTTATCTGGTCAATGTTTGCGGAGCATGTTTCACCATTCCTGGCTTTTAACACCACTACAGCCTGAGTTATTTTTTCTATGACATATGGTCCTTCAAATCGTGGAAAAAATTTGGCGGTTTTATCTTCTGGTGCTGAAGAAAGTGAATGCTTAATTTTTAATACTTCATTTCAAATCGTAACAAAGTTTCTGTTTTCTCTGTGCTACTTCAGTGTTCTTTTTTGCTTCTTTAATTAATTTTTCTATATCACCCATTTTAAATTCTGGGGCTCTTTGTTGAACATAAAATAATTTATCTAACGGCATTATAATCTTTCTGCCTAAAAATAACTCAGCAGGAGTTTTGCCCGTTGTATCATGTTTTGCGGTCCTAAGGGCGAAAGCCAATTCATTGACATACTAGTTATCCCAGCTTTTATGAAAATTTTTAACATAACTACGGATAACTTTCACTACATTTCTATTGACCCGTTCCGCTATATTTGATTGCGGCCGATACGGGACCATTTTTAAATGACGTATGCCCAGTTTTTGGCACATGTCTTCAAATATATTACTTACAAATTGAGGACCATTATCCGATATAACGTTTAGGGGCGCCCCGTATTTTAAAATATATTTATTTAAAATAGAATCAGTAACTAATTTCGCGGAGGCTCGTTTTAAGGGAACAGTTTCGGTCACTTACTAAAATGATCAACCATAACAAGGAGATACCGACTTTTATTTAACTGACTTTTTGGGAAAGGGCCCAATAAATCGATGCCAATTATTTCATTTGAAAATTCGGATTTAATGCTATTTAGAAACCCGGCCGGGCGGAAATTAATATAATTAACTGCTTGACATGTTGGGCAGGACTGGACATACGCCCTTGTTAACTTTTGCAGTTCAGAAAAATAGACTGCTTCGCGTACGCGTTGGATAGTTTTTCGAATACCAGCATGAGAAGCTAAAGGGCAGTCATGTAACTCCTGCAGTATATTTAATCTAAGACTAGCTGGGATAACAGGTCGAAATTCGTTGTTGGAATTTGTAGTTTTTGTATAAAATAATAGACCATCTATTAGTTCGTAATGGGCCGCCCTATTTCTTATCGCCACAATATCTTGGTGGCTAAAATTTTCAGGATCCTTTAAATACTCATAAATGTTTCTAAATTCAGGATCCTTACCCAGTTCGGTTATTACAGTTTCTCGGGAATTTATTGTACATGCTGTGAGCATTGCCACCTTTATCTATATTTCTATTTCTTCATCTAATTTTATTCTGGATAGGGCATCTGCTACGATATTTTCCTTTCCGGGGGTGTGCTTGATTACCAGATTATACTCTTGTAACTTGAGTGCCCATCTTATTAACTTTGGGGATAAATTTTCCCCTGAGTACAATCTAGTTACCGCCGCTGATCAGAATACACTGTTATTGGCGCCCTTCCAAAATAGACTCGGAACTTTTGCACTGCTAACAGAACTGCAAGTGCCTCTCTCTCGGTCGCGGAATAATTTCTTTGTGTTTGATTTAAAGTTCGACTAAAAAATGCCACGGGCTGCTGATTTTGCGAAAGTACCGCTCCTACCGCATAATCCGAAGCATCCGCTGAAATTTCTAAATTCTCATCCTTTTCAGGAAATTTCAAAACAGGGGCTTGCGTTAATGCTTGCTTTAATTTTCCGAAAGCACTATTGGCTTCGGCCGTCCACGAGAATCTTGCCTTTTTCCTTTTTAATTTTAACAATGGTTCAGCAATAGCTGCAAAATCTTTTATAAAGGACCTATAATATGAACAAAGTCCTAGAAAAGAAGAGAGCTTCTTCGCCGTGTTTGGAGTCGGATACTTTTGTACAGCGATTATTTTTGATTCGTCTGTCTCGATTCCTTTCTGAGATATTTTGTAACCTAAATATTTTAATTCAGGGGCTGCAAATTTGCACTTTTCGACATTAACTTTTAGACCGGCCTCATTTAATAATGAAAACACCTGTCTTAAATCCTGTACATGTTCGTCCAGATTATCACTAGTAATAATGATATCGTCTAAATAGATAAATATGGACTTTCCAAGAACAGGCCTTAGCACAATGTCCATACATCGCTGAAATGTTGCCGGTGCCCCTGAAAGGCCAAACGGCATACGCAGGAATGCATAAGTGCCAGACTTGGTTATAAAAGCAGTCTTAGGCACATCTTCCGGTCTAACCCCTATTTGAAAATAACCAGTCGTTAAGTCTAAAGTCGTCATGTATTTGGTAGAAGTTATGTTCCTTAGAATTTCTTCAATAATAGGTAACGGATATACCGGATATTTAGTCATGGAGTTTAATTTACGATAGTCAATCGCAAAACGCCACCTTTTTGGATGTGTTACTGGATAGTGATTGTTTTTCTTACATAAAACAACCGGGCTAGCATAACTACTTGAGATGGGCGTTATGATCTTTTTACGTAACATATCTCTAATGCGCCACTCTATAATTTTTTCTTTATTCTTATCATACCGGTATGGTTTGTGGCGAACTGGCAGTGAATCTCCGGTGTCGATACTATGGTTAGTAACTTGAGTAAATCCTGGAATATCACTAAATAACGAAGCAAATTCACTTACCACTTGTCGGATTTTTTGTTGCTCTTCCTTAGGCAGGTGGTCAAGGTTTAACATTGGTGGTTCTGTTTTCTCTTCTCGAACTGGTTTCATCGTCAGCTTAAGGGACGCCTCGTTAAAATCCAGTGTTGCTTCTGCCTCTGAAAGAAAATCTATCCCTAAGATGATATGTGCTTGCAGATTCTTTACTATAAAAAACATAATCTTTACTTGTTCGTCCTTGATACGAACGTATAGCGGTAATTTACCTATGCACTTGCATCTTTCTTCCTGCGCAGCTAACACTGTCGTATTATCCGAATTATATATGCGGTATTTCCGAAAATACTTCCTAAAAAAATCTTCTGCCACACAGGAACACTGCGCGCCTGTATCCAGGAGTGCGGTGGCTGGGATATTATTCACCAACACTTCAATCTTCGGAAGAGTCAAATTTTTCACCATTACTGTATTTAACTTGAAGGAAGAGAGGTTTTCGTGGCCTTCGGATTTCCGCACCCTCCCGTCAGCAGAAATCCGTTTTAGTTTAAATCATTTTTCATTTCCATGCTTTCCTTCTTTTTCCACTGGCCTTGAGACTTTTTTCCTGGATTGCTATTGAACTGTCGACGTTCGCCGGCTGTTTTTGAATGCTCGGGTTTCCTTGCCCACTGATTCGCTTTGCTTCCGTAGCCGTGTGCTTGACTTTGCTGTGGTCTTGGCGCACCAAATTGGTTTCGTTGTTCATACTGACGTCTTCTTTCAATGTCCGCCGTTCTTCTACTTTTAAACTGGATTGCTAGCTCAAATAACTTTTCCAGTGTAGTCGGATTCCTTAATTCAATAAAGTCTTGTACTTGGGGAAATAACCTCGACAAAATCACTTGAATTATCTCAGGATCCGGACGGTTTCCATACAAGAGTTTGAAGACGTGAATTTTTCTTAAAATAAAGCTTGAGAGATTTTCAATTCGTTTCTGGTATATGCTGAAATGTTCCGTTTCTAATTTTGCACGATCCCTTACGACAGGGAAGGCTTTTACTAGGGCAGTCTTGAAATTTTCGTAAGTATAGGTGGAACTTCCCGCTTGACCCAAGAGACTTCTGCCTATACATTTGAACCAATTAAGCGCTTGGCCCCTCAAAGCGCTGGTAGCTAAGGTGACTTTCTGGGACTCATGCACGGGATACATCATGAAGTGGTCCTCCAATTTTTCCAAAAAACTGGTTACCGGTGAGTTTCATTAAATTTTGCTTCTGGTTTCATCGATGCGCGCATGGTCTGGACGATGTAACCAAATCCTTCCAGGGCGGCAGCTGGCATTTCTGGATTCTGAGCCGCTTCTGCAGGCAGCACAGGTTCTTCTTGAAACTCGGCCATGGTTATTCTTCTTCGTCGGGTGCCACTATCAGGTTCAGTCCTCCTCCTTACTTGCTTTGGGAGCATTAAATGACCTGACTCGGAACAGGGAGCTTACTAAAGCTATGTTTAATAAATGTGGGAAGTAGACAAGATACACAGGAAGGGTATACGAAACCCTTTATTTTTCTTTCTTTACAATGATTTCCGGACTTCGGAATACAGAGACCAACCACTTGTGGTCTGAACGTAAGAATATAAAAATATTAACTAAATTCTAACTAAACTAACTTTGGATTAATAAACAAGTGTCTACTTGAAGATTGGCCTTATACTAACAGAAAGGCCGTATGTAATACAGAGAACTGTTAACACTACGATACGTTTAAAATTATCAAGAGGATTAAACCTCTGGCCTTGAACGCAACCAGCAACCGAGTAAAACTGCTATGGCAAGCGGTCTGCTCCTAATCACTCCTTCCTCTCTCTTGCTTGGCAAAAAGCCACAACTTAAGTACTTGGCGTTCGCAAGACAAATTTGCATAAATATGTTAAAGCTTTTAATTCTGGCCGGAAGTAGAAAATAAGAAGTGATAGTAAAGATTTAAAATAAAATAAACGCTAGTAAAACTTAAGATCCTTACAAAACTATTCGAGATATTGTTGCAATCTTTCATTCTGATGTAACCAAAATTGGGAATAAAATATCAGTAACTAAAGCATATTTTTTAAAAAGAAAAGCGGGTTTTAAAAGGAATAATTTTAAGAAAATAAGACTACAGCTCATACAATTCTGAAAAATTTCTCTTTCTGTTGTATAGTGAGATTAACATTTTATTAGTTTACTTATCTTTTATTGGTTATTTAAATTGCATTAGGTATATAAAACTGTAACTTTTACTTGAAAATCTTATGTATTTGAGTTGTTGTATGGTAGACTAGTATAACAGAATAAAGGATTTTTATATATTTGTTGAATTCTTATAGATTTGAGTGATTCATATCATATGAGCCTCTCACAGGTCCGTCAGAAATTTAAATGGAACATAAAGAAGTTAAACATTTTAATTTTTTTAAATAACTTTATTTGCTATTTTGTGCAATAGTTCAAAAAAATAGGATTTAGACAAGGGTAAAACGTAATTATACTTGAAACCTCTAAAATTTTCGTGATTATCGATTGAATACTCCTAAGTACTTCACATTTAGCCTATATATGAAGTTTATTTTTGTACTCGCTATTAAGTTTGAATTTGTTCCGATAGTTGTCTCTACGAAAATTCGCCAGAAAGGCATATCTTCTTGGATTACACAGTTAAAAACACATATTGAGTACTATCACGGTAGCAAATTAGAACCTATTTTTATTCATCCAGTTGTACTGTAAAAATAATGGGAAGAGGTATTTTTTAAAGAAATATTGATTATTCGCATATTAATGACACTGCTTCAGTCTGGCTCCCGACTATAGTGTGAGAGAATTATCTGCGTTATTAATTTCTTTAATGCTCCTTTAACGAAATTTACATGACATTGAATCAGTGTTCCAGAAAAAGAAAAGTACTGTAACTTATTGTCATTAAATGTTGATTTTCTAGTTCTTAATCTCTCACTCATTCTGAAAATTAGATTTATTGAATTGAAAATAATTAATTTTTATGCTTTAGCAAGCACTTCATTGAAAGCAGCTGAAAGTCCATATAAAATTTATTAGAATTTAAATAATAATAAAATTAATTTTAAAATAAAGAAAATTTAATAAATAAATAATTTGTAAATAAAGAAAATTTAATAAATAAGTAATTTGTAAATAAAGAAAATTTGAAAATAAAATGCCTTCTACATAATTGAACGCATAAAAATATGAATGAAACAACCATAATGTATCTCACATAACCTTAATCTTCGACGGCGTACAAATACCTACACATTTTTTAATAAACTCCGTTACAATTAACCTCATCAAAAGAAAGAAGCACTTGCAAATTCTATTTAACCCTGATTGGTTTCTTTACTAAACCATTATCAGACGCAAGCAATAAACAACTTTTGCATGGCATCTGACTCCAGTTAATAATGTAGAAGATAACTTGGCTATTTAGTGAAAATCCCAGAAAATATTTCAGCTTGGAATTTCCTCAAAGTTTTCTTCATAACAGCAGCTTTATGTATATGCTGCTATTATGGAGCAGGTTATACTAATCTGTTATGGAGTACAGGTTTTAGCATATTGAGAGGGCCGAGCAGTTGATATTCCCAGTTAGACAATTACGTAATGTCAATCAGATTCCAGAATGTAAGTATCCTTAAATATGTAGTTGGTAAACACTACAAAGGCATAAATTCCGGTGAAAACAGATTAATGATTGACTGTTCTTTATTTTCTTTCAAACAGCTGCATTTACATGTAACTACGCTGGGTCGTATTCATAAAAACGGATTTACTTCTTATTATTTTAGATAACCATAATAATAAAAATAAAAATTCTGATGTGTATAGCACATGACGTCCTTGTACGGAATATTAAAATATGCGCAATTTTCCTGCATTTCATTTAAACATGTTGAATTAACAGTTAGCGAATTTTGAATTAAATCTATTTCCTCGATAGCGCATAAACCACAAAAGAATAAATGCACTTTTTAAAGTTCACTACATTTATTTACCATAGCGCACTTTGGCGCTGGGTTGACTTAACTGCGTTAATCTCCTTCATTTTATAACTCAGAGTGCACAAAAATTATATCATTTGAAGAATTACCCCATGTTCTATTCAAATACTATAATAAAGCTAAAGCGATGTATAAATGAAATTAAACAAATAAAAAAGAAAGAGTTTTTCGCAGACGATTCAGCGCTGCTTACCTAATGCGCATGCGCTGCTAATTAATTTAGGTCTCACTTCGCGGCAAGGCAAAAATACATAAAAATTCAAAATATTTTCATTAAAAATTGTAGGATATGTAAAAACATAAAACACCAAGTACAGTTAAAACAATTAAAAAAAAAACAATTTTTACAGTTAAAATTACAGTTTCTACGCAAAACAAGCTAAAAACTTAAACGATAATGCCAGAATTTATTAAGCATAATTTAATTCTCAATAATAAAAGAAGACGTTACTTTGTTGCTTAGTTTCTCAAGATTGGCAACAAATCCACTATTCTGCTAAGTTTCAAATGTAAACAAATATGGTAAACAAAAATTAGGTTTATCCGCATTAAAAGAACTCTTAAATTGTTGATAATTCCACAATTATTGCATGCAGGTTAACTAAAGACATAAAAACCTTAACCGGAAGACAAGACCAACATAATTCAATCATTTTGAAAAAAAAAAAAAAAAAAAAAAATGCACAATTTACAAACATATAAGAATGAAGAGACTGAGCTCACTGAGCTGAGTAACAGAGTGGATATATATATATATATATATATATATACATATATTTATATACTTTTAGTGCAGCCGATTGCAACCAAAGTGAGAGGTGCACATCTACATGTTATAGTAGTCCTACATACAAAATTTTAACGTTCTGAGACTACTCGTTTTTGAGTTATGCGAGATACATACATATATACGTACGTACATACGTACAGACGAAAGGAAAAAAATCGCTTCAGAATTAATTTTAAATCAGTTTTATAATTTTTGGGGATCTGTCCCTACGTACAGATGTCACGCAAAAACATCGTAAAATTGCATTCGATAGCAGTCAAAATGGATATTTTCGTTGAAATATGATACCCGAAATTTTTCGCGATTACAATGCTTCCTTTTTACTACGTACAAGGAAGTAAAAAGTGTGATTTAGTTCACTGTATTAGGTATTAAGTTTTACAGTTTACAACGTATTAGCAATTTTATTCTAATTTTGATTTTGACTTGCGGAATTCTTAGAAGAGTTTCGTGAAATCCCAGGGTACCGAAGATCATTGGACTATAAGCAAAGGTTCCCAAACGTTTTGAATAGTGGAACATTTTTTTTAAATCAATTTCTATGGTGAAACCACTTAGGTGTACTCTAAGTCTTAAAAGTTAATAGTATTTTGTGTTAGGGGAAGGACAATAGAAAAGATAGTAAACGAATGCAAAGTAAAGAGACATGTTAACAATTGCACAATACCCGTGCAATTATTTTAAAAACTTTGAACTTTACCATAATATCTCACCTGATTCTCTAATAATCCATGGTATTGGCCAAATTTTGCCATAAAAATAATTCCGAAATTCAATAAATCAAACTAATTTCATTACAACAGATTTTTCGTGAAAGCGACCATCCAAGAAACAAAAACAAAACAAAACAAAACAAAAAAAAAAAAAAAAACTGATGTTTACACCACATGACTTCCTTGTACGTAATATTAAATTATACATATTTTTTCCCTGCATTTAATTTAAACTTATTTCCTAGAATTTCATTAGAGATATATTTCTCATTCAATTAATTCATTTCTCACTTCGCAACAAGGCAAAAATACATAAAACGTCAAAATATTTTTATTAAAAATAGAAAAATATAGAAAAATAAAAAACATAAATATAGTTAAAATAATTTAAAGAACTGTTTTCATAATTAAAATTAGAGTTTCTATGCAAAAATAAGCAAATCGGCCAGCGGGCAAGAAGGCAGATTTTTCGGTGCACAAAACTGAAAGTTTACATCTCACTCGGCAAAAAGACACTGAAAGCATAGAAATTGCCTTAATTTGTTGTGGACACTACGCTGAGTCAATATGTGGGATAATTTAATTACCTAAATATTAATTCCAGAATGGATTAAGCATGATTTAATTCGCAATAATAAAAGAAAACGTTATCTCTGCTGTTGCGAAGCTTAGCTTCTCTAAATTGGCAACAAATGTGCTATTCTGGTAAATTTCAAATGTAAACAAATATGGTTGCTATGGTAAACAAAAATTAGGCTTAGCCCGCACTTGAAGAAATTTCAAATTGTTGATAATTCTACAATTATTGCATTTAGGTTAGGTTCCTATAAGGCATAAAAACCTTAACGGGAAGTAAGAACAACAGAATTCCTCATTTTTAAAGCAAAAAAGGAGCAATTTACCTACATATAAGAATAAAAAAAAAACTGAGCTCACCGAGCCGAGTAACAGAGTGGGTATATGAATGCATTGTAAATTAGTTTTATAATTCGTTTGGGGAAAAAGAGTCCTTTATTCTGTCCTTCCGTACAGATATCAAGCAAAGACATCGTTAAATTGCATTCGATAGCGGTCAAAAGGGACATTTTCGTTGAAATATGATAGCCGGAATTTTTCGTGTTTACTATACTCCTTTTACTTTGTACGAGGAAGTAAAATTCTGTCCAACAAAAGCAGCTCCTTTCATTGAATCCCTATATCGAGTTTTATTAAAATACATACTCCTCATTTTTTTATTTAAAATAAAATTTTTATCATGTACAACTATTTCCATTTCATTTTCTTCACAGTCTTGCAACAAAAATTCATGCAGTACAACAGTAGGTATAACACAAAATAACGTATAAACTTTTAAGTGTGACCCATGTGGTTGCATTTTTGGGCACAGATTTTTATGTTTGAATTTCCTCTTAGAAAACGCAAACAGTTTATATTTAATTCAAGGTGGTTGGTTTTCCTCGAAAGGGTTTAGCAATCAGGCAAGAAACATGGAACTATTGATCAACATGTCTCCGCAAATACAGAGACCGATCATAATTTACTTCAGTAAATATCATTTTCAAGTAAATTTCTTCATAGTTTTTCTTTTTATTAAGTATTTTCCCTCCATTGCCTCACTTTTGTCGTATGATTGAGGTGGTGCCGCAGATTCAGAAATGGTTTCTTTTCTGAGAAGCTTTTTCTGACAACTAAAATTGTGTTAAAAAGTTTTGCTTGGTTATCCTTTTTTTTTTCGGGGGGGGGAGGTCATTGTCTCATCACCTTTTCCTTTACAGTACCTCTTTAAAGCTAGCAAGTGACCCATACCTAAAAGAAAATGACACATAATGAAATTCAATGCTCAACTTACTTCAAAATCAAAATGACCGAGTCAGCCAATGTAAGAACACTTTTAAAAAAAAATATTTTTATTGGAAATATATCCTGGTAGTTTCTAGTCCGAACATAATAAAACAAAATACACCACTTTATTAATGAATATGTGTAAGTTTTATTCTAATTAACACGCTTTCTTATGTTAAAAATCTATCCAATGTACCTCCTTTTTAATCTATGTATCCAATGTACCTCCTTTTAACTGAATTACGTGTTAGTTATTATTCTGACGAGATACGGTAATCAATTTGTATTGAAAGCATAAACATTCATCAAGTTGAAAGCATAACCGCATAACCATTCATCGGCATTCGCTTCCTATAAGCTCCGATCTGATTTCTAGTCAAGTTTAGATTCTAGTGTGGAAAAGGGTACCCTTTGTTGCTCTTATCTTCCGGTTGAGGTTTTTATGCCTTTAGTTAACCTGCATGCAATAATTGTAGAATTATCAACAATTTAAAAGTTGTTTAAGTGCGGCTAAGCCTAATTTTTGTTAACCATAGCAGCCGTATTTGTTTACATTTGAAACTTAGCAGAATAGAGGATTTGTTGCCAATCTAGAGAAACTAAGCTTCGCGTCTTCTTTTATTATAACGAATTAAATTATGCTTAATTAAGTTATCATTTAAGCTTAGCATTATGCTTATCATTTAAGTTATTAAATTATCCCATATATTGACTCAGTATAGCGTCCACAACAAATTAAAGCAGTTCTTACGCCTTCAGTGTCTTTTTCCGAGTGAGACCAAAAGTAAACTTTCAGTTTCGTGCATCGAAAAATCTGCCTGCTTCCCCTCTGACCAAATTGCTTGTTTCTGCATAGAAACTCTAATTTTAATTGTAAAAATTGTTTTAACTGTACTTGGTGTTGTATGATTTTTTTATATCTTTCAATTTTTTAATGAAAATATTTTGATTTTATGTATTTTTGCCTTATTTGTATTAGTTATGTATTTTTACAAAGTGAGAACTGAATTAATTAGTAGCGCATGCGCATTAGATAAGCGGCGCTGAATCGTCTGTGAAACACTCTTTCTTTTTTATATGTTTTATTTCTTTTATACATCGTTTTAGATTTACTATAGTATTTGAATAGAACATGGGGTAATTCTTCAAATGATATAATTTTGTACACTCTGAGTTATAAAATGAGTGAGATGTAACGCTGTTAAGTGAACCCAGCGCCGAAGTGTCGCTATGGTAAATAAATGTAGTGAACTTTAAAGAGTGCATTTATTCTATTGTGGTTTATGCGCTATTGACGAAGTAGATTTAATTTAAAATTCGTTAACTGTTAATTCAATATATTTAAATGAAATGCAGGAAACTTGCATATAATTTAATATTCCGTACAAGGACGTCATGTGCTATACACATCAGAATTTTTATTTTTATTATTATGGTTATCTAAAATAATAAGAAGTAAATCCGTTTTTATGAATACGACCCAGCGTAGTTACATGTAAATGCAGCTGTTTAAAAGATTTTTTTTATTATGTGACAATGTTTTCTGAAGTTTAATTTGAATGAAACTTCTTAATTAAGCGATCGAAAGATACGGCGTGATTGGCAGAGAGTGACTGTATTTTGAAATACTGTAATTTTTATTGCCCTAATTAACATTTGGTTTTCGTTAGCTGCCTAGTTCTAATTAATCGACGGTCCAGTCACTTTGTGGAAGTATTTCTAGCAAGATAAATACTCGTTTCTTTTTTTCATGGTTTAGAGCAAAAGGGTATGAAAGCTATAAATGATTGGTGTATGAATGAAGGTTTAATTAGTTTTTGGTGTAAATATCTAGTTTGTGCGAAAGATATGCGTCTTGTCGAAAATTAATGTCAAAAAGGTAGCTATGAGTGGGTGTTTTGAGAGAAAGTTATTCGAAATTGAAGCTCATACAGACATCACTGAAGACTCATGAAGCTAGATTAAGAGTAAGTTTCACAAGCGGTGTGTTCGGCAGTCTTCGGATAACATTTTGTATTCCTATTTTGCTGTGTTTACGTGGCGTCACCAATTGCGGGATCAAGAGAAAGATGATCAATTCGAGCATACGATTTGCATTATGTAAACTGCGCAAAAAAAGGGGGGGCAGTTATACATCTCTCGTTCTATTGGGCCGATTGACAAAATTCAAATTGCATTTCTCATATCTCGAAAGCGCGACTTCGGATATATATTAGATTTATAAATAGCATTGTTCTAACATAGATAGTTTGACACAAAATCGGACTTTTTCTGAAATAACATACTAATTTTTTTCCATGTTTTGATTCTACGACTCAAATTATGCCTAGATATTAAATTTTGTGAAATTTGGTGGAAACTTTACCGAAAAATTCAAAAATTTATCTTGGCACAATTTTTCCAGTTTTCGCCGAGAATGATTCACTTGGCGAACTTCTTAATATGTGGCAATCAATTTTCCTTTCCCTTCCATTACACCGAAGCGGAAAAAAAGGCACCTTCTTCCTACCTATTTACATTGTGCATGAGCGGAAAAAAGGTAACACCGTTTCTTCTTCTAAATAATTTTAGTAAAGTGTCTAAACCACATTTGATGTTTTATTGCTTTAAAAAAATATGCCAAATTTCAAAACGCACCAATGTGTAAATTCACGTATATCTTTGGAAATTTTGAACAAAAAACTGTAAGTGTTTGCAGGTATGCTTAGAAATACGTCTACTTTAAGGTGATGGTAAAATTTTAATAAATTATAATTAATTTTTTTAAAAAATTTATAATAATTATTTTAAAATACATATTTTGAAAATAAATCATAAAATATGGGTAAATTTTATTTAGAATGAACCTAAATTTCGAAATTTGAAAGGAAGAATCAAGCAAGTTTAATAAAAAAGAGAGATTAATAAATATATACCAAACTCAATTAACATTGAGGAACTAAAATTTTGAGAGCTAATTTTCTAAAAACAACTCGTGCGATTTTTACAAAACTTGGTAGTTTGGCGTAATTTGAGTCGTAGAATCGAAATATGGAAAAAATCGGTATGTTATTTCAGAAAAAGTTCGATTTTGTGCCAAAACACCTATATTAGAACAACGCTATATATAAATCTAATACATATCCTAAGTCGCGCTTTCGAAACTTGAAAAACGCAAGTTGAATTCATCAATCGGCCCAATAGAACGGGAGATATAGAACTGTCCTTTTTTTTTTTCGCAGTGTACGTGCAAATCCGATCTGACGCTGGTGATGAGATGTAATCAAAAATATACGAGGTGATCACTTTTATTCTTTAAGTAACATACGTTTTTGGCGTAGTTTTGGGTGACTATCATCTTGGAAATATTGCTTCTTGGTGTCATAGAAACCGCCAAAAATGTCAAGGGGCACCCGATTATAAACTTTTACCCAAGCTTAGTGTGCCTAGGGAAATTACAATGTAGACTTCACAATTCTTGAACTTCGAAGAATCCTTTCTCGCATACGTAAGACCATGCCCGCGCTAAGCGTAATCGGCGCTGTCGTGCAAATATCTAGCGAGCGCCTTTATGCAGTGACGATATTAAAGCGAAACTGCTTATAGTTAACACTTAAAATGAAGTATTATTAACATTATAATATAAGAAACCAAAAAAATTACATTTTATCTTTCAGTTTGTATAAATGGCAGTAGTATCGCGTAGAAAATGTATAAATGCGAAGTGCTTTGGCAGGGCTTTCATTTGTGTTCAAGTTATTCATGTGAAGAGACTTTGGCGTGATTATGGCCGCACGACGAGAATTAACAGACTTTGAACGCGGAATGGTAGTTGGAGCTAGACGCAAGGGTTATTCCATTTCGGATATCGTTAGGTAATTCAACATTCCGAGATCCACAGTGTCAAGAGTGTGCCGAGAGTATCTAATTTCAGGCATAACATCCCACCATAGACAGTGCAGTGGCCGACCACCTGCACTTAACGACCGAGACCAGCGACGTCTGCGTAGAGTTGTCAATGTTCACAGACAAGCAACACTGCGTGAAATAACCGCAGAAATCAATGTGGGACGTACGAGGGACGTGTCCGATAGGACAGTGGGGCGAAATTTGTCTTCCTTGGGCTATGCCAGCAGAAGACCGACTCGAGTGCCTTTACTGACAGCACGACATCGCCTGCAGCGACTCTCGTGGGCTCGTGAGCATATCGGTTGGTCTCTAAGCGAATGGAAAACCGTGGCTTGGTCAGATGAGTCACGATTTCAGTTGGTAAGAACTGATGGTAGGGTTCGAGTGTGGCGCAGACCGCACGAAGCCATGGACCCAAGTTGTCAACAAGGCACTGTTCAAGCTGGTGGTGGTTCCATAATGGTCTGGGCTGTTTTTACATGGCATGGACTCGGTCCTCTGGTGCAACTGAACCGATCATTGACTGGAAATGGATACCTTCAGCTACTTGGAGATCACTTACAGCCATTCATGGACTTCACGTACTCAAACAACGATGGGATTTTTATGGATGACAATGCTCCATGTCACCGGGCCACAATTGTTCGCTATTGGTTAGAAGAACATTCTGGACAATTCCAGAGAATGATCTGGCCACCTAGATCGCCCGACATGAATTCCATCGAACATTTATGGGACATCATTGAGAGGTCAATTCGTGCCCAAAACCCTGCACCGTCAACACTTTCACAATTATGGACGTCTATAGAGGCAGCATGGCTCAATTTTCCTGCAGGGGACTTCCAACGACTTGTTGAGTCCATGCCACGTCGAGTTGCTGCACTTCGCCGGGCAAAAGGAGGACCGACAAAATATTAGGAGGTATGCCATGACTTTTGTCACTTCAGTGTATATTTATTGAAAAATTATACATATATTTATTTTATAAAAAATTAACACTTCAAGCTAAGCTAAATAATACACTAAGCGCATTGGATACAAAATACACTATTTAACAAAAAAAAAAAAAAAATCATCGCATCAAGAAGGAGTCGTCCGATGGAGACAAAAATTGGTGGATAGGAAGATTATTTACAGAATAGAAAATGATTACACAGGCCCTATTTGAGGGCCTGTGTGACATGCAATAATGAAAACAGGATCAGCACGCTACTCTGGGCGTCCCCAGACACGTCTTCGATGATCGTCACAACACAGTTGGAAGCTGGATTCGTCGCTAAAGACTATATGTTTCCAGTCAGCATCAATCCAACCTGATCGAGCCAACCACCACTCTACTCTGGCTCGACAGTGTGCAAGTGGCATAACGTTCAGTACGAGCGTAGATTTCGTTCTCTCAGCCGTCTGTGAATGGTCATGGTGGATACCCGTGTGGGGTCGCACCTCTGATGGTTGATAGCGATGAATCAGGCGCAGTGGCAGCTGATTTGACAATCACTCTCTCCTCCCGGTCGGTTGTGGCCTTAGGTCGACCGCTACTATTATGACGCTAAAATCTGCCATTATCCACGCATTCTTGCCAGCATCTTTTAATCACCGCATCGCTTCGGCTCATATGACGAGCAGTTCTCTGATTTGCCCAACTTGCGTCTTTCAATCCAATGATACGACCTCTTTCAAACTTTGACAGTTGCACGTAATGAGCTCGAATTCTGCAGCGAGGCATTTTTTCTGTCGTTGAATGCTATCCTAAATCGCAATGCAATAGAAAGTTTTAACAACAGTTCGAGAAAAGCTTCTTATATACATATGCAGGATGTGCAATTCCGATGAAATGAAGACCGCACTATTCGTTCATTGGACACCAAATTTCAATCATTTGCATATTTGGTCAAAACATTTATTCAAACGAAATTTAAAAGCAATCAGATGATTTTTTCTTAGTGCGTCGATTTTTTTTGTTATAGATTTTATATTGCTTAACACTATTAATTATCTTACTAAAAACAAATTAGTTTAAGTATCTAATAAGTTTGTACCGAATAAATTGTTGTTGCTAGCGTCGTTTACGACAAGGTTCAAACTGTGATTACAACAAGGTACAAAAAATGCTCCAGAGCTGATATCTAGGCATATATCCAAAATTCTTTTCTGCACACCGCTATGTTGTTGACAACGATACAGCTTGGAGTTTCAACCGGCGATGCTATATTTTCTCCAAAAGTTTGCAATAACAGCAGTTCATGCATAAGTTGCATACTATTTATATCGCTTTGTTTTTTATCAGTTAATGCTTTTTGCAGT
The DNA here is from genome assembly GCF_044657685.1 of Stegodyphus dumicola. Lineage (NCBI taxonomy): Eukaryota > Metazoa > Arthropoda > Arachnida > Araneae > Eresidae > Stegodyphus > Stegodyphus dumicola. The sequence continues at coordinate 107,609,525 of NC_140770.1, forward strand.
TTTGACATAAGCTGAGCTGATCTTGTAAACATATGTGAGCGAAAATATGTGATGCTGATGCGTATGTTAGGGTAGATGCCGGCGCCGTAGACGCGTTCGACAAATTGCTAATTCTTATTTTGTGTCTACTGTTGCAATCATAGAGATTTTGTGCAACATTTATCTTTTTTTTTTTGGCTTCTTTTGGTGATTGCTTGTTGTTATTGTTATCCTACATAAAAAAGGTAAGTGCAGTTACATATTATGTTAATCATAGGTTAACTTTTTATTTCGGAAAAGCAACGATTTGAGCACAATTACTCAAAACTGTTTATCTGTCATGTTTGAGATGTCTGATGTCATGGTAAAATGAGACAGTATGATAGGAGGAAGGGGCACTCAGACCTGGCGAGATTGAGGCGACCTTAACAGAGTTCACCGTCCCAACCCCTAGATGACCTAAGAGCGATCTAAGAGGCTGCTAACCTATCGGTCAAGCCGAAGAGCTAAGACTAAGCTGAGTCAACAGGAACAGTCAGCAGCTCACATTCCCCTCCCCATCCTGGAGAGATCTGCCATCAAGAGGGGTCCCAACCACGGACAGCAGAACGAAGTCACTTAAACACTGCCAGACAGACCGGGCCCACCAATCCGGCCTGCTAACGCTACGTCATGGTACATAGACTTCAGCTTTAGGCGCCCTCAGAGGGAAAACAAGGAAGGATATGAATATGCAGTTTTGACTCTCCTCAAGGTATCCACTGAAAACCTGGAAACCTCCTGGCGCCCACTTGAAACCTCAAGCAATTTAAAGGCTCGCTGAATTCGCAAATTCCACTAACGGAAGTGTTTCCTTGGTTAACCATGAATATCTGACTATATAACTCCACCAGAACCAACGGAACGGACAAAACAGTACCATATGGTCCCTATCGAGCCTGAGCCAGATATCGCCAACGATGACTCCAGTTCTGTGAAGACTTTTAAACACTCGTGGTCGACACTGCCTAGATACAGATCCTAATCAGTAGCTTCCCAGGTTTCATTTGAGTCGACTACCCCAGGAGTGGCGTTCAAATAAGACAAGAATTTTCCTGTTGAGATAGGCTCCGAGACAGCCTGCTTGTTTTAATGATTGCCCGACGTCTTTTTGAGTCGGCGCACTGCAAGATCCCTGCACCTATTGTCGTCGCGGGCCTGCCTAAGACAAGTCCAAGTTCAGATGGTATGAGCTGTACCATGCTAATGCATTTGTTCTCTGAGCTATTGGTTCCCCTTCTCATCCATTTTAATAGAGTGTAGAAGGAGCATATTTTCCCTCATGGCATGGAGGAAAGCTTACGCTATTCCCATAGTCAAACTTGATAAGGACCCGAAGAATCCTTGCAATTATCGGCTTATATCACTTACCAGTTGCCTTTGCAAAATCCTGGAACGTATAGTAAACTTTTGTCTAGTTTACTATTTGGAAAAGAATTATCATTTCACCGTATCAGAGTGGGTTTCAAAAATACAGATCAACCGTATCGAAGGGAATGATAAGATTTAATAGGGAGTTTCAAGTAAAGTTTGGTTTTCTGTTATCCAAAGCATTTTATGAAGAACGTGCGCCTCAAGGTTGCGTCTTAAGTGTCCCACTTAAGATAAATTCTGTTCTGAAAGAGCTTCTTCCTTATGTTAATGGGACATTATATGTGGATGACTTTATGATAAGTTGCAGTGGGGTCGACATGAGGTATATCTACAAACAGTTGCAAATTGCCCTGAAAAAAGTTCTGAAAAAAAATCAAACAAACATGGATTGCAGTTTTCGAGAGAAAAGACTAACAAAGTGCACTTTCAAATACGCAGCCAATATGCCTCCGCACAGGCCTACATCCAGATCCAAAATTCTACTTTCAAGATTCTTCAATACCAGTTTAGCCAGACGTAAAATATCTTGGAAAGTTCGTAGACAGAAAGCTCTCGTTCATTCCCTACATTCGGTGTATTAGAAAAAAACACTTGAAGACCCCAAACCTCATAAAAGTTCTATCGAGCACATAGTGAGGATCTGACATTATGCTACGTTCCGTATCTCTAGAGCGCTGATTAGATCTAAATTAGATTACGGATATTCACGTCCATCTGTGTTATTAAAACTTGATCATATGTACCATCAAGCTTTGCGCATTTGTTCTTCACATTTCCTGCGCATAGCCTATACATAGAATGCATTGAATCGTCACTTCAGTTAAGCAGCTGGTAATTGTATCTTTGCTATTATTTTAACATATTGTCCCAGTCTGAACATCCTGCTCGATTTCTAGCAATAGATAATTCATGCGATTTTCTTTCCTACGCAACCCTCTCCACCAATACTACTTCTCTAAAAGGTCTCCCTCTTTGTTCGAAGACTACGGTATGTCTGAGATTAATGTTTAAGCAAAATGTTTCCTTGGAATGATGTAAGAATCCAATTTCTTAAAGTTTAAACATTTTGAAGAGAACAATATTATAGAACTTTTTTCTCTGAGCTATTGGTATAGAGAACAATATACCTAACGAGGTTATGTAAAAGCAGTTCTTTTGGTTCACAAAAATGTATATAGTAACTATGTACCCGTATTTATGTTTTGATCGAAAGTTCGTATCCACGTTGAAGCAGCCTTTGTGATTGGATATCACACTGAAGGCTCAGACTGCACAAATATTGTTCTGTTTCCATTTCTAATTTGCCATCTGTATATTGTATGCCTTCTTTGATTTCAAAGCAATGCTATAAAAGATTGATTATGCATACGGACTTATTTAGTGCTCTACGTTAATTGCAAAATTTTTCTAAGAGAAACAGATCGTTTGTTTTCGAAGTGCTGAACATAAGCTGCAATCTATGGATATGACATTCTTTACTGCTATGTGCCCAAATGTCGAAGTAAAAGGAATGAACTTGCAGATATTGCAACAATAGCAATGTCAACTACTTTGGGATGTTGAGCTTAATGACAAGTAAGAAGCATGAAGCTTTGAGTGGAATACTGGAAAAGTACTAAAAACTGGAAGGAGAAATTGTTGTTAACACGCCTTACTACCTGTCTTTTCTGAATCACATCACCACCTAAAAGCGGACAGTGAACCGTTGTATCCTAACTATGATAGTGTTTTATCTGTGCGTCATTTTTTAACAGAGAGCCTGTAGTTTAAAACTTCTATTGAAGCTTCTCAATGAGTGCGACTATCCTCTTGATCGTATAATCGGAAAAGAGGTCAATACCAAACTGTTTCGCACCTGAAAGACACGGGTCTTTATTATTTAATTTGATCTAGTTTTGAAGCTGTGTTTTTGTGTTTTGCATTTTAAGACTAAGCATTTTAATGTGTCTCATGTTTTTTTTTTTTTTTATTTTACTCATGTTTTGTATCTGAAATCATTATATGAGTTTTATAAAGTAATTGTTCATCTTAGCATCCATCATTTTATTACTTCATTTAATTTTATAAGTCTGCTGTTGTTTGAAACTTGTATATAGCATTAACTTATACTAGTAGGTAGGCTGGGTCGGAAGTATGTAATATGTTTTTGGCGCACCTAATCTTTCAGATTATGCGTCAGAAAATTCACAACTATTGCTATACAAAAACATTTAAAAAGGATAAAAAGATATAAAGGGTACAATTTTTTTTCTATTTAAAAAAAATTTTGTTTACACATCAGAACGAAAGTGCGTAAGCAAAGAAAATCAAGCACATAGCTGTACATTTTTTAATCCTTAAATTGTATATGTTTATAAAAATGGTGAAAGAAAAGGACAGGAATTTTATTATGTATGCAAATAATTTTATTAAGCACACTGATACACACTCAACAAATAAAAATGAAAAATAAATATTGACATAAACAAAAATAATAAAATAACCACATAATTTAAACTAATTAATAGCAGCTGACTAAGAAGAAAAAATAAAAGGTCTTAAAAATAATTAAAATTGCATGCTGCCAGACATATAAATGGACATTATTTACTATTTCTCTTGATTTAAAAATTTGAAATAGCTTTAAAATATTTAGCATTTTTTTCAAGAAAGTAAACAATTAAGTAAAATACGTAATCTCAACATTTTAAGTGTTGCTGGAAAATTTAAAAAAAAAAGGGTATATAAATGTCTTGTTAAAATAAGCAGTAACAGTCAGAAAGTTTCTGATGCAACCAGTTGCAAACAGAAGTTGTTTGTACAATATGATAAATGAATTCAGTCTTCCATAAACATTGCTAGAAGTTTTTAAATTAAAAACTATTACACGCATGTACTTTCCGACACGAATATTCACCATTAGCAAATAATTTTAAATGTGGTATTATTTATGTTACGAAAGCAATAAATAAATTTACAAATGTTAAATTTTAGCTATGACACTTACATTTATTTAGTCAGTAAAATTCAAAATAAATTCAATCTGTAACCAAAAAGTGACAATGGCAAGGAATTGATAAATGATTTTGAAATATGCAGTAGTATGCTTCTGTTGGTTTGAAAATTAAAACTTCTCAAAATAAAAGAAGAAGAATACCGTTCTACCCTCAATACTAAGATGCACGCTTTTCCCTCCTCCGACGTTTCGTTCATTCAATTGAAAAAAACTGCATTGTTTATGGGAAGACTCATTACTTTCAATAATTATTACATTCAATAATCAATGTATATAAGAAAACGTTTTAGTTGCACATTTTAAACAAAACAATATAGATACAAGTATTAAATAATACCTTCATAAATGAAGAGGAAAATGTTTTGACACTTTTATTTTACTTTTTGACACTTATACTGAGGAATTTTTTCCAGTCAATTCAGTTTTTAAATAAAGCATTTTATAACATTATTTGCCAGCCACTTTTTCTTCCTCATCTTATGATAAGGTATGACAAATACAAAAGAATTTAAAGATCAAATTCCTAATTTACTATTTGTACGACAGCAATTTTATAAAATTACAGTAATAATATTTCAATCTATGGTCTCATATTTGTATGCGATAGATACTAAATATTTCGAAAAATTTATACAATGCTTATCCTATTACACAGGTAAACTATTGCAAAAGATAAGAAATGCATCTTTCTGAAAAGATGTTTTTATCAAGCACAACATTACTGGATTGTTGTCACTATAGAAAAAGAGTCTGTGTAATTTAATTATCATATTTTTGATTCAGTTTGGCATAAGGAATGAGTGTATACCCGTGTGGCAGTTCTGTTCTTTGTAACTGTTCATACATCGACGAGTGACACTAAACAAACTGACTACATAAAAAATACAACACTTTCTTTGTGTTCACTTTCTGAGCCATGGACGAGATGAGATCAAATAAAATGCGTTTCTTGGGACGGTTAATTGATAGCTACTTTAGTGTTATCCATAAATATCGTAGCTCTGGTAATAATGTTTGGGTGGAAAACTGTAATCCATGACGTAAGATGGATTTCCATAAGCATAGCTTCGAGGAAATATCACAGCTTCCTTGGGCTTCAGAAAGTTCTAAAAAACAAAAGAAAAGGAATTAGTCATTAAAATTATAAAAGGAAAATTCGCGAGCATGCCTTCCATTTACTTATTTCAGTATCATGCGCTTGCATTGATCCATGCAGACCGTTTTAACATGCAAAGCGAATGAGGATAAGAGAACTGAAATGAAGAAGAATATTTCTGTATTAAATTGAAAAGGGAAGGAAACATGGTAAAAAGGAGAATCTTCCGCATATATGAGAAAACAGGAGCCCACCTGATGTTAATTTTACAAGGATGACGAAGAGAGCAAGACTTAACTTCACACTCCACACTTCCACACATTCAAAGTCACGAAGATTCTGTTGAATATCACTATTATCACAACCTGAAAAACACCCATCACCTGTTAGAATATACAACAACAATGATTTTAGTATTAAAGGAAATAAACTATCGAGTTTTACCATTGTTTGAGAAAGGAAATTCTATGTGTTATTTGAAAATATTACGCCAATTCAATTTGAAAAAACAAAGTGCATTTCGGAACGATTGTATGATTTCTTTTCGTATATATCAACGAAATGGCAGCGTATTGTGCCATGAATTCAAAATGTGACGATATATCATCCTCAAAATAGTAACTTTTTCTCAAATGACAGGTATAAATGTCAATTACGAAAGATGATTTAGATATGTTATTTATTCCCGGTATGTTGACAGCCATTTATCAGATGTCTAATATATTTGAGCATGTTGCTTTCTCTTATCTTCAGGGCTTATCTGGAATCAGTTATCAATATGCGTTATGATGATCGCTGTTTTCCACATTTTTCTAAGCTCGAACGCTATTGGTCTATGACTGTCCAGTGGTCTGCATATCACAGAATGTCCGCAATAAGAGTATAAATGTCAATTACGAAAGATGATAAAGATATAAACATCTTTTGTTAATTAAACAAATATGCTATAAAACTCAATTATAAATTTTTGAGTTTGATCAGTGCACTGCTATAAGTTGAAAAAAAATTGTTTTTTAATCTTATGGGAGGTAGAATTAGAATGGCTAACGAAATTGGCAATTTACCCAAGCCACCATTAGAGGTGGTTAATTATAATGTACAGCGAAACAAGTTGATACTCACTTGTTTTGCTTGACGATCCTATCAGACCCATCCCTGTCAGATTCAACGTCCATTAATTTAACCACCTCTAATGGTGGCTTGGGTAAATTGCCAATTTCGTTAGCCATTCTAATTCTACCTCCCATAAGATTAAAAAACAATTTTTTTTCAACTTATAGCAGTGCACTGATCAAACTCAAAAATTTATAATTGAGTTTTATAGCATATTTGTTTAATTAACAAAAGATGTTTATAACGTCACTTACACTGCTGGCGATTAAAAGTGCAAAACTCTGAAAGACGCTAATTATGAAAGCCATATTTATTTTATAGGTAATTTATAGTATAAGAATGAAATGACTGTAATTACAACTTAGTTCGGCTTGCGAAATGCAAAAAAATCAGTATTTGTTTCATTCATTATAGACAACAATATTTGTTGCTACATGACCCGGCATACACAGGAATGTTTTGATTTTTTTATTTGATGTATTTATATTAAAGTTATTTTTATTTTGGTTGTTTTGGTTTGGTTTATTTGATCATGACAAAGTATGCCAGGGCTATCTGTCTAAGGGGAGGGAATGCCTTCGTTGAAGACGTTCTAAAGGAACTGTCTGTATGCACGTTAAGACGCGGAAAATTACGTAAACGTCCATGCCCTCTCGCTGGATTTGAACCCTATATGGAGAGGAAGAGATATCGTATATGCCAGTACCTGCGGTTTCAGTATGTCGCAAAGGTGCTTGCTATAGCCTTGGCGATCTGTGATATCTCAAGCGTTGCAGAATTATGCACCAGACTTCATCATTAGGTACAAATTCCGGTGAGAGCAGGGTTTAAAGAAATTATGCAAAATGGTAACTATTCCAGGAACCATTGAACGTTGCATGCTGCTTGAGTTCTACGTTACCCAAAGCTGACTCAGAAGATAACAGAAAAAGCAGGTTCCATCACTTCACCCATATAATGTCATTCTATATGGGGCCCACCAGCGGCCGAGCGGTAAAGTCGCTGAACACTGGTAGTTCGGTCCGAGGTTCGAATCCCGCGAACGGGCTGGCTGCATGGGCGTTTTCACGGTTTTCCCCATGTGTAACGTGTATACGAGCCAGTTTCCCTTAGAAAGTCTTCCACGAAGGCATCCCTTCCCTTAGGCAGATAGCCCTCGTGTGCTTTGCCATAATTAAATACACCACACCATTCTATATGGTTTCAATATTGCTGAAATTTATCTGCTCCTATTGCGGACATTCTGTGATATGCAGACCATTGGACAGTCATAGACTAATAGCGTTCGAGCTTAGAAAAATGTGGAAAACAGCGATCATCATAACGCATATTGATAACTGATTCCAGATAAGCCCTGAAGATAAGAGAAAGCAACATGCTCAAATATATTAGACATCTGATAAATGGCTGTCAACATACCGGGAATAAATACTAAACGTGAACGGGACTATAGTTTAGCCCTTTGGCATCGACTGTCACGCAGACCTACCAGCATGAAGCGCGCTGCCTCCCATTGGGCACACGGATCTGACAGAGCGTTTCCCCGTTCACCTCGCCCACCACGCATTCGTGTCAGTGTTTAAGAACGTTTCAGAAACTAATATTTTTGGCACAAGGGGCGAAACGATAAATGAGGATTGGAATTAGGATCGTTTATTAAAACTGAAGGATTTTTACGAATGTAAAACGCCTCTAGAAAATTCCATTCGTCAACTAAAATGCTTTTTGAATAATTTTGGCAGCAGGAAAAAAAAAATGGAAAATGTGGTTTTCTGATCAATAAGGTCGAGCAATAGTCGGATTTATGTGTTTCTTTTTTCCTTACATATGCCTCATAGCACAACACTTTAAGGCTCTCTTAGTTTGATTAATATAAATTACACTACACTGGCAAGGAATCCTGTATATACTCCAGAAGGTTATATCCGGAATGGGGTCTTTAAGTATGGCCGCAAAAGTAATTAAAAGCAACTTCCACTAGCGAATTAGATATTCTAGAAGCGTTTCACATTCATAAAAGTATTTCCGTTCTAGTTAAAGACTCCAATTCCTTGCATATCTGCAGCTGAAGAAGAAAGTTCTATATTTAAATCTCTGAAACCAATTCTGAAAATTTATGAATATTATGCTGATTCTTTTTTCTTAAACTTCTCTAAGGATTCCCTGTAGATTGCTGAAAAGCTAGTAGATTGCTCGAACGTACTTCCATTTCAGAGGCAATTGGTTTACTTAAAAGAGAAAATTTATTGTTTTCAATAAAATCCTGAGTGTCACAGAAATTCGGAAATTCACCCGAGAGCATATTCTAGCAACTAAGTTCCAAAATCGATGCGTAGCAGAAAAAGGATGCATGAAAGGGTATGGGTATGGCGAAAGGCCAAATAGGCAAAGTTTTAGGCCGACGCCTCAGAGAAGTCCACAATTTGGCCAGAAGAGACAATTGGATAAAAGAGGAAAAGATTCAAACGTGAGTAGCGGTCGCCAAAAAGAAGGGCAAAAGAAAAAACTGGTACAATTTAAACCAGGGTACTAAAGGCAAGATGGTACAATGACCCCAGAATGAAGAAAATCCCCAAAATGTTCAGTTAAACACCGTTATAAGGTAAAATTTGGAGTTGCCAGTTGTGCAGGTGTTACTAAATAACGTCCCTACAGAAACACTGATCAATAACCGGACCCAATGTAGTTTTATCTCAGAATCGTTTTTTCGGAAGCATTTTAGAAAATATTTAAGAGATAATTTAAGAGAGGCAAAAGTTGTTGCCAACCAACGAGAACAGATACGCTTCGATAAGATGTCCAAGTGAAGAATGGACAATCAAAAGTTATTTTCTTTGTTGTGAGAAATCTTCAACCTGCGGTAGTTTTACAGGTAGATTTTTTTTAAAACGGCAAGAGCTCATTTTAATTTTCAAGATTCTAATTTACAGCTACAGATCAACAAGTTGGAAGAAAGACGAACGCAGCCACCGAGCGTTATTTACAGCACTTGGGCCCGGAGGAAAAAGAAAAGTTAAAAGAACTGGTAAGTGACTTTTCAAATTCATTCAAAGAATAACCAGGCTACACTCTTATTGTGATTCCTACGATAGACATCGGCACCGCGGCTCCAGTGAGGTCTAAATCTTATCGTTATGATAAAATTAAAGAGAAACTAATTGAGGATCATATAGAAGAAATGTTAAAGTTATAAAATTATAACTCCTAACAACGAGTTTTTATGCTAGCCCGATGATGTTCTGTAAAAAGAAAACTAATCTCCTACTTACCAACCTCAAAGCATGTTCGCTGTTGATTATTAAGAAACTTAACAGCATAACTGAGTATCCTGTCTATCCCTTCCCCATAAGAGATGAACTCATTCGAAAAATTAAATCTCTAAAATCTATAAACAAGGCTGGATCTAACATTCGGCTATTTCCGAATTCGCGTGAAGCCTGATGATGTTCCTAAAACTGCACTTACTACGAACTCCAGCGAGTACGCTTTTCTGAGAATGTCGTTCAGCTTTAACGGAGCATCTGCCACTTTCCAACGTGCCATTGATACAATATTACGACTAGTTCTTGGCAAACATACGTTTATCTATTAAACGATCGTAGTCACGAGTGAAACAATCGACGATAAGACCATTTTTAGATGTACTTTCGCTTCCAAATGAAGCTGGACTAAAAATAAACGCCGCCAAAAGTAAGTTCGCTGCTTCAGAACTTCGTTACTTAGACAATAAAATAGTCAGCAAAGGAATTGAAACCAAAAATTCTAAAATAATAGCTATTAAAAACTACTCTCCGCCAAATACTGCAAAGAAACTATGATTACTATGCATGTGTTTATATTATAGAACTTTCTTTAAGACCGCTCAAATAGCGGAAACATCATTATGGTTAAAGAGAAAAACCACTCGCTTTACTTTGCTAGCCGAGACCAATACGGCGTTTGAAAAACTAAACCAAGCTTTAATGCGATAATTTTTTTTTTCTTAAAATTACCTGAAAACGACGAAAATCTAGAAATTTCGGCAGGTGCCTCTAACTACGCAGTGGGTGCTGTTCTTATGCAGAATGGTCAACTAGTTGAATATTTTAGTAGAACCCTTAATTCCGCAGAGAAATTAAGAGTGCCACTGAGCGAGAAACGCTCGCAGTACAAAAATTTCAGAGTACATTTTGGAAGTGCATCGATTACAGTTTATTCTGATAATGCGGCCGTAGGGCGGTTGTGTTCAGGAAGAAATTATTGCTAAGGTTGATTAGATGAGCCCTTAAACTTCAAGAATTCAACTTAATTATCAAACATAATCCGGGAAAGGAAAACATGGTGGCCGATGCCCTTTCAAGAAGAAAGTTGAATGAGGAAGGAAATACTGTAAAATGCATTATACGGCGAAAGTACTCGATTCACGAGAAATTATTACAGAACAATTCCAAATGGATACAGAATTTAAAATATTTATTCTTATTTGAAGGATCCAGATAATTTTGAACACCCGGACATTACGGCAACAAGAAATACAGCCGACAATGGTGACCTTATTGATAATCTATTTTATTCGAAAACCACGAATCAAAAGTAACGAGTTTAGACCGGTTATTCCAGCGAGTTTAAAGTTAAACATTCTAAATGATTCGCCTATTTCTGGCCACGTGAGGCTTAGAAAAATAGTACAACGAATTTGTGAAGTGGTGCATTTTGCGCAATTGCAAAAGTTTGTAACTGCGTATTGTCAAGTCGTTCCATAAGTTGCACATTCTTCGTTAAGTAAATATATTTTAAAATATGGACTCCGTTAAAATTAATTTCCGAAAGCGGAAAATAGTTCGTTAAATATTTGAAGAGTTATGCGCAAAATTTGGCATACACCACCTAAAAATGGTGCCTTATCGACCGAAGTCAAACATAGCGGAGCGGGTTAATAAGAACATAGTTAAAGTAACTCCAGCCGAGCTATTTTTAGGCTGAATTAAAGCTTATTTTTAGCCGAGCTAATTTTATGAATTTTTAGGCTGATTTTTAGCCGAGCTATTTTTAGGCTCCAGCCGAGCTATTTTTTGGCTAAAAGTTATTTACGCTGCTGGACAAATTATTCTTCCTACAGAAGAGAGCCCCAAGATTCCAAATGAAAAATATCCAAAAGATAATAGATGAAGCAGTTAAAAATCCAGACATGGCAAGCTAGAAACAAAAAGCATATCATGATAGGAATCAGAAGGAAGTCAATTATTGTGTGGGAGCTCATGTTTTTAAAATCAAGCATTCTTTATCATCGGCAGGAGAAGAGAGAGTAACTAAATTTTGTCCACGATTTCAAGGCCCATACCTAATTGAAGGAATTAAAGAAACAGTAGTTTATTTAAAAGATACAAATGGAGGAAAGACAGCCGCTCTTTAATCACTCTGATAAGTAACCTAGCTTCAACCTCCTTTAAAAAAAGCATTTTCACGCAACATTTTCTACAAGAACTTAATGCGTATTCACATTATACATGAAAAAAATTATCTCCAAAACAATCAATTCCCTCACCATAGGCACATTCATTCGGCCACAGAAATTGATAAAGGGATGAATAATTAGTGTTCACTGGTGTTTTTTGCTCTGCCGCCAAGAGGCCAAAGTTTTTTTTAAAAAACTCATACGGGGGAGGGGGAAAAAACAAACAACAGTTCTTTAGAAAATATGCTAGGAGCATAAGTTGCTGAAAAAATGAGGAGAGAAAACATACCCGAAAAATAATTGAAAACAGTACTAAGTGTAAAAAGGCAAAAATGAAATACTAGATTTACGTAACACGTGTTAGGAATCAGTACTTGGAAACTATATACGTCACATTATTAGACACTGTAGCTGGTTTAGAATTGGCAGGTGCAGATGTAATTTGCACATTTTATGTTTAGAATTCATTATTACACTAATATTATACTTTCTGCCTCTAATCGGGAAATTTTTAAGACAAATAAATGTGTTTCTCTAAAATAAAAATGTATTTTAAAATTTTATAGTTCTCTGCTTTAACACAATACATTTTTTCACTCATCTTATGTAATTAGTGCAGTCATTTATTGATTTACTTATTTTAAGAACTTTAAACATGGATGAAAATTTCATTTCTATTAACATGAAGACTTTTATACCGTAAAATAATCAAGAAATTTGTCTCTTTCTAGTTAAGAGAAGGAATTTTTGTAACAAGTATTCGTTAAGAGTCTTTCTCTGTTTTAATTTTTCATTTTTACTTGATTAAAAATATTGTGCTTCTACATATTATTGTATGTTTTATCAAAAACATTCATACAATGTTTAAAACAATTAATTATATTTTGAAATGGTTATTAATGAGCCAATTTAGGTTTATTCTATATAAGTACAAAACTGTACTCATGCATACATTTGAACATCAGGTGAAACAAATTTTAGTTACTTTAAAAATTCTGAAATAAGTATCTCACGTCATTACACATTGTGAAGGTGTAGATACATCACGTTAAACTGTAAAATTTTTAGATAAATTATCATTTTAGGGAAATATTTTTATTTGCCTCATGAGTATAAAACTGCAGACAGAAAATAAAATTATTGCCTAGTAACGAATTCTAAATACAAAACCTGTTAATTACGTTCCCTTCCTCTTGTTCGATTCTAAAGCATTATTTTATAGTATCTAATAACATGAGGTATATATTTTAATGCTTTACAAATTATCAAGAACCACCAGAAAGAATTTTCGCTTTTTTAAAATCATAAATAAAGGCCTTTTATATGACGAACAAAATGATCGCTTAGAATTGTTTGTGATAATTATTTTACCATTCATTAGATTTCTGTTCGAGCATTAAATCCAGATGATGATTCCGCTTCGTTATTAACACACACATCAATTTACTTACATATAATACAACGGTTTACAAACATAATTATTAGGCACATATCTTCGGTATGATTAGGCTTAACATCTTAGTTCTTCCGAAACTAAATTATCAAATAACTTCGGAGACAGGATGTCCGCAGCGGCACTGTTCAAGTACAGAAAAGTTTCTGCAGTTCTGGGTGTCACAGCGAAAAAAATTATTAGTGGAATTCAGTTTGCTTTGTGTCTCACTAATAAAGCCAAGAAAGCAACAACATTCGGCCAACTTCAAAATTTGCCTTTTAAACATATGGTTTCTCACTAAAAGGCGAATAACGGCAAGTATATATGACTGTGGCTGATACATTTTTAAGCTAAGTTAGAAAATGCTTGGATACATCAGTTTATTGCAGTTTTATCTCAAAAGATTAATGAAAAATCTCTTTGCTCCAAAGAAAGCGAATAGTCTGCTTCTTTGGAGATGTGTTCTGTAGAGTCTGCTCTTAACATATTTTTCCAAATGTATGTTTCACTTTCTCATTTTATTTATGAAGACAGTCATTTAACGACAAAGAATCTAATCATTTCTAATGGTAAAGGGGAAAAAAATCAAGTAACTTTATTAAAGAAATTCAAATTATTCTTTTTGTAAAGTTTGTGAAAGAACAAAACTGGCATCTGCTAAAAGTAGTGTTATGTTATTTTATAGAAAATGTTAGCAGAATATCAATTCTAAATGCCACCAAACGTTATTTACGATATTGACATTGTTAACACAAAATGCCTAACAGTAACAATTAATTTTAGTAGAAACCTATTTATTCAAATTGACTATTGCGGAACATCTCTGATTACACTTTTTTGGTGACGAGGGGGAATACAGTTCACTGTCCGATTTTATAAAAACATGAAAATGGATTATTTTTGCACATATTAGATAATTTTGTTATTTTTGCATATGTTTTGCTTAAAAATAAATTATTTTTAATTTTTAGTTAAGTCACAGAAAGGAGTCATATGCCATTTTAAAATTTTAGGTAGCTGAGCTCACTACTATTAAAAGATAAACCAATTTCCCATACACGAACTTTTAAAAATAGCAAAAAATCTCATGATGAAAATTAATACTGCTGCAGTTTAAACGCATGAATATTTACAAACATAATTTATGATGTAATCCATCAATGAATGTAGATACTTGAAAGCCATATTCTGAATAAAGGTTTTACATTTCGATATTTTTGCATACAATATGCTGAAATTGTTTACTAATATTAAAAACCACGTATTTATCTGCAAAGAATAAGGCAGTGAAAAGGCTGGTTTGAAAGAAAATTGAAAATGACTACTTTCGAACCTCACTGATTCAATAGAATTACATTTTTTTAACCTTTTTGGTTAAAGAGAGTTTTGGGTAATCGAAGTTTGGTAACCGAAATTTTGGTACAAATTTTCCTTTTTCTATTTTCTCGTCTTTATATTTTGTTTAATCGATTATAATGAAGCACTGAGGAACTGACTGTCAAAAGGGAATGATGACTTCATGGAAAACCTTTTTAAAGGAAGCCGGCTTACTTCATTTACCTTACACATGGAGTAAGTCTCTAGCTACGAAGATATTACTACTTCCATAACTGCTAAGGAAACTGCAGAAAAATACACTCATGTACATAAATTAAGGATAATGCAAAATCAGGCAAAGGAAGAGTTAGAAGCAAAACAAATTTGACTTATTTGTAAAGCTTATTTATTAAACAAAAGGTAAAGAGCAAAAAAAAAAAAAAAAAAAAAAAAAAAAGATGCTATATGTTTGATATTATTAAAAAAATTAGCGATTTTTTCTCCCTGGAGCAAATTACAAAAAAAAAAAATATTATATGGTTGGTATGATTTTTAATACATTGTATGTCTCCCAGACGATGCAATACAGTCCGTACAACGCCTAGGCATGCTGAGTATCAAATTATTGATCTGATCTTGGGGGATATTACACCACTCAAAAAGCAATGCTCTCCGAAGTTCCGGTAGACCTGTAGGAGGAGGTTGACGGGCTGCAACTCGTCGGCCAAGTATGTCCCACACGTGCTCTACTGGATTCAAGTCCAGTGAGAATGCTGGCCAGTCCATACGGGTGATATCCTCCGATTGAAGGCATTCGCTTACGATGTTTGCACGGTGAGGACGGGCGTTGTCATCCATAAATACAAATTGTGCGCCCATGAAGCCCCGAAACAAACGTACATGTTGTTCCAGAATGACGTCCCGATAGATTTGGCTTGTCATGGTTCCAATTTGAACATGCAGGTCAGTTCTGGAACCCAGAATAATTCCACCCCAAACGAGCACTCCTGCACCATCGTAACGGTGTCGTTCAATGATGTTTTCTTGGTGGTAACGGGTACCTGGAGCTCTCCATATGAAAGTCCGGAGAGAATCAGACTGAAAGCAAAACCTGGACTCGTCGGAAAACATCACACAAGCCCACTGTTGCGGTGTCCACAATGCATGCTCTCTACTCCAGGCTAACCGCAGGCGACAGTGAGTTGCAGTAAGTGGAACGCATCTGACAGGTCTACGAGCATATAGACCAGTCTGCCCTAAGCGTCTGTACACGGTCTGCCTTGAAATTGTCGTACCAGTGGCTGAAGAGAGCTGACAAGACAGGTCTGAGGCTGTGCTCCGCCTGTTTCTTTTGGCAGTAACTGCAAAATACCGGTCCGCATTCGGCGTTGTAACTCTGGGGCAACCTGTGCTGTAACGTCTACTCACATTACCATCATCTTGGAATCGTTGCCAAAGGCTGGAGATGACAGTCTGGGCAATTCCAAGTTCGTCTGAGACTTCCAGTTGGGTACACCCACATTTCAGACGGCCGATAATTCTACCACGTAAAAAATCATCCAAATGCGTCCTTTGTGTCATAACTATTCGGTTATTGCACTGAAATGCTTATAAAGCGCCTATGAACAATTTTACTTCTTTGCCTGTATTCCTTATATATCACTCTCTTACACTCTCGTCATTGTGTCGTACCATCGGTGTCATTTGGTTACTTCCTGAAATTTGCATATGATTCTTGAAGATGTGTGTAATGATTTTGCAGGTGATATATTTATTTTAGAGTTCGATTTCCGCGTGACTCCGAATTATCCTTAATTTATGGACATGAGTGTAATTTGCTCAGACCGTTCCAACACACGTGTTAACTAGACTACTACTTACCTTTGAAGAAAAAAAAATCTTAAGATCCCTCTTCCTTCCCCCCCCCCAAAAAAGGGGGGAAAAAGAAGAAGAAAAAGAAAGAGAGAAACTGGCAAAATTATTCAAAAAAGCAAGAAAACCATAGATGTAACATTCGATACAGCAAAATAACATGTCAACATTTTAATAAATGAAAATTGTTCTATATTCAAATAAGATATTCCTTTCAAACAGGCATCTACTTTTAAATAAGCAGAGTAAAACAGTTCTGCACTTAATGCTTTTTTTTTTTTTTTTTTTTTTTTTTTGAAATAGAACTGTTTCATATCCGATCAGGACACAGTTCAGGAAAGAAGAATTTCGTTCGTACATATCCTTCATTTTTACAATCCATTGGCACGAACAAATTTTGCAGCATATAATGCATTCAGAGACCGGTTCGTTCCATTCAAAACTACTTCGGTTATAAGGTATTTTCCCCACTTTCTTGGCATGCCTTCGTGGTGTAGTGGTCAGCATGTACGACGCGTATTCGAGAAGTCCGTGGTTCGAGTCCTGGCGAGGGCATTGCTCCTTTTTCGCGTTTCCAAAAAATCCTAATGTTTCTACAGTGGCGCCCGAACTAAAAAAGGTGTTGAATGATGGTTCTTCACCTTCGGGATTTGGCGATTGGGTCCCCTAAACCCTAGTCGCCCTTTAAAATGGGGAGTAGATAAGGTATTTCTCCTGCCTTATTAGCATGCCTTCGTGGTGTAGTGGTCAGCATGTACGACGCGTATTCGAGAAGTCCGTGGTTCGAGTCCTGGCGAGGGCATTGCTCCTTTTTCGCGTTTCCAAAAAATCCTAATGTTTCTACAGTGGCGCCCGAACTAAAAAAGGTGTTGAATGATGGTTCTTCACCTTCGGGATTTGGCGATTGGGTCCCCTAAACCCTAGTCGCCCTTTAAAATGGGGAGTAGATAAGGTATTTCTCCTGCCTTATTAGCATGCCTTCGTGGTGTAGCACGCTCGACACGTATTCGAGAGGTCTGTGGTTCGAGTCCCGGCAAAGGCATTGCTCATTTTACATGTCTCCTGCTTCCAAAAAAATCTTAATATATCTACACGGTCATTGAAATCATTTAGATCGGCCAGAATAAGTCTTCTGAAGTGTATTCCTTGAATAATGTAACTTTTAAGGCATTCTACCAAAGGGTTTTCAGTGAAAATTATCATAATTTAATGAAAAATTATCTGCTATAAAAATATGAGGTTACTATTTACGATTTACAGTGTTTCACAGGCAAAAGAAAAATTGAGAATCAGTACGCTTTCTTTGATTTTGTAAACAAGTCAATTATTTGCTTTCAGAATGGGGCTTGAATTTGTAAGTCCACACGGTCACAGAAACAGAGCAAAAGGAGTTATGATATTGATAGCAAAGTTGGCCTCTTTATTTTAGATTTTCTAGGAAATGCGCCAGCAGAGGTAAATTGCATAATGATAACCGTGCGAGATAACACTAAATGGCTGCGTGCCAAAAGTTAATGTTTTCCTTGAAACAAACAGCAGAAACTGATGGGAAGAAGAGGCCTCTTTAACTCAACATATTACTGTAACTACGCTTATTAATAACTTAAAAAAATTCTGATGCACCAAAGCCTCTTCATTAAGAGAGAAACTGATTGATCTTCTCCATTATAAAAACGGATGCAAAATCCTGCACGGCAAATCAATAGGCGCTTTAGCATAAGTTATTCCTGAACAGCGAAGACTTAAATTTATAGTATCGCTAAATAAAAATAAATCTGCCTCTGGAACATCATAATATCAAACTAAAAAAAAACTTCTTTATCGAGCCACTCAAGAGAATTATGAAATTTTCTGCTAGAGGACATCTGCAATTTTGCAAAATATTTATTTTATATGCATAACATCAAATGATCCGAAAAATCGCGAATATCAAACTTTCAAAAATTGTGGACATTTTCAAATGAATATTAATGACACGTTGTTTCAACTGATGACATTCTTACAAATGCTATATCAAATGAAATTTCACAAAAATGTATGCTGTTAGCTTTAAAAATTGTTTAATCGGTGCAAAATGGAGATGAGTTTCCCAAGCAGAATGCAACAAGAAAGATACGAAGGGATCTTTCGGGCTTTGCCATAACTGAACTAACAATAGAAAAGTGTCAGCATTGCTTACATACACATATTGAGTACCATTATGCAAATAGGGCTTTAACTTCCTGCTCTGATTAAAAAAACTGGCTAAAATCCTATTCATATAACAATGTTCTTCATAACGAGCTAGCGCAACGAGCTTTTGTGGAAGTTCCTAGGTTTAAGTTAAAAACTAACCGTCATAAGGTATAGCGACAAGTTTAATCAGGGCATTGTTGCGAAGGTTTCTGCCTCGGGGAACACCGGCTGATTTGTATAAAAGTTCGTTACTTGTATATGACGCCACATTTATTTGTAATGATCCCATCTTACGAATATTCAAAACATAGTTTAATTCAAGATTCTACACTGATGTGCAAAAATTAAGGACGAAGTCGAAAAATTAGCATATCAGCTGAACGAAGAGGCAGAGCGGACAGAAAGACCAATCAGGAGATTAAGTAAGGTGATGTACGGTAGCACATGCGCAGATATGCAGGTAGACGTAATGGGGGAGTGTCTGAGTAGTATAAAGCATGTTGTCGGTGTAAGATCAGTATTTCTGGTAAAGAGATTGCACGCCGTATAGCAGTTAAAATCACACCGAGTTGCTGCCTCAGTGAGAAATGGCGAATAATCAATCTGTTAGACGACATCTGGATGCTTTTACCCGAGGTGGAATCATTGGGAAGTTGGAGGAAGGCCGCAGTGTGACAAGTGTGGCTGCAGAGTTCGGAAGTGCTCACAGCATCGCTTCACGACTTTGGAGACAATTTCAAACTACAGGAACAGCTATCCGGGGGTTTAGTAGTGGTCGTCCACGAGGAACCACACCCGCAGATGACCGGTATATTGCCTTACAGGCCAGAAGAAACAGGCGGCAGACAGCGGGAGAAATCGCTAGACACACGACAAAGGCGACTGGACGACCGATATCGCGTTTTACCGTGGCCAGAAGACTGCACGGTGGTGGTCTGTTTGCACGACGCCCTGTACGGTGTGTACCTCTAACGCCTGCCCATCGGAGAAGGCGTTCTCTGTGGTGCCGGGAACACCGGATTTGGAGAGACAATGAATGGGGACGAGTACTCTTTACAGATGAGAGCAGATTTAGTCTGAGTAGCGATTATCATCTGGAGAGAGCGGG
The DNA here is from genome assembly GCF_044657685.1 of Stegodyphus dumicola. NCBI lineage: Eukaryota > Metazoa > Arthropoda > Arachnida > Araneae > Eresidae > Stegodyphus > Stegodyphus dumicola. The sequence continues at coordinate 107,629,462 of NC_140770.1, forward strand.
GAAGCCGCAATCATCCCTCGAACATCATTGAAAGGGACAGGTATGGAGGTGGCGGTGTTCTCGTTTGGGGAGGCATCATGCTTGGTAGTCGTACAGACCTTCACATCTTCGACGCAGGTTCAGTCAACAGGACCCGTTATTGTAACGAGATTCTTCTTCCATATGTGCGTCTTTTTAGAGGCGCTATGGGTCCGCAGTTCCTTTTCATGGACGACAATGAACCATGTCATCGCACAGTAGCTGCCGAACAGCTCTTAGAGAGTGAGGATATTGAACGTATGGATTGGCCGGCACAATCTCCGGATCTCAATCCCATCGAGCATGTATGGGATTTTCTAGACAGACGCTTGGCAGCTCGTACCTTAACACCAGTAACGATTCCGGAGCTTCGATTGGCGCTGCAAGACGAATGGGCAGCAATGCCTCAACAACTCATTGACACCCTCATTCTCAGCATGGGCAGACGCTGTGAAACCTGCCTAGCAGTCAGGGGAGATCATATCCCCTATTAAAGACCGGATGTTTCTTGCTGGACAGCCATCACAGGGATGTTTCGGCCTTCAGTCGCATTGCGCTCCATGCTACTTTTTCAATAAAGCTTCTTTTTATCCCTCTGATTTCTCTTTTAGTAAGTGTTGCTTACATTACTCATGTCCTTACGTATTGGGAACCTTACGGTATTAAATGTGTTGATTTGGAAAGCTTTGTACAAAAGCTTTCCAAAGTTATATTGAAAAAATCGTCTCGTCCTTAATTTTTGCACACCAGTGTATTACCTTACATCAATCCTGCATTCAGGAATCAATTTAGGAATTCCTGTGTTCAAGAATTTCTAACACAGGAACCTTATAATTTAATGAAATATATCAACTCACTTGATTAATACTCTTGATCACTCATGTGATACATCGGATTCATTTATGTTCTACAAGTCGTGAAAGCAAACTTACTTAAGGTCCTTTTCAATGTTCTTTCCATTTTTACAGCATCTGAAATACTTTAGGCAAATGTATTCAAATTTGCAGTTACTGTCACATTATTGCACGAAATAATTAAATTCCATTTCGGTGCTTATTATATGTACAGACAATGTAGGGAAAGCAGAATTTCTAAAACTTTACCTTATACATTTTCCTTACAACGTTAATCTTCAGAATTAATGCTATTGTGAAGCTTTTAAAACATTATAATAAGATGCATTTCGCAATTTTTAACTTTTTCCATTTTAGACAGAAAACAGTTTTTAAATGTACATTAAAACGTTTTTAATCTAGTATATAGCTAATAGGTATGTAGAATAATTCAAACATTAGAAATCGAAATTCTTAATCTGGATTCCATCTCTAAATGAAAAATTTATACTTTGATTTCCTTCCTTTCCCTATAAAACTCGTTAAAATAAATCTTCTCTTTCCAGAACCCCTAATAATGAAAAATATAACTTGAGAATTTCCTTAAAAAACATTTCATTATATTATTGACTATGTGAAATTTGTTGCCAATTTTTTTAATAAGGCGTCTCCACAAATGATCTAATGATGTAAGACACCATACGTTACAAGGATCTTGTAAGTTATTTTATAAATAAACATGTAAAATTTACACTCAAGAAATTAAATTATCCGGATAATATCTATACCGCTGCTGCTTAAAATGTATCTTCGTTTAAATTAGATAAATTTCTTACGTAACACATTCATAAAGATTGAAGATTCATAAAGAAGAAAGGATATTCAACTATAATAAAGCTTAATGGGATCTAAATACGACTATAAAATATAAAATCAATATAATTCATTTGCAATAGGTAGTTATTTATCTTGCATATTACTGAAGCATGCAGTTTCTATATATGTGTTATTTGCCTACAAAATATCCATAAACACGCTTGGATGTAATATAAACACTGTGGTTTGATTTAGAATACTTTTTTTTTTTAATTCTAAAAAAGTGTACGACTTTTGTGTTGCCCGCATATACAAAGTCTGAGGATTAATGTTTTAACAAATTCCAGCAAAATTAACCAAACGTGATTTGAAACATTTACTATTACGACATTTTAACTTGTTTTTCCAAAAATATCATTTGCTTAAATGAAAAATTTATACTTTGATTTCCTTCCTTTCCCTATAAAACTTACGTGTAGAATATTTTAAGCAATTAATCTTTTGCTTATATATGGTGACCATCTACTCTCATGGATTCGAAAACTCAACAAAGAATCGCAACAAAAATTTTACTAAAGTGCGAAAAATTGCCTTTTAAATGTTGCGTACAGCATATGAGGACGAAACATTAAAATGGTCGAATGTGCTCCCTTCCCGATGGGTACGGATAATTCCATAAAGGATTGGAATATGTTGTGGATGGAACGAGAAAGTGATTATTCTTCGCACTTTCAAACGGTTAAGAACATTGCAAAGGTTCGATAATTTTTGAAAAATCGTCACTCTCTTTGAATGATAGTTGATGAGCTTAATATGAGTAAAGATACTGCTGAAAGATTTTTCAAAAGAAAAAAAAAGTGTTCTCGCGTGAACCCCTTTGCACTAACTGCAGCAAAGAAAGAATATCGAATTTCTGCCTTCATTTGATTAAAGGGGCGGAAATTAAGCATGATTATTTGAAACGCATTGTGACTGGAGATGAAATCTGTTGCTTTACTTATGAACTTAAGACAAAATGGAAATCATCTGCTTGGGTTGGAAAAGGTTCTCCACAGCCACGGACACTTCGGTTTCAGAATTCTCGAGTAAATACTTTTTTATTGGAAAGGGAATAATTGACAAGGAACCTTTTCCTTAAAAAAGGTAACCATTTTGGATTGGAAAGGATTCACAAGGAATTTGTTCTTAAAAGTCAGTCAGTGAATTCCATTTTGTATATAAAGACGTGTATAGTTATTAGAATTTTTTTCGGTGTCAGGGAACTAAAGAAATCCGCAATACCATCGGCGGAATTCGAACTTCGGACCTCCCAAATACGCGCCGAGTCTGTTTCCAGTTACACCACAAAGACACGCGGAAAAGAATGAGAAAATACCATAATACTTTTGAAGTGTTCAGCTATTCAGGCCTGAAAACGCTCAGTCGAATTATTTGTTTCTGCTACACAAGAAAGCACCGTCAAAGAGTTCCATTTTCGTTATACAATATTCATTAGATTTGGCATCTGTAGATTAGTTAGTTCTCTAAAGTGAAGTCTCATCTCAAAACTCATTATTTTGATAGCATTAAAGAGCTTCAGAGATTTAAAGAAAAATTCCAGAAAATGAGTTCTACGACGCAATATATAGTAGCTGTATGAGTGTGCCAAACATTGCAGAGACTTGTAAGGGTTGTATTATAATAATAGAATTCCTTGAAAGCTGGAATACTTCAGGAAAAAGCAGCGACTATTCGCTGAGTTCTTGTAACGTAAGTAAGAAGTGCAAAGAAAGGTTAAAATATCCTTTTATTCTAACTCAAAATATACTTACAGATGGCCCCTCTTAGACGCACAAGAAACCTCCACTTGGACTTTAACTCAAAATAGAAAACTAATCTAATGCTAAATAAAATTAACTAGCCGAAGCTGCACAGAACCAACTCGCGTTAATTGGCGCTAATTTAAGGATCACTGGCGTATACTAGCAGGCACATATTACGTACGGTCGTAAAATAACAAGCTTTAACTTACAGCAAAAACGTGGCCATTCCTCCTGAAATAACTCAGACTTCAGCTTAAATGCTTGTTTCTACCTTATTTACATAAAACATAATCCTGAAAACGCATTCCGGCAGGGAAACGTAGGTGGGAAATTAGAAGAAAAATGAAAGGCCTTGTTCTAAAATAAACATAACTATATTAAAAATAAAGTAAAAACCCTACAATATATTGAAGGTAAAAAAATAAGAATATTGCTTTTTTCAACTTTTGATTTTATAGGAACTTAATCTAGAACTCTGTAGACGCACTGGGTATGTGCGACTTTAGATTGATAAACATATTTGATTGAGACTGGTTTGATTTTCAGCACAAACAACATTTTTTCCCGCTGGAAAATTGTTTCTTGAAATGGATTAAATTAAGTTGTAGGGTTTATATTTATTTTAACTAACATTTATTTTAAGTTTAAACTATCTTTCCTGTCAAGCCTTACTTTCCCCTGGAATTGCCAATGCCAGAGTATGTAAATTTTAGTAGAACGCGCAAAGTATTCAAAATAGTCAGCGGAAGTAATCTGAGTTAAATAGAAGGGAAACGAGTTCGAAAGTGTGCTTTCTTGCTTCACGAGCGTGGAGGTGGCTAGTTAGAAATTGAAGAACCACGCGTTTCGGCCTGTGTGCTTGCCTCAATAGATGGTTAAATCTTTCAACGTAATATTCAGAAGTTTGTTGAATTGTCAGCGGTATCTTAGAACGCGGTTAGGTTAGTTACGTTTTAGAGAGCCTCGTAGGTAGTCACTTGTTATTATTCCTTTTTAGTTTCTTATTTTGATTTTACCCCCGGGTCGGCGTAGTTTGTGAGCGTCAAGAGCACGCATCTGTAATTCCTAAAGTTGAATAAAAAGGGATTTAAACCCTTCTCAAGACTTTGTATACTTTCTAGTTCATAGCAGTCACCAGTATTGTTGCGTGCAGGTTGGAAGCGCGCAACATTACATTGGCGCCCGAACACTTGTCGAACTGAAACGGCCGAAAACTGGATGGAAGCTGCTGGAAAATAACAAGAAATGGTAAGCCAATTGGAAGGATTTGGATACCTGGTCCAAACGATGAGAGCGTCAATCAAGCCAAACGTCAATTTCGACGGAAAAAATTCGGTGGCGATATTTCTAGAAGGCATCGAAAATCACTTCCAGCTCTACCTTGTGCCTGAAAGACAAAAAGTTGCCATCGCCACATCTGCACTAAGAGGACAGGCCTCGCTATGGTGGAAGAATATAGGCAAATTTTTATTAGGGGAATTCGGAGGCCAGGCATATACATTTGAAAATTTCAAAAAATCGTTATTAAAGGCCTTCCCCATAGTGAAAGACCGAGCAAGGCTAGAAGCCGAACTATATAGTTTTTATCAAAGGGATATAGAAGAGTTGACGGACTTTATTCTGCGAAAAATTAAGCTGACGGATATGCTGTATGGGAAGAAAACCGACGCGGAGATTATTGAAATAATCTTACCAAGATTGCTACCTGCTGTTCAAGATTACTTCGAAATTAGAAACCCAAGCACATTGCAGGAGCTCTTCGAATTGGCGGTCAAGTTCCAAAATCGCAGAATAGCGGAAAAAGCTAGAGGGGCATCGTATTCTCATAGTATCCGAAGGCAATCTTCAAATGAGCAGACCAGAAAAGCAAACCGCTCTTATGGGGGAAAGAGCTATCAAGCTAACTCATCGAAGCTCGAAGGTCAAGGCCCAAAAAGGAAATTTGAAAACAACCGTCCGCGTACTCAGAAGGCAGAAGTTGAAAGGAAAGCTTTAAACGAGTAGAGGGGCTTGTGAAAGCGAGGGTCCAGACCCCGGAAGTTTCGAAAAAAACCCTCAAGAAGATACTTAAATACGGTCGTCGTAAAAAACTCACAATTACCGATTATACAAGTTCTGGTTGGCGATGTACCAGTAGAAGCCCTCATCGATACAGGAGCCGAAGGTAATTTTATGAGTAATATTTTTTTTAAGAAGAATTTTGATAGGCTACAATTATTTAAAAATAAAAACACAAAAAATCATAGCAGCGCAAGGAAAAACTTGTCACTGTATTGGAAAATTATCTTTAAAAATACAGGTTGAAAAAGAAAGTATTAATTTTTGTAGTAAAACGTATTTTACTACTACTCACTTATTTTAGGTATGGAGTTTTTAAAAGCCGCGAAGGCCAAACTGAATTTTCAGGACAGTTCGATTGTGCTGGAGATGGACCGGAGGGTGGTGGAACCAGTGGAACAACCGCAAGTCGACCTTAGCCATTTGAATGACCATGAAAGCCAAGCCATCTAGCAAGTGGTGAGTACTTTTTCAAACTTGTTTTGAGAACGGCCTGGTAGTTGTCAAATAGTAACGCATGAGATACAGTTAACTACCGACAAACCCTGTAGGACTAAACCTTATCGCTATGATAAACAGAAAGAGCAAATCATAGAAGAACATATTCAGGAAATGTTAAAGAACCAAATAATAACGCCTATAAATAGTGAGTACGCGAGTCCAGTCGTACTACGTAGGAAAAAGAACGAGTTTCCTCCTTCGGATAAAAGGGCTTGGAGGTTTGCTATCGATTACAGAAAACTTAATAGTTTTACTAAATTCCCAGTTTACCCTTTGCCGGTTATAGAGGAAATTATTAGAAAGATTAAATCTACAAGATACATGACTACGTTAGACTTAACGTCTGGCTACTATCAAATAGCTATGAGACTCGAAGACATACATAAAACCGCGTTTATCACAAAATCGGGCACTTATGTATTTTTACGCATGCCCTTTGGGTTGTGTGGGGCCCCGTCAACATTCCAGAGAGCTATGGACATTGTTCTAAAGCCTGCCCTAGGAAAATCGACTTTAATCTATTTAGATGATATAATTATAACGAGTAGTACGTTGGAACAACATATTAAAAACCTAGAAGAAGTTTTTAAATTATTAAAAGAGGCCGGTCTTACAATTAACGCCTCAAAATGCAAGTTCGCAACTAAAGAACTTAAATATCTGGGTTATAAAATTTCGCAAAAGGGTATAGAAACTCAAGATTCAAAAATAAAAGCCATCAAGAATTTTGCCACCTCCCAACACCACCAAGAAACTTTCTTCTTTCCTTGGGTTATGTTCTTATTATCGGTTATTCATAAAAAATTTTGCTAATATTGTTGAACCCTTGTTAGTAATTAAAAGAAAGAAAAGTAAATTGACGTGGACAGCAGAAGCAAATACCGCATTTGAAAGGTTAAAAGAAGCGCTCATCAATGCCCCTGTTTTGAAATTCCCGGAGGGGGACGAAAACCTGGAAATTGCAGCGGATGCGTCGGACTATGCTGTGGGTGCTGTTCTCATGCAAAATGGCCATCCTTTGGCATTCTTTAGTAAAACGTTGAACCCTACACAAAGGAATTATACAGCTACAGAGAGAGAAACATTAGCCGTATTAATGGCTGTACACAAATTTCGAGTTTATTACGGCAAAGCGCCAGTAACAGTCTTTTCGGATCATGCGGCTGTTGGTAGACTTTACTCGGGGAAAAACCTAACGCCCAGGTTTAACACGATGGGCTTTAAAACTTCAAGAATATAATCTCATAATTAAATATAAACCGGGTAAGGAAAACAATGTAGCTGACGCACTTTCTCGTATAAAACTGGACGATGAAGGAAATGAACTCAAATGCGCTGTGTTGACTTCAAAAATTTTAGATTCTAGAGAAACAATTATTGCTGAATTGAAAGCTGATCCTGAATTTGGAAGTATCTATGCATATTTGAAAGACCCCGAAAGCTTTGAGCACACAGATATCGATGCGATAAGAAATAGAGCAGAAAACTATGAAAAAATAGATAATTTATTATTTTATACGAAAACAACAAACGAAAATCTTGAGTACAAACCAGTCATCCCAGCCTCGCTTCGATTAAGCATTTTGAAGGAATTACACGACGCGAAAACAGCGGGTCATTTAGGGGTCAGAAAGACTTTTAAAAGGGTACGCGAAGCGGTATATTTCCCGCAATTATACAAAATAGTAACTGCGTATGTCAGGTCCTGCAATCAATGTCAGTTAATAAATGATATTAATTACAGCCCGGCCGGGTACTTAAATAGCATTCGCGCTACATTTCCGAATGAAATTTTAGGCATAGATCTTCTTGGTCCTTTCCCCCAGAGTGAGTTAAATAAAAATCGTTTTCTTTTAGTAATAGTAGATCATTTTTCAAAATGGACAGAAATTGTTCCACTTAAACGCGCGTCAGCCAAAACAGTCGCAGATGCATTCTTACACAGACACATTTTAAAATACGGTGCACCGATAATAGGCATTAGCGATAACGGTAAACAATTCGTTAGCCAAATATTTGAAAACATTTGCATTGGACTTGGCATACGCCATATCAAAATGGTTCCGTATATACCACAGGCAAACATAGCAGAAAGAGTTAATTAAAATATTGTAAAAATAATTCGAAGTTATGTTAGCACACATCACAAGCGCTGGGATGGCTACATAAATGAGTTAGCTTATGCTTTAAGAACGGCAAATAACGATACTACGGGAAAAACTCCAGCAGAATTATTTTTAGGACGGAAGTTAATTACGCCATTAGATAAATTATTCTTTGTGGAACAAAGAGAGCAAGAATTTAAACAAAAAGATGTGCAAAAACTTATTGACCAGGCAACTAAAAGCTCGGATACGGCAAGAAATAGACAATTATCCTATGATAGAAAACGCCGTGAAGCAGATTTTAAAGTTGGGGATAAAGTGTTGAAGCGGAAATTTTCTTTATCAAGTGCCGCAGACAATTTTACTGCAAAGTTAGCTCCAAAATTTGAAGGCCCTTATGTAATTCAGGAAATCAAGGGAGTCGTATTGTACCTTAAGAACGAGAGAGGGGAAATCTGTAAAGCAAGTCCCGAGCAGGTGAGAAAATATTATAATCAAAATGATTTTGAAATCTTTAAAAGTTTCTTGCAGGACTCAAGCGTAAAAGAAGTGCAAGGTCAAGAAGTAACGTCACCCGCTCCACCACCCAAGAAGCACAGAACTGAAGAGAAACCTATCCCTTCTACAAGTCATGCGACGGTACCAAAAAGAAGAAAGGAAAACGTTCAGACTCCAGCATTTAAGAAATACAACAAAGCAACGCCGCCGTGTAAAGAATCTTTGGTAGAGAGGAAAAGATCAGTTACAACGTACCGCAGTAGAATTTCTACATCGAGCAAAACGCTTCCAGGGCCAGAGTGTCAGGTGCAAACAAGGCCGCCGTTCCCGAGAACGAAAAGACAGGAGGAGGAACGAAAAGACCACCACCAACAGAAGAAATTCAAGCATGATTCCAGACCGGAAGACGCCAAGACCAGCCGTCCAGGGGCAAAACAGAAAAGACAGCAAACCGACGACTACCACTCCAAGAGGCCAGCATGCAGAGGGCGAAAAAGAAATATCAACATGGACGACACTCGAAGGACACAAAGGGGAAGACTGACGTCGATGAAATCCATATCGTGGGAGCAGTTCTGCCAGAAGAGGATGACGGAGTTCCAATCATCGAAAACTCAAACAAAGATAAGTTAAAATCTTCTATAATTTTTTTTTCTTTTGTTCCGAAATGTCATGCGTAAATACGAAGTTCTATGTTTTGACGGAAGTCAATTTGTCTCGGTTGAGATTTAGTTTTGTTTTACTTTATTTAGCTAAGGCAAAAGTATTATTTTCTTTAAGTATAAAATCTAAGAACAAGCAGTTTCTGTTGGTCGAAAGACTAATTCTGTTATGTTAAAGCCAAAATTTGGCCGAAGATAAAAATAACTTCGTATACTCGTATTAATAAGAAATTTAGTTTCAGTGCCGCCAGCTTGGTGAAGAATGCGTGAAGTAAAAATTTATTTTTCTCTTATTCATTTTATGGTAATTTGTGAAAATCATATGTATTAGAATTTTGTAAATATACATAAATACTCGAAAGTTATGTAAAAGTAGAATTTAGTCTAGAAGCATAAAATTTTGGATGCTAAAAGTAAATGCTCAAAAGAAATGAATTCAAATTTAAGTATTAAACTGTAGATAAAATCATGCTGTAGAGCGAAAGCCTGCATGTCTAAAGATGAATGAGGGGGAATTTAGAATGAATGTGTTTTGTAGGGTTCTCCACCTACACTTGAATTTTAAGAATGTTAAAATAGCTCATCGAGTTTTAGAATGTCGAGTAAGGTTTGTCTATTTGGTCGTTGAATTCTAACAAATCATTGTGGTTAGGGGAAGTGTTGCAATACTAAAACACGAATATTTCCGTTTGACACCACACATGGTGGAGAGCCAGGGTAAAGTTAAATTCATGTTTGAATACTTGAATGAATGTGAATTAAGCAGTAACTAAGGAAAATAAATCGATCAAAAACAAAAACTTATTCAGTGTCAAGAAAGTGTAAATTATAATGTATTTAGAAAGATACTGATACTTATTCCTTCCAGATGCTGGAAGGAAGAGAACAGACTGATTGCTGAAGTCCAGGAAAGGTTGCTGTAAGAAGAGAGGGTTAAATAAGTATCTACAGAAATTTATTCCACCTTTTGTGAGAAAACAGTTTTCTTTATGTAAACGAGGCTCTTAAATTTTAGTTCAGAATTGTGGAAACTTTTCAACAGGTCGTTTCTAGGACCTGCTTCCAAGTTTACCAAATTATGGCAGCGGCAAATGTAGGGTTTATATTTATTTTAACTAACATTTATTTTAAGTTTAAACAATCTTTCCTGTCAAGCCTTACTTTCCCCTAGAATTGCCAATGCCAGAGTATGTAAATTTTAGTAGAACGCGCAAAGTATTCAAAATAGTCAGCGGAAGTAATCTGAGTTAAATAGAAGAGAAACGTGTTCGAAAGTGTGCTTTCTTGCTTCACGAGCGTGGAGGTGGCTAGTTAGAAATTGAAGAACCACGCGCTTCGGCCTGTGTGCTTGCCTCGGTAGATAGTTAAATCTTTCAACGTAATATTCAGAAGTTTGCTGAATTGTCAGCGGTATCTTAGAACGCGGTTAGGTTAGTTACGTTTTAGAGAGCCTCGTAGGTAGTCACTTGTTATTATTCCTTTTTAGTTTCTTATTTTGATTTTACCGCCGGGTCGGCGTAGTTTGAGAGCGTTAAGAGCACGCATCTGTAATTTCTAAAGTTGAATAAAAAGGGATTTAAACCCTTCTCAAGACTTTGTATACTTTCCAGTTCATAGCAGTCACCACTATTGTTGCGTGCAGGTTGGAAGCGCGCAACATTACAAAGTTATTAATATACATAAAATGTATGAAACAGCTTCAAATTTATGATAAAAGGACATGCAAAAGAGCTCAGAATATGTTTATTAGTACAAAAGACACCAACAAAAAGTGTTACAACATGCAAAATATAATTTACACGGAAATTGTTAATAAGCATTAAGACCGACACCAAAACATGCATGTTTGCAAACAAACAAAGAAAAAAAATCAGCGTGCTCTATTAAAAGAAATTTTAATGAATTAAATACAAATGATTCAAGTTAAACAAAAGAAATTCAGGATAAAATTAGTAATACTGAAGTTGAATTACGAGTACATAAATTGTGAACACAATAAAACAATCAAAGAATATTTACACCTGCAATTTAAAAAACAATATATTTATAAAAAGTATTTCTTTAGTTGAAAGAGAAAAGTTAACAGTGTATAACATAACCACAGTCATGCAAAGAACATAAAAACCACAAGTATAAAAACAGTTGTGCAATAAAGAAATTTGGTATTTTGTACTACTGAGATATAAATAGTTATGAGATTTTATTAATTTTATGAATATGTCACATTTACAAATATGTACCTGTACAATAACTGGATGAATAAAAAGTAACAAAATCTATGATATCGCAATAATCTAGAGTGTGAAAATCGATTAATCACAGCAAATATTTTATGGTTTGCATTCAGTAATTAATGCACTATTTTCGTTGTATCGCAGTAAAAGACTGTTTGTTAAAATGTAGCAGAAAATTAAAAATTGTGATAAAAGGTTATTACACTTAAGGTTAAAATCCGGAATAAATGTAATAACCAATATTTCTGTTATCTGCTACTATGGCGAATATTTCTTCCAAATAGTTGAAATCTGTAAAAAATTAAATTTTGACCTGCAAAAAATAATGTGGCACTGGCCAATCCACCAATCGCAACCCACCAACTTCCTCTCGCCTGTTTTATCAGATAATAATGCTGTACCTGGAATTAGTGTAACGTTAAAGGTAAGGTTTCTTTATGAGACTTGTACTGGTCAATGAAGAACAGAAGATACAATTACTGATATCAGATGTCTAATTCAGAATGGAGCAGCTAGTCCTCCAACTTCAATATCTGTGTTGTGTATGTGTTAATTCTATAAAATTTAGCTTGAATTTGCCTTTTAACACATGCTGTAAAAAGCAGTTTGTTTTTATGCTGCATATTTTCAAGTCATGTCCTTTTTATTCAACTTTTTTTTATTTATGGTAATGTTTATTAATTATTTGTGCCAGACTTTGAACATAGGAGATATTTACATTTGAAAAGTCTGTCTACAATGTTAATTATTTTGAAAATCAATGATAATAAATTACAAGATCTTTAGAGCAGTGCGAAAGAAACTGCGCATATTTTTAAAAATAATTCGAAGACTTAAACCGATACATATATTTTTAATATTTCTGTTTCTTGAATCTTCCTTTTTAATTTCGATAAACATATTCGGTGGGACAGGTAGAATGAAAAATCCTTCACTAATTATCTTAAAAAAGATTCACATAGGAAAAAAATGTGTATTTTAATTAAATAACACCTCTCAAGAAGTTAAGCTTCCAAAGCAACACAATTTCAAGCAATAACTGATGTAAAACATTAATGGGCATTGCAGCAGACGCAAAATTCGAATGTAAATCGCCTACGATACTTAAATAAAAATTTTTGTAACCGGAAGTAGCGTTGCGGGTTGAATCTTCTTCCATTGTTGTGTTGATGGTCGATTCAGTTTCATCAAGCATGAATGTGGTATTGGGATTCAAAGATTTTGGAAGTGGAAAGGGGGATAAAGTAGTGACTGTTTCATTTACCGTAAATGTAGGCCAGACTCCTTTAATGGACGATGCCGTATTATGTGTAGAGGGGAAGGAATTACGCACTGATGTATAATCACTTCTTGGCTCATAATACGTAGACGCTTGCGGATATAAGGTAATATTTTGTATTGTGACCCCTTTGGCTACTGGAAAAGTGACTTCGACAGGATCGTAACCTTCAGCTTGCGCCTGAAACAAAAATAAAGAAATTAAACAAAATATTATGGCTTACCTTAAAAGTTAAAACATTCCAAACAAATAAATTTTAGTAATTGTAGGGTTATTACTATTAATTTTTACTAACCAGCTGTTTTATGTTTGGGATCTTTACTCTCACTTCTCCTTTACGTTTCGCTACCAGAATGTAAATGAGGTAGAAAGAGAAAATATTTAAAGGAAGGTGTCGAGAGTGTAATTCAAAGCGTGTTCTGTCTCTCGAGGTCACTTTAGTACGTTCCCTCTAGCTCAGATAAGATTTGCTGCAGTGTTCGAATTGGTATTATAATTGCCGATATTTGAATACCTCCACCAGTTAGGCGTGTGAGCCAGTTTCGCGTTAAATTGATTTGTAGCATTTGGCTACTAGCTTACTTAACTTTAAATTTTACATTTGACTGTTATTTTAAGTTTACATCGCCACAAGTAAATGGCTGGATTTTAAGCACGGATCGTGCTTATATGTTCCAGTTCTGATTTAATAAAAAAAGTTTGCTTTAAAACCTTCGTAAGACTTGGTAGTTCTGTCCAGATTGAGCGATAATTCTCTTAACGTCTGTTAGGAGTTTGATACTAGTTTATGCTACCGAAACACGTCAAACTTTATGAAATATATTTAAATAATAGGATATTATTTTTTAAATTCCAGCTTAACACTTGAATGATGTCATAAGATGCTATATGCATTGTAAAACAGGCGAGTTTATGAAAAAATAGTTACATTCTTAACATAATTAGGAATGATTACTGGTATACAGTATACAAACTAATGAATACATAGCAGTGCTATTGAACAATACATTATTATACTGTTTGGATGCTTTTTTGAAATTATCTTTTATTTGTAAGTTGCATTTTAAAGTTCAAGATTTCTGAGCGGTTTCTCATTAGTGGTATTTTATTACATTCCCATTGCAAATATGAAATACCACAGGAACTTAATACATCTACTAACTTGGATAGTGTAGGTTCCTGGGCGTAAAATACGCCAATATTCTCCTCGCCGTGTAGTTCTTGAACCGAATTTTCTCCCTTTCACGTCGATGGATGCATTGAAGACGGGGTTCTTGTCTGGATCTGTCACTTGACCCCATACTCCTGAAAGTATACAAAATCCATATAACAGGAATGCAACATACATAATTAACTTATTCGCGGAGCAACTATGAACTTTCGCTACATCGAATTCAGTAAGAAACTGAAAATACAATGTCGTGGCAACCACCTCGCTAATAACGACTTCATCTAAAAACGATTAGTACGTCTTAAAACACAACCAAATATTGGTATAAAGCACCATTTCTCTAATACAAAAATCTTGACAAAACTTTATGGAAAATTTTCATCATCAAACAGAAAATAATAACAAAACTTTAAAATCATTTACTGCCAATTTAATTTTAAGCTATCTGAAATGATATTTTACACAGAATATATTATAAAAATAATAAAATATAATTATGATTAAAATTACATAATAACGATGGTTATGACAACACGACTAATTTAATTACCGACTTTTTACGATGATATATTAGTTACTATATAAAATAATCTATATTAATAACTGGTACATGAAATAGTTCTAGTTAATAATAATAAAGTAATGTATAACTATACGAAATAAAAATTCCGTAAATAATAATAAATTTTCTGTAATTGTGTCTTAAGTCATTTTAATGTGGCAGAGGACACAATGATTATCTGCCTAATGGAAGGGATGCTTAAAGAAAACCGACTCGTATATACGTTATATATGGGGAACATTCAGAAAATCACCTATCCAATCATTTCATTCTAGCATTCAGCGATTTTAACCATTCAGCCACTGGTGGGCTATCGTCTAACAGCACCATCGCAAATGGGACCTTCGGACGTAACTGAAGTCGGTCAGCTGGAAATTCAGGACTGCATAACATGGCCAAAAGTGCACTCACAGCTACGAGGTCAAACTTTCTCAATATAAGCGGTGATTTTGTGTTTGTCCGTTCCAGTCTTTGATGATATTTTATCCCTTAATAATGGAAGATTTGCGAATGTTATCAGTTATTTAACACTCCGAGCTGCAATTCTTAAACCATGTCCAGCTGAATTAGAGGATAAAAATCTTCAGGGCAGCAAGTTTTAAGACGAGTAAAGAAAACCTTATTTGTGAAATATTTAAGTGACTTTCTGATGTTAGAGACTCCGAATTTTAGAGAGAGTTTATCAACTTATAATATTCTTCCTAATTCTGTGTGTAAAATTATGATTGTTACGACCAATCAGTAGATTTGAGAAGCCAATTTAGTTTTCCAATATACCGCATATAAAAGTACTACATTTTTTATTTAACATCCGAGCAGCCCGGATGGTATACTGATTAGGGAAGCCGACTACGATACGGAAAGGTCCGAGTTCGAATCCCGAAGAAGGCATGGATGTAAATTGTCTTGTCTCCTCATAGAAGGTAATGGTGGTCGCCTATTAGGTGCTTCCATCATAAAATGACTACCGCTTTCGGCCTTAGTAGTGGCAAAAGCCTGAAAATAGATAGTGCCTGCCATTAAAAAACAAAGAAAAAAATAACATTCGAAAGCCCTAAATGGAACATCATTTGACTCCTTAGAAAAACGCACGACGTTAGAATACAGTTCAATTTTCACCCCAGTATATTGGTCTGGAATGTATCGGCAAGACACAAGGAATGTTAAGCTACATTCTATAACAAAAAAAATCGACGCACCAAAAAGAAGGAATCATCCGATTGCTTTGAAATTTCGTATGCATGAATATTTTAACTAAATATGCAAATGATTAAAATTTGGTGTCCAATGAATGAATAGTGCGATCTCCAGCGCGTCGGTACTGCGCATCCAGCGGATGTACATAAAGAGATGTTCTTGAACTGTTGTTAAAAAATTTCTGTTGCATTGCTATTTAGGATACCTTTCAAGGACTGAAAAAATGCCTCGTTGCATGATTCGAGCTCATTACGAGCAACTGCCAGCATTTGAAAGAGGTCGTATGATTGGATTGAAAGAGGGAGGTTGCTCAAATTGGAGAATCGCTCGTCATATGAGTCGAAGCGATGCGACGATTAGAAGATGCTGGCAAGAATGGAAGGACAATGGCAGATTTCAGCGTCATGATGGTAACGATCGACCTAGGGCCACAACAGATCGGGAAGACACAGTGATTGTCAGATCAGTTGTCACAGCGCCTGATTCATCGCTATTAACCATCAGACGTGCGACCCGCACACGAGTGTCCACTATGGCCATTCACAAACAGCTGACAGAGCGAAATCTACGCTCATACCAACAGTTACGCCACCTGCCACTCACGCCTGCACACTCTCGAGCCAGATTACAGTGGTGCTTGGCTCGATGAAGTTGGAATGATGCTGACTGGAAACGTATAGTCTTTAGCAACAACAAATCCCGCTTCCAACTGCATCGTGAAGATAATCGAAGACGTGTCTGGATACGCTCAGAGCCGCGTACCGATCCTGTTTTGACTACAGCACGCCACACAAGCCCTCAACCAGAAGTTATGGTTTGGGGTGCCATTTCTCTTGATAGCCATACCTCATTGGTCGTCATTAGCGGCACACTTAAGCACAGCGGTTCGTTGACGACATTCTAAACCTGTTTTGCTACCGTTCCTTTTGCAGTACCCTGGCCTTATTTTTCAGCAAGATAATGCCAGACCACATATGGCACTTTTGCTATGAACCATCTTACAGCTTGTCAAATACTTCCTTAGCCAGCCAGATCGGCAGATCTCTTTCCCATCAAGCATGTCTGGGATATGATGGGAAGGCGACTGCATCTACCAGGGAATGCTGATGACCTTCCCCGACAGTTGGAGCAAATTTGGAAAACACCGCAAGAGACCATTCGGGAGCTTTATCAATCTATGCCAAGCTGTGTGGCAGCTTGCATTCAGGCTAGAGGTGGGTCAACACCTTATTGAGGTCGTTACTTTGTAACTATGTAACTCTGAAATAAATCATTCGATTGATATGAAATTTTAATCATTTTCTGTTCTGTACATTTTCTATTCTGTAATCTTCCTATCCACCAATTTTTGTCTCCATTGGTGCGCCGATTTTTTTTTTTTTTGTTTGTTTGTTATAGAGTGTATATTTCTTCTCGCTTCCACGATCGCCATAAAGATGTTATTTAAGAGATTTTAGAACTACTCGCAGTTAACATAAGACATTTTGATTTTTCTCATAATTCTTATATATGAATTTAATTTAACTTTCACTGAAACATGTATAGTACGTAACGATAATGTTCTTCTGATATGAGAAAAATAATTCCAAAATATATTGAAGTTGTTATCGAAGTTTACAATACGGCGAGGGAAGCACTACAGAGAACGAATCCATACACAACAGATTATTATGGAGCATATGCAGAAGTCGCTTTATGACAACGCTCAGGCCAGTTTTCTTCCGTATCATAATCCTATGGTCTCGATTCGCCTGTCTACGTAGGGTATGTTATACATTGTCGCATTCCTTGGCTTTCGTATTCAAAATACGGTAAACTTTGTCAAGGTGCCCATTTCCCTCACACGATCACTCCTGAAAGGGACTATAATATTTATGAGAAATTTAATAAATTTTAAATACTGAATTTTCTCTTTCTAAGACGACCAGCTGTAATGAAAATCAAAATCTTTTGGAACCGTGGATGGTCATTTTAAAGAAGCTCATAATTTTTCTTCGTATGTAACCCCTCTTTGATGAAACCCACAGCAGGCCACTAGCTACGATTAAATTAAGTTAAATTTTTGCTGCTGAATTGATTTACCAGTTGTGAACTCGAAGCAGATTAATAAAAATCGAAATTTTTACGAGTCTTAGCGATATGTAAAACATTCTTAGAGTATGCGCAGTCTTCGTATGCTTTCTTGTATACATTTGCTGAAGAAATAAAATTAAGATTCTCCGCTTGTAATAAAAAGCATACCAATGATCGATTGAATAAGACAGCTGAATGCCAGTAATGCGCGTCGGGTTCAGTCAAGAGTCTGCATAAGTTCCCCCCCCCAATGGTTTGCACCATATGTAAGATGATTATGAGCTAATAATCAGTAGAAAATCCGCCAGGAAGACGTTTCTGTCATTAAACAACATACAATGCTCTAACCCAATCCAACTGCACTTGTAGAGTTACACTTGATCTGGTAAAGCTATTTCAGTCTAATAACCATAACAGACGTGACGCGAATCATCGCTATTTCTGAGACCGATTGCAATAAAAAAGAGAGGTGCTTTACTAGATTTTATAGCAGTCCCGTATGCAAAGTTTCACCGTTCTACGATTAATAGTTTTGAGTAATTCGAGATACATATATACATAGGTACGTACATAACATTATATATATATATTAAAAGAGATGTCACATAAAAATCCACTTTGAATCCATTTTACAATCTTTTTTGAAATAAGGAGTCTTTTATTCTGTCCATACGTACAGACATTACACATAAAAATAGTCAAAATGGATTCGAGAATGGTCAAAGCAGATATTTCCGGTGAAATCTGACACCCGAAATTTTTCGGAATTACAATACTTCTCTTTCTTCGTAAAAGGCATTAAAAATCGAATTTTACTTATGTATTGATTTTTTTCTGTTTTTAGAAACTGCAGACATTTTTCCGTCATTTAAAACTAACTATGTAAAAATATTTAATTAGAGTTTTCAAAATTAGTAAATAAAGGAAGGATAAAAGTTCCGAAACAAAATTTACCAGTGAGGATATTTAAATCATCAGCTGATGCTTGTTTAAGACAGTATGAACAATTCCTTCATATTTTTTCGCTCTCATATAACTTTTAATTGCTAAGTCTGTATCAATTGTTTTTACGGATTCTTTTAAGAGTAAGTTTCGTGCAGCTCAATTTTCAGGCATAAGCCAACTAATTTAATAACGGAAAATTCCTAGTGAAAAGTTTAGATTTACAGACGAAATAATAAATAAATTGACTATTTATTATGGAAATGCCATTAGGAAACACTGCAATTGTGCAAAAGTTAAGCAAAATTCAATATGGGCAATATTTTACAACAAACGTTTCATTGATGTGGTAACCTATTCAGCATTTCTGCCCAAAGAGAATTCACACATCAAACAGCGCATGCATTTGTAAATCCGCAGTACTACATAACATTAAAATTCAATTAGATACATTCTGATGACCTCGTTGATCATGTGACTTATGTATACCTTTTGTAAGCAAACAATGTAGATGACCTCAGAGATCACGTGACTTATGTACAGCTAACGCAAACAAGCAAGGTCATTCTTCCTCTTCTTCTCTTGCGGAATGTATCTCATTGCATTATCTGTAATGGAGGCAGTAAGATATAACTTTAGAGATCTAATCACGCCTTTATTACTAAAGAAAAATTGCTAGCAAAATCCGAAGAAATCGTTGAATAGTTTGATTGGAAACTGTTTCCCAAAAATTAAGGCTGTGGTTATAACATTGTCAAGACACTTAATAATGCTGTTATTATATATAATGATAGTCAAGGTAGGCGGTTAGATACTATGAATGCACCTGGATACTGATTTGATGGTAATGCAGTCACATTTGCAACAAACACTCATCAATCAGCATCGGGTTCAGTCAGCCGAAATAAAGGCAGAGATGTCAACTTCAAAGTTTCGCAGGGTAGTACAACGAGCCAAGTTAGCTGTAGTAATAGCAGTTGAAGAAAACGAAGAAATGGTGAGTACAGAACAAACAATGTTAATGTATTTTTAAGACAAAATATATTGTATTTTATTAAACTCTAAAATCATTTTTCTCAAAACAGTGATTTTCATACTTGCCCGTAATTTTTAAAAAGTTCTATTGTATATACAGTCAAAAGTCGTTAATCCGGACTCGTCGGGACTCCGGCGATTCCGGATTATCGATCATCAGTTTAAATCTGGTAAGATGGCATGCAGAAATTACAAAATTAAAAATATGAAACCGTAATTTATGAAATAAAGAACAATTATGATCTAAAGGGTATCAAAATTTACAAAAAAAAAAAAAAAAAAAAAAAAAAAAGAGCAGCTTAATATTTATTTGTTTACTTTATTAAACATTTCCTTCAATGTAAGTTGCTTCGTTTCATGTGATAATACTTTCTCTTTAATTCTATTAAACAGACATAATTTCTTGTTTAGTTACAAAGTTCCGCTGTTCAAGTCCTATAATTGCTGTGTTGAGAATACCGACTAATTTGTCAATCGAAATGTTTTCGTTTTCAATAACCTCTGGGTCACTTTCTTCACTATCGGAAGCGAATTATAATGACGAGGAACTTGATTTAAATCATATCAAAGACAGAATGAAATACTACACTTAGTATGGAATTATAAACCAAATAAAATAAAAACATCTGCCCTGAAGATAAGGATAGTGTTGACAGATCAACTCCCAATCCGCCGCGTGAAATTGATAAACAGATTTCGGATCTCAAAACATACTTTCGCTTTGTAGATACAAATTACATATTAGTAAATATATATCGGAAATTCTATTTGACATAATCTTTCTAATCTATCATAATCTAATAATGACGTTTCTGCCCCCCCCTCTGCCGCAGAGCAGCGTGAAATTGATAAACAGATTTCGGATTTCAAAACATACTTTCGCTTTGTAGTAAATATATATCGGAAATTCTATTTGACATAATCGAACGTTCAAGCTTACTTTTATAAAATTGCTCTGACAGTCTGCAAAAAATAATAAGCCGGATCCAATTCGAAGATTAAGGAACAACGCAATCGGCAACATTAACTGAATTAGATAACTTTAGCTTAGCGTATAACTCCGTTACAATTTAAACGCGCATGCGCACAAACATATTCGCAGCCGTAAGGGTCTTACGCGCTCTCGTAAACGCCTGTGCGCATGCGTGAACGCGACGCATGCGCAGAAAGTTTGTAGCTTTGAGGTCCGGATTATAGATCATTCCGGATTATGGGTGTCCGAATTAACGACTTTTGACTGTACTGGTTTTAAAATTTCAGGGATAGTACATGATCATGTCGCTAAAAAAAAAACGCAGCTGCTTGTTTCCTGGAAATTTGTTTTTAAATTATAACATTTGACATGAAGTTTTTTATATGCTTTTTATGAGTTTTAAAATTTTTATTATCATGATGTTAACAGATTTTGTTGTTTTAAAATTTAATTAGATGAAGAGGAATAGCTAAAGTCTTTTCACCACACAAATATAAAATTATTATTGTAACTAAATTAGAGTAAATGTACATTCGGTAGAAATTTAAAGTTTTTAGAAAATACCTTTGGTTTTACTTTCGTAAAACAAGTTCCTCTTTAATAGTAGTAAAATAAATTGAAAAGCATAAGCAACTATATTTAGAGATGTGAAGATGTCGTGTATATTTCACTATAAAAATGTCACTTATTAGACCTCGAAAATCATCCAAATTTCTCACTTTCAATACTGAGTAAGTCTGACGACTTCCCTTAAATAAGAATGAATCTTAACATTTTCAAAGCCGATTTTTACGTATCGTTATCTTCCTACATGGGAATGGGAAATATGCTAATGCCAGAGGGTTATGAACACTGCATCGCTACGCAAACAATCGCTAGGGAAGGGGGAACTTTTATGTGAAAAACTCTGAAATTCTATAAAATTCAGTAATAGCTCAAAGCGTATCACCATTAGCTTCTTAAATGCTTTAGAAACTTTCTTCAAAAAAGTGTTTTATGTATACTGCTTCGGGAAAAAATTAAAAAAGCTTTCCTAAAGAAGCTGTTAGGGAATTTTCAGCCTTTCGAAATGAGAAAGCTTTAGAACACATTTTAACTTTACAAAAAGATAAAATAATCATAATCAACAAGATTTTGCCAATACAATATATTAGTTCACTATAATGATAAATATTTTTGCTTAGTTCCTAGACTGTTATTAAATCAGAAGTATTATAAAATGTATACGTCTCTTTAAATAATGCAAAGAATTATACTTTTTAAAGATTTAAAAAAAATTTTGAAAGCTTTCAAATTTTATATCTTATATATATTTATTTGAAGATCCTGGAAAAGAGGTAAGATCGTGCATTGATTACCGTCGCTTGAACAAGGCAATTAGGACACAATATTTTGCCTTGCCAAACATATAACATTTAGTGGAAAAAGTATCATCTTCCAGATATATAACTGTTCTAGATCTTACTCGAGGTTACTGGCAGATCCCACTAACTAAAAGAGCCCAGCGTTACGCTGCTTTTGTGAGAAGTTTTGGAACATTTAAACCCTTAAGGTTAACTTTCGGGCTAAAAAATGCACCATATGATTTTAGCCGTTTGATGGCAAGATTATTAAGAAACTGTGAAGAATTTACTGTACCCCATATTGACAAAGTTGCAGTATTCTCACAAACCTGGAAAGAACATTTGAAGCACTTAGAAATTATTTCAGAGAAGATGAAAATTGCTAAACTGCATATTAAGGCTACGAAATGTCAGTTTGCTCATACGACTATCAAATATCTGGGTCATGTAGCAGGACAAGGTCAAAGAAGACTAGCAGAAATAAAAATCCAAGCCATAAAGGACTTCTCTAAACTTCCCACGAAAACACAAGCCCGGTCATTTTTAGCACTTGCGGGGTATTACCCGAAGGTATATTTCAGAATTTTCCAGTGATTTCTGCACCACTGGCAGATTTGTTAAAAGAAAAATGTTGTAAATCAACCATAAATTGGACTGATGACTGCCAAAACGCTTTTGATGAACTCAAGAAACGGTTAACACAAAATCCAGTCTTATACATTTCGAACAAGTCATTTATTGTTCAGAGCGAGGCTTCGAATATTGGTATTGGCGTTGCATTATCACAGATAAATGCTAAAAGCAAAGAACATCCAATAATATTTCTTAGCAAAAAGTTTTCACGTACTGAACAGAACACAGTACAATCGAAAGGTAGTGTTCTGCCATTGTCTTTATAAAAGTTAAAATTTTACCTAGATGGACCTCATAAGTTCATTCAGACTGATCATAATCTAATCCTCTATTATGTGGTTGGATAAAAACACTGGGACTGATCCTACACTATTTACAATGGGCTTTGATCTTACAACCTTTTAAGTATGAAGTTACGCATAAAAAGGGAAGGCACCATCAAAATGCTGAGAGTTTAAGTCGTTGTATCGAAAGATCTCACAATTAAAAATATATATTCTAGGAAGTTTAAAACTTCATTATTTAAATTTTTCTAGTATTAGAATGTTAAATTTTATATGTTTATTTTAAATGCTTCTTTGAAAGCACTTGTACTCATTTGGTCAGGTATCTAATTTTATTTGTTACAGATATGTTTGAATATCTTTGTCTTGTAAAAAAAAATGAATGTATTTAAACTGAAAATTTTTCTTGAAAGTTCCATCATATTGAAAGAAATTTTTTTTCGAAAAGTACCCCGTGAGGGAAGGAATTTAAGACTGTAACGTATTTGCGTAGCTACGCTACCAACATAATTCTTCTAAGAAATGTAAAGAAACCGCGCCAAAGAATATCCGTGCAGACGATGCACGCGCTTAAAAATGTTTTTCAATTATTCGGTATGTTTTGACTAATAAAGTTGGTTGTTCGTTCAAAAATGGCGAAATTTCTTTAAAACGTCATTAGTGTATACGAACTAGGTTTCCTTGGAAAGTCCGCCACGAAGGCATCCCTTCCCTCAGTTAGATAGCCCTAGTATACTTCGCCAAAGTCAACTAAACCAAACCATCTCACCCAAAAGGTATAAAGGTCAAAGGAAATATACTTTTTTTTTTAGATTTTGAGGTGACAGTGCATATTGATTGCTACATCACTACATTACTACATTACTCTACATCACTTTGTCTCTTTATTATGTTATATCAGCATTATTCTCTCTTATAGCAACATTTTTCAAGTAGTTGTTATATCAATATTGTTAGAACGCTTACGAACAACACTCGACGTACAAAATATATCACTAAAATCATCTCCCTTACTCCAGTTTAATTTTTTTTTAATTGCAAAGGCACTTGATTATGTATCATTGGCCCCCATGCATCCAAGCTGCATGAGATTAGAACATAAAAAAAATAGAAACACAAAAAGACAAAACAGTAATTAACCTCACTACAATAACAATAACTATATCAAGATTGAGAAATGGAATAACAAATGACTACATTAAGCATTAATAATAACTCCAGTCTACAATAAACTCATAAAAGTATCAGATCAAAAATATACTGTATATACTCCCTCTTATAGATTTATACTTATATATGTGACATGTACACACCTTGATGAGCTTCTCCTAGATACTGCAACAAGGCCTTTTGATTATCTGACCAGAACTTTGGAAGGAGATGGTACTTAGGGTATTTACAACATGATATCTCTAAAGTTATTTCCATGCATCCGGCCCATACATAGTTATAATCTTGCATTCCTCCTAAAAAGAAAAAAAAAAAAGAATGTATAGAAATATTTATTAGCACGAAAAAGTTCTAACGCATACACATATGCAAATGAAATTGCATATATATTTCGCTTCTAATTTTATGGCAATTACCAAAATCTCCCTATGCATCATTGACTTGTTACACATGTTGAATTTCAAAGACGCACACTGGGAAATAAACCCGTTTACCGTCTTTCTTCAATGTTATTGTTTCATACTAGCTCCTTACCATCTTTTCTCACAGAATGTGACTATTCCATTCCTTTGGGCCCCTTATAAAACTGTTTCTTTCCAATATGTTGTCTATTTTTCTATTTCGTTTGCAGTACAGACTATTAGCATTTTATGTTTACATCCAAAAAAGTTTTACCATATTACAATGAAATAAGATAAAATATACAATGCTATAACGGGCTGAATGTAAGAATCTAATTTACGTAAACTCACTTCTAGAATTTTATGCGCCTGCGGAGGCATCAGTTTACGGGTTAATCAGGCAGCTTTGACGATGTTTGACTATCAGGCTAGAACTAATAAATCGTTAAGAAATAATTCAAATTAAAAATACCGGTATTATCTAAAAATTAATTAAAATATCAGCATCGAATGACGAGAATGGTATATCTATTAAGAGTTTATGTCTTCGAATCTATATAAAATAATGAATATATTTCCAGGTCATCCAAATTAATTATTTTAAGTATGAACTAGCGGGCTACAGCCAAATTAATATTTACATATTACGGCCAAAGCAATATTTCAGTTCTATGCACTGAAAAACTGAAAATAAAATGAACTATTAATTTAATGTACTGCATACAAAGTTGCTAGCTGCGACCAAAGCTGAGGCAGCGGACGTGCTCGCCAAAGAGGCGGCCTCAAACATCAACGCACGTCCCATCGCTGTTCCGGCGCCATCTTCCCATCTTAAAAGACTGCTGAAAGGCGCAGCAGTCCAGTGGTGGCAAAAAGTATAAGAACATGGAAACACAGGAAGAGTGTATGGCTTTCTACCGATGGTGACAACGGAGAGACTCATAGCAAACGCTCCACTTACTAACTTTGTAACTGGGCACGGTCCCTTCCCGGACTACTTCAACAGATGCACTATTTCTAAACACGGATCACTGTGTATGCGGGGAAGAGGGGACACCCGATCACTATATTTTCCGGTGCCCACTCACAGAACAGTACCATTTCCCGGAACCCACGAACATACCTGCCTTTCACAAGTTTATCCTTAAAAATAAAGCGGCAATGAACACAGTGTGCAAAATCGTTAACACCATTAAGGCCTACGGCCAAGACCTTTGCCTCCCATTATAAAACAGTGCTATTCATAATGGTCTCAGTGACTGCATTCTGCCTTAACAAACTGTGCAACAACACATACTGCATGCTGTATACCGCTAGTGTTTCACTTGTGGGTATTGCGTACATTCTGCGCAATGTGTCTAGTACTGCCAGTGTAAAGTACTTTCCCTGAAACTTTACTGAACTGCCACTATAACTGTGCACCTTATAAGTAGTTTTATGTGTTTAATGTAATGTTTATATGTTTTTATGCTGTTTAATGTCGTATTGTGTATACTTTGTATCATTGTACTGTTATGTTTTGTATATTTTGTGTCGAACTGTGTTTTCTCTATGTATATTTATTTGTCATGTATTTCAAATGTGTGTGCTGAATTATGTATCATATTAATGTGTAATGTGTATCTGTAATAATGTATGTATATAATGTGTAATGTAATGTGTATCTGTAATTATGTATCATATTGATGTATAAGTAGTATTTTATGTGCAAGCAGTAACTCAAGTGTAAGCAGTAATTTATGAGTAATAATATGTAATTTAATGCATATATTTAAGTATATTAATGTGTAAGGTAATTTGTATATGTAATTATGTATCATATTAATACGTAAGCAGTATTGTCTGTACAAGCAGCATATCGTGTGTAAGCAGGAATATGTGCGAGCAGTAACTTAGGTGCAATCAGTAATTAATGAGTATTTATGTGTCATACTAATGTGTAAGGAGTAATTAATGAGTATTTATGTATCACACTAATGTGTAGTAACTTATGCGTAAGGAGTAATTTATGAGTATTTATGTGTCATACTAATGTGTAAGCAGTATTTCATATGTAAACAGTTAACTTATGCATTAATTTATGCATAAGCAGTAACAAGGTGCAAGCACTAACTTATGCGTAAGCAGTAATGTAGCATATTAATGTGTAAGCAGTACTTGTATTATATTAATGTGTTATCATGTATCATATTAAGGTGTAATGTAATGAGTATATGTAATTATGTATCATTTAAAGTGTAAGTAGCATTCTATGTGCAAGCAATGTGTAAACATTAATTTAGGCGTAATAATGTGTAATGTAATGCATATATTTATGTGTATATGTAAGAATATTAATGCGTAAGGTAATGTGTATATGTAATTATGTATCATATTAATATGTAAGTAGTATCTTCTGTGCAAGCAGCAAATCATGTGTAAGCAGGAATATATGTGAGTAACTTAGGTGCAAGAAGTAATTTATGTGTAAGCATGTGTAATAATTAATGAGTATCTATGTATCATAATGTGCAAGCAGTATTTCATATGTAAGCAGTAACTTATGTGTAAGGAGTAATTTATGAGTATTTATGTATCATACTTGTCCGTAAGCAGTAACTTATGTGTAAGCAGGAACTTATGTATCATCAGTAGGCAGCTATTCATGAGTACGTAGTAATTTATGTACAATGCAACAGAATATGTATGTAATGCAATGGTATAATGCAACTATGTACAATGCAACTATGTAATATAATCCTTGACTGAAACAGCATGCTGTTTCATACTCCGCACTGAATAACCAAATATGTGTAAACTGTGATCCGAATGTTGCCATATGTACAATGCCATATGTAATAATGTATCACATTAATGTGTAACCAGAATTTTAAGTGCAAGTAATAACTTATATAAATAGTAATTTATGTGTCATCAGCAGGCAGTAACTTATGTGTAAAGTAGCAGTTATGAATAATGCAACAGTATATGTGTGTAACGCAATGGTGCATTGCAACCATGTAGTATATTCTTTAACTGAAACAGCATTTTGTTTCATATTCCGCACTGAATAACCCAATATGAAGTGAACTGTGATCTGAATGTTGCCATATGTACAATGTATTATGCAATTGTATATCATATTAATGTGTAAGCAGTATTTGTATCATAATAATGTGTAATTATGTATCAAATTAACGTGTAAAGTAGCATGTATATGTAATTGAGCATCATATTAATGCACCATATTAATGTAATCATATTAATGTAATCATATTAATGTAAGCAGTATTTCATGTGCAAGCAGTAATTTATGTGCAAGCAGTAACTTATGTGTATGCCATAATTTACGAATAAGCAGAATTTATATGTTATCAGTAGGCAGTAATTTATGAGTAAGTAGTAATTTATGTTGAAGTATGGGATAAACTTCCAGTGCGCCCTTATGGGGCCACAGGGAGTTGTTGCGTCTGGATAGGGGAGGGCGTGGGACATATGCCTGTTTACCTCTGTTAGACGCCAGGCGTCCCCGTCCTCCGTCACCTGTCACCTGCGACCAAAGCAAAATTTATGAGTTCTATGCATACCTGAAAATTAAATGCATAAAAGCATTTCAGTATAAATAAAGTCAATTCATTGTTTCCAAGCAACAACCAATTTGTAAATATTATTTGTTGCCAAACCAAGAAACAGAAACTTTGGACACTTTGGGTTAATACGTATACGTATGATGTCACGATTTAAATGTAATATACATAACAACTTTTTCTCAATATCAATAAAAGACTTATCGTGGCAATAACATACTGTGTCGATTATCACAACCTGAAACAAAAAGTTGCTAAGAGCAGCTATTTAATTAAAATGCTGACATAAACGACAAATTTTCGACATACAATGATGTCACATGAAATCGCGCGCTTTCTTCAACGTCAGAACATGACTTTATATAATAATAATAGATTTAATGATTGACAATATTACTTTTATCTCATATTTTGTAAAATTTGCAAATTTTTTAATGACAAACTCTACGATTTGAAAGCGAGCACACGACAACACTTTTCAAAATAAAGCAGGTTTTTATCACCAGCGTGCCAGACTGTTGCCACTAAAAAAAATGAAAGCGCAAATTAGCGTTTTCAGAGTTTTAAATTAATATGTCAACTAATTAAAATCGTACGACGATAGAATGGTCGAAATAGCTTCCTACGAAATTGGAATCCGAGGTACTACTCTCGAAACTCAACACACTGCAGTTGCAGAGGAGATACTCGTAATGCCGTAAACAAACAAACAGATTTTAAAAGTAAGTACAGCAGAAGATTATTACGTAAAGCGAACTCTTTCGCATGCGATATTTTAAAACTTATTTTATTACCTACAGAGGCTGTTCGTACATTTTTTAGACGATTTTGGTAAGCGTAACAAAAAATCGTTTGCTGCAAAAGAAGTAATTGCAATTGTACCATGTTTTTAAAAGTCAAAATTATCGTTTAAGGCTTGAAAGTTTTGTTTTTATTCAAAATGGCGAATTTAACAAAGAAGTGGTTCGAAGGCTACATTGACGCTCTTTCCGAAGAGAAATATGCCTACTCCGTTATCCAAAAACGATGTGAGAGTCATGGTTTTGTGATATCTAAACCGTCGATAGGTAATATCATCAACAAGAAAGGAAAAAAACGTCAAATTGGAGCCTCAAGTGGGACAAAAATTCCAAACAAGTATCCAAGGAAAAAACGGACATGTTCGACTATTGCAAATGTATGTTGTTTAATGTTAAAACGAAATCCCCCTAATCAAAGGACAGTTGCAAAATCATTAAAATGCTCGATGTCCACTGTAAACAAAATGATAAACGTTGATTTAAATCTTAAGAAAGCGAAAAAACGCAATGTCCATCGTCTTCTTCCAAAGCATATCTTTCAACGCAGGACACGCTGCAGAATTCTATATGAGAAACACTTATCCAAAGAAAAATGGAAAACAATTGTCACAATAGATGAAGCATGGGTGTATTTAAATGATTGTAACAAAAAAAAAGAGCCATTTATTATCATAAAAGGGGAGAAAAAATTTTAAGCACATGGTTCAAAGAATCGAAAGAAAGTTTTTCTAAGGGATTCATGATTGTTGCTGGTTTTCCTTATAATGGCAAGTTAAAAATAAAGAGAGTGCAAGAAAATGTCAAGATTAACTCCAAATACTATCGGGAACATATTTTATCGCCAATTTTTCTGAATGAAATACCATCGCTTTACCCACAGTGCCATCAATCTGTGAGACTCCATCAGGACAAAGCTGGCAGTCACACATCAAAATCCACTGTAAATTTCCTAAAAGAAATGGAACAAAAAACTGGTATCAAGGCTACCCTTCACTGATATCCCTACTAAATCTCCCGATGTGTCAACTATGGATTTTTGTGCTTTCAGACTTTTAAAAAGTGCATTATCCAAACGTTGTCCCAAAACCCTAACATGACTCTTGAAAGCTGTTCGGGAGGAATGGAATAGAATACCTCTGCCACTTCAAAAGGCATTATTATCCTGGAAATTGCGGTGTCGAAAGATAGTTCAGAATAAGGGATGTCAAATAGAACATTTAAAACTCAAGATTTTTATGTAATTTAGTTTTGTGAATACAATATACATCGTCTAAAAAATGTGTGAACAGCCTCTGTATAAATCCTTAGAAATAAACTATCAGAATTTGAAACTTGCCTTTCAAAGCATACCATGCAGCGCCATTCGTGGTACCATTAGCAAATGGTGGGCTGCCATCTCTGCAGGCGGTTCCGATATACATATTTTTGTGGTTGAAGGAGTATGTTTGAGCCAAGTGCCGGAATACGTCATCATCTGGAGTCACAGATGGACTTCCAATACTTCGGAAACCTGAAATAAAACACATTTACTTCAAGCAAAATGACGTTCTATTAAATCTACTTATAATTAGTTTATATTTATAAATACACATATAAAATTAAATTTGAGTTTGAGAATTTCGGTCATTTATTTTAACAAAGATTGTAAATGTTTTGCTGCTGCTAACCGTAACTAGGGAAAATCTAATATTGTAACTCAATAAATCTAAATTTCGAAGGAATTTGATATCAGGGTATTTCTGAATGAAATAAATTTATTCATTTTTGCGCAGATATATGAAAGATAAATTCATTGCAAAAAAAGATATATCATTTCAATTTATGAAAGAATTTGTTAACTCCGCATGTAAAGGAATGTATAGAAGAAATAGTAGCAGTATTAAAAGTCTACGTTTAAAATACATATATTACATCTTAAATTTAAATTCAGTTACACGTTTTTCTCATTTAACATATTTATTGTAAGCAGTCTTTTGAAAGAATTATAAACGGCTCTTTCCTGTAAGTATCAAAATTTCAGTCTTGAACTTTTCATTAAATCATACGAAGCAAAGAACTTGAGCCAGCTTACTGCAAAACAAAATGTTTCATGCGGTTTACAAAACCTATGTTAAGCAAAAATCCATCCAATTAAAAAAGAAACCTCTCTTACGTGGAAAAAAATGGAGAGAACAGATATATAATACATTTTTCAAGGAAATCTCCAACTGATTTTATCAATATTCATGCGATGGCATTGAACATTCTGAAGCGCTGGGATTATGGTGCTAGATTTTTATGGCATTTTTCAGATTCTTCAAATTATTGAAATAGTTTGTAAAGCTTATTCTTTTTCAGTGTGTGTAACTTCAAAGCTCCTTTTCTGAAAGAAATCCGTTTTGCGATTCTTTGCTATAGGATGTGCTCCAGTAATTTTTTTTAACTGCTATTGCTCTATACGTTCTATAGAAAGTAAATTTTTACACTTATATAATGCCTTAAGTTGGTATAGTGGTTGTCGCTGCTCGCTACCATATATCTGGGCCCGAATCGCGGAGAAGACTTACATTTTTGTATGTATACAGTATCTGTGTGGCATGGGAGCAATTAAAATACTGGCAAGTCATAAGTCCCCTTGAGTGCTTTAGTGGTAGCGAAAGAAGAATTAAAACTCTCAGATCCTTTCCCCAAGATGTTCTCTATTAAAATTAAGACGGAACTTCCCTGTTCATACCGACATAAAATCGAGAGCCTTAGGCAAATCTCAGGTAAGCTCTCGATAATGAGACGGCTAATAACTTACGATACTGCCCATCCTGACCAATGTTTCAGATTGCAGGTGTTTGGTTATTTGAAACACCGCCACTTATATAAAGACA
The DNA here is from genome assembly GCF_044657685.1 of Stegodyphus dumicola. Lineage (NCBI taxonomy): Eukaryota > Metazoa > Arthropoda > Arachnida > Araneae > Eresidae > Stegodyphus > Stegodyphus dumicola. The sequence goes on from NC_140770.1 coordinate 107,661,276, forward strand.
CATACACATGGTATTCGATATATCAGCTACTTCCATCCTTTGGGGACCCTTTTACCCTTTTTACCCTTTTTTCCCCATCCTTATGCACATTTTAAGCAGCCGTCTTAGATACTTATAACTACTATAGCGTATATTCAAATTTCGTTACTAGGGATTTTTGAGCCTAACTTATCATTGCATATTCCATCGAAGCATGAGAAGCATACCATTAATTTTACATATATAGATGGAGAAGATTTCGAATTAGTTTCTGATGTTCTGCATTTCTTTAACTTTTCTTAGAAAATTACTAAAACGTCTGCTATTTTCAAAATTTTTTACGTTCTTTTTCGCAGCAGTCTGAGAATGCGAAACCGGTTAGGTGTTTGCACATTTTTTAGAACGATTTCAAGGCCATTTAATTGATGTTTAAAATGTAAAGAGCATATATTTTTTTAATGTTCGACCTCATAGGCTTCTTTTATATGTATGCATCGTGATTTCCATTATAAAAGGGGTTTTCGTAAAATTTCCAAAGATATTGTGTGTGTATATATATTCCTCTTTCACTAGTTTCCACTCCATTTATCATGGTGGGTTTGCGCTTAAAAAGAGCTCTTTGGAAGAGACCAAAAACGCAATAGTTCATAAGTGAAACGCCAGGAATCTTCGCCGGAATACTTTGAAAAGGCATATTTGTGCAACCCCTGCATCAGTCTTCATTTTCGAAAGAATGCAATGGTACTTTTTGAAATATGACTTGCTGCTTTGTCTTAAATTTCACTCTTTGAAAGTCACTGGGATAGAAAAGAGGAATTTCTTCCGTAAATATTGGGCGTAAAACTTTCTGTTGATAGCGCGTTAAGTTGATTTTGACACTTTTTCCACTTCTGTAAGAGAACTCTGCTATAGTCATAAATTTCTTACTGTAACTTTCTTTGCATTTACTAAGCAAGTTTGTACACTTTTTCTTCCTCTTCATTTTCGATAATTAAATAGATCTTTTTTTTTTATTACTGTCACTTAAATAAACCCATGCTTTATCAAGGGTCACAATGTATTTCTATTTATCTCCTGCTAAATAGTTTCTATACAAATTGTTGTGCGTTAAGCCACATGCCTCGGCAAAAGCTGAATAACATAGTATTTTTAAATCTTTTTTAGGTTGTAAATCTTGGTTTATTATTTTATTTATTGTTGCTACAGATATATTTGAAGACTTTGCAACTGACTGGATGTTTTCTTGTTACCAACGTTTAAACTTTTAGAAACAGTTTACGGTATTATTTTGGAGTCTTGTTTCCGTGTAAAAGAATGATTGATAGTGTTTCCCTTTCCAATTAATAATGCTTATTTTGCAGTTAGAAATTTTAATATTATGCATTTTAGATCGTTTTTAAATTATGGGACAAGAATATTTTTTTCTTCGAAAAGCGCAAAAACATATCCTTCAGTCCACATAATATTTACATATTTCGCATTTCAAATAATAAGCTGTTACCAGAAATTTGAACCGCAAAGCATTTTTTAAAATTATTTATCGAAATCTGTCTAAAAATAGGTAAACAACCTCTTTAATGCTTTGTGCATACTCATAGAGAACTTGCGGAGAATTTGCGATGTTATACTATTACTGAAATGTTATACAGTACAAAGTCCGAAATCCGGACGTCCATTGTCCGGAATGATCTAAAATCTGGACTTCAAAACCACCAACAACGTTTTCTCGTAGGCTTTGCGTATGCGCATTTGATTCCCCCCCCCCTCCGCGCATAATAAAACATCTGGAGAGTCCCGATTCTTAATTTCACTTCGACACTAAATAAAATACCTTGTTATTGAAGAAACAATCATTTTAGCATAAATTTGTACGATCAGTAATTTGGCTGCGTTGCTGCGTATCTGCCTGGCACACATCTCAAACCGAAACCTGGCACACATCTCAAATAAAGGAGTATGGTAACCTCTTATGTTGACACTACGCTTGGCGATAATTACAGATTTAAGTTAAATGCGCTAAAGAGTGTTGACGAGGAAAAATTTACCAAAAATTTCTTTCCATATGCTGAAAATAGATTTTTTTGATGATACTCATAGACCCAAAGATTATATTTAGGGCTATTTAAATTAAGAATAAGTGATTTGGTATTGACATAAACTCAGAACCAGCGCCAGGGATCGTATGGACGCAACGGGTCGCAGAATTTAGGACCCACAGAAACTGCATCAGGCGTAGCGCCGGCCTTCACTAAGGCTTAAGTATATGTGAGAATTTATTTATTCAGAACTCTGATAAGCCTGTGCAAGAAATAGAATAAGTATAATAAATAACTAATACAATTCAGGCTTAATTGTCTCAGTGCGCGATGGAAGCAAGATAAAATTTAACGGAACAACTTGTCGTTAGTCGCCAAGCTCATGATGCATAAGCAAATATGTATAGTATATGACAGATAAATTTGATGATGATAGCCGCTAATTTTAAAGGTTTTCGGATATCGCAAAAAAAAAGCTGAAATTTTCCAATTAACGGATTTTGTAAAGAAATGTGGAGAAGCGTTAATAAATGAAGATGATATAAAAGAAGTTTTTCATTGTGAGACAATACTTCTCAATCATCAATCAATTAATGAATGGTGAAATCTGTAGTATAATCCTAGATCCAGAAAATACCGCTACCGATAGTGTAAACAGAGACGAGATAACAGAGAAGTTACTGAAAACGAGAAAATTTCGATTGACAAGTTAGTCGGAATTCTCGAAACAGCAGTTACAGGACTTCAACAATGTAACTAAACAAGAGATTATGTCTGTCTGTAGAATTAAAGAGAAAGTATTAGCACAAAAAACGAAACAACTTACATTGAAAGAAATGTTTGATAAGGTAAACAAATAAATATTAAGCTTTTTATGTAAATTTTGATACCCTTTAGATCATAAATATTTCATTATTTCATAAATCACGATTTCATATTTTTAATTTTATAAGTTCTACATGCCATCTTACTAGATTTAAACTGATGATCTAATATTCGGAAAAATCCCGAATCCGGAATCACCGAAGTCCCGACGAGTCCGGATGTCGGACTTTGTACCGTACTATAAACCTGAAAAATAGCACTAAGGGCGCGTCAGTGAACTTCTTATTAAAAAATCTGATGTGTACACCACATGACTTCTTTGTACGGAATATTAAATTATACGCATTTTTTCTAGCATTTCATTTAAACTTATTGGATTGAATTAAATCTACTTCGCCGACAGCACATAAACCACAATAGAATAAATGCATTCTTTAAAATTCACTCTATTTGTTTACCATAGTGACACTCTGGCGTTAGGTTCACTTAACAGTATTATATTTCGTTCATATCATAACTCATAATGCCCAAAATTTGTATCATTTAAAGAATTATCTAATCGTTGCCACATGTTCTATTCAAGTACTATAATAAAGCTAGAACGATGTATAAAAGAAATTAAGCAAACAAAACAAAAAAGAAAACAGTTTTTCACAGACGATTGAGTATTTCTCATTCAATTAATTCAGTTCTCACTTCGCGACAAGGCAAAAATACATAAAAACTCAAAATATCTGTACTAAAAATTACTAATTATTAAAAATTAAGCAAATCTTAAACACTTCTTTCCTCGAAAAAATTCCAGAAAGGATTAGGCATTATTTAAATCGCAATAATAAATGAAGGCGTTTATCTTTGTTGTTGCGAAGCTACGTTTCGCTAGATTGGCAACAAATTCACTACTCAGCTGTTTCAAATGTAAACAAGCAATGGCCGCCATCAAAATAGGCTTAGCGGCACTTAAACAACTTTTAAATTGTTGATAATTCTAAAAATATTGCATACAGATTTACTAAAGGCATAAAACCCTTAACCGGAAGATAAAAACAACATAATTCAATCATTTTTAAAGAAAAAAATGTACAATTTACAAACATATAAGAGTAAAGAAACTGAGATCACTGAGCCGGGTAACAGAGTGGATATATTTATAAATATATTTATATACGTTTGGCGCGGCCGATTGAAACCAAATACGAGGTGCACATCTACATGTTATAGTAGTCCTATATACAAAATTTCAACTTTCTGAGGCTACTCGTTTTTGAGTTATGCGAGATACGTACATACGTACGTACGTACGTTCGTACAGACGACACGAAAAATTCTCTTCAGAATTCATTTTAAAGCAGTTTTTTAGTTTTTTTTTTTTTTTTTAAGGAAAAGTCTTTTATTCTGTCCTTACGTACAGATATCACGCAAAAACATCGTTAAATTGCATTCGAAAGCGATCAAAGTGGATATTTTCGTTGAAATATGCTGCATGAAGCTTTTCGCGATTACAATACTTCCTTTTTACTTCGTACAAGGAAGTAAAAAGAACTTTAATGCATTAGAACTTTCCTTTTTTCAGATTCGATGATGCCAACTTTGTGCTTTTTTTCTGCATACAATTTATGGATTATGAATCATTTAGGGTTATTTTACGACTACTACTATAGAAAATACCATATTCTAGGTTTACTCTTGAAAGATAAACTTACCCTTTGGTGAGTTGGCTGGTATGTTGTCGAAGGGATAGCTAGCAACCAATGCTCCTCCATGCAAATTTCCAGATAAAACAAACTGTGTCCTTTTTAGCCAGTCTATAACTGCAAGGGTCTCAGCTTGGGGAAAATCGTGATTTCCAGCGAAATAGTCCGGAAAATTTCGATTCAGGTCCAGAGAATTTGCATTATTTCTAAAATGAAAAATAAAAATGCTTTGAAACTTATGTTGTTATTCTTGTGACTTATCTCACTTGTCGGATAATATCATGGAATTTTTGTGCCTAGGAGTGCGAGTTTGTGTCTATCGTTAGCGTCGGTCTTAAGCAATTTATACGCAGAATTAAGAATTTGTCCAGCTCCGTCCCAGTTCTGAAAAGGAATCTTTCATGGAACAGATTCCTATGTTTATCTAGCCCTCTTCTTTTACCTCCACATCTCTGAAGAAGACTTTCGGCTAGATAATATACATTTACAAACATCCAAGCCTTTTCTGGCACTCAAAGCGGGGCGCAACGATTCAGTTGTTAGCATCGCTAACAGCTATATCGATCAATGCGGCTTTGAAATTTCTAAATAGTATACAAACTATATAGTAAATTATTTATTTAAATATGTATACAAACAATACGTCAAATTCACAAAGAATTTTAAATGAAAACTGTTTATTTTTAATCGTCAGCCTATTTCTTGCCCATGTGCAGAAATGCCATCCATAAGAGAAACTAACTGTTCCCTTTTCACTCTCTCCCTTTCAGTAACAACTGGCTTAGGTAAATATACGCTTTGGTGCTGTTTATACTGAAAGTTAGTCTGTGTTAAAAATCAGTTACCGTTACTGGCCCCCTCAATGGCGGGCACAAGTTGTCATAGACGTTGGCCACTACTAAGACCGGAAGCGGTAGGTACTTTATTATTGGAAGTACCTAAGGCGGGCCACCGTCGCCTCTTATGAAGAGACAGATTATTTACGTCTACATCTTCTCCGGGATTCGAACCAGGGCCCTGCGATACGGCAGTCAGAGTCACTAATCACTTTCCTATCTGGGCGGTCCGATTGCCCAGTTGCCGTTAATAAACCATGGTAGTTCGATAAAGAACCTAAATGAAACCATGTTAAGGTGATGATGATTAAACTAATTTTAAGCCTTTTACCGCTGAAATTATATTTAGAAATTTTGTAAAAAGTGCTTGTATCATATTGAACCCGTATCAATTTTTTTCCCCTGAAAATATGAACTCGGAATTCTTAAACTTAGCAGATACGAAGAACTAAGAAGGAGTCTGGAAAAGCTAGACGGAGATAAAAGGACTCGTGGTTCCTATCATTTAGTGGCATCTACTGAAAAAAAGGAATCTGAAATGGCGATAATTAATTATACTAATCTTAATCACCTTGCTGTCCATGTGATCATAAGAAACTCAGAGATTTAAAATTATGTAGTAGTAAGGTAGACATGGGTATCTTTCTTTTTTGCGTAGTAACTATAACAAAAGCTAAATTTTTTAATTTCCGCCTTGTAGAAAGAATTAATTATACTACACGATTTACATAAATCTTGATACTGTCTGATCCTCAGGTATCATCACAGAATTAGTATATTAAATTTGCTTGCAAAATTTATTCGGCAGAGTTTCTTCACAGAAATATATAATCAACACGAAAGGGTTGATTATCAATTATTATTGATATTTGGGAAAATCATTTCATTGTCGGATACATAATGAATTATTGTATCCCACAATGAAATAATTTTCAGTGTAAACTGTTTTACAATAGGCGCCGCTGAATATGATCGCGGTTAATGTTATTATTCGGCTATTGCTATCGAATTCCTGAAGTCCCGGCTATTTATATACGAGAACATGAAAAATTAATCTCTTGTTGTGATCAACAAGTCGGTTATCGAATACCATAGAATAAATTTTTCAAAATAAACCAGAGTTGCCATATAAGAGATAAAATCGCCAAATAATGTCGAAATATTGTGCAGAAATTGCTAAATAACAGACACATGTCGTAAAGTAATGAATTAAATCGACAAGCAGCTTGATTTGGATTCATGTTCAAAGGTATCAGTTTAACAAGTTTTAGAAACATCGACGAACCAACCAGCTTAAATGGTATGCTCAGATGACCTTACTTTTTCTTGCTAAAATATCTCTTCACTTGTTTTGAGCTTTATAATTTTATGAATGTTACGCGCTAGGAAAGGTTCATTTTTGTATTTAGTTATATTTTAAGTGTCTAGCGAAATGTGTAATGCTCTGAATCATAGGAAATTAAGAATATTAAAACATAAAGTCGATTTGCTAAACCACTCCTACCAATTCTCGAAAGTTAATCAACGAAAGGCTGCTTTTAAGATAAATTTTTCTCAAATCTTCTTATGCAAGATTCTGAAGAATCGTGAAGATGTTATTTGCAAATTAAAACAAGATCGAAATGTAAACACGAAACGGATGCCTATCGGGAGAAATTACAATGTTGAGAAAACAGTGAAGATTTGGCTTACTAATGTTCATAAGAAAGATGCTGCGCCCAATAGTTGATTTATATGATAGAAATCTCAGGAATTAGTCGTAAAAATTGGAGTAGATGATTTCAGAAGAAGAAGAAAGAGATGTTTCAGAAACATGTTTGTCAAGTGAATGACCTAAATTGTTACGAAGTACTGTCCTTGTCCACATCTTGCCATCATATTAAGGACTTTTCCTAATTAATATGATGTGTAAGTAAGTATCACTTACATGCTTCTAGTTACGTTTATATTAAAGTAGTTTAATTCCACTAATATTTTGAAGGATATTTTTTTCATTGTATACTGTTGTCATTCGGTTAATGTCATCAGAATAATCATGGACAAACATGAACGTATTAAGCAGCACCTACTGCATATTATAAAGATATTTATCCTTGAAACGATTTCATTCCTCTGCTTACCTATAAGGTAAGCAGAGGATATTTCATCCTTGCTCCATATTCAGAAAAATTCTTTATTATTCATATTGAAGAATTATTGTGCGGTTACTTCTTTTTGTTATTTCTGGGATAAATATCTCTTGTTCTTTGTTGCTGTTCTATTCCATCAGAAGCTGCAACTTTTTTCTGCTATTATTGATGTTCAAATATATATGCAGCAAAATAATCTTCTTTTACTTTAGCATTCTTCTTTTTTAGCAACTTTAGTCAAAAACATTGAAGTGTTTAGTAGACTTTTATAAATAAGTTTTCCTACAGGGAACTATACTACTTCCATTTCTCAACGTATTTAGAAACAGAAAAACACAGTTATAAAGAAATTAATAAAATTAGAAAACTTAGCTGAGCCGTATTATAAGAGTTTGTCTCCCACACTTTATCTCATGATGGTGTGTTAGTAGATAAAACTTATCTTAATGTTGTAGGGTTCCTGTGTTTAATCTACAGCTAAAGTTGAGGAACCTTAAGAACAGGTAAGCGAATAATCGCTTAGTTCAGAGAGATAGAAACGCAAACGTACGAAGGGTTAATTACCCTTTATTATTCCAAATAAAATTTAACAGATGACTCCTTTCTTGGGGTTTACAATAAAGTCCCCATTCCACTTGGGAATAAACTAATCTTAATTAAAAAAAATATAGCTGAAGCTATCAAGATTTTAACAGAGTTGGCCCTTTAATGCTAACTAACGGCGAAGCTATCAAGGGCCTAAAGTACGGCCGAGCGTAATAATAGCTTAATAAGAGAGAGAGAGAGTAGCCTAAAAAGGCGAACGCGCGCTAGTCAGAATCTCTGGCTCTTCACTACAAAGTGCAATTCCGTATTTGGATGCAAATGAGGAAAAGTGTTTAACTGGGAAGTCAGTACAGCTTCCCAGTTAAACACTTTTCCTCATTTGCATCCAAATACGATTCTGGAAATACGTTCTGGCCGGAAGTTGTAAACTGAAATTAAGGAAGATAGGAAAGTAACTTTTAACTAAAATAATTGACTGTTAGAAAAATGAAGATAAACCTTACAATGTAAAATAGGATTATTTGTTCATAAATTAATAATCGACGAACTGGATTTAGAACTAGTTAAAAATAAGTAAAAACATTAACAACATTTGTAATTATCTAGAAGAATGTTTGCTCGATTGCTTACCAAACACAAAAATGTTTTATTCTGTTTATAAATGATCTACATCTGCATAAAGTAATCATACTATGGCAGTTTAACGTAACTGAAACTTTCTAACTGTTTTTTTAACTGCATTATTTCATATACACCTCAAACTGCAACTTTAACTATAAAGAAACTGTATGTATATTTTAGCTGTATCTTTATCAGTAGTATAGTTTGGCTCGTGCTCTCTTGCAAAGCATGTATCCTTCTACTAACTTATTTTTGTTAAATATAAAAGTTGTTAGGTCATTAAGATGATTATTGATCTATTTTATTATACAAATTACTTCTTTTCCAGTTTATCGGACATGTGTTATGACCTAGTACACTATAGTGGTGTACTCGATATAGCACAATATTACAAAATCCTATTAATATTTCAAACGTTAATTTTTGCGTTATTTTTTTCCCATAGAATTGCATCATTTCTCATACGTAAAAGAGATCAGTTACCTCCATTTAATTTTTTTGGGGTTAATTAGTTTTTCAGAGCATTAATAATACTTCTGCATTACAGCCTTCATCATTGTGCTATCCTGCTCAATTTGAAACCATTAATAACATTCCCAAATTTTGGTGTCCGTCATTTCCTTTCTCTGTAGGAAGCTATCATTTCCGCATCATCGAGAAAGGATAAAAGTTAAGATTACATCATTTTTATTTCAATGGTGTCGTTTAACATCAATGCCTAGTAAACAAAGAAAAGATTTTACTTCTCGACAAAGCATAGAAATGAGAAAGTTGAAGTTGACGTCCGACAGATGGCAGTACTACCGATGCAAATTTTAAACTGTCATATGAATTCAGACATGTGTCAAAATTTTTTTGAAAATTCGGCTAATCTTTGGAATATGGTAACAGGTAGTTTGGCGACATTTTGGTAAGGCGATAAAGGTTACTAGCTAGGACTTTAGCAGTGTACATAAATAAAGTCAAGAGTGTGCGCAACGCCATTTTTGTGCAATTCTGGGATATTTTTTTTAAGTGAAAATAGGTCGACGTATACATGGATACCGTGTATGTGCAATTCTTAAAAACGCGGCAAGCAGTTTGCGGTTCTGCACTTTCTCCCAATTTCGCACCTAATCTTCGTCATGATTAAGCACTTTTGTTCCATAAAAGTTCTAGCATAAGCGTAATTCGGCTAGCAGATTGTTGGAAAAAAATGTTGAGTTTAAAAAAAAAAAAAAAAAAATGCCTTTACTTCGTGAAAACAAAATGGCGTCCAAACAAAAACAAGCAGGCTGCTGTAGCAGGGTTGGTCGCCTAATTTTCTTCAAAAAATCGTTAAGTTACCATAATCCAAAGATTAACCGAAAATTCCAGTTAGCAAGTTATTCTGAAAAGGTTAATAGTTATCGAATTACCAGAGTAAAAGGAAGTATAATTAGCTGAAACACAGGTTTTCCTAAAAAAATATTTGAAAGAGGGTTATTATTCGTCTCGGATTTACCGCGGCAGTCATGGATTCCAGCTCTGTGTCCTGTGTGGATACTCGTTACGGAATTAACAATTCATTTAAAGATTCGTTAAAAAATTTTAGTTTCTATAGTACACTGGTGTGCAAAATTTAAAGACGAGACGGTTTCAAGAATGCAAAGTCGTGCAGAAGTGTTCTATACTGACCTAAATCATATTATAAAATCCTAAAGATATGAAAATATAGAACAAGTGAACAAAACCATCTACACAAGGAATCAAAAAGGCACTTTATTGAAAAGGTAGGTCCGAGAACAACTGCTAAGAAGACAGAGATAGAGATGTCTATAGGACAGGTGCTGTCGAGAAACATCTAGTCTTCTTTAGAAGGGTAATTACCCTTAACTGGAATGTAGGAATTAAAACGTCAGTCCATGTTGAATATAAGGTTGTGAATGAGCTGTTGAAGAATAACGGCTCATTCTTCTTGTAGAGGTAATTTCAACTTCAGAATCGTTGCTGGTGACTGGTCACATGCTGCCAAGATTCTTCCGAGAAGGTCCTACATGTTCTATGAGATTTAGGCCTGTGGATCTTGCAGGCTAATCCGTGTGTTGAATATCTTTACTCTCCAAGAGTTCTGGGACAGTCACTGTACGATGAGGTGTAGCATTGCCGTCCATGAACAGAAAATTCGGACCTTTTTTACTAACCACCAAACTGACTCGACCTAAGCTACCACTGCGCATCGGTCATGTCGCACTACTAAACCACTGAGCTCAACTAGCACGCCTCTTATTACGTAGTCCCCCATTTTCACTGGCGACTTGATATATGTTTCTGGTGACATCGTCAGGAACCGGCGTCTTAGGAGACCGATGAAAGACGGGGTAGTCGGACTACGCACACTTATTCGCTGACGTCTGTCGACCGTATCACCCTCCCCCGATTCCCAATATCAACAACTCGATCGATCCTCCAACTGCTACGACGACCGATCGCATAGCCCACTGACTCCTGACATCAATAAATCGATCTTCCAACTGCTACGATCTCCAACAATATATATCTCATCAACTAAATCAAGTGCTATCGGTAAGTATTTTTAGAGGTTAGAAAAACAAGCCGTACTTTCTATTGTTTACAATAGTTTAATTCTTTATTAAAATTACTCAAATTTCCTAAATTTAACTTTATTTAGAATCCTTCCAAATGAATGACAGGAAAACAAGTTGTAAATTTAATGACGATATGGTAAAAAATTTCCATTTAAAAATTGAATCTAATGTTAACTACATACCATGCAATTAAATATTTTCAATTACTTTCGGTAGACGAAATGACGTTACGCGACAGCTTGACTCCCCAAAACATAAGAAGGAGAATCAAGCAATAACATCTTTCCATAGTGTAACGCAATATTTTCGCGAAATCGAATTTGATGACGAGGAATGACAGCTTGTATGGTTTATGTTAAATTTTCTAACAGTTAATCTTTAGTTAAAAGTTACTTTCCTATATTCCTATTTCCACTTACAACGTTAAATTTTCTAACAGTTAATCTTTAGTTACAAGTTACTTTCCTATATTCCTATTTTCCACTTACGTACTTTCAGAATCACGTTTGAATGCAAATGAGGAAAAGTATTTAACTGGGAAGTTCTACTGACTTCGTGAGAGAGCCAGTGATTCTGACTAGTGCGCGTTCGCCGTTTTAGGCTACTATCTCTCTTAAGCTATTATAACGCTCGGCCGTACTTTAGGCCCTTGATAGCTTCGCCGTTATTTAGCATTAAGTGGCCAACTCTGTTCGGCTATATCTTTTTAATTAAGATTAATTAAGTTTTAGTTCTTAGTTTCCTGAGTTCAAGCCGAAGTGGAGGTTTTTATTGTAACTCCAAGTAAGGAGTCATCTGTTAAACTTTATTTGGAATAATAATGGGTAATTTAACCCTTTCCATGTTTTGTTCTCTGTCTCAGGAACTCAAGCGATTATTCGCTTATCAGTTCTTAAGGTTCCTAAACTTTAGATTGAAATACTTAGGAATCTTACAAGCTCAAGCAGACTGATTCAAGCAGTATTTTCATTCCACACAATAGCGCACATCAGTCGTTTAATTCTACGGATTATACGTCAAAATTAACCAATGTATTTTTTGAAAAGAATATTGCGCGTACAAAACCTGAGGCAACAGTTAAAAAAATAAACGTCTTCACAATCTCCTCTCTGTAAATCAAATTAGAAAACGCTCGCTTTATAACCACTTACACATATACTATATAAAACTCAAAGATTCCTATTCTCGTTAAACATTTTGATCATAATGATAGTGTTCAAGTTAAAATTCTAGCTTTAATCACTCTTCCCGACAAAGGGCCGAAAATAATCACGAAGTCCATTATTGATACGTTCAATAATGGACTGGATTCAAACAATGGATTCAAACAATGTGACAAATAAGCTGGTGGAATATTGTGTAGATAACCCAAATTTAAATTTTAGATGTATTAGTAGAAAACGAACAAATAAGGTATTTTCCCGAATGAATAATCAATTAAATCTCTCAATAATTGGAATAGATGCGTAGCACACATAATACACAGCGCAGTTAAAACTGCATCAGATTTACTTCATGTAGATACTGAAAGAATAATCAACAAAATTTATAGCCATTTTTATATTTACACGGTTCGAGTAAAATATCTGAAAAAGTTTTGTGCTCACGGTAGAGGTAGAATAAAGCGATTACGAGAGATATCCCAAAGAAGATGGCTAACTCTTCTACACGCAGCTAGACGAATGTTAAAATTGTTTAATCCGTAAAATCATATTTTCTTTCAACTAATAAGTGTCCGATTATTTTACAAAATTTCTCCTAGCTTGAAAGTGTTTATTCCCAATAATATGATTTGACACATTTTTAATGTTTAGAACAGATACTTTTGTTACAGATACTCTAATGCACACTTCCCCTCCTCCAATGTACTAGCATCGAAGTCTTATAGTTCGATATCTGAAATTTCTAAATCGACTTTTTTTACTAATTTAAATGGTATTTATTGAAAAAAGAATGTCTCAAAACTCTGAATACTTGGGAAAGAAATAACAGTTTAAAAAAAGTAAAATTATGCAAAACGTACACAAGCAGCTATACAAATTGCTAAAAAGCTTTGATTTTCATTACATAATCGCTATAAGACTGAAATAACGCAAGAGAAAAATTTAAAAAAAATTATCTGAAGAAAGAGGATACTGAGGAAATATTTTTTTACTTTTACTAATATTCATGAGTTTCTTGTTCCTGTTCAGCATGACTTAGCGAAGCTATGTTTTTCCTTTCGAAGCTATGTTTTTCCTTTCGAAGCTAAAATTCGGGTCTATCGTGTAGAACGTAAAAATAGAATCGCCCCTGATCCATGAAATGATTATCTTTCGTCCTGCAAAGTGCTTTGTTTTTGACCGTATTGTTCCTTCTGCATTAAGAATTCATCTTCGTATTATTCTGCTTTTGTGAAGAACTTCTGTATTATTTTGTGAGAAAGTTTTTGTACTCTTCCGATCGTGTTCTTGCGACATCATAATAACATATAAATGAAAGCACTGTACAGTAGAGCAATAGCCTGCATTCATTCCTTTTAAGGCTAGGAGTGGGAAAAACTTTCAATACCCCTCAAATAATATACCTTGTTAATAAAGTTCCCCCTTTCCGATAATCCAAATTGAACTATTTAAGAAAAATCTAAATTTTAGAAAAAAAAAAAAAAAAATCCAAATGTTCTATATTTATATAACAGCAAATTGCATTTGTCTAACTAAATGATTAATATTATGCAGTAAAAGGCCTAAAAGTAATCTTAAAATGTTTACTTTTCCCTATATTATGATTTTCCAAGTCATTTCTCAATGTATATGTACAGTTTACATTGAAAAGTATTTTTAACCAAACCAACACAGTTTTCCAACGCAAAGTACTTTGATTAACTTCAAGCAAAATTATTTGAAGATTTATACTTGTAAAATTCCAGTTTTAAAAAATAATATGAAAAATGTTACATCAAAATGTTCCCCGAAAATAAATAGAAAAATTTCCCAGTCATATTTCTACTTATTTGATTTAAAAATTTTAAGATTTATGGTTATTGCGTTAACGACATTTAAATAAATTGTTTTTGCTGAATACAACATTAATTAACTTAATCATGGAAGTCAATTCATTAATTGTTACAGAAAGCATTATTTCAGCAATTTCGACTTCCCCCATACAACTTTAGTTAATTGCTTTTGTCAGTTTTTCATTTCATAATATCTGTGCAGGATTCTTCATTTACGGTATTTGCTCGCGTATTCTCACCCTCAGCTTCTTCACAAGGTTCTGAAAACTTTTAAGAATTTTGTAATTTCCCACTTCCTAAAGAAAGACATTCAGATGCGAGATTTCCTAAATATTAAAAGCGGATTCATCCACGTATTGTTTGTTTTCGTCTTACTAATTGAATTGCTTATGAAATTTGGATGCATTTCGTCTGACTGATCAACCAATAATAGTGAAGATCTTCAAGGAAAGAGATACCTAATGATCTCGGGCCTGAAATTATTGCACATGGAAAGGCAGACTGAATGGAAAGGCAGAGGACGATGCCAATAGTTGAATATGGTTATGACTTGCAAGTTGTGCATTTCCAGTAGCATTAAGTGATTTGAGTCCTAGGGATTAACACTGAGCAACAATAAAAGTTGGCGAGATGCATGATAAGGAAAAGTTGAATATGTTTTTAGTAAATAATATTGTGCGTCTTTCGAAAATTAAATTATTCGCATAATTTTCTACACCTGATTTTCATATGTTAAAATTAATAAAAAAGAGGAGAAAATATACGAGTAAATACGGTAATAATAATTTCATTTTAAGTATCTTTTTTGCAGCATTTCAAAAATATTCTTTCATGCTGGACATTTGTCAGCTTCTTCTGGAATTTCCTTTACTGGTCTTTTAACATGAAAAGCTTCACTTTATTTGCTGTAGCAAAAGCTTCACTTTATTTACTGTAGCAAAAGCTTCATCAGTAGCTTTAAAATATTTAATCGCTGCTTCAAGTTCTTTCTTATTTACTTTCATATAAACAGAATTGTGTGAACAAACTGCATCTCTGCAAATTTCGAATTGCATTGATACATAAATCTGGCAGTGACAGTCTGCCTTTGTCACAAAGATAGATTATTATAGATTGGCAAAGTTTTTCTTTATTTTTTAAAATTTATTTGTTTTTTACTAAGAAATCTCTTTTAGGTTGTGTAGTTGCTAGTGATCACATTAAACAAAAGACGACCTCAGTACCCACAGAAAGAGAAGTGTAAATCTCGGAGAACTAAAGCTATCTTCATTAATATAATTATAAAACAGATGGAATATGTTGACTTCAAATTGTTGTAAAATGTTGTTCTGAAATGACACGATGTGCAGAAGTTTATCTGTGAAATAAGTACTTCTTTATTTAGAAAACATACCTTCCTTGAACACCAGAGCATTGACCTTCGACAGATGCTTCAAATCCATCGGGGTTCATAGACGGCATAATATGAATACGCGTATTATCCATCAGCCATGTCACGTAATCATCTTTTCCATAATTTTTCAAGAGATAGGATGTAAGGTGAAGCATCAGTTCCCGTCCAACAGCCTAGAGAAAATATTAGAAAATGTTTATTACATATAATCATTTGACGATTATCGCAAATTTATTCCTTTTTTAATTACGTTACAAAACGTTGATAACTTATTGTAATATAATGTATGCAGTTTTCATCAGCATTTATATGAGGTACCAAGCTCATTATTGACACTGCGATCTAGCAAAAGGGCAAAATATGTGCAGAAACATCGTGGTCTATAAGATGGTATTACAGAATTAAGGGTTGCATAGCAATGTGAAATTATGAAGAAACTTTACTTCCAAACACCTTTTACACATACAAATGGAATAGAAAGTTATCATACTTAAAACAGATAAAAATGATATTCAGACTACTCCGTTAAACAGATTTAAAGACTACATAAATCATTGAAGTTTTGGTTAGGTTAACAGTTGTAACAGTGTAGTGATAAAAAATTATCCACCGTCTAAGACGACAAAGAAATTGGCCTCATTTTTGGACTTGCGATCATATTACAGGATTTTCGTCAAAGATTTTGCTCAGATAGCAGAGAAACTACTTGAATTTAAAAAGAGAAAAAAAAAAAAAAAAAGCCAGATTTACTTCGTCGGCAGAAGCAAACATGGCGGTTTGTAAGATTTAAATACCGGTATTAACCCAAGTCGTCTTGAAATTTCCTGAAGTGGACTGTAAATTAGAAACCTTTTCTATCATCGGATTTCGCGGTAGGAGCGATGCTTATGCAAGACAGACCGCCGATTGTACATTTTAGCAAAACACTTAATCCAACACAAAGAAATTATACTGCTACGAGAAGAGAAACATTAGCAATTCCCGTTAGCCGTGAAATAATTTTGTGTTTATTTTGATAAAAAGCAGTTACCGTATATAGGACCACGCGGCTATTGTACACTTGTATTCGCGGAAGAATTTGTCTCCCAGACTTTTAAAATGGGCTCTTAAATTACAAGAGCAGAGTTTAATAATTAAACATATCCCAGGAAAGAAAATGTTGTAGTGAATTAAACGAGATGATGAGGGGTAAAAAGTGAAATATGCCATGTTAATTTTTAAAATTTTAGATTCACGAGAAACAGTTATTTCAGAAATACAAAGAGACCCGTAATTTAAAAATATTTATGCGTACTTAAAAAGATTCCGATCATTTTGAACACCATGATATGACGGGTATTAGGAACAGGGCTACAAATTACAAAATTTGACAATCTTTTGTTCTACTTCAAAGTCACAAATAATAATAATGAATTGAGACCAGTTTATATCCGCGAGTTTTAAATTAAGTATTTTGAAGGATTTGTATGCTGCGCCAATTTCAGGCCGTCTCGGAATAAGGAAAACAGTCCAATGAGTAAGGGAAACTGCTTATTTTCCACAGCTACAAAAAACTGAGACTCAATACAGCGCTTTAAGAGCGCTGATATGCCACTGTCAGTCAGTTAACGATATAATTTAACCTGGCCGGGTATCTGACTAGCATAAAAGCTACTTTCCCTAATAAAATAATAGGAATTGACCTATTAGGTACAGTCAAAAGTCGTTAATTCGGACACCCATAAACCGGACCTCAAAGCTACAAACTTTCTGAGCATGCGTCGCGTTCACGCATGCGCACAGGCGTTTACGAGTGCGCGTAAGACCTTTACGGCTGCGAATGTTTTTGCGCATGCGCGTTTAATGTGTAACGGACGGTATAATCTAAGTAAAGATTATTTAATTCAGTTAATGTTGCAGATTGCGTTGTTCCTTAATCTTCGAATTGAATCCGGCTTATTATTTTTTGCGGACTGTTAGAGCAATTTCATAAAAGTAAGCTTGAACTTTCGATTATGTCAAATAGAATTTCCGATATATATTTACTAATATGTAATTTGTATTTACAAAGCGAAAGTATGTTTTGAAATCCGAAATCTGTTTATCAATTTCACGCCGCGGATTGGAAGTTGATCTGTCAGCACTATCCTTATCTTCAGGGCAGATATTTTTATTTTATTTGGCTTATAATTCCTTACTAAGTGTAGTATTTCATCTCGATGTAGTCCGTCTTTGATATGATTTAAATCAAGTTCCTCGTCATTATAATTCGCTTCCGATAGTGAAGAAAGTGACCCACAGGTTATTGAAAACGAAAACATTTCGATTGACAAATTAGTCGGTATTTTCAACACAGCAATTATAGGACTTGAACAGCGGAACTTTGTAACTAAACAAGAAATTATGTCTCAAAATCGTAAAAAAAAAAAAAAAAAAAAAAAAAAAAAAAAAAAAAAACCTTTTATTTAGCGTAGGTATAATGAAACACTCAATCGATTTCGAGGACAGCTAAAGGTCCCTTCTCATCAGGAGAAAGAAATACATAGAAAGAAGAAAATAGGAGAAGGAGTCACAGAAACAGTGGTCCTTATCAGCACTGCACGTGGTTATAACTAGATTTTTAATCAGAGTTGACTTAGCGAGGGGCAAATGCACCTTACGCTCAAAATCTGAACTTCAAATAATGGAAAGCAACCACTGAACGGATTTTTATACCATCTGGTAGTACCAAACGCGAGGAGGTAACGTCATCTATCGGCAAAAACAAGTGAATTAAGATAGTAGAATTTTAAAGGCATTAGGAAGGACTGGATTGGACTTCAAATCATTAACTAAACTTGCTAAATCTTTGTGAATGTGAAAAGCCTCAAGAAAATCCAATTCACCTATGGAAGAAGCCTTTTGGATGATTTTTGCAGACCCAAAATCAAAATTATGGTTAAAAGTCCAACTATGATACGCTATTGAAGACTTGTTAATTTCGCCATTTTTGACATAAGATTCATGTTCCTTGATACGAAACTTCAACGCTCTTTTTGTTTGGCCAATATATCTTAAACCACACTGACACGATATACTATAAATTCCCCAAGAATTCAAGACAGAAACGCAATCCTTTAGAATGGAAGGGTGAATTTTATTAATAGGGGAGAAACCGACTTGAAAATTGAATTTCTGGAGAATCCGTGCAATTTTATAGCTAACAGAAGGATAAAATGAAGAAACCGATTTTAGCACCACTGTGTACCGTAAACCCTTTGCAGTTTGTTTGCCACCCCATGCCATGTCATGCCACCCTGTTAAGCAAAAAATGGCTTCTTTTTACTATTATGTATTCCGCGCGCTTAAAATTTGTTCCTCTGAATCTTTGCTTACCAATGAGCTTAATTATTTGAGAGCAGTTGCGATTGACCGTGGATTTTCTCCCGTGATTATTGATAAAGCCGTTAAAAAATTTTCAGATTCCCATCAAAGAAGACATTCCACTGTTAGAAATAATATTAATGACCTTGTCGTGCTTCCATTTTATCCTTCTGTTAGCTATAAAATTGCACGGATTCTCCAGAAATTCAATTTTCAAGTCGGTTTCTCCCCTATTAATAAAATTCACCCTTCCATTCTAAAAGATTGCGTTTCTGTCTTGAATTCTTGGGGAATTTATAGTATATCGTGTCAGTGTGGTTTAAGATATATTGGCGAAACAAAAAGAGCGTTGAAGTTTCGTATCAAGGAACATGAATCTTATGTCAAAAAAGGCGAAATTAACAAGTCTTCAATAGCGTATCATAGTTGAACTTTTAACCATAATTTTGATTTTGGGTCTGCAAAAATCATCCAAAAGGCTTCTTCCATAGGTGAATTGGATTTTCTTGAGGCTTTTCACATTCACAAAGATTTAGCAAGTTTAGTTAATGATTTGAAGTCCAATCCAGTCCTTCCTAATGCCTTTAAAATTCTATTATCTTAATTCAGTTATTTTTGCCGATAGATGGCGTTACCTCCTCGCGTTTGGTACTACCAGATGGTATAAAAATCCGTTCAGTGGTTGCTTTCCATTATTTGAAGTTCAGGTTTTGAGCGTAAGGTGCATTTACCCCTCGCCAGTGCAACTCTGATTAAAAATCTAGTTATAACCACGTGCAGTGCTGATAAGGACCACGTGTTTCTGTGACTCCTTCTCCTATTTTCTTCTTTCTATGTATTTCTTTCTCCTGATGAAGAGGGACCTTTAGCTGCCCTCGAAATCGATTGAGTGTTTCATTATACCTACGCTAAATACAAGTTTTTTTTTTGTTACCATTTTGATTGTCACATTAGCGTGTTTCTCTTCTAGTCTAAATTATGTCTGTTTAATAGAATTAAAGAGAAAGTATTATCACATGAAATGAAGCAACTTACATTGAAAGAAATGTTTAATAAAGTAAACAAAAAAATAAAGCTTTTTCTTTTTGTAAAATTTGATACCCTTTAGATCATAATTGTTCTTTATTTCATAAATTACGGTTTCATATTTTTAATTTTGTAATTTCTGCATGCCATCTTACCTGATTTAAACTGATGATCTATAATCCGGAAAAATCGATAATTCGGAATCGCCGAAGTCCCGAAGAGTCCGGATTAACGACTTTTGACTGTATCTACATACGTAGTGAAAAAAAATGAAAATAGATATTTGCTCGTAATCGCTGATCATTTCTCAAAGTGGGTAGAAATAATTCCCTTCAAAAGAGCTGAATTGTTGCAGATTCAGTTTTAAGTAAATTCATGTAAAGTACCAAGCTGCACTTAGAGTTATATCAGAGGAAAGCAATTCGTTAGTTAAACTTTTTATATATGTACAAGTCTTCGCATATAACATTTTAAGATGGTTTCTTATCGACCACAGTGGAATATTTCAGAACGGGGAATAGAAATATAGTAGAATTTATCCACATCTACGTAAGAAATGACTGCATCAATAAACTCTTTTCATTTGATTTGAGAACGACAAAACTTAATAAAACAGAGAACACATCGGCTAAATTAATAACGCCCCGCGATAATTTTTTTCTTCCCTAAAAAGAGGTCTGAAGAATTCCTGATGGCAGACATTGAGAAATTAGTGGATGAGGCAAACAGATATTCGGATATGGCCTGGGCGAAACAACAGTTTTGTTATGACAAGAAAAGGCGGGAAATTGATTTTAAGGTGGCAGATAAAATCTTGAAAATTAAACATTATATTTCTTGTGCACCAAGAAGAAAGTTTGGGAAGTTTTGCAATAAACTCGAAGGCCCATTTTTAACTGAGCGAATAAGGAAAACAGTGGTATTTTTGAGACGCCAAAATGGTGAATGTATGTATGAAAGCAAATTAAGACCCCATCAAGCGCCAAGGAGCCAAGAAGAAAGAAGAGATCAAGGAATAAATCTAGAAATCAAAGAAAAGTACAAAGATTTCTCAGATGTGGCGTCCAACTGAGTGCTAAGGAACGACTGTTGGGAAATCAATGAACGAGCAGTTACGAAGAAGGCTTACACCGACGGGAAAAGATCAGGTCAGCTAAGCCAGAATCCATGCAAGCGACCACTCGAAGAGGGGCCAAGCTAGCGGTCGAAGCTCTAGACGAACTAGATATCTCCGACAGCACACTAATTAGCGAAGAAGCGGCCTCGTACTCCGGAATTTTTGTAGCCCCGGCGGAAATCTATATGTATGATGGACCGGTTACAGAAACGCAAGCAAGAAGAGGACGACCAGGGAAATCTTCGGACGCTTAAGAAACTTTAATGACATTGCTTAACTTCTGTTATAAATATTCTCTTTAATGCTATTTAGAACTTAGTTTCTTCATTTCTTCATTCATCACACCAGTCTTTTCCCGTCCTGGGAGGAATTTCTTACGAAAAGGATAAAAGATTTCCAAAGAAACATAGATAAGTAAAAAGTCACTTTATTTCTTTAAATATTCAGTTTATTTTTTAATCTTAGAGCACAAGTTTCTACGTTATGTTGAGTTTTGTCTCACACGAGAACATTACAGTTTTATTCAGGAAGGTAACTTTTTAGTTTAATTATGCATTTATTATGAAGAATTTTTATTTCTAGTGTAAACATGATGCTGTGATTTTAGTCCAAGAGAATATCGAGTAAAATTTTGGCACAATTTTCGAAATAAATATGAGCAACTTCTGTGCATTTAAAGCTCAAATTGAGTAATCTTTTGAAAGTAAATGAATTTTCATGAAGTATGCTTGTTAACTGTTTCATAAAAGTTAAGTGTTCTAATGTTGTGTACGGTAAATTTAAAGCTAGCAGAGGTGAGAAATCGAATTTAGAGAAAGCGAGCTGTTAAAAAGTTTTATAAAAGTGTGAATGGCATTTTAATTTTGTAAAATTTGCACATTAATTTTGTAAAATTTAAAATGTCTTTGCCAAACAATTTTCCTTCCAGATTCCTAGAAATAAATGAGATATGAAATGAATAGTATTTGTATGAAACTCGTCCAAGCAAAATCCAAACTTCTGTAACTGAAAATTAGTTTTAGACATTTAACTTGATGACTGTAAAAGTTGGATTATGCTGTTAAGTTTAGAATTAAAAAACTTAGCAAGGTCGTTAAAGAACTTTTAAAATACTATTAAATCCTTTTTCTTGTAAGCTTTTGAAAATATTCCTTATATTATTCTCAATTTAAGTTATGATTACTTAAATTTTGGTACAGAAAAGTGTACGGGTTTTATCTTTAACTAACCAGTTATTATGGTTTGGATTTATACTTTAACTTTTTTCCGTATTGCAATTAGTTGTTTGTATATTTAAGTTAAAGATTTTGGATCTTGAGCAACTTAGAGAGAGAGTTCCTGGCACTAGTGTAGCGTGCTTATTTTCTGCCAGCTCTAGCTAGTTATAATTAATTACTCAGCTTTGGATTCTGTCGTCACCGATATTTTAATCTGATGCGCCGGTAAATTATTCAGACAGCTTATAGCTTAGTATTTAACTATGTAGTCTTAGACTTCAGATTAACATTTAATTTGAATTGACAGTTGTTCTTTATTTGCATCATCACAAGCTGTAGTTATTTTAGCACAAAGTCGTAACTTTATTTTAAAAGTTCTGTTTAAATGGAAAGTCTGTTTTATACCTTCATAAGACTTTGTCGTTCTACCTCAAACATAGCGATAACTCGCTATATGTCTGTTAGGATTATAGGACAAAAGTAGCAGTAATACATTAAGTATAACCTTACAGCATTTAAGGATAACATTTAAGAAATGAAAATTTAGATGAATATTTGATATGAACATTCTTTCTGATTAAAATTCATTTATTTCTGATTAGAATGAAAAGCAAATTAGCTAATTAAATAATATAATTAATATGGCACAGAAAGAAAAATGTAAGAAACATTAATGATACATTATTACCTATTGGTTTTCAGGCATACTAGTAATTAATATAGTGAATACAGGCGTAAACTAACACCGCCCAACTAAACGTAATTATTATAATTAGCAGCAGTTATGCAATATATATTATACACAATGACGGACAAAAAACTGCATTACCTAGAACAATAAACATTTTGTAATGTAAACGCATTATTTTATTCACATAAAATTATCTTATACTTGCTGCAAAGCATGAAATCATTCCACATTCAAATTACATCATACATTACAACATACATACGTATTTTCACAAAAAGAAATTAACTGAATGGAAGTGGGAGAATTACTCTACACAGTATGCACGGACGAAATTGAAGCTGAAATGAAGACTCAATCTCTGTACGTTAACGTCAAGACTCCTAAAGAATATCACGCAGCTACCAGACTATTACAAGCTAAGAACATTCCTTTCCACACTTATCAACTAGAGAGGGAAAAACCTTTAAAAGTTATCTTGAAAAACCTGCCAGAAACCATGAAAGAAGACCTAGAAAGAAGGAAGTATCCCCGTAAAAAAGAACGCTTCTGAAGTATTGTGCCATCCCATTCATATAAATAGCGCGGTAAAACGGAAAAAGGGTCATTCGTCTCTTACTTTAAACGATGAAAGGATGATTCCGTATGTTCAACTCACGCAAAGGAAAAAATGTGTGGCAGTTAAGAGGGATATTCGACACTTGTGATTGCTAAAATTAGCTACAATCATTCAACCATCTCAAGAGCAATTAAACTGGAGCTTGAAACTTTGTGATGCTGAGAGAGGGACCGGATCAGACCGGAAGAAGGTGACCACAAAATTTGACGACCGATATCTAGACCGGATGTCTCTCCGTAATCGTTTTGCAAGCGTTGCTGATTTAAAACTTGCATTTGGGAAAAATTGTGCTGTTAGGCGCTCGAACTGGTCAGAGATGTCCAGTGAGATGCGGCCTGCTTGCGTATCGCTCCAAGAAAAAGCCTTTACTTACACACACGCACACACCGAAATAAAAAAAGAAAAAAAGAAAAAAAAAGAAAGAAAGAAAGAAAGACGCAGAAGCGACTTGAGCAAATCAGCATGTTTCAGGCTTAATGGGACTCATTAATATTCAAGCTGAATTAATATTCGGGCTTAATGGGACTCAGTATACTATTTTCGGATGAATCTAAATTCAACCAATATGCATCGGACGATAAGCTTTGTGTTCGGAGACATAAAAGTGAAGTTTATCATCCAGATTGCATACTGGCTACTATGAAATTCGCAGCAAGCCAAATGGTCTAGAGATGCGTATCCAGCAAAAATGCGTTTAAACACTTGAAATTTCTTATTAGAACTGTGAATACATCGGCTTATATCGATATCTTGTAGAGGGGTTTAAAACCAGTTATTCGGGATCATTTTAAAAATGCTGGAGATGGCATTTTCCATCAGGACTTTACACCCTATCATACAGAGAAATCGGTAAATGCTATCTAACTTATTTATGCATGATTTTGTTGTCTCATTTACAAGTTTTCATCTCCACAACATAACGGATATTACAAAAGTAATTTTCCTCCCTTTAGCTGCAGGCCTATCTGGCAAAATTTGGAATTAAAGTTTTGGACTGACCTGGGAATTAACCCGATCTGAATCCCACTGAAAACTGTTGGCATATAATGGGTATTAAAAATTGATGCTAAAAAGCCTGCTACTAAAATTAAACTGCAGGAAAGCATTAGTTTGGATCCATGAAATTGACCAGAATTACATTCAGAAGATCATATCTTCTATGACGGACCACTGCAAGGCTGTCATCGCAACTCGAGGAAGTATACGTACTTACGTAGAACTTACATTAACTACAAAATTTGTGTATTAATTACTTTGTTCCCCACTTTCTTAAGTATTACATTTTCACACATTTTTTATTTTTCTGAGTAATTAAAATCAAATTATTAATCCTAATAAAACTTGATAAATCCCACAACTTTATTTCATTGTAACAATATTATCTTTACACAAAACATATACATGAAACACATTATATGCACACTTTTTCATTTTTAAGAAGTTGATGCAGTTTTTTTGTCCGCCACTATATATATATATATATATAACTTTAATTTATATATATATATATATATACATATATAAGCAAAAAGTGAGAAATTTAGAACTTGTTTTACACAGAGACCCAAACGAAGTGAAATTCAATACCAATTAATTTCAAATACCCTATAAATAAACGCTCTTGCCGTTTCTGATATGACATTGGAAGAGTGAACCCCAACATAAAAATAGTCGCCAAGCCTGGCGATAAAGTGGTTAGGATGGGAGTCCGGGCATTGACCAAGAGTATAAAAGCGCGTTGCATCGGTTCCATCAGCTGTAGTAACCCCGATGGAAATATCAACGAAAAACCCAATGGAAATATCAGACGAGATTCCACCACCGATCGTATTTTCACAAAAAGAAATTAACTGAATGGAAGTGGGAGAATTACTCTACACAGTATGCACGGACGAAATTGAAGCTGAAATGAAGACTCAATCTCTGTACGTTAACGTCAAGACTCCTAAAGAATATCACGCAGCTACCAGACTATTACAAGCTAAGAACATTCCTTTCCACACTTATCAACTAGAGAGGGAAAAACCTTTAAAAGTTATCTTGAAAAACCTGCCAGAAACCATGAAAGAAGACCTAGAAAGAAGGAAGTATCCCCGTAAAAAAGAACGCCTTAGGGCACTATTCAGTCAGTCTGCTAATGTTGCGAAAGCCATGAACCGATTTGATTTGATTCACCATCAACTCTTGCCCTCTTGGACCTACGGTTCGGACTCAGTCTCCGAACCGTTGGTCCAAGAACCTTCTGCGCACTTTGTGCTATCACCTGATGACAACCAGAACAAATCATGCATATTGCTCGATAATCATCATAACATAACTCACATAGCGACTGATTGAAATGGATGCGTCAAAGGCGCTCGTTCGGAGTTGTTTGCTGTATGATTTTTAAGTGGGCCTGTCAGCAGCAGAATCACGTCGCCGAATTTGCCAGGCCTTTGCGGATGATGCTGTTAACGAACGAACCGCTAGGCAATGGTGCCCGAAGTTCAGGTCAGGAGATACGTCTCTTAGTGATGCACGACGCAGCAGTCGGTCACAAGCGCTGGGCGATGAGGCCCTGAGAGCAGCCATTGAGAATGACAGTAGCCAAACATATGTTGAGCTTGCTGCATACTTCCAGGTATCTGATGAAATGATCAGATTCCATTTGCACCGTATAGTAAAGGCATACAAACTGAGCAAGTGGGTACTCCACTCACTGTCCGATGCAAACAAACAACAGCGTGTCGCTGCCTGTTTGTCATTGCTTACTCGGCACCGCAATGCATACATATTTGATCGAGTACTCGCCAGCGATGAAACGTGGGTCCAGTATGACACACCCAGGCGTTCCAAAAATTTGTTGTTACCACGTGACCTTGTGCCTCACACAGCGAGACCTTTCCTCCACCCATGCAAGATCATGGTCTGTATCTGGTGGACTAGTCGCCAAGTGGTGTACTATGAACTCCTGCCAGTGGGTCAAACCATCACGGCAGTCCTGCACTCGTAGGAGTTGGAAGGTGTGGATCAGGCACTGATGCATAAAGAGACTGATGCATTGGTCAATCGTTAGGGTGTACTCTTCTTCCATGAAAATGCGAGGCCGCATATGGCTCGGACACAATCCAGCGACTGGGCTGGGAGACATTACCCCATCCACCATACTCCCCAGACCACGCGTCAAGAGAATACCGCCTTTTTCATTCCCTGGACAACTATCTTCGTGGGAAATCCTTCAACAACCGCCCAGACCTCGAAAAAGCCCTCACCGGCTTATTTGCATACAAGGCTCCTGAATTTTACCGCGATGGCATCGCACAGCCAGCCACTCGTTAGCAAAAGGCACGACTATGATGATTACTTTATGCCGATGATGATTACTTTGAGGATTAGCGGTGATTTTTCTTTGTTTTATAACATTTTCTTTCTGACTGCTCAAAACGGCAAGAATGTTTTTGGTTACATTGTACAAAAAGCAGAAAAAAATACCAAAGAAGAGGAATTCAATCAAATCAGATATAACTTTATCAAGAGGAGGATACATCGGACTCAACTGCAATCCCTCTTCTACTGGAAAACCATTGCGTTTCTGTACCCAAAATTAGCTGATAAACTATTCTTAATTATTTAACTATAACAAAACCTGCTTTATTTGCATTTAAACAGTGTAATTATTCTGTAAGGTATGATAATTAAGCCCCTTCCTCCCATTCTTTAATTTTATTTATAAAAATTGCCTGATTATAAGACTCTACCATATATATTTTAGAACAAAAATACAGAAAAACCTAAAAACAGGGTCTTATTTTGTTAACAAAAACGGTATGTAATATACTATATCTGGAAACAACTAGATGAATTGCTAACTCTGCCAGGGCGGGTAGGTAGGGTACTGTAACATAATATGCCGACAATGAAAAATGGATAGAATAAACTAAAGAGTTCTAACATGACCAAGGCAAGAACTATCAATTAATTCGCTATGAAGGATGACTTAACGTATATGATAATTCAAACCATCATCAGACTCTAGAAGTTAGTTTGTTAATTTGTTTTGACTATGACAAAACCTACGAGAGCTATCTCTAAGGGTTAGATGATATAATTGCTGCTTTCACACTGTGAGATGATTAGAGACTGAAACTATTTTTATTTATCATTCTGATAATGTATTAAGATAAGTCTTTTCTTATCATAAAATCTGTTACGTGTGAAGAAAATCACAGATCTTAGTCTACAGTTAGTATCAGCTAGATGCCCAAATGGACGAGGTAGCTAATATATTCTTTGAATTTAGGTCAGACTGAGTCTTCAAAGTCCCCTCAGATGGATTACCTTTGCTTCCGTACCCAACAAAAACCTTCAAGAAGCAGTAAGCTACCCTTTAGCAAGAACGGTAGTCGTTACCCTCTATTATCCTTGATTAGTTGATTAAATAGTCATCGATTTAAACATCAAGTCAGTATCTGAAGGATCTTGGAAAGTCAGAAGTTATTCAGTGAATTACATATCATAACTTTCATCTGGGAATATTTATAAATGCATTATACAGGAAATTAATATTAAAGTGGAGATTCTAATTGTGTACACATGTTTTTACTACAATAAAGCAGTATAATTACTGAAATTACTTAAAATTATTAATTAATTACTGGAGTCAATCGAAACAGAAATTTAGAAGTTATTCCGTACTGTTTTATGTTTAATCTTTTGATGCACAACGTAACTAAATATGTAAACTGGTAATCTGCAGATATCCAGATTAGTCAGGACCACGATCTAAATGAATAAAATAAAACAGAAAATACACATTTTGCAAAATTAAAAAATGTTTTTTTCTTACTTTCTAATTTTTATTTACGTACACCTTACAAACATCACAGTATCTCTATAAACAGTACTTGATTATTTTTCTTTTAATATTTGAAGGATATTTACCTGTTCATCGAATACTGAAGGTCAACTTATGCCACATACACTTATTAAAATTAATTTTTAACAGCGTCTGAAAAGTTTGTACTCTATTATATTATGCTTCTAAATCACTTTAATTAATGAAAATTAAAAGCAAGTAAACAAATTAATAATGGGCTTATTTAGCTTATAAATATAAACTTCATATAAATGGAGCCCAGATAATTGGAGTTTTGTTATAATTTATGTCTCATCTTTAAAGCATATCAGTAATTCATCCTATTAGCACTACTGCCATTAGTTTATTTTGTAGGAAATTTTTAGCTATAAGAAAATTGCATAAAAACTAACACGTACGGGGTAGGGAATCTTTTGACATTAATGGAAGCATTTAATTTATTTATTGATTGGAAGCATTCGTTCATTTCTGTGAATGAAAAACTTGTCTTCCTAAATTTGATCCATTGCAGTAAGCAACGAAATGCTAATCTTTTAAGTTGTAAATGTGAGCGACCGTTTGCATCAGCAAAATTAGAGTCCAACAGTAGCAGATCTACAGCACAGGGAATAAAAGAATCTCAAGAGAGCACGTTATTTCCAGTGATCTATTTTTGCACATCCAATCTATTTATCGTTATAAATGACACATTCCAAAAGCCTTACCTCATTTCCATGCATATTTGCAACATATTTAACATTGGGCTTAAATAATGGTTCTTCTTGTGGGTCGCTTGTTACCAGAATAACCCATAATTCTCTTCCTATTAAAAAATAAAGAAAAAAAAAATCTGTTAATTCATCTCTAGCCGGTTACTTGCATAAGTATTAATCGCAAACATACTCAGTTAATATATTTAGTTCTACTGCGTGCATCAAATTTTCTTTATCTCGCTAAAATATATTCATTATTTTTAGGTGAAGTAATATAAAGAACAAGCTCATTTATTTATTTATTTATTGGAAATACTGGTCATTGCAAAGAGCATTTGCAACTTTAAAATTAAATTATATAATATTTGCAGTAAATGGTTTACAGAAAAAAACATTATTGTATACCATATCGGTTCTTTATTCAGTTATTTCTAAACTATTAATCTGAAGAAAGTAATTCAGTAACATGTACATAAAACAAAAGCAAACATTTGTAGATTTAGAAGCTAATTTCTTAAAATCAAGCTTTGGTTTATAAAAATTGTAATACAAGTATTTGCTCCCTGATGACAGTTTTTGAACCATGAGATTATTCGAATGAATCTTTACCAAATTTAACAAGAAGAAACTGATCCACTTACATTCATTTACAAAGGCTATATACATATATTCGTTCCTTACATATATTCATTCATACTAATGCAAATGTAAAGCACGTATAAGAAGTTTAAAGACAAGTGGATGTTAATTGCAACTTATGACTACAGGAAGAGTTACCTTGTTGCTGGTGATTTTCTGCTAATGATTAACTGCAATGATTCCGCTAATGATCGATTCCAACCCCAAACCGGGGATCGACTTAGGGGAAAACTCCGGGCGTTCCGGCTAGGACCTGTACCTAGAGAGACTCGATTTCTGAGGAAAATAATCAGTCTTCACAGAGACTAGAACCATCGTTTATTCGGTGGTAGGTTCAAGCTCGGCAAGGACCTATGGTACTGCCTTATCTGCCTCTTGGTTGTGGGGTTGCTACATGGTTAGATATCGAAGGTTTCCGTGGTAGTTTGGCTCTCCCTGGTCAACACAGGGAGACAGTCGACGACTTTACTATGTTCTCCTTACTAATTCAGAAGTCAAACAACAAAAATCAGCTTTATATTTACAAAATTTGCTGATTTTTGTAGTTTGACTTCTGAATTAGTATTTATTCGGCGTGTTATTGTGTCTTAATTATGTTCTCCTTGTTGGTGGATGCATGCCGCTCTCCATTGACTTGCGTTATTAATCTCAGACTGTATGCATCAAAATTGTCCCCCTAGATTGACTGGGGAATAATGCCTTCTTGGATTGCATCTAGGTGTTTGGGGATTTTAACCAAAGTCATTTAATAAGCCAGGTCCGTGAGCCCATCTTCCTGGTGCATTGCTAGTGATTGATTTCTGCAAGTGATTGGTTGCTGCTAGTGACTGATTGCCTCTTCAACTACTATTTACGTTGAAAACAAGGTAGTATTATTGGTTGGAGACCGCATCAAGTATCATTATCATGTTAGTGGTATATGAACGTCCTCTATATAATTGATTACATGAAGCCAAATAGCTTGATTTATAACTCGTTATAATTATACGTCAGCCAAAAAGAAAAAAAAAAAAAAAAGACAGGTAGCCTAATTTTATAAGATTATTGTCCTTAAGCAAATCAATTTTTTTATATTAATAATTTTTTCTTTGCTTGTAACGAAAAATGGTAGATAAAAGCTTGTTTATCTTTATTTGTCCTCTGATTCAGTCAGGGCGATAAATCGCCACCATTTTTTAAGTAATTCATACACTTTAAGTTATGAATTATTTTAGAAATTTAAAACTAATTGTAATTCTGGTATTTAATCTAATTTTATAACTCCTGAAATTAATCTCTTCTTATGGAGTTACAAGGCGAATGATGAAAATAAGTTACGCATCCACAATAAAACTGAAAGGAATTTTCTGTCATTGTGTTTCCTATTTTATTTTTTAAGAAATATTTAAAAAAAATAGAAAAATTACATTTTCTAAAGAACAATTCAAAAAAGATTTTTTTTAATGCAGGAAACTGAAGCAAATTTCTTTCTTTTCTTTTTTCCTTTTCTGCAATCAAAATTACGTAATTTTATTCTCAAAGGCATCAAAATATTTTATCTTTCCCCACCCACTTTTAAGTCAAGGATGGCAGTTGAAATCCACATTCCGTTAAAATTCTTGATCCAAAACGTCAAGTAATAGATGGTAAACCTTGACACAGAAATCGCAGTGAATGGGCTTTTCTGGCCAAAGTAAAAGAGAGGACTGATAATGACCGGTTATTCAGCGAACAACTTGCTTGCTGCTCGAGTTAAAACCCACGCCAGAGGGCAGCGAACGAATATGAAAGAACAAAAAGCCCTGTAAAAGACCTTTTAGAGGTCTCTTCAAATACAAAGTGAATCTATTGACCCATTTCTTCAAGCAACACGTTTTTGTTGTTGGCTCTTTTCTTCCCATTGTTTATCTTCATTCTCTTTTATTTACAATGATTAAATTTGAAAAGCGCTGAAACTTGCACTTGAAAAGAAAGTGAAAACGCAGCGGCAAGTCTCTTTCGTTCAACTCATAACAAAAGAACCTAAAAGTGAATCCTGGAGAGTAAACAATAACTTTCTGATTCGGAAAAAACGCGCAGAAATTTCGGAAAGCGTACTGGCACGAAACAGAATTTTCTTATACGTAACATACCAAATGTTTTCATTTAATCACTTCTCTGATGAATACGAGAATACCAAAAGCGATGATGGAGCTTAAGCTTTAAATGACAAGTTTAATGCCAACAACGACTGTACAAGGAGCTCCTTAGAAACTTTAAAATCTCTAGTCATTCATTTTTCTGTTAAATCCTTTAAAAATGTCATGTCTTTCTGTCATAGTTGTTAAATCAAATTTCCCACTAATTGTCTTTCTTGTAATGCCTCTGTTACATGGATTTATTATCGAATTTGCATTTCCCACTTTTCATAAGCAGAGCGGGTGTAACCTTAGCAGACGGACGGCAGATATTAGAGGCCGCAAAATTTCTAGAATTTAGAGAAGCACCGAGTAGCAATATTTAGAGATGGTAAAATTTTTAGAATTTAGGAAAACATCGAGCTGCAGAACTTAAAACCCATACAGACTGAAGCGGATAGCAAAATGCCTAGCGCCGGCCATACTTTTTATCATATGTCATTTCCCATATAGACATTTACTCCTTGATGTTCCTTTTTCAAGCTCAAAATCTTCCCTATACAAAGATAAACTCCTACAAAATTAGGGACATTATTATTATTACACGCTACTCGAATTCTCGGATCCAACAACCCTTGAGCAAGATCTTGGGCTCCAAACTCAAATTTTTATGCTTTTTTGGTCCTTCGAATCTTATCTTCGGAAAACCTTTCAGCACTTTACCTTAAAACTTTGGAAACATAAGTTTTATTGACATTCAACTGAAACATTCGCTAAAATGAACGCAGTTTGCTACGATTTCTGTAGATTTAGATCACTGTTAACTTGTGGACTCGAGTGACATTCTGTTTAACTTCTGGAGACAATTTAGCTTTCAATGTTTAGAACTTATCCTTATTAACACTTGAAATAATTCCCTTCCTTCTACATTCCTTTGATTTAAAAAGATTATGCAAAAAATTTAAACTGTAACTTAAAAACATTTTTTGTCAGAGTATATCGAGAGAATAAATATTGCAAGAATATCACATGAATTTTAATTATATATTTAGTTTAGTAAATTTTATTTTTATTTTTTTAATAAACATTAACATGTTTTTAAGAAACTATATTCATATTTTTTCCTGGAACGCAGATTTCAAAATTTATTTAAAAAATTTTTAATATTAAGGTTTTTTTCTTTCTTTTTTACCTTCATCTTGTTATAATTTGAAAGATTTGTGAGATTAGAGAACTTTTTAGGATTCCGAATCAGATTAATGAAAATTTAGGATTTGAAAAAAATTAAAAACATGATATTGCGCCTATGAAGAATATGCAAAATAAAACAAGTAAATTTAATAAAAGATAGTCATAAAAAATAAACATTTAAAGAAGAATCTTGTTTTTTACTGCAGAATATTTTATTAATTAGCAAAGAAATAAACGCATTTATATATTTAAAATCTTTTCCCTCTTTTTATTCTCTACTGATTTCTATTTTGCAGAATAACGTAAGACTGAAAATTTTGATCCATAATTTTCATTAAACTTTTTATAAAATATTGCAAAAGAAAATAAAGAAATTACTGTAAAAGAAATATATATATAGATACAATGATTTTAATGAATCTAACTAATGTAATTTCATGGATCAAGTTTAGTAATTAATAATAATGGAAAGTAATCGATCTGCGTTTAACGCTCTTAAATAGCTTAGCTTGTTAATTAATAACATAATAAATTTGAAATAAAAATTAAATGTCTTACACTTTAGTGAACGCTGCAATTAATTCGGATAGAGGCAGCATATTTCTTTTAAATCGCAGAGACTGTTGATTAAATAGGCAAGACAAATACATTGCGTTTTGTCGAGTGGCAAAAACACTTCTTTTATACTATGCGGCGGATTTTCTGATTAAATTTGAAACATAAACAACTTGCCGAGTGGCACCACAGATCTTTTATGTCACTCTATTCAAAATTTCTTAAATTTGCTCAAAATATGAAATGAATAAAACTCAAATTCGGAAATTGAAAATTCGGGCTTTAAGGTGCTCGTGTTCGGGTGGAAGACTATGTTGATTCAAAATTTAGTGGCTCAAGATGCTGCCGTTTTTCCTCAATGACAGGAACATACAAGCATATACATACATACAGATTCTTCATTATTTAATAGTAGACATTAAATCATTTTTTAATTTGAGGTCTACATAAAATTTTAATTTAATCAAAATTTAGTGGCTCAAGATGCTGCCGTGTTTCCTCAATGACAGGAACATACAAGCATATACATACATACAGATTCTTCATTATTTAATAGTAGACATTAAATCATTTTTTAATTTGAGGTCTACATAAAATTTTAATTGATTTTCAGTAAGTTCGATAATCCGTCAACTGTTTCATCAGTTCAAGCTGTAGGCAAAACCGAGGGGGGAAGAGGAAAGAAGCTGATGGATATAATTTTGGGGGGAAGGTTAAAAAGAATATGTTTGTCACAAAAAAATTATGTCTATCAGCTGTTTTCACCGATTTTTATTTAACAGCTGAGCTTATGAAACAGCTCTGCGTATTTGCTTTCTTATACTAATGAAGTAATCCATTAAAAACTTCTAAAACAAAACACACATATACAAAAGATAAGTATTGCCATTTTAAAGGAAATCCAAGGAGCTCACTACTTTCTTAAACTAAAATGGCTATACAAAATTTCTGATCGAAATTTAGATAAATGTAATTCCGTATCTATTAGTAATATACTAATTTGACACGTCCCATAAAAGAACAAAAATTTCCGTATTTTAAAATATCAGTTACACTTTCCACAACGTCATGCTTTATTAATGGAGACTTCATCAGTGCCGCCAGACATTCGGTCATTCGCAATGACTCCGATGATTTATTGTTCTATTGGCTAACCTTCAAGTCATCGGAATCTTCCTACATGCAAATTTTTTCTTTCCGAAACACATTAAAAAGTTGTATTTGTGCGAAAATTCTGGTTATATGCCTAAACCATAGTTTCCTCTTCATTTTTGGCCCATCATCCCCTTTTTCAGTACAATTTCTTGTTCTTGTTGCTGTTACTCAACGCCTCTATTCTAGTTTTGAGGAACTGCGTGGCCATATGCCTACCGGATATTTTATAAAACGCTCTGACGTTAATTTGTCTAATTTGCAACGGACGTGACTTCTACTTCCCAAGACTGGAACCATCCTCACTAGGACCTTTCAGCTCAGATGGCTAAGTGCTGCTGCACTGGAAAGGAGCCTTTTTCTTCTCCGTACATCACCATTATTTTGAGCAAAGAAAGACTCGCACGTATGAACATTATCATCTTTCCAATGATGATGTATTTGATATCTTTTGAATATAAATAGGTACCAATTAAAAACACATAAAATTCATAGGTATTTAGTACATCAAATAAAAAATTTAAATTTATGATGCAATACTGAGACAGAATAGTAACGATGAAAGACTTCCTAAAGTATTTGTAGCTATGTGCTCTATAAAATAAGCGTAGGCGCCTGGCATGGCACGCACATATGGTAACAAATACAATACATGGAGACGGTAGATGTCACCGCAAGTATGGATTTAAACTGATATTTTTAGAATTTTATGCTGATTACTTGTACAAAATTTAAAAAAAAAAAAAAAAAAAAAAAAAAAAAAAAAAATCTGAAAGGTTTCAAACAGATTTTAAATTACGTCCAAAGAGACTTTTTTTTCAAACATTTTGTGTGTTACCTTTATTTATTAAATATCGTGTTCTTCGCATTTAAAACATAAAATTCAATTAAAGAGCAGAATCGCAAAATAATGTTAAAATGAGCATATCTTTCAAATTTCCGATACACAGTCTCGCGGGCTGGAGATGTTTTTTCTGTACAACGTTGTCATTGCTCGCTTTGAAATCCTTGAGTTTGTTAATCAAAAATTCATTAAAGTTTTATAAAATAGGAAATTGATTATGAAACATATTCCGAATTTCAAATTTCGGCTTAAAGATGCCCATATTCGCAGGAGGATTACGTTACTTAAAATTTGATGGCTCTAGGTACCGTTGTTTTATCACAATGAGAGAAACACAATGAGAGAAACATACAGAATTTGGAGAAGGATCAACTGATATGTTTGGGTTTGATTTTTGTTTGTAAAGAGGCGTGATAGTAATACTTGTACAATCAAGTGTATGTTTAATTATTTGCATAAAAAATGCTTTGGGAACCTTCTAAGCCATTTCCTTATTGCCCAGTTGCTTTTAATGTGCCCTTACTGTGTTCAGTCTGAAAGACGAACAACTGATAAATACATAACGCTATTTCACGTTAAAATGCATCACGTTAAAATAACTTCTATTTCGTATTCAAAAAAGGTTTGACAAATCCAATCATTGTGCGACGAGACGGCTTTGATACGTCATCCGCGACGTTTCCTCGACGTCTAACGGAGCGAAAGAAGCACTGTACTCGGGACATTTCACGCATGAAAAGTTTTGTTCTCAACTTACAGCAGTAATTCCGCGCGAAGCGACTCTATATTAAATTCAAATGAAATGAAACAAAGCAAGGACATTTTATTTTTGAGAAATATGCATAGTTTTTGTTGCCCTTTTCATCTTTTATTTCGTTAAAGTAAATTTTAAGAACAAATCTTTAAATTTAACTGCGCAATTTCTGTTTACTTCATAAGAAAAACAAGAAATAGTAATTTGAATTTCCGTGTATTCTGTAGATAAAATAACTGCCCGAGAATCGAAACATGTTTTTTAACTAATTCCTACTACCGAGTAATTTTCGATCTAAATAGAAATCTAATCGAATCTAAATAGAAAATCGTTCTGAATGATGTCACACTGTTCATGAACAATTACGGATGCTATAGAGTTGCTAACCACTACATTCAAAAATTTTCCGTTTCCCTACGCCACCCTGTACTTATGGCTTTTCCTTCTCGATGTTACAGTTTCAATATTGAAAAAGGTAGCATTAATAATTTTCAGAGTAATCCATGTTGTGAGAACATTAAGCATGTCAGTATGTTTTCTGCGAAGATCTCTGACTAATTTTCTATCGATATTCCCACAGAATATTCAGAGTTAGGCTAGTCAGATTAACTCCAGACTCAATATAACTTGATTGTAAAAACCAAATGGAACAACACTTTCACAATTCTTCATTACTTTGATCAGATGAATTTGAATCAAAAGTCTGCTTAAAAGAAAGTATAGATAAACACATATCTTCATAATCTTTAATGCAGCATTAGGCCGTTTGCGTCATATTTGCATTTGAAGTGGCAACGCTGAATACTTACTTCACTGCGCAATGTCAACGAACAACTCTGCTTCGCACTTCTCGTCTTCGGCCTCTGGGCATATGAATGTGCAACTGCGCAAATAGAGCATGACGTAAATATAAATCTTTGGTGATAGGATGCTAAAAGTGTGTTCACGGTTATTAAGTGAAAGTTCAGTTGTTCATTCATGAATGAAAGGATTTCTTGAACAACGATTATTCAGTATCACGTTTATGTCCAAATAAGGTACATATAAGGAAACACAATCACGTCGTATAAGATCTTATTGCACAATTTCGAGAAGATTACGAATATGTCTATCATTTTCTAATAACTACTTACTTTCTTTACTTTCTACTATATTTACTGAGTAATTCTAGTAGGCTAACAATATTTCATCCCACTGCAGTCATAACCTTGTAGGGTTTATATTTATTTTAACTAACATTTATTTTATGTTTAAACTATCTTTCCTGTCAAGCCTTACTTTCCCCTGGAACTGCCAATGCCAGAGTATGTAAATTTTAGTAGAACGCGCAAGGATTCAAATTATCAGCGGAAGTATTCTGAGTTAAATAGAAAGGAAACGAGTTCGAAGTGTGCTGTTCGTACTTCACGTGCGCGGAGGTAGTTAGCCGGAAATTGAAGAACCCCGCGTTTCGGCCTGTGTGCTTGCCTTGGAGAATTGTTAATCGTTCAACGTGATATTCAAAGTTTGCTGAATTAGCAGCGGTATTGTAAAACGCGGTGAGGTTAGTTACTTTTAGAGAGCCTCGTAGTTAGTCTTGTTATTAGTTTCTTTTCAGGTTCTTATTTTTATTTTACCGCCGAGTCGGCGTAGTTTGTGAGCGTCAAGAGCACGCAATTGTAACTTCTTAAGTTGAATAAAAAGGGACTTAAACCCTTTGCAAGACTCTGTCATTTTTCCAGTCACCTCTTGGTTGCGTGCAAGTTGGAGGCGCGCAACTCTACCTTGGCGCCCGAACACTTATCGAACTGAAATGGCAGAAAATCGGATGGAAGCCGCTGGACAACACCAAGAAATGGCAAGCCAATTGGAAGGATTTGGATACCTGGTCCAGACTTTGAGAGCGTCAATCAAGCCAAACGTCAATTTCGACGGAAAAAATTCGGTGGCGATATTTTTAGAAGCCCTAGAAAATCACTTTCAGCTCTACCCTGTGCCGGAAAGACAAAATGTTGCCATCGCCACATCTGCACTAAAAGGACAGGCCGCGCTATGGTGGAAGAATATAGGCAAATTTTTATTAGGGGAATTTGGAAGCCAGACATATGCATTTGAAAATTTCAAAAAATCGTTAGTAAAGGCCTTCCCCATAATGAAAGATCGAGCAAGGCTGGAAGTCGAACTATATAGTTTCTATCAACGGGATATAGAAGAGTTGACGGACTTTATTCTACGAAAAATTAAGCTGACGGATATGCTGTATGGGAAGAAACCCGATGAGGAGATTATTGAAATAATCTTACCAAGATTGTTACCCGCTGTTCAAGACTACTTCGAAATTAGAAACCCAGCACATTGCAGGAGCTCTTCGAATTGGCGGTGAAGTTTCAAAATCGCAGAATAGCGGAAAAAGCTAGAGGGGCAACGTATTCTCAAAGTACCCGAAGGAAATCTTCAAATGAGGAAACCAGAAATGCAAATCGCTCTTATGGGGGAAAGAGCTATCAAGCTACCTCATCGAACCTCGAAGGTCAAGGCCCAAAAAGAAAATTCGAAAATAAACATCCGCGTACCCAGAAGGCGCAAATTGAAAGGAAAGCTTTAAACGAGTAGAGGGGCCTGTGAAAGGGAGGGTCCAGACCCCGGAAGTTTTAAAAAAACCCTCAAAAAGACATTTAAATACGGTCATCGTAAAAAACTCACATCTACTAATTATACAAGTCCTGGTTGGCGATGTACCAGTAGAAGCCCTCATCGATACAGGAGCAGAAGGAAATTTTATGAGCGAAACATTCTTCAAAAAGAATTTTTATAGGGTACGATTATTTAAAACCAAAAATACGGAAATTATAGCTGCGCAAGGAAAAACAGGTCACTGCATCGGGAAATTATCATTAAACATACAGGTAAAAGAGGAAAGCCTCAAAGTATTAATTTTTGTAGTGAAGAATCTGCAAAATCCTCTTATTTTAGGTATGGACTTTTTAAGGGCCGCGTGGGCCAAGCTGAATTTTCAAGACAGTTCCGTGGTGCTGGAGATGGACCAGAGGGTGGTGGAACCTGTGGAGAAATCGCAAGTGGACCTTAGCCATCTGAATGACCATGAAAGTCAAGCCATCCAGCAAGTGGTGAGTAATTTTTCTAACTTGTTTTCAGAAAAGCCTGGTAGTTGCCAAATAGTTACGCATCAGATACAATTAAATGCCGAAAAACCTTGTAGGACTAAACCTTACCGCTATGACAAACAAAAAGACGTAATCATCGATGAACACATTCAGGAGATGATAAAGAATAAAATAATAACGCCCATAAATAGTGAGTACGCGAGTCCAGTCGTACTATGTAGGAAAAAGAACGAGTTTCCTCCTTCGGAAGAAAGGGCTTGGAGGTTTGCTATCGATTACAGAAAACTAAATAGTATTACTAAATTCCCAGTTTACCCTTTGCCGGTTATAGAGGAAATTATTAGACAGATCAAATCGACAAGATACATGTCTACTTTCGACTTAACGTCTGGCTACTATCAAATAGCTATGAGACCCGAAGACAGACATAAAACCGCGTTTATCACAAAATCGGGCACTTACGCATTTTTACGCATGCCCTTTGGGTTGTGTGGGGTCCCATCAACATTCCAGAGAGCTATGGACATTGTTCTAAAGCCTGTCCTAGGAAAATCGACTTTAATCTATCTAGATGATATAATTATAACGAGTAGTACGTTGGAACAACATATTAAAGACCTAGAAGAAGTTTCTAAATTATTAAAAGAGGCCGATCTTACAATTAACGCCTCAAAATACAAGTTCGCAACTAAAGAACTTAAATATCTGGGTTATAAAATTACGCAAAAGGGTATAGAAACGCAAGATTCAAAAATAAAAGCCATCAAGAATTTCCCACCGCCCAACACCGCCAAGAAACTTTCTTCTTTCATTGGGTTATGTTCTTACTATCGGTCTTTCATAAAAGATTTCGCTAATATTGTTGAACCACTCTTAGTAATCAAAAGAAAGAGAGGTAAATTTACGTGGACAGCGGAAGCAAATACAGCATTTGAAAGATTAAAAGAAGCGCTCATCAATGGCCCTGTTTTAAAATTCCCGGAGGGGGACGAAAACCTGGAAATTGCAGCAGATGCGTCAGACTATGCGGTGGGTGCGGTTCTTATGCAAAATAGCCATCCTCTGGCATTTTTTAGTAAAACGTTGAATCAGACACAAAGGAATTATACAGCTACAGAGAGAGAAACATTAGCCGTATTAATGGCTGTACACAAATTTCGAGTTTATTCCGGCAAATCGCCAGTAACAGTCTTTTCGGATCATGCGGCTGTTGGTAGACTTTACTCGGGGAAAAACCTAACGCCCAGGTTAACAAGATGGGCTTTAAAACTCCAAGAATATAATATCACAATAAAATATAAACCGGGTAAGGAAAACAATGTAGCTGACGCACTTTCTCGTATAAAACTGGACGATGAAGGAAATGAACTTAAATGCGCTGTGTTGACTTCAAAAATTTTAGATTCTAGAGATACGATTATCACTGAACTGAAAGCTGATCCTGAATTTGGAAATATCTATGCATATTTGAAAGACCCCGAAAGCTTTGAGCACACAGATATCGATGCGATAAGAAATAGAGCAGAAAACTATGAAATAATAGATAATTTATTATTCTATACGAAAACAACAAACGAAAATCTTGAGTACAAACCAGTCATCCCAGCCTCGCTTCGATTAAGCATTTTGAAGGAATTACACGACGCGAAAACAGCGGGTCATTTAGGGGTCAGAAAGACTTTAAAAAGTGTACGCGAGGCGGTATATTTCCCGCAATTATACAAAATAGTAACTGCGTATGTAAGGTCCTGCAATCAATGTCAGTTAATAAATGATATTAATTACAGCCCGGCCGGGTACTTAAGTAGCATTCGCGCTACATTTCCGAATGAAATTTTAGGCATAGATCTTCTTGGTCCCTTCCCCCAGAGTGAGTTCAATAAAAATCGTTTTCTTTTAGTAATAGTAGATCATTTTTCAAAATGGACAGAAATTGTTCCACTTAAACGCGCGTCAGCCAAAACAGTCGCAGATGCATTCTTACACAAATACATTTTAAAATACGGTTCACCGATGAAAGTCATTAGCGATAACGGAAAACAATTCATTAGTCAAATATTTGAAAACATATGCAATGGACTTGGCATACGCCATATCAAAATGGTTCCGTATAGACCACAGGCAAACATAGCAGAAAGAGTGAATAAAAATATAGTAAAAATAATTCGCAGTTACTTTAGCACACATCACAAGCGCTGGGATGGCTACATAAATGAATTAGCTTATGCTTTAAGAACGGCAAATAACGATACTACGGGAAAAACTCCAGCAGAATTATTTTTAGGCCGAAAGTTAATTACGCCTTTAGATAAATTATTCTTTGTGCAACAAAGAGAGCAAGAGTTTAAACAGAAAGATGTGCAAAAAATTATTGATCAGGCGCTTAAAAGGTCAGATACGGCAAGAAATAAGCAAAAAGTGTATTATGATAGAAAACGCCGTGAAGCAGATTTTAAAGTTGGGGATAAAGTATTGAAGCGGAAATTTTCTTTATCAAGTGCCCCAGACAATTATACTGCAAAGCTAGCTCCAAAATTTGAAGGCCCCTATGTAATTCAGGAAATCAAAGGAGTCGTATTGTATCTTAAGAACGAGAGAAGGTAGATCTGTAAAGGAAGTCCCGACCAGGTGAAAAAATACTATAATCCAAATGATTTTGAAATCCTTAAATGTTTCTTGCAGGACTCAAGCCTAAACGAAGTAGAAGGCCCAGAAATAACAACTGTTCCACCACCCAAGAAACAGAGAACTGAAAAGAGACCTAGCCCTTCTACAACCCGGACGACGGTACCAAAATGAAAAAAATGAAAACTTTCAAACTCCAGCATTTAAGAAAAACAAGAATGCAGATGCACCGCGTAAAGAAACCGTGGTAAAGAGCAAAACACCACCTACAACGTATCGCAGGAGAAATTATACATCAAGGAGAACGCTCCCAGGGCCAGAGAGTCAGGTGCAAGCAAGGCCGCTGTTTCGGAAACTGAAAAGGCAGCAGGAGGAACGAAAATGCCAGGAACAACAGAAGAAATTCAAGAAGGACTCCAGACAGGAGGACGTCAAGACCAGCCGTCCAATGGAAAAACGAAAACGACAACAACCCGACGATTACTCCGCCAAGAGGCCAACATGCAGAGGACGCAAAAGAAAAACTAATGTGGACGACACTCGGAGGTCAGTAAGGAGAAGATTGACGTCCATGAAACCTATAATATGGGAACAATATTGCCAGAAAAGAATGACGGAGTTTCAATCATCGAAAACTCAAAGATAAGTTAAAATCTTCTATAAAATTTTTTTTCTCTTTTGTTCCGAAATGTTATGCATAAATACGAAGTTCTATGTTTTGACGAAAGTCAATATGTATCAATCTTGTTGTTTTCCTTCCAGATGCTGGAAGGAAAACAACAAGATTGATTGATGAAGTCCAGGAAAAGTTGCTGTAAGAAGAGAGATTTATAAGTATCGACAGAAATTTAGTATATAATTTGTTACATAAGATTTTTTTGTGTAAACGAGGCTCTCGAGAGTTAGTTCAGAATTATAGAAACTTACAACAGGTCGTTTGTAGGACCCGCTTCCAAGTTTTCCAAATTCTGGCAGCGGCAAATGTAGGGTTTATATTTATTTTAACTAACATTTATTTTAAGTTTAAACTATCTTTCCTGTCAAGCCTTACTTTCCCCTGGAACTGCCAATGCCAGAGTATGTAAATTTTAGTAGAACGCGCAAGGATTCAAATTATCAGCGGAAGTATTCTGAGTTAAATAGAAAGGAAACGAGTTCGAAGTGTGCTGTTCGTACTTCACGAGCGCGGAGGTAGTTAGCCAGAAATTGAAGAACCCCGCGTTTCGGCCTGTGTGCTTGCCTTGGAGAATTGTTAATCGTTCAACGTGATATTCAAAGTTTGCTGAATTAGCAGCGGTATTGTAAAACGCGGTGAGGTTAGTTACTTTTAGAGAGCCTCGTAGTTAGAGTCTTGTTATTAGTTTCTTTTCAGGTTCTTATTTTTATTTTACCGCCGAGTCGGCGTAGTTTGTGAGCGTCAAGAGCACGCAATTGTAACTTCTTAAGTTGAATAAAAAGGGACTTAAACCCTTAGCAAGACTCTGTCATTTTTCCAGTCACCTCTTGGTTGCGTGCAAGTTGGAGGCGCGCAACTCTACAGCCTTCAAAAGACTTCTTTGTAGCAACTACAGATGATGAGTTATATTAAGCTGTCTGATATGTCTTGTCTGATATGAGCTTGCCGATTGCTGCAGTATCTTCAGCGAAAGATTAAAGTTTTCTTGGTCCCGAAATACCTCTTTTTGTTTATAATATATTTTCTCCTTCCTTCACGCCTCCATGGTGAAACAGTAGCACACTCAGAGCGTATTCGAGAGGTCCAGATTAAAGTCCCAGCGATGGCACTGCACATTTTTCACATTTCCTGCTTATATCTATCTATATATATGTAATGTACCAGCTTTTGTCCGGAATAAATAGATTGGTGAAGAAAAATAGATGTAGTCGTAGCTTAAATTATCAGACGATAAGTTTAAAAAACAGGATCCATTTATTATTGGTCAGGAGAAATAGCAGTTACAAAAATCATATTTCCGGAGTAAATAAAAAATAATTACTAATAACTTTTTGCATGAAGTTTACTGCATCGTTACATTAAAGAAAAAACCCCAATATTCCTTTGCGAATCCTTTTATAGCCTCTGGAAAGGCGGAGCTTC
This sequence comes from Stegodyphus dumicola, assembly GCF_044657685.1. Taxonomy (NCBI): domain Eukaryota; kingdom Metazoa; phylum Arthropoda; class Arachnida; order Araneae; family Eresidae; genus Stegodyphus; species Stegodyphus dumicola. Next base: position 107,705,511 of record NC_140770.1, read on the forward strand.
CAAGAAATGACGTAAGCCTCGTTAGCCATTCCAGTTCGCTTTAAATATCTTGAGAACATTCTATAACTGTACGTGTAGAAAAGGCGGGAAAAACAACTTGACTACGGGGCTGGGGATTTAATTCCACGTACTTTCAAATAAGAGACCGTCGCCATTAAAAATGAAAAGAACATACAGTTAGAATTTTAAGTGTATTCGTGACTATGGAATTTTATTATTACATATATGTATAACTAATGATTATATATCTATATATATAATATATAGATATATATGTATATATATATATATATATATATAACTAATGATTCTACAGTGGCTCCCGAACTAAAAGGTGGTGGACAATAATTCGTCACCACCAGGATTTGGTGAGTGCGTCGCCCTTTAAAAGGGGAGTATATAAGGTATTTTCTTCCTCCCTCCAGCATGCCTTCGTGGTGTAACTGGAAGCATGCTCGACGCGTATTCGCGAGTTCCAGGTTCGAGTGCCTGGCGAGGGAATCGCACATTTTTCACATCTCCTGCTTCAAAACCTAATAGTTCAGAATAAGTCATGAAAAGGGAAACAGAAACCCCCCGTAGCACTCTAGATAAAAATCTAATTCTAAAATGTTTAAATCAAGAAAACGAGTCATTCATTTCTGAAGCTCAGTCTTATTCTTAGGCATATCTTTACGACTACATATGAAAACCAAGTATGGTTATAGAAACGCTAGATGGAATGGTCAAAACAATTTTCCAAAATCTGTGGCTGTTAATTTCGACTCCATTGTCTACGAACATAATATTTTTTCGAATCTGCTGCAAACGGATAGTTAGCAGATTAAGCAAAGCAATTTTACATAGTTAACAGATTAAGCAACGTATCCTCACATATATGTGAGGATTTTCTTCCTTAGATGAGATGCTTCCATACAGGACTTACGAATGAAATTGCTTCCTATTAATATTAAACATAAGAGAAATCATAAAGGGATAGTAACACAGTGAATAAGAAGTATGTAATGATCAAGAAAAAATTAAGAAATCTTTAGCCAAATAAAAGAAATCAAAACGGCATGTAACAAAAGAGAAACACACCACAACTGTGGGTGTGAGTGTATCAAGTACAGTTTCAGTCAAGTATCATGTCTTGTTCTAAGAAATGACGAAAATAGCTACTAATACGTAAATCAAAAGACTGTTTTTAGGAACGTTATTCTGTTAGATTATTCAGCTATAGCTGGAGCTTCTTAGCTGGTTTAATTGTCAAAGCTTGCCTAATATTTAATAGTCATAATAATAGTTTGTTCCAATTTATCATCTTAATTATATTAATATTAAATAAATATCATCATCAATATTAATATTAAATAAATATCATATCATCTTAATTATATTAATATTAATTAAAATTAATTATATTAATATTATTAATATTAAAAATAAATCTTTTTTGGCAATTTTTAACGCTCTTTTTTTAAACTTCAAACATCATTAGACTTAAGATTTGTATTAACCACACAAGTAATTTTTTTATATTACTGATTTCATAACAAATAAAACTACATTTATCATACTATCTTATGAATGATAAATATAAATTTATTTACCTTGAGTGGATTTACCAACTGAGTACAACTTCGTTAATTGTGGATACTCATTAGCCAGTTGATGCAGCACAGATGTCATACTTTGGTAATTGTGGTACACGAAATCGATATCTGTACTTTGAGTCAATGGCAAGACCCAGGCCACCATCAGACAAGAGATGATCAGGGGATACGGAGGGAAGGAAATCATTGTCAGAGGTGTCTAGAAATGAAAGAGAAGGAAAAAATTACAAATGAAAGCGCCCATTTCGTCTAATACAATTTCATATTACATAAAACAGATTCGGAAATTGCTGATTTTTTTTAATCGCTGAAAACAAACTCACGATTCTGGAGTTTCTACTACGTAGATATAAAAACACAGTACGTTTTCAAAAGAAAATATTATTATTTAACTTATCAGACTGATAAAATATAGCTTAATGCAACAGCAAAACTCAATTTTAAGCATTTCACTCATACATTCTATTCATCATTTACATTCTACTTCATATGAAACGTTTAACGCCAAAGTTTAAACGTAAAATTAGGCAAAATTCGAGCCTTAATGGTTAGTTTGATATTATCACAAAATTCTAGCTTAAGCAATGAAGGTCCTTTTTCTTCAAAGATTTACAATATTTTGTCAGGCGAAATACTTTTGTTTCATGCAGAAAAGGGGACCTCCATTGTCTGAATTTTAACCGGTAGGTATTTAAAAAAATTAATTAAAGCAGTTTCATATACGATTTTTGATTAATTCAATAAAAACCTAGAGTTATTCATAAATGATTTTTTGAGACGATTCAGATACATTCTGATTCAATTATGGCCTTTTTGCTTCTGATATACTTTCCAATGCTTTAAACAGAAAGCAAATCCGATGTTTTAACTGTAACACACTCTTAAAAAACACGCACACACGATGTTTTGGCCCCCTCAGTGATTGCGGTGATTTGTAGCCAGAGGCCGCACCGCACAAAGAGTTAGTTGCGTTACATAACGTAAAGGGAGCGGACGCGCCAAAATGTCGGACGTATTACCACTAATTGAGGTAATTGCATCGTATCTGTCAGGTGGCAGAAAACTAGTATGATGTATCAATTTACATGCCAGGTGGCAGAATATGTGTCTCATGTACATGCCAGGAGGCATAACGCTTGTAAACATGCCAGGTGGCATACGGCTTGTAAATAAAGTGTAAATAAATGTACAGTAAAATATCTTGGTGCAATAGATCAAGGAACACGCATCAACAACCTTCTGATCACTTGGATATGTACACACAGATTATGTATTTCACATATAAAGATGAAACATGGATATGTACACACAGATTATGTATTTCACATATAAAGATGAAACATTTTTTTTAAAATTATTAATGAAATACCCTGTGGATTAGCTGCTCAGATTAACTCATTTATAAATAATATTTTCATCAGTCGTCTGATTGCATATTTATAAAGAATCCTTCATTTACTTACATATGTATTCAAAAGAAAATCCTCTGATAATATATAATTTCTAAATAATTCTTTTACATATCATCCAACGGAAATATTAATTTTTATATAAAACAAATGATGCTGATTGTCTGTACCCTTAAATGTTCTTTTACCCAAACGCAAGAATATTGATATTATCCCGTTAAATTTCTCATTATTAGCATCGAAAGCAAAGCAGGCGTTGACATGACATAGAAATTCTGAGATTCCAAAGGTCGACGGCACCCTTACGTGGTCCCCATCTTTTCCACACCCTTGTCAAAACAAAACCATTCTAGCTGGGGAAATTCCGCGCTATCTAGGAAAGTGGGTCATTACTCTTCGTTCGAAGGTCGGAAGCTACATACAATCAATCTGACGAAAAAGAAACTTATTTTCGTATTGTGTTTACCACCTCGTTTCGTATAGGTTTTCCTACTTCCTGAAGTTTTCATTTCGTTTCGCTCACGCAACGGCGAGGAGGCATATTAATTATCTATAAATTATCATTCTTTAAAAAATATTTTATAATAAAATATAGAAAGACCGGAGCAGCGCTGAGATAACTACAGCAAAAGCGAATTTGAAGAATATTTTCTCAAAGAAAAAGATTTATCAGAAGATGAACGACAGATACCTTGAAGCTAAAAATAATAATTTGTGGATATAACAGTAAATTCCTAACGGCAAACATCTCTTCTCCTTATGCTTGTAACCTTCCTCCTAGATTGATAGTATAATTTACAATGCACGATGTCACACAAGCCGAAAATATTTTATGTATGACAGGCTTTCGAACTTTCTTGCAAGTAGAAAATATGATATGGAGTTTTCGTGGAAGTATTTATTTCTATAATAATTCTTTTCTAATTAAGCGGTGCTGCCATAATAATAACTAAAGGAAGAGAAGCTCGCCAGCTACAAAATAACATAAAGCTGGCAAGCTTTGTTCGAACTTTGTGTGATAACAACAGCAGTTACAAACAGCCTTGGCAAAAATCTAAGTAAATTTAGCTACAAAGAAACAACAAACTTTCATTGGTGACTAAATAAACGTAACTCAAAACGTAAAATCAAATAAACTTAAAAATCCTAAGCAACTTAGTTGTAGAATATAACGCAGCTGAAGCTTGCAGTCTGTACAGAACGTAATTCTCTTTCTATTCCAATTTATACTATCTGCTTTTGTAGTTTCTTTTGCTTTCTTTTCTTAAAATTCTACATAAGTTTGTTTTCAAGTCTGATTAGTCTGAATTTAAAAAAAATAGTATAGAGCAAAGCAGTTTCTATAAATTATTATTATTGTATTAATTTCCTGTAAAAACCTTTGCTATTATGAACATCATTGTTGTTCTTGTGTCTAAACTTTCCATCAGGAATCAGAGTTACTGTCCGACCAGTTGCAGTGTCAAATACAAAACCGAGCAAAAGATATTTCGATGAACATATTTCATTCATAAACCAGCGACTATTCATATTTCACAACTGTTGGATCGAAATCAACACAACTTTCTTAATTTTTTAGTCTGTTTTTCATAATATACTGCAGATTATATATATAATATATATATATATATATATATTTGGTACTGCCGATTGCAATAAAAAAAGGAGTTACACAACTAGATGTTGTAGCAGTCTCACATGCAAAATTTCAAAGTTCTATGGCTAATTGTTTTTGAGTTATGTGAGATACATACATACGGACGTACGTAAGTACAGACAGCACAAAAAATTCTCTTTTGAATCCATTTAAAAATCCGTTATGGATAACAGAGTTTTTTATTCTGCCCGTATGAACAGACGTCATAGAAAAAAAAATTTGACGAAACCCATTCGGTAACAGTCAAAATGGATATTTCTGTTGAAAAATTATATCCGAAATTTTTCGTGATTCCGATACTTCCGTTAGTTCGTACAAGGAAATAAAAAGATAAAAAATGAGAAAAATGAATATTCGAAATTCTATTTTAAGATATGATAGTAGAGTTTGTTCTAGGAACAAATACTATTATCACATCTTTCACTTAATTCTTCTTAATCAGGGAGAAAGTGACGTATGACTAAAATTATGCATCGTCTAAATGAAATATTTTACTATTAACACGAATCAGAATAGATATGAAAGTCGTATAGATGTAAAAGATGTATACCTGAGAAATGTATATATGGTTTTTCACAGTTTTTAGCTATAAAAACCTAATGCTTTCTTTGTACTTAGAGCAAACTAATGTTTTCAGTGATAACACAGGAATAGCTAGTTTTCAACAATTCCACTTTTATCTATCCTTTATAAACTCTTCAGGGCTTTGAACTTCAGATATGATCACTGACTCTTCTAACTGCTTCAATTTCTTCTCAAATTTACGGAGCAGACAGATTGGTATACGTGTAGGTGGGAGAACAATTTTCTAAACATTTCAGCAGTATGTTAAGTTTAAAAATGAGCGGAAAGTGCAAATAGCAGTCGCACTTAAAATTAGTGTTTATCAAGCAAGAGAGAAATGAAGCGTCTCTCACCAACAAACTTGTCTGGTCAGCAGATTTTATTTTATTTTATTTTATTTATTTATTTTTTAAATCTCTAGATGCTTCATCCACCAATCCAATTTCAAACTCCGTACGAGTCTGAAATATCCCTTAACTTCGCTTTCCCTCCTTGTTTCCCCTTGTACAATTTTTAAATACTACCAGTGAAAGACAATGCTGATGAAACTAAAAGAAAGGCTCTTCAGGAGAGAAGTGACATTTGACCGAAGTTATGCATCGTATAAATGTAATATTTTACTATTCACAAGAATCAGAATAGATATAAAACGCACATAATGTAAAAGAGGTATACTTAAGAAACGTATAAATGGTGTTTCACTGTCATTTAATGAACAAAGAATTCAGTTTTAAATCCAGATCTCTTATTGCGTGTTGGACATGGCTTATTAAAAACTACACCTCAATGTCAAGTTCGGTGTTTCTCTTAACATAGATTTCTTTTTTACTCTAATATAACAAATATTAACTGAAAAACTGAAAATTTTCTGTATAAAATAAATTTCTGAAATAGATATATGACTATAAAATGTCTCTTGTTCAGAGAAAAAAATAAGTGGAATAAGAATACCATACTCCATCTTAAGATTACAAAACACATCTAGAAAAACGTAAGAGTCTGCTTGAAGATCATTACTTTCCCAGAACATTCTTTACCGTTTTATCGAATAAGAAGTTATTATAGCGTCATTGTTCTTAGAACAAATACTTCTTACTCAAAGAAATACGATCCATAGTTTCTTCAAAATAAACTTCTTTTCAACTTTTCTAAAGAGGGAATATCATCTAGTGATGTAAGTTTTATCTTTCGGAAATCGATGAATGGTACAAGAACTAATAGATCAATCATTTATATACCAAAGCGACTTGAAAACACATTTAACATCGGAAAAAAGTCCATTCTGTTTCATACTGAGCAAATACATTAGAAATGCGAGGGCTTCTAAATGATCACCTACCTCCCACTTCTGTTTTGTTTCATCCAACAAGAAATAGTATGTTTAATACTTCTGTTAAACAAAGAGATTAAAGATCAAAAGTGATCTATTTCCCTCTGGGGATAATGTAGGAGGAAAGAATCTGTGTTGGCAGACACCCATTTCATCTTTCACTTTTTCAGCAGATATAAATACACGTTTTAGCTTGCGAAATGCGTTGGTGATTTGCGAAGCGTGAACTGGATATTATATTTTTAAATTAACAATTCTCTAATTCCTTTTTTGTCATAGGTCACTGATCTATGAAAAATCTATTTTTTACACATGTAAATTATCTCAACCCATTTTTGTCATATACCTTTTAGTGATGAGATGTTGTTTCTCGAAAGGAAAATAAAATTCGCTAGACTAAAACTTCTGGTCTGGTTCAGAAGCCTATCTATCTATTAACAAAGCAATTATGATCTCGAATGTTTATAATATGAGTACAAAACATTGTGGTATTAAAAAATTACGGTAATCTTCCTTCATAACCAAAATGTAAGCGCATATTTGCAGTCTGCCGTCTTGGACAGCTTAGTAATTAGTGGAGGCTGACTGCTAGCCCGAAACCATCGGTGTGGTTTCGATCACAGCCAAATGGAGGTTTGTAGTTCCACTTCCGCCCACGGTTAGCTAATCATATGTCTCTTTTCCTTTCCGCGGGTGTAATATCGAAATATTTGCTCAGGTGCATCCTGGACAATGTTCTTAGTGATGAGACGGAAGTTTAGGCCCTCCGAGGTTGTGGCGTAGTGGAAGAAGTTAGAGACTACAGAGAGGATATTTAAATGTTGTGAGGCTGAAATCTTTTATGGCAATAGGGTCAACAGCCCTCTTTCTGAAGTGTACCACTGTACTAGTGATGAGATGGTAAAAAACCGATGGGCCCTGCCCTTTCAGAAGAATTCCTTCGAGCAAGTGTTTGATCATTAGAAATATAAAAACTTTTTTTATTGATTGATTTATTTATAATCTTGAAATATAACCCTGAATAATTAAGACACAATAACAAGCCGAATAAGTACTAATTCACAAGATATCTTGTTCCTATCTTGTTCATTTGCGGTTTTGCAGCTGAGGATGGTGGTTCGGTAAAATCATCGAAACTAAATTTGTGAAAATTTTGAAAATTAACGCTGATTTTTGTTGTTTGACTTGTGAATTAATAACCCTGAATCTTTGAAGCAGCTGAAAATAGTCTTTTCATATGATGGTTCCATAATAATATTTCATTTAAATACTGTACAATTAAAATAGAAATTATTTGATTTTTTTTTTTTTTTTTTTTTTTTTTTTTTTTTTTTTTTGTTTTGTTGTTGTTGTTGTTGTTGCTTTACATTCTTTTATTTTATTTGAAAGGGATAAATATATATATAAGCTAATAGGCTGCTGATTAAATTTGCTGGTCACCATTGCAAGTAAACTGCATATCAAAAGATTATTCGTGATTCTAAATAACATACAGCTATATTACTTGTACTGTAAGAAATGCATTTGTCAAGTCACGGATTTGCTGGAAAGTAGTATATTATTATTTAGGAATTATAATGTGTACGAGTAAACGCACAAGTGATATCGATTAATTTATAATATAGAACATTATTATATTCAAATATAGAACATTATTATTTATCAGAAGTAGTACAAGAGAAAGTAACAGAAAGTACTCGAATTTCCTTGTGATTATATAAAATCCTAATTTTTTTAAATGGACACATTTTTCCTACTTTAATTATATGGTAGCAGAGTAGATATAGGAAGATTATCTAATAACCTAGCTAGTAGAAGCCTTAGCGTGGACGATGTATGCTACTTTCAAGTTATTGCGAGAAAGGACAAAATGAGGTTCAAAAACGGTATTTGTAAAATTGTTTTTTTGTATAAATACGATCTCGGACGCTATACAGTAGAAAGCATCGTGAATATGTGACTATACGCTTACTTTATAGTCAGAGACAGTTTAAAGACAAATTAACATTAGAACGACTTCAAAAATTGAAAGATAAAGCTCTACTGGAAGCCACTGAGAACTACAAAATTAAATCCCCACAAGAAACGGTGAACTTTGGAGTTCATAAAATATTAGTAGAAAGTAGATAGGCGGAGTCATGCTTTAGGATTTGTGGCAATGCTGGATGACAAAAATTATCAAAAAAAAAGACGAGGAAAACTGAGTGAGTATTTTTGTTCCAAAGCTTTCCCTGCAGAATGCATCCAGAATTTTTACTCAAATCGTAAATGACGATTAGAAACAGGTTCACTACAAAAATGTCAGATGATACAAGACAAATTTTATAGTCTAAAATAACGACTGAAGACTAATTTTGTAGTCCCGTAAAATCTTCAGGATTTATTGCAAAACAAGGCAAATTGCAAAACATCCTCAAATGTTTCTGCTACGTATCTAGCAGGATCAATCACCGAACAAAATAACAAACGGGAAGATGTACTTCCAGCAGCTTAAGAAGAGCAGTCTTGGCAGAAGAGCTTCCATTGCTAGTAAATCATCGGAGAGTGGTATTCCAGCTTGACAACACACATCTATCTATCTATCTATCAGTGGGAGATACAAAAGTCTGGACGGGGGGGGGGGGCTCGCACTACAATCCTAACTATACACCTCCAAAATCTTACTAGTTCTCTCTTTTTTTCAATTACTACATATTTCCTTCAGGAATGGGAGTAGAAGAACATAGATCTTCTCAGTGGAAGATAAGACTTCGAGAAGAAGGGAGGAATTCAAAGAGAAATCAGTCAGAAGTATTCAATCAGATTCAATCAAAAAGAATTCAATCAGAAGTGAGGAATTCAAAAAGAAAGGGTGGAAAAGTTACCCGACAGATGGACATAAGATTATAGACAATAACGGAGAATATACTGTAGATCTAGAGTTAATAACTGTGGCTTACAACATAACAAAATTCTTTGACTGAAAAACCTCAGGATCGTTTGGAGTCAATATGTTCAATAAATGCATAAAGTAGTAATCAAAACAAAATCACTCAGATCTTAGGATATTTTTATACAAAGGCCTCTTGCAATTCTAAAGAGAGAATCATAATCGGGTTACATTAATATCCTGCGGCATGCGAACTATTTCCGCATTTTTTTGGTCAATTTGTACCAGTATATAAAAATAACAAAATTTTGGGGAAATCGAAAAAACTCAAATATTCTAAAAGATTAGTACAGTATTTTACCTAAACGCTCTTTCGTGAAGAATCCTCGGTTTAAAAATGTTTTACCACATGCCTGATGAGTATGTAGAGTGAAAAAAACTCAGAAATAAAATAAAAATAGTAAAAAACCTAGTTTGCGACCCGTATTAAAAGAAGCACCATCACATCTTTACCTCTGCAGTTATCTGGCACGTTTGGTCACGAGGACACGTTCTAGTTACGTCATCTTTTTTTTTTTTTTTTTTTGTTCTAAAAAAGTTTATCAGCAAATCGCGTTTGACCTCTGATATTACGAATCACGTTTTAAAAAATTATGATTGGGGGAGGAGAGAGAAGCGATAAACTAGATATTAAAAGAAAAGCCAGAATATATGTACATTTTTTTATTTAATCTTTAAAAGTGAGGAACAGTTTCTGAGTTTCTCGATGCATGTTGGGAGAGAATATAACGACGCATTTTGCACTTTAAGTGTACATCAGAAATCTATAATAAGCATATATGAGTCATGCAATTACGGAAGAAATTATTAGTTCTATTAGGAAACCATATAAATGCAAAAGCATTTGCGTTTTTTTACAAAACTCAGCGGCAATAAAATATGTTGAGTATTTAAATAACGGCTAGTAACAAAGACCGTAAATTCATTTACAAGCAAGGATATAATATAATCCAATTTATACGATCTAACTGAGGAGAATTACTTTGGATGAATTTATTTTTCAGATAACTTGTATGGTATAAAGTGCAAAAATCTTCAAAGAAAAGTCGAAAATAAATGCAATGAATGCTAACATAAATAAACCTAAATTTAGACTTTAGAGTCATTGTTTTTTTTTGGGGGAGGGGAGCAGGACACATGAAAATCACCATCTAGTGCCTTCGCCGGGACTCGCACCCTGGACCTTTCGAATTAGCGTCGAGTATGCTTCCAACTACACAGCACAGGCATGTGGAAAGGAGGGAGAAAATATTTAAGGCTACAGAGTTTAAACGGATAAACGTTAAAAGTTTGACTTCTAAAAACATGAAATAATAAACAACACTTTACTCAATCAATAACCGTAAGTTTTCAGCTTCAGATGTCCTCTCTTAATGTTAAAAACATAGTAACAGAAACAATTCCAATTTTCTGGACACGTACTGTACTTTCGAACACAAGCTGTCCCATTCCATTGCTTTCTCATTTTGTACAGCCAACAATAGTTATACGGCATTATAAACGTCTTTACTGAGTTAATATTGTAGTATTATTTATACAATGTTTCAAATTCTTAATTATTACTTAACTGCAAACAATGTATAGGATGGTCAGGAAATATTGTTACATTCCCTGTTTTATACATGGATATATATTTAATGTCTCTATCATTTCAGATGACTGACACTGGCTGATAACTCATATTTAAACATACAGTTTTATAAAGCATAAGCTTTTTCCGTCTTGTCAGTATTTTTCAACTCTATAATTGTCTGGTATCTTGATCACAATGCCATAGGTTCACAAGCCATTTTCACGGTACGAGAGATTGTGTTCCTGGCAAGCTATTCGAATGATGCTAGCAAGTAGTCATCCACATATCTAGGAATATGTCATTTACAAATTATCTGACAATGATGGCATAATGAACGGAAGCTCTATCCTTCTGGAACCAACAGTTGACTAGAAGATTCAGGTTTTGGAACTTTGATACAAATCATTTATGCAGTTTCAAGATGCTGATTAAAGACCGTCAAAAAAAGCTATCAATTAATGTCTGTTATAGTAAAAAGTGCACACTTGTACAAAACACATCGAGGGGAGGTAATGAGGCTTTCAAATCATCCTATACTGTTACAGTTTGAAACTTAAAATCTTATGCCGTGTAGTATGGTGATAACTGACAATTTATCAAGCTACACGGGTTATTAAAGTAATGAATTCAGTGGCAATAAAATATGTTGAGTATTTAAATAATGACTAGTAACAAAGACCAGCAAGTAAATTCATTTACAAGCAAGGATATAATATAATCCAATTTATACGATCTAATTGAGAGTAACGTGATCTTAAAAAACTAGAAAATTAAGCTATAGAATATTCCTATTGTTAAAATATTCATAATTAACTGTATAAAATATTCATAATTAATTCATAATTCATAATTGACCGAGTGTCGGTGAAAAGAAGAAAACTTATATTCAGTTATACAGGACGACGTAAAATTTTCAGAAATCTTTCACAAACATTACACGCTAAAGAATTTAAGAATGTGTTCATGCTTGAAATTTGAGCAAAAAAAATGTATAGTCCAGTTAGTTTTTATAACATAAAAACACTGTGATCTAATCTTTCAACTTTCAGGTTAAAAAGCAAAAGATTTTCTTTTGTCATAATAATATTTCTATTAATTCTGTTACATAACAGAAACTTAGAGCAATGGTACTCTAGATCTGCATGTCTTTTTCATTTTCTTTCTAAGCCTATTGCGTCCAGCTAATTACAGTAAGCTGTTATATATATATATATATATATATATTATATTATATATATATATATATATTATATATATATATATAACGATTACTCTCAGAATCTTAATGCGTTTCATTTTAAAACTTTCGCCATATCATGGTTATGAGTATAAATCATCAAAGAAGATTAGAAAAACGTAACTTAATTTTATTAATAAGAATTTAAATTTTTAAAAAATAACATAAAATTATAGCTGCTTGCCTACTTTTCTGCTCATATAATTAGTAAATATTTAGCTAATTACAATATTTTTTAATTTTAACTAACCTTTTCAAAAATCTGTATAGCGCAGAATTAAAAGCCTGCTCAGTTCTCTGAAATCATAGCTAATTTAACGATTTCTGCGATGTAATAAATCTGACATTCTAAAAGAAAAAAATGTAATAAACTCAGCAATGAAGCAACAAGGCAATTAATGATCCTTATATGTAAACTGCCAGATTGAGATATTGCATCTGCTATGTGATTAACGATGCTTATCTTGGATTCAAATATTTTTTGTGTTTAGTGGTAATTTCTGGGGCTGTTTCGGAATTAAAGGGTACGGAATATTTTTGGAATTAAAGAGTACTTCTTACGGTTATCAAAACCCAGCATTATTCATTTACTGACTAATGTTCTCTTATCTTCTTTTTTGAAAATGAAAGTTTATCCATAAAACTATGTCAACAATACACTTGATTTAATTTCGCAGTTTCATTATTCGTGTCACAGTCATTCAAACTGTGCACATAAAATGAAAAGTGCTAGCATACAAAAACAAAGCATGCTGAATTGGAGTAGGATAAGGATTTTCGATGATGTAATCTGGCACAGATTTTTTTTACTTTTCGACATATTATGGTACATTATGAGGGTGATTTTGTTATGCAATTTTAGGTAAAAACGTGTCACTTAAATAAACCTACTTCTCAGTTGTGATTTCATGCTCAAAAATTGTTGACTCGTATTTCCGTCACATTTTACGTTACGATAAGAAGAGAATTATTACTTTCAATCCAACTGAGAAATACCAATATTTTTCTCGGCAGCACGCTGAACATATTTTTCATTAATTCGAATTATAGTATGATAGACCATGGCAAATAAAACTTTTTCATTTTGATTACAAAAATGGTAATGAATTTTCTCAATTATTAATTACCACCTCCCTAAAAGAACACTTGGATGTTTAACTTGTTCCCGAATTTATATTCTAATATTGGTTAAGCCTTTTAAACATTTTTCAATTCACTTCTTATATTAATTTTAATTAAAACAGATTCAGCCTTTTAAAAAAAAAAGTTATCCTTTCTATGAGAATTAATTTTAATTAAAGTTAAGCTCAACGTAATATTTCAAACTAAATACGGCCTGGAAATATATCTAAGTAATTTTTTTAAATTAAAACTAGCCTAAAATAGTTATCATGAAAACGAAAAAATACGTAATGATCCAAATAATGAATCCAGCTAGCATAATTTCATACAAGTACTTAATACTTCTAACTACACATCCGATGATTTAAATGCATTTTTTATTTACACCAATCAGGTTAAAAATATGGAAAATATTCTTAAGAGCCTTTAAATTGCCTTTACATCGCTTGGTTTGTTAATCAGTAACAGAGAGATTAAATTTGAAAGTTAAATATATTACGCTGTACTGAATGGCAACGCGCCGACGCGTGGAAAATAGTTGCAAAACATTGAGTTTAAATAGCCGAGTTTGTTCATGAAAACTTAATGAATGACAACAAAAGAATGTTACCATTCCTCGCTTTTAAATCGTAGATTTCGCTAATAAAAACTAACATTCAAGACACATGAAAAAAGTTTTTTTCAAAAACCCCGTAAAGATGCTGTGGCAAACTTCAGACTGTAAACAAGCCACGATTGCATGGCACATCATCTCAATAAAATTGGCATCCTTCCATCTAGTAGTATATGCCAAATTTGTAATTCGGGCATCATGAATGCAGAGCATTCTTCTTATATACCCAGAACTAGATAAGGAGTCTCAGAAACGTGGTGAGATAAGTAAACTATACTGGAGCTTTAATGGAGTTCTAGTAAAGACTACATCTCTTACGTTTCTTTTCTTGTTTAAATTTTTAACTTTTTGCTTTTGTTCTCATGTTCATTTATTCTGATTCTACTTTAAACGTTTGTTCTTTTTTTATTATACATTGTTCTTGTGCGCTACTTGAGCTATTTTATATGTCTGGGTTGATCTTTCCAATAAAGCCATATGTAACGACAACATTGTGGGGTAAAAAATAAAAAATCGAATTTTAAAATTCGGACTTCGAGGTGTACATATTCCGGTGAAGGACTATATGTGTTCAAAAGTAGGTGGCTCAAGGTGTCACCCTTTTTTCCTCAATGCGAAGAGCATTCAAACATATATACATACAGATTCTTCATTATTTAACAGTGAAGATTAAAACTAAACTAATTTGAACTTTTCGTTCTGTTAAAATTGAATTTTATGAGCGTCTCTTGCATTCATTAACTAGCATTTTTGAATTTTGGAAATAAAAATTTTCTACGACACAACGCTTCTGCATCAACAGATTTTTTTTAAGTAATCTATTCGTGTCAGCCTACTTTAGTTAAGGTGGGATTTGAATTGGTTTATTTCATGCACCTTCATAAGGTGTTCTCTTCTATCGTAAAATAGATTGGTTGCTTTTATTTGATAAAACAAGAAAATAAATATATGAAATGTAAATGATAGAATGCAAAGGATAAAAACATTTTTCATTTCTATTAAAAAGAAAAAAAAGTTTTCCGCCACCTTTTGGAACTAAAATGATCAACATCAGGATATCGCTGATTATAAGAAAACTTTTACCGAAAGGTTCACGACTACTTAAAGAACGTAAATCTTAACTCCAGCTTCAATAGCTGTATGAAAAAGATTTAAATATACGGCTTTTAAAAATAGAATTTTGACGGTTTTTTTCCTCTATTAGTTCCGCAAAAAAACCTCAACGCTTTTATCTTCAGCAGATTACGCGTAATTTATAAAATTTTAAATGTACATTTAAAACAAATGAAATGTGTTTATGAGAATGAATGAATGCACTTCAGTAAGAAAATGACTATTTTATGAAAATACATCATATGGAGCTGTATTCTAAATTAGTACATACAAAGTCGAAAACGACATATAAACAGCATATCCAGATTAAATTGTTTTGCAGATGATATATTCCTAAAATTCTAGAAAACATTCCATAAAACACTACAGAACAAAAGAACAATTGAAAGAAGTACTAGAACGTCGCTAAGTTTAAAAATATAATCGGAGCTAATTAAAACCTAACTTTATAAATGGTATCGGGCTAAAATTAAATGTGCTACTGTTACAATTAAGATAATGTACTAGTAGTCGGTCACTTAAGGGCATTCAATTAGTTCTGGCTCATTTTCACGTTACACATGAGGAAACTACGAAAACTCCCATGCAGCCAGCCCGATAATTTCTTCTCTCCGTAGTCCTCACCAGAATGCAAATTAGTAGTAGAGTATTTAAGTCGAAGATTTGAAAGTTTTAGATAGAGCTTCTGGCAGCCTCGCTTGCATTTCAAACATCCTATCGCCAGCTCTGTCAAAGTATACTCCGGCTCTGAGGCATTTTGTTAGTCGACGATTAGCCGCAGGACAAGCGCTAATAAGTACTTAAGCCAGTTTATGCAGAGCATTTGCGTAGTCTCCAACTATGTTACCTGAAATTAACTTTATCTTATACTCGCAAGTGGCGGAGTTACATTCTGTACTACAACTGGTGCCTTCTATTAATTTATAAAGTTCAATAAAAAGCCTTTATCATTATTTTAACCTTCGCAAGCCTTTATCATCGTTACTTAGAATAGAGTGATAACTTGCTTGTCAATATGGAAGGGTGTGAAGGACATTGCTTTAAGCCTCTATACAAGCATTACCCTACAATTTTACCTCTCAACAGCTGGTTGAGCATCCAGCTTTAGGGAATTCTAGTATAATTTTTAATCATTGCCAGAATCCTTATTTTTTATTTATAACTAACTATTACAATAATTCACAAACAATGTTTTCAAATTGATACAAACAACTATTTTTTTTTTTTACTTTCATAATGTATGGTTGAATACTGGTTGAAATAATATATGATATTTGAAAAGTTAAGCCATATTTTTCCACATATATCGTCATTAAAATAACTGCTAAAATGTAGGCAAAGTAATAAAAACGCTAAACTGACAACGAAATAAAATATTTAATGAAAAACTTTCAGAACAGAATGAGTTGCAATCTTACTTTATCGATTATTTTTCTTTTAAGGCCAATCTTTCAGAGAATTCATTAGTTGCTCACTTTTTATTACAAACTGTGCTTGCAATACCACTGGAACAATTTTCGAAATGCTATAAGAAAAGTAACATTTTCCACGATAGCAAAAAAAAAAAAAAAAAAAAAAAAAAAAAAAAAATTATTATTCTTGTTAACTTTACCATTTACCATGTGTTAAAATGTTTTTTAGTTCTTAAATCACACACTATATTTGTGCACATTTCTTTACTCTCTTAATAATAATAATAGTACAAACTGTCCATTCTGTACTTCAGCCGTTTCCGGAATAGATTCCCATTAGTTTCATTCCCAAAATCGGATTGTCCCATTCTTCAGACAGAAAAACATTTGATGGAGAAAGATATGGATGAAACTTACGTCACTCTTTTTTCTTTCTTCTTTACTTCAATACCCTCCTTTTCCCTTGCAACTTTAATAGTTTGACTATATTCTCTTGTATGTTATTGAATTTCTTAAAGAGAAATCATACATTTCTCTCGTTTCCTATTTTCCTTTATCGTCAGCTTCCACTTCTCATCTAATAAAAACTCTGTTTATAGCAGATCATAT
Organism: Stegodyphus dumicola; assembly: GCF_044657685.1. Lineage (NCBI taxonomy): Eukaryota > Metazoa > Arthropoda > Arachnida > Araneae > Eresidae > Stegodyphus > Stegodyphus dumicola. Next base: position 107,722,674 of record NC_140770.1, read on the forward strand.
TATAATTAAGACACAATAACACGCTGAATAAATACTAATTCAGAAATCAAACAACAAAAATCAGCGTTATACCTACAAAAATTTCACAGGACTAGTTTCGATGGTTTTACCGAACCATCATCTTCAGCTGCAAAACCGCAAATGAACAAGATAGGAAATAATGATTAGATAAGATAAGAAAGCCTGAACAAGAATAAGCAAGTGGCGCCATCTGTTGGCGAAACCAGAACTAAAACATAATTTCTCTAAAAGCCGAAGGCAAATTTGGATTGGAATTAGGATCGTTAACTAGAACAGAAAGATTTTTATGAATGTGAAATGCCTCTAGAAAATCCAGTTCTCCAATGGAAGATGTTTTTTGAATAATTTTGGCAGCAGAAAAATTGAAAGTGTGATTTTCGGACCAGCAATGTTGAGCAACAGAAGACTTCTGTGTTTCCTTTTTTCTAACATATGCCTCATGTTCTTTGACGCGAAATTTCAAGGCTCTCTTAGTCTGGCCAATGTAAATCAAACCACACTGGCAAGGAATCCTATAAATACCCCAGGAATTCATATCTGGAATGGGGTCCTTGAGTATAGAAGTTGGAATTTTATTGATGGGAGAATAAACAACCCGAAAGTTAAATTTCTGCAAAATATGTGCAACTTTACAGCTAATTGATGGAAAGAAGGGAATAACAACAGAATTTTTATAATCTCCTAAAATAAGAGTGTGGCTTTTAGTGTGTTCAGATGAGAATTTTTTAACTGCTTGATTAATAATGTTGGGTGAAAAGCCCCTGTCAATAGCTATTGCTTTTAAATAATTTAGTTCTTCATCAAGGGCTAGTTTGGAGGAGCAAACTTCAAGAGCACGGAAAACATAGGAATAAAATGAAGCTAACTTTTGTTTAGTCGGATGACATGATTTAAAGTGTGGTGGAAGGCAAACCGATGAAGGTTTACGGTAAACTGTAATACTGAAGTTGGATGTGTTACGTGTGACCAGAATGTCGAGAAACGGAAGAGAATTGCAAGTCTCAAGTTCAAAAGTGAACTGAATAGCAGGATCAATAGAATTCATTGTTGAAAGAACTTTATTTAAATCATCTTTATTACCTTCAAACAGGGTAAAAGTATCGTCTACGTAGCGGAACCATGCCGGGAAGTTTAAAGTTTCAAACAATTTTGATTCATAATAATGCATGTAGATATCAGCCAGGATGGGACTGAGGGGGCTTCCCATGGCTAATCCCTCAGTTTGCTTGTAATATTTATTTTGGAAAACAAAATGTGTTTGTTTCAAACAGAGTTGAGTGAGAGAAATTAGCTCCTCAATTTCGATGCAAGAGAAATGAAATTCGCGAAGTCTGGTTTCTAGACATCTTAATGCACCCTCCACTGGGACATTGGTGAATAATGATTTTACATCAAAAGAAACCATGAGTAAATTACTAGGAGAAATGTTTTTAACCTTTTTTACAAACTCTATTGAATTTTTTATGGTGTAAATGTTATTGTCTAATAGAGTGGAAAATCTAGAAACTAAATATTTAGCTAAAGGATACGAGGCAGTACCTAAATTTGATACAATAGGGCGGAAAGGAATACCACTTTTATGAATTTTGGGAAGAGCATATAATCTGGCACAATTCGCAACAGATGGGATAAGCGAATGTTTTAAGTTGCTTGAAATGATTTGCGAAGATTTGAATTCTCTCTTGTTCTTCTGAAAGACTAACATTAGAAATATTAACTATTGGCTTGATGTTTACAATGGGAAGATTTTTTGAACTACTTGAACTGGAAGACTGTAAAAGAACCAGTCTTCCAGTTCAAATAGTTCAAAAAATCTTCCCATTGTAAACATCAAGCCAATAGTTAATATTTCTAATGTTAGTCTTTCAGAAGAACAAGAGAGAATTCTAAAATATAATTTTAACTTCTCACAAACCTGTAAACCCTCGATTCCAAAGATTTTGGCTCCTATCGAAAAGCTTTCAAGTTCAGTAAAGTTTCAGATTCACAGAAAGAAATGATTAGGCATCTTATCGCTCATAATGTGAAATTCAATAATAAACCTTTGAAACCAAATCTAACTGCGAGAGAAAGAGCTACAATGCGCGAAATTCATTCTAACCCGGATATTATCATTTCAAAGGCCGACAAAGGTGGCCAGATAGTCGTCATGGATAAGAACACTTACGTCGATGGTGTCACTAAACTCTTAAACGAAGGACCATATAATCCGATCCCTAAAGATCCTTCACCTTCGGACTTATCCAAAATAAAAACTGCTATCAAATCTTCGCAAATCATTTCAAGCAACTTAAAACATTCGCTTATCCTATCTGTTGCGAATTGTGCCAGATTATATGCTCTTCCCAAAATCCATAAAAGTGGTATTCCTTTCCGCCCTACTGTATCAAATTTAGGTACTGCCTCGTATCCTTTAGCTAAATATTTAGTTTCTAGATTTTCCACTCTATTAGACAATAACATTTACACCATAAAAAATTCAATAGAGTTTGTAAAAAAAGGTTAAAAACATTTCTCCTAGTAATTTACTCATGGTTTCTTTTGATGTAAAATCATTATTCACCAATGTCCCAGTGGAGGGTGCATTAAGATGTCTAGAAACCAGACTTCGCGAATTTCATTTCTCTTGCATCGAAATTGAGGAGCTAATTTCTCTCACTCAACTCTGTTTGAAACAAACACATTTTGTTTTCCAAAATAAATATTACAAGCAAACTGAGGGATTAGCCATGGGAAGCCCCCTCAGTCCCATCCTGGCTGATATCTACATGCATTATTATGAATCAAAATTGTTTGAAACTTTAAACTTCCCGGCATGGTTCCGCTACGTAGACGATACTTTTACCCTGTTTGAAGGTAATAAAGATGATTTAAATAAAGTTCTTTCAACAATGAATTCTATTGATCCTGCTATTCAGTTCACTTTTGAACTTGAGACTTGCAATTCTCTTCCGTTTCTCGACATTCTGGTCACACGTAACACATCCAACTTCAGTACTACAGTTTACCGTAAACCTTCATCGGTTTGCCTTCCACCACACTTTAAATCATGTCATCCGACTAAACAAAAGTTAGCTTCATTTTATTCCTATGTTTTCCGTGCTCTTGAAGTTTGCTCCTCCAAACTAGCCCTTGATGAAGAACTAAATTATTTAAAAGCAATAGCTATTGACAGGGGCTTTTCACCCAACATTATTAATCAAGCAGTTAAAAAATTCTCATCTGAATACACTAAAAGCCACACTCTTATTTTAGGAGATTATAAAAATTCTGTTGGCATTCCCTTCTTTCCATCAATTAGCTATAAAGTTGCACATATTTTGCAGAAATTTAACTTTCGGGTTGTTTATTCTCCCATCAATAAAATTCCAACTTCTATACTCAAGGACCCCATTCCAGATATGAATTCCTGGGGTATTTATAGGATTCCTTGCCAGTGTGGTTTGATTTACATTGGCCAGACTAAGAGAGCCTTGAAATTTCGCGTCAAAGAACATGAGGCATATGTTAGAAAAAAGGAAACACAGAAGTCTTCTGTTGCTCAACATTGCTGGTCCGAAAATCACACTTTCAATTTTTCTGCTGCCAAAATTATTCAAAAAACATCTTCCATTGGAGAACTGGATTTTCTAGAGGCATTTCACATTCATAAAAATCTTTCTGTTCTAGTTAACGATCCTAATTCCAATCCAAATTTGCCTTCGGCTTTTAGAGAAATTATGTTTTAGTTCTGGTTTCGCCAACAGATGGCGCCACTTGCTTATTCTTGTTCAGGCTTTCTTATCTTATCTAATCATTATTTCCTATCTTGTTCATTTGCGGTTTTGCAGCTGAAGATGATGGTTCGGTAAAACCATCGAAACTAGTCCTGTGAAAATTTTGCAAATTTACGCTGATTTTTGTTGTTTGACTTCTGAATTAGTATTTATTCGGCGTGTTATTGTGTCTTAGATCATATTATGTTAGATGGTCCAGCAATGACAATATTTAATGATACAGGATGCAGAGCAATCCGAACAGACTCTCTTCTTGCATAGCTGATTCGCTCTAACTGATTGAAAATTTTCGTAACATTTTCGCTCAACAAGATCATTTCTGTAGAAATGTAGAATAAAAATACATTTAATAATCTCATAGAATCAGTTCTTCACAATTTTAATGCAAACCATAGTTATTGGTGGAAGTTCGCCAGCTGCACTGTTTAATAATCCGGCCCTCAGATTAAAATTTTCATGAACTCTTAGAAAGATAAACACTTTTTGCTCTTCTTTCAGCGGGAGTTTTCACTCATTTGGAATTTAACACAAAAGCAGTCTCATTAGAAATGAAAAATATTTATGAATTACATAACGCATCTTTACGTTTGTTGCATTATTTATAAGTACTAATCCCTAAAAACCGATAGTTGGGTAAATAATAATACAATAATACCTTTTTGGGATATTCCTTTTGGCTGTAGTTAAATATCTGAATGACCTTTTAAAAATGTTTCAGATTATTTTCTCCCTAGAATATTACCTTCTACTAAGAACTCGATTTTTTTTAATCAGTTTTCTATACTATGTTTAAATATTTCTTTTGAAACAGGAAATATAGCATTGGATACGTTTTACCATACATTATTCTATTTTTTTTTTATTTATTGTCTTAAGAAAGTATTTCAACAAGACTAAATCTTAGCTATCCTCGTAATGAGCCACCAGTGTATCATGATGCCCTCTAATGGAAACAAATATGGTTCAATATCCATGGTAAAAAATTATTTAGTTTTTCTTTTTACATTATGCAGTAAAAAACTTGCAAATTATAGTCAACATGTAAAGATTTATATATAGAAAGAGAGAGTATAAGAGCATAATAGACGCTAATTTAAACAAGGAAATTATATATAATATACGACTTTTTTATCAGAGTATTGTGTTCTAGATTCTCTGTTATCAGTAAGACTTCAAAGAATGCACGATCCAAACACATTGAATGATTATGAAGGGCCTGAGGAGTGGAAAAGAAAGTGGCAGTCCAAACCATTTGGGTGCTGAGGTGACCAACAACGACATCGTGACCAAACTGAGATACCACTAAAGATAATTGGTGGATTCGAACTTTGATGTGGAGACCGGCTTCTAGGAAGGTCAAGCTGAACATGGACTGCTGAGTAGCAATTGCATTTAAAATGTAGGGAAGAGAAGATCTGAGAGTAAACTAAAATAGGTATAAAAATGTTCTGGCAACCATTGTCAAGATCTGAACTGAAGAAGTGTTTGCAGGAAGACTATAAATGTCCCAGCAGGACTGCTGTACCAACACACACATCCAAGAAAACTCAGGAGTGATTCGAGGATAATACTTTGACCATTTTATTCTGCGAACTCTAATTTTCCTAACTACAATCCTCTTCATATTATGTTAGGGGTAACAGTGAAAACGTTTAGAAATATTTTTTCCTTTCCCAAAGTTATTTCTGCTTGTGCAGTCTGTGTAATGATTAAGGATTAACACAAACAGCATATAATCAAAATTAAAGGACCCCAATTATCTAGAAATAATGCTGAAATAAAATTTTACACCTTATGTAAAGTGTTCAAACAGTTATCTTAAATACGTGGTCTGTAACTTCATATGGTCATGAATATAATTCATTCTTAAGCAGCTTTGAACTTTACATTGATTTATAATGGGATTTTAATGAAAACGTATTGAAAATAAAGCATATTAAATATGCTTTTATTTTAAATATACAGTATACGGTTGCATTTCGTTTTTTCGTATCCATCTCTCGAATGGTCTCTATGACTCAGCAAGGAAGCCTAATTTTTTCTGCCAGCAACAAGCTGATTTTAAATGGAATATTGTCGAAGATGTCGATAGACATGAAAATTTCCAAAAGAACAGAATGAATTCCAAAAGAATAGAATGAATGTTTAATCATAAGTTGAATCAGGGACTTTCGAGAATAATTAAAAAAAAAAAGGCAAAAATACTGATCCACTTAATCAGCAAATCAATATGTTGCTCAATTCAGTTCATTCACTCCTGTCAAAACATGTATTAACACTTCTAAAAAAAAGTTTAACACATTATGAAGGCAGACTGATATGAACTTTACGGAATGTCAATAGCGTTTCTGAAAAATTCAGAAATGTTCTTCGTGGAGATTTAACCTTAGCACTGTGCAGTTAATACATGTGCAGAATGATTTTTAAGTCCTTCTATTCAGGCTGTTTCCGAAAAGCATGCATTTATGCATCATGCACCTTTGCAGTTGCGTAACGCAGTGCTAATGCGTACGTCACATAATTATCAATAGGTTAACGTTAATTAAGCAATCAGCGGCAGGAAAATTCACCACATGTTTAGGCTGAGTTCAGAATATGCAACACCTATAAGTAAATTCGATCGTTTAAAAAAAAATAATAAAGTTGCACGGATTTACTTTTCGGAAGTTATTTAAAAGTCTTACAGCGGTTATAGTTGGCCCTCCAAAATAACCCAGGAGAGTCATTTTTACATGAAAACACTCATGTCCACTGACATTAAAATGGGGTCGAACTACCAGCGTTCAATGGTTGTATCCACTTGGCCACTGGTAATCCTATTTAGGTAGAATAAAATGCATTTTGTATGGTATTTGCCATCATACGACAATACTAAATATTGACTAAAAATATGTTCACAAAGTTTGTAATCATTTTACATATGTTATGTTTACATGTAATTTGTAACAGTATGTTTCAGTGTATTTTTTTTTCTTATTGCTAAATTAATTCTAGACATAACCTGATATCTTCCTATTAAAAAAAGTACTTTTAATATATCAGTATGTATTTAAATAATATCTATACATAACAGTGAGGTATCGTACCACTTGTATAAGTAAGTCCATCCGTTTCGTGCTTTCTATACATTCAACAAGTTATATAATATTATATTGACTTTCGTATCTATTAAGGTTATTATGTGTTCATTAAATGCTCAAAACTTTTCTGCATGACGAATGGAATAGATATTTTAATTTTTAGCCTAATTGATCTTCACTTCCGACCTAGTGCGTAACCTCTGTGAAAAAGCAATAAATGACTCAGACTAATACCCTTTATTTATGAGTTTCCAAATATAAAAAGGATAATTTTGATGAAAGATCAGAGTTTCGAATCTATTCTTTACAATGAACAAGGGCAGAAACTATCGAATATTCGCCGAACAATAAAATGGGCAGGACATTTTGACAATTTGCATGTGAACAAGCGTGTTTGAGAAAAATACCGAGAGAATTATGGCAGAACAATATTTCCAATATTGGTGAAGCAGAACCGGTTTTTTATGAACTAAGTATATATTTGAATTCCATTCAAATAAGAGAAAGATAAAACATTATTCCCTAGTACTATGCGACAAGGACCAAAGCAAAAATTAAACTAAGTAACATAAAGTAAATTTTAGATACGTGAAGAGAATGGTAATGTAATTGAAAGAACTATTATCAACATTGCGAATTCAAGTGAAACATTTCTGAGTATTTCTAAAACATCATGATGTTTTAACTGTTTCATTTTTTAAGATTGTAAGGATCTTAAGTTTTACTAACGTTTATTTTATTTTAAATCTTTACTATCACTTCTTATTTTCTACTTCCGGCCAGAATTATAAGCGTGAAGGAGTTTATGCAAAGTTGTCTGGCGAACGCCAAGTATTTAAGTGTGGCCTTTTTGCCAAGCAGAAGAGAGGAAGCCGTGAGTTCGAAGCAGGCCGCTTACCTTAGAAGTTACGCAGTTGCTACTTTGCCTTCCAGGCCAGAGGTTTTAATCCTCTTGATAAATTAAACGTATTGTAGTGTTCACAGTCTCTGTGCTACATACGCTTCCTGTTATTATAAGGCCAATCTTATTCTAAAGTTAAATTAGAGTTTAGTTTTATTTTGATATCTTTTAAGTTAGACCCCGAGTGGAGGGTCATTGTATTCCGAAGTACGGAAGTCATTGTATATAAAGAAAAAAATAAAGGGTTTTGTATACCCTTCGTCTGTATCCTGTCCACTTACTACAATTAGTGAACATAGCTTTAGTAAGCTCTCTGTTCTAGTCAGGTCATTGTATGTTTCCGAAGAAAGTTAGAAGAAACATTGAACCTGATAGTGGCGCCCGACGAAGAATAACCATGGCCGAGTTTCAAGAAGAACCTGTGCTGCCTGCAGAAACAGCTCAGAGTCCAGAAATGCCAGCTGCCGCTCTGGAAGGATTTGGGTACATCGTCCAGACCATGCGCGCTTCGATGAAACCAGAAGCAACGTTTAATGGAAACTCATAGGTAACCAGTTTTTTGGAAAAATTGGATGACCACTTCATGCTCTACCCCGTGCACGAGTTTCAAAAAGTTACCTTAGCTACCAGCGCTTTGAGGAGCCAAGCGCTTAATTGGTTCAAATGTATAGGCAGAAGTCTCTTGGGTCAAGCAGGAAGTCCCACCTATACTTACAAAATTTCAAGACTGCCCTAGTAAAAGCCTTCCCTGTTGTAAGGGATCGTGCGAAATTAGAAACAGAACTTTTCAGTATATATCAACAAAGAATGGAAAACCTCTCCAGGTTTATTTTAAGAAAAATTCACGTTTTCAAGCTCTTGTATGGAAACCGTCCGGATCCTGAAATAATTCAAGTGATTTTGCCGAGGTTACTACCCCAAGTGCAAGACTTTATTGAATTGAGAAATCCGACTACACTGGAAAAATTATTTGAGCTAGCAATCCAGTTTGAAAGTAGAAGAACGGCGGACGTCGAAAGAAGACGCCAATATCAACAGCGAAACCAATTTGGTACGCCAAGACTACAGCAAACTCAAGCACATGGCTACGGAGAAAAAGCGAATCAGTGGGCAAGGAAACCCGAGCATTCAAAAACAGCCGGCGAACGTCGACAGTTCAATAGCAACCCAGGAAAAAAGTCTCAAGGCCAGTGGAGAAAGAAGGAAAGCACCGAAAGGAAAAATAATTTAAACTAAAACGGATTTCTGCTGACGAGAGGGTGCGGAAATCCGAAGGCCACGAAAACCCCTCTTCCTACAAGTTAAATACAGTAATGGTGAAAAATTTAACTCTTCCGAAGATTGAAGTCTTGGTAAATAATATCCCGGCCACCGCACTCCTGGATACCGGCGCGCAGTGTTCCTGTGTGGCAGAAGTCTTTTTTAGAAAGTATTTTCGCAAATACCGCATATATAATGCGGATAATACAACAGTATTAGCGGCGCAAGGAGAACAATGTAAGTGCGTAGGTAAAGTACCTTTGTACATCCGTATCAAGGACGAACAAGTAAAGGTGATGTTTTTTATAGTAAAGAATTTGCAAGCACACTTAATACTAGGAATAGACTTTCTTTCAGACGCACAAGCTACACTGGATTTTAATGAAGCGTCTCTTAAGCTGACGATGAAGCCAGTGCGTGTAGAAAAGGTTGAACCGCCAAGGGTAAATCTCGACCACCTGCCTAATGACGAGCAAGATAGAATCCGACAAGTGGTAAGTGAATTTGCTTCCTTATTTAGTGATATTCCAGGATTTACCCAGGTTACTAACCATAGTATTGACACCGGAGATGCATTGCCGGTTCGTCAAAAACCATACCGGTATGATAAGAATAAGGAAAAAATTATAGAATGGCATATTACCGATATGCTACGTAAAAAGATCGTAACGCCTATCTCAAGTAGTTATGCTAGTCCGGTGGTTTTATGTAAGAAAAATAATGATTATCCTTTGGAACATCCAAAAAGGTGGAGATTCGCTATTGATTACCGTAAATTAAATTCCATAACGAAATATCCGGTATATCCGTTACCGATTATAGAAGAAATTTTAAGGAACATAAAATCAACCAAATTTATGACAACTTTAGACTTAACGAATGGTTATTTTCAAATAGGGATCAGGCCTGAGGACGTGCCTAAGACTGCTTTTATAACCAAGTCTGGCACTTATGCATTTTTGCGAATGCCGTTTGGCCTTTCAGGCGCCCCAGCAACATTTCAGCGATGCATGGACATTGTGTTAAGACCTGTTCTCGGAAAGTCCACATTTATCTATTTAGACGATATCATTATTACTAGTGATAATCTAGACCAACATGTACAGGATTTAAGACAGGTGTTTTCTTTATTAAATGAGGCCGGTCTAAAAGTTAATGTCGAAAAATGCAAATTTGCAGCCCCTGAATTAAAATATTTAGGTTACAAAATATCGCAAAAAGGGATCGAGACAGATGAATCAAAAATAATCGCTGTACAAAAGTATCCGACTCCAAACACGGCAAAGAAGCTCTCTTCTTTTCTAGGACTTTGTTCATATTATAGGTCCTTTATAAAAGATTTTGCGGCTATCGCTGAGCCATTGTTAAAATTAAAAAGGAAAAAGGCAAGATTCTCGTGGACGGCCGAAGCCAATAGTGCTTTCGAAAAATTAAAACAAGCATTAACGCAAGCCCCTGTGTTGAAATTTCCTGAAAAGGATGAAAATTTAGAAATTTCAGCGGATGCTTCGGATTATGCGGTAGGAGCGGTACTTTCGCAAAATCAGCAGCCAGTAGCATTTTTTAGCCGAACTTTAAATCAAACACAAAGAAACTATTCCGCGACCGAGAGAGAGGCACTTGCAGTTCTGTTAGCAGTGCAAAAGTTCCGAGTCTATTTTGGAAAGGCGCCGATAACAGTATATTCTGATCATGCGGCGGTAACTAGATTGTACTCTGGAAAAAATTTATCCCCAAGGTTAATAAGATGGGCACTCAAGCTGCAAGAATATAATCTGGTAATCAAGCATACCCCCGGAAAGGAAAATATCGTAGCAGATGCCCTGTCACGAATTAAATTAGACGAACAGGGTAATACCGTAAAAGTTGCAATGCTGACAGCGTGTACAATAAATTCCCGAGAAACTGTAATAACCGAACTGGGTAAGGATCCTGAGTTTGGAAGTATTTATGAGTATTTGAAGGATCCTGAAAATTTTAGCCACCAAGATATTGTGGCGATAAGAAATAGGGCGGCCCATTACGAACTAATAGATAATCTATTATTTTATACAAAAACTACGAATTCCAACAACGAATTTCGACCTGTTATCCCAGCTAGTCTTAGATTAAATATCCTGCAAGAGCTCCATGACAGCCCTTTAGCTTCTCATGCTGGTATTCGAAAAACTACTCAACGCGTACGCGAGGCAGTCTACTTTCCTGAACTGCAAAAGTTAACAAGGGCGTATGTCCAGTCCTGCCCAACATGTCAAGCCGTTAATTATATTAATTTCCGCCCGGCCGGGTTTCTAAATAGTATTAAATCCGAATTTCCAAATGAAATAATCGGCATCGATTTATTGGGCCCTTTCCCAAAAAGTCAGTTAAACAAAAGTCGCTATCTCCTTGTTATAGTTGATCATTTTAGTAAATGGACCGAAATTGTTCCCTTAAAACGAGCCTCCGCGAAATTAGTTACCGATTCTATTTTAAATAAATATATTTTAAAATACGGGGCGCCCCTAAAAGTTATATCGGATAATGGTCCTCAATTTGTAAGTAATATATTTGAAGACATGTGCCAAAAACTGGGCATACGTCATTTAAAAATGGTCCCGTATCGGCCGCAATCAAATATAGCGGAACGGGTCAACAGAAATATAGTGAAAATTATCCGTAGTTATGTTAAAAATTTTCATAAAAGCTGGGATAACTATGTCAATGAATTTGCTTTCGCCCTTAGGACCGCAAAACATGATACAACGGGCAAAACTCCTGCTGAGTTATTTCTAGGCAGAAAGATTATAACACCGTTAGATAAATTATTTTATGTGCAACAAAGAGCCCCAGAATTTAAAATGGGTGATATAGAAAAACTAATTAAGGAAGCAAAGAAGAATACGGAAGTAGCACAAAGAAAACAGAAGCTCTATTATGATTTGAAACGACGGGGAGTAACTTATAAAGTAGGGGATGAAGTACTAAAAATTAAGCATTCACTTTCTTCAGCACCAGAAGATAAAACTGCCAAATTTTTCCCACGCTTTGAAGGACCATATGTTATAGAAAAAATAACTCACGCTGTTGTAGTATTAAAGGCAAGAAATGGCGAAACCTGTTCCGCAAACATTGACCAGATAAAACCATTCTATGACCGTAATAAAATGCAAATCTTTTCAGATCTTTTGCAGGATCCGGTACGGCAGACACCGCAGGTACAAGTTCCAGAGGTGGGAAAACGACAAGTACAAGGGCAAGCCAATGAGAGACAGAAGCAAGTGAAAAGAAAATTGCCCCGCGGAAAAATTGAAGGTACAAAGAAAAAGAAGTCGTTCCACCGTCCAAAAAACAGAGTTCACGAACACCCCCAGAATGAAGAAGGGAGAAGGACGACGTATGTGGAAAAGACCGGGAGAAAGGACGGCAACTATAACCCGGCTGTGAAACGGAAGATTGACTCATCCGACAGAACTCTCCGCAGCAAAAGTCGCCGAACTGCGGAAGGGCCATCAGCGGCGGAGGAAAAAGTACAAGAAAAATTTGAACGGCCAACAACGAGGTCCAAGCAGGATCACGACAGAAGTTTCCCGGTTCCACCAAGACCAGCTGCCTTCAAACGGCCAAGACCACAAGCAGAGGACAGAAGGAAGATGTTCAAGGGTGGCCGTAGTGGTGAAAAACGGAAGCTTCCAGAGGAAAGCACTGAAGGGCGAGCCCGTACAAGAAGGAGGATCAACCAAGCTACGGTTTGCAGCACCTTTAAAGACTGGGCCCAGAAAAGGATGTCTGAATATTACAAAGATAAGTAAAATTTTGTGTTACTTTACAAACTTAAGTTAATCTTTCATTCTTACTGCAAGTGGCAGATTTGAAGAAGTTTTACCTCATGCGAGGTCTACCTTTATCGCCAAAAGGGCGAGAAATGAGTTGTGACCGATTTTCTTATTATGTTTTTCAATTACTCGCGCGTAAAACTAAAGTTGATGTATAATAGCGTTGTCTAAAGACTTAAATATTGTAAAAAGTTATTGTATAAATTTTATTTAAAACATTCTAACAAGAAAGAAGTTTTAGTCTGAAAGACTTTTTGAAATGTAGTATTATTTCAATGTAGAAAGAATTGGCACTTGCTTTGAAAAGAATAGAAGTTAACAATGTACTACTAATGTATGTTTTCAAATGTGTAAAATTAACGGCATCTTGATATGTTCTTGTATACATGTGAACTGTTATTTTGAATGTTTAGAAATAACGTGATATGGTAAAAGTGAAAGTAATGTTAAAAAATTTGTTATTCGTGTGACTGTAAAGATTAAATCATGGTGAATATGTGTTAAAGGTTGAATGATGTAGTTAGGCTCTCTGACGCTACACTTTAGAGTTAGCCACTTTCAGAATAGTACCTCAGGGTCTAGAGTTGAAATTAGGGTGTGTTAAGAGGTCTCGTATGTTGAATTTTAACACGTTAGTGTTTTGATTGTAGGAGGAAGTGTTGAACACATAGACAGAAACACATTCGTGTTTGGTGTTTTTACAACACATGTCAGAGAGCACGGGGAGAGATAATTAAAATAGTCATGAATGAAATAAGAATGTTAAGAAAAGTATATTCTATATGTTATTTGCAATGTCATTCTGTAACATTTCATTAAACTAGTTTTCCTTCCAGATCTCTGGAAGGAACCAGAATTGAATAAAGCTCCTGTTTTGATGCAGTACAGATGAAAAAGAAAAAAGATTGTTGTATATTCCGGGAGCTGCTATTGTAACAAATTTCTTTCTTTTAAAATTTTCTAGTTTCTAGCTAAGTTATGTTTGTAAAAGTTTGGCCTCGCGTTAGTTTCTAGAGCTAAAAGTTTTCAACAAGGTCGTTTTAGACCTCAGTTTCAAACTAATTAACTCTGGCGGGAAGTATGTAAGGATCTTAAGTTTTACTAACGTTTATTTTATTTTAAATCTTTACTATCACTTCTTATTTTCTACTTCCGGCCAGAATTATAAGCGTGAAGGAGTTTATGCAAAGTTGTCTGGCGAACGCCAAGTATTTAAGTGTGGCCTTTTTGCCAAGCAGAAGAGAGGAAGCCGTGAGTTCGAAGCAGGCCGCTTACCTTAGAAGTTACGCAGTTGCTACTTTGCCTTCCAGGCCAGAGGTTTTAATCCTCTTGATAAATTAAACGTATTGTAGTGTTCACAGTCTCTGTGCTACATACGCTTCCTGTTATTATAAGGCCAATCTTATTCTAAAGTTAAATTAGAGTTTAGTTTTATTTTGATATCTTTTAAGTTAGACCCCGAGTGGAGGGTCATTGTATTCCGAAGTACGGAAGTCATTGTATATAAAGAAAAAAATAAAGGGTTTTGTATACCCTTCGTCTGTATCCTGTCCACTTACTACAATTAGTGAACATAGCTTTAGTAAGCTCTCTGTTCTAGTCAGGTCATTGTATGTTTCCGAAGAAAGTTAGAAGAAACATTGAACCTGATAAGATGACTGTGCTCCACTTCAGAGAATATTATGGTCTTCTGTCGAACTGGTCTTACAGAGGTCATGTTCAATATCCATGTATATTTATGTTTTCGGAATTATCGGTTACTTCCTGAAGTGTTCATCTTATGGAGATGGTAGCTATGAAACGCTGACTGTAAAAAGAATTAAGTTGTAGAGACATTAGTTTTTTTTTTTTTTTTTTTTTTTTTTTTTGAAGCAAGAGAGATTGAAAAATTAGCAATCGCCTTCGCCGGGAATAGAACAACGGACCTCTGAAATACCGGCTCAGTGTGCTGACGACTACACCACGAAGGCACGCTAGGAAGGCGGGAGAACTACCTTATAAAGTAAATGTTTGAACAAATGTTTTGTTTATGATCGCATTTCTTCTGCCTCTCATATGCCAATCTTATGAAAATTAATAATTAAGGCAAAATACGTGATAAGTTACGTCTAAAAAAAGAGCATCAAAAAACATTTTAATAAAACAATTCTCATATTTACGCCACACGTAGAAAATAAATTAAAATGCTCATGCGAATAACCATTATCACTAAGAATTGAGGCCAGGAAGATGAGAAATCGGTATTCAGTAATTTTAACCACTCGGCTATAAGTAAACTTAATTATAATGTAAGAAGTTTCGCGTGAAATGGAAACTATTATTTCTTCTTACTAACAAGCAAACAGTAAATCAATCTATCATCATGCAGAAACAAAGTAAACCTTTTCATGTTTTTTCGGAAGACGACTACTTCCGAAAGTGATCACACTTCCGAGAACAAAACTAAATTAACGGTAATGAACATTACCTTTTTAAAGGAACCATCTCCACAGAAGATTAAATTTTGGAGTCTAAACGATTGTTGTTTAAAGACGATTGTCTGAAATTAGATAGGCACAAGGAAAAAAGCAAACAAACCTCTATGTGAGGAGACATACTAATTATCTCCGAAAGACGGGCTATCCCCCAACTCACCCCCCCCCGAAAAAAAGGAATCTGATAATTAATTGGTATCGAATGTGGTGACTAGAAAACTACAACTGTTTTTTACAATAGTAAGAAATAAGTTATACTGAATGCAAATGAGGATTAATGGATGATTAACAAATTAATGAACATGGGTTATTGATCTCGGTGATTAATGGGCATGGGTTATTCATCGATTTATCTTATGGACAAAGCATATTTTATGCTAACTTAAGAAAAGGACTATTCTGCAAAAGGCGTACCGAAATTTAATGACTGAATTAGTAGTGTCACATTATATTTACAAAACAACAGTACGATGACGCGGATTAGGCTAATTACGCAGATAAAATCAACTCTGGAAAAGCCCATACGTAGGTAATTATATGAAGTCATTACCTAGAAGAGTATTTTTATGAAAAAAGAAATGCAAAATCAATCAAAATTAACTTAACAAGACTCCCATGCCAGAATACATGGCGATTATCCAAGATTTTCAAGCGAGAATTTGAAGCACAGTAACTTCTTTCCACCAGGAATTAAAAGCCAATATTTCCTACGAATCACTAAAAATAATTATCAAGACTGAATGACCTATATGCACAAAATTTTATCTTAATTTGTATAAAATAATTATAAAAAAGTCTTTTAAATCCTCTGCGAAGGGCATGCTCCCGTATCATACAGAATTGCATAATTTTCCCTACACTGAAATAATATAAAGAAGTTTCGCAGTGAAATGAAATAGGTCATTGGCCCATAAGAAAGTGAGTCATCAGTTCGATACGTTATGAACTTTCCCGCGTTTGCTTCGAGTACCTTGGTGACATACCAAGTAACCGACATTCTCATTTCTGAGGGGAAAACCGTATATGAATTATTATCCTTTCTTCCGTGTAATTCTCCTGTAAATGGCTATGTGGCAGAGCAAACAGAATTGCGTCAGGGATACTGGCCATTGCTAGAGTCAAATGCTATTAAGTCAAACAGAAAAGTTAACAATGGAAAGAGTACTGACAACTTTAAATTCACAATTAGAGCTAATCTGCAATGAAAATTTTAAACATATTTGTATTTAGTTTAAGCACTTAAGTTACATTTAATTAAATTGATCGCAAATTTATAATATAATATACTTTTAATGTTCGATTTAGTCATGGCGTAAGTGTTTTATTTAGTTTTATGAGTTTTTTTAAGTGTATCCTATATATGTATTTATGTTATGCATATAGTACCTACATCCTATTGTCATACGTATATTATTGGACATTATTCTGTAAACACAAAAAACTATTGAATATGAGAAGAATCTCTACCACCTCCATACTTATGCATATCAAAACTGAATTGGTTGTTAATATAACACCTGACATAATGTCCTTAAGGGCCCTGCGGGAGGCGCTGGTGTCTCCAGGTAAAGGAAGAAGCGAGATAAATATCTGCTACACCTGCTAGACATTAGGTATGTCACCTCCACCTGTTACCTGTACGTAACGTCCTATATTATTAGGTATCTCAATACAGGAAAATTCTTGCCCAGTATATAACCATGAGGATTTTTCAGATTACTTTATAAGGCATTTTCTCCCTTCTTTCCGCATGCCTTCGTGTTGTAACTCGAAGCACCCTCGACGAGCATTCTGGATACCCGGTGTTCAAATCCCGGCGAGGGCATAGCACATTTTTCACGTTTCTGCATCGATATAACCTTATCCCTTTACAGTGGCGCTCGAAATAAAAGGCGGCGAAAGATTAATTCATCACCAGGATTTGGCGATTGGATCGTCCTTTAAAAGGGGGAGTATATAAGGCCTGTTTTTTTCTCCTTTCCGCATGCCTTCGTGGTTAATTAGAAGCCCACTCGACGCGTTTTCGGGAGGTCCGGAGTTCGAAACTCGAGAAAGCCACTGCACATTTCACAGGTTCCTGCATTGATATAATCTAGTGATTCTACAATTTATTAAAATTCTTCCCAAATATGTTCCTTTTCTGCAGTAGAATAGCATTCAGTAACAGGGCTCTATTTAGTGGCCAAGTTGCTAAAAAATGACACGCTTCGGTGTATCTTCACCAGCCCGACTCAAACTACTGTACATCTATTTTCTTTCTTTTTGGAAATCGGAGGGGTTGATTCTGATTACAGATTGAATACGTGGATCAACATTAACTTTCTACGCAGCAGGAATAATCAATTATGCCTAGGCCGAGATTCGAACCACAAATCCTCCAGTAGTTAGCTGGAGGTATTATTTCTTACACCATGAGAGCACACACAAAGGAATGCTATAATTCCTTATAAACTTAACATTACGGATTGCATAACGGCATTAGTAAATTAGTTATATATAATACCTACAATGTATATCAGTTTCTCCAAGAAACTTGCGATTCATTACCGCGCTGCAACGGCACTATAATCAAAAACATCCATGCCCCATTTAATCTTGAAACTAACAATATATGAATCGGTCAGATATTACTGACATTAGCAAGTTAACAACATAATATCAGCTATAATAGATTGCAATTTTAAGAAAGGTAAAAGAGTTTCGATAGTAAATTTCTTTGGGCATTTAGAGAACATGTAAAATGTGTAAAAACTTATGGAACATACCAATGGAAATAGCTAAAAAATTACTATTCCTTGCTCTACGGGTAAATCCTTTTCAATAACCACAACATTACGCGGAAGCATTATTTGAATTGAAATGACTGGCCTTTCAATTAAGATTTCGTTTCCTGAAACGTATTTCCTCTCCAGGATAATCATTAAGAATTCAGCTACGTTTGTATGCGGTGAATGAAGAATCCTTCTTAGGCGCGGCTGGAAAAACCGAATCATCGATGCTCATCACACCGCCCTGATGACGTGAATCACAATCATATCCTGCTGCTACCACGACGAAAATGCGGGATATCAGTATGCACAGCAAGGAAGAACGCGGTTTTTAACCTCGGGTGTAATTGCGCTTTCTGAGAAGAAGGTAAGTACTGATTCACTCAGGATAATTAAGTATGTAGTACCACATTTCTATCACAGATTTTAAATTACAGATTAATATGTAACTTAATGACTTCCGTTGGCTATCTCAACAGTCACATTCCCCTTTACTTTTCGGATAATAGTTTCCATTAAATAATCATTTACTCCTACTGCTTATGGTGAAAAGATTTCACTGATTTACGATCATCCGATCATTACAATGATCGACACCGATTTACGATCATCCGTTCACAAGGAAAGTTCTTCGGTATTGTGCAGGGGACTAATACCTAAGATTTTACAAAAATAAACGTTTATTCATATCTGAATAAATAAGAAAGAAATTGCATTGACTCCGCTTTAGGCTTTTGGATCAACTTACATGGCTAATAACAATTTTCTTACAAACAAAATTTCCTTATCGCATGCATGTAGAAGCATGAAGCATGAAGTGAACCAGATGCACACCTGATATTAAACAAATTAACTTCAAAAAACCAAAGGCAAAATTTCCGTCAATTTACTAAAGGCTTGGAACAAAAACAATCAATTACTTATACTAAAATTGTAATAAATGATTTATGTTTGATCAATTTGTTTTGTTCCTAAAATTAAGAGACTATTCAAAACATTAGCGTTTTAATAAAATGCAATGTAAGACTTGTAATAAAATTTCAAAATAATACCTTTAGAACTTAAATTTTGCAAACATAGACTCGGATTTGTTTTTGTTTATATTAAACTACTGAGTAATCTACAAATAGAACAATTATTTAATTTATTGGAAATAAGTTAATAAAAGAAAAAGGTAATGCGGTTATTTGGTTGTAGCATTAAAATATGGTGAACTTAGATTGGTATGCTGAGTGGTTTTGCAATATAATTAAAAGCTTGCTATCCCTTCATTTATGGCCCGCCAGCGGCCGAACGGTAAGATCATTGAATATGGTAGTTCTGGTCTGGGTTCGATTCCAGGCGAAGGGCTGGTTGCATGAGCGCTTTCGTGCCTTACCCCAAGTGTAACGTGTATACGAGCCAGTTTCCCTTTAGCCTTTCATTCCCAGCCAATTTCAGAATCTTTAGATTGATTCTGCTTTTAAAATTTAAATTTAAAAAAAAATCAGTCTTTGCAGTTGGTAATAGTTATCAAATTATAGCGGAAGATTATATTGTTTTACTGGTTATACACTGAACAATATTTTAGCTAACACGCTTGTCTACCCCTACTCCTCTATTCAAAAAGTTTGCGGAAAGGTCATGTTACATGTACGAAATTTGTAATACTTAAGTTTGGGTGTTACGAAAAAAAAAAAATTGCATCGGTGGCATCGTTTAGAATAGCGCAATTCGTGTTTTTGTGCAAATGTAGTTAATAGCTATCAGCCATTTCTCGCAATGCTGCATTTTGAGAAAAAGCGTTCCAACAAAAGAAGCGAGAGCTTCTTTGACCAGAAACAGATACTTGTCATGTCACAAACACCTTATTTCACTGCCTGAGCCCGCTTTTCTCTCTCATCAAATATGGTTCTACGGCTTCAACGCTTTGATACAAGTTAAGCTATCCAAAAACGATGTGACGGCCTTTATGAGACACAAACTTAAAGAAGCATACTTTTAAGAATGTTAGAAGAACAGGTTGATGTTACTTTGAAGGCACTACATAACAACGACTTTACATTTCAGACAGACCTGAAGTATTTTTGGCGAACTTCTGAATATGTGAATATTTTAACTTTATCGTCAGTATGATTTATCGTTAAAATTTGTTCAGGAAGTATTCAGAACCGCAAAATTATTAAAATAATTATGTTAGGCGGTCACATTCCATTACATGCGCTTCGCTTTTTCACACTACTACTCACTCTGGGCATTCTATCGGCGTCTTTTTACAGAGTCATGCATTCCAAATTATAACACGATTCGAAGAATATATTTCGGTACTTATAATTAGCTTATTCAACACCACCTTTTTTATGAATCCCAAGTATTCCCTTGCAGAGGATAAGGATTCCAACAACAGTTAATTTGCATAACCATGGTTAATTTGCATGAGAGATGCACATAATTTGCATTCTGTATAAGCTGTTTTGTGTACTAAAATTAGAAATAAAGAGGATTATTGAAATGAAAAATTAAAAAAAAAAAAAAAAAAAGTGCATTCGAAATTCAAATAAGGGCATGAAACTGGACAACGGAAGAAGAAACGTCATTTCCGAGATATCTTCAGAAAGTAAACAAAAGCGAATACCAGACGGAGACCAGAATGTTTTGTCTTCAAGGAACATCGGGTACGATGAGGAAAACACACTTTTTTTCCCTCCCATCCCTTGACAGCAGAAGTATTTTCTATTGCAGGAAAGAAAAATTTAAAGAAAAATACATCCGGAAAAACGCATCGAGGTAAACTCGTTTTCTGTCAATGAAATACAGGATGTGGAATTAATGAGTCACAGGTTTGTACGCCGTACATTAAATTATACTCCTTTCAAGGTTTACAGATCTTACATATTACGAGTGTTGTTCAGCTGCATTTTGCTCCAAGCTAAAAGGTGCTCAAGTTGTATTCACTCACCATTTTGCAAGATTGTGATAAAGTTAGTTCTTAATTTTTTTTTTTTTTCTCGAGGTGGCCTTTATTTGTTTAGAGGCGCTCATTATTTTATACGCTAAATAAGAACAAATCTAAGATAACTCACCAAAACCAAACCAGTCAAATGGGGGGTAACCCTCAATTTCCAGTGATTTCAGATTGCATATGCAATGCTATTTTCTCCTTGAGAATCACAGTGATTTATGATTACAAAGCTAGATATATTATTTAAGCAGCCATT
Organism: Stegodyphus dumicola; assembly: GCF_044657685.1. Taxonomy (NCBI): domain Eukaryota; kingdom Metazoa; phylum Arthropoda; class Arachnida; order Araneae; family Eresidae; genus Stegodyphus; species Stegodyphus dumicola. The sequence goes on from NC_140770.1 coordinate 107,743,966, forward strand.
TAAAAAAATTTGATAGGAAAATAAAATTCGGCTTGCATTCTATGGGAAGGCGGGTAAAGAATACTCATATCGAAACTCTTTTTCATCAGTTTCTGCAGTTTTATCCTTTAATACAAATACATAAACGGCGCACTACAGGGTTAGGTTAGGTTATATGGATACGGCAAAGTACACAAAGGTGATCTGTCTGGGAAGGATACCTTCGTGAAGGACTTTCAAAGAGAAACTGGTCCGTATTCACATTACACATGGGAAAGACCACGAAAAACATCCATGCAGCCAAGTCCGTTCGTCAAAGTTTTAATCCAGGTCGAGCTCACTATTCAGCAGTCTGAGTAACGTGTATACGAGCCAGTTTCACTTGGAAAGTCGTCCAAAATGGCATCCCTTCCCTTAAGCAGATAGCTCTTGAGTGCTTTGTCATAACCAAATAAATCAAATCAACCTATTCAGCTGTTTTAACTCGACTCTGGTGCAGTGCAACACATTACAGAAACTTATATAGGTTGTTAGCCACAAATGTTAAGTGAAATAAACTTGATTTTTTCTATGGCGAACAGTCAGCTGTTTCTCATCCACTAGACAAAATTATTCTTATGTAAGGCCAAAAATGAATTATATAGAGTTCAGTTTTTTATGTTTATTGAACTGGTTTATTGAATTTTTTTATGTTTATTGAACTTATAAGCCAGACAGATATTCCATTGATGACAGATATTCCATCAGGGAGAAAAGTTCTTTCGTAAATCTGTTGTAAAGTATCTCTACCTTTTTTCTACCACATCAAACCTCTTGTGGCAAAGAATCCATACACAGAGGAATATCAGATTAATTACTAAATAAAAAATATTGTTATTTAGTTATGACGTTAATTTATTATCAAGGTAGGTATCCTACAAAATTATCTTTTATTATTAAAAAAAATATTTTGTAGAATATCTAGATTCCAAAAGTTCATCTCCAAGTTACAGTTTCTTCTAACAGGCTAACAATTTTCTTTAAATGTAAAAATACGTTTAATGAAATGTTATGCACATATAAATACATGTTTACTGACGTCAAAACTTCTTACGCAGTACTTAATATTCTTGATTACACGAAAAGAGAAGAAAAGGTGCGATGGAGCACATCCATAAATAAAAACTGATCGCTCCAAAAAAAATTGTGTGGTTGTTGTTTAGTTTGTTACATGCAGGAAAGCATTATAAAACTACTTTCGAAATATAAAACTTAAAGTAAATAACAAAATATTTCATAATATAAGACCCTTATTTTTGGAAAAGGAAAATATTATGCTAATGCTAATAAAGTGAATAAATAGCCTTAAATAATAGTTGATGAAAAATGAATGAACGCTGTGCAAAATAATTAGGTTGAATATAGTTCATGAGTAATTGCATATAGTTCCTTAGGTAATTCATAGAGCTCAAGACTACATTAACTAGTGCTTCTAATCAATGGAATAGAAATATTGACAACATATTAGTACGGATACTTTTATGGATTTCGTATATAGCACACTCAATATTTCACTGAAAACTGAAATATTACAGGTTTACAGTTTTTCTCTTCAAACAGAGCTTGATTACAACCTAGGAGCACAAGATTGCAGTCTGCGGCTCCAGGTTTTAGAAGATTCAAAAATAATTTTATACATTCGGATAATGACGGTGAGAAAAGGGAATATTAAGTATTCCTGAAAAAGCAGGTGCCAAAGCCCACAGTCTGCATTAAATGGATTTTGCTATAGATTAGCTTAATTATAGCTTAACTCTTAAAATGAAATCTAAATTCATACTTCTGTATTATGAAATTTAGATTCAATTAAGTGAAAGACACAGAGAGTGTTTACACAATTTTACAACAATTTCGGGGCCGTTTCATTAATATATAAAATGTAAACAGTATTTTTTTTAATGTTTCGATCTGATAGCCTTTTTTCTGGACTATAAATCTGCATCGTGATTTCCCTAATAGAAGGGCTTTTCAAAAAATTTCCAAAGGTATTAATTTCCATTCCTCTCCCAGTACTTGCCAGAATCCATCAATCGTAGTGAGTTTGGGCTTAGAAAGGGCACTTTTCAAGAGATCAAAGGTGTAATATTCCATAGGTGAAGGAACTCACTATTCAGAGGACTACGCAGGAATACGTTGAAATTAATTCTCATAATGAAGACCTTTAAGTTCGCCTCCCCCCGGGTTGAAGAGATATACCTGTAATACCTGTATCGGTTTTCAGTATCATTTTTTCAAGGGATGCACTAACAGTTATCGAAGTATGACTTATTGTATTTTCTCATGATGGAGTTTCACTCTTTCAAAGTAATTAGGATAAAGAAATGGATTTTCTTCTGTAAAATTTTCTCTTGAGAGTTGGTTGAGTTGATTTTAACACGTTTTCTCCACTCTTCTTATTTTTAATTTCCTGCTGTAAGAGAAGCTTGTGGCAATCAAAAAACACTTAATGAAACTTTCTTTGCATTGACATAACCAGGTTTGTATAATTTTTTTCTTTGTTTACGATACTAAATAGAGCTTTTTTTGTTATAGTCATTCAGGTAAACTCATGCTTCGTCAAGGCTCACAAAATATTTCTGTTTATCTCCTGATAAATAGTTTTCATGCAGGGATTTACAAAATGGTGAACATTACGTTTTATAGCGTTTATAAGCTGTAAATCTTGGTTTACTACTTTACTTATTTTTGCTATAGGTGTATTTAGAGACTGTCGTGTTATAAACCTATTTAATAAAAAGACAGGTTATTTTCAAATAAGCATTCGTGCAGTAAAGCACGTCACGACTATTTGTCTGGAGGAAGCGATGCCTTTATGGAGACCTAACGTAATATAAACCGGCTTATACTCACATTACGCATGAGGAATACTGCGAAAATACCCTTAAACTAGCCGTATGTACACCGGATTCAAAACTAGGCCGAACTACCAGTGTTTAGCGGTCTGGACCACTGGTGGATGAAAGAGAAAGAGTGACAGAAATTATTATTTTCGGCATTTTCTGCATAATTTTCCTACTGCCATTAAGTTTTATTTTTAAAACAGACGATACAGATATAAGGTTAGAAACCCAGTGTATAATAATACATGGTATTAGAGATATCTTTTATTAATTATGTTAATAACATTTCTGATTATCAAAAATAACATAAATATAAGAAATAAAACACGCTTTTAAGTAGACTATTTGGTTAAACTGCTAAGCAAAGTTCTGCTTTAATTTTAGAATGGCGGCTGCAACAATACCTTTCCTATCATGTCAGGATTTTTCTTCGCAAAATAAAAACAGTAATAATTGAGGGCGTTAAAAAATGTAATTGTTAAAAAATTATATAAAAGTCCAAAAAGTATTAACTGCTGCCTGATGTCATATGTGAAAGTTCTAATGTCAACAATGTATTCCATTTCACGCATAAGAATATTTGCCGAAAGGCATAACGGAACTAATATCCGTGAGAAAATAAACATGACGAAAAATCAATAAAAAAACAATGAGTCTTTGCGATTATTGTCACATTGCCGACATTCTTTCACGTTACATTCGCCTCCCGACAGCGGATGCAATGGTGAAAGCGTTCCGCACGGCTTCATTCTCGCCGTTTTGCGGAAACGGCGTAGAACAAACCCACTTTTGAGGAAGAAAATGGCTTTTGTTTTTGCCGACAGACTGTGCTACACATGAGATAGATTGCTTTTAATAAGTACATCCGGGGAAGGATCAAGCTAGATTTTCCGTCTTTGCCAGCGTGATAGCCTTTTTGTTATTTGATTTTTATGAAGCCATGCATTTTATCCATTTTTATAACTCAAACAAGAGAAATTTACTAATTTAAATATGATCAAACCTGACGCATGGAATCAGTTTTTAAAACTTTAATACTATGTAAATTATTAGTAAAATATTTTTGCACTCATTAAACTTTTAATATAATTTATGCTGAGTACATGAAACATAACACACTCTTCTTGAATTTTGGATACTAACTATCATAATATATTACATTCTCGAAATTTTGTAGTTCATATCAAAAGGGAGAAGGTGGCTTAAAGAAAATCTTCTTTTCTTTGTAATATTCTAAAATACATTTTTCTACAGCATTTATATTTGCTTTGATTTTCCAAAAATGCTATCCTGATATAAAAATCGTATGTAAAACAGAATATAAATTGCAATAAGAAAAGTAAATTCTTAAGATATTTGCATTGAAAAGGTATATGGGGCCACTTTGAACGAAATTATTTAAAAAAATTATTTGGGATTACATTCAATACGAAAGAGAAAAACCTATCGTGTGTTTAAGAAATTTTAAAGAGTACAGTTAAAAATAGCTTTATCTCTTAATGCAATTCCCCTCTTAATGCATTCGACAGGAGTTTTACATCTGGGAGCAAGTTTCGTGATTTCCGCACAGAAATGTACTTTGGATTGTTCCAACAGCCTTCGTTTCTACAACTACAAAAGCACGGCTTTTTCGGATTTATGTTTGAGCAAGGAACTCGTACGTTTCAATTCTATTTGGGGGCGGGGGAGGGGTCATAACAATAAATTCGTGTTCCGTCCGGAATTATCATTCTCCGCAGAAAACATAATTGGATTTATACACCTGCAGAAACATTGGATTGCACACCTGCTTCATGCATTAACCGAAAACACAAAAATCAGCGAATGTTTAATTTTCAGCCATCCTTAACAGAGTAACCATCATCTTTAATTGATCTTTAATTGAACTCCATTAAAATATTCGTACGTGCATGAGAAATATGTGGGCCCAGAGAACTTCATCAAATATATACATTCTACGTGCACCTAATTTACCTAACCAACTGTAAATGTCTCAAGCTCATATGCTTATCCTTTTCATATCGTATCTAATCTTATGATGAATTTCAGAGGTTGTACAAAAATGCCATTACACTTTTTTACAATGAAAAGGAGCTCGAGAGGGAAGACTTCAGACAAGTAGTCACGTTTACGTCTTACAATAAGGGGACAAATGCTGCGTAACTGAAACTGGAAGATCAGAGGTTGCATCAGCAACTTGTCAAAAATAAGTGTTCCTCATCCCGGCATACCAGTTTGCGATAATTCTGTTAGCCAAAGTTATAAGCCACACTCTCAATTTCCCATTTAATGCGAAATTTAGCTCTATGAGACTGTGTGTCTTCAAGGGCTTCTCTTATTAAGATTCCGAAGTAAATTTTCCTTTATTGTATTCGTAAACTGAAACCTACAATATGCAAGATTTATGGATCAGCGCAGTCGTAAATACGCGTAAAAGTTTCGAGTTTCCATATCTTTAACTATTCACTGTCTGCCGTTAAACAGTCAGCCAATGCATTTTTGAATACTTAATATATTTTATCTTATTTTCTTACAATAAAGCAAGTTAGACGAAAAACATTTTAAAGAAAATCCTTAGGACGAGAACTATCTTTGATACTGTACTATATTCAAAGATCAACAGACAAACAAGGTTATGCTCTTCTCAATGCTCGAGTTCTGTGACGTCACTTGACGTATAGAACTTGCAGAAATAAAAAGACACATTTAGTTCTCCAAATGGATAGTTATTTTGGAGCAGACTTTGAGTCAGTGACGTCACAAACTCAAAGATTTCTGGTCGGGAAGAGCAAATTTTCTACTACAGTAACCTTGCTGTATTCATCGATATCAGTTTACTCCACCTATTTACAAGAAAATTATTTGTTTTTCAGTAATGTTGTCTCATATGTAAAATATTATACATATTAAGCACGTAACTAATAAAAAATACATAAATAATATGAATAAATCGTAAAAGTTCTTTTTCTAATTAAAAAACGGAAAAAGAACAAAGCAGTATGGTAATAATAAAATAAAATTTATAATAATAAAAATTTTTGCCATTGATAATAACAAAAGTATGTGCAATGGATGGCATAGCCTTACGAAAACTTAACCTATACACCGATGAAAACATTGTCGTAAAAATTTCATGACACATAATATCACAATCATACAATCATATTGATCACATATTACAGAAAATTCTACTGCATAAAAAAAAAAAAAAAAAAAAACATCTACAACACATCAGAAGCAAAATTCAACTATGTCTTATAATATTATGCCTTTTCAATACCTCTTGGCAGTAATTCCGGAGTAACAGGCGGCACGTAGTATGAGGGCTATAGTGTCATTTAAATTTCGCAATATTATATTTAACACGGCGAAAAATAATCAAAAACTACGACAAATGATGTTCACTGAACACGCGATCAGTTTACAATCAGCATCGTACATGTTTTCATTCGCAACATGTGAATTCACAGTAATGTTAGCCTCAAAGTTATTACTTCTGCTGAGAAGTTATTATAATTAGCTCAGTAAGTACTACAATTAACTTGATTCAAACGTGATTTGCTGCATGTCTAAGTTCATTTGCATTTTCTTTCAGTGTACATGATGTGTACTTGAGTTCTAACATCTTGGCAAATTTTAACTTTTAAAAAAATTTTGTTTTTATTTTAATACCCTAAATGATAATACAGACTAGTGTCTAAATGCGCTTTGTGAATTCATGATATTATTTGACTGTTTTATTTTGGTAGTCTATTTAGTTTGCTAGCTTATACAGTCTTGTTTTCTTAGGTAACATAAACTAACGAGCTCTAAAAGACTGTATGAGGAATTATCCTCAGGTCTTATTGACGACAAAAAGTCAGAAGAAAGGTGTGAAGAACTTTTTATTCACTTCATATAATATCACAGATGGCCCCACTTGGGCATACACAAGCCAAAACTTCTGGTGCTCATAGGATAATTTAACGAGCACGAAGTCCCTGACTCGTAGAAGTCGGCGCAAACAAACCTAATGGCTAGAAGCACTCAACACCAGAGAAATCTAATAGATAATTTAAGATAACAACATGGTCTTCAAGCAGGTATAAGAAGCTCTAAAATCACCTTCTCAAACCTGCCCTTAAATACTACTACTTTCTACCTCATTTGAATACACGCGCGCTTGCTTATTAACATTCTGACAAGAAAGCGTGGGTGAAAATGAGACTGAAAGGAAAGTTAAAATTAATTGTTAGTTAATACTAAATTAATTAATACTAAAAATTAATTGTTAGTTAAATTAAACAAATCACCACAAGCTTTAACGGCAGTCGGAAATCTTCAGAAACCTTTTCCAATGTATTAATTGGAAAAAATAATTTGCGTGTAAAAGAATCAGTGTAGTTCAAATCCACGTTCTTGGAGGCTCAACTGTATACTCCATCTTTTAAAAATAAAATCGTGCTTCTTCATCTTTATTTGTCGTTAAGTTTTAAATTAAAAGCTGGTTAAGAGAAAAATAAATTTTTATTATAAAAAAGTTATTATCTGTTTAGAATATTCCTAAAAGAAGAAAGAACATAGTTCAAAATATATTTTATTTAAATTGTCCAAAATTATACGATGAATAGAAAATCATTTAATTTCGATATTTATTACATACTAGTTTTGACGTAGACGATAATACAGAATAACAATGACATGAATTAATATGTTATTCATAACATATTCATTCAGTTTCATTCATAACCAAATAACTGTCATAGATATTTGGTTATGAATAACCAAATAAATATGACAGATTTCGAAAGTAATAAAGTCGATTTCCGCATTAATAAAAATCCTCCTAAAGTATTACGAAATGTTCTGTCACATACCATCTGTTCGTTTGAATGAAATGCAGAACTTCAGAACAAAGCTTTAAAAACAAAACCAATTTTTATATTAACTCTGACCATTTGTAAGGCATAAAATATATAAATTATCGCTGTTTAGCTGATTAAGAAAACACATCTCCCAGTTTCCTGAACTAAATATTCTTAGAATATTAGAAGCTTAAACAACAGCTGCGTTGAACTAGTGAATTTAAACAGCATTTAATTTGCATCACATATGTCGAATATCTATTAAAAATGGTTTTGGATCTTGATAATGACATACTGAGTACCGTAAAGCAGCCATGCATTGAATAATGAATACTGTGAGGTTAGGTTAAAAGAATATGACAAAGCACACAAGGACCATCTGCCTAAGGAAGGGGATGTTTACGTGGAGAACTTTCCATGGGAAACTGGTTCGTATTCATAATACACAAGAAACCAAGAAAATTAACCATGTAGCCAGCCAGCCCGTTTATCTAGTTTAGAACCCAATTCGAACTCCTATTATTCATATGATTCAGTAGATAACATACTGAATACTATAAAGTAGCAATATAGCCGGTGTTCATTAATTTTGCAAGACACAAGAAAAAAACAGAATGCATTCTCAAAATGTTGTGTTTCAGAAACACAACTAATGAGCTGCCTGAGTTATTCCCGTAATCCTACTGTGTAAATTTGGGATAATGTAAACGATAATTAGGCTAATAATGCTCACGCCGCTTACTAGTAAAAGCTTATGATCAGCATTTCTGCAGTTTAATATGTTAATACTATAATCGGATAAAATACCAGTGTAAACGTTTCAGGGCTGTTCATTAATTTGCAACCTTTTTCGGCGCTGAAAACCGTCGTTTTGTTATTTTAAATTTATTCTGGATAATATTTCTTGTCTAAGCGCTCAGTTAGAAACATATTGGCTTTTAGTCTGTTCTCTGGCTTTTAGCATGTTCCTTTTCCCTCCGCCACCGATATTTAACCTTTTATCGATTCCTTACATCATCGCATTTTAATGTTTATACTTTACTTTTGATTTTTTGAACATAAATATATATTTTAAATTCATGCAAGATAAAATTCTAATTTTAATTTTCAATACCTCCTTAACCCTTTATTTTGAGTATTTCTTCTTTCTGCCCTAAAATTAGTAATCGCTTACAATAAATCATTCTAAACTAAATCATTTCAAAATTAGTCCATTCTTGCATAATGCAAGCCGCTTCAGCCAGTAACAATATCAAAGCTTTTTAATTAATCAAACAAACGACAAACCAAACTTTATTCAAAATAACGACAAACCAAAACTGTATCATTTTGAATACATCGCTTTCGTTCTCTGCTTCGCTTGGTAATTAGATATGTTGTTCCAGCTTTCATTATTGCAAAGGCTTATCAGCAGCAGGGTCCTTGAACCCAGTAATCCCATCATCAGTAAAGCCCTTGAACACTGGTAGTTCGACTCAGCTTCAAATCCCGACGAACGGGCTGGCTACATGGCAGTTTCCGTAATTTTTTCCGGGTGTAATATGGATAAGAGCAGGATTCTCTTAAAAAGTCCTCCACCAAGGCATCCCTCGCATTAAGCAGATAGCCCTCGCGTGCTTTGCCTCAATCAAACCAACCAGGGCTTCTTAAACTTTTTTCAGTCGCGACCCCCTTTTATCACAGATTTTTTTCGCGACTCCGGACCCCATAATATTTACGAAAATTGTGTGGGATCCCATACGCATTGCGCAAATCCGACACACGCGTGAGTGAAACTCTCAATTGTTTCACTTGCACTGTAATATACTATTGCAGTTTTAGGTCATTAACTTTAATTTCTAATTTTAAGACTCAGAACATTGTGAAAATTTTAAATAAGTATCAGACGAAATGGCAGCGTCACGTGCAAAGCAAGGAAAATGAACGTTTATATTATAAAAAGAATTCTTCGAAATGCTTTCTTTTTTTCTTTGTCTGTATTGTCGTATCTTTATCTATTTTTAGATACACTGTGTAAAAATATTTGGTAAATGTAAAATTATTATAATAAGTTAAAGAAATATCAAAATTGCTAAAATTTTTGGCGACCCCCTGCTTCAGGTCCCGCAACCCCCATGGGGGTCACGATTCACAGTTTAAGAAACTGAAACCAACCGACCAAACAACCTTACCTCAGTGCCTTCTGTTCTATGGATTGGTTTTTATGGCAAAGCACTAGCGGGCTGTCTGCTTAAGGGGAGGGATTCCTTCTTAGAGGACTTTCTAAGGGAAACTGGCTCTTATACGCTGTACACATGGGAAAACCACGAAAACACCCATGCAGCCAGCCGGTTTACGGGATTCGAAACTCGGACCGAATTACCAGTGTTTGGTGATTTCGCCGCTCAGCCACTGGCCTTCAAAAATGTAAAAAGATTTTCAAGAACAGGAGCGATTATTGAACCAATTTATCAGCTTAAAAATTGTTTGTCAGCGAAAATACAGAAGTAAAATCGACCATGACTTTAACTATGCACTTATGCGTCGGCTGTCATCGTTAGCAATTATGTCATTAACATGCCTTCAACATCAAAGTTATTTCAGAAAAGAACCGGATCACTAGCAGTGCTTTTTTAAACGCAACGATCATGATCGACCACAATAATTTAATGCCATAATGACTTCATGCGTTGGAGAAACAAAAACTGAAGATTTCCGGCATATGTGTTACATTTTTCACACCCTTTGTAGACAATATGAAAGATGCGTATAACTCTCATTTTTTTATTTGCAGATCTTGGTCAATCTTCAGCACACGTGACAAACACTTCTTTTGAACCTTTGGCGAATGTCCAAAAATAACAAGCTTTATTCTGAAAGAAGCATTCATTTCTATGACAATATAAAGATTAATATTCAGAACAGGTCATTTCAAAAAGTGAAAGCTGAGCCTGAGCTGCATCAAAATTTGATTCATCCTATACTCTAACATTATTTATAGTAAATTTAACCCCGGAAAAAGAGGAAAATTTCCTTGCGATGCAACATATACTTATTTGAGAAAGAAAGGTAAAAAACAAGTGACGCCCAAGGACATAAAATTGTCCTTCGAACAATAGAAGTTTTCTTTAAAACGCACTGTACTTCAAGTATATTAGAATAAAAGAATTTATAAATTAATATTAATTTAATGCAGAAATAAAATTTAATGAAAAAGGATTTTCTCTATATGAAAATGAAAGACCTTTCTACTAAGATAATGCCACAATATTTCTCTCCGAGCTGAAATACTTTGGGTTAAACGGGTCATAAAATGGAGTAGAAATAGTAGAAATAGCTTCTGGAATATCTTTTTGCTATACAGCCTTATGTGTTATGTTGATGTGTTGTCTTTTATTTGACAACACATCAACATAACACATATACCATCTCCTACCGTCCTCATTCAAAACTGAGATAGACAGCTAAGTCTTCGCATACTTCATTTTAATAACCCAATTTAAAACAAATATGCTTTTATATTTCTTGTTATTAATTTAACGCAGAAATAAAATTTAATGAAAAAAAAAGTCCATGAATTTCATGGAAGAATGGTTGCAAGAGCAAGAAGTAGAAGGAGGCTGGACTTCTACTTCCACCCGATTTTTTGGTGGCGTGGCAAATGCGGTCAAGAGCAGGAGACTGACGTTAATTACGGAAGGGGAAAGTAAACGGCTGTGTCAGGGATCATAAGGGGAGATATATTTTTTTTTTAAAAAGTGTTTTTTGGCTAGTTTATACATTCAAAGGAAAATACAAGTTACTCACTGAACTTCGCACATTAGTCTGAATAATCTTTAAACCCGATGAACAGTACATTTGTGTGACAAAGCGAGCTTTCTGACTGTACAATCTGTTTTACATTTAGCGAGCTTGTGCCGAATAAGTTTATTCGCTATTTTATGTAATTTCTGCAATATTTTGTAATTCTTTTATTTTTTCATTTAAATTTTATTTTTTTTAAAGATAATTTCTTTTTATTCACAAATATTTATATTTTCTATTTTTCTAATAAGTGAAACATTTAATTAAATTCTGATATTTTGTTTTCATAAGATAAAGTACGAAACCTTTGTTAAAATTTTCATAGCTCACTGTAGTTCAGTGACCGTATTTTAATGTGCCATTTTATTCGCGAGTCCATTCATCCGATTTGAAACTTGGGAATGAATTAACAAATCGATCTTTCCATTCAATTGGTCCTATCGACTTGAATACAGTGAGCCTGAGTAAACGGGAAGTATCTTTCGTAAATATAAAAACCATTATAAGCGCATTTATATTTAATAATATAATTTTCACAGCTGTTTGACGCTGCTTTCATTTCTTAATTATAAATATAAATATATGTACTGAAAATTACGAAGAGAATAACACATACGTATCTGTTATTACGAGAATAAGTATTGCAAATGTATGCGATAGGGCTTGAAAACTAATTTTGATTCACCTTTCTTTTCTTTATGAATGACGAATATCTGTTTGCCATACACGTGATCAAATAGGGAATAAGTGTTCAATCCGTAAGATTATAAGTATTGATTAACATTTCATATAACTACTTTTAATTGAGGCTTTCTAAGAGCAACCCCCTTAATTTTGACTCGCAGCTTTTAATTTTAGACTAGGATATAAGCATAGAATCTACCTTTAAACAATGGGATTTTTTTTTTAAACACTGTGGCATGGCAGTGCCTAGTAATAATAGTTTTAGCGTCACTAAGAATCATTTTCTGGATTCTCATATTGATTTTTTTCCAAAAGATATTAAAAGCTGCAACTGACGAGTATGAGCAATGCATAATACATACATATATAACGTAAGCATACCATAAAGAAAAATGAACCCCAACAAAAGCTGATCGACTGCTATTAAACTCTAAAGAGAGGTTTATCAGAGGGAAAATGGCAATTAAAATCAATTAAAATTCCATTTAATTGATTTTAATTATTTATTTACTGTATCGATTTATTATTAATTCTAATGGATTGGAATATTTGAATATGAATTAGCTGAATATTTAAGAAAAATATTATGACTGCGAGAATAGGAAAAAAAAACATTTTTTGAATATTTACTTTCTTATAGAATGCAGATAAATTCATTTTTACTCAACGAAAATCAAAATTTAGTAGCTAATTAATCTATCCTGTATCGAGCACTTTAGTTCAGTGATCCGTATTAATGTGCGCTTTTTTTAAAAAAAAAAATTTAAATGTTTCAAGAATAATTAGAAAAGGGCATAACTCTCTTCTTACCCTTAAATTCTTCAATAAAAAAAACTGCATTTTCAGCTATAACCAAGTGAAATAATTTTCTAAATATAATTCAAAGCATGAAAAATAAGATACATAAACAGCTTGGAAATGGAACTAGCATTGAGATTCTCTTTAAGAAATATGGTGAAGCTTAGCAGAAAGTCTACGAAGTGAAGTAATTCCGTAGAATATTTTCTCTTTATGATTAAATTGCACTCAATTATACTTTATAAACGACATGTAAATACTATTTAATGTATATGTGTGGATGTGTGTGTGTAGCTCACTAGCGGCTGAGCTGTAAAACCTGGCAGGTCGATTCGGGGTTCGAATCCGGATCGACGGGGATGGCTGTATTGGCGTTTTCGAGGTTTTCCCCACGTGTAACGTGCATAAGAGTCAGTTTTGCTTAGAAAGTTCTCCACGAGGCACCCTTACCCTTAGGCAAATAACAGTCGAATGCTTTGCTATAATCAAAGAAACCAGACCAAACAATAGATATAAGTAGCTTAAAAACTGCTATATTTTACGTATACTTATCAAGTAATATTTCAATATATATAATGATTAAAAGAAAGGAAAAGTAGGATCCTAACTGATTGTATATAATGTAATCCCTATGAAGGCCCTAACAATTCTTTCTCACTTAAAGTCGTAACCCAAAAAGAGAACAAATTAAACTTCAGATACGTATACAACACTGAATCTAATATAAAAAATACAAAATATAAAAATAAATTATATATGTACGAAACCTAACTAACCATTTATATTGATATTACGTAAATATACGTATGGTAATGAACATTGTATAATAAAGATATTTTATACCTTGTTCTATATTTGGTTCCATTTATATATACCTATACATAGATATATATAATTTAAGGATTCCATTTAAGGATTATAGTAGTAGTTAATACTACTACATATAAAACACAAAAGTGCATCAATAATGTATCTTTCAGTATTATTTAACTTCCTTCTTAAGAATTTTCTGCATTATAGTTTGCGGTATTTTATTCTAAGTCTCAAATAAAAACAACCATTCTTTATATGTCATTAGAAAATTAACCTAAAAGCAGCGACCACAATGTAATTGAGAAACAGTCCTTAGCCGTGAAAAGTTTGAAAGCCATTCGGTTATGACTATTATCTCACATACTCAGCTACTTCGCATACATGGAACATAGCATTCGAAATGAAAAACTCAATATTTACTACAAATTCATTCGTGTAACAAATATCTGGCTTTCTACACCTATGGCTTTAAAAAAAGATGTTATTTATCTTACAGTTTATCATTAAGTAATACATTTTCATTGTACAAAATTGCATTCATTCGAAGAATTCAATTTGTATTTTCCTCTGTATAAAACTGAATGTAGAGAAGTTAGATGTTTAAACGACCCCCAAGACCCCGAGCATGATTACTCCCTACTTTTCAGCCCCCCTGTGAAAAAAGGGGTTCTAAATTTACGACCTGACCGCATATAAGGGTATTTCGATTTTTTGGGGAGAGCACCAGGCGGGGGTGCCAAGGTTTCCCACCCCTCACCCTACCGCCAAATCACATGAGAGGACTTTCGGCTCGCTATATATTTAGAGTGCCCCCATGCCGCAAATGCATTATACATTTACAAACATCCATACCTTCTTCTCTCTGCGTTAAATTAATATTAATTTAGAAATTCTTTTATTCTAATATATTTTAAATACAATGCGCTCGAACTCGGACCCTTAGGTACTGCGATAGACTCCCCTAACTCCTATACCGTCTGGGTGGCGTTTTCGTTTTCTACCATGAAAAGGATGTTGCTATCAAACAAATGCATAAGCTTAAAAGTTTTTGGAATATTAACGCAAAACTCTGTTTTCAAATAAATACAAATTTATCTTAATCAGGTAAACTCTGGCAGATAACCAGATAGCTTTGTTATAAAATTATTACCTCATTAGGTAAGCTTCGTTTTAAATAAGAACTCGTACTACAAAAACACACCTAGAACATTTCTCCGAATAATAAATTTAACATCCGGTCACATTCGAAGAATTATTTTCAAAGCACTTACTTTACTTTCTATAGTTATATGAATCTTTTAACTCGAAAAGGCCTTTAATGATTAAGGCAAAAATTTAAATATTTCTGTTGAAAAACCAATGAAAGAGAGCTTTCGCATTTAGCTAATCTTTGTGATAACTAGGCTACCAACCAAAAGAAACATGACGTAAATCAGATAGTCAGTTTTAAAATTAACAAACACTCTATGCATTGATTCATTTAAAATCTAGGAACTGCAACTTTATCAAGAAAGGAATCTTACATGAAAACACTCAAATTCTGCGACTATTTCACAATATACGGCAGAACTTGGCTAAAAACTTTCTGCTTAGCAAGTTTTCTTCTGAACATTCATCCTGCATATTGCCATCACGTTCCCATCATATACCATTCCAGTTTAAAAAGTGTTTTAGAGAATTCGTTAAGACTTTCTTAAGCGAATTTGAATTGTACACCTTTTTATTTATCCCTTCATTGAAAGCATATAAAAAATAATGTAAATCAAAATTATAATTTAAACTAGAGATAACCCCTTAATTCACCTTCTCTATTCTAAAAATCGTAATAATATCTTTTCTGGATTCCGGCATTTGTAGATCAATCCACCTTGCATGGCTTGACACTAACGCTGATGACGTTAATCCCTTAATTCTTTATTTTAATTTGGATATTTCTTTTTTCATCCTTTGCAAAACGTCAGTGACGCAAATAATTTGCAAAAATGAAACTAAAACTGTAAACCAAAACGAAAATTGTTTTGAACTAAGCTTCCACCACAATCGCATTTCCGCTTGTACTAGCTTACTGCTGCCGCTGCTTTAACGTATTTCAAAAATTCTTATAAACGGTACCTATGAAAGATATTTATGAACTAAAATAAAAAGGAATATTAAAACTGGCCGTGACTACAGGTTTCTTTATCCATTTCCATGTTCCTATCAGCATTCCAAATTATTACATCGAAGAAGTATTTTAATCGGGCTACGTCTACCAATTTCCTCTTTATGCTTCTTTGTGATACTACCAATATTAACACAAAGTAAAGCACTGCTTATAAAATTTTGCTGCTTGATTTTTAGAAAAACGAACAGATGCTGAACTTTGTAACTTAGTGAAAAATTCGTGTGTCACGTATTGTGCGTCTGCTTCCATCAGAAAACTTTTTTTTTTTTTTTAAATTTTGAACATCTCCCCATGCACTACAATTACACAACACACCACAATTGCACCACAATTACACCACAATTACGGGCTTACAAGTTAATTAAAACGTTAAATATTACATGCATAAATAAAACGAACAGAAATAGAAAACAGCAATCTAGACTTCCCAAAAACAGATAAGTTTACTGGCCACGTCACGTCACGCTTTTTAAAATCGTTCTGAATCTTAGTCTAGGGCCACGGAAGGTACGACAAGAAAAAATTAAATGCTCCACATCTTGATGTACTTTTTTAACACTCACACAAATTATTTGATCTTAGAGTGAAACGTAACAGGTAAATTGCAAATTTACCGTGACCAGATAAAAACTGAGAAACTTTAAAATTAATATAGAGAGGAAAGACTCGGAATGCAGTCTATGGTAAACAGAAGGAAAGAACGTTTCGGTGCCCTCAGCATTACAAGACGAAATACATTCTTCATTCCACTTAGATAAAAGCTTCAAGTAAAGAAAAAAAAAAGAAGAAGAAGAAGACTTCCAATAACTCTTTAGAATGTTAATTTTAATGTCAATGGATAAATTTAGAGCATCTTTAGCTAATAAATCAGCTCTTCCATTTTCACAGAATCCATGATGACCACGCACATAAGCAAAACGGACCTCAATCCCCCTATTTCTGAGCAACTAACAAACTAACAGAGCTTTGACTACTAGTCTGTCGCTGCTAGTAAGACTGTTAAAAAGGTGAACAGAAGAAAGAGAAGCTAAACATTGGTACCATGAGGATGGTGTCCCAATATCACTGATCCACTTGACGACAAAATAAATACAGAGAAGATCTGCTTCAAAAACTGTGCATTAATTTCGAATACGATCCTTAAAATAGCAAACCTCAGATTGGTCTCGAAAGAATACTAGATACAACTTATTGTTTACTTCACTGCCATTTGTAAAGCAAACCATATGAAAACACACTTCAGTAGTCTTTTTATAATCCAGAAATTTATGGACTCTAAAGTACTCGGATGAGGAATATCGGATTACATCAGGTTTGAGAATAAACCAAAAATTTAAGTCTTCTGTAAACGCCGAAAGTGAAATTCATATTAAAAATTTGAAAGTTTCCAGTGGAATAGTGCATTGACATGCTCTGATGAAATTCTTTAAAATATACTCGCATATTTCTTTGATCACGAAAGTTAGCTACCATCGAACCACGATATTTGGTGGAGATGTGCCAGAGGAATTATGAAGGAATTGATGCCTCGTTATCTAATAAACAATCAATATTTGACCTGCTTCCTTTTTGCGCTCCGTAAAAAGATATTCTTTGATTTGTATTATTTTTTAAACCCTCCGATTTTACCGGAAGTTCTGTTTGGAGAAAACTATGAGTTCAAACTTTCCGTTTCTTCCATCTATCGCTGCTTCGTCGGTCATCTGTTGCTGTTTTGTTGGTTTGTCCATCAAAAGCCTTTTTTTTATCGTAAGATTGAATAACTTTGAAAATTATCCATTACTTGCTGTTCTGTAAAAAGCAGATGGTAGACCCTAAATTTTAACCCTTTTTTTCAAAATGAAAAAAAAAAAAAAAAAAAAGTACGACAATAACAGTCAATTTACGTCCTTGTCCATACAAACAAAACGTGGCTTATTGAGAATCAATCAGGTTACATCAAATAGATATATTATAGGTGTGGAAGCGTATGCCCCGATTGGGCCGTCACTCGCTCAGTAAAGAATTGCCTCCGATCTTGAAGTTGAGGTGAATACGCCAAAGAATAGAAGTTACATCAGACAAAAGCACAGATATTATGTGTTGTTGTCATACTTATTTGTAATTTCCACCAGCGGCTGAGAGGTATCGCTGAACACTGGTAGTTCGTTCCGAGGTTCGATTCCGGGCGAATGGCCTGGTTGCATGGTTGGTTTTTGTAGTTTTCTCCGTCTATAACGTGGATGCGAGCCTGTTTCTCTTTGGAAATACTCCACGAAGGCATCCCTCACCTTAGCGGAGTACTTTTCTGTAAGCAGATATACCAAACTTACATCCGACTGGTGCTAAATCGCGCTGCTTGGCGACAATTTCACGTTAGACAAAATAATATGAAATTACCCACTGAAATAAATACAAAATATTTCATTTGCACTGATTACAAATAATTCAAGAAACTTGTAATATAAATACGAGTGAAAGATTTTGAAAAAGCAACTTTCCAAAACACATACCAGCAGTTCAGTTACCCGGACTGACAAATATTAGCAGTTTTGTCTCGGCTTTGATTCTTGAAAATAAGGCTTTCGAGATATCTCAAGAACTTTTCAAAAATACCTTGTGATTTCTTAATATCTGATATCGTCAAAGAGAGGCGTTAAGTAATTGTAGTGACCAAGATAATGACCAGAAATTTTTGAGGGCGAAAAAACTTTGTTTTAAGTAAATATATTCTACATACAGATTTTCGTTATAAGGAAATATCATTTAAATATAATTTTAAATGCGCTAAAATAGTACTTAGGGCATTCAAGTATTAACATCGTATTGTATAATGCATTCTACTATTAGCATCGTATTGTAAGATCTCTTGTACAACCGCATGCCGTTCTTCCCACTCATGTATTTGGACAAAATTGGTAAAACAGTTTTAGATATGCAAATTGAGCTTGCAAACGATTAAGTATTTAAGTTGTGGCTTAGCCAAGTAGGAGTTATACAGCTTGCAAGCTAGACGCGGCGGGAACGGCAAACGGAAACAAGGAGTTAGAGAGAGACTTCTCACTACCTTATCTCACGCGCACTTCTCTGTCAGACAAAATTCTGACTGAATTCTTTCGAACTAAATTCTGGCCTTTAAAGGAATTCCGCCTTTAAGGCCAGAATTTAGTCCTCTTGATACTGAAGACGTATTGTAGTTTTCCCGCATTCTGCGTACTACATATGTAAAGATTAAAAGGCCAATCTTCGCGTTAATAGTCTTTGTAAAGTATCTGAGTTTAGCTCTTATTTGAATTTAGTTAGTTTGTAGTTCTTATTTTTACGTTGACTATAAGTACTGGTCTTTGTATCCCGAAGTGCGGGACAGGTGTAAAATGTGAAGAATAAAAAGGTAGTTAAACCCTTCCACTTAAGTTGTATCCTCTACACTTTCAGGAACATAGTTTTGAGTAAACTCCTTGTTCTTATTCAGGACTCTAGTTATGTTTGCCAAAGCAATTAGAAGAAATAGTAATCCTGATAAGCATATTACTCGTTACGTTTTTTCGCGACATCTCATATTATTCATGTGTCAAAAGAAGCATTTTCGTACTCGGAATCTAAATAAAATACACTATTCTCCTTGCGGAAATAAAAGCACTCGCCAACCGAGGCCATCAAACTCCGATGAACGCATCCAAGGTTTCAATAAGCCGAGGAAGAGCGGTATACCAAATACAGAAACGCGTACAAGACTTCACACAGACTTTCAGTGACCTTCCTATCTGCAAGTATAATCATTTCAGCATAACCAATCAACCGTCATCCTTTAACACTATGCATAACGCATAGCGGTAGACAAAGAGATGCTGTCTGGTTCTTAAACTGTAATAATAAATCTAATTAAAATACTTCTCAAGATAGTTTATGTTTCATTTTTTTTCGCAGTAGATTTACATAAAATAAAATAACGTACAACTGTAAATGTGCTGCTTTCACTGTAAAACAAGGATGTCAAACTCGCGGACCGCGGGCCCCATGTGGCCCACAACAAATATTTTTGCGGTCCGGCCAATATATCGGCAAATAATAATATATAATAATAAAATAACATATCGACGAAGAAAAAAATGAAATGTTTACTGCTAAGTAATTAACGATAATTTATTCAGTGTTGTTAGATTACTCACAGCGAGCTGACACACACACTACTTAAATTACAAATGCGTGTGAGTAGCTTGCGTTCAGCTACCTTCGGCTTTTGGGGGACACGTGCACTCAGAACTTGTACGCATCCCCCGATAGCCGAATGTGGCCGAACTCATGGTCTCAGTTTTCCAATCATAGTTTTGTACGATATATTGGTGCATGCATGTGCATGCACTTTGCTTTATTATTAATTATTACTTAATTCATATTGTCACGGATTTCATAGTTATTTATTTATTTAGTTTTTTTTTATTTAGAATTGTAATTAGATTTGCTTCATGTTGCCTTAGCAAAGCAGACGAATTTTGAAAAGACAGCTGCGTTGGAAGGTTAAAAATAGAACAGCGCGTGCATTTAATACCTAATAAATAAATATCTCGTAATTGCTGTTGCCATCCACAAAAAATCCAGATATTTATAGATGTTTCCAGCATATTCGAGAAATTAATTATAAAGCTTATAAAAGCCGAGAACAAACAACTCATCTCAGTAGTAGCTGTAGTTCTAGCGAACTGTTTGTTTACTTAATGCTGTGATTGATTTGTAGCGATTTCGCTGTGAGATAGAATTAGTTTCTCTGTTTTGAATTGATTTTTGCTAAACGTTTGACATTTTGTGATATTGTTAGAATATTTTTGAAGAAATATTTCAGCATTTTGATTTATCTCTTGTGGAAAGAATAAATTTTTGTTAACTTTTTAACGTTAACCGTGTTTATTCCAGCCCTTTGTATTCAGTATGTCTATATCAAAACCAAGTGGTAGTAAAATTAAACGAAAAATCGCTGACGAACATAGAATATTCCAAGTAAAATGGGAATTAGAATATTTTTGCTGTGAAATAAAAGATAAAATAATCTGCTTGATATGTAATAATACTATTAATGTACTAAAGTTATATAATAATAAACGTCATTACGAACAACACAAATCGAAATATAACAATTACGAAGGATTAATGAGAGAAGAAAAGTTGAAAGAGCTCAAGTTAGGAGTGAAAAAGCAACAGTCCATGTTTAGTAAAGTATTGCAAGAAAGTGAAGCGGCGGTACATGCAAGCTACGTCTTGTCCGAGCTGATAGCTAAACATTCGAAGCCTTTTACTGACGGTGATTTCATCAAGGAATGCCTAATGAAAGCTGGAGAAATTGTTTGTCCTGGAAATGTGAAGGCTTTTCAATCAATTTCATTGTCTCGAAATACAGTTGCGGAAAGAATTACTGATTTAGCCGCGAATTTAAGTGATCAAAGCAAAATCATCTAGTTTCGAAAGTTTCTCCATTGCCTGTGATGAGAGCACGGACATTGGTGGCAAAGCTCAATTAGCAGTGTTTCTTCGTTCTTGTGACAAGAATTTTAACATCTTTGAGGAATTACTGGAACTAATACCGATGCCTGGTACTACCACAGGAGAAGATATATTTACTTGTGTTTTTGGACTTCTGCAGAAATACAATCTACCTTTGGCAAAATTAAATTCTGTAGCTACAGATGGCGCTCCATCAATGACCGGGAAATACAAGGGTTTCGTAGCATTACTAAGAAAAAAACTTAGTGAAATTCACGGTTCAAACATTCATCATATGTATTGTTGTATTATACATCAAGAAGTTCTATGCACGAAAGTAATAAATATGGAGAATGTTTTGTCATATATAAAAAAAGTTATAAATTTTATAAGATCTCGAGGTTTAAATCAGCGTCAATTCACTGCTTTCTTAAGTGAGTTAGATAGTGAATATTCGGGTTTATCCTACTATACCGAGGTACGTTGGTTATCTTGCTCCAAGATTCTCAAACAATTCTGGGATTTGAAAGAAGAAATATGTCAGTTTTTAAAAACGAAAAATCAAGACGTAAGTTTGTTTTACGATCCAATATGGATACAAGATTTATCTTTCTTGGTTGATATAACCAAACACTTAACCGATTTAAATTTATCGTTACAAGGAAAAGATCATATCATTACGAACATGTTTGACATAATTAAAGCATTCAAATGTCAACTAGTTCTTTGGGAAAAACAACTTAAAAATGAAGATTTGACGCACTTCCCGACGTGCAGCATTAAAAAATCAAGTTTAGATGATACTTGTTCGTATAAAAAATACGCAGAAAAAATTGCAAATTTAACAACTGAATTTGAAACGAGGTTTAATGATTTTAGTTCCCTCAAAGACAATTTTTTTTTTTTTTTTTTTTTTTTTTTTTTTTCGATTTTTTTCAATAAGTATTGACTCAGTACCCAGCCATATGCAAATGGAGGTGATCGAGATTCAGTGCAACTCAAATTTGAAAGCAAAATTCATTGAAGTGGGCGTGCCTGAATTTTACAAATATTTACCAGCCAGGTTTGAAAATACTCGAAAATTCGCATATGAAATTATTTCCATGTTTGGTAGCACTTATCGGTGCGAGCAGTTACTTTTAGTCATGAAAGGTAATAAGTCTCCTTTTAGAAACCGTATTAATGATGCTCACCTTGGGTCAGCGTTGAAAGTTATCACTGCAAAAAAAATTTCTCCCGAAATAGGAAAGATAATAGCAGAGAAGAGATGTCAAGTATCAGGACTTAAACATTAAATTTTCCTTGTTCTTTTCTATATAAATATATATATATATGTAATGTTTTCAGTTATTCCAACACATCGTGGCCGAGTGGTGAGGCTATTCCATTACACGTTCTGGCAGATGGTTGACGAAGTTATAATGATTGAAGCACGGAGAAAAATGACGACTCAGGGCTTTTCACTTTTAACAGCATATCTTTATTTTATTTTAGAGCAGTATTCAGTAATTGAATTATTAGATACGACTCTCTTTAATACGTTATAACATTCTAACAAAGAAAGAGGAGCATAGCGCAGGAGTTAGCAGAACGAAGGCGAGAAAGGTTATGTAACAGAGTAGCTTCTAGAAAAATGTAGAAAAACTTATGACGCAGCATTTATATGAGGAGGTTATGTAATAGGTGCGAATGTTCTAGAAGGTACTGGTCTAAGGGGAGATGCTGAATTGCAGAAAATTAATTAAAGGTTGCTGGTTCGCAAAGAGCAAAGCCATCGTATTTTTTTTATATTTTACATATATATGTTTATTATTGTATTATTCGAAATAAATCTACGTTTCTATGAATATTGATTTTTTTTTCGGCCTGCCTAAAGTTAAACCTTGTTTGTTTGGCCCAAGTGTACCTATGAGTTTGACATCCCTGCTGTAAAACTTTGATCAACGGACAAAGATCCATAGAATGTTGCCACACGATCAAAAAGGTATAATTTGAAAGCTCTGCAGAAAACGCTAAAAAAATGCGTTTCTGTGTTAGCTTTAATTTTTGGAGTAAGAATGGAAAGTTCAAAAAATCCTAATTTATAATCCTTAAATTTACGAATTGTTAAAAATTGATAAGAATCTTTTTCCAAAGACAACCAACTCTGCCGTTAATAATCGAAGACTACTGAGATTATTTTATTAGAGTAAAAACCAAATTACAATTTTAAAAAAAATTATTAAGCTAGGCTCATCTCTTATGCCCTTTAGAATTCATGTATAACGAAATTAAATGTCATGAAAATTATAGATAATCAAAACAGTCACACTCTTTTAAAATGTTTCTTTTTTAAATAAGTTTTAATTTATTTCACTTTTCCCTCAATTTCTTATTTAACATTATTTTGGATACTGCTGCTCATTACTAATATTACAAACCCCCCTTTGTATAGCTGCGAGGTATTTTTCCTCTCTTTATCGCGTGCCTTCGTAGTGTAATTAAAAGCACGTCCGGCTCGCAGTCGAAAGGTCTTGATTTCGAATCCCAGCGAAGGCATAGCACATTCTTCATGTTTCCTGCTTCGGCAAGCCTAATGACTCTATATAGTTTAACTGGTTGATTCATAGTTCTCATCATTTCTCAAAATTTGTAATATTTTTGTTGTTATTGTTTTAAATACTAATCGCAAATTTATCGGAGTCTGAATTTGTTTCGTTCGAGAGGTGGAAATGAATCCTTTCTTTTACCCTAAAAATTCATATGTTTGTGAAACAAGTGCTTGGCGAGCATCAAGAATTAGACCAGTTTCATGGCAGAACTTTGGGTTGACGAATTTTCAAATACCTCAGTCCGCAACGTTGCTGTACAATCATAAACATACATTTTTTACCTGGGATTCGAACCCGAATCAAACAGCATGACAGTCGCTCTACTATATCATAGGCTCATTTCATTCCAGTAAGGCCACAGCTCCTTGCCTAGTTATTCTTGTAATTTCTATATTTAAGGAGATTGCATGGTTTATTCGATTATGGCAAAGCAAAAGCACGTCAGGGTCATCAGCCTAAAGAGAGGAATGCCTTCGAAAAGACTTTCTGAGGAAAACCAGCTCGTGTCCACGGTACACATGAAGAAAACCAACGCCTTTTTGCCTGGATTCGAACCCTGGTTGAACTACCACTAAAATTAAAACTTAATGAGATGCTTTGAAGCATTTTGTTTAATTACAAGACAAAACTGCAGAAAATAATTCATGATCGCTCAGAGATTGATTTCTCCGCGAATCATAATTGTCTAATGAACTTAATAATTTTACGGCTAGAAAGTAAGCAGGAGTGAAAACGTTATGAGCCAATTTTTATAACAATAGCATTTAAAATATTCTGTTTTTTTATTCTTGTGGATATGATTATATCTTCCATTTTTTTCCCCCGAATAAATGCGAAACTTTCCTTTAGGACGTTTCTTTTCCCGAATTAACCGCTTTCTAAATGCGAAAATTACCTATCCATGCTGATGAGATAATTTGCTTTCGATTGATAGTCCGAAACTGTGACTGAAAAAAAGAATGCAGAGATATTGACGCTCCATCAACTTTCTCTCTACAATTTTTTTAATGTGTATTTGAAAGTCTTATTCGCATCTAATATTTTACATGTGCAGCATAAAGTAACACACGTGATCATTTATCCTGATATCTAAATTGCACAACTGATTAAATTTGTGCATTCTGAATAACATCGTAGGACTTTTGCTTACGACGCTTTTCGTTCTCCATTTTTCACGCCAATATTCAGCTTGTGTAAAGAGCTATTAGGAACTTTATTACTATTTATTACTATTAGAATATGAGGAATATGAGTTTCTGTGTGAATTTTATCCTACCAGATCAGCTCCATCACGAAATTTGAGGTTGGGTTGTATGAGTATGGCAAGTACATTAGAGTTACATGCTAAGAGGGATATCTTCATGAAGGAGCTTTCTAAGGGAAATTGGCACGTATTCACATAGAGAAAACCCCGAAACATAACGATGCAGTTAGCTTGTTCAAGCCCGGGACGAACTATTATTATTCAGCAGTCTTTAACCCGTGGGCCACAGGCGGGGCTCAATAAATTTTGAATTCAATCTGTTATTTTTACGCAAAAGCAAATAGCGGTGAATTAAAATATCATAATTTCGAAAACTAATGCTTTATTTTTTTCGTTTCTTCCATGATGCTGCCTGCAGTAAAGATGATGAATATTTTCATATTTTTGCTCTATTTAACCTATTCAGAAACTGAAGGTCATCAACAAAGAAGCTTATTAAAAAATCAGAATTACGATTGTTGATAACAAAATCTTATTCTTTCAAACATGTACACAAAAAAAGGCTGATAGAACCATTTAATTTTTTTAACAAAGATAATAATAGAACTAAAAGTGGGTGAAATGACTAATGACATTTTTTACTCTGTTTTTGATTCTAAAATCATAGCTTTAGCTTAATTTGCGCCTTACATTAAAATCTTGATTTATTACCGCAAGTTTTTCTTGGACAAGAAAGTATTCAAAAATAGCATAATGTGGATATTCAGTAGTATTCTTCCATATTCGTGATTTTTCGCCTCTTTGTAAAGAAAACTTTCTTTACAAAATTTTCAAATGTTTTCTGCTGGAAATAGTCAATTAATTTTTAATTTTTTAAATATTTGATACATAAGAGATAAGTCAATTTCTGCTGAAAGTTTGGCGTGAAATCGTATTCTTCGAAAGCTCAAATTTTACTTTGTTTTTGAATTTCCAGCCCCTGTACTGCCTTCCTTAATCTTTTTATTTATTTAGCTTCTTTTTATCCTATAACGCTTTTATTATTTCAAAAAACTGAGCAGTTAAACGTTCTCATCAATTAAGCAATATTTTATAGATGGTCAGCAATTATGAATTATGTGTATTTTAAACGACTCATCACACAGTCGGTAAGTTATTGATAAACTGTAAGCCAGTATAACGGATTTCAGAAATCGCGGCTTTGGGATCAAAATCCGAAATCTGCGATGAGTCAATAAAAACCTTTAAATACAAAGAATAAAAATGTAGGAGCAATGGGCACAGCTAGAAATCATCGGCGTAGTTTTACGTTATTTTCTATGAGTTGACTAGACCTTCAACCTTCAATTCAGAATGAGCTTTGTAAGCACCGCACAACAAACATATGCAAAGATGATGCACAGCTACTACGTGAAGCAAGCGAAGGTCACAATCATTTCATTCTCTTGCATACCAGTTCGCGCCTAGGGTTACTTCTCCACTGTAAATCCTAGCATTCAGAGGTATCTATTGTAAAGCAATACAATTTTGGACACCACCAGTTTTCGTTCAAAAAGACCTAGTATAAACTTCTGGAATAGCTACGTGCAGGGCCGGGATGAGGATGAGGCACTTGCTTCAGGTGAACAAATAGAAAGAGCGCCAAATTAATTATTCGATCAAAAATTCAGAAATTTATTTTTAAAACTTACGATTTTTAACTTTTAATTTCGGAATACATCATTGAATATTAAAAGAATTTTGTGTTATAGACAATTCATCTAAAAAAAGAAAAACTAATAGCATTAATTTATTGTCAAAAGACATGAGCTTTCACAATAGTGTATATAATATTTTCTAACATTAAAATTTGTTATTGAAAGTAGCTTTAAGGAACTAATTACACTTTGTGTAACAAATTTTATAGACCAGGAGTTCTCAACCGGTGGTACGCAAAGAAGCAAAGTATTTAAAATTATCAAATTCAAAAATTAAAAACCCCACCATCTTGATTGAGTTTTTTCTCTGACACTCGTAAATTTTTGCGATATGAGCTTTGTTCAATAGCCGCTTTATAGACTAAATTTTCCTAGAAAATATTATACTGCCAACATTAGTTGTTCCTTGCTGTTTCTCATGCTCTTTACTTACTCATAACAAACTTGCCCAAGTCCACTAACTGAACATAGACCAGGACATAACTGCTGAGTTTTGCAATTTCATAAACTTCTGGAATAGCACCCGAAGAATAAGCAAGGGTGTTGAAAATGAAATGTACCATATTATTAGTCATTGTAATCCCTCTTTTTTTGAGGGGGGTATAAAATTTTCGAATAAACGAGGCGCATGAATCTAAGTTTTTGGCTTGTATTCACACTCATGTTGCGAGAGAACTGTATGGATTGTTTCATTTCTAGTTTTAAAAACCATGCTATTTCAATAATTCGGACATAAAAGCAGCTATAAGCTTAGAACTTTTAAAAATAATTCATTATTATAATTTATTTCAGTCCTATCCGAATTTGGAAGCAGCGTTAAGAATTTTTTTAACGTTGCCAGTTACTGTAGCTAGTGGCGCAAAAAGCTTTAGCAAACTTAAAATAATAAAGAACTATATGCGATCTTAACTAGGCCAAGGAAAACTTTCAAAGATGGCCATTCTATTTATAGAAGATGAGTTAAGTAATCAAATAGATTTTGGAAAAATTATTGATGATTTTGCTTCTTTAAAAGCAAGAAAAATTAAATTATAAATATGCTTGAAAAATTTATGACATAAATTTTTGAGCAGAAGTTTTATTTATACTACTTAATATTATTTGCCATTTTTCAAAAAGCATACTTTTAATGTTTTCCATTTCAAAATTGTTAATCATTATACATGTTTTACTTTGTGGAATATACAAAGTTATAATTAAACATTACTGTAAGAGTTATTGTATTTTCACTTGAAATAGTTACTTTTAATGAGCATAAATATATATAAATATAGTTAATTTGTTCTATATGTATGATTATATGTATATATAGGCAATATCTATATATTGCGCGTGTTTGTATAATGTTATGTTTTCAAACATCATTTAGTATTATTCATTTATTCTTCCCCTCCACACACACACAAATAGGTAAATAAATAATCTTGCATTGTATACAGGAGCTCCGATTTACCGCTTTCCCTCAGGTGAAAAAGTATGTAGGCACGGCTCTGGCTACGTGCATTTCCATGCATTATCTAGAAACTTAATACTATATCTCAGGAGCTTTCAGTTGCCACATCTTTTCTCTGAAGAGCTTTGACAAGCCCTTTCTATAAATACCGAGCCCAATAAAGTTCCAATCTGACATTTATTTTCGCAACCGTTGGTCTTAAATATAGACTTCCAATTACCCCGCTTCCCAAAAATATGCTTTAAATGACGCAAAGATTCAGATTTTTGCCTTTTAATTGTTATTATTACTAGCCCAAAGGGCCAATTTTCCCAGAAGGGCTATTAATTTCATTTTAGCATTTTGCGTTTTTTCACTGTAAATGGCGTTTGACTTTTCAAATTGTTACCTCCAAATATTACAGTGCTGCATTATATTTAAAGAAATTAAATAATTAAGAATCTCCCTGAATGCATTATGTTTCACGAATTGTAAAAAAACAGTGGTAACTGGAGACATCAGAAATTGAATAACGTAGTTTTTCACTTGAATAGGGGCATCTGGAAGCCCAAATTTGGAATTTGTTTCATAATCTATTTCATATTTTGTAAAACTTTAACGAATTTTTGATTGACAAACTCGACGAATTCAAAGCGAAGAATGGTAATACTGTACGGGGGGGAACGCATTTTTTACGTTCAGCGAGCGAGACTGTGTAACGGAAATTCTAAAGATATGCTCTTCTTAAATTATTTTGTGATATTGCTATTGAACTGAATTTTATGATTTAAGCGCGAAGAACATGATATTTAATAAATAAAGGCAACACACAAAACGTTTAAAAAAAAAAAAAAAAAAAAAAAAAAAAAAACCGCCCCTATAACATCTGAAAGCTTTCAGATTTTTTCAATATTTTTTTTTTTTTTTTCCCTAAAATACGAAATTTTAATACATTCTCCCGGTTCCTATATTTATATTTAAGAAAATTTTGCACTCGTTATAAAACGTAAAACACTAAATGTTTGACTCCCACTGACAAAACTTGGCTAATATTTTTGCATTAAAGTCGGGGGGGGAGGGTCCTATTTATGAGTCTACATAAACTGAAAGCAAACTACTTGCATGTGCATGTAACCCGAAAATAAAATGTCAATTTGGGAAAAGATTTCTCATGTTTAAGAGATTTAAGTCACGAGCATTTCTATGCAGATTACAGTAACAAACCTATTGACCACTAGAATACCCCGCGCTAAAAATAGAGATCTTTATCACAGAATCTTCTAGAAGTTATATTCTAGAAAACAATGCCAGGCTACAACAGTACTGACCCGTACTTAGTTAGTAATATTATTTGCATTAATTATAAATTAAAAATATTTATATTTTAATGAACTTTTGTGCGATTATCTTATTATGATGCTAAAGTAATAAAATTTCCAAGTACAGTAACAAAGTACTTTTCGACTTTGAAAACTTTTAAATTACTTGTATGAAAACTCTTTCGGTATACAAAATGCAACAAAATTATAAAAACTCGAAGTCTTCTCATTTATTTATTAGCCAATCCTCTATGCAAATTGAATATGACCTTTAAAAATCGCAAATTTTGAAATTACATATCTCGTTCAAATTTATCGTACGGGAATCACAGTTTTTAAGTTTTAATTTTTTAAAAGCGTTTAAAATTTTCCTAAATATATGAACTGGAAGAAAGTATAAAATGACAGATTTCGTAATTTTTACAAAATTGATGCCTTTAAAGATGACAAAACATGATTTTTTTGTGTTGTTTAAAAGACTTTAAGCAACTGATATATATGTATGTAAGATAAAATTAAATGAATCAGAACTATAATATAACTAAAAACATTAATTCTTCCTCTCTATTCTAAAATCGTAATAACTTCTTAATAACTTCTTTGCATTGCGTCATTTCTAGATCACTCTATGGCCGGCGCAACTCTGATGACGTAATAATTAAGAACTGAAACTGTCGTTGTAAACCAAAACTTTTCTCTTCGCGTGCTTCCATCTTTCATAACTACGCACTTCAGCTTTTGCTCGCTACTGTGCTAAGATGTGATTTCGCTGGCTTGCTTTCTATCCCAACAATATCAAAAATGTAAATCTTCTGTTGAAAGGCACGACTAGAGTGCCAAGTGATTGTGGCCACAAATATCAATTGGAAATAAAAATGGAATTAAAACTGCTTCGACTGCCAAGTTCTTTAAATACTACGCAATCAAAATTCGTCTTCAATATGGGTCTAATCACGCATCTACAGTGTTCCGTCTTTTCCTTGTGTTTTTATTATGACAATTAAGCCGGTAGGATAGTTTCCTGCAGCCTGAAACCTCAATGGAAAATTTAATTCGGCTCTTCAAATCATCGTTTTGTGATAAATCCAAGATAATGTGAAAGAAGTTATTACGATTTTAGAATAGAGAGGAAGAATTAATGTTTTTACTTATATTATAATTCTGATTCATTTAATTTTATCTTACATGTATATATGCTCGCGACCAAAGGTTCCGAAACTAAAGGCCGGATAGACTATTGTGAACACAGTGTACAGCGAACTGTCAGTATAACACAGGAATATCGAACACATAAACCGCTTCTTTTTACCTTTTAGAAAACAAATCCTATTGCAAGTCAAATGAAAGTAAATAATATTATAATTACGATAAATGAAATAACAATAAATGCAAGGATATAACATACTAAGCAAATATTAAATAAAACAAGTAAAGTATAACTACGCCTGTCTCTGCATAAAACAGTAAAAGTCAAATCACTACAGAATTATTTTTTACTGCAGAAATAACGAAAAAATGAGTAAAATAATGACAGCAGAAATCGATGAATCACTGGAAGTTACGCTGCCTCATTAATATCCGTTTTATATTTTAATAATGCACAGACTCAGGTATCCGAACACTGATTATTGCTGATCGGTATCTGTGTTGTTGATCGGTGTTAAACGGATTCAGTTGTCCTTATTCAACTTGAAACTGGTTAAGGCAAATGTCGGCGAACATTGCATAAACTGATGCAAGTGTGTTAGGTATAGGAAATTCTTTGAAATCTTCCGATCGTTGTTACCCAGTAACCGGTTATTTATTATGTGGATCTATATCATTGATTCCTCTATCGTTATTCCAATATCCAATATTCAATACCATGTTTCTGGCGATCAAAACTTTTACTTCTTCCGGTCGGGATTTGGATTGTAACGAAAAATTCGTTTTTAAATTCAGTGTACAGAATTACAGCATATAAACAAATAGCAATTATTCTTTCAGTCAACCATTTTTTCACATTACTTTTACACACGTAAATAATCAGAATTATTAGCCACCTTTGTGCAACTTGCACATCGTGGCGGCTCCAGTGATTTCTCCATGTGCTCTTTACGTTTGTCAGAAGCTTTTAGATCCACACTATATATGTATGTTTGTTTTTTATGACAGAATCACATTAAAATACTGATTTCAGAATATATAAAATTTATCCTAAAATGTTTATATTTAGTATATCGAAAGCTCTGAGTGTTCATATAAAACGCACTTTTCGACTTCCAAGGATGTTTAATTCATTAAGGCAAAACATACTAGAGCATGTATACCTCCTTGGAGGTCCTCATAAGAGAACGAGCCACTTACCTAAGTCACATTAGGCGAAAGTATGAGAAGTCCACGTAGTCGCCTCATTCACCGGATGGACTAAAGCAGATATAAAACTTTGAGTGAAGGCTCAGTGGAAATAGATATAGCTAAATTTATTCATTATTTATACTTTGCTTACATTTATAAGAGACAGAATATTTATATCCCGCGTAGCTAGTCGGGACAACAGTTCCAGCGAAACAGTTTCGGCTAGAAAACTTTCAATGACAGGAAAAAGTGAAGTCCGTTTCTCGAAAAAATTTCTCCCAGCCTCACGTTTTGTTAAGACGCAGTAATCCCATTATGCGCGTTATAGTCACAGAACAAAACTTAAGAGAAAAGGCAAAGATATGGAAACAGGGTAGAGCTGAACGCCGGAGAATGTACTTGCATCTTCGGATAAATTAAGGCTTAAATCGCTCACTAGTGGGCGGTAGGGACCAGGTTGACTATCCCTATATTTAGCAGATTATAGTATTCAGCGGTATTATCCACTCGATCACTGATAGGTTACTTTCAACCCCTTCCCGCCCTCACTCCTTGAATATACCGCTAAAACTGATAAACGGAAGAAATGATGGCAAGAGTAAATATAATTTTCCAAAGCAATTTTTTAAATTTTCTAATAGTGATTTCATTGAGAAAAAAATCATAATCACCACCATTATGCGTAAGAGAGAACTTACAAGGAATAAGATAGAAATTTATAAATAAAATACATCAAATGAAACTTTAATTCACGAGGCAAAACCAAAGGGATATCTTTATATTAAGTAAACATGATACTAAGAATAAGTAGAAAAAAGACTGTGTTATTTCTAAATTTAATTTAGTTTATAATTTTTTTGTTCCTTGAGTAAAATTTTACTGATAATTAATTTAATTATTGCATTTTATAGTGAAAGATATTACTTTTTATCATTTCTCTGGCGTTGTGTGATATAAATAGAACTTTTGCATGGGAAACGAATTTTAATTAAGGTAAATCAGTATTCTATTAGGTTATTTTAAAAAAGTGTCGGTGTAAAACGTTGCTTTAGTATTAAATAAACACACTCACTTTTTTTAATACATCAAGTCTCTTTCACCTTGTCTGCTGAGTCTATAATTTCTTTTAATTCAGAATATTTCACAATTTTTTAAGATTATTTTCCTACGTATCACATACAATAATTTTACTTATTTATTTATTTTTCCTATCCTAAACTCTTAACATTTTCCTTCGATTCTTAATGTATAAATATAATTGTTTACAGTCTGGGTGAGGTTTAAACAAGTTTATCCTGTCGTAAACTGTAAACAAAAAAACAAACATGAAAAGTATTTGTGTCATGTTAAATATTATCCTTTCTATAATTTACCGTAACATCCATCCTTTGTTAGACTAACACTAAACGTTGATGTTCCGTCGTTTAATGTTTACTGTTGTGAAGGAATGAATTCTTCTCAGTTGAGTTAACGTTAACATATATTCCAATCAAATAATTTAAAAGTTATTCCGTGAACAGACTGTTGGAAGGAAATCAAGACAGCAGAACTTACCGTTGTCGAGAAGGTTAGACAGGTTGAAGAACCCCGAAGGAGTCGAGAAGAGAAGAAAAACAAAATTTATGTGTAAGCACGCTAGTTCGCCTCCTACAGCACCACGCTCTTCGACATCTGATATGGCTTTGAACCAGGAAAGCGAGAAAACCTGTTCGTGTGGACATACCGAGGAGGAGGAGCCAAATCGCGTGACGCATGCGGGCTCGTGACGTCACCTTTCGCAGCAACACATCTGCCCGTTTGCGAGGGTGGATTCGCTCGGATTGATGTTGACTTTCCTTCAGCTCCAAGCTAACGTTTGTGATTCATTGGTCAGGTATTTCTGGTCATTTCTTTACCTAATGAAAGAAAGATTAGCATTACGGTAATCGAGCAATCGCATTTCTGCGTATCTGATGGCTTCTTTTTCTAATTACGTGAGTTTTAGAAAGTTAAAAAATGGATTTATTAAAAGAATTATCCTTAGGTTGAGTAACAGTGTATGGAGTTTAGTTTCGAAATATAACTTGAAACTTTAGATAAAGTCTTTAATTAGGTTCAATAAATACTTTTTTGAGTGTTTCGCCCGTAACTGGGCTAACTCATAATAATGAGAATATTCAACAATGATTTAATCTGAATAATTTTTTAATAACAAACTCTTTATTAAACACGCCAACAATTAATGTGCCCCGAGATATTTAGTATAAGGCATTTAAAACGTCTTTTTATTAATCACGCCATTGCTGCAAATGTTTATAAAAATTATAGATTAAGTAGAGACAAGTTCGTACGAAATCGAAAATTGAAGAAAAAATCTTACTTTTTAGACTTCAAAATACAGTCCTTGCAAATTTTTTAAATGCTTTGCGCTTTCATACAGCTGCCTGGTTCGTTCGTAAAACTCATCTTTTTGAATACTGTGTTAAATATCACGTTACAGTTTTCTGAATCTCCTCAGTGCTATTAACATAATCACTCTTGAACTCTCTTTAACTCAGGGAAGAAAAAACAACCTGTAGATACTAAATCTGGTGAACAAGCTGGGTGACTGAGAACTGTGATGCTTTTCTTTGCCTGAAACTGCTTAATGAGAATGAAACTGTGCAACGACGCGTTGTCGAGCAGTAAGTAACCAGTTATCCGAATGAGCTTTTTCACGCCTAACACGCTGATTTCTCTTTAGATGTCTTTCCATTACTTCTTTGTAAAACACAGCGTTCACCGTTTAGAGTTCATCTCTAAAAACAAAATTCTTGGGAATTGTCCCTTTCCAATCCAAATAAAATAATAGTAAAAAAAAAAAAAAAAAAAAAAAAAAAAAACTCAAAGGTTTCAGATTTTAAACTACGTTCAAACGGGCGTTTTTTTAACGTTTTTTGTGTTACCTTTATTTATTAAATAAATGTCGCAAAATAATTTAAAAATGAGCCTATCTTTAGAATTTCCGATACACAGTTCCGCGCGCTAGAGATAAAAAGGTTTCCCCTCCCCCGCCATAGATTGTTGCCATTGCTCGTTTTCAAATCGTTTAGTTTGTTACTCAGAAATTCGTTAAAGTTTTACAAAATATGAAATCGATAATAAAACAAATTCCAAATTTCAAATTTGAGCTTCCACATGCCCATATTCGTAGTAGGATTACGTCATTCAAAATTCGAATACTCTATGTACCGTTGTTTTATCACAATGCGAGAAATATACATACATTTATGTAGATTTTTCATTATTTACTTTCTTCAAGTATAACGCAGGACTCTAACATCTGATGGCAACAGTTTGAAAAATGAAACGGATATTTATAGTGATTCAACGCAAAACCGCAAAACGAAATAGTCCTTCAGGGATAAAGCCCCTTTGGACTGGGGGGGGGGGGATCGGACACATGCTAAATTTCCTTTAATCCAAGTAAACTGAATTGCCCTTTTGTCCACGATCATAATTAAAATACTAAGCTTTTTCTCTAAATAATGCTTAAAAAACATCGGGATAAATGTTTGTCATCTGGATCAAATTATTGTTATGTTTTGCTCAGATTTTGAATCCGTGATATGAGATGTTCACTGGATCAAAACAAACGATTAACTACCAAGATTCTGTCCGTAAGCAGATGACATTTTAGGAGAAGCAAATTGAGATACACCAGTAGTAAATGATATTAGGTTTCCAGGAGGTTTGCTGAAATTAGTTTAAAAAAATATATTCCTTAAGTTTTCTAGACGCACTTGTATATTATAAATTACATTAATTAGATGTGTTGAAAATTGCATAAAAACCATACATTATTAAAAATATAAGGACATAAGTTATTATGAATTGAATGTATTGCTTTTAAAACACTCAATTAGTTAACGACTGAATTTTGAAAGAAGATTTTAATTTGAACAAATGGAAGATCGTAGCAGACGAATGATGGCAATATCAGTCAAATATAAATTTTCTATTTTTGACCAGGTAGATAATAAGCTAATTATGTTAAGCGCACGACACAGAATGGCATGTGCACGATAAATCCCTACAGCGCAACGTGACACAAAAAGCTGAAATCTTAGATTTAAGCGTTTCCTAATACTAAAACTGGCAAAACACAGCCCTAGATTTTTAATTCCAAAAAAAAAAAAAAAAAAAAAAAAAAAAAAAAATTGAAAATAATCAAGTCAGTTGAAAATAAGAAGTTTTTATTTCCGTAAAATAAAATTCACCGCTTTGTACAAAGTTATCAAATGACATTAATTTTTATATGCATAAATACGAGCCCAATTCTGTTTCAAATAAACTGAAACAACAAAATAAATTTTTATTGTTTTACTTTGCGATCCTAAAATTAAATACATAATCTTGTTTTTATCTTTACTGTGTTAGAATTAAACAAAGAAATGACTTTTTTAGTTGCATAAAAAAAAAACTCTTAACCTACTTTTGTTGACCCAAAAATAATATATTATTTTTCATTGAAGCAAAATATGGGAAATAAATGAAAACAAAATCAACAAGCAATTTAAAGATGTCAGATTTTATTTTAAAAAATAGTCTAACAGTTTTTAAAGCTAGGAAACAAACGTGAAACATTATAAAAGTTTGAAAAAAAAAATAGTTCTGTACTAGTTCCATAACATATGGGTTCATGAAACATCTTTTAATAATTACAGCAAAGATGCAAATGTTCGTGAAACATCTTTTAATACGTAATTACAGCAAAGATGCAAATGTTCATCAAAACTATCATTTGGATGTATTCATGGAGATCGCAAAATTATAAAAATGATTTTCTTTACTTAGACAATGTCCATAGACACATGGTTCATTGTTAGAAGAATCTTGCGGACTTCAAACACATATGTTGTTGCCGACTGCTAAACTCTATCAGGAACACTTTTATATCACATACTAAGAACATATAGTGAATTTGAGTTTCAGAAAGCAGCGCCTCCTTTTACTCTGTATCACGTGAAGAACATCAGTAAAAGGACGATAGTAAAAGTCAGGTGTCCGCCATCAGTCGACGAAACAGGTGAGTTTCTGGTCGAAGGTCCTAATCAGGGAACTGAAGTATCTAGTATGAGTAAAAAATGTTAAGGATGGAGAATGTCAGATGGATATTTGTGCTTTTCTCTAGGAAATGGAGAACATCTAAGAGAGTTGATGCAGTTGTTAGGATGAATGAGAACTGAATAGAAGAAATTTCTGGCAAGTTTTTGAATATAATCTTGAATTGTATCTACTTTGAGATCCCGGCAGATATAAGAATTTGGAATGAACCATGGTGCGTTGATAATCTCTCTGAGTGCTTTGTTTCGAAGAACTTAAATGTGTTGAAGGTGAGTTTTGGCAGTGTGACCCCAGACAGGACTAGTATAGAGTAATGCTGGTCGAAGTATAGATTTATATAAGAGGAGTTTATTAGAAGCGGATATATGACTTCTTCTGCCAAGAAGTGGGCGCATAGTTGCAAGTGTGATATTAATTTTTTCCACAGTTTCCCTGAGATGTTTCTGAAAAGACAATTTTTTATCAAGAATGACTCCTAGATATTTGACTTCGTCTACCCAGTCAATTTCTTCATCAAACAGAAGAGGTCTAAGGGGAGTGAAATTTGTTTGGCCTTTGCGAAAAATTATTGCTTTTGATTTTTCGGTATTAACTGCAATCCTCCAAAGAGTGAGCCAATTTTCTAGATGCTTAAGGTAATGTTGAAGAAGACGCTGGACAACAGTAACAGTAGAAGCTTGGGTCATAATTGCAGTATCATCAGCGAAAAGAGCAGTGGTAATTTGTGGGTCCTTAGGAATATCGTAAATGTAAATGTTATATAAATATAGAGAAAGTACAGATCCTTGGGGCACTCCAGGCAAAATTTTTCTCGTGGAAGAAACAGAACTGCCAATTTTCACTGCAAAGATTCTGTCTTGAAGATAGGAAGCAATAAGTCTGATACAATGATCGGGGAAGTTTAACTTGATAAGTTTGTAAATAAGTCCCCGGTGCCATATCCTATAAAAGCTTTCGCAATATTTATATCACATAGGGACTCAGGCAATCTCGATAACTATGCCGACCTCACTTTGTCTCGGCTGAACATCCTAATAAATAGTTATGCAGTCTAACAACCAGGAACGGTCCAGTAGTTCTGGTCGGCCAGTACCAACACATTCTAGATAGTTACAAGAAAAAACTCCCAAGTACCGCTGTATGTCGCGATAATTATTATCGTGCTAAGTAGCACGACTTGTTCCGGTCGTCATCATGTTGGTACCACTAAGCAAAGAATTTGTAATCCCTTGCAGATTCTTTGCCACTAAGGAAGCCTGAAGTAAACTAGTACTTGAGCTAGGTCCGCAGACAGGGTAGTAGATGCAGGAAAGGATGTGACCAGTTGTCACGTGGTCCAATGACAGCGTCTGATTGGCCGTGCAAATTCAATCAAAAATATGAATTTTACAATTTAAAGCATAAAAATAATATTCAACTCCATTACGATATGAATAAAAACTACAAAAAAAAAAAATAAATAAAGAGAAGAGAAGAGTTCGTAGAAATGAGAAAATAAAACTGGTTGAGATTACAGCAGGCGAGCACAGTCATCGTGAATGTCGAAAATCTTAACTGAATTTCTTATGAACTTATGAACTTTTTAGAAGTTCTTTGGCTATAAGGCCTGAGCACGAAATCGTGACATCACAGCAGAAGACCGGTTGCTCGAGGTTCCGTTCCTCATTCGTTCATAAATTTTGTTTATTTATTTACTTAGCTCTTGCCTTTTTTTCCCTGTTTATTTCAGTTATTGTTTACGATTTATAAATTAGAATAAAATTCACAATTTAATTTTAAACTTAAATCTTATATATTATTCCAGGAAGATTTCTTTCTTTTTTATTGCATTCTAAAATACAGAAAATGAAAACTGGTGAATAAATTTGATTTCTAACTTTCACGTTTCACTGATTATTATTACTAGATAGTTAATATGACCTAAAATGTATTTTTTATTAGAATATAGGTGAAAGAATTTACCTTAGATTTTGATGACGAAACAGATAATATTTTTCCGATGAAGTGAAGTTATGAAATACATTCACGCAATTTCAGATTTTATAAAAGTGTAAATTTCAGAATGAATTTAATATTGATTTGCATAATTTATTATTAAATGAAACTAAAACTAATTTTCATTATTCTGCCATTGTTCGCATTTAATATTTCATTTCAAACCTGATATTCTAATTAGAAGGCAGTATTTTTTTTAAAGGGAATAAAGCATTGCTGCAATAAAAAACATGCATGTTTTCGAGAAAAAAGAAATAGGATCTTTTTCAGAGCTTAAGAACTGATACGTCGTTACACTTTGTGAAAATAATAAATAATAAATATTTTGTTACCGAAGGAAGTAATTTTTGTGTCAAATAAAACAGGTAATTAAATATTAATAAACTAAATATAAATATATGTAGTAAAGTATAACCCTTTTTCCTATCGCAAAAAATTAATGAAATATTTTTAAAATATAAAATGATCATTATAAATTATCAGACGTTAGCAAAAGAAAATAAAGATTCACACACACACGCACAAAAAGAAGTTATTTAAGAAATCTTTTTATTGAAAAAATGCATGAAAATATTGATGTCTATTCCAATAACATATTTTAATCAATTCTTCAAACGGTTACATCATAGAATAATGTCCTTTCTGGCACGTATTGTACTCAGACTTGTTACAGTAAATGTTATAAAAATATCTGCAGTATTTTACGCACTTGTAACGCAGATATGGCTAACTATTAAGATATTTATAATGTAAAGCTATTACCGATTATTTCCTTTATACTGGATAGGAAATCTGTTATAAGCACAATCACTATAAGTGAAAAAAAAAAACTTGGAGAAACAAAATCTTGCAAGAAATTAAAAAATAAACTGTACAAGAGATCAACAAAATTAAAAACTATAAAAAAAAAAAAAAAACCCACTTTTCCGACAATTCAGCTTTTCTTAAAACTAGTTTCTTGGGGGAACCTGCGTGGGACAGAGTTACAAGCAAAATATTTTCGCCCCAATTGCCAAAATGTTCCGCAAACATAGCCAGGGCATGTTTCAGCTAAGAATATTCCAATGGAAGCAGAAAAATTTCGATTCTTGGAAAAATTTCTTCTTGCGTCAACCTTATCTGAATGTGATAGCCCCATAAAAAATCTCAGATTAGTGCATAAAATTCTTTTAATTATTATTCCTAAAAAACGATTTCCCCATATGGTAGAAATAATATGATTTCGCTTTGAAAAATGTTTCTTTTCTTTGCCTAATATTCAATGACACTTACCTTATTTTTTTTATTTTTATTTTTTTTTTAAATCAGTCTCTTCTTCTTTCAAATATCTAATTCAAATGCAACTAAGATAATTCTTGTTTTGTAGGAATACCTGAATTTCCCTCTTCGTATTTATATCTGGCAAGAGAGATGGGATGAGGAATAGACAGGGCGAACTACCTACGCCCTTCTTCCCCAAAGTTTCGACTTCCAGACTCATGAAGAATCACGTTCTTAATCAAATTTTCACAAACCACAGGGAGGTTCGCACAATATTTTAAACGTTTTTATGAGACCTATAAAAATTCGCTTGCGGCACTAACGGGAAGCTAGCAGGTTCTAATGGGAAGCTGTCCATTTTTTAACAACGTGCCCTTGCACCCTCCAAGAGAGATGTTCATTACTTCCCACACCTCTTCCAGCTCTGGACACCTTGGTGAAGTTCCCATCGACGCTCAACGGCGTGAAAGCGATTAGAGCAGCATTGATCAACAAGGAAGCGGATTTCATAATTTCTTACTTGTTGACACAATTTAGCACTTTAAATGCCAGCCAGGCATCCATTACATTATTTGTCACAATCTTCACGATCCCATTACAAATGCCAGTATCTGTATCATAGGTCACTTAATGTATATCTGCGCAGTTTTTATCTTTTTATATTATTTTTCTTTTATTCAAATTTTCTGTTTTCTTTTCACAAAACTAATTTTGTAAACTGTTTTAATTAATAATATAAACGGATCAGTGTGATGATCCACTATAATGATCTGTTGACGAAGCAAATTTTTCAATCAGAGTTCTCGCAGAAGGTGCTCCCCCTTTTCTGAGGTTTTTAGTTGAGGCCTTTCTCAGACTCCCTTTCCAATCTCCTAAATTCTCTTTTCTTCTTTAACTTAGCCTCAAAGCATCTTTTTATCCGCAAGGCCGTCTTTTGAGCCCCATTACCCGCTAAGTTCCCTCTAAAGCCCCTGATGGTTCTTAGCCCATTTCTCCTCCCAAATGCGGAGTGAGATAATCGGGTGTCCTGAAATCAAAGATACAAACATCACTTGCTAGCAAGATGACCATTGCAAACAAGCTGCAGCTGCTTTAAGTAGCGAGAGTGGACTGTAGAGTTTGTTGTTCTGTTGCATGGAAATATGCATTAATCTTCCTAATAAAAAAACCTGGTAAACCGCACAATGACCCGGC
Source organism: Stegodyphus dumicola (assembly GCF_044657685.1). Classification (NCBI taxonomy): domain Eukaryota; kingdom Metazoa; phylum Arthropoda; class Arachnida; order Araneae; family Eresidae; genus Stegodyphus; species Stegodyphus dumicola. The sequence continues at coordinate 107,785,478 of NC_140770.1, forward strand.
AAGCTATAGACCTATCAGCTTACTTTCATCGTTAAGCAAGATACTAGAAAGATTCATCTACAGTGGTATTAAAGATTATCTTAGCAGTATAACTAACAAACAACATGGATTCCGGAAAGGACTTTCCACCACCACGCAGCTTGTTAACATCTTAGAATTCATAGGAGGTGCCTTGCATAATAAATGAGCACTGCCATCCTGATGCTGGACGTGGCCAAAACATTTGACTGTGTCTGACATACAGGACTTATATTTACAACTCATGCAGATCCCTCGTGAGACAGTTCTCATTTTTCATTTGTTCCTTCACATGCGACCAGCGACATGCGACGGAGGACGTGGGCACCATCCCTCTACCAATACGGTTAATCGGTATAGCGCCATGTCCACCTTTATCTCTTGCCTAGATACATGTTACCTAAGAACATACGGTGGCTACAGATAGACTGTGCAGAAGATACATATATATTCAGATGCCCAAATACATCTTACGTAGGAACATGGGGTGCATGAGATGTATAAGGGAACATTCATAAGAACATATCTAAGGTGACACACATTGGGCGACGTACACATACTTATGAATATAAAATATATAGGAGCAGAATCAATTACATGTTACAGGATGTTGCGAGATATATGATACAAGATGCTGTGGATACAGATATATGCAGATGCCAAGGTACATAATATGAGGTGCAGAGTGATATAAGTGGCAGGATACATGGTAGAAGGGGCAAAATAAGGTGCAGGATACAGGGTTATGTGAGATATATGTTACAATATGCAGAAAATACAAATATTGGCAGATGCCAGGATGCATGATACGTAGAACATAAGGTGCGGTAGATACGTAAGGTGACAAATATAAGGACATGCATAAGGTGACATACACATACTTAAGATAAGAAGGTTCAAAATAGGTTACATGTTAAAGGATGATACGAGATATATGATAATTATTACACAAGATATTTGTTGAAGCGTACAAGGTTACATTTTACAACATAGGTTACGTATTGCAGGATGTTGCAAGATATATGATACAAGGTGCAGAAGATACTAATATAAGCAGATACCAAGATGCATGATGCATAATAAATATTAAAGAATGACACAAGATATATGAAACATATTACAGGATGATACGAGATATTTGTTAAACATACAGGGTTACATTTTACAACATAGGTTACGTATTGCAGGATGTTACAAGATATATCATAGAAGGTGCAGAAGATACTAATATAGGCAGGTACTAAGATCCAAGATACATGATACATGGTGCGTGTGTGTGTGTGTGTGTGTAATTATGGCAAAGCCTCGAGGGCTACCTGCCTAAGAGGAGGGATGCCTTCGTGGAGGACTTTCTAAGGGAAACTGGCTCGTATACACGTTACACATGGGGAAAACCACGAAAACGCCCATGCAGCCAGCCCGTTCGCGGGATTCGAACCTCGGACCGAACTACCAGTGTTCAGCGACTTTACCGCTCGGCCACCGGTGGGCCATGATACATGGTGCAGAATATGTTACATGCTACAAGATGATACGGGATTATATGTGCAGATGCCGGGATACATGATACTGGATTCAGAATAAGTTACATAACTAAGCTTTTGCGAGATATATGATACTAGGTGCTGGAAATACAAATTTATGCTAATGCCAGGATACTTGATACAAGGCGCATGATAAGTTGAATGAATAAGTTACATGATACAGGATAATACGAGATAATATATGCGGGTGTCAGAATACATGATACAGGGTGTTGAATAGTTTGCATGATACAGGATGATACGAAATAAATGATATAAGGTACAGAAGATATAAATACATGCAGATACAGATAATGCTAATTCCATTGTACAGTTCAGTAAATTAACATAATACAGATAATTGGCATAATACAGTTTCGTTAAATAATGCTTGTATATACATGCAGTTGTATATACTATCAGTGTTGTACACACATTCAATATTATTCAAGATTATTCAAAGGTATTAGATACTGGTGCCAGTCACTAAATCGCTATTTGTCTTTTGTGGCAGTCTGTGAGTTTGGCTAAGTTTGGCACAGATCCATATTTAGTTCTGCCAGTTTGCCCATTAGGAGCCCGATTTGTCTGACCTGGTGCCTTTGCTTTATTTGCTCCGGAGAGCCAGTCTGTCCACAGGTGCACTGACTGGTATGGCTTATGCCGAATCTGTTGAAATATTCTGGAAATGGTCCATGACCCGTAATGTACCTGACCAGATGCATGTTAGCAATGTTCCTGGTGGTATCCACGTAGCTGATGAGGTAATGAGCCCGTCTCCCAGTTTCGCTATTGTCCCATGTCTGCTGCCATAGCCCAATTGCCTTTAAACGCAGAGTCCTCTTCAGGAATGAGACAGGCGATGGGATGTCAATTTGTAAATCGGTCGGTCCTGTAGCTGCTTCTTTGACGAGATAGTCTGCCAATTCATTACCGTGGTAGCCGGCATGCGCTTTTATCCATTCCAGTTTGGTACGGAGAGATGGATGTTTCCGCAGGTCTTCTTGGATACCTTATATTATGCCGGAAGGATGGTCTGGATTTCCTATTGCATACAGGGATAAGAGGCTGTCGGTCTTGATAGTAGCGTTGCGGATGATGTGGGATTGCAAGTACCGAATTGCTTGCGCAATCCCCACTGCTTCTCCCTGAAATACGCTTTTATTTTGCCGCAGCTGTCCCTTCCATTGGTCTTTTATTGTACCTTGTTGCATAACTACAAACGCACTTCCTACTTTTTCGTCAATTTTCGAACCATCCGTGTAGATGGTGTGCTGTGCAGGATGGTGAGTCGTAGTGGGGTTGATGGTAATATTTACTCCCGTGCCTTTGACCGCTGGATGGACACTGAACTGGCAGCTGTTGGCTTCGTAATCCTCCGGATGGTAATTGACTTCATCAAAGGAAACTGGTCGTTTTAGTTGCAATACGAATTGTCTTGCTGCCTCCTCTTCGACACCAATGTGTGGAGGAAGGAGGCCAACGAGCACGTTAATGGCGTCTGAGGAGGTCGTACGGTAAGCTCTGGTGATACCCAATGCAAAGGGTCTTTGTATGGTGTAAAGGTGTTTTACTTTCCTACCTTGCATTGGGTGAGCCCAAACAGCAGCTGCGTAAGTAATGATTTTTTCCACCACGGTAATGAAAAGAACCTTTTGAATGTGGGGATTTAGACCCATTTGTGACCATAGAATAGCCGCATCTGTTTCGCTATGGACATTGTCCTGAGTTTGATGTCCTGGATGCGTGGAATCCAGGTCATCTTATAGTCGAACGTTAGACCCAGATACTTCAGCTGCTTAACTATCTGTATCCTCTGTCCATTGATCTTAATTGTGGGTCTTCTTACAAGAGATCCTCCTTTTTTTTTTTTTTTTTTTTTTTGGATTAACAGAATTTTCGACTTGTGTTCTGCAATTTGCAGTTTTAAGTTATTGCATAGCACGTGGAATATTTGACATACCTCGTTACAGTTGGTTTGTAACTCATCTCTAGTCCGACCTTTTACTATTAATGCCGCGTCATCAGCATATGCGTAAATCTGGATGTGCGCTGGCCATGTTGCTGATACAACTTCGTTAAAAGTCAAATTCCACAGATGTGGGCCGCGCACGACCCCTGCGGACATCATATTGTTCACTCCTGCTCTAATGTTTACGCGTTATGTATTGCAAGGAGTCTTCTATCCTGTAGGTAGTTGTATCAGGTTCAATGTTCCTTCTTACCTTCTTCGGGAACATGCAAGGACCTGACACGGAACAGAGAGCTTACTAAAGCTATGTTCACTAATTGTGGGAAGTAGACAGGATACACAAGAAGGGTATACAAAACCCTTTATTTTTCTCTATTTACAATAACTTCCGTACTTCGGAATACACAGACCCGCTACTTGGGGTCAAAACGTAAAAGTATAAAAATAAAACTAAACTCTAATTTAACTTTAGAATAATAAACGTGGAAGATTGGCCTTATAATAACAGGAAGCGTATGTAGTACAGAGAACTGTGAACACTACAATACGTTTAAATTTATCAAGAGGATTAAAACCTCTGGCCTGGAAGGCAACCAGCAACTGCGTAAAACTTCTAAGGTAAGCGGCCTGCTTCGACTCACTGCTTCCTCTCTCTCTCGCTTGGCAAAAAGCCACAACTTAAATACTTGGCGTTCGCCAGACAAACTTTGCATAAAAACCTTAACGCTTATAATTCTGGCCGGAAGTAGAAAATAAGAAGTGATAGTAAAGATTTAAAATAAAATAAACGTTAGTAAAACTTAAGATCCTTACAGTTGCATATGATGTTATACTAGTTGCTCGGTCATTGTGCCTTTCGCAGAGCCTGTTTGATAGGCGGCCACCATAGTGTAGCGAACGCATTCTTAAGATCAGTGCTTATCATGGCTGTATGGTGGTCGCTATGACGGTTCTCTAGTATTGCTTCTCTGATATCATAAAGCGCATGGACCGTGGACGTGCCTGTCCTAAACCCGTATTGCCTGGGGCTTAGGTGGCCATGTATATGCAAATGGTGGCGCAGTCTGTTCATAATTATTTTCTCCAGTACTTTACCCATTGCTGATAAGAAGCAAATGGGACGAAAGGATGTGGCATCTGCTGGGTTTCGATTCCTCTTTAGAAATAGAATAACCTGTCCTATCTTGTAGGGCTTTGGGAATGTCCCGGTTGATAGGAGCTTGTTGAAGTAGGTGACGAATAATGTCGGATGTGCTTTTATCGTAACTTTGATGACTGCATAATCCATCCCATCTGGCCCAGGGTTTTTCTTACGCGGCAGGTTAGCAAGTACTTTTTGGAGCTGTTGTAGTATGATCTCTGGGTCTGCCGGTGTGTCCATTGTAATGGAAATCCAGCTGCCACTCCTTGTCTGGTATATGGCTCCTGGCCAAAGATGAAATCTATTTTGTTTTCTATCGCAATTTGGATCGTCTGGGCAACTGTCGCCGTAGCACGCTGCATATTTATTTGAAGGAATTTGATGGGTCCTTCTTTTGAGATTGTCTCGCTGTTGATCTGAATGCTCGATGTTAGCTGACATTCGTAATTTCGTGGTGTGATGCTATCATGAGTACTGGGTGATGCTGCGGATATAGGCTGCTGCACGCTGGTACTCTGCCCATTCTGTTGCATGGGCTGGATGACTGCAGTTGTGCATGGGACCATGACGGTAGTTTGCATCGCGGCAGTTGATGCATTCTGGTAATTCAGCCCTGAAGTCTCTCGTATTATGTGGTCCGGCGCAAAAGGCACAGAAATCTTACATGCACGTGCACTTGTCCTGGGTGTTTCCGAGCTGCTGGCATTTTTAGCAGCGGCGTATGTGCATGCCATTCTGTGAATACTCTTCTTGCCATAAGGACAGCGTGGAAGATGGATGGGTCGCACTCCAGGACCCATTTATCATGCTTTGGATTTCTTTCTCGAAGTCTAAACAGTGCTTTGATGCCCTTGTATGGAATATTGGCTGTTGCTGCGAGTTCCTCGATGAATTCCTCGGGCTTGATGCTATCTGGTACATTATGTATCGTGCAGCGTGGCTTTCTTCGTTGTCTTCTTTGCAGATCGATTTCCAAGTTCGCTTTATGTAACTTATCTTCTAATTGTTCTATATCCTTTGCTGATTTACAAAAGATCTCTATCCCTCCTTTTGGTGGCGAGGAGATACGTTCTACCGATATTTGTAATTTATTGATTGCAGCTTTCTCTTGTAACTCCTTTCTGAGTTGCACAACAGTTTTCTTCCCAGTGGGATTGATAATAAGGCTGGGCCTTTGGGTCTGTCTTACCACCTCTGCAAAGGATCGTAGGGATAATTCCTGTGTGGCTACTACTGGAGCTAGTGGAGCTGTGCTTGGGGTTGTAGTCTGCGTTGACTGTGGTGCGAGGTCTTGAGTACTTGTAGCTATTGTTGCTACCGAAGGTCCTTGAAGTGCTAGAGTTTGTATTGCCTCGAGGGCTGCTTGCATAAAATTCCTGTCGTTAAGCGTAATTAAGAAGCGTTCGCCTCTTAGCGGTCCTGCAATTAGTAATGCGAGCGCACTCTGAGAATAGAGAGGTAACTTTCTCTCTGTACGTCAAAGAGTCTGAAGAAAGTAATGAAGTGATATACTACAGTGAACAATTTTGTGCTGGGGTGTTAGCAGTGATGTTAGAATCAGTCCCTTGTGCTACCTGTACACCGTCAGAAGTGGACATATTGCATGAAGAGGGTATTGAATAATTTGGAAACACAGCTATTGCTAAGAATGGTAATCAACGTTGGAAAATTATTTGTAGAAAGCACAGGATAGATCCCAATGAATCTCAATTCACGTGAGTTACTAGTGCTGGCACCGAGACATTTTAACAAGAAATATTGTGAGCATAAATTAATTTAAAATGTGCAGTAAAATGACAGAAAGTGCACTAAAACTTGTGTCAACAAGAAATTACAAGGGAAAAAAGTTGTTATAAGCGTCTCAGTTAACCAGTCAGAATACAAATTTGGGTAATGGTACAAAATGCAGAGATAACATGATCAGCTGATAAGTGCAAGAATTGCTTAAAATTACTTGCTACTGAAACAATTAGTGAAACTATAAACTATAAAGAATTGTCTAACTAAACTATAAACAATTTTATTACTGAAACTATAAACAATTGTCTAAAAACAGTAATTAATTACTTAGTTAAAAATGGTAATCAATACTAAATTGACAAGGTAATAATAATAAGGTAATAATAATAATTTTAATAAGGACATATTACAGCAAAAGTATTGAACATATAGCAAAAAACCTGTGAAATACACTTTCTTACAAATTATCTAGCGTTGCGGTGGGATCGACATACAGGCAAAAGACAAAACTGCTTAGATAGGAGTTAGCATTGATACAGTTATGGAAGAAAGAACCACAGAATTTAATTTAATGAATAATTTGTTTACTAATTGGGATTATTAAAAATTGTACAACAGATTCAAAATTGACGGTGTCTATTATAATTTAGCAAAACGATTTTTGATTTAGGAAGATATTAAACATATGAACATTTGGCACACTCCCATAGGGTTACTATTAAGGGAACCAACATGACATAGTATATATACACTTAATAATAGTACACTTCAAATACAATTAATTGATTAGAAAGTAATTAAAGCGTTGATAACAGAAAGTTAAAATAATACTGTACAGTATTAAATGCACAACTTGAGTTTTGATACTAAATTATTGTGGACGTAAGGGTGATACAGAACAGGACATTGTAAGACATAACAATTGCGATCTATTAACAGAAATTACTGGTGATTACAATATTTGTCGGTAGGATCGCTGCTGCTTGCACATGCGTATACTATACAATTAAGCACTCTGTACAATGTACCAATTCTGTGGGACTATAGGTATGCAATAAGAAAAAAGACCAAACCGCAAGGGCTGACACTGCGCAGCTAAGCTAAGATTTTACAAGAGCTGTGTTGGGGAGACCAATATGACCGACATACATAACATTAGGCTAGACAAGATTTCAATAAATACTAAGTACAATTATCAAAAACACAAATTACTGCAGTTAAAGGTAAATTATGCACTGATCTGGAAGGAAATATCTTTAACTGGTAATCAAAACGGAGCTCATGACAAGGACTCCCGCGGCCCAAGAGGCTATAGTCTAACCCGTTTTGTTTCTTCACAATAGGACTTTCAAGCAAGGAGATTATATTTTCCGTAACAGAAATATCTACAGTGGTGTGCCCCAGCGCTCGATCCTTGGCTCGATAATATGTATAATTTATATCAATGATTTTCCAGATTTCAATACAGATCACAACGCCTTACTCGCCTGTTATGCAGATGACATGGCTGTCCAGGTAAAATCTCGCTGACCCAACCATGCGTTAGCTAAACTCCAGGAAAAGATCCCTGCAGTCGAGGACTGGTGTGCAAAATGGAAAAAATACATACAGTCTGAAAAATCTGAAGTATTAATAATCAGAAAATACCATACCAAGGACAACATTAGCAACAACATCACCCTCTTTGGTCAACAGGTTCAAAAAGTAAACCAAGCAGTCTAGTTAGGTGTCACAATAAATCGCTCGTTCACCTCGTCTTCGTGTATTAAAAGAGTTAGCACCATGGTTTGGTGTATCACCTTAAGATTATACCCACTCCTAAAGGACCAGCTCCTGTCATTGCGTCATAAACGGCAAATTTACATACAGATCACGGATTACCTTCACAGAGTAAATAAAAAATTCTTTGAAAAAGCCTTTTACAATAATTTTGCAAACTTTGAAAATACGCTAACATATGAAGTCCTAGAAGAAGATAAAAACATCAGGCCCTTTACCACTTTCTACTTGAAAAAGTGAGTTCTTACAGCTGTAAGGTGTCACGTGAAGTTTGTGAACGGCTTACCTATTAATAATTCTTTTAATTTTACTGTATTTGTTCACATCATTTTCCACAATTTGGTATATTACAAGACTAATGTGGTATATACTGTAAGTAACTTTTTATTGCTTTTTCTTTTCTACTGCTATTTTGTAATGATATGATTGTACTGAAGCTTCTGATTGAATGCTCAGTTTTAACTAGTGTTCATCTCATTTTCCCACCTGCCAGTGAGACCGCCTCACTATCTTTTACCCCTTCTAATCTCAGCTCTGTGGTGATTCAGATATGATGAATCTTCAAAAGCGAGGCCCTACGTGGGATTCCTTAAGTGATTAAGGAATTAATTCCTGCCGTACACAAGAATATGCACCAAAGCATCAAAGAGTTTATTGTTGAAACCTGGCCTTATACTCGTGACCGTCCGTCGTAGACATATATTTAAATGGCACAAATATTCATGTTTGGGCATTTTCAAATTTAAAGAAATCAGTTTTATAAAAAATACGAAATCTATCTTTTTATACATTTCGGTCTCTATACTTATGTATAGGAAAATTTACTCTTATAAACAAATAAAACATAACAGCGTGACCCCCATGTGACAAAAATTGACTGAGGTATTCATTTTCAAAATTTGCAGTTTTTGATGTCATATTCAGTTTGCATTGAAGGGTCGGTTAATAAATAAATTAGAATAATTCGATGTTGATATTTTCCCATTCAATGAAATTCAATAATACCATTTTGTGATTAACTAGTGTCTTGAATTTATAATTTTGTTACATATAATATGACGAGAGAATTTTCACATAAGTAAGTTTTCAAAATTTATACGTTATTAATATTTTCATGAAGTCGAAGGGATTTATATTTATTTTAACTAACAAGTTAAAATTTAATTTTAAAAACTTTCCTATAAGTCTTAATTTCCCTAATTGTCAGTGCCAGAATAGTTAAATGTTGTAGCGCGCGTGAAGGAATGCAAATTTCTACTTTGCAGGAAGTATTTAAAAGCCGAGATTCGGTAGAAGAAAAGAAAGAGTTCGGCTGTAGCCGCCACCTCTGCCGTAGATACGTTTGCTTATTGCTGGTTCAAGTGGCTTAATTGCATTTATTTGCTGCCGCTAGTTTCGTAGGGGGTTTTAAGTTACGGGATCTCACAGAGTAGGTTAGTTCTATTATTTGTTAATATCTTCAAATTTTAGTTTCGTTATTTGATTTTTAGCAAAGGCGAAGTTTGTTAGCGTCGAGTTAACGCATTGTAAATTTTCAAAGATTTAATAAAGGGTACTTTAACCTTCCCTTGTGTTGTTTCCTGCTACTCCAGTTTTCATACAGAAGTTTATCTACTGGACTTTACAAAATTTTATTAATTTAGAGTCATTATGTGGTAATTGCGCAAAAATTTCGTTCGACTACAAAGATTTTTCATTTTTCATTAGTGCAAAAAATATTAAGAGTTGGCTTCTTGCCAATACTAAAAGTATGCGAGTGATTTATAGAACACAAAGTCTATAAGACTCAGTGAACCAGGTCTTTATTTTGAATAACGTGTATCGCGATCAATACTTTTCATAATCATCTGCATAGAAATGCTCGTCACTTACTCCCTTGACATCAGAAACGTTTTCCTAAATTAATATTTTATTTTTCATTATGTACATATGTAAACATTTCACTTTTCAATTTATGGAAGACTACTAAATATGATCCCTGATTTTAATAACAAATATCTCGCCAGTTTTTATCGTCTATTTTTTTGTTTGTTTGTTTTACTTTTCATAACGAATATAAAATATTCCTAAACATAATTATAGGAACTCGAGAAGCATTAAAAGATTTTTTACAAATCTGATTCCTTTAAGTTTAAAAATGCCAAAAAATGCCAAATCTTTGCATAATTTAAAATATTTTAGTAATTGAAAGTATATGTCTACGACCAACATTTTCTGTAACAAAGGCAGATTAAGGACTTGTGGTAAAGACATAAGGTGTGTAATGTGAATGGGGAGATCCCGTGCCCTGTTTCTTTAAAATGTGCAGTGCAACGAGTAAACATGCATTGCATAACTCCTACTATCCTATATTACCTGCCACTAGCTGCTGTTACTTGATTTTAGCTGAATAAAAAAAAGTTAACACAGGATCATTGAAATCACACAAAAGCTATCCGAAAGTATTACATAATATTATTTTGTATTACATGAAACCATAACTGCATAATACAGTTATTTCATATAGTACTTCCTCCATAGTTAAGAAAAGATAATTCATTCATTTATCAATGGCTTCGCATACATACATGTATGAGAATATTTAGTGTTGTTTTACTCTCGTGTAAATGAAAAATTTCTTCGATTAATTTTATATTAGAAAAGGCTAATGTGTGGGCCAATCGATCAGCTGATAAAAGTTGTTAAATCATTATAATTATTTTTTTTAAGCAGAAGACGTGAAAAGTGTACAGTGCCCTTGCCGTGACTCGAACGTCGAACGTGGACACCTCGAATATGCGCCAAATGTGCTACCATTAAATCACATTCAGGCACGCTGGAAGGAGAGAGAAAATACCTTATATACCCCCCTTTTAAAGGGCTACTGAGGATTAGGAGACCCAGTCGCCAAATCGAGGGAGTGACGAATTATTGTCAACCACCTTTTAGTTCGGGCTCCATTTTTAGAATCATTAGGTCTTTTTCGGAGGGAAGCAGAAGACACGAAAAATGTGCAATACCTCGAACCTGGAACTCTTGAATACGCGCCGAATGTGCTACTGTTATACCACGGAGGCATGCTGGAAGGAGGGGAAAAAATAAGGTAAAAAAAAATTCTCCTTTTCATTCCTTTCCTCCCACAATGTGAAAGCATGGATGACTTTTCCCCTGTCTGCGGGAAAGAGCGAGTGTTCATAGTTTAGTATTGATTGTGTAGCAAATTATAATTACAGTTTAGTTAAAGCAAAAGTGAGTTTTTTGCTCCGAAGTTTACATTTAGTCTAGAGTACTGTATATGTGTACTGTGTACTGTATACGTATATGAAGCTTTAACAATATTTTTACCCGAAACATTGAGTAGAATATAGTTTTTGGTTAATTTCATGAGTTTATCTACATTCTTAACTTTACTACTCATTGCTGCGCCAAGTTTGAGTGATGTTGTAAAGTAAAACAATGAAATAACGGATCCATCTTTTTTAAATCTTTTTTAACATTATTTTATTATTATTTAATTTCGTTTGAATGCTCGTTTAATCTTTTTTCCAAGTCTCAAAATGTTGTACAACTGTAAAGTGTCATTTATTTTCTACTTTTTAATTCTCTCATTCCTATATAATTCACACCTTATCGAATTTCAGACGTTTGCTTATTCGATCTGTTAGGGAATAGGAGGCTTACTAAGCATATTATACTGAATGTCTAACTTTCCTGCTTAAAAATAGTTTACCTGGCACAGAAGAGAATAGATTTATAACTGTATACTTACAGTTAAGTCCTTGTCTGATGTTCAGTTACTTCTGTTCTGATTCGCAGAAGAGAGCTTTTGTCGTAGAATATTTTACTTGACTCTTTACAACTGTAACGGAGAATAAAGACATCTAGAGTTCAGAAAAAGGTTGAAGATAAAAATAAGAACAGGAAATAGAAAGATGCCATGTAATTAAGAGATAACAAGTTTATCCGTGTTCCAAAGTAATTTTTCTTTAAAGTTTTCTAATAAAAGTTGAAGTCCAAGTCGCAGACACTTCAATTTATCATTCTCAATCTTTTTATAATCTCGTGATAGCTTTAGAGAAGAATTGAATTCTCTGGTACTGTTCCCTTTTTTTTATCGTTCAGTATAAATTGCTGCAAGGACTGCTTCATCTCGATTCCATGTTTAAAATTAATTGATTTTACTGACAGTCAGTCACAGCTTACTCTTAATTGTAGCAATAATTAGCAAACTCTATGTAAGCAATTACGAAAATAAAAAAGTTATTTTAACTAAGATATTAAATATATATATATACTAAAGAAATACTGATTATATTATCTCCTAAGATTAATTTTAGTAGAATTACCTAAAAAGAGTGAATCCATAGTTAGTAAGTTTGTGGTGTAGCGTGGCCCCAACTTGCCCGCAACATTAGTAGTGACTGCTATGAACTGGAAAGTACACAAACTCTTAAGAAGGGTTTAACTCCCTTTTTATTCCACTTTAGAAGTTACAGATGCGTTCACTTGACGCTCACAAACTACGCCGACCTGGCGGTTAAATAAAAATAAGAAAGTGCAACTAAAAATGAATAATAACAAGTCACTACCTACAAGGCTCTCTAAACGTGACTAACTTAACCGCGTTCTTAGATACCGTTGAGATTTCAGCAAACTTTCTGAATAAAAAGTTGAAAGATTCAACTAACTGCCGAAGCAAGCACACAGGCCGAAACGCGCGCTTCTTAAATTTCTACCTAGCAACCTTCACGCTCGTGAACCAAGGAAGCACACCTACAAACTCGTTTCCCTTCTATTTAACTCAAATTACTTCTGCTAAAAATTTGAATACTCAGCGCGTTCTACTAAAATTTACATACTCTGGCATTGGCAATTTCAGGGGAAAGTAAGGCTTGACAGGAAAGATAGCTTAAAATAAATGTTAAAATAAATATAAACCCTACAAGTTTAATTCCGAATTTTTTTTTAAAGTAACTTGAATGTAATTGTTAAAAATGTTTAACAGGGACTTGAATTAAATCATGAATAACAAAATTTCAATTGTAAAAGGAAATTAAATTAAAAGCAAGTAATTAAATTAAGAGCAAGTAATCATTGCCATTGATCTGAAATTAGTTGACTTTCCAAGGGGAACAAACCAACTCTCGTTCAATGCAAAATATTTAAGAAATAAATACGTTTCGTCCTTTACTCAAGTAATAAGGCGATGCCAAACTGGCAATTTAAGTTAGGCCGTGAAGAAATTAAGTATTTCCGTGAATTGAAGGGATCAAGAACCAATGCAGAGCACCAAAGTACTCATTCTGATTAAGCATTTTCGCTAATTCAATTTTGAGTGAAAAGCAATTTATGCAGTAAAATTGATAAATTACTTGAGTAATTATCCCCCGACATCCTCGTGTTTATGCATTTTAATTCAAAACTATTTGTAAAAAGTTAAACATTGGAAACTGGCATTAGGAAATTGTCATTATGAATATATATATAAACCCACAATTTATGTGCATGGTGGTTTCCGAATCATATATGCCAGAGGTTCTCAACCTTTTAATTAACGCGTACCATCTAAACAAAAATTGAAAACCTTTAGTACCAACAATACACTATCACCACCATTCTTGAACAAAGCTCAGATCGCATAAATTTATGAGTGTTAGAGATCAGGATGCTAGGGTTTTAATTTTTGAATTTAATAGTTAAAAATACTTTGTTTCTTTGCACACCACCTATTTTTCTTTTGCGTACCACCGACTGAGAACCCCCTGATCTATGCTATTAAAAATTTGTGCACGTCTGTCTGTTTGTTTATTTGTTTGTGACATCATCTTCTCTAGATCGACGGGGATTTTAGTTTCAAGTTAGGTACCTGGTTTATGGCATTGGTTAAGCACCGGCTGGTTTATGGAAGATGGAGCCCTAGCCCATTGCACCAAACAGGTGTTTCGCTTTTCACATAAATACTTCGAGAATAGAGTTATTGCGTTGGATTATTCCAGATTTCCTGGCGCAAGCATGGATTGACCTCCAAATTCGCTCGTGATTGTGATTACATTTTATAGGGACCATCTCACCACGTCGGACGAGCTTGAATCGTAGATCTGTGTAGCGGGTCCGTGACACATAGTCGACGGGACACTTAACCGACACCAGTTAGGCGACAGGACGTTTAGCCGACACGTACACTTAGCCGAGGGGACATTTAGCCGACATGGACAAATAGCCGACAGGACATTTAGCCGATACGGACAGTTAACTGACAAGACATTTAGCCGACAAGGACATTTAGCCGACAAGGACACTTAACCGACACCGACGGTTAGCCGACAGGACATTTGGCCGATACAGAGAGTTAGCCGTCAGGACATTTAGCTACAGGACACTTAACTGTCAAGACATTTAGTCAACAGGTTACTAATTCGACAATGACGTTTAACCGACACGTACCCAAAAATTACTTAAATTACAAATTTTCAATTACAAAATTTCTCGACTACTCCATAAGTTCAATATTTAACTCATTTTTTTCACTTATCAGTAAAATTCCTTTTTCGATTCTTAAAGATCTCATATGTGCTATTAATTATTGTGCTAATTTAGCATTGTTTGATATGTATCGTGCTGTTTGGTGTACACTGGCCAAATTGAAAAAGCGATGAAATTTCTCGTTAGGGAATATGAAGTAAATTTCGAAAGGCAAAAAGAATTTTTTTAGTTAAGTACGGCGGTCACTTGATTACATTTTATTATGATCTTCAAAAATTATCCGTAAAACTAAACCAAAAACGAGAAAGAAAAGGAATGAAAGAGAAAAAAAAAAAAAAAAGTAAAATTAATGAAAAATGAAATGAAGATTTATACATTTTTAACAGATATTGCGAAAAGCTATGTTTTTATAAGAAAACATTAATATAACATATTATATTGAAAATTACACATCTCAACTTTCAAAACATAGTACATACTAATTTCTATTTACATGACTGATCTAGTTAAATCCAGCATCGATAGATGACACTACATTAGGGTGACTTTTACGATGTGACGCTTTGTTACGCTTTGTTGTTTGTAGCTCCCTCCTTCTGCAGCTTCAGTTATGAATAAAACAAAACCTTAAAGGATATTTTACATTAAACATTATGCACTAGTTTAGGGCTATAAACATTAACCTAAGTAAGTATTTTAAGCGAGACGCGTGGTCAATAAAATGTTACAGAATTTTTATCTTAAGAATGGTGGTAGGAAGTGCAAATTATAAAAGTCCCAAATAATTTATACCTTTGTTTGTCTTACAAATTCACTTTTTTTAATTGCTTTTAATAACAAAATAAAATATATTTGCTAAACTAACCCTCACCACCGTATGTTTCTATAAAAAGTATAATTCCAGAATAACAATAAACTTTATTTCATTATTCAGATTTTTCATGACAGGGAAAGGAAATTTCATTAGTGGGAGAAACCAAGCGATTTTGTAAGGGAAAGAATGTAACATGATGTGATGAATAAAATAGTAATGAAACGTAAAGGTATTAGAAATTTGAAAGCATTTGGAAGAGCGAGATTGGACAATTAATATCATTAAGAAATTATTAATGATGAATTAGAATTTATTAGAAAAATTATTAATGATGTGAAAGTGTTCAAAAGAACCCATTTGATTAAATGAAGAAGCTTTATGAATAATTTTTGAAGATCCCACATTAAAATGTAATTAAGTGACTGCCGTACTTAGCTAAAAAAATTCTTTTTTCCTTTCGAAATTTCATTCATATTCCCTGACGAGAAATTTCAGTGCTTTTTCAATTTGGCCAATATACACCAAACAATGCTAAATTAACACAATTTGGCCAATACATATCAAACAATGCTAAATTAACACAATAATTAAAAGCACATATGAGATCTTTAAGAATCGAAAAAGGAATTTTACTGATAGTAAAAAAATAACTTAAATATTGAACTTATAGAGAAGTCGAGAAATTTTGTAATTCATAGTAAGTTTGAATAATTATTGGCTACGTGTCAGCTAAACTTCACTGTCGGCTTAGTGCCCTGTTGAATAAATAAGTTGGCAGTTAAGTGACCCGTAGCTAAAAGTCCTGAAGGCTAACTCTCTGTGTCGGCAAAATATCCTGTCGGCTAACTGTCCGTGTCGGCTAAATGTCGTGTCGGCTAAGTGTTCTTGTCTGCTAAGTGTCTTGTCGGCTAACTGTCCGTGTCAAATAAATGACCTGTCGGTTAAGTGTCCGGGTCGGCTAAATGTCCTGTCGGCTAAGTGTCCGTGTCGGTTAAATGTCCTGTCATCAAGTGTCCCTGTAAGCTAAATGTCTTGTCGGCTAATTGTCCATGTTGGCTAAGTGTCCCTGTCGGCTAACTGGTGTCGGTTAAGTGTCCCGTCGACTAAGTGCTTGTCGGCTAAGTGTCCACGACCGCTGTGTAGCATCAAACCCATTTCTCTTGAGACACAACAGGATGCGATAGCAAATTCCATTTTTCGTTTGCGCCACATTTGTGCTGCGAGCAATGGATATTTTGTAAAGATTGTGATGTGATTGCAGACTGCTCGCAGAGGAGAAATTTATTTACGCATGTTTGATACGAGCTGTGAAATATACAGTGCCACCTTTTGACCGCTTTAAGAATTATTTCGAAATTTCTGTATATTAATCTTACAGGTTTCATAATAAATACACCGTTTGTTGTATTCCTCTATAGATCTTTGTTTTTATGATTTTTAATTTTGAAACCAGGAACTCCTTTGCTGGACACACTGTGTATAAATTTACCCTCGATTATGAATCAAAATGAAAATCTTCAGTTAATTATTTAGTTAAAATTGGTTATTTATCGTTACTTTCTTATCATATTGCTTTCTTCTGGGCATGTCTTTTCTTGTAATTATGCACATATGGGTCACGATAAATCTCAGTTATAGGTTCATGTAAGTCACGAGGGCTAAAAAATTTAAGAAATACTGCTATTAAGTACTTTACACTGCGATTAAGTGTTGGTTACTTTTGTAGATACACGTGTCCATAAAAGTCTTTAACCAGCCTTTATTTTCGCAACACATTAGTCGTAGTTAAGTAAAGATAATAGGTAACTGAAGACGGGGACTCCAGTACTTTGTCCTTGTATTGGACAATTAGACTGGTGTAGTCAAAGAACCTCTCTACAGCAAAGAACCTTTCCTTAGAGGTGTAGTCCCACACTCTCCGCTGTGCTAGAATCCACTTCACTCTGTGGTTTGCCAAGGAATGCGAAGGAGTAATAGCGATGTAAAAACAGGAATTGCATTTTGCTACAGAGATGTACTGTGCGTGTGTAAGTGACATCACACAGATCCAGCCTGTGCGCCGTCAGGATATCCAGAATAGCCTTGATTTTGTGATGAGTGCCTTTTGTTCGATAATATAGAAATAGTACGAGATTCTGCCATCCGTACTGTTCAGAAATCTGAAATGGAGGCTGGATGTCAGTGAACAGCTAGTCAGATATTGTTCGAGGATTCCCGTGCTACCGCAGATGCACTGGTCCGTATTGCTTAGGCATCGTTTATGAAAATAGGCTGGAAATGGGTCATGACCTGTAATACAGCTGAGCAGTGAAGTACACCTTTTATTGCTGACTTCGGGAAAGAATAGATAGGCGCGACGGCCTTGCGTGCATGGTCACCTCGGAACACGAGCTTAATTCATTCCGGAAGGCCGTTCATCAACCGAAATGCTTGTAAACTAAAGTAACTTTCCCTGTTCTCATGAAGTTTTAAGGCTTTAGAATCATAATTTGGTAACCATGCAAAAGTCATTAAATTGCAAATATTTTTCATGTTTAATTGATGCATATAATACTAAGAGTTGGCTACGTACCAGTGTTGAAGTCTGCTAACGATATGTAGAACACGAATTCTACAAGATTCTGTGAATAAGATCTCTATTTTGATAAAAAAAAAAAAAAGTATACTGATCAATATGTTTCACAATAAGCAGCATAAATATACTTGTCGCTTAATCTTTTAACATCAGAAAGCCTTATTTTTAGTTTCATACAAATGCTAACATTGCGCTCTTCAATTTGTGTACCGCCCCTTACTATGATCTTCCCTTATAGTATCAAATATTAACCTAAATCAAATATCTCGGTTAATTTTGTCATACGGCTGTCACTCTGTTGTGCTTTATTATTATTTTAACAGGAGCAACATTTTCCCAGATATAATTATGGAGAATGGAGGAAAGTATAAAAAGTTATATTTCTTATTTTTTACAAAATTGATTTCTTTAAATTTCAAAATGCGAAAATAAGAATATTTGAATGATTTAAAACCTTTTGCAGCTGGAAGTATATATATCTATGATCAACGATTGCGGAAATAAAGCTCGAGTAAGGTCTTTTGGGGACACAGTTTATATTCCCTAGTTATTTATTGTCAAATGCATTAAAAGGTTGTGGCTTACATTTTCAAATACAGTTAATATTGACAATAATGTCGATTCAACAGATTACCTTCCCACAATTGCTAAAGCATGATAGTAAAGCTTAGAAATTGTTTCATTTGCCGTTTCTAAGGGAAAATTTGTCATTGTATGCAACAAAGATTGGGCTAAGATACAGTCAAATATTCTTCATCTTTCATCATCAGAATGATATGACATGAGAAAACGGGTGATGAAGAAATTTGTCTTATATTTAGCCTTCTTCTTTACATTTCTGGGAATGAGGACGGTATTGTATTTGCAATGTTAAAAGTAATAAAAATTTTCACTGAAGGCAAAATTCAATTCCACTTCCCATCATCGTTTTATGATAAAGCTTTTATCTGTTATGTCCTTTTATTTTGAAAACAGAATATTCTAAGAAATGCATTAAGATTAATTTTGATATCGATTGTTTTTTCGATTACGTGTAATGTTTCCATCTTCTTCCAGAATGGCATATTCTATGAAATATATTATATTTTCTTTCGACATCCATTACTGTCGATTATTTTATTCGAAGAAATAACGCGTTTTCTTTCATAACTAATCATTCAGCGGAATATAAACATACTTTTAACCCTCGATATTTCCCACAGGGCGTACCGAACGGGGAGGGCGAGGTGGCAAATGGCCCCCCCCCCGACCTCTGATCAGGAATCAATCTCCGACGAACCTTAAGTTTTTAAGTGTATGTACCTGCGTATGAAAGTATATAAAAAAGAAAGGACAAGAAAGGAAAGAAGCTAAAAAATGGTCATTGAAAAATTAAAGTTTATTGTAGAAATGGATTTCTAAGTTTCAGTCTCTAACTTATGTTTGGAATTCCAGACATCTTTGACGTGTGTGTTTCAACTACCTCGCAAGCAAGGGAAGCTTTCCAAAATTGAAATTGATTAAAAGCTATTTTCGATCAAAAATGAGTTAAGTGAGACCCATTTTTGACAATCTTTTCTATTGAAACAATCTTTTCTATTGAAAAAGTGCAGTAGCAAAAAAACAAAAAAACAAATTTTTTGAAGCTATATAAAAATTTTCAGAAGTCAGAGCTCTAAAAAAGAGTTTTAGCTTTTCTGTTTATTGACAGAAAAGTTTTTTAAAAAAAATTTAAACGTCACAAATGACAGATTTATAACTTCCTTGTGCGAATTTAAGGAAGTTTTGTAATCAACGAAAAATTTCAGGTACCATATTTTGATAGAAATATTCATTTTGACCGCTCCCGAATCCATTTGGACTTTTTTTTTTTTCTTTTGCGTGACATCTCTACGTATGGACAGAATGAAGGACTCTTTTTTTCTAAAATGAATTGCAAAATGGATTTAAAATAGATTCGAAAGGGATTTTTTGTGACATCCGTACGTACATACGTATGTATATATGCACGTATCTCGCGTAACTCATAAACAATTATCCGTAAAACGTTTAAATTTCGTATATGGGACTGTTGTAACATTTATAAGATTGTGCATCTTCCTTTTTTATTGCAATCGGCAGAACCAAACTTATATATACATATACCCCCCTCTTACCCGGCCTAGAAATCCTTACTCGGCCTTTATTTTCGCAATTATTGGTCGTGGTCATATACTTCCAATTACAGAAGTGTTTTAAATAACGAAAAAATTCATTTTTTGGCAGTGTCAAACTTTAAAAAAAAATATTTTTGATGAATAACGAATTCTGACTTTTAACGCTGTCATACTCGTTATGGAAAAATAAAATTATAAAAAGTTTGGCTCCCATACGACAAAAATTGGCCTGGATGTTTAATTTTAAAATTTTCAGTTTTTGAGGTCATTTTCACCTTGCCTGGAGATATCGGTCAATTAAATTAGAATAATTCGAGGAAATAAGTTTAAATGAAGTGCAGCAAAAAATGTGGATAATTTAATGGGCCATACGAGTAAGTCTTACGATGTCCACATCAGATGTTTTAATTACATTGTAGGGTTTATATTTATTTTAACTAACACTTATTTTAAGTTTAAACTATCTTTCCTGTCAAGCCTTACTTTCCCCTGGAATTGACAATGCCAGAGTATGTAAATTTTAGTAGAACGCGCAAAGTATTCAAATTGTCAGCGGAAGTAATTTGAGTTAAATAAAAGGGAAACAAGTTCGAAAGTGTGTTTTCTTGCTTCACGAGCGTGAAGGTGGCTAGGTAGAAATTGAAGAACCGCGCGTTTCGGCCTGTGTGCTTGCCTCGGCAGATAGTTGAATCTTTCAACTTAATATTCAGAAGTTTGCTGAAATATCAGCAGTATCTTAGAACGCGGTTAGGTTAGTTACATTTAAAAGCCTCGTAGGTAGTAACTTGTTATTATTCATTTTTAGTTTCTTATTTTTATTTTACCGCCGTGTTGGCGTAGTTTGTGAGCGTCAAGAGCACGCATCTGTAATTTCTAAAGTTGAATAAAAAGGGATTTAAACCCTTCTCAAGACTTTGTGTACTTTCCAGTTCATAGCAGTCACCACTATTGTTGCGTGCAGGTTGGAGCCGCGCAACATTACACCATATTTATCTGCTAGATGCAAGTTGTTTTCTCTTTAGTCTTAAGATTTTTTTTCAAATCGTTTTAATTATTTACTTATCATTAAATGAATGCTAATTAAATATTTGTGTCGACATTTTGTATGGTGATATTCCAATAATATCATTCCAATAATAGGGTTTTTGAAGGAATTTCCGTTCAGGACCTCAATAGCTACAGATCTGCTACTGATTCCTAACTGTTTTCCCATTTTGTTTGAGTGTAAATTACAAACTAAGGCATTTTTCCTGCTTCTAGTTTACCAAGCTTGAGCAGTGTTAGAATATTTCCAGTTTTAAAATTGATTCTTGGACTTTTAATCATACAAGGATATTCAGAAAATTTGTTTATAATTCGTTATATAACTCTATTTTAATAGAATTTGCAGTACGAGAAATAGATACAACAGAATATAAGTATTGATGAGCGAACCCAAGGATTCGAAAGCGTTCTTCTTCTGGCTCGTTCTTTCTAGGTAACCCTCAAGGCTAAATAATCGCGACATTTTCTTCGTACCCTTGGCCTGCGAAGTAAAACCACAAGTCTCCAACCCATTCCAAAATAGCTCTGACACAAAGGCTTTAAAAAGTAAATAATTATCATTTAATAATACACGAGAATATTTATAGCTTTTAAACGTTACACGTCAAAATAGCCTAAGAACAAATAGCTCTACAAAATAGTCCCAAAGAAACAGCCCAGGACCAAGCGAAGCCTGGTCTTATAACGAGCCTTCTTTTTGCTTTCTTTTAAAAAGCCTGATAAACAGCGCAAATTCAGATTCAGAATGTTTATTAAAAACACACTTTAAGAAAATATTTTTATTAAAAACACACAATAAATTTCAATATGCAAAATTTACTTTTCAAAATGACCCAAATGGAATTCCAATGTGCAATGCCAAATTTCACAGATGTGCCAAGAAGGAAGTCCATATATTCCCTGTTCGCATAATTATGTTCCATGTGTGCGTATGTCTCATGCTTTTATCATAATTTTATGATAGCTGGCGTGGGCTATTGTCGCTTATTGACTTTTTTATTATACCTGACATTAATCCATTATATCGGGTTGGCAAGAAAGTAATTTAAATTTTTTAATGTGAAATAAAACTCAACATTTTATATACAAAAAAGGAACTTTAATTAGTCAAATATCTTCCATTCTGTTCGATGACCTTTTGTCATCTTTCTGGTAACTTCATGAAAGTGCGATTTGATTATTACTGAAATTTTACTAATTAAGAAGTTTTGTAAACTTCGAAATAAATGTTAATTCGATGTTGCAAGGTTGAAACTATTTGAGGGATGCAAAATCCCTTCCCTACCAAGCTCTAATAATTTTGTAAGTGTTGCTGAAGAGGTGTGAGATCTCGCACTGTCATGATGGAACACGATTGCTTTGTGATTTGCCAATCCTGGCATTTTTTCTTTGATAGCTTACTCCAGTTTCATAAATTGTTGGTAGTAAACATGTAAGGATCTTAAGTTTTACTAACGTTTATTTTATTTTAAATCTTTACTATCACTTCTTATTTTCTACTTCCGGCCAGAATTATAAGCGTTAAAGTATTTATGCAAAGTTTGTCTGGCGAGCGCCAAGTATTTAAGTTGTGGCTTTTTGCCAAGCGAGAGAGAGGAAGCAGTGAGTCGAAGCAGGCCGCTTACCTTAGAAGTTTTACGCAGTTGCTGGTTGCCTTCCAGGCCAGAGGTTTTAATCCTCTTGATAATTTTTAAACGTATTGTAGTGTTCACAGTTTACAACAATATTTATAATATAAATTAGAGTTTAGTTTTATTTTTATATTTTTACGTTTAGACCCCAAGTAGTGGGTCTGTGTATTCCGAAGTACGGAAGTTATTGTAAATAGAGAAAAATAAAGGGTTTTGTATACCCTTCTTGTGTATCCTGCCTACTTCCCACTATTGTTGAACATAGCTTTAGTAAGCTCTCTGTTCCGAGTCAGGTCCTTGCATGTTCCCGAAGAAGGTTAGACGGAACATTGAACCTGATAAACATCTGAGTTTATCGTTTGATTGCTTGGAAGCAGCTCAAAATGCACAACATCTTTGTAACCCCACCAAATTGATAGCATGATCTTTTGCTGATGCAGTTCCGCTTTCGCTATGATTTCTGCTGATTCATCATGCTTGTACTATGATCTTCTTTGATAAATATTGTTGTAAACGTTAAATTGCTTTTCATCACCAGCGATAATTCATTTAAAAAAAAGTTTGAAATGAGTATCGCAAATATTGATTCGTTGTGTCAGGTGAATTTCTCTCATTCCATATGGAACCGAATTATCGAACTTCTTAATGGGTCTAAGACATCTTATGTAATTTTTAATTCTTATGTGTGATACAATTAATCTTTCTGCAGTCTCTCACATAATTATATGACGATTCGCTTCAATTATGCTTTTAATTTTGTCACAACTAACTTCAGAAGTTTGGCAAGAACGTTGATCACCTTCGAGTAAAAATTCTTCAGAACGAAATTTTTTAAACTAATTCTGACACATGCGCTTTGTTAGGCAATCAACACCATAAACTCCACAGGTCTTTGTGAGCCGCAGTCGCTTTCTTGCCTTTATGTTACTAAAAAAGTAAAACATGCATAAAATATTTATTTTTACACTTTTCATTAAAAGTGACCGTAGACTAACAGTGTTAAACAAAAATGTAAACAAGTTGTAAACAAAAATACACGGAATTTGTGTCTATAGCAACCTAAAAGTTTCAGCTGCCAAATCTCAAAAGAGAAGAAATTATAAGATTGACATTTAGAATAACAAAGCGAACGTAAAGCCACTTATTTATGCAAACCTGAATTACTTTCTTGCCAACTCATTGTATCCACTTCAAGATTTTTTTTTAACAGAACAGCAGTAGTTTTAATGCTATTACAGCTTGGCATCTTTATCCGGAGTGACTAAAATGCTAAGACTTACTACGCATCATACAGAAATTTTCTCACTTACGAATTCCTGTATGTTATGCTAGGAAAAGTTATGCAAGTGCTACTTGTTCAGGTGTTCGGGATAAGATACACATAAGATGCTCAGGATGCGACTTTCACCCCAGGCGCCTGTTTTCAAATGACTTTGCACCTAAGTCTTGATAATTATTTTAAATTGTTTCACATACCTGTCTTGGACCATTATGGCTTCTTACCTGTAATTGTAATTATTTGCTCTTCTATAATACTTGACATTAATCTATTCTCGTGTAAAAATTGTAAATATTTTCGCGTATTATTAAACATACATTATTTACTCTTAAAAGTCATTTTGTCGGAGCTATTTTGCCACGGGCTATTAAATCGAGCTTTTATGGCTTGGGCTATTTTGAAGTGTCACTCTATCATATGTTCTACTATTCCAGTGAATCCATTCATATCTTCACAATTTTATTACTTCACTGCAATTTATCTCTTTCTGTGAGAAGAGTTAAAATTATTAATAGTGTTTTGTTCAAGTTTAACATCAGAAAGTTGTCATAAACGTGCTTCCTTGCACAATAAATAATCGAAAAGTAGAAACCGGTGATTCCTACATAGGAGATATAAGTATACATACATTGCAATCAACTAGCAGGAACGCATTCAAATATTTCACTTCCCTTTTTGGAGTAAAAGTAATATAGTGTTACATCTATTAAAATGAAGTCTCTATGATTTGATTAGTACTTAAATAAAATAAAGAAACATATAAGCAGTCGTACATTACTATGCTTACATTTTGTTTCTGGTGAAGAAAACAGTGTTGAAGTTGGAGAGTTAAAAAGAAATTTCATACCCAATGACAGATAATATTTGGTATTAGTAATATATTTTATTGTTTACATTAACAACGTGAAAGTTAATAAAGCTTGTTGTTATCAAAAAGTTTCAAAATATCATTGAAAAATATTCTTTACCTTAGATTCCCTCTGTTACACTGATTAGAAACACTGTCATAATTTAGACGATAAATGACAAATTTTACGCCGCTTATAATTGTTAACATTTCCTTAAGCTGGTCGCATGTGAGTTGTAAAAACAAGCCACCGTTTTCAGCATTAAAAAAAATATTTGACTAATTGGTGATCAAAAACGACTATAATATGAAACTGCAGCCTATTAGTCTTTGTTCCATGGAATTATCAAAATAACCATGACGTAACAAGCGACTGTAAGAAGGAGTGATTTTAATAGCTTGTCTCTGTAATATTGCATTATACTTGAATACGTTTTTAAGTTAAACTAATTGCGAAGCAGTACTGCAACATCGTCGACAACGAGCTAAAAGAACCGCAATTATTTTCAGAAGATATAACGACAGTAGTTTACTATGCTGTTATAATATCGGAACTCGTTTTGCAACACAGAAACGTCATAGGTGAACTTTTTTGGTAAGAAGATGTTTGGTGAAAAAGTCGCTAATCATTTTAAGAAGTGCTAAGATAGTTCATATTTTACCACATGCTTCAACGAAATGATCTCATAACCGATACTAGATGTGTGATTATATAACAATTGTCGATGTATCTAATGCGAACGTACATTGAATTTTTTTGCAAAATATTATGTTCTTGAATAAAATAGCACAATAATTAACGGTATCTTTTCACTTAATAATAAAGAATATACTTTTCGCTTCTCACTTCATATCCATCTCGTTCTGAATTTTTAGCATGTTCTTTTTACGCATGCTAATATTCATCTAATCGTCGAAGCTTTGATAAATCTTAGATAAATTGACCATATACCGAACAAAAAATAAATTCATAATTTTTGCGATTAATTACAAAACTTGTATATCAAATTTTCCATATTAAATTTTTATACGCTTCATCCTTTTAAATGATTTAAATTTAAATATAAAATGCTTATTAAGAATAGTTTTTATTTTCAGAAAATTCTTCATTTAAAATTTTGGCTTTAAAAAATATGTAAACTTTCGATAATGCCAAAAATTTGAAGTGGTCGAACTAATCTGGACTGAACACACCAGGTCAGATTTCGTAGCTAAGGCATTAATTATTACATTCATGTCACATTCAATTCAATAGAATATTCGATATCTCATATTTAAGACGAAATACCTCTGAAATAATTTGGGGAAAAATAACCTAAACGTGCAGAATATATGGTGGTTTTAAATCTCGGGTTAAATCTATTAATTCGGAGTTAATAGTTTGACAAATTAAAAAAAAAAAACTAATAAAAATTTAAATTATGATGTTAACTGTAAACTACACGCATACTTTTACTTTACTATGCGGGGGGGGGGGAACATGAAAAAGCACATGTAGCCGTTCCATTCACCGGAATTTCAAGGGGAATCGAACTATCAGTGATCAACGGTCTTATCTTGTCGTCACTTGATGGACCAGCAGCTAATTGAAACGAATTACAAATAACTGTAGTTGGTTTCCGGGTATTTAGTGTAGAAATAATTGCAGCTGTGTATGACTTACAAGTTCAACTAAATTTCCGGAAGTATTCGTGTATATCTTTGCGTATTGAATATATACACCAGAAATACTTCTACATGTTTACATAACGTTACGAGGATAACTGATAATGTGGGAAAAGCCCGTAAAATATTATTCTGTTGAAAAAAAATGTCAAATGAATCAGTTGAATTAGCACGATACGGAAATATTTCCGAACTAAATTTCTCCAATCGTCAGAAAAGTAAATTAGTGGTATAGTTTAAAGGGAAATATTGAGAAGTTGGAAGTTTCTTTCAAATAGTATCAATCAAATCTTGATTTAGAAAAACGGGCATGGAGTTTGCGAGAAGCAGCCTATCATTTGGAACATTTTTATAGGCACGCCTTTATAAGGTTTCATTTGATCTGAGAATGTTAATAGGTCCAAAACGCCTAACAGAGGAAAACCGATTATGTCTGAAGTAATTACAAAATCATGAGAAGGTTTAAACAACCTTTTCATTTAAAACAGAATTTAGAATTTAAATGCATTCTCTTTTGCAATAATAAAAGCCACAGCTCTTGGTGATGCAACTATCGGGTCAGTCCATAAGTTCGTGCTCATTAAGAGTATGCGTGGAATTCACAATGACGCATTTACTAAAACAATACAATTTTGAACCTGTTGAAACTTGCCATCGTTTGACTAACATATTATGCAGTTCATCAGAAACTTTCGTAACTATCGAACGCATTTTAGTACCCATAGAAGATGAATATCAGTACAAACGTGCCGTGCTACATTCTTTATTTTCGTTTGGTGAATCTGCCAGGTTTGCAGCGATAAAAATTTATAGTGTACATGGTGAACACACTATCAGTGTAAGGACTACTCAGAAACGGTTTAAAAAATTTTAAGTTGGAAAAAGCAGCATTGATGATGAACCCCGTTCAGGACGTTTTGAACTGTTAGAACCAAATCAAACGATTAATTCAAAAATTTACAGTGAACAACTTTGCCGTCTAAACTCAGAATTGATCAAAAAAACGTCCACGATTGGTGAATATTATGAAAGTGTTATTTCATCATGATAACTCTAGCCCGCATACGGGTCGAGCAACGGTGCAAAAAATTAGTGAATTTAATTGGGAGCTTTTGCCACATCCTGCTTACTCCTCAGATATTCCCCCAAGTGATTTTCACTTATTTCGTCCCTTACGAAATTTTTTACTGGGAAAAAAATTAAATTGCAAACAGGATGCACACAATGAACTTTCAAGTTTTTTTGCATCAAAACCAGAGTCTTTCTGCAGCAATGGCATAAAAAAACTGCCTGTAAGATGGCGAGACATTGTAGATAATGGAGGCAAATATATAATTGATTAAAATGATAAATTGTGTTTTTTTTTATATTATTTAAAAATTTGCCAAAAAATGCGTACGAATTTATGGACTGACCCAATAAATAGAACAATCAAATTTAAGTCAAACGGGGAATAGTTGTCAAAGACTACTCAATTAAATATTTGCTAGAAGCTGGCTCAGCACTCTGTTAGAGCGTCAAAATCAAAGTATCCGCAGAGATAGAACGCAAAACCGAATAATTAAACCTATAATAGCTGGTAGTAAATAACACGTAGCGTGCACGTAAAGCCAGAAACACGCTCTGTCTTAAAATCTCAAAACCTCAGTTTTGAGATTTTAAGACTGAAGGCTCATCAAGGTTTTGGTTACCAAAACCTCAGTTTAAATTCTGGCTAATTCAGTTGCATTCTGGTGAGGAATATGAAAAGGAGAAGATATAGTAAAGGGCAGAAATCATAATATCTGGTTAATTTAAGCAATAACATTACTGCGCATACCTTCCATAACTCAGTTTTAAATTCTTGTCTACGCGCCTTCCTCGATTAATACGTTATACTACATAGATAACCTATCTGAAACATTTTTTTGTAAGTAGCTGCAAACTGTGCTTGCTTAGGAAATGCAATCTACATAATGATAGTAATCAAAATAATATACAAATATATCATTGAACTGACAGATTGAATAGAGCTTTCAGTCAGTTTTAATCCTAAATAATCAAGCTTTTGTTTTGAAAGAATATTCATATTATAACTAGATTGATCTATGTTAAAATACCTGATAATCTAAATCTAATTCTAAATCTTTTATGTAAATATTTACCTCATTTACAAAAGTAAGTGCAGTTTGCGAAATATTGGCATTTTCAATTACGTGATGAGACAAGTGTTATAGTTATGTGTCAAGTGTTATAGTTATGTGTCAAGTGTTATAGTTATGTCTCATTGCAAGCTATATTTTCCATGTTTGGACACTACGCCGAAATTTTACTTCTTTTCCGTATAATCCCATCATATGTCACCGAGATTTGGCCTTTTTCAGATTCATCTTTAGACAAAACATCTAACAGCTCCAGTGCGTGCATCAGTATACAATTATTGTATTGCAAATTACAATTGTATCGTAAATTACAATTATTGTAAAAGTTTAAATATCAGCTTAAAATGCTCAAATTTCAATATACAGCACCAACAAAAGTTTCTATTAAGTTCCTGGAGCGCCAAAGAATTATCGCGTTGTACAGTTACGGATTCCGGACGATATCCGAATAGTCCTAGTAAGCCGCCCGGGGGTCCGGATTCGCTCTCACCTGTCACCTGTAAATTCAGTTTGAAATGTGTTCCCAAACTCATTTCGCAGTCAGTCTCTTCAGCTGATGAGGTTATACCGAGAATTTCTTATGTCGCTTCTTTGTTAACCTTCTTTATCTTTTTGCCTAGAAACTTTATCTAGCCAAAAAGATGTACCGTACAGTAGGAACCTTTCTTTCTTTCCACCGACAAAGAGGCAGCCGATCCACTGGAGCAGTTAGCATATCGGCTAGATGTCCCCGCGGACGGAATTAACTTAATCCACATAACACACTTTGGTACATATTGTGCGCAAGACGAGTGCTGAGGGTAGTGCAAACAAATGCTGGGCGAGACGATAGTACAGTGATGGAAGAATGGTGCATTGCGGGTGAGGAGAACAATTTCAGTTACATATTTACCAGGAAACAAACGGATAGCAGCAGTAGTCTACAGCAGGAACCAGTAATTCGATTGCCCAAAGCGAGGCCATGTTTAAGCCCAAAGGGCTGAGGTTTGTCCCTTCCATCCTTATAAAATGTGGAGTCTGTCCATCAAGAACAAATCCTTTGTGAATTATGTATTTTTAGTCATAAAAGATCACCAACACTCGAGACATCTAAAATGGAAATTTCTGTGACCATGGTGAACCTTCTCAAATAAACGTATACCGTTTTGTCTCATGATCATAAATCTAGCATAAAGTTTCATCAAAATGCTAAATGTGTTTGAAAAAATTAGGATTAGTGTCATTTCTTTGATTGAAATCATGAAATATAGAAATTCGGTTTTCTTTCTATTCTGCACTTACTGAATGAAGGACAAAACAAGAAAAAAAGTTTCTTTCAAGCTATTTCACTGCAATTCTGTGAGCAATGTTTTACAGCTGTATAGCTTATCAGTTATCATTCGAAGAAACTTATGATGATTTTTCAGAACAATTGTCGAATTTTTTTAAATTTTTTCTCAGCATGTACCTTTCCGTGGTTTACTTATGACGTGCATGCTAGTGTCTCTACTGACACGTGAATACGAGCCAGTTCCCAAGTTTTCAATCTCTTCGTGAGAAGCTTTATTCTTCCACAAAGAAATTCCTCTCCTTCACACAGATGATCAAAGTGCAGAAGATCTCTATAACCCAATAAACCTCCAATTCTGTCTGTTCTCAAATTGACTAACCCCTATAATACGTTTCACCTGAAAATTGACGTTCCAAATATGTGCCATTCAGGACGGACCGTCTACTCTGCCTTCTGTAGCCATGCCGCTTGTCTTAGTTAGACTAATAAGTCACATTTCCTGAGAAAAGGCAGGAATTTCACTCGCAGGTCGCTACAAATTTTTGAATTTCTAGTCAGAAGAGGATTATTTATATATCACGTTTTCGTGCTGTAACTGAAAGCATACTCGAAGCGTATTCGAGAGGTTCAGAAATCGAGTTCCGGCGAGGGCATTTTACATTTTTAGCGTCTGCGACATCAAAAATTCTAATGACTCTTCAAAAAACGCCCGAACAAAAAGGAACAAGAATTTGTCACAACCAGGATTTGGCGAATGGGTTTCCCAACCTCAAGTCGCCCTAAAAGATAGATTATACGAGGTTACCAATATTGGGCGAAGCCCAGTCTCCCTAACCGTCTCAAGGATAACGGGCTCCACCTGGTCCAACCGCAAACAAAGGTAACTAACTACAATAAGGTATTAACAAAAAAAACTAAAATATAAAGAAAGAAGAGAATAACAGTACAAAAAACATGTAAGAACAAACACGAAAGGCATAAGCACAAACACGAGCATAAACATACAGCATAACTAACCCTAAACACGAACGCCAACTGCCCGACGATCTCTGTTAATAGATTTCATAATTAATCGACAAATATTTCTAAATTCAATAAATGTTAAAAAAGGAAAGTTAAAATTAATTTTAAAGTCATTTCTCAAATTTTTAAATAATAAGCATCTCTTGAGGAAGTGCTGAGCCTCCCCCACCTCTCCACAGTTCAAGCAAAGATTATTGTCTTGAAGTTTAAATCTGAAGAGATATACTGGAAAGCTCCCGAGTACTGTAAAAAATTTATTTAAATCAAAATCATTCAATATGCCATTTTCTTTCTTTCGAAAAATGTTGAAGTTCGAAATATATTTAGATCGCTTTTCAAAGTTCAACTATTTATTTTTCCATTTTGTAAGATAAAATTTATAAATTAATTTAATACCAATTTTTCTAGAACCCTGGATACAGGAGGTGTCTCCAGAAAACTTCCCAGAGCAACCTCTTTTGCAAGTATCAGTATCAGTAGTAGGCGCAGCCCGATCCACCTAACCAAACAAGTTGGTCTCATGGTCATAACAGGCCACGCCCATTTCAATAAAGGAAAATAATTGAAACATAAAATAACTCTTCTCTCTCCTGTCCTGTAGTGTAAATAGAAGCATACTCGTAGTGTATTCGAGAGGTCCAGAGTTCGAGGCCGGCGAGGGCACTTCACACTTTTCACGACTCCAGCATCAAAAAATCCTAATGAGTATATAGCGCGGCTTATATTTCTAAATATGCAGCATTAAAAATGTGTACTGGCATGCACTAACTATAAAGAACAGAATATATGAAGTTAAAACGAAATAAACAAACAACAGGCGATAGTGCTCCGTTAAAAGCCTAAACATAAGTTATGGCTACAGAATGAGAACTGTCTAGTATAGTATACTACTTTTCTTATAAGGATGTTGATGTATTTGATTATGACAAAGCCTCGAGGGCTATCTCGCCTAAGGGGAGAGATGCCTTCGTGGAGGACTTTCTAAGGGAAACTGGCTCGTATACACGTTACACATGGGGGAAAACCAATAAAACACCCCTGCAGCCAGCCCGTTCGCGGGATTCGAACCTCGGACCGAACTACCAGTGTTCAGCGACTTTACCGCTCGGCCGCTGGTGGACCCCTTTCTTATAAGGATCAGACTACATCTTGTTCTCTCAGCAGAAGCAGACAATTCCGCCCTTACGATGCTATCATTTTTCCTTGGCTTGAGACGTCCGGTAGAATTAAGGAGAAGAAGCCGAACAAATCTTTCAAGACCGAATGATAAAAAATAGAAGCCGAATAAGTCTTTCAAGATCGAATGGTAAGTCTTTTTTTTAAAGAAATTAGCCACTTCGTTTTCGTAAATAAAATAAATACATATATAATATTTTATTTTTCAAGCACATAATATGTGAGATATAATATCAGCTATGTATGCTTTACAAATTTAATTCATTTATTAATTCTATCCCGTATGTCTCTAGCATCATTCTCAAACATTACTAATGCAGTTTTTGCTGCAATCTGTGACATCTTTTAAGAAGTGCATGTACTCTGACTGGATTTCCCCTAATTCTCAGCCCTACTCTGTCTTTCGACGAGTAACGGTTTCGTATAGCTGAAGTAAATTCAAAGCAATGGTAAAAATGCATAAAAGTAACAATTTAATTTTGGTTTTAAAAATGTAAAGTACGGTGTAAAAATGTAAAAATCATTATTTACTTTTTCTTTTTTAAGATAACAATTTTAAGCGACTGGCCGCTCGAGCGGCTAGTTTTTAAGGAAATAATATAGCGAATATAAAATTGTGTACGGCAGCCTAATCCGGAGTTTTAATTATATACTGCTTTTCAATATTTCGTCGTTTTGCTGTCGAATTAAGTTTTAAGTGGCATAAGTGCAAAGGACGTGATATAATAAATAAAGTTGGCACATTAAAAAGTTAATAATGAAAAGAGAAATAATAATAATAATAAAGCAAAATATGAAAGGTTTCTGATTTTAACGTACCCCCAGAAGGGTTTGTTAAGGTTTTTATACGCTCTCGCTGAGCTCGCAGTCTACCAGTATGCTATTGCACGTACTCCTGCTAACCTACTTTTTGCAGTTTTAGTTTTATTGTTCAACATCATTTTCTTCGCACTTATGCCATATACAATTCAACAACAAAATTGCAAAAATTTTAAAAGCAGCATATGTTTAGAATTTCCGACGCAGTGTTAACTGTTGGCATACATATATATATATATATATATTTCAGTCTTTTCTCAGTTTATCATATCAATATTCAGTTTTCTTTGTAAGATGGCTTGCTAAACTCTTTTCTTTTTGTCTTTTTATTATTAACGTTTTGTGTGCTATATTTATTAATTAAATATTCTGTTCTTTACACTTACCCGACATACAATTTATTTCCACAGGAAAATCAGAAGGAAATATTAAACAGCATATTTTTAGAACTTCCGATAAACAGTCTCGTGCGCTGGAGATAGAAATGTTTTATTCCGTACAATGTTGCCACTGGTCGCTTTCACATCATTGAGTTTGTTAATAAAAAATTCATTAAAATTTCATAAAATATGATACATGAAATTCGAACACGAAAATTCGGGCTTCCATGTGCACATGTTAAAGTGGAGGACTAAGTTATTCAAAATTAGATGGTCATCTTTTTTTCAGGGCGAGGAAAATAGATGCATACATGCATAATTCATTGTTTAATTTCTTTCAAAATAATACAAGGTCATAATATTTGAGAGCAACAGTTTGAAAAGTCCTTCGGCATTTATAGTGAATGACCCAAAATCCCGTTTCGAGACTAATAACGCGTTCAGACTAATGCCGTTTTGAGTTAAAAGTCTTTTTTTTTTTTTTTTTTTTTTTTGTTAGCCATGTTACTAAGCAAACTGAATATTGACATGATGAACTGAGCAAAGAGTATAAAAATGTGTGAATGAATATAAAAATATAAAAGTGTGTGGGAGCACTTAACACCGCATCAGGAATTTTAAATATATGCTGCTGTGCAGCTTTTAAAAAATTTGTGATCTTTTTGTTGAATTGTAAATGGCGTAAATGTGAAGAAAACTATACGTAATAACAGAGATAAAAAGACTCATACACAAAAAAGGGGTTTTAGCAGGAGTGACTGGAAGAGCGGTCTGGAAGACTGCAAGCTAAGCGAGAACGTACACCATAACAAACCGTTTCCGATGACTCTATAAAATCTGAAATCTTTCTCCTTTTATTATTAGTTCAAAGGGGCTTTGTCCCTGATGAACTATTGTTTCCGTTTTGCGATTTTGCATTGCAACACTATAAATGGCTGTATCACTTTTCAAACTGTTGCCACCAAATATTATTGCCCTGTATTATATTTGAAACAATTAAATAATGAAGAATCTGCATAAATTTATGTATGTTTCTCACATAGTGATAAAATAACGGCACCTAGAACCATCCAATTTTGAATGACGTAATCGTACTGCTAATATGAGCATCTGAAATCCCAAGTTTGAAATTTGGAATCTGTTTTATTATCTATTTCATATATTACAAAACTTTAACGAATTTTTGATTAACAAACTCAAAGATTTCAAAGCGAGCAATGGCAACGTTGTACAAAAAAAAAAAAAAAAAAAAAAAAAAATATTTTTTATCTCCAGCGCGCGGAACTGTGTATCGGAAATTCTAAAGGGATATGCTCAATTTAAAACTATTTTTTGATATTGCTCTGGAACTGAATTTTATGGTTTAAGTGCGAAGAACGTGATATTTAATAAAGATGATACACAAAACGTTCAAAAAACGCCCCTTTTGGCGTAATATAAAATCTGAATGCTTTCAGTTTTTCTTTTTATTTATTATTATTATTATTAATATTATTATTTATTGTTCGGCCATGCCCTATCTCTAACTGCCATTCTTAAAATGCCGTAGCTGCTTTCCCAATGAAGAATTTTGGTAAAACAATGAAAATGCTATTTTTTTTTTTTTTTTTTTTTTTTTTTGTTTAATCTTGAAATCGCAAGACATTTCAAAATTTATTTTCTTTTTACAATAGCAAATTCAATAACACTCAACGCATGACCTCACTTCCCATAACATTTTAGTTCTCTCTGTAACTCCTTTGAAGGGAGGAACTACTGTTGTTGTCCAATACATCACATCGGTTCGCTGCCCGTGAAATGTGGAACATTCTTTCATTGAAACATCCAAGACATGCCCTAAGTTCTTTTGTGAATTTGATTTCGGCCAAGCAGCTAACCGTATCTTTTCAAGGTTCTTGGAAACAATGGTGAATTTTCTCCCTCAGGACGTTTTATGCTTCGAATGCAGTATGGGATGTTTACTAGAAAATAAACATATAAAAAAAGATCTTAAAGCTTTCAGACTTTACATTACGCCTAAAGGAGTGTTTCTTTAACGTTTTGTGTCGTATCTTTATTTATTAAATATCATGTCCTTCACACTTAAATAATAAACTTAAATTCAACAGCAATATAGCAAAATAATTTTAAATTGAACATATCTTTAGAATTTCCGATAAACAGTCTCGCGCGCTGGAGGAGAGAAAAAAAAAATTTTTTTGGTAGTGTGTTGCCATTGCTAGCTTTGAAATCGTTGAATTTCTTAATAAAAAATTCGTCAAAGTTTCACAAACTATGAAATGGATAATAAAACAAATTCCAAGTTTAGGATTAAAAATGCCCATATTCGAGTGAAAGACTGCGTTTTCAATAATTTGATGTCTCTAGGAACCGTTGTTTTTTCACAGTACGAGAATTAGACATACATTCATGCAGATTTTTCATTAATTAATGTCTTTAAATGTAATCCAGGGCTCTATTATTTGATGGTAACATTTTGAAAAGTGAAACGCCTTTTTATAGTGGACGACGCAAAATGCCAAAATGAAATTAAAAGACCTTCTGCGCAAATTGTCCTTTTGGGTTAAAACTTTTCTCTCAAAATAAGCTTTTATTTAAAATTTGTAAAATACGAATAGTTAATGAATTAAGAGGGGGGAATACTTTATCATACAGTTTAATGCATATAAGTGTTTATAACGCTCTTTGCAAAATCTAGCTGCAATTTTATATCATGAAAAATAAAATTGTGGAGCACTATAAATTTATAAAAAAAATATCTTATAATTTTGAAAATGCAATTCTATTACTATTTTATATTTTTTTATTTCCTTCTCTTTAGTCTAAATTATATGTTATCAACCAAGTTATAAAAACGAAGAATTATTTTTCTACTTTGAAGGATTATCTTTCACTCCAAGAATTCTCTCAATTTAACAACCTTGTGATAAAAAAATTTTATTTCTAGTTTTACATATAAATTTACGTATATTAATTGCGATTAAAAAATTGAAATATCTTCTCTTAGATTATCTTGGACGTAGTGGTCGCATTCTTCTCGTTTTATTAGATGCATTATTATCATAGGGATTTTTTTTGTCATCTTTGTGGTATCCAGTTTCTGAATTTTAAATCCTTCCTGAGACTTTCTCTACTAATATCAATATATGCTTGATCTTCTGCGAATCATTTTTTTCTTACGTAAATTACTTTATTTGGCATGCATTCGATCTGGGAGTTACGCATGCCAGTCCAATGGCTAGCCGCGCTAGCGTGTTCTTACAAGGAAAAAAAAAAAAAACGGAAAATCGCCTAGAAAGAAATATAAAACAGGGTTCTATAAACTGAAAATTTCTAATCTTCATAACAGATACGTTCTTGGATATTAGAACAATTTCAGTGCATTTTAAGGAAATCACCGTTTAAAATGGGCTCCGAAAAAAATGCATAAATTATAAAATGGGGAAATTAAAAATGGCACTGCAGATTTCATAACAAATAACTTGAACTGCTAATCGATTGTTAAACTCCTTTTTTTTCTTTTGAAATTAATGAAAAGAAATTAATAGGAAATACAAAATTTCTTTAAAAAAAGGGAAAGGGAGAAAATAGCATTTATAAAATCTCAGAAGACTTTGAGATACTATGCTTAATTTCTTTGAAAGTAATTTCTTTTAGCAAAGGGAGAGAAACAATAAATAAGTAAATAAATAAATAAAATTAGCGTTAGAGAAATCTGTACAAAAGCAAGAAAAACTGCACGACGTATAATACCATAATGACAATATGAGGTATAATATCATAATGACAGTACGAAGTATACGATCATAGTGACATTTTAACTTCAAAACTCCAAGCGAATTACATGACGCCAAAGGAAGATCTGCAACTTCCTCTTCTGCTTAAAGTCTGCAGCACATATATACTATATTTTAACGTAGAAAATAACCCAATTAATATCTTTTTTTAATAATTCTCGATATAAAAGAATATCTTTTTATCCTTCTTGATATAAAAGAGGTCCAAGAGTTTGCTGTATAATCTGAAATGCTTTCAAAATTTTATGGAATGTACATTTCTAGATACTGAAATTCTAAAATACGGACGTCTAATATTTGAAAAAAATCGAGAGATCTTAAAAAATTCCTCAAGGAATTAAAAATTTTACATAAATTTCGCAATTTTTCATATAAGTTTCGCTCTATCCGATGTTGCGAACGGTAAAAATTCTGAGATTTAGTTTGCTCGTTAAGTGAAAACATATGTAAAAAATCATTTTGGCATTAAATTTTAAAAAAATTTAAAAGGAAGAAAAAAAAGGCCACTTCATCTACACTCATGTCCATAAATTAAGAATAATTCGGAGTCACGCGGAAATCGAACTCTAAAATAAATATATCACCTGTAAAATCACTACACACATCTTCAAGAATCATATGCAAATTTCAGGAAGTAACCAGATGACACCGATGGTACGTCACGATGACGAGAGTGTGAGAGAGTGATACATAAGGAATACAGGCAAAGAAGTAAAGTTGTTCGCAGGCGCTTTATAAGCATTTCGGTGCAATAACCGAATAGTTATGACACAAAGGACGCATTTGGATGATTTTTTTACGTGGTAGAATTATTGGCCGTCTGGAATGTGGGCGTAGCCAAATGGAAGCATCAGACGAACTTGGAATTGCCCAGAGTGTCATCTCCAGGCTTTGGCAACGATTCCAAGATGATGGTAATGTGAGTAGACGTTACAGCACAGGTCGCCCCAGAGTTACAACGCCGAATGAGAACCGGTATTTGGCAGTTACTGCCAAAAGAAACAGGCGGAGCACAGCCTCAGACCTGTCTCGTCAGCTCTCTTCAGCCACTGGTACGACAATTTCAAGGCAGACCGTGTACAGACGCTTAGGGCAGATTGGTCTATATGCTCGTAGACCTGTCAGATGCGTTCCACTTACTGCAACTCACTGTCGCCTGCGGTTAGCCTGGAGTAGAGAGCATGCATTGTGGACACCGCAACAGTGGGCTTGTGTGATGTTTTCCGACGAGTCCAGGTTTTGCTTTCAGTCTGATTCTCTCCGGACTTTCATATAGAGAGCTCCAGGTACCCGTTATCACCAAGAAAACATCATTGAACGACACCGTTACGGTGGTGCAGGAGTGCTCGTTTGGGGTGGAATTATTCTGGGTTCCAGAACTGACCTGCATGTTCAAATTGGAACCATGACAAGCCAAATCTATCGGGACGTCATTCTGGAACAACATGTACGTTTGTTTCGGGGCGCCATGGACGCACAATTTGTGTTTATGGATGACAACGCCCGTCCTCACCGTGCAAACATCGTAAGCGAATGCCTTCAATCGGAGGATATCACCCGTATGGACTGGCCAGCATTCTCACCGGACTTGAATCCAGTAGAGCACGTGTGGGACATCCTTGGCCGAAGAGTTGCAGCCCGTCAATCTCCTCCTACATGTCTACCGGAACTTCGGAGAGCATTGCTTTTTGAGTGGTGTAATATCCCCCAAGATCAGATCGATAATTTGATACTCAGCATGCCTAGGCGTTGTACGGACTGTATTGCATCGTCTGGGAGACATACAATGTATTAACAATCATACCAACCATGTAATATTGTTTTTTTGTAAATAGGTATTTTTTGTAATTTGCTCCAGGGAGAAAAAATCGTTAATTTTTTTAATAATATCAAACATATAGCATCTTTTTTTGCTCTTTACCTATTGTTTAATAAATAAGCTTTACAAATAAGTCAAATTTGTTTTGCTTCTAACTTTTCCTTAGTCTGATTTTGCATTATCCTTAATTTATGGACATGAGTGTATTATACTGTCATCCTCAGGTAATGCGTGTACAAAATTTCAGTTCGATATTTTATCAGGAAATAGTTCAAAAATCGATGACAAACTATTGACCACAGCCACAAATACCATAACTGAGCTAAATAAATCTTATAATAAATAATGGTAAAAGAATCACCTTTCCTATAAATGGTCTAGGGATCCTCACTTTTATCTATTAACTAAAAGTTGAGGAACCGAATGAACTACTAAATGAATAATCGTTTAAGTCCAAAACAGAAACGTAGACTCAAGAAGGGTAAATAACCCTTTATAAATAAATAATAAAAAATAAAGGCTAACAGATGGCTCCTTTCTCAGGACGTAAAACAAAGTCTCCACTTGGGCTTAAACTCAAAATTCTAAGAAATAAGAACTTAACTAATGACTAACTATAGAGATTCAGCCTAAGCTAAGGCAATCTCTAAACTAGTTGGCCCGTATAATATTAAATTAGCTAGCGAAGCTATAAAAGGCACATAATACAGCCGAGCGTAGCGAGACGTAGTCAAAAGGCAAACGCGCGATATTCAGGAACTCTAATTTTGTCTATCATAGTCAGCTGAACTTTGATTTAAATACTACTCCTTCTCATTTACATTTC
Organism: Stegodyphus dumicola; assembly: GCF_044657685.1. Lineage (NCBI taxonomy): Eukaryota > Metazoa > Arthropoda > Arachnida > Araneae > Eresidae > Stegodyphus > Stegodyphus dumicola. The sequence continues at coordinate 107,825,354 of NC_140770.1, forward strand.
ATATGATTCTAAAAATTCATTCTGGTAAGGAACTCTAAGCTGAAACTAGAAGAGATAGGAAAGGTAAGTAAACTTAATATAAATGTTATAAACTTTAGGCTATACCTTACAATGGGATAAAATAATTGTTTGGCCGTTCTGACACATCTAAAAATATTTCTACTGATTTTTAAATTGCCCCTGTGATCTTTTTATTACACATGGTCATAATTAATCTTAACTGGTATCATGAGTATCATGAGTGGACCGGTTCTACACTGACTACCAATAACTATTTGGACACCTGTGATAGAAAAAAAAACTAACTTTATTCAAAATCAATAGTTGGTAGAGCCTCCACGAGAGGTAATTACAGCGTGGACCCTCCGGGGCATACTTTCCACAAGTCTTTGTATGACAGCTAGTGGTATTTTCTTCCACTCGGCTTGGAGAAGACATAGGAGTTCCTTCACCGATTTCGCACGGGTAGTGCACCCCTGAATTCGGCGATGCAACTCGTCCCAGAGGTTCTCGATAGGGTTCAGGTCTGGACTCTTTGCAGGCCAGTCCATTCGATGAACTCCATTGACACCATACCAAGCCTTGGTTAACGTCGAAACATGACAACTGGCATTGTTGTCCTGAAAGTAACAGGTCCCAACCCGTAAAACTGCCACAACGTAGGAAGCACATTGTCATCCAAAATGGTGCAGTAGGCATCGGAGTTGAGCTTACCATGAATGGGGACCAAGGGTCCCAGCCCATACTAGGAGAAACAGCCCCAGACCATAATTCCACCTTTGCTGAACTTGACTGTTGGCACAATGCATTCTGGCAGGAGACGTTTTTCAGGTAGACGCCAGACCCAGACCCTGCCATACGAACTGTAAAGGGAAAACCTTGATTCGTCACTCCAAAGAACCCGTTTCCACTGATCTACGGTCCAATTTAGATGTGCTTTGCACCACATTAACTGAGCAGCGCGCTTGGACTTTGTGATCAAAGGCTTATGGGCAGCAGCACGACCATGAAAACCAAGCAGATGTGCTTCCTTACGAATGGTATTCATTGAAACAATACTCCTGGATGCCTGTTGAAACTCCTCGCGCATAAGGGCCATCGGTTGGGTGCGGTTCTTCCGAATTTCTCTGGACAGCACTCGTCGATCCCTATCTCCCAGTTTCGTTGGTCTGCCGACTCGGGGCACATTCCGACAATCACCGCTCACCTTCCACATCTTAATCACATAGGCCACTGTCGATTTTGGATACTTCAGATCGCTAATTCATCAAGCCTCAAATTTATCATTACGCTCCTGTATGCATACGAAGGACTTTCACGCCACGATGGAGAGGAATATTCTAAACAGTGTATAAAATGTCTTCAGATTATATTTTCAAAAGGTAATTTCATTTAAGGGAATGATTCCACCAAAGAAAGTTCCATTAAAACAACGAATCTCCTCCAGAAGAGAAATACAGTGTATGAATCGAATTAAAGATTTTATGTCACTGTGAAATATGGTTAAATAGTTAGCGAGATAAAAGTAATAGGTTCTCATAAAATAATAAGAAAAAATTATTAGATGTCGTTTCTTTCGAAAATAAGCAATATACTCATCAGGATTACAATGTGTAGCTTTTAGAATAGTACAAAACCAAAGGGGATCAATAGTTCTCATAGTAAACTAGCTGTTAATTACGACTCAACGTGTATTGCGTACGTCAAATAACATGCATCAGAATGTTTCAGAACGATAGCGCGAATAGATTTCTCCCAAACATATGTCCCTTAAGGATCGGCCACATTTGTGATACCCGATAATTATACCTTTCTCGAAATCAGAGATCTCCTAATTGCGAGGGATTTTGCATGCGACTAAAGCCGTTGCTGTTTCCTACACGATATATACCGGCAGAGTCCGTAACGTACCTTAGGATCGCAGATATCGTCATTTGCATAGGTGTCCAATACTTATTGGTAGTCAGTGTATAAATAAAGCCTGATTAGAATTTTGAGCATATTCGTAAGCACTAGAGTTTTATAAATCCATTCAGACTGCTTCAGGAAAATTACTGTTTCTGCATTCATCAAGCCTCAAATTTATCATTACGCTCCTGTATGCATACGAAGGACTTTCACGCCACGATGGAGAGGAATATTCTAAACAGTGTATAAAATGTCTTCAGATTATATTTTCAAAAGGTAATTTCATTTAAGGGAATGATTCCACCAAAGAAAGTTCCATTAAAACAACGAATCTCCTCCAGAAGAGAAATACAGTGTATGAATCGAATTAAAGATTTTATGTCACTGTGAAATATGGTTAAATAGTTAGCGAGATAAAAGTAATAGGTTCTCATAAAATAATAAGAAAAAATTATTAGATGTCGTTTCTTTAGAAAATAAGCAATATACTCATCAGGATTACAATGTGTAGCTTTTAGAATAGTACAAAACCAAAGGGGATCAATAGTTCTCATAGTAAACTAGCTGTTAATTACGACTCAACGTGTATTGCGTACGTCAAATAACATGCATCAGAATGTTTCAGAACGAATAGCGCGAATAGATTTCTCCCAAACATATGTCCCTTAAGGATCGGCCACATTTGTGATACCCGATAATTATACCTTTCTCGAAATCAGAGATCTCCTAATTGCGAGGGATTTTGCATGCGACTAAAGCCGTTGCTGTTTCCTACACGATATATACCGGCAGAGTCCGTAACGTACCTTAGGATCGCAGATATCGTCATTTGCATAGGTGTCCAACACTTATTGGTAGTCAGTGTATAAATAAAGCCTGATTAGAATTTTGAGCATATTCGTAAGCACTAGAGTTTTATAAATCCATTCAGACTGCTTCAGGAAAATTACTGTTTCTGCATTCATCAAGCCTCAAATTTATCATTACGCTCCTGTATGCATACGAAGGACTTTCACGCCACGATGGAGAGGAATATTCTAAACAGTGTATAAAATGTCTTCAGATTATATTTTCAAAAGGTAATTTCATTTAAGGGAATGATTCCACCAAAGAAAGTTCCATTAAAACAACGAATCTCCTCCAGAAGAGAAATACAGTGTATGAATCGAATTAAAGATTTTATGTCACTGTGAAATATGGTTAAATAGTTAGCGAGATAAAAGTAATAGGTTCTCATAAAATAATAAGAAAAAATTATTAGATGTCGTTTCTTTCGAAAATAAGCAATATACTCATCAGGATTACAATGTGTAGCTTTTAGAATAGTACAAAACCAAAGGGCATCAATAGTTCTCATAGTAAACTAGCTGTTAATTACGACTCAACGTGTATTGCGTACGTCAAATAATATGCATCAGAATGTTTCAGAACGATAGCGCGAATAGATTTCTCCCAAACATTTGGTTACCGCTTAAAATAAGTGTCAAATAAGGCAGGCTTTCAGACTGTGGCAGTTTTGGCGGTGCGACATCGCTCGGCAAAAGTATACAAGGTTAAAATTTCTATATAAGGATTCTATGAAGTGAACCACAATTAATAAATCGTCTCTTATCCCAATTAAGGTACTTTAGCAGCCATAAAAGTCCATTAATATACAAAAAGAAACGAGAAAAAACATGCCAAATTATGTGACATTTACCGTTTTAACCCAAAGAAAATAAGCAACAAAAGCATTATTTTAGAGGGCTGTTAAAAGTCAATAAAGCCATTAGTAATAATGACGTCAGTTTGTTCTAAACATTTTAAGTGTGAAACTATAGGCACTTAGCCCTTGTGCTATCCGCCTACGTGATCACTCACTAGGTAATTAATTTTTGGTATATAATTCTACACAGGGTGTGCACGTAAATGTCTCAACACGTTAATGTTGAGACAAACTTCTGGGGAAGATAGGGCACATCATAAGGATTAAGAATCACATAGGAACCCATTCCCGGAAATGTCAGGGGTAAGTGGTAGAAGAAAAGAAGATTGAATAGGAAACACGAGAGTGTTTAATTTGAAACATTTATTGGACATGAATACAAATGGTGTACGACAGCTTGAATGTTACAACAGATGCTCGAAGTTTGCACCATCAGACGCCAAACATGCCTGACACGGACGGACCATTGGTTGCCGGACATGTTCAAACACACCGGGAGTTTCTTTGATTGCAGCAGCTGCGCAGGCGAGTCTTCCCACGAGATCCATTCAGACACAACAGGATCATGTTACACGACACAATTGAAAGCTCCTCCCCCCCCACACACACCAAAAAAAAATAGAATAAAATAAATAAATAAATAAAGGCTTGATAAATCTGGTGAGCCTAGGGACCAGAGAACCGGTCCACCACACCCAATCCCTCAATGCGGGAATAATCTGTTCAAATGGCTACCAAATGAGCACGCGCCCCATCATGTTGGATCCACATGTTGCGCCTCACATTTGATGAAATATCATCAAGCAAGCAGGGAAGGGCCTGCTCCAGAAAGATCAGATAATTCGCGGCATTCAACCTGGATGGTAAAAAGTACGGCCCGACTAAACAGTCGCCGATCAAACCCGCCCATACATTAACTTTGAAGTGTTGTTGTGCCGCAGGGTGCCGCACACCATGGGCTTTTTCCTGAACCCACAAATGCTGATTGTGGTGATTGAATGTGCCATCCCTATTTAATGTGGCCTATAAGCAACACATAAGCTGGGAAATTAAGCATGGTCTTCGGGGAGCAGTAACTGAACCCTTTGGAGACGAAAGGCGTGGAAGGACTCGGTGTTCGAGACACACTGGACACTGGAACGAGACATTCATAATTGAGAGGCAATGGCGCGTATGCTGGTCCTTGGATTACTCTCCACCGTATCCAACACACTTTCTTCCCAAACGACCGAGCTAGTCGATCGTGGCCTGCCCTCTTATGTTTTCTGCCACTTCTTAATAGCCTGCAGTGGCACAAATTTTGATGCAGACGTGCAAGCAAACCGTGGTGTGGTTGATGTCTGTCGGAGTAGCGTTCTCGATAGATGCGTGCAGCTGCTCGTCCATTACCCTCAGCTATCCATACACTCAGTGCATATCTAAAAACTCTCGGTTCGTATGGCGCTCCATAATCTTCGTATGATGCCTACCGCTCGAACGAGGCAATCCTCATTTTCCACTAACACTCTCCTGGCCGCGTGCAATGATGTTTCCGGGCATGGGTTCCTATGCAATTCTTAATCTTTGTGATGTGCCCTACCTCCGTCAGAAGTTTGTAGAAACATTTACGGGACACCCTGTATATTCATTAATTTACTTCAGTTTTTCGCCATTTTTAACTTGGAGTTATTCATTGTATCTCAGTTTTATGCTCATTTCCGTCCCATATTATTGAAAGTTATATCACAGAGACAAGGGCCTCGAGATGTCGTTGTATCTCCAAACTCATCACTAAGTTTGTGTAAGTAAGAAAGGAACTCTCTGTTTACTTGTTTGGTTCTTTGACAAATTCAGAAACTTTTTTCTCATTGATAAATTGCCCCGACAGAACGTATGTAAAAGTTCAATTCGTGTATTTTTATCCAAAGTTATTACATAATCAAATTATCATTATCTGGTATCTTCCTTATTTGATTTATGTCTCAAATTGGAAACGTGGGTCTACGACATAGTGTTAAGGAGATAGTTTGGCATACAGTCTTTTTGAAACACTTGCATATCTCTATAACATATACACATTTAAAATTCAGTCAAATAAATAAACTACTTATTTGAACCAAATTTACCAAGCAACTTAAAAATACTTACGCTGTAAAAATTTTGGATAAGAAATGCAATGAAGAAAGAGCATTTTGATGCATATGATCTTAATGAAATGCTTTTTTTCTTTTAATAATCATCATATGGTTAAGCTTTCAGGTTACATAAAAATAAAAACTACTAAAATCATCGTAAAATTCTTCCCCTTGGTCATTATTATTATTTTTTTTTTTTTATGATACAGGTTTTGTGACTTCTTTCCGGCGTGTCTTGTTATTTCAGCTTATAGTGAGGAGTAGAGGGAAGAGCGATAAAGGTGGTGAACCGTTATCAGATTTATGTCACTATTTTTGATCGTTATCTCCGGTTTCCCTCTGACAGCAAGAAACTAAAAATAATGAACCAGAATATCCTGAGTTCTGTTTATGGGGCCTGGTTACTAGGAAATTCCACCGACTCTTTTAAAGAAAAACTTGTGGCATGCATTTACCTAGCTTTCAGAGATGAGAGCAGAAGATAAATAATAATCGAATTGAGCGGTGAAGAAAGCACACAACGCTGTCCATCTTCGTGTAGAACATTCATGGTATTTCCCTTATACATCCCTAACAGCTGCGATAGGCCACTTAAATAAAACGCGATGGCCTTATTACTCTTTGTCTAATCTTTTTTTTTTCCTTCCCCCTCGCTAGTAAATATTTGATTAAGAGTCGCAAACCTACAATTGTGTTCTTATGCTGGCAGATAGATGCAATATGACCCGTTATTTCTTACTCAAAAATACACAGCACGCTCTTGATTTAACCCCTGAAAATTCGCAATGCTTAGAGGTACAGGTGGCTTGGTTGAGAATCTCTCACCTAGATGAAAAATCAGCTATTTAGCCACCCAACTGGGATAGTGGTTAGTGACTCTGACTGCCGTACAGAAGACCCCCGAGTTCGAATTCCGAAGAAGGCATGAATGTTTGGAAATGCATAGTTTCTGTGCGGCATGGGGGAACTCTAAATATACGACGAGCCGAAAGTCCCCTTAAGAGGTTGTTGGTAGTTGGGCTTGGGGTCGGATACAATCGAGCCCGTGCCCCGGTGTGCTTTCCTTCAAAATTGAGGGGGGGGCGGAACTGAGCAAATTCATTCTGTCACCTGTATGGTGCTCAAGGTTCTTACCAACGATAGATACAATCTTGCACTTCTTGCCCCGATGGATTTCGTGGGCTTGTTCTGATGTTGCTGTCAGACAAGTGAGATAAGTCACAACAACATCAGTTATTTATGAAGATGAATATTATGGAATATATGACTATTATGGAATTATATGGAAAAAAAATAGATTATTGTACAAGAACGATAGAAAAAAATGTACTCCAAAGAAGTATACGAAGATATCGCTGTATTATCATTCTTGCGACACATAAAACAAAGTCGTTATTATGGGAATATTTTTATGGATTCATTGTTTATGAAATTTCTAAAAATATTTAAAGAACTATCGTTCTGTTTGTTAAAAGTTAGGAGAAATGTGACATAATGGAAACTGGGGCAAGAAACTCCGCTTGAGCGAGATAACTGAATCATTACTCAGGTGATTTAACGCGCTACTGAATATTTAAAGATAAACAGAATAAACATAGCACGCGAACGACACAAAAACTTTATGCTAAACTGTTATAGGTTCATATAACTATTTTCATTGTTCCGAGAAAAACTTTAGCCCGTTCATCTTTGTTCTTTCTTTCTCTTCCTAATTTTTAAACTGGGATTGTCAAAATAACATTGTTCATCTTTAGAAGAGGAAGAAATATTGAGATACATGAGAAAAACTGTTGCATCAGCATTAAACATAAGCCAAAAACAATAAACTATAGAAAATTTATAAAAGTTGTAGAGACATTAGGTTAATTGGAAGCAGAAGAACTGAAAAAGGAGCAACGCCCTCGCCGGGAATCAAACCACGGACCTCTGGAATACGCGCCTAGCGTGCTCCAGAGAAATACCTTATATACTCTCCCTTTTTAAAGGGCGACTGGGGTTTAGGGCACCCAATCGCCCTTTAAAAAGAACAGCATCTTTTCTGAATAGGGTTAATCATAAGAATTATCTCTTTGCTTTGTAGAGACATTAGGTTAAGCAAGAGACAGAAAAATATCCAGTGCCCTCGTAGGGACACGTACCTCGGACATCTCGAAAACGAGCCGAGTGTGCTTACCATTACACCACGAAGGCATGTTAAGAAAGCTGAAGAAATACCTACTATATATACTCACCCTTTTAAAGGACGACTGTGGATTAGGCAACCCAATCGCCAAATCTTGGTGGTGGAGAATCAGCATCCATCACCTCTTTTAGTTTGAGTACCACTGTAGAGACATTAGGTATTTTTTAAAGCAGAAGCGATAAAAAATGAGTAGGGCCTTCGCCGGGGTTCGAACCACAGACCTCTCGAATACACGCCGAGCGTGCTGACCATTACACCACGAAGGTATGCTAAGAAGGCTGGAGAAATGCCTTAGATTCTTATTGATCGAATGACCCATTCTTTTCAGGAAATTTCTTTTTCGATTCTAAAATTATTTACAGCTATTCTCCTTATACAATTTTTCATGATATTAGGACGTAATATCAAAATTAAATTATATGTGACCTTAATGTGTATATTTAGAAAATTATAGCCATTTTGCAAACTCTCCTTATCAGACAGGAATTTTGAACCGAAACAATATTTGGAATAGCAAGAAAACATAACGATAATATCGTTAAGAAACTGCAACTAAACAGCTCAATTATCCTTATAATAGGGTGAAATAAAATACCTGCTTATCGTAAAACATAATGTCAGACTGAAAATAAATTTTCAATATAAAATTCTAAATTTAATAATTGATGGTCTTAATCAATAACACTTGTTATCTTGATACAATCACACCAGTCAGACGAGCGCCAGCAATTTTTGCGCTTTAGAAATGCGATACATCTCCCATTTATATCCTATAATTAACAATTTGAACTGGGGGTGCATAAACTAGCTTGAAATCTAGAGTGTTTCTAGCTCGCCAAGTGTTTCAGCTTCATTGACAAGCCCCTATAATTTGTCGCTTGAATCCTCATATGTGTAAGTTATCCACTTAATTTGCGATGTAAAAGCTGATCTGTTCCTCCGCCCTAGTTTTCTGGTAGGGTTAAAGCATTTATATTATTTTGAATATGAATTAGGTGACGTGTATTCTATTCTAAAAATTTCAAGAATTAAATTCTCTGCAACATTTATTGCGTAAAAGTTGGATATTGTGATCAGTACGACTGCGCACAGTGGCAAAAATGAAATCCATTTTTCTACTTTTCCTTTATATTGTCCAGTAATTTTCCTTATCATGCTTTTAATTTTCATTTTTAACTGATGTTCTCATTATTCTGTTATTGATTCTGATGGTTTCCCCCCTCCCTTTCATTTTTGAATGCTTTGTTAGTTTTTGGATTGCTAAAAACTTTCGTTAAACCTGATGATGAAAAGCTACGACACTCAGATTTTCAACTCATAACTGAAGTATCAAATTCTGCTCCAGAGTCTATAATTGTTGATTGAACAAAGCAAAAATTAAAACCATGCATTTATCCCATCTTCGTAAAACAAATATGCGCCTGTGGTGTATTCAATCTATTTTTATTACAAAAATGTAAAAATAAATGAAAGAAAAAATTTTGAGTTTGTTAGTTACGGATACACCAGTGATGGACCGATAAAACCTTTGAGCTGTTAGTTTGACCTAAGCACAATCCTGGTGGATAGGCTGCTTGCATGGGAGTTTTGCTAATTTTTCCCCATATGTAACGTGAAAACGAGATAGTTTCCTTTAGAAAATCCTCTGTGAAGGCATCCCTTCGTTTGGCTAGATAGACGTTGAATGATTTGCCATAATCTAAACAATCCATTCTTTCAGTTGAAAGAATTGTTGTGTATATTATTCAAGTGTCATCATTACAGCTGCGAAAGCTAACTTCTTCCAGTCCGTTCAGTCTTAAATTTTAGTTCATCTTACGATTGACGTTGACTCCGCTACTCCGTTTTCGCAATTCCATTTTTTCTTAAAATGATAGCTGCAATGATAGCAGCATGTAAGAAATCCGTGTTCCTAACAGACTAATTCATTTTCTGTATCCCAAATTAAAAGTTAACTACAAACGAGTTTTCCTCTGTTACTCGTCTTTTCCGTTAATAGCAAAAATGTAATCATCATCATTCACATAGAAAATTTGGAATTATGCACATGAAATATTTATTCAGCTTTATAATGAGAATGGAAATGTTGTTGACACTTTTAAAAACCCCCTATTTTTCTCTTAAATATCGATTCCCCTGAAGCATCTTTGAATCCAAATAGTACATGTTATATACTCCACTACAAGAGGAATATAATTCTTCAGCCTACTGATTCTCTCATCTTTTTACTAAAATACCTACTCACTTTTCTGTCTTTTAAAATGCATACTCATGCCAAATTCTAGAGATACTTCCATACTATTATTTCTACGTAAAAGCCTAGAAACAGCCTTATGTACAATGGAAAAAGCGCGAAAATATATGAAATCAAGAAAATCTGACATGGGTAAATGTAAATTGACAGCCTGTAGAAAAGTAAAACGGAAACCTGCCAACTAGGCTGAGTAATATCTTACTAATCTTTGACCTGAAAGAGAAAACTTGACGTGAAAGCAAATGATAGATTAAGAGAATAGCGGCATCGATAAGCATAGCTGACCAGAAATACGGTAATACAGTTTGGAATTACATTTTCAGATAACAACCAAGGATTTTAGATGATTTTCGTCTTCCGTAAAAGTAATTGTTCAAGCGAAAAAAACTATCAATAATGGCAATCCTCTGTTTCAATAATGAATGTATTCTAACCAAGGTTGTAACAGACTGTAAAAAAATACTGAAGTAGGAATTTGGAACACCAGTTTATTAATAACGTTATGGTAATTGCAAAGACAACCCTCGAATAATGTAGAAAATAATTAATAAAATAAATAAATAAAATAAAAATGTGCTTAACACTTAAGTTTCAGAAATACTTAAAATGAATAATATTTTAAAATATGGAGAGGAAATCTTTCTCGCAAAGCAAAAAAAGAATTACAAAAACATATATCGTACATTTTTAATAATTCAAAAAGCACTCATTTCTAATTAAAATATTCATCCAATGAAGACTGTCAACCCCTACTGATAGCAGCATCTTTAATACTTTTAAGTCGGGTTCCCAAATTTAATACTTTTATTTTTTTGCGTTGCAGGCATTTTAATCTAAAATTAATCAGATGAGATTTACGAAATTTATATGTTAATATATAGATACTACGCGCGTAAGTGGGTTAAAAAACTATATATTTTTTAAAATAAAAACAGCTGCATTGAACTATCACTTTCGAAATAACTGCCGTCGATTACTATAACGTGACAAAACGAAAACTCGTAAAGGCTGTAAAATGTTTCAAGGCAGGAAACATAAAAAACCAACTGTGCCCTTAACGAGACCTGAGCCATGCGAACCTTCCAGATGCGAGCTAGACGTATTAACACTTAGGCTATGACAACGCACAGGGGGATGAAGTAATTCTTTAGACTCTGTTCCATTTAGACTGGCAAGAGACATAAAATCCAGTTGACCAGATCGAACTGATGACAAGTTATTGCCACATTTAGTTTGAGCGCTATTGAGCGCCGCCTGAGATAACCACTGACCTGAATTTGTTGTAAAAGTCTTACAGTGTTAATAGTCATCCTGGCAGAAGGGATTATTTCTTCCGTATAAAAGTATAAATATTACATGGGCATACAAGGCCTGTGTATAAGCATAGATATGTTGATTATAAATATTGTCTCGTACAAGTTACATGTGATAGTTACATAAAATCATGACAGTTATGTGCACATTTAAACATTATCTGAATTCCTATTTACAATACTTTTACTGAGATAATCAAAGTAAACCTGCAATTCATGTACACACTGACTGGATTTTTTAAGAGTCATTTTTAATTGCTTTACAACATTATTTTTTACAAGTACATACAAAATGGATAGTAATAAGCTTACATTACAATAGTTTTTGCTCTCCTGTTACTATTCTACTGGGTGAGCTATTTTTCTAATGTTAATTTTCAGTTGTTGTAGTACTATCTGGCTTAAACCGAATAGGGAGCTACGTGACTCAATTTTCTGGTACTTTAGCTGAATTGCTTGGAGAAGTTGCAACTGCAAATTAAGTTGTAGTACCTATCAAAGGAGTATCTTTGTTACTCTTCAGTTACTTGGATATTACTGCAACTACATTAATTTGCTGCCCCGGTAACTGCAAGTTGTCAGCTCAATGTACTCCACTTTTGTAAGGCCTCTCCCCACCACTTTGATTTGCTATTGAAAGCGAAGTTCGAGCACTACTGCAGAAACTTTTTAATTTTGGGAGCATAAAACATGGAAAATCAATAATGCACTCGCTAAGGTTCTAACATCGAAATTTCCTATTACCAGTTGGATGTACTTTAAACCATGTGAACACACACGAGGGAATACGTTAATTTCTTTCAAACTAACTGTCCTGACTCCATTGGAAAATTGATTTGCTTACTGCTGGGTTCTGAGATACAAAACGCAAAAGTTAGTATAAACTATTTAGAAATGCAATGAATAATTTAAAAAGAGCTATTCATAGCTCGAATCAAGCTGTTTTATAATCCGAATACATTTCTTCCTAGTGTATTAATGATTAATTACACAGTAATTAAAGAATATGTTCCATAAACATATTCTTGCCGTTACTGTAAAAAGCGGATACGTATCTTTGATTTACGCAGCGCATTAAGTATTTTAGTTAGATAAATAAATCATGCATATTTGTCCTCTCCTTAATGTATGTTTGAAGGTCGCGCTCTGATTTGGGAACGGCAGTCTTAGTGAATAATAACCATAGTTAAAAATACCAATCTTTATAATTATTTCTTGAGAAATACCGCTCATTTTCAAAGATGATCTTTTAGTAAAATAGTCTCCAGGAAAGGATAGAAACAGAATATTATTTTACCTGAAACTACAAAATTTGATTTTATTAAAGTAAAACTTCTCAGTCAAAATATACTACTATCTTCCTCCGGTTCCACAACATTCTGGAATCACGTTTTATGTCCAAAGGTCTAAATTAATATTTAATTCGATCAAATTTCTAGGATTCAATAAACTGGTATCAGAATAAATTGCACTGACGATCAGAATAAGTTTATATTTTATATTTCAATGAGTTGTTACGACTTCATCATTAGTGAAATGAAATTTTTTTGACAATTAATTTTCTAATAATGTCAATTTTCAGAGTACGTTCTATATTTGTCTGCATTATCGAATTAAATAGATTACGGTTTTAGTTTCATGAAATTCAGCAGGTGTAATTAGCATTATTCCTAAAACAAATGTTAACAAGAAGAAAACCAATATAAGTCTCTGATTTATTAAGATAATAATTCCTTGAGTTGGATGAAATACACAGGGCGAACTTTAAAAGACTGATCGAAAGACCGGGCGAACTCAAAAGATCTATGTGGCAATCCAGCATTTAATTGTTATATTCTGACGTCAGTAGTTTCAGAATGTTTTAACTCCTCGTATTCGCGTATTTCAGCAGCCAGCTTGATTTAATTACTAACCGATACATAATTAAATTGTTTTACAGCCTATTTCATTGTTTTTCTGATCTAATAAACTTCACAGTGAAACAAAACTGACAGCAGAAAGAGACAAGCTAGCTAAATGGAAAATGGTAAGCAGGAAGAATAGTGGAGGAACTCTTGTTCGTAAAGTAGAAAGAAGATTGAGGAAACATATGGTGAAAAACGACAAAACAAGTGATAAATATAAAGAAATAAATACACAATTAATATTTTCTTATATGTATTTCAATATTACTGTCTGTTTATTTTCACTGGAAAGAAATGCTGTCTTATAGGAAGAAAATGTCTAAATTTATCGGAATTTTTGGTCTTTGGTTGTCAATAGAAGTGACAACATCATTAAATATAACTATAAAAATCATTTTATATTAAAATAGAGATACTATTGTAGAGTCTTACCTTCTTTGGAAGCATAAACTTGTTCGAGACTCAACCTAAATCTAAGCGAATTATCGCTATGCTCACCAATCAGGCAGAGAACGTAAGAAGAAAATAACGTAAGAACGTACAAACTTATCCTTCTTACGTAACTTATCCTTCTTACCTTCTCTGTTTTCTGTCAAAATTCAGTAATATAACAAACGCACTTCTTGTGCGTACAAATCAGCCAGCATTTATGGCGTAACTCAAAAATAAATTGTTCAAATTAAACTAAGTTAAGTCGTAAGTTAGCTAAAGGCTACAGACGCGCAAGTTAGCTCAAACCTAAGCCGGCGCGACAAGTTCTACTAGCAAGAATAACGCAACTCCGCAGATAGCCTGCTATAGAAAAGTTTCAACTAGTAACGCGGCTTTCAGCAAGCGGAGCTCGCTCTGATTAAACAATCTAAAACTTTTCTTTAAATGCTACTGTTATAAATTCTAAGCCTTTTCTGACAATAGATATTCAACTCTAGGAATCTGGCAATGGAATTAATGTTTTGTGTTTAGAACATTGCAATTCAGTTTAGATATTAGTTTTTGTTTTGTTTTTGTTGTTGTTGTTTTGTTTTGTTTGAGATGCCGCTAGCCATTTTATTAGAACTTGCTTTTCTGATGTTATACCTCTTGATGTAGCTGTAAGTAAATGTTTGTATTTTAATTTCTACAATTCGAGGAGTTGATTTTATAATATTTTGGCGTCCGTACGACAGGACTTTTCGAATCAAAGATGAACAGTGAATACAATAGAACGACGTGTCCTTTGGCGATTGTTTACAGTTGAAGCAAATAGTTTAGAAGAACTTATCTCCAGAAGAGGATATAAAACAAAACTGAATGAAAGATCTGAAGTATTAAAAATAAAATATGAAAGTATAATACTCTAATTTCTACTCATTTAGAAGAACTTCTGAAAAATAAAAATGTGACAGAAGCTAAGGTAAAAGAAGAAATGGCGAAATGCGGTGAGTACGAATTAAGATTTCTTAAGATTAAAGAAACCATTTTTACTGAAACAGTATTCTCAGATGTTGAAGCTATATCTCAGACTGGGTTCAAAACTGAGATAAAAGTACCTAAGATAGAATAATTTGAATATTTGAGACTTAGTATGAAACCTGGGTCATCAGTGCAAAAATTAATCGAAGGTTTCGCACCGTCAGAAGAAAATTATGAGAGAGCTGTAGAGCTTTTAAAATCCAGATATTGGAAGGAAGAATTTTAAATAGAATTCTATGTTCATGAATTATTGTCTCTAGTTCTACTAAAAGGGGAAAATATTCGAATTTCGCAACTGTATGACAAACTAAGAAACACAGTTACTTGCTTTAAAATCTTTGGCGTATCTAAAGAAAGATATGCAATCATGCTTTTCCCGTTAGTTGAGTCAACTATTCCAGAAAACACTTTTAAGATCTGGGAAAGAGACCGGGTAACAAAAAAGGCTTCGACTAAAAATCCTGATGATTGTTTATTCGAGTTAGTGGAATTTTAAAAAAAATAGAAGGAGAAGGAGAGGAACGAGTAAAACATAAAGATTTCTTTTGAGTACAACGAACATAAATCTAGTTCACGGGTTATGTATAAAAATAAGATATCGAATACTTTACCGAGTGCTGAAGCGCTAGTTTCTTCACATAATAGTCATCTGAAAGGAGGATTATTGTGTATTTTTTTGTAATAAATCGACGCATTTCTTCTCAAGATTATGCAGCTATTATTGGTTCTTCTTCAAAAGAAAAGCAGCTGGTTGTCAAGAATAAAGGCGCGTGATTTTGCTGTCTGAAGGTATCTTACTTCTAAATTTAAAGTTTTTGTAAAGTGTGCTGTATGCAAAGGAAAACACTATGCAATATTGTGTCAAATGTTAAATAAAAATGAAAATATTTCGAAAGAAAATACCTGTAATATGAAAACGAAGTCTCGGAAAGAGACTACTTATTTACTTTAGAGACTACATAAGACAAACTTGTTAATGTAGTTAGTGAAAATATTACGAAGAAAGTTAGAGTATGATGTGATTCCGGCTCGCAAAGAAGCTATATTACCAAGAACTGGGCAAAAGAATTAAAGTTGAAACCTACAGGTACAGTATATACTCAAAAAGAGTTAGTCGGAGGTAACAAGGCTGTACTTACATCACATTGTATTTATAAAATCTTATTGCAAAGTTTGGACTTTGATTTTTACTGTGAAGTAAATATACTTGATCAAAATCGTATCTGTAGTTATGTTCTTAAAGTTAGTTATGTGACGCTTTGTACGAGTTTGAAAGAAAAAGAAATCTCCTTAGCAGATTTTTCAAGCACAGACGATGAATTGTTAATAATATTTAGGTATAATTTAGGCTAATATTTAGGTATTATTAGGAGCTGATGTATATCCCAAATTATTACATCTGAATTTTGCAAGATTAATGAAAATTAATGACCATAAAGACTAAATTTGGGTGGTCACTGGTTGGCACGTCAGGAAGTTTTTGTAAGTGATCAATATTTCTCAGAATATACATAGGCATTTTAATCACCTCTCTATGACTGCCACTTTTACAGAAGACCTGCATCTCGTTAATCTGATTGGCTGAGACTTACAGGCAATGCAGAAGTTTCAAGATGACATAATGCGGAATACGTTTCCAGATATGACGCAGAGAAAGTTATTACTACAGATAACGTACCCAAATTAAAAATGAGCAATTAAGAGGCATTTTAAATTATAATTTTGATTTGCATTTTTTTATCTTACACACACATACACATATATATATAATTAAAATTATTACATCCAAAATTTTCGGTTAAAACGACGACACAACCACGACACAATTCGAGGGGCGGATGAGGTAGAGACTAATTTTTAAGTCAATTAAAAAGAAATAAACAGATTTCATAAAAGAATAAAAAATACCTAAAATGCTTTCCTATATTAACTGCAAAAACGTTACCACAAAATATACGCAATGTATCATTCCAACGGCAAGTATTTTAGCTGTTCTAAACACTGAATATGGATTGTATTTATCTAGAAAGAAGGAAGAACGAATAGAAACGAAGCTATTTCTGCTAAGTTGCCAGAACTGTACCTTATGATAAACAGAAAAAGCAGTCTAGGGAATGCAGCTAAGATGCGGGTTAACACATAGTGGTGGTTAAAAAAAAAGCATTTAGGTCAAATGTGTCCCAAATTTGGTAAAACGTATCTAAAAATCGAATTAATGGCAAACGCTCTTTATTTTATTTATAATATTCGATGTAAACTATGAAATCGCACAAAGTTTTGAAATGTATCTCAGGTTCTTTAAATCTTTAAAAAAGTGAGTAATTAGTGGAGATATGAATTTTTTAATAACTGATTTCTTAAAACTGCTTTTGCTTTCTGAAAATTTTCTAATAGCTATATAAAAGTATTAGTACGGAGAAAAGGAAGATACATTAGCTTATTCTAAAGCAAGGCTTCTAAAACTCGATATCAAATATTTATATTGGCACTAGAGTATTTGATTTAGAAAAGCATGTGAGGTCTTCCTGCTAGGTTTTATTCCATTTACGACCAAGAGAAACCCTGAAAGTGGAATTCGAGAGCCTCCTACGCATTGCCTCCTCTAAGATCTTCTTGGAAGGAGTTTTGGTTCCACTGATTTTAATTGCCCTCTTCCTCAAAGCAAGCACTGCAATCATCCTCTTCCTCAAAGCACTGCAATCATAGATGTTTATAGGATTCAGATCTGAGTAAAACGATACAATAACCAGCAAACCTTCATTAAACTATAATATCATATAAGGATAGTCTTACTTGCTACTGGAAATATTATAGTCATACTATACAAGCTGGTTAATGCCTATGTTATATGTTATAATAAAAACTCATATGAAAACTGGATACGAAAAGTAATTCAATATTACACAATAAAATGTTCCGGTAAGTTTAAAAATAGTTTATGTGTTTTCATCTTGTGTTCTCACCAGAAAATTTCGGAAAGTGAATCGCTTGGTTAGTGAATACTAAAGAATGTATTTAATTGAGAGCTTGTATTTTTTAATTTATAACATACTAAACTGAGTAACATGTTTAGTATTTGATTTATTTTAATGTAATAATAGAAAATAATGTAATAACAAGGCATTAAAAAAAGCTGATTACAAGACTATTTGGTCTATTAATTACAGTGTAGAGACATTAGGTTAATTGGAAAAGCCGGAGAGATGAATAGAAGAATAATGACTGTTTTATCCTGGAAAGATTTCCATGCATTGAGGTGTTGAACGGGTAGGGTAGAAAAGAAAGAGGTTCTAAATCGAGACTTGGTGTGTGAAAAGAGCATGTAGCGATAGTTTAAAAGAAAGAAAAAGTATGAAAGGCGGTGAATACGAAAAAGTGAGCGAGGCGCTTTATTTGTGGTTCAGGCAGCTAAGCGAATAAGGAACACCCATTTCAGGAGCAATTTTACAAAAGAAAGGCCCTAAAATTTTATGATAAATTTCAAAGAGGACAGCCTGGATTTACTGCTAGTGCTGGCTGACTCGACAAATGGAAAAAGCGGTACGGCGTCAGGAATTTAAACATTTTTGGGGAAAAGCTATCTTCTAACTTGGAAAATGCTGAAATATTCAAGGATAATTTCCACAAATTAATTGAAAAGAAGGGTATATCTGGAGATCAAATTTATAATTCTGATGAGACCGGTCTGAATTTTCGAATGCTACCTTCGAAAACGCTGGTATCCAGGGAAGAAAAATCGGCACCTGCCTACAAAAGAAGCAAGGAGAGAGTCACAGTCTTGGCATACAAGCAATGCAACAGACAGCCATAAGCTCAAACTAGCGCTTATAGGCAAATCAAAAAATCCCTGGGCGTTTAAAAGCGTTGGAATTAAATATTGTGAACATTGTATTATACTATCTCTAAATTACACTTTTTTTTTTTTTTTTTTGTTTTCACCCTAATAATTGTTATCGCCAAAACAGAGAGATTTATAACAGCGAATTCTTTCTGGCTCCATCTGCATGCAATTACTTCAAAGTATTCAATAAATTAACCAGTTCTTTTGACCCGTTTCACCAGTGACAACATGCATACTCTTTAATAGTAAAAAACAGATAGTAAAATATATTGAGAACTATGAATTCTTTAAAGCTTGTGTAAAAGAAGTAAAACTTAAATAATACATTTTGCAAATATAACAAACGTGTAGGCTTACGTAGTATTAAAATAATAAAATCTAGAAAGAAATATTTATATTTTTAAAACAAAATCTATTCCACAAGAAATATTTATAATTTTAAAACAAAAGCCGTTCCAACACTCTCCGGTTTGAACCACTAAAGGTAAATCAATTATTTTATGCGTCATCTGATCTCCTTTCGCAAGCCATCTTACAATATCTCTCTAATAGGTTTTCTTATGGTACTAATAATATTTTAATAAAAATTTGTGTTCTAATAATTAAAGCAAAGTCAAGAATCATCAGGATGTCTCTGGTTGATCATTCTGCATCATTACTAATATAGGCGTGGCAATGATGAATGCTGATACATTCGCCAGTGACGTATGTCACACTATGTCATCGTTACGTTCTGAATTATAGGCATATCAGTCGCTTCTTAGGTTGCGTTTGACATTTCAGCACACATATTGCCAAACTACAATGGTGCATGGAACATCCAGCATGGTAAGCTGTGTTGATACCACATCGCTTTCTTTTCCGAATCGTGGTTTTGTTTAAGCGAAAATGATGTTCCATATCCGTACACAGTCGACAGAGTGAAAAATATCAAAAGGATTGCATTTGTACTCAGTGTACCGTGCCACAAAGGAATATTCTTACATGGGATGTTAATTTAGCTAACAGTAAGTCACCGTTCACAGAGTTCAAGCTATCATAACCAATATTCGGTACTTCAATCTTATTCTAAGACCATACGCATTTCCTTACTACCGATGTAACTCCGATGTACTTTTCCACTAGGGCATTGCTGCTCATCGTACCGCAGCAATAACACTATTTTTCTTCGGAGTTAATGAGGTCTAGAATTAACAATGTCTTTTTCTGGTTTCTAGATCACTAGATTTAATCCAGTCGAAAATGTAAGGGATATAGTCAAACAACGGATGATGCATTATAACAGTCCTCCAACAAATTCTCGTGAAGCATGGGACGCAAGTTAATGCAATTTGGTGCGCTGTTCCACAAGACAAAATTAAAACTCTGTTTAATTATTTATGCCTTGGTAAATAGAACAAGTAAAACAAGATAAAAGTGGAAAAGATATTGAATGTGTTGTTTTGAAATGATAATATATATATGCATATATATATAGCCTGCTTTACTTATCTTGCAAAAATAAAACTAGCTACATTCCTTCTAGAAGTTTTATTTAAAAAAATTACAAAATGTAAATAATTAAAATAATTTAGATTTGATTGTGTTCTGATATCAAATCAAATGGTTCGATTCACACACGAAGACGAAAAATGGAAACTATTGATTTCTACTGCAAAGCACTGAACATTTCTAGTTAATATCAGTGCCAAATAAAAGATGAATTTTACCAACTATCTATGTTCAAATTATTAAGCCATTTTTGTAATTAACAATTTTTGAATATTTTACTTAATTAATTAATTATTACTATTTAGAAAGAAAAATTTAGAGTGGCAAAGATTCAATTTATAACCTTTTCGCAATATTTTTCTTAACAGTTTATATCGAAAACCAGTAACTCTTCGTCTGAAAATAATGAAACTGCAGTAATATCTCTCACGTTCTGTTACCATTTTCAAGTACGCAAGCTGATTCCTAACATCACATTCTCAATATCTCTTAATAGTGTATATCGAAAACCAATAACTCTTTGCCTGAAAATAATGAAACTTAATTAATATCTCTCCTGTTTTGTTGCCATTTTAAGTACGCAAACGGACTCCTAACATCACATTCCCAATATCTTTTTTATTTTATGATATGTAGATGTTCAAAGAACTTCATTAGGAGGCTATCCAGAGCTTAAATTGCTCCGGGAGCTCCGGCACTTCTTTTATATAAGTGAACCACAATTTTAGTAGTTAAATTTTCTTTTAATAGTAAACATGTCTTAAAAATCAATTCTAACTTCTAAATGCAGACATGTCTTTCCCTCGCACTCAAGCCTTGTACAGAAGTTGAGACTTTTGAGGAAAGAACAGCCCTCCAACCATATGCTTTTATAAGCTTATTCTCCAGGATGTGCAATAAATTTATGAAAGCAGTCAAATTTTGTGTTCCTCAAAGTACTAAAAGTGATACCTTGGTCGTGCAAGTTCCACGATAGTGACTTCATATTGCAGAGCTCCTGCAGACTTTCTGAATGATATAACCCAACGAGGCGACTATTGATGTTACTTGTATAGAGAAGTCTTACGTTTATTCTAACAGTGTTACCGAATCATATTCAAGGAAAATTTCTGCTTGACTGTTAGAATTATATCGACGGGCCATCGCGTTCAGAAAGTCCTCAAAACTTCCCTCTTTATTTGCAAAGCTACATTTTTCAGTTAAAATTTCTTTCCACATTCTCATGCTGTTTCTAGAATTTTCATTAATCGTTTTATCTTTTTTCCTTGGTGAGCTGCAAAAAAATAGAGAGATACCTGACATCCTTTAGAATAGTTCATTACTCGTATAATCAGGGCTTAAACTCAGATGGAGATCGGTTGAGCTGCTTCTTAGCTTCTAAGTGGAGTTGTAATTCCAGCCAATGCCCCAAATAAGATAAGATCCGATATTTTTTTTTTCTTTCTGTTTAACTATTTAAAATTAATTTAATAATTTATTAGATTTCTTTTTTATCTCTTTAAATTTCTCTTAATTTAAATTTAATTATTTTAATTTTTAGCTATTTAATTTTTTTTCTTTCGTTCCTCTCGGTCTTCCATAGGGTTCCGGCACTTCTAATTTTAGAAATTAAGCCCTGTGGCTATCTTACACTTTAAAACTGCCAATACACAAACTCAAACAAAAGGTGAAACGGTGAGAGCTTTTATTGTCGACCAGATAACTGATTGATGAATGCAAAACGAAACGTAAAATCTGACAGAAATCGCTACATTAAAGAGATCTGACCTCAAGCCACTGGAAACATCGCACCATGACAATAATGACTCATCTTGTATCATCCTTCCTGTTGAGTGTCGGGGCTAGGATTAAGACAGGAAGAAGAACAAAGACCATGAACCCATTTGTTTTAAAACCGGGCGATATAAACAAAAAATCTACAAAGCAACGGATGTGAATTCTTCCTGTCAAATAATGCCAATGAAAATATGTTAAGAGTTGCATGACATATTTTCTAAAATATTTTTCAATATGAAAACAAGCATCTCCTTCTCAATAAAATTGTGCTCATTTGAAATACAAAATTTATAATAGTTTGTAAGTAAAATTTAAAATCATACAGCAAAGTTTGTGTTTTATATCCGAAAGATATTCAAACTAAATTAATATATAATTGAAAGTTGAAAATTAGAAGTTCGAAACACAAGTGATTAAATATAGCCTGATTTTTAAGTGATCAAGGTGAGCATCGCATAAATATTAATTACAAAATTTACTTAATTAAATCATTTAAAATAAAAACATAAATTTAATCTTGTAAGATAAAAAGCAGAAACTTTATTACGTACACAATGGCCAGAGAAATATGAAACAGAAGCAGTTTCATGCTGTTTTTTAATTCAGTTGCTAAAAATAAAGCAAGTAATGATTGTTTCACAAAATCATTTTCGTTGGATTTATATAAGAAATCAAAAATTTAAAAATTAACTTTTTATAGAAAAATGATATCTAAACACTAGCAGGATATTTTATTTTAAAAAAAATGGTTTATTTCTAGTTGATAAAATATATTTTTTTTAAAACGAAAAGATTATCTTTAAAATATATTATTTTAGAATAAACAATGATTAGCAGAGTGGAAATTAATAATGACTTTATGGTAATAAATTAATCGCATACATAATTAATTGCACTTTAATTTTATTTTTGAAATGCTTAAAATTAATAAAGGAAATTTACTAAAATGAATAAACCTAAACGTATTCTAGTATAAACGTCTGAAACACTAATCACTGGAGATTACCTCTCTCCTAATTATCGGTTTAGAGTAAATCCTTAATAAACCCATAAATATGTTCTAAATTTCTTTTCATTCTTAGCACTTGCCAATAAAATAAATTCTTTCTTGGCAAAATTGTACTACGATTCTTTTAACTTTCCTTCCTTTGGCATACTGTGCATTTTTGATGCCATCCTGATTAGAATTAGTTTGATTCTTTACTCCTGTTAATTCCATTAAATTGAAGACTTTCATCAGAAAAGGTATAAGCATTACATTTTTTATGTAATAGAAGTACAGTAACATTATAAAAAAACATACAAAAGAAATTATTTCGACGTTCATCTACATAAGTTTTCATCATAGTTAACAATTCTTAACCCGGATTCCTTGAAATTACTTTCAATATTCTTATATAAATTTAATTTCCAAATACGCTAAATAAAGATTTTCATCTTTACTAGGTGCTTCTGTACTTAATTAAATCGGTTTTGAAAAGGTCAAACTGTACAACAATTGGACTTTAAGGTCTAACAAAGATCCTCAAATTGCTTTAGAGAGTTGAAACTGTCTTAAAAGATTGATATCATTTAAATAACGATTATTGTTTGTTTATTTGAATACGATAATGCGCATTCTAACAGCATAAATAGACGATGAGAGAAACCGGCTCGTATTTCAATTATACATAAGCAAAATCAAAAAACATCCAGCCCAGCAAGTTCAATTAACCGGAAATTTGAACCCATATCAACTACCAACGGACAGCGGTTTTGATTATTTGCCCACTGGTAGGTAGTCATTGAATTCTAGCTTGTCTTAACATTTGTGATTAATTCAATTTCCTATTTTAACTCCCATTTCATTTTCTGTTCTGGGTCCGATGAATTCGGAGTGACTTTGCATTCGCTTAGGGCTCATAATTATCAGAATAATATCAATTCTTTCACAAAAATAATTAAAACTAGTTCATCGTAACAGCTAGTAGACAGGTTCATTTTACAAGCTGAACTTGTGAACTACAGTAATGCAAGGTTTAAACATAAATACAGCAGGCATTTAATATACTTGCACTAGATATGTAATAATAGTCAGGAACATCATTTATTAATTGCAATGCTGCTTCAAATGTTTGGAGTAATTATCAACTGCATGTATTATAATTTAAAGTTGTTCCAAAGTACAACAGTTAATACATTTCTTGCCCTTGAATATTTCTTGCCCTTGAAATTAGGTAGCTTTTGATTTCGTTCTTTAGTTTTATTAAAAATAAATTAAACTGCTTATTTATCTAACATATAAAATTCTCGTGTCACAGTGTTTGTAACAATACTCCTCCGAATCGGCTTGACCGATTTTTATGAAATTTTATATGTATATTCACTAGGTCTGAGACTCAGTCGTAATCTATTTTTCATACCCCTAAGTGATAAGGGTGGTCCACCCCCAAAGTTTTTTTCTATTTTTGGGTTTGGGGCAAAATTTTTTATTTTTTTATGAGGTGGCATTAAAAAATATATACAACCCTAAATTTTCGCCCTTCTACCACCAACCCCTATTTTTTAATAGCGATATTAGTAATTTAATAATTTTTAACCCTGTTCGTAACTGATCAATTATCACTTGATCAGTTATCCCCGCCAGGGGTCTACCGGTGTCACTTCCCACCCAGTAAATGGCACGGAGTAAGGATGAGACCGAAACCGGTCTCCTGTCTTTCACACAATAAGCCTTCTCTCACCTCCTACACAGTTTTCGGCCATTATTATTGTTTGTGCATCGATCGTAGTAGTGACGTTTACAATTATCAGTTTACTATCTCAGTGTGACTCTCATTTTAATTATATTCTCAAGTAAATTTATTATTAATTTGCAGAGCTATAATTATTTATTCATATTTTAATAATTAATAAAATTATTAATTTTGAGTGTAGTTCTCACGTTTAGTTAATTAAGTGATTGCATATAGCCTCAAAAATACTCAACACGTGTCGAGCTTCCACCAACAACGGCTATTGTGTTACACGTATAAATTATTCTTATACATTTATTAGTTTTTATTTATTATTTATTAATTTGTTTATTATTAAACGATACCATTATAGTCAGTGCGTGCAAAATTTTGTGAGAATCACTTTAAAAGAGAAAAACTCTCATTTTAATTATATTCTCAAGTAAATTTATAATTAATTTGCAGGGCTATAATTATTTATTCCTATTTTATTAATAATTAATAAAATTATTAGTTTTGAGTGTAGCTCTCACGTTTAATTAAGTGATTTCATAAAAAGTACAACTGAAAGTAAATATGCGCGTTCAAATGCTTTAAGATAAATGCTTTAAGATCCGTCCGCTAAAACATGCTCAAAACAACTGTTATATAACAGCGATAGAAAAATTACTATAGATTAAACTGGATGCTTAAAATTACCGACCGATTTCTGCACAATCATTAATTCGCAAGATGCTCTCATTGCCCAGATATTTCCCAATGTACACACACGATATATTAATCATGAGCGGCTGGCAGAAAGAGCAATTTTAGCAGCAAAAAATGTGGACGTCAACGATTTGAATCTCGAGATACAATATTTGTTGCCAGGGGACTTGGTGTCATACAAATATATTGATACAGTTTGCGATGCCAACGAAGCTGTGAATTATTCAACAGAGTTTTTGAACTTGTGGAGAACTCTTTATTATTATTATTTGTCCGCTGCCCCGAGAGAAGGCGCTACCAGCTTTCTCCCTCTTCCTCTCTGGAGGAAAATTCGAACTGGTTACTCGGTTCCTGGCTGCCGTCGGTGAAGCACGCACTCACCTCTCTTTCCCTCCGTGATGTTATCGTAGCTGTAATATGACTTTCTTGATTTTTACTCATGCGGACTTGCGAACTGAAAAATGCTCATCTTGTAACTACATGCAATGTGATTGTGTATAAGTGAATATATGTTAAAATATATATCATCCTAGAATTAAATATAAATGTTAATATTACCGAGTTAGATTTTGCTAACATTCAACGTGCAATCAAAAATGGCATCCATCAACAACAGCCATAAATGGTGACTCGTCAAGTTAGTGAACACGTGCCTCCTGTAACCTGCTTGCATCCTCAAGTTCTGTGATTATAATGTGCTATGAAGTGAAAATTATTTCTGTTCATGCAAACTACTAGCGTAATCCATCATTATTTTCGTGTCATCAGCAATATAGTGTGAAAAGCAGTTGTGCCTGCTTAACAACGTGCTTGTGAATTATCATGTGTCTCATGCAAATCGTCAAAGTGCTTTGAAGTGATCTCCATATAAATCGTACAACGTGGTTACATATCATAAAATAAGTTTTTTCGGAATATTTTTTCTATAAGTGAATTGTGTTGTGCCGAATCTGCTGCTGACTGAGCAAATATTTCTCGTATAATTCGGAGGTAAGCCACGCAAATTCTTAGTATTACTTATGCTTATATTCGGATAGCTTACCTGCAAAAGTGTTTCTCTCACGTTAATGTTTACATTAACTTTATTTATTTTGCACTAGTGTCGTATGTGAACTTATTAGTGACTGATTATTGTGTATTTATTTGTGTCATATTGGCAATATATATTTGTTTTTGTGAATCATGGCTCCACCACAACCCATCGCAGACGATCTTAATATTTCACGTGTTTCCGTCAAACCTCCCCCATTTTGGAAGGTCAACCCTACTTTGTGGTTTGCACAACTAGAGGCCCAGTTTGATATCGCCGGAATCACTGTTGACTCCACGAAATTCAATCATGTGATTTCTGCAATCGAATCTGATATTCTCAATAGCGTTTGTGATATTGTTTTACACCCACCTGTGACTGGGAAATATGATACACTAAAAACACGCTTAATTGAATTGCATTCTGAAAGTGAGGAGTCAAAGATACGTACACTTCTTCAAGGGCTAGAACTTGGCGATCAACGCCCATCACAATTACTTTGCCGTATGCGAAACCTCGCTGGAGAGACCGTTGGAGAACCTTTGTTGAAATCCCTATGGATATCTCGTCTCCCGCAAAATACACAAAGTATTCTTGCTGCCTTAAGTGATGATCTTCCAAAACTAGCAGTTGTAGCTGATAAAATTACAGATCTCACAACTCTCCCGCACATAAATAGTGCTGCTACGGCATCTACCTCTCCCATTGAACAGCAAGTTGCAGAGCTGACAAAGCAGGTAAATGAACTTTCGCTAGCCCTCAAAAACAGCCGTGAGCGTTCTTGTGAACGAGGAGACTATTCCCAACGCAACAGTAGGCGTAATAGATCTAGTGGACGCTATCGACAGTATAAAGAACCGTGCAACAACATCTGTTTCTACCATACTAATTTTGGTTCCAAGGCACGAAAATGTGTTTCTCCGTGCAATTTCCGGCAGTCGGAAAACTAGATCGGCGATCGCGTGCCGGCCAACGCTGCGACCGCCACATCAATCGAATTCTTTTGGCCGATTCATCCTCAAAGCTGACTTTTTTAATTGACACCGGAGCCGATTTATCTGTCATTCCCAAGAGTTACAGTCAGCATGCCAAAATACCAGCGGCATTGGAACTATTTGCCGCTAACGGCACTAAAATTGCAACGTATGGCACCAAACGTTTGACCATCAATTTAAACTTACGTCGCTCATTTACTTGGCCTTTTATCCTGGCAGACGTCAATCAACCCATCATAGGTGTTGACTTTCTCACAAAGTTCAACTTACTCATAGACGTCAAAAACAACTGTTTAATTGATGGACAAACAAAACTATATTCTTGCGGTAGACTTCCTAATGTGAACCCGCTCAGTACTAGCATTCATATTTTGATGGGTAACTCAAAATTTGACAAAATTCTTGCCGATTACCCTAGCTTGACGAATCCTTCGCAAACTTTTGAGAGGCCACCAATGTCAACAATTTTCCATCACATTGAAACTAAAGGACCTCCTATCTTCTCCAAACCTAGAAGATTATCTCCAGAATTACTTCAAGCTGCACGTCAAGAGTTTGATTTTCTCCTATCAAAAGGCATCATTCAGCCTTCAAAAAGTCCTTGGGCAAGCCCCCTGCACATGGTTCGTAAGGCTAATGGCAACTGGCGACCGTGTGGGGATTATCGTCGCTTAAATGCCGTTACAATTCCGGATCGCTATCGCGTACCCCATATTCATATTCAGGATTGCACTCAAATGTTTTCAGGAAAGAACATATTCTCAACATTTGATTTAGCACGTGCCTATCATCAAATTCCTGTTAACCCTGCAGACATTCCGAAAACTGCCGTCACAACCACTTTTGGTCTTTTTGAATTTTTGGCTATGCCATTTGGTTTACGAAATTCAGGCCAAACTTTCCAACGTTTTATACATGAAGTTTTATTTCGATTGGATTTTTGCATCCCTTATTTTGACGACATCCTTATTGCATCGACTAGCGAAGAAGAGCACATCCGTCATCTTCGTCACGTGTTTGATCGTTTGAATAAACATGGTTTGACATTAAACCCTAACAAATGTGTACTCGGAAAAACCATCTGTTTCATTTTTAGGTTGCCTCATTACTGCCTCAGGTGTAAAACCCCTGCCTGCGAAAACAAAAGCAATTGCCGACTTCCCGAAACCTACCACTATTGTCGAGCTCAGACGTTTTTTAGCCATGATAAACTTTTATCGCTGCTTCTTACCAAAGGCAGCCGAGACCCAAGCTTCACTGAATTAACTCTTAAATGACTCACGTAAAAATGATAAACGCTCTGTTCCTTGGAACGACGAACTTAATCAGGCATTTGAAAAATGTAAACACGACCTTAGTAATGCTGCAACTCTCTCCTATCACTCTCCTAACCAAAAGCTGAGTGTTATGGTCGACGCTTCTGACATTTCCATCGGAGCTGTCTTAAACGTTCGACATTCTAATGACTACCAGCCGCTAGGATTTTTCTCACGTAAGCTGTCCCCTACAGAACAAAATACAGCACGTATGACAGAGAATTATTAGCTATTTAAGCAGCTATTAAGTATTTCAGGCATAATCTTGAAGGTCAACACTTGACTATATTTACTGATCACCGACCTCTAACTTATGCATTCACATCAAAATCAAATTCTGCTTCCCCGAGACAAATTCGGCATTTAAATTATATAGCTCAATTCAGCACTGATATTCAGTATATATCAGGTTCCAGCAATGTCGTCGCGGATACTCTCTCACGTATTCAGGGCATCGATGCCAATGCACCACTGCATTTCACGCTCATTGCTCACTCGCAAGCCACTGATGAAGAGTTTAAAAACGTCTGAGTGAAGACCCAAACTGCTCGCTGAAATTCCAGTCATTACAACTTACTCGGGACCTCCAACTATTGTGCGATACCTCCAACAACAGACGCGACCTTATGTACCACTTGAGTTCAGGAAAAAAGTTTTTGACTGTTTTCACAACCTATCGCACGCAGGTATCCGGGCTTCCAAAAAGCTCATACAAGAAAGATTCGTTTGGCCATCCATGCTAAAGGACATTGCCAACTGGACTCGTTCCTGCATCATGTGCCAACGTTCAAAAGTTACCCGGCACACACATTGCCCTTTGGAAAAAATTGCGATGCCATCCGAACGATTCGACCATGTCCATATAGACATCGTCGGTCCTCTGCCACCATCTGACGGTTATCGATATCTACTCACCTGCATTGACAGATTTACTCCTTGGCCTGAAGCTTTACCCATTCAGGACATCTCTGCTGACTCTGTGGCTCGACAATTCATCACCGGTTGGATTGCAGGATTTGGTGTACCATCAGTTGTGACTACTGATCAAGGTCGACAATTCCAGTCACACCTTTTCGCTTCTCTGACATCTATGCTTGGAATACGCCGAATTTGCACTTCACCATACCATCCTTCCGCCAACGGCTTAGTGGAACGCTTACATCGCGACCTGAAAGCAGCCCTGAAGTGCCGTAATGACACCCGTTGGACTACTTCACTTCCTCTTGTGCTTCTTGGTTTGCGTTCTTCTTTCAAGCAAGACCTCGCAGGTACATCCGCTGAACTTGTCTACGGCCCACCCCTTCGATTACCATCTGAGTTCTTTCAGCCATCCTCTGCTCCAGTCGATCCAGCATCCTTTGTCCAGACTTTCCGAGAGGCGATGAAGAAGCTGTCTCCAATTCCTACTTCGTGCCACAACAAATCTGCCCCTTTCGTGCACCACACACTGAGCACTTGCACTCACGTGTTTGTGCGAAACGACGCGGTAAAACCACCACTCACTCCTCCATACGAGGGACCCTTCAAGGTCTGTGCACGTAACAATAAGCATTTCACCGTTCTCGTGCGGGACAAGGAAACCGTCCTGAGCATAGATCGTCTGAAGCCTGCTTTCTTCGAAGCTTCAAACACGCAGGTTCCTGTGACCAACGATCCTCCTGACTCCCCGGATCCAACTGCTACTCCGGATACTCCTCCTTCGACCGACCTTACGCTTCCTCCCACTGCTCCACCAGTCGTCACACGATCGGGAAGACGTGTGCGCTTCAACACCAAATATTTGTGAACTGATTTTTTTCATCGTACCTTTGGTACTCGGGGGGGGGGAATACTGTGGAGAACTCTTTATTATTATTATTTGTCCGCTGCCCCGAGAGAGGGCGCTACCAGCTTTATCCCTCTTCCTCTCTGGAGGAAAATTCGAACTGGTTACTCGGTTCCTGGCTGCCGTCGGTGAAGCACGCACTCACCTCTCTTTCCCTCCGTGATGTTATCGTAGCTGTAATATGACTTTCTTGATTTTTACTCATGCGGACTTGCGAACTGAAAAATGCTCATCTTGTAACTACATACAATGTGATTGTGTGTAAGTGAATATATGTTAAAATATATATCCTCCTAGAATTAAATATAAATGTTAATATTACCGAGTCAGATTTTGTTAACATTCAACGTGCAATCAAAAATGGCATCCATCAACAACAGCCATAAACTCATTGGATTTGCCAGGCGTGCTACAGCATAACTTACAACTGAAGGTTGGATCTCCGGTTATTTTGCTTCGTAATTTGAACCCACCACGTCTGTGCAACGCCACGCGATTAGTCATGAAAAAATTAATGAAAAACGTCGAAGCCAGCATTTTAAATGGCATGTTCCGAGGTGAAAATATACCGGGTGATCAAAAAGTCAGTATAAATTTGAAAACTTAATAAATCACTGAATAATGTAGATAGAGAGGTAAAAATTGACACACATACTTAGAATGACATGGGTTTTTATTAGAAAAGCAATAATCTGATCAGAAAAGCAATAATTAGCATAATAAATTAAGACAAAGCAAAGATGATGTTCTTTACAGGAAATCCTCAATATGTTCACCATCATTCCTCAACAATAGCTGTAGTCGAGGAATAATGTTGTGAACAGCACTGTAAAGCATGTCCAGAGTTATCGTGAGGCATTGGCGTAGGATTTTGTCTTTCAGCATCCCTAGAGATGTCAGTCGATCACGATACACTTGCGACTTCAGGTAACCTCAAAGCCAATAATCGCACGGACTGAGGTCTGGGGACCTGGGAGGCCAAGCATGACGAAAGTAGCGGCTGAGCACACGATCATCACCAAACGATGCAAGCAAGAGATCTTTCACGCGTCGAGCAATATGGGGTAGAGCGCCATCCTGCATAAAAATCGTAAAATTTTTTGAACTTTTTTTTGGTTCTAATAAAACCCCATGTCATTCTAAGTATGTGTGTCAATTTTTACCTCTCTGTCTACATTATTCCGTGATTTATTAAGTTTTCAAATTTATACTGACTTTTTGATCACCCGGTATTATTACCACGAATTCCTGTTATACCTACAGATGTGCCGATTCAGTTTGAACGTCTTCAATTTCCAATTAGATTGGCATTTGAAATGACTATCAATAAGTCTCAAGGCCAAACGATGTCTGTTTATGGCTTAGATTTGAGCACACCATGTTTTTCACATGTACAATTATATGTGGCATGCTTTCGAGTGGGCAAACCATCCAGTTTGTTTGCATTAACTAAAGATGGACTAAAAAAATATTGTACATTCTAGTGCATTAAGGAATTGATATTATTTTAGCGATATATATACTTTTAAAGAATAAATTACCATAAATTAAAAAAATAAATGTTTGGTGTTTTGTTATTTTTATATTCCGTCATCGTTCACAGCGCTTCATGCCTCTTTCACTCATATACCACATCCTCTCACACTTACAATAAGTTATTTTTTTCTGCCAAAATATTCCCTAGAAATAATTTATATGGCAAAACAACGTTTGCCGGGTCATCTAGTATATATATATATATGATTTAATGATCACCAGTATGAAGCAACAAGGTGAATTATTAAAGAAGTACCTTTATTTTGCTTTTAAATCGCGCAGTTTGTTCAATAGCTTCAGATAATTTGAAATATAAATTAAAGATATTATTTTCCTTAATGATAGAACTCTGTAGGAACTAAATCTTCTACCAATACTTAATAGGTCTCGTGGATAGTATTGTAATGTACACAGTAACCCAAAATGTCTGAAAAAAATCCGCTAAGAAAGTGTTATAATTCTCAAGAGTTCATCACACGTTTGAGTTCAAACCTGAACCCTGAGGTATCTGTCGACAGATTCATATTCATATTCATTTGCCATATCATTAATCAGACATAACCGTAGTTTGAGTTCTATGTGTTAATTATACCAGAAGTTAGAATATGCAATGCATCAGCCTGCACAGTTCAAGGAATACTTGACAGCTATTTTATAAGTTCATAATGGGGATCTTACGCATGAACGCAGTATTTTCCCAAAATATAATTGATGAGGAAAAGAAAGCATACAGATTTTTCACAAAATAAATTGGCTCAATTAATAACAGGTAGTCCCTCCAAGTTAAGCGAATTTTCAGCACAAATTCAGCATACTTATTTCATTCTCTGATCTAAACAAATAAAACTTACCGATTTTACTCAAACTCTCACTTAGGTACTAACCTGTATCCCATGCTGCTTGGAGACTTCGAAGATCGGACGAGAACGGATACTTTCAGCATCATGATGCCTAGGGCCCAGTTTCGGATCCCAGCAGTGCAGGATTTACTTATAAGCTACATAAGCTATAGCCTAAGGTCCCCCAAAATCATATTTGGCACTGACAATACAATATATGGAATTATATAAAGCGCCCCATATCTCAAATAGCTTAGGGCCTTATCAAGTCTAAATCCGGGCCTGAATCCCAGAGAAGCCGTTTTCAAGTATTTATGTATGCGAGTTTAAGGCGCAAATATTTTTACGTGTCTCGTATCTTTGTGACATGGTGCTCTTATATTACACGGAGAGCCGAAATCCTCTCGGCAGCTTTGGTGGTAGAAGAAGAGGAATGTACTATTGGAACAGCTCTGGCCCGATTTCACTCTTGAGCCACATTACTAGTGCTCAGATGTCTTTCCACTTGACCTCTGGCGAGGGTATTCCAGTCCAATTTAATCTCTGTATCTCATTTGCACCATCCTGGCTACAGGATAACGATTCTAAATATCCACTTGCAGTTATTATATAACTGTCCTGAAGTTGCCACAATTTCTTCATATTCTCTGGAGTTAAATCCTATCAAACATACGTGTATGGAGTTGGAGAAAGAGTAGGGAAATACGGCATTTCTTTCGAGAGCCCTCTACTAAAAGCAGTTCTTACGGAGAATTAGTACAAAACAGGACATTCTTATGTGAAAACAGTTACTTGAAACATGCCAAAGGGCATGAAAGTGTAAATTTTGCTAAACGATACCCAAAAAAGCATTAAATGTCCCGTTATTTTCGTGTTTTTATTAAATATAGCCTGTTTGTTGAGTGTGTCCATATACTTATGCATGTTAATTTTAGGAACTTTCTGAAATTTTTTTTTAACCCAAAACGCCTAAATAATGTTTTCCAAAACAAGCAGATTTTAAAAATGATGATCAATAGTATACCTGAAAAAAATAAAAATGCTATTATTATACACTTAAAGTTATTTTACTGGCATTTACTAACTGATATTTGCAAGTAAAACTGCAAAACATGAGTGTCCGAAAACAAATGAGCCACAGTAAACAGATCTCCCTTCGTTGCAGTGATTTAGGCAAACTCACGCTTCATCAAAATGGCGACAATGTATTTCCATTTTTATTGCCTTTCATTTATCCCTATAGTTTTAATACAAGGTTCTATAAAATTGCATAAATTCTATAAATAAAAGACTTTGCAATTGGCTTCTGTGTCAGCGTATTTTCTCTTGTTACCAACGATGTAACTTTAGAGACATTATAAACAGGATGTACCATTTTCAGGCATTCGTTTGGACTTTTCTTTCCATACAGAAGTAATGACTGAAGGTTCTTCCCTTCCTAATTAATAATGTTGCTTATTTTTCAGTTAGAAATTTTAATACCAAACATTTTGCAACGTTTCTGAATTATCGAATATTTCTCTTCAGAAAGTGTAAAAACACATACTTCAATCCACAGCTTATTTAAGTGCAACATTTCGAAAAAGAATTCAATTAAAAGACATTAATCTTTTCAAATAATAAGCTTCTACTAGAAAACTTAATTCTAAAACATTTACTCCCCCCATTCTTTATCGAAATCGTTCTAAAAAATGAATAAAATTATGAACACCCTCTGTAATTGTCTGCTCCCCTTCTCGCGAGACTAATAATAGTCTTCTCCCGTGGTATACCCTAAACAACACTTTCGGTAGTAAAAAAAGATGGCTAAACACAATTATACACATTTTCTTAATAATTTGGATATGAAATTTTGTTAAAAATCTCAATGGATTCGGTTATTCTCAGCCAATGAATTTTTGTCATACAGGAATGAAACTTTTTGTGTTTTATTTTCTTAACAAGTACAAAAATTTTCTAAATATTTAAGTACTGGGATCGGACGAACGTGTAAAATGTTAGATTTAAGAATACAAAAACGCGAATATTAGCAACATTTAAAACATTTTTGTAACCCAGAGTATATGTGTACGAGTAACGGTTAAGAAAATAAAGGCCTGGGTATGGACTTTTGTGGAAAAGTTGTATAATTCTTCTATTTATATGTTTTTATTAACATACTATTTCAAATTTAACTACATAGTGAAATCTGCTCAAAATAATAATGCATGGTTGCTGACAAACTTGATTTCCTGTTGAAGTGGTCACCTTAGACAATATGACTATCCACAAAGTTCAGTAGTTTCTGAGAACGTTTACTGTCACCCAAGAAATTATGATCACTTTCAGGAGCGGATAGGTCATTATGAGAAGTTTTTCCATTTGAAACTATTAATGTTATCCTAGATATAAAATGTTCATCTTGCTTAAAATTGTCATTCTGAACTGTGTAATATAAATTGTTCTGTAAATAACTATTGCATATAAAAACTTCTGTTCTAAAACTTAGGGAACTATTGTGATTTTATTTTAATAGTTAATATAATAGACAAGTCAAGAAATTATTTGGTAGGCAAGTGAATGTCTTAAATTTTCTATTATGAAATTGCTATTTATGCAAACTGTGATATTTTAATAAGCTTCAAGTGTTAAATACTTGTGACTGAATATTATGTCTAGTTAAAGAAATTTTTAGCACCTCAAAAGTTTTATTCAGCTTATCTGATGCTTCTACACCCTGGTATCCTATGTCTTGATAATTTTGTAGCCTCCTAAATTCAGCCATATTGGCTGCCCTAGCTTTGGCACTAGCCTGAGCATAACAAAGAAGTCATTATTTATTGTATTATATGACGTGACTGCAGAAAAATGTTTAATACCCACATGAAGTATGTAAATACAAAATTTATTTCAACTAGCTCACCAGCTAATGATCACGCAGTAAGACCAGTGAACTCAAAATTTTGAATACATTCAACTGTAAGAGTTAGTCTGGCATTTATGACAGGGTGGTTTTTTCCCCTTTCTCATATGAATATAAATACAAGAGAATCTCTCTTAGAAAACAGTCCATGGCACATTTGTGTGATTTGCTAAAAACAGTTACATTCAGATAAAATGTAGCTGGAATTAATCAGTATACGCTGTTTAAAAACTATGATGATTAATTTACATAATTCACTTGTGATTATCTTCAGTTTGATGTATAAATGATGTTTTTGAATTATCATAATAATAAATTTTTAAAAAAATCAGTCCATGTTTTCAGTTCAATTTTAAAATAATATACTCAGAAATGAACTGTTCTAAAAATTAGGCATTAAATTATAAGTAAATGAATATGCCATAATATATACTTATAAATCAACAATGTTACTAGGCAGACTGAAGATAAACCACATATCTAAGTCATTCAAGTAATACACAAGTTTTATTTATAATAGAATTTTAATGATATATCATGGACTAGCCCATAACACATTCAAGAAACATATCAACATTTATTATTAAAAGAAATATTTTTAAAAATTTCATATAGAAATTAAAATATTAAAACTAAAATAAATAACAATTCTCAGTATTAAACATACCAGACCAGCTGGCTTAAAATCAAAATGCATTAAAATTAAAAAATGTACATACACTACAATTTTTAACACATTGTTGCTCATGCCTCTAGCCACAGTTAAATGCAAACACATTATGTATAAGCTAATGTTACAATTCTCATAAATAAAAAATAATTTCAAAACCTCTACTAATTATATTATACTTTTTTCCAGAGAAGCAAATCATCTAAACATTTTAACTATCTATGCAACTCAAAATTTACAAAAATGAAAAAAGAGGGATAAAGAATAAAGCTATATTTCTAATACAAGGTTTGAGCAACAAGAGTTAAAAAAAATTCTTATTGTACTTTTCAGCAAAAATAATGTAAAAAATAATGTAATGCATAGTTCTTAAATAAAAATTGTATTAATATAATTTACAATACATAATTATTTATTACACAAAACATTTTTTAAATAAAATCTATTAAAATATTAAAACATACAATTCTTTCTCGTACATATTTTGCTTAAATAAAAGTGCATCAATTAAATTCATACCTACAGAGAGTGCAAGATGTTAAGTACAGTATAAAGGATAGTAAATGCTTTTATTAAATATTTGAATAATTCTCTAAAGAATATGATTTCATAATCTGGACAGTTCTCTTAGTGCAGACATTAATTACTTTCTCCAGATGTGTGACATATGGTTTATATAATATAATAATACATTTAAAAAATATGTCTTACATACATAAATTTATGCATTCAAGACCACATTACATGCAAGACACAATAAATATCTTTAATTCCCTAAAATATTGATAATACAAATGCAAATAATATATTATAGCCTACTAATATACATCAAAAATTCAAAAAGGACTTATTTGATAAAAATATTAAAGATCATCACCCAGCTATGAGGTTTTCATATAAATAATTTTATTTCTAAAATATTAATCTTCACAAAGCAAAATGCATAAAAAATATTTTGGAAGCATCACAGGATAAAATTTTTTTAAATCCTTTTATATTACAGGTTGCATTACACAGTGTCTTTCTTTAATATTACAAAATTATCAACATATAATGGACACTAGTTATTGCATCAACAATTGCCAATTATGAAAATACCAACACAGATCTCAAACTATTAACTCCTATTCAAAATCTAAACATTACAATCATATTCATTCTTCAGGCTTGTTCTTCAAGAATTTAATGTTTATTAATGTGAAATCTTCTGGTAAACACAGTATTACAACTTACAACCCTTAGCCAGCCATCAGCTGTTCAGGATAGCAAGTTAAATGCTTCTTTACAACGTAACAGTACTTCAACAATTACAACAATACCATAATTTTGTGATAATTTAAATTTTACATTACCATCAGTTACAATGAATTGGAACATAAATGAGGCTATAATAATTCAGCTTAATCAAGTGAGTTTTACCTATTATCCAAAGTTTGAATTCTAAAATATAAAGAGATCAAAAATCAATCTAGCAGTTTTTAAAGCTATGAATTATTTAAATGAATGCTATAACACACAAAAGCATATAGTTAAAAAATTTAAATACCTTGCGTTAAAGTAATTCCACTTTCCTTTTGATAATCAGAATACATTTCAGCCTTTTTAGCCTTTAAATACATTTAATCATGTGTCCTTACATAAAATAGTTACAATTTTATGTAACAAATATACACACATTTCTCTAAAGTTACTTCTAAAGAGAAATTCTTTTAGAAGATTATATAGAATACTTAATCTCCATGGCATTTTGATAAATTGCAATATCATAGACCAATACAGACATCTACTGTACAAAAAAGGGAGAATGGCTTTCAAAATTTCTTATGCATGAAATACAGTCATAACAACATGAAATATAGTCACAACAAATAAAGTCCCTCACACAAATTTTAATACATCAGCAAAATTTCCTGATGAAATACTAAACAGCAGCATTTGAAGAATTTCTAAAGCAGTTGAAAATAACAAAGTCCAAAATATACTTTTTTAATGTTTATAAATATAAAAATAAATGTATGTTATCTGGTTTTACGTATTGTAATTTTTTAAAAACTGAAAATGCACTTAACTGGAATGAAGCTTATTCTAAAGTGATGAAACTCCAATTAAATAGCATATTGTCCCAAATAAAGAAAATATAGATGATTTAACAGGCTTCCATGTCTTTAAAATTTATACAATAGGTGCTTTATAAACTGGAATCAGAAGTATTTAATAATAACTTCACACTTAACAAACATCTCTTTATAGAACATTCATTTTCCAGCACCAACAGCAACTCAATGCAAAAATTATGATTGATATTATGCAATACAAAATATAAAAATTAATTAATTAATTAATTAAAATAAAAATAAATCTATCCCTAATTTATGAAATATTCAAAGACCAACACTTCAAAATAATTTTAACTCAATAAAGAAGATAATCTAAATTGCATTTCAAAATATTTTAACTAAAAAAGAAGATTCAAACATAATTAAAATGTATAATAATTAAGTTTTAGCAATTTTGGGGGATATTCATAAACTGATTATATTACATTTTGTTTCTGATAAATTATTATGTAATACATGGTGGATAATAAATAATATTATTTAATTACTAAAGCAAAGTATCAAAAAACAATTATTATGCCAAACAAGAAATTCCTGTTCCCTACTATACAACATTCAGCATTTATATTCTCTCAAGTTAAAAATTATGATTCATAAAATCACATTTGTTAATAAAATGCTGGCTATTTGAGTAGATGTCACTTAACAATGAATGAAAATGATATAATAGAAAGATCTCCCATTTTCCACTTGAATTGATAAAGAGTGAATACTGTGAAATGACTTGCTTGTGCAAAAAAACATATTACAGTAAACCACTGCCAAATGTGCTTTCGCATGTACATATGATCTTAATTGTCTTCAATTGTCAAATGCAAGGATTTCAACTATACATGGTAGACTGCAGAGCATCGGCTGCATTGTGATAGTCCTCTTTAATGACTGACTTTGTGACTTCACTCATTAAGGAAGTTAGACATTACTTAGAACAGCAAAAACTAAGCTTTAAAGTTCTAATTCTCAGTAACGCTCCAGGATACTGTACTGAAGCCCTCACCACATTGCCTTGAAATAAAGAGGTTTCATTCCTTCCACCAAACACTTGATCCAATCTACATATCAAGCAATCATAAAAACATTCAAAGCCTATTATGTCAGGCATGTTTACTGCAAATAAAGCACTACACATTAATGTCATCTGGGAAGCAATTCAACATAAGCCACTGCACAGAAGTGATTAAACTCTCATAAGACTAAGTGAATTCATCAACAATGAATGCTTGTTGACATCAGGCCAGTTGTCTACAATTTTAAATGATCTCCATCAACTGAAAATGAAGCGAAAGAAATTGTACATATTGCAAAAGCAATAGGCAGCAAAGGACTTTCAGGTATGGATGGAAGAAAAATAAGGAATTAATCAAGACTGACAATTGCAAAATGAGAAATGAAGAATTGGATAATCTTATAACACCAGCCGATGGTGAAAGGAACAATAGTGAAGAAGATCAAGAGCCTTTAGTGTAAATTACACATTATTTGCTTAATTTGAACTATAAATCCTTTTTTTTTTTTTTTCCCCATAGAAAGTTAATGTTGCAGAAAGCAATTTTGCTGTACATGCAAAAATCAGAGGCTATTTAAAAAAATTATTCTATCATGTACCTACTTATTAGGCAGTAATAGAAATCCTTTCAATTAACATTTGTTTCCTTTTCCTCTTTCAATTACAATAATATTTAGTGAAATTTTCTATTAAATCAGTATAAATTACACATAATAGCTTAATCCGAACTATACCTAACCATAGAAAGTTAACTTTGCGGAATGTATTTTTGCTGTACATGCAATGTGTTAATGATGTAACCCTCCGACATTCAGCAAGGGTTTACTATACAGTGAAATTCTAACTGAATGATATCAAAAACAGATAACAAGTGCAGCATGCATACATCTTTACGCAAACTGATTGTACAAAACTCAAAATTTATATCCGAAATTCCTGATAAAATTGCTTTGTAAAATCCTCTATTAGTGAAAAGTTAGAATCACCCATGACAATATGGTCCCACTAAAATGAGATCTTGTAAACATATGATTTTCCACATTACTATACCGCATTAATCAATTTTAAGTTACACATAAAAAATATTAAATTATAAATAACAAACATAAAAAATTGGTTGTTAATGAAATAACACATATAAAAATTAATTTGCTTATTAGATTCCTCTAAGATATTCCCATCAATGACATCAATTTTAGTGAAATACTATACAAATCATATAAATTTATTTTTAATTAATGAATGAGCTTCAATCAAACCAATAATGATTTGCACCATGCTCAGGAATACTAAGGAGTAAATGGAAACTGAACAGATAAATAAAATAGAATAGTAATTTAAGAAATCCAAAAAAATAATTTAATTACCATTACAAAATCTTTAAGGGATGTTTTAGGGATATAAATATAAATAGTTCATTCATTCATTAATTTCATCTGAAGTGCAACTTCAAAACTATTTTTAAAATGTCCCTTATCTAAAATAAATATGTGAAAATTAATATTCTTTTCAATATTCAACTCGCAGTAAGATTTAAGAAATAAAACAATTTTCTAAAGAGTCCTCTTTCGAAAATTTAGTTAAATAAGCATCCTAAGTGCTCTTTGCTCAGAATATTATATATGAAGTTTTAAGTCCCTATTATGTAAAATGTAACTAAGAGATAATGAAAAACTTTACATAAAGCTTCATATTCATTCCAATAAATAAATACTATATTTCACTTAAATAGCGTAGCATACAATTTTCTTGATGTCCATCTGCAATAAATGACAAATAAAATCATTATGAGCTAGAATTATGCAAATTCTTCAATTATTCAAAGGTATGGCACAAAAATTTTGCTTTCCATACATTCATGATCACCATCTGTTTTACAAAGCTTATAAATTTTTTGAACTAAATATGCATTTAAAACATAAATATGCAATTATTACTGAAAGTAAGCATCATAATCTTGCGATAAAAAATGGTATATGTTTCTCTTTACAAACTTTTGAATCTTAAATAATTAATAATCAAAAATTTATTTCAAAGATTTCACATTCTTTTAAATAAATGAGTTATTAGGTCCAAAAATAAGTATTTTCTCTGATTTATACATGCAGGCATTTAAGTAAAAAAAAAAAAAAAAAAAAAATCAATAACATCTACAGCAATATGAAAAAAATAAAAACACACCATTTGATATGGAATGTTGCAACAGCATTTTAGCTTTTATAAAAAATAAACTAAATTTTCAATGAAAAAGATGTAACACAAGATATAAAAAAGAAAAAAGCACTGAATAATCAGCATATCACATAATAAACAAGTAGTAAATACAAATGGAACTATTATACAATCAGCAATATCTATTAGCTTTAAGTAATATGCAAATACACAATTACAATATATATATAATAACAAATTACTGTGAAATCTTGATTAAACGTACTATACAAAAATAGCTGAATTTCACGAACATTAAAATAGGAAGTAGTGGCAGGCTGCAAGTAAATAAATAAATAAATAATAATAATAATTTTCAGATGTATTGAAAATTAACATATAAACATAAAACATTTTTCTAAACTAGTGTTTAAACATCTAACTGTGCAGCTCTAATTCCAAGAAAAAAATTTTAACTGCATTCCAAACTTGACTTTTCATACTATATTTTATATATAAATGTCTACATATTATTGATTATTTTAATTTAATTAAACAGACAAGCTTAATACACTGATAAAGTCTGCATTTAATTGATAGCAAGATATTTTTATCACATATGCTCAATGTGGAAACAATATTGTAATCCATATAGATTTTTTCCAATACAATTTGATATTATCATTTTTTACATAACAATTTTATTAGCCTAAAACTATATTAATTGTCGTTAAAATATTCATTACTCATTTCCAAAAATATTCATTAGCTGATTTTTTTTAATTTAAAGAATACTTTCACATTAATAAAAAATTTAACAAATATAAATTTACATAAAAAAATAGTTTGAAGAACAAAAATAGTACAAATAAATTTTATGTTTGGCAGTATCTTCATTCAAAAGATTACTTCACAAGAAAAAATTCAAAAAAATTTGAAAAGCACTGCTAGAAAAATATAATTTTCTATTAAATCAGTAAATATTAAAAAAAAAACATTTTCTTAATTAATAATATAATCATTCAACCAGGATTTCACAGGATTAATCTTCACACAACCTATTCCTTTTTACTAG
Organism: Stegodyphus dumicola; assembly: GCF_044657685.1. Classification (NCBI taxonomy): domain Eukaryota; kingdom Metazoa; phylum Arthropoda; class Arachnida; order Araneae; family Eresidae; genus Stegodyphus; species Stegodyphus dumicola. The sequence continues at coordinate 107,868,178 of NC_140770.1, forward strand.
CTTCAATTGCTCTTTCGTTGGTGTCAATAATGCTTATATTAATGCTCGCAATAACCATTTGTAAAAGGCTTATGAAAGTCTTGACAATAGCAATCGGTGTGGAAATATACAATATCAGGTAGAAAAGTCCAGTTCCAAGTACTGTAATAAAAATTTGAAATATAATGCATGAGAATTATGAAATAATGACAATTGCATGTTATAATGGTCACCATGAAAGAAAATTACCACCTTTATGATTAATTAATCACCAAAATTGACCACTGACTCAAAATGAACCTTAATTATCAGTCACCTTAAACAAAAACCTATATTTTCAAGAAAAGGATTTTACATACCAGACACACTGAAAATGCATATTCATCATTCTTTTACATGTGAATACATTATAATTTTTTATTTACTATGAAGTAAGAAAATAATGCAGTATTCTTTTTTTTAAAATTTTTTTACCTTGTTATACAGTACAAAGTCCATAATCCGGACTCATTGGGACTTTGGTGATTCCGGATTAAGGTTTTTTCCGGATTATAGATCATCAATTTAAATCTGGTAAGATGGTATGCAGAAATTATACAATTAAAAATATGAAACCGTAATTTATGAAATAAAGAGCAATTATGATCTAAAGAGTATCAAATTTTACAAAAAAAAAAGCTTAATATTTCTTCTATTTTGTGAAGCTTGACTTTCCTTCGGTGCCATGTGCTCCTACGCATGCACAACAAACTTTCTTCTTTTTATTTAATTACAGATGCATTTCCTCCACTCCATAGAGAAAATATTTGTTTACTTTATTAAACATTTCTTTCAATGCACACATGCATAAAGTGCACATAATGTATGCACATTCTTTACACGCATGCATAAAAAAAAAGTTTGTGGCTTTGAGGTCCAGATTATAGATCATTTCGGATAATGGAGGTCTGGATTATGGACTTTGTACTGTACAATATATACAAAATTGTCATGAAATGCATCTATATCAATGATTCTCAACCTGTTTTGCTCCATATACCCCTTTCACCACTGCTAGAAGATAACTTCCCTTCTCCTTTCCAAAATTTGAAAAATGCATATATTTACTTAGATTTAGATTATTTTTAAAGTATTTTATAAATTAACCCTCCCCCAAAAAAGTATAGAAAATGTTGATACATACTAAAACTTGGATATATATAATTTTTTATATTCATAAAACTAAAACTAAATACATTTTCTTACTACTTTCAGGAAGAAACCATCCATTAAATGGAATAAAAAAAAAAGGTTAAAAATGTGCTAAGTGACAACTAGTGATAGGGATAATTACATAAGTGAGGTTTGCTCACATCACTTAATAAAACAATCCAAAGATAAGCAGATGCTAAAGGCAAAACTGTAGCAACAGACCTTTCATTCAAGTCTTTTCATTCAGTGTGAAAGGAATACTAAGAGAATTTTCAGCAGGATTTGCTGAGAAACTTACGAATGTTTTTTTTTGTTGAAGTACTAAACAAAGATATAAGAATTCTCATGGAAAGATCATGCAATACATGCAGGATGAATCAACTAGTATCTATGCAGATTATTGGTAGCATAGAATACACAGCCTATTTGTCACAGCTCAAATATTTTGCTATTGCTATTATTTCGTATTTTTGCCATACCATTATTATTTTGATATAAATGTTTATATTTACCAGACAAATGTGAATTATTTGTAAGCTTAATATTTCTGAAAGGTTAACAGAAGTAGCAACATTGTACTTCAGATGTAATTGGGGCTACAGTAAAAATGTTGCTTTAGAATTTCTTCAATGGCTATGTGAATAATTAACCACTCAAAAACAAAAGTAAAGAAAAAGTTTTGTTATCAGATGAAATGTAAATAATAAATTGCCTAATGTCAAATAGTATCCCTTTTTATTATTAAGAAAACTTAATGCTGTTAATAACAAATACAGTAAGTATAAGAATAATTTTCTTACACTTCTTTCCGTAATGGCTTTTATTATTTCAGTGAATTTTCTATTCACTGAATTATTTTCTATTCAATTAATTTCATATGTCATGAAATTAACATGAAATGAAAATAAATTAAACACAATATTATTAAACATTACTATGCAAATTTTCAATATAAATCCATAATGCTAATTCTAACTTCATGAGTAATTTTTGCTAAGCTTTAATATAAATACTTTTTTAAACTTTAATATTAAAACACCTCAAGAAATAACTATGCCAACATCAACATCCAATATATGTTGTTAACAAATTGGGTCCATGACCTCACACCAGAAGTTAATCCTATAACTCAGACTTACTAAAATATCAGTTATTAAGGGTTCATAATAACTGATACCATAACCTTTTCTAATCAGGCTTCTATTTTTTCATTTTTATAAAGCTCAATAAATCTGCTCACAAAAAAATGTCAAAAGATGTTTCCAACGACCTGCTGCTCACAATGCCATTCTGATGGGCTTTCTGCCACAGGGCTGACTCCAAGCATAAGCAATATAAGCACTCACCTAGGGCAGTGGTCTCAAACTGAAACTGTGCCGACTACACAATCTAAAAACAGCTAACTGGCTAGATTTTTTTTTCAACAAAATGAAAAAAAATTATTAACACATAAATAAATTAATTAATTTTAAATTTGACTTACTAAATATTTATTAAAAATATATAAACAATAATAATAATAGCATAAATGAAAAAATTCAAATTTAGTTTTATTTTCTATCTGAGATCTAAAATGTGGTACCTACAAAATATTTTTGTTAGTAATACTTTTGTAATTCAAACACATTCACAACTAAGTATTAAATTTTTAGAATGATGTTTATTTTAAATAATTTTAATATGATTCATTAATCATTAAATAACCTACTTTAAACTAAAAACAAAAACTTCCTAAATTTTCAAAGAAAACCTCCCAAGTGGGGCAAAACTTGGCAGTAAATAGTTACAACCTAGTCAACTTCTCTTATTCATTAAACTTTTTTCAATGCATAAATAAAAATACATATATTTGTATGCAAATAATTATATATATATTTTTTTTCATACTACAGCTTGACACTTGAGGATACTTTGATTCTGATAAAGTTTCTAGCCTTCATCAGTCAACAGGTTTCTTTTCTTATTAATGTTCAAAACTTCATAACTGAGTGTATTTACATTTTGACAAGTACAAATGAAAGTTAATAAAACTTATATATTCAAAACTTTGAATAATATATAAACCACACTGTAAATTAATTAGCTCTATTTATAAATTGTACTGATTGCAATAAATATGTAACTGAAATGTATTTGTGGGCCACATAAAATTGTTCTAGGGGCTCCTGACAGTCGGCAGTTTGAGTCCACTGGCCTAGGGCATCAGTTTTTGAAGGATGCTAGTTAAGTTCCTTTCCCAAGTCACAGTTAATTAAAGCTATTTCCACTTATTATTATTTCCACATATTATTAATATGTTTAATCTACATGAAATCTTAATTGTGATACCAGATAAAAGTGCAGGAGCCTGCATATTTAGCTGGTGCAGGAGAGCTGTTCTGCCACATTCTAGTAAAATTCAGTAACTTTATCAGGACTTGTTTTTCTCTTTATTTGCTTTGGAAACATGAATGGTCCTGAATAGGAACAGGGAGCTTACTCAAGCTATGTTCAGGAAGGTGTGAAGTAGACAACACAAGCAGGAAGGGTATACGAAACGCTTTATTTTCAATACTTTACAGGTATATCCGAAACTTCGGAATACAGAGACCAACCACTTGTGGTCTGAATGTAAGAATATAAAAACTACTAACTAAAACTCTAACTAAAAGCTAACTTTGAATTAGTATACAAATGTCTAGCATTAAGACTGGCCCTTATTTAAAAAAGTTACATATGTAGTACGCCGAGCTGCTAAAACTACGATACGTCTGCAAATATCAAGAGGGCTAAACCTCTGGCCTTAAAGGCAACCGGCAACAGAGTGAAAACTCTAAAACTACAGTGGCAAGCGGCTTGCTTCCTATAACTCCTTCCCTCTCTCTTGGCAAAAAGCCACAACTTAAGTACTTGGTGTTAGCAAGACAATTTGCATAAACAAGTTAAAGCATTTAATTCTGGCCGGAAGTAGAAAATAAGAAGTGATAGTACAGTTTTAAAATAAAATAAATGTTAGTACAACTTAGGATCCTTACAACTTCAAAGTTATTTTAGTACCTCTAAATATACAAGGTTCATACACATTTCTGCACACGGAAATTAAGTACTTTTAAGGACCATTAATGAAAAAAATTAAGGACCTATGAGCAAATGGGAACTGAATAAATTCAATTAAAAATATTATTCATGCTGAATTTCACTTTTGTAATACCATCCTAAAAATGAAATAGATCCCTTAGTATGCATTATTACTAAACATGAATTAATTAACATAATTATTAATAAGTTTGAGAATAAAATAAACTTTATGCAATTTATCAAGTAGCTTTAAAAATTTTACACTTATAACAGTTGGACATATTTGAAAGAAGATAAGTGACATTTACGTTTTACTAACAGTTAGCTTTATGTTGATTTTTTTTATATTTCATTTTGTCACATACTTGGTCAGTCTAGACGTTTATAAATAGCAGGTAAATTTTATGTCAAACGGCATAGTTTAAAATGAGAAGAAAGATCATAATCAGCATGATTCATAACAAAAGACTGAATGTTGTCACCACTGCTGCTTGTTTAGAGAGAGAGACCTGCTCATTAGAACAAACCTGAAAGGCCTGACGTAGGCACGGTTGGCAAGTGTTGAAAGTTAGTCAGGCTCTGTTTGATGCAGTTAGTGTCATAGCTTCATGTACAGTTCCAGGGATTGTAACCCTGTTGATATACTTTAAGGTTCCAATAAGCCATTAAAGCACCAGAGGTGATGAACTGTTTTGTATTATTTTAAGTCTCACTTGATGCAAAGAAATACTTTTACTTCAATTTTTACATTTTTGTATTTTATCTTGCGACCACAGTGAGTATTAATGAAAGGCAATAACTCGCTTTTATATGTACAGATAATTTTTAAGGGTAAGCAGTTATAAATAATTAAATTAGGTAGTTTGATAATCTTAGTCATTATGGATTTACATGGCCACTATTAAATTTTATTTTTTTAACAATATTTGTTAAAAAAAGCCCTATTAAAATCAAAATCTAATAACATTTTACAGTTTAAAATACATGTAATTTATGACATTAGGATAATTACGCATTAAAAGATACAAAACATTATCCATCATTTCAATTTGAAGCCTTCGCAAACATTTTGGTTACTTTATATCGATTTCTTTCTCTTTAAGCATCTTTTCTAACAATTAAAGATTTGTCTCAATATGCAAACCAATACTCTCGCTGGTTTCTGTATGCTTTATGTATTAACTTGTCAACCTCTCCACAATGTACCTATGAGAGTTTACTTGATCTGGTAAAAGTTAAATAGCCCAAAACCCCTGACAGACGTGAAGCATATTATCGCTTATAAGGTTTAAATAATAAGCTTCTTATTTAAAAAGAACATAAACTTAGAACATAAAGATATTTTTTGAACATAAAGTTAGAATAAAACTTAGAACATAAAGGCATTTTCTGATGCTAACAAAATCAATTACAGCTCACGATGACGTAATTAAACAAGAACAGTCTAATTCAAACTAAAAATGTGGACTAGTGGTCAAAGATTATACAATTTAATTTGGCTCAGTAACTCTATCATATGAGGAAATAGAAGTGGGAAATTATAGTAAAGGCTCATTTCATAAATAATTGGGTAATTTACATAATAATAACTGCACATATCTTTGAAGAATAATTTTCTTTATGTATTCAGTTTCTTTCTTCAACATATTTCCTTTTTATTTTAGAATTTTTGGATTTAATTAAACATCTCTATTATTCTGAAAAATCTGATGTGTACACCACATGACTTCCTTGTACGGAATATTAAATTGTACGCATTTTTTCTTGCATTTCATTTAAACTTATTGCATTGAATTAAATCTACTTTGCCGACAGCGCATAAACCACAATAGAATAAATGCATTCTTTAAAATTCACTCTAGTATTTGTTTACAATAGCGACACTCTGGCGCTAGATTCACTTAACAGTAGACTAGAAGAGAAACATGCTAATGTGACAATCAAAATCGTAAAAACAACCTTGTATTTAGCGTAAGTATATTGAAACACTCAATCGATTTCGAGGGCAGCTAAAGGTCCCTCCTCATCAGGAGAAAGAAATACCTAGAAAGAAGAAAATAAAGGGTAAAGGGAAATTCTAGGTATTTCTTTCTCCTGATGAGGAGGGACCTTTAGCTGCCCTCGAAATCGATTGAGTGTTTCAATATACTTACGCTAAATACAAGGTTGTTTTTACGATTTTGATCACTTAACAGTATTATATTTTGTTCATATTATAACTCATAATGCACAAAATTTATATCATTTAAAGAATAGAATTATCTAATCGTTGCCACATGTTCTATTCAAATACTATAATAAAGCTAGAATGATGTATAAAAGAAATTAAGCAAACAAAACAAAAAAGAAACAGTTTTTCACAGACGATTGAGTATTTCTCATTCAATTAATTCAGTTCTCACTTCGCAAGAAGGCAAAAATACATAAAAACTCAAAATATCTCTATTAAAAATTACGAAGTAAATCTTAAACACTTATTTCTCGAAAAAATTCCAGAAAGGATTAAGCATGATTTAATTGGCAATAATAAATGACGACGTTGTCTTTGTTGTTGCGAAGCTAAGTTTCTCTAGATTGGCAAAAAATCCACTAGTCTCCTGTTTCAAATGTAAACATCAATGGCCGCCATAAAAAAAAAGGCTTAGCGGCACTTAGACAACTTTAAAATTGTTGATAATTCTAAAAATATTGCACACAGATTTACTAAAGGCATAAAAAACCTTAACCGGAAGATAAAAACAACATAATCCAATCATTTTTAAAGCAAAAAATGTACGATTTACAAACACATAAGAGTAAAGAAACTGATATCACTGAGCCGGGTAACAGAGTGGATATATATATAAATATATTTATATACGTTTGGTGCGGCTGATTGCAACCAAAATATGAGGTGCACATCTACATTTTATAGCAGACCTATATACAAAATTTCAAGGTTTAGAGACTACTCGTTTTTGAGTTATGTGAGATACGTTCGTACAGACGCCACAAAAAATTCTCTTCAGAATTAATTTTAAAGCAGTTTTATAATTTTTGGAGAAAACGAGTCTTTTATTCTGTTCTTACATACAGATATCACACGAAAACATCATTAAATTGCATTCGATAGAGGTCAAAATGGATATTTTCGTTGAAATATGCTGCCTGAAACTTTTCGCGATTACAATACTTCCTTTTTACTTCGTACAAGGAAGTAAAAACACTAAATGCATTTAGAATTTATACAAAAAGTGGCTAATTTTATTTCTTTAGTAATATGAACATTCAGAAGAAACATGAAATATATATAGTAAAGGCCGGTTACAGAGATGGATGGCGTGGCAGAATTTTTAGAATTTAGTGACACACCGAACAACAAAATCTAGAAATGACAAAACTTTTAGAATTTAGAGCAGGCATTGGAAGCAGAATTTAGGATCCACAGAGATTGCATCAGGTAGGAAAATGTGTACCAGCTCTGTGTAAGATGCATTAAGACATATTAGATGAATCTTTTAAATAGAAAGTTTACAATTTATTTATTAATAAAAACATTCCTATCTATAATGCCTGCCCATGTGATAAGACTGGAAGTAAAGAGACTGCATCAGGTGGGAAAATGTGTACCAGCTCTGTGTAAGATGCATTAAGACATATTAGATGAATCTTTTAAATTGAAAGTTTTCAATTTATTTATTAATAAAAACATCCTTATCTATAATGCCTGCCCATGTGATAAGACTGGAAGTGTTTTTGATATTTTCCATGCTTGTATCTAGTGAAAAGTAGAGAAAATAAAGAGAAGATAAACATGTTAAGATTCTAGTATCAGAAGTAAAACATTCAAATATTATGTTTTCATTGTTCTTCCAGACATTCTCCAAAAAGTAAGAAATTCATTGCAAACTTTCTGTAAAATACATCCATTACGTGTTGATACCATGGAAACATTTTTTATTTTGTCACATATTTCTCGAATCTTCTAGAATCATGGGTCTATAAATCTTGCCTTCAAATCCTTCTAAATTTTCCAAGCTGCAGTGTCTAAAATCCTAAAGAAAAACTATCCCTACGAATTCTGCAACAGCAAAAAGCCAGAAATATTTTGGAAAAAGAAAAGGGGGGGAGGGAAAAAGTGTAAAATTAATTTTATAGAGAAAAACTGCACATAAATAGCAGGTAAATGCATAGTCTGAGAATTAAATTAAATGCATAGTCTGAGAATTTTGAATATTCTGAGACAATCACATGGGAAATATTCTTACTATAAAAAAATTAAAAAGAAGACATTTTTAATTATTTACATAGCTAATTTTGCTTTTGCTAAGAGCTGTTTCATAAATTGTGCTTTATAGCATATACCTCATTTATTTTTCAAATTAAAAATATTGTATAATAAATTGTAATAATTTGTAATATTGTATAATAAGATTAAAAATATTGCCAAAATGAAACTTTATAATATGACAGCAAAAAATAATAATGTTTTATTTTAATGTTATTTTTTAAATATAATTTTAATATATTACCATTATTTTAATGAAATTTATCAATGTTACGATGTTTTAAAAAAAATCGTCGAAAAATTCTCAGATCTCGGAGTTAAAAATTTTCTATAGAAACCAATCTTAAAATCGCAGAAATGTTGATAAGTCGCCAAATTTAGAACCATTTCATAAAAAAATTCACATCCCCAAAGCGAAAAGTTGTTTAAGAGCTCTTTATTAGAAAAAATGAATCTTGAAATGCTTATGTTTCACTTCTTGCTTAGAAATTCGAGTATCCCATCATTTTATTAGAAACAGAAACAAATTATAAACCATGAACCCATTCAAAAGATAACCATATATGCCAGTGAATCGCCAAAAATATTCCTCCAAAATGCTAATTCACACTCAAAATGGCAGTCGTAAAAACAGACAGAAATTTCAGATGATTAAAATTAAGGACCTTCTGCCGGTTTTGGTCAAAATTAGACTTTTAAGGACCAAAAATTGATTCCAAAAAACCTAAGGACTTTTAAAGACCGTACAAACCTTGATATAAAATTCAGTTTTTGTTCTTTTGCCGGTTAGAAAGGACAATTCTTGTTAAAGGTCATTGGTCATGATCATAAAGTATCTATGGTAGGCCATAATGTGTGGTCATTTCTTCCATTAGGTATTTTTTATAATCCATGACACTGTGAATCAAAGAACACTGAATGCCCCACCCCATAAAAAAATTTTCAGAAAATTAATTACATGTGTATCTAGTTTCAACCATCATTCTGCATTCAAAAGATAATTCCCATTAGCTGTCATACTCAGGTCTGCAGCTAGTTCATAAGACTCAGAAGATTACAGCTTTTGGCATTAATGAAGCTTTTGCATCCCTATGCATCATTTGAAACTACTAATTTTGACACTGCACTTGAAATTTCCATACAAAAGTCACGATTTTTGGCATTTAAATGCATATTATTCACTAAAGTGCATGACTTAAGTAGCAAACCAAAGACTATTTCTTACTTGAGTATTTTACCTTATACTATTTATATTGATAAGATAAAACTAGATTCAAATATTTAAAAAAAACATATGCTTAAATTATTAATAAATAAGCAGCAGTTTTGTCAACAGAGGAATCACTGAAGAATCATGCCACTCACATTGGCATATGAAAACCTGAACAGTTAAAACATTTTATTAATGATTAACATATAATCATTAAATACAAATGGTTAACTAACTAGTTATGATGTATATTTATAATGATACAATTAAACAATATAAAATTGAATGGATGTAAAACTTTTTGATTAAATATAAGGTAAGTAAAAAATTCGTCCATACTTGGCTATAACACACCGTTAGGTTTGTTACACTGCCTCGAATGCATGCATGCATATGAATTGGTACAATAGTGATCATGTGACCAAAACTTGATCTCAGTTGCATCATTTTCCTTGCAGCTGTAGTAGTGTAAATAAGGCCTCTTTGCTACTAATATGTGCACCATGGCGGAGCACAAAACAGAGATCTGATTTCTCTGGTCAGGTGTGTCAGGAATAGAAATCCATTATACAGTTTCAACACAATATGGAGACAGTGTTCTAGTATATAGTAACATATATGAGGGAATCGAGAAGTTTTAAAATGACCACATAAGTATGAAATGCAAAAAAGGAGCATGACCTTCTCCACATATCAAGAGATTCAAGAAGCTTGGAAGATGATACTGGTGAAGTGGCAAATTACCATCAATGAGACAACATGTACCGTATATACCCGCGTATAAGTCTTCGACATGAAAAATTCGTATAAAATAAGAAACCCGTGTATAAGTCGACCCCCCACTTCCGAAATCGATCAAGAAACTTCGGAAAAAAATTTTTTAAGTACTACATTTATTCAAAATCATCTGAGAAAAAAAAAAGTAAATATACGATAAAAAATACCTTGGTAAATAAAGAAAATCAAAATCCTTCAACATCCGATTCATGGTCAGATTCGCCAAACATTTCATAGAACTCTTCTGTCATCATTGGATCATCATCATACTTTCAGTCTCGAACTCTGTATTGTTACAATCACTACTAGAGCCTTCGTCGTCATTTTCACTTTCAAAAACAGCATCATCTTCCGTGTCATCTAATTCGTTGCTAATACAACATTTTTTAAATGATTCTATAATCATTTCAGAGGGTATTTTGTTCCAAGCATCTTTAACCCACTCAGCAATTAATGTAATATTGGGCTTTTTACTGTTGCCTCCCTTTGTAAATGTTGGTCGACCGGAACTAATCCACTCTGCCCAATATTTTCTAACATTTACTTTGAAGGGCTTATTGAGGCAGACATCTAGGGGTTCAATGACGGATGCCAATCCTCTCGGAATTACGGCCACAGTCGTTTTTAGGTGTTTTATCACTTCTTCAGAAAAGTGTCCACAAAAAGAATCGCATACTAAAAGAGAAGGTTTTTTTGAAAGCTGCTCCCGGTCTTTTATCACACACATTTTTAAGCCAATCGACTGTTCCATCAGCATCCATCCATTCCTTTTCATGGGTGCAAACCAGCACACCTGATGGAAACCCAATGTTTTTCGGTAAAGTTTTTCTTTTAAAAATGATCAACGGACGAAGCTTTCTGCCGTCAGCCAAGCACGAAATAACGACCGTAAAATGGGTTTTTTCATGCCCGGTAGTTTTTATCAAAATGCTTTTTCCCCCTTGCAGTCAATTGTTTTATTTTCTGGTAGATCGAAACACATGGGGGTTTTGTCCATATTCCCTATTTGGGAAAGTTCAAAAGAAGTCCTTTTTCTTACATCGATAATGTATTTTTGAAACTCCATAACCTTTGCTTCCATATCAGATGGTAACTTTTGCGCCAGTTTGGTGCGTTGGCGTAAACACAAACCATGGCGATTCATAAATTTAGTGCACCAATGTGTTGATGCACGAAACGTGTTTGGAACACCATACTTTTCTTCTTTTGCAAGCTTCATTGCTCGTAAACGTAGGCCAATTATTGTGTGGGCTATTTTTTTAAATTTTGATGTGTACGCCTGTTAACAAAAGTATTTCATGAATGAACAATAACTATTATAAAGACTTATACGTACGTAAAAATTATCTGCATTTCTCTTTTCTTGGCATGTTGGCGAAACTTTTTTATTGCTCGATATTAATCGGTTGTTCGGGGGCCGAAAATTCTTTGGTTTAATTGAAACTTACTCTAGTTAAAGTATGAAACTATGATTAGTTCGTCACATAATTTAAGTCATGAAATTACTTCAAGTAAGTTACTTATTTGATAAGTCGTCCAATTTGAGTGCAGGAAGAAAACAACTGCATTATATAAAGAAATTTTTGAACTTCCGATTCTTTTAATTTTTTATGGCCCCGTGTATAAGTCGACCCCCCCCCACTTTGAAGTCTTTTTTTTTTTTTTTTTTTTTTGTCTTTTTTTCGGCCCTTCCTCTGTGTGAAATTTTAGAAAATCACAATGACAAAAGGTGATATCGCAAATGCATTATATTTCCTTGAAGAAATATTAGAAGGAAAGTCATCTGTGTACAATTTTTTAAAAGTACATGAGTATTTGACCTTCTTTGCAGATATAATTGATACAAAATATCGCAATTTCTTAAACTATTTCTCGAAAGCACGTATGTTCACACAGCAACAAAATGAACAAAATAACAACCTTGATCTTATTTGTACTCATTGGGTAATATGCGTCAGATAACATGCAGTGGCACTCGATGCTCATTGGAGAAATGGAACATTATGTTTTCGGACATGCGTTCTCATTCACAAAGCAGAAGCACGTCATAATTTCTCGCTAATGAAACTACTTTGGCTTTCTATGTAGTCTAGAGAAAAACCAGGTGCTTCCACACACCCTAAATCACTTTTTTGACAATGTAAATAAGGAAGTATTAATACAAGCCACATAAAAATCGTGAGAAATTTTAAGAATAAGAGAACATCGGGAGAAATATGTTGTAAATCGGGTTGATGGGAGAATGGTCGAAAATCGAGAGTCTCCCACCTAAATCGGGGGAGTTGGCAACTCTGTTCAGGCATCACTCATTGAGTCATTAGGAATTTTTTAAGAAGGAGACATGAAAAATGAGCAGTGTTACCTCTTGAAGAATACGCATCGAGTATTATTCCAGTTACACCAGGAAGGCATACAGAAAGGAGGGAGAAAATACCTAATATCATTTTATGAAGGGAAACTTTTAAGAAGGGACTGTATAGCATTAGGCAATAAAGGTACTACACACTCCTATTACCAATCTATAATTCTGATCTATCACACAAATAAGTAAAACAAACTACTTTAAATAAAAAACGAATAAATTATTTTCTCATGGTGTTAATGAATTCACATTTGATAAATTAACTTTTTATTAATTATATTATTTTTCTTTCATATGACCCATAAGCAATAAGCATATTCCAAAATAATTTCACTCATTTTTAAAAGAATGTATGTAAAATTTATATTTTGAATAAATTTAAAACAAATTTTACTTACATTCTGGAATAAAAACTTGCTTATCATCTCAAAAAAGATAATTTTAGACATATTTCTAACACAATAGAATTTTTATATTTGGAAACACATGCCAATTACAATTTTTGTACTAATTTTTTGCATACACATATGGTATGAAAACTCTCCACCAAAAAGAAGAAAAGCTTTTTGACATGAATAAATAAATATAGAATTACTTTGTTTATAATATCTTTGAATTCATTTTAAGCTGAATTAAAAGAAACAAATAAAAACGAAAAGGTTTTAAATAACAGTGGTTACCTGTTGGTCCAGCACTAAAATGAACTAAATACAGCGTACTATAGAAAAGCTCATTTCCAGCACACATGACAAATAATACAGGCTGCAATAAAATTATTAACAGATTAATATGTTGAATTGAATTACACTGTTGATGAAGCTGAAAAAAACTGATCTTGTAAAATAACAAATAATAAATTTCAAATTTTGTTAGTTACATACAAAATCTTGTTTTATTAATAACTTGATAATTTAAACCAGCATTTCCCAACCTTTTCACTCTTATGGAACCCTTCTAACAATTTTCAAGTACTAAAAAACCCCAGTGCCCTCACAAGAATATTTTTCCATAACAATTTATTAATGGTCATTAATGGAAACAAAAATAATGACTACAGTTTAGTCATTTATTTAAAAATATATATAATTGCATGCAATTGGTATAATTCTGAATACACTAATGTTCATGAAAATTGCAACACCATGAAGGAATTATGCAAATTGAACTTAACTTACAGGAAATATAAAGTGAGATCAGACATGCAAATGATTAGATTTACAAAGTGATTGTAGATGCACAGAATGAGAACCAGTCGCTTGTTTCATGTACATCAAGGACTGTATAGTTGTACTAAAATCTGTTTATTTTCCTCTGTCTGCGGTGGGCATTTAATTAGTGGTCAACATGCCTCGTCAACAGCGGAGGGTGACATATCAACAACTAATACAGTTCGAATGAGGCCGCATTGTTGGTATGTGAGAGGGTGGACTTTTGCAGCCCTCATGCAGGGTAATGCCACAACAGTGATGTTTGTTTGGAAGAAATGGACAGAGGATGACAGAAACCTTATCCGCATCACTGTGACAGATTATATAGCATCCTCTCACGTGTTAGCACAATGTTGGAACACAGCTACAGGTGTTATGTTGTTTATCTCCATGCTTTGTCGCAATTATCCAGGATTCCCCAGTCGCTGAATTACAGACACCTCTGACTTCAATGAGCATGGCAACACAGTGCGTGATATGCTCTGTGGCAACAAGCTGTTTTCTCTGATGAATCTCATTGCAATCTGCAGTATGATGATGGAAGAGCAGGCATTATACGTTACACATGGGTAACGTCTGCTCTCATAGTGTTATACTGCACAAGTTATACTGCATATACAAGTTATACCCAGTGTTATACTGCACAAATGAATGGCATCATGGTGTGAGGGGCTACTGGGTATAATTATCGATTCCATCTAGTGCAGACTTGGGACAACCTAAACACTAATCACTATATAAGGGAAGGTGTGGAGCCCGAGGTTCTTCTCATTCATCAGTGCATTCCGAGTGCTGTATTTCAGCACGATAATGCTCGTGCACATGTTTCTCAGACTGCACAGGCCTTCTTTAGGGCACAGCAGGTTTCTCTTCTTCCATGGCCTGCTTATTCCCTAGATATGTTGTCCATTGAGCATGTCTGAGATTTCACTGGTCGGCAACTTGCTTGTACAGCTGCTGAGGCACACATTAAGACTGAACTTTGTGTTAATTCGACAGCATATGGAATGCCATTCCCCAGGATTACATTCAGAACTTGTATGATTCAATGCCATGATGTGCACAGGTTCTTAGTGCTCCACAAGCAGACACACAAAGTACTGATTTCTGACATTAATTTTTTGTTCCTAGTAAATATGATTCTTTATTTGCACCACTATTAGTATTATGTGGAACACATTTCATTCACTTCCAACAATTCCTTCACGGTGTTGCATTTTTCACAAACATTAGTGCATAATTAGGTATAGATAAATAATAAATTTCTTTAGTGCAACAATTTATAACAAACAGTAATGTAAAATCTGCACCTGCTTTTCAGAATATGAATGTTGAATTCAGGTTCTGATTTTTTAATTACACTAATGTTTGTGAAAATTACACCACCATGATGAAATTATGCAAATTGAACCAAACTTACAGGAAATGTAAAGTAAGGTAAGACATGGAAAAGATTAGAATTATAAAGCAATTGCATATGCATGGAATGAGAAATGGCAGCTTGTTCCATGTACATAAAGGATTCTAAAATTGCATTGAAATCTGTTTATCATCCTCTGTCTGTAATGAATATTTAATTAGTGGTCAATATACCTTGTCAACAAGTAGAGGGTGCCATACCTACAACTCTAATAGAGTTTGAACTAGACCGCATCTTTAGTATGGGAGAAGGTGGACTTTTGTGTTGAGCAATTACAGCCCTCATGCAGCATAATATCACAACAATGATATGTGTTTGGAAGAAATGGATAGAGGAGAACCAAAGAAGGTGAAATCCCGGCAGTGGGGCACCGCAAAAGCACAACGGCACTGGACGACAGACACCTCATCTGAAGGCTGTGACAGATTGTATAGTGTCCTCTGGTATGTTAGCACAAGGTTGGAGCACAGCTACAGGTGTTGTATTGTTTATCTCCACAGTTCCTTGCCGTCTGCTGTAGCATGAACTACATGCAATCTATGTTGAATTTCTCTGTCACTCAATCACAGATGCTTCCATCCTCAATTTTACATGGCAACATAGTGTGTGGCATGACCTGAGGCAACGAGTTGTTTTCTCCAATAAATCTCGCTACAATCTGGAGGCAGGCCTCGCAGATATCTCTAAATGGAATAAGCTGGCTGCATATATCAATAGTGGACTTATCTGTGATGTCTGCTATCTTGTTTCTTTTTACCCCACGTGTTCAGGTACCTAACAATACAAAACCTGATATCCACGCTTCCACAAGTTTAAATTTAGCTTAAGAACTTCCACAGCAACAGGGCTGTGAGTGTTGAAGTATGATTCTAATGCTTACAGTGCACTATGAGAGTCAGTATATAGGATGAACTTTTTCTAGTGCAGGTTAAATATGTATGATAAGGCATAATACAGGGCAGTTAATTTACATGTTAGCACTGAGCAAGCCTTATGCAAACGTCTACTTTCCATGCATCTTCCAATAACAATGGAGGCTCCGACATGATTGGCTGCTTTGGAACCGTCCTTGAATGGAAGAATTCCCATTTTTCAGTTCATACTACAACATCATGTGGCATATCACTGATTCGTCCACTTATTGTATTGCTTGAAAGTGGGATATCTTCAGTTTTTCTTCTTCTTCTTCTTTTTTTTTTTTTTTTACAGCATCTTCTATGGTTTTACCCACTATATTTTTACATGCAGGCATTATCAGATTCTCAACAACTCTGTCACTTTTTCTTTTCAGTGCAATAAGCTATGCTACCAAATAACTTGCTTCCTCAGCCTTTTCAGTAACTGTGAATGTATTTAAAAAAGCAGTACTCTGTTTATTTTGAGATTTTTAAGAGAGTTTTAAAATAATCAACAGTTTTATTTTCACATTAGTATGATTTACTATGAAATGTTTTATTCAATTTTGTTACAGCCATTGTTGTATCTAAAAGTTTTTACTGAAAACAAGACACAATGAAAGAGGACATTCCAGATCAGTAGACCATGTAAAACTCATTGATAAATAACTTTCACTGTAACAATGAACCATTTGGGCATGTCTTTTTTTATCAGTCTTTTTAAATTACAAACTCTAAATCTTCAGAATTATCTGTTTCTTTATCTTTAAATACTGAAGCATTTAAAGTATTAAAATCTATAAAGGAATTAAAAATGAGAAATAAAACCAAATAAAATGCTAATAAAACAGTAGAAAAAATAATACTGAAATGAAATAAATAATAGTAAAATAAAAGATACACACTAATACTCTACTCAACCAACCACATGATTACCACTTCCTGCATTACTAATGCACATACAATCACATTAGATTCTAGTCTGTGGCAAATGAAAATCTGCCTTTGGTTGTGCAACTAGGCTCGGTTAGACTCATTTTGTATGCACAGCCTTGCAATGCAAAGAAATTTATACAACTTTTGATGATGTATGATAAGTTTAACTGAGCAAAGCTGAACAGTGAAAGGCAGCTTTTCAATTTTCATCAGCTAGATTGTTAGAATCAGATCTGTTTGCCCCATGAAGTTACTTGAGTACAATTCCAAATCGGGAAAAAAATTATTTTCTCTTTTAATGACGCACATATTATTTTCTCATTTCTTGCAGAACTTTAACAATGTTTCACAGAACCCTGGCTGGGAAATGATGATTTAAACTAGAATTAGTTAAAAGAATTACCACAAAACATAACACTGATATTACACAATTTTAAGTGAAATAAAAATTTCATCAGAGTACATATTTCTTAAATTCCTTATGGTAAAATTTTCAGCCTTTGTATATCAATAAAAAAGTTTTGTAAAACATATGAACATTACTTAAAGAGTAATAAACATATACAATGTGAAACTTACTCTTGATGTGTAATATATTCTAATAATAGGATTAGCAGATGCATCAATAAACTTGTGGCTAGTTTTTCCTTGCATTAGGGACCTAAAGAAAAGCAATATTTTAAAGCAAATTATATAATATATATCATTTTTGGGCTCAATAAATACTAATAGTAATCAGTAATAAGATATTAATTTTTTTTAATTGAACAGTTACGAATTACAGAATTTTTCACAGCTGAAACAAATTGGCCATCATGTGGAAATTGGAATTATTACAAATAGTAAATTAAAAGAAAAATTCCTGAAGCATTTAAACTTTATTACAGTACTTTTCAATCAAACACAAGGCAAGGTATATTATAATACCAATTTTGCAATAACGATAAGCTTAATTAAGTCTCAAAACTTTATCCAGAAATTGGCTGTCACCTTGATGGGTAGAGTGGTTAACATTGCCGGCTGCTATATTGAAGGGCCCAGCTTTGCATCTAAGAGATGGTTTGGATGTTTATAAGTGTATAATGGCTTTGTGGCATGGGGGCACATAAAACATATGGTGAGTCAAAAGTGCTTCAGTGGTAATGGAAAAGAGGTAGAAGGCCACTGAACTCACCCCCCCCAGGGAGATTTTCCTTCAAAACTCAAACAGAACTGGGCCCTGTACTGTCACCTGTAAGGTGCTCAAGACCTCTGACAATGACACAGACAGTACTGCATCAACTTCTTTTGACATTACTGTTCGACAAATGAGATAAATCACAAAAAGTAAAAGTTGGCTAAAATTAAAGATCTCCAAATTGAAGGCAATCCTTACTCCATTCACAGTTCGTGCATGTGTTAATATAAACTTAACAGATAGAAATAAACATATTAGCATAACACAAATAGCATTATGTATAATTGTTTCAATCTCAGAAACTAGCTGTTATGAATAGACCTCAAATCTCTTGTCAGAATTTGGAATATTTTGGAATTTTAGGGATCAGAAATACACTCTAGTTACTTGTGCACTCCCTCTTGAAGACTTTTTGCCTAGTATTTTCAACACAGCGTCTGATTTATGCTAGCAGTGTATATCGATAGATATCAAAATATACTATGCAAGTAAAAGAACTATTTTTGGATAGAGTAACTACAACTACAACAGAGAATGCAGTAATATCTATACTTATAGTCCCATAAGTTTTTTTAGTCTGTCAAGTTTTTCTTTTAACTATTCACCTGAGGACATGGTAACACATGGTGCATAGCTTCCCTCTTCATTTTCAGAAAGTAAAATTAATTTTAAAAACAGGTAGAAAATATGCAAATAAATATGATAATTAGATCAGAAACACATTTTTTGACTCATAAATACAGATTGAAATAGGTCAGAAATCTGATACAGGGAGAGAATCACAAGCCTCAGAATCTAAATCTTAGATTCAAATATACAACACATCAGTTGAAATATTTTCTTTATTACAAACTACTGGCATATCTTCTACATTGAAAATTATTGATACTATATATAAAAATTAAACACTGTCATATTACTAATTCAAGAATGCAAAAACATGGCCCAGAAATTTATATTTCTACTGAAACAGACTATATTTTTAAGCAAGTTGAATGAGCTTTTTTCTTAAATGAGTAATTTTTTCTTAAATGAATTTAAGCAAGCTGAATGAGAAAATTTTTCTTAAATGCAAATACTAAAATACAGAATAAAACATATAAATCAATTAATTAATATACTGCATAATGTAATACTATACAGTACTACAATATGCAGTAATGTGGAATGTAATTTTGAAATGCTGCATATTGTAGTACTTTTTAAACAATTTTCTCTCTTTCAAAACAAAATTCCAATGTTTAAGATACCCTCCTTTCCTGAACATGTTGATGCCAATGACCATTCATACAGGTTTGGCATCAGCCAAAAATTTTTAATTGTGATTAGGACAGCAACTATATTTGATTTCTAATGTAACAGAAGGAATGCAAGAAAAACAAATTTTGAATAATTATCACTTTATTCTCGACAAAAAGGGCAAATATGAATTATAACATGAAAAATTAAATATAGTAGACCCTCCTATAACATAGGTCCATATAAGACAGATTCACATAACACAGCAGAAAAATTGTGAATGTGTACATATAACACGCTGAAAGAGGTTCACAAAACACAGTAACAGAATGAGACAGATGTGATTTTAATATGTTTTAGCTCCAATAATTAATATAACTTTTGGCTGGCAATTCAGAGTTACCTTGACAAGCACATAACCCTGGAGATCAGCTTGTGAAGACAGACAGAATATTTTATTTTTAGATA
This sequence comes from Stegodyphus dumicola, assembly GCF_044657685.1. Classification (NCBI taxonomy): domain Eukaryota; kingdom Metazoa; phylum Arthropoda; class Arachnida; order Araneae; family Eresidae; genus Stegodyphus; species Stegodyphus dumicola. Next base: position 107,888,365 of record NC_140770.1, read on the forward strand.
GAATATGAAAACAAGAGAACACAAGAAATTGACTTGAGGAGCAAAGACTTACTGAAGTGGCTAATGGATAAATAAAGATCATTCTCAATTTGTCTATGCCTGCCATGGACAAGAATTCTCAGAAGAGCAGAAAATGTATATCCCTTGAAGAAAAAATTAAAAATTTTGGATAGGTTAAAACTGGTGAAAAAGTAATAGTCATTGCTAAGATTTAAAATTAAACAAGGCAACAATTTGAAGAATATAAAGAAATGTAAACAAAGTAAGAGCTAGAATTTCCTCTGGATCTTTAGTAAGTTTAAATAAATAATGCTCATATAAAAGACACTTTAATAACTAAAATGGAAAAGTGCTTGATGTTAGGAATATAAGATTACTCTTCAACGAATTTTCCTTTGAAGAGTAATATGATAAAGTAAAAGGTCACAAAGGTTTACCAGCTTGTAAAAGAGCTTGAATACGTTTCTTCACATTAACATGAATTTAAAGACAGTAAAGGTTGGTTTAACAGATTTAGGAAATGATTTTCCTTGCACAATGTTGAAATTGTGGGAGAAAGTGCATCAGCCGACACAGAAGCTGCGTACCGGCTTCTGTGTTGGGATTCGGAGAGAATTTTCCCAAATAGTAGTAGACAATGTAAATTATATTGCAAATCAGGTATATGATGCTGAAAAAACCATATTATATTAGAAAAAATACCTGGATTACTTGAATCTAAAAAAAATGAAAAGTCAGCTTTGGAATTTAAGGTTTCCAAGGATAGGATTACTTTACTTTTTTGTTCAAATGCATCTGGAGATAATGTTACAAAGCCCTAGTAAATTAACCTTTCATTAAATGAAAGGCACAAGCAATGAAAGAAGTTGATAAGTCAGTGCTTTCCGTTTTCTGGTGAGCAAATAGAAAAGCATGGGTAACAAGTGTTTTATTTCGCTGTTGGTTTTACAATTGCTTTGTGCTGGAAGTGGAAGATTACTCAAAGGGGGGAGGAATCAGTTTCAAGGCTTTGTAACTGATTGAGAATGTGCAGAACTAAGTTTTAAATCAGCTAGTTGTTAAATCAATATTTTTACTACTCAATATGACATCAGTCCTATAACCAGAAGAGCAGGGAATAATTAAATCATTTAAATCGTTGTACACATTTGAACAAATTTGAACACATTTGACAAAATATTGATTGTAATCCAAATACTACTACAGTATCGGACTTGTGAGAAGATTTTTCAATTTTAAATAGCATTGAAATTATTTCATTATCTCTAAAGGAACTAAAATCTTTGAATGCCTGTTGGAAAAAATTATGACCTGATGTTCTTATTAGGGGAAACTGTTTAGCTTCCACAACAACAGAAGTAATGAATATTGCCTACACATTAGGTGGAGAGAGATTCGTTGACATGAATGAGGAAGATAGGTTAGTCTATATTTTAGTAACCCCTTAGATTATCGCCAAGCTGTTGTTTCATTTATGGTAACCTGAGTAGTTGAATGTTATGGAAACCCTATTGTGACGTGATTGGTTGCATGATTGCGGCAAATTTGACCGATGGGAAAATATTCTGTAAGGGCTTTTTTCTGCACTGCATGTGAGTTTGGAAGTACGTTGCTTATTTTGTGGTTTACACCATATGCTGTGTACATGGTATTCTTTGAAATTTATTGTTGTTAATTTATTAAAGCGAGGTGTGTGTTGTTCGTAGATTCCTTCGCTGCCTATATTGTGCAATTTGTAGATTTTTTTTAAGTTAAAATATATCGCTGTGTACACGGATTCTTGTCAAACATTTTTGGTTAGAAACTTTACGTTTTTGCTATCTAAATTTTTTGTTTTTGTTTCGGATTTTTAGCTTAAATTGTGTATTTAAAACGTGGTTTTTCCAAGTGCAAAAACCACATTTTTGGAGACTAGGCTTAAAGTTTGAAATGTAGAGAAAAAATTTAGATAGTAATATAGCGCCGTGGAGTTTCTCGTCAAAAATGTTTGGCGAAAAATTTGGCAACCCGAGAGCACATATAAAAGTAGTTCCAAACTGAAAGATTGTTTAGCTCCATATTTTGAAGTAAAAGAAGATTCAGAAAGTAACAGTAATAAATTGTTGATATCACAAGAAGATACCCCTTTAACAAAGAAAAAAAAAAAAATAATAATAATAATAATAAAAATAACAGAAAAGAAACAAGTAAATCTTCAAGCCATGAAACAGAACAACTAACATTTAAAAGAGGATATTGTTAGAATCTAATTATGGATACCTCCAACAGTGAATAAATATCAAAAAAAGTGTAACTGCCTTTTTTTTATTATTTAACACAAAATGAATTTTAAAAAATTTAATTTCAGTATTTGTTTGTTTTGAAGAGAAATAAAAAATATTTTAACACTTACATATTAAATATTTATTTTACATCTTTGTTAACTCTTACCATGCCATTTACCTTGATGAAACTTAAGCCCAAGTGTTATGGGTCAACGCATAGTAAACAAGCCAGACTAATGCTTGAGAACAGTCACAATATGAGCCAAAAAGTAAATGCCTGTGTTATAATCAGTTTTGTGCGATACTGCTGACGCGATAGTAAACTTTAATCCTTCTGTCTTTAATAGATATTATAAATATATTTTGTAATAAATTACAATTTCAAAATTATATTTCATAAATAAACAACACTTCAAGTAAGTAAACTTTAATCTTTAGTGGAAGTTAACTTTAATTCTTCCTGCTTTTTGCATATATTATAAATATATTATATTTTGGAGGGGTTTATTAAATTTTACTAATTAAACTGCTTTGTAACAGCAATTATGAGAATCGTGACTAACTCTTGTGGTGTACTGATAGGAACTAACGTTCGATTATGACCGTGAATTTATGATGTTAATTTTCACGAGCGCAGCTCATTATGTTTATGTTTGGCCCAGCTTTCTTTTCAAGAGCCTGGCTCATGATGTTTATGTTTGGCCTGGCTTTCTGTTCATGAGCTTGGCTCGTGATGCTTATGTTTGGGACAAAATCTTCATCACAAGTCAGACTCGTTACAGCACAGGAAGGTGTTAAGTAGTACCTGTATATGTTTATGCAAAAGTAAACTATATGTGAACTGCTCAGTTGCCAAAATGGTTTAAGTTCATAAAAGAAAAGGTAGAAAATATGTATTGATAAATTTTTATACATTTCTAATGAAAAAAACAGCCATAAAAAATGTTGCCATATAATACCTTAAGCATGATCATTAAAGAAAATTATTTTAGGGGGGGCTACTGTAAACAGTTTCCAGAAATTCTTAGATGTAATTCGATATATAATCACACTGGTTTTATTTAGAATTTAATTCTCCAGAGTAGAATACATTCTTCAAACTCTAAATAAGCACATCATAAAGCACGCCTTGTGATATGCATGTATGAGTTAGGGATCACATTCCCCTTTGGCATTTTATCCAAGAATTTTTTTTGGGAGGGGGGTTCAACTTTCATTGTCACATACTATTTATTTCATAATACAGTTTTGTATCATATGCATTGATATCTGATGTTTTAAGTTTGTATTGTTACAAAATGTCAAGGCACGGTAAGATAGCTTCTGTGCAAAACAGGTTTAGGGTTGCCAGAAAATGGCAAGGGAAGGCAGGGTTGCCACATTTAGCGGCAAAACTGACGATATGCCATAGATCAGTGGTGCCCAAACTTTGGCCTATTGCGAGCACATTTCCAAAACATCGACATTTTTGTTAAACATATTTCCAATCTTATGTGATACATCTTAAATATTAATTTCGGCAAATGGTTTTGAGATGAATAATACTATTGCTTGAACTTTACGGAAATCAGAGAAGCAGATTTCAAAATTATTTTTCAGTGCATTGAGATTTTTCAAATATTTCTCTGTTTCAATTACCTTGTGGTTATTAATATGGCTTGATAAATTCTGAAAATGGGTGAAATTTTTTTCTTTCATCTGATTTATCGACAAATTTTACTTTATCTGAAAAGCAGTTACAGTCCCACTCAATTGAAAAAGGTTTTTTTTTTTTCCTTTTCCCTGGAGATCTTCATTCAGTTTGTTCAGTTTAGCTGTTATATCCATGAGAAAATATGAGAAAACACAGATCGGATAACCAATTATTATCGTCCAATTCTTTATAACTTTCATTTCCGGATTCCCAAAACAGCTTTACTGGTGAAAGAAGTTCTACAAATCGTTGAAGTACTTTTTCCCTGCTGAGCCATCTAACATCGGAATGAAGCAATAAGATTCTATGTTCGCTATAAAGTTCATCCAACAGCAATTAATTATTTTATAATGTCTTGCAAGATATCTCTTATGACTATAAATGCTTACTATATTTTAACAATTAAGAAATATAAAAGAATGGTTATTTTTAAAATCTTTTTTGTTCATAGTAGCTAATCGGGCTGGCGAACACATAGAAAACAATCGGCGAGCACATGGTTGGGCACCACTGCCATAGACGTATGGAGAACCATCTGGAACGAATTCTTACCAGTTTAGCCCAGAAAGCTCTCGAATACAAGCCGAAAGCTATATAAACCCTCCTGGTACGCGGAGAGTTAGTTAGTGCAGAGTCAATCAAGTTGATAGTCAGTCAGTGACTGTTTAGTGCCAAGTTGGTTGTCGAGTGCACCGAAAGAGTCTCTTAGTGTATCACGAGTTAGTGCATCATTGAGTTTTATCTTAGAGTGTGTTGAACGACCAAGTCCAAGAACGACCGAACTAAGTCGGGAGTTGTACTCTAGTGTATCGTTGAGTGCATCACGAGTTGTAGCATGGAGAGTTTCGAGAGTACGTAGAGTTCCGACAACAACCGAGGAGAGTCGGGAGCTGTACTTTGGTGCTTTGCCGTGAAGCTGTCTCCAACATTAATGCCTGATAGTCTGAAGGCTGTGTTGCTGATTGTTTCAGCGTGCTTATAGTAGTTCGTCGACGACTGCAAACATGATTGTGGAGCTGTCTGGAATAATACTGGCCAATAAAGTGCATTTTGTTGCTTCATCAAGTGTTGTTGTTATTCACTCCAAATCCATGAACTCGCACAAAACGTAAAGGAAGAAAATAACGCAACAGTATTTATGTATGGCATCCCAAATAAAAGCCTTCAACTCCTCCCCCCCAACATTAGATAAAATTTGTATAAACATTAGGTAAAATACTGGTTTATAGAAAATACATATTTGGCCATAAAGTTTTTATTATTACAATTCTGATGACCAAAAATTGCAATATTTGTAACAGATTAAGCAATACACAAAAATTAATACACTAAAAATATATAAAATGCAAATGACTACATACGCTTGTTGATGAATCCAGTGACTAGCTATATCAATGGTCATACTCAGTTGGAAAAGAATCATCCATTTTGGATAAAAACACGAAAGGGTTACAAGTAAACACATTGTAGCACAACGGTCAGTTAGCTGGTCAAGCATAGCTCCAAATTTTGTTCCTGCAAATAAAAATTGAAAATAATCAATATATTTTGCTACACACAAGTTTTTGAATTCATGAATAATATATGCATAATTTAATGAAATAAATTATAATGAAAAACTTTGGTTGATATTTAGTTATGAGTAAAACAACTTTTGTCCCTTTACAAACAATGTTATTTAATTTGGAGAGGAAAGGCAATGCATGATACACATCAGCCATTAATACTCACATTTCTTAGTGGATAGCTTGATTTCTTTCTTTTCTAAGACATGTAATGAAGATGTGAAATAGCTTTCAACCCTTATTGATTTCTTTACCACTGGTCAAATATGATGAAAATACAGACAGAAATAATGTGATAAAATTATATAACTATTGACAAAATCTGTTAGACCATTACTGAAAAGATGGAAAACAGAATATTTGCTAAACTTTAAATCTGCAAACTGTACACTGAAGTGACAATAGCCATGGGATACCTCCTAATATTTTATCGGTCCTCCTTTTGCCCGGCGAAGTGCAGCAACTCGACGTGGCATGGACTCAACAAGTCGCTAGAAGTCCCCTGCAGGAATATTGAACCATGCTGCCTCTATAGACATCCATAATTGTGAAAGTGTTGACAGTGCAGGGTTTTGGGTACGAACTGACCTCTCGATGATGTCTCATAAATGTTTGATGGGATTCATGTCAGGCGATCTAGGTGGCCAGATCATTCGCTGGAATTGTTCAGAATGTTCTTCTAACCAATCGCGAACAATTGTGGCCTGGTGACATGGCGCATTGTCATCCATAAAAATCCCATCATTGTTTGAGTACGTGAAGTCCATAAATGGCTGTAAGTGATCTCCAAGTAGCTGAAGGTATCCATTCCCAGTCAATGATCGGTTCAGTTGCACTAGAGGACCGAGTCCATGCCATGTAAAAACAGCCCAGACCATTATGGAACCACCACCAGCTTGAACAGTGCCTTGTTGACAACTTGGGTCCATGGCTTTGTGAGGTCTGCGCCACACTCGAACCCTACCATCAGCTCTTACCAACTGAAATCGTGACTCATCTGACCGTTTAGGAACCAACCGATATGCTCACGAGCCCACGAGAGTTGCTGCAGGCGATGTCGTGCTGTCAGTAAAGGCACTCGAGTCGGTCTTCTGCTGGCATAGCCCAAGGAAGACAAATTTTGCCGCACTGTCCTATCGGACACGTCCCACATTGATTTCTGCGGTTATTTGACGCAGTGTTCAGTGTTGCTTGTCTGTGAACATTGACATCTGACCAAGCTACAGTTTTCCATTTGTTTAGGGACCAACCGATATGCTCACGAGCCCACGAGAGTCGCTGCAGGCGATGTCGTGCTGTCAGTAAAGGCACTCAAGTCAGTCTTCTGCTGGCATAGCCCAAGGAAAACAAATTTCGCCGCACTGTCCTATCGGACACATCCCTCATACATCCCACATTGATTTCTGCGGTTATTTGGCGCAGTGTTGCTTGTCTGTGAACATTGACAACTCTACGCAGACGTCGCTGGTCTCAGTCATTAAGTGCAGGTGATTGGCCACTGCCCTGTCCATGGTAGGATGTTATGCCTGAAATTAGATACTCTCGGCACACTCTTGACACTGTGGATCTCAGAATGTTGAATTCCCTAATGATATCCGAAATGGAATGACCCATGCGTCTAGCTCCAACTACCATTCCGCGTTCAAAGCATGTTAATTCTCGTCGTGCGGCCATAAACACGCCAAAGCCTCTTCACATGAATAACTTGTACACAAATGAAAGCCCTGCCAAAGCACTTCGCATTTATACATTTTCTATGTGATACTACTGCCATCCATATATTTGCATATTGCTATCCCATGACTTTTGTCACTTCAGTGTATAACACCAACAAAGATCAAAGGAGACTTTCAGATGAATGATGTGGTCTTGATTTGAGACAACAGATTGCCTAGAAATATGTGGAACTTGAGCAAAATTGTGAAAATTACGATTGTGCAGTATAAAACGTAAATCTGGTACAGTGAAAAGAGCAATACAACTTTTGTATTTGATGGAACTTTCAGAATAGACTATATGCTGATAAAATAGGATAATTTGAACTTGAAAATTTCATTTAGAATTATATATATTATTCTTATTATATTATTAGTTGTTATTGTTCTGTTATCTATTATTGTATTATTTTCCTTATGTAGTTTTGATATTAATTGCAGTAGTGATAATTAATCATTAGTGTTAACTAAATATTGTATGATATTCATTAATTAGATTTAACTGATAAATTTACAGTTCATGGGGTGGAGAGGATGTTATGAATTGATAGCTCTTGCCATTAGGTGGTGTTCTGAACATTTTGTCTCTAACCTTATTCAATAACTTAACTTTAGTTTTTGAAAGAATAAAAATTTAACACCTTCTTTGATAATATGTGTCTAATAATTATGCTTGTAAATAATGTATTACATGTAAACAGTTATCACAGAACTCTGAGCACCACCTAATGGTGGAAGGTAACAATTCATAACAAGGTACAAAGCGAGTCATTTTTTAATTATAATCAAGAAAATAACCGTTTATTCATGACATTTTTAAGAATTTTGAAACTTCAGGGCTAAGCCCATAACACTTAGAGGATTAAGGACCAAAAATACTTTCCAAAAAGACCTAAGGCCTTTTAAGTACTTTTACGGACTGTACACCCTGCATGATTGAAGTGTTTAATTATGGCTCTGTTTACTAAATTAAATTTGTATTTCTTTAGGTATACTTTGAAAAGCTGAATTTTTAAATCCTTCATTAAATGCAAGTTTCAATTTTTGCTTCAGTTAAAAACTTTTACTATTAAATTTTCTCTTCACTTATTATTATTCTTATTTGAAAAGATCGAGAGATTCAAAAAACTTTTAGTGTTCAGGTTTGAGAAAATTTAGCTTTCATCGAATTTCTACTCAAGACTATTACTCAGAAATACTGCTCATTTTCAAATGTGGTCATCATTCCACTGTAATTAATATACATTTTATTATATATAATAAATAATTTTTATTACTTCCATAAAAATGCAAAATGAAACACATAAAAACATGATAATTCAGGAAGGAGAAAAATATATCAGCACAATGAAATATCATTACCAAAAGATAAACTAGCATTTAAGAATTAAGCATATAATTAAAATTTCAAACCTTGATTTAGCCATCTAGCAGCATAACCATCAATGGCATCCAAAAATCCACTTAACAAATAACACATTGTTGCTTTCACATGATCAAATGGCATAAAATAGAAAGAAATAATAGCAAGCAATATTCTTCCATAGCCTGAAAATTTATTATACATAAATGAAAAATTCATAAAATGAGAAAGCACATATGATTGTTAATAAAATTAGAATGATCAAGCAATATTACTAAAATCATTGATTATTTTTATTTATTCATAATTTTCTTAGCAAAACAAAAATAAATAATAAAAATATAGTTTCACTTACTGATAAGGAAAAATTTATAATTTATCACAGTTAAAATACAATCATATCTAAAGCTTTGACTTGAGGAATATATAATCATTTAGTTAGATATTAATATTAATAACTATGACATTAAATATAAAACAAACGTTTCTAAATTTGAAACAACTGACAACTATACATGATTAATATTATATTTTACATGCATGACAAGATGTTATAAAAGAGCATGGGTCAGAGTGGTACTTTTTGATTACCAGGACCACATTGAGAAATGTGTGGGTGTGTATACGTATGCATGTATACATGCATACATATGTTCATGCAAATATACATTTCTGAATCCAGTGCCAACAACAGAAAAGTACTGTCAAAATCAACAAATCGTTATATTTTTTTTTCTTTAATATCAACACTTAGGCAACATAAATTTCATATAAATTCTGCTTCTTTTAAATATCAGTACTTCTCTTTTCAACATGCTAGATATGAGACACTGTATACCAGAAGAATTTATTCAATAAATAAATGAATTTGACCTTATCACACTTTTTTGAAATTACTATATTTTTAAAAGGATGATATAATCTATGCAAAATTCATAACACAGTGGAACAACATTAATACATCTTTCAAGGGACCACTCACAAATGACATATAAATGAGAAAGATTTATAATCGAAATAAATGGTTGATCTTTACATTATGGTAACTTGGCGTATTTTTGGCGAAAATTTGGCGACTAACTCTCCTACAGCAACCCTCTATTTTTTTTTTCCCCGCCGCCATTTTGTCTTCACGAAGTAAAGACATGTTTCTTTTCTTTTTATCTACTGAACACTTCTTCCAACAATCTACTAGCCGAATTACACTTATGCTAGAAATTTTATCTAACAAAACTGCTTAATCATGACAAATATTCACTGCAAAATTGGGAAAAAGTGCACAATACCATACTCCTTACGCGTTTTTGAAAATAACACATACACATAAACCATGTACACGCCGACTTATTTTTACTTAAAAAAACATCCCAGGGTTGATCTTTACAATATGGTAACTGGTAGTTTGGCGACATTTTGGAGGCGATAAAGGTTACTACCTGGGACTTTGGTAATAATGTGAGCAGTACTCAGTTCCGATTACGCATTATTTTGCGTGAGGGAAATGAGAGATCATGGGATATGTCATGTGATATTAATGGACGAATTACGGTTCTTTAATCGGAAAAGGGGGGAAATCAGGAAAAAATGTGGAAATTTTGTATTTAGCTTTATACTGTGCTGTGTGAAACAGTGTTGTTTAATTTTTGGATCCCATGGCCCTAACTAAAGTTAATTCGAAATGGGTATTTAGGCATTGTGATAAAGAGAAGTTTGCTTTTTATTTAGTGGAGGAAGTATGGAAGAAAAATTCGCAGAAAAAATCTTTCAATAATTTTATTGAATGAATTAGAAAAGTGTATCCGCCACGTAATCAAGATTCTGAAGAAGATTAGGTAAGTTAGTATTTTTAATTATTTGAGGATATTATTTTTATGCATTGTTCTAAATGTAAGGTGGAAAGGAATTTGGTATTATTGGGAAAATTGTTATTAGCAATGATTTAGTTTAAAGTAATTAGGATTGTAAGGTAATTTTTATTAATTTAATGTATGTGCTCATTTATATTTTAAGTAGTGGTTTTGAATTTAATTATATTTTAATGAAATGATAGTTATTTTGTGAATTTTATGTTTGTAGGAATTTGGTATACGTTTAAGTTGAAATAAACGTGCATGGAAATAATTTAAATATTTGATACTAAGTATTTGTAATGCTTGCGGTATGAATTCGTTGGTGACGTGTATAATGTAATAGATGATTTAGAGGTAAAAGTTTTGGGATATTTTATTTATTTTATATGTGGAAATGTTCATATTTGGAAAGGGTAAATACTTTTTCGCGATCAGGTAATTTCATATATGTTCTTTTTACCAGGTTTAAAGATTGAGAAAATTGTCATGTATTTTCGTGAAATTTTTCTAATTTATGAGAAAAAAGCAGTGTACATGGATATAGTGAAGAGTGTGCGCAATGCCATTTTTGTGCAATTCTGGGATGTTTTTTTAAGTAAAAATAAGTCGGCGTGTACATGGTTTATGTGTATGTGTTATTTTGAAAAACGCGTAAGGAGTATGGTATTGTGCACTTTTTCCCAATTTTGCAGTGAATATTTGTCATGATTAAGCAGTTTTGTTTGATAAAATTTCTAGCATAAGTGTAATTCGGCTAGTAGATTGTTGGAAGAAGTGTTCAGTAGATAAGAAGAAAAGAAACATGTCTTTACTTCGTGAAGACAAAATGGCGATGGGGAAAAAAAATAGAGGGTTGCTGTAGGAGAGTTGGTTGCCAAATTTTCGCCAAGTTACCATAATGTAAAGATCAACCCATCCCAGAATTGTACAAAAATGGCATTGCACACACTCTTCACTATATCCATGTACACTGCTTTTTTCTCATAAATTAGAAAAATTTCACGAAAATACATGACAATTTTCTCAATCTTTAAACTCGGTAAAAAGAACATATATGAAATTACGTGATCGCGAAAAAGTATTTACCCTTTCCAAATATGAACATTTCCACATATAAAATAAATAAAATATCCAAAAACTTTTACCTGTAAATCATCTATTACATTATACACGTCACCAACGAATTTATACCGCAAGCATTACAAATACTTAGTATCAAATATTTAAATTATTTCCATGCACGTTTACTTCAACTTAAACGTATACCAAATTCCTACAAACATAAAATTCACAAAATAACTACATTTAATTAAAATATCACTAAACCATGTACACGTCGACTTTTTTTTACTTAAAAAAACATCCCAGAATTGCACAAAAATGGCATTGCGCACACTCTTCACTATATCCACGTACACTGCTTTTTTCTCATAAATTAAAAAAATTTCACGAAAATACATGACAATTTTTTCAATCTTTAAACCCGGTAAAAAGAACATATATGAAATTACCTGATCGCGAAAAAGTATTTACCCTTTCCAAATATGAACATTTCCACATATAAAATAAATAAAATATCCAAAAACTTTTACCTCTAAATCATCTATTATATTATAAACGTCACCAACGAATTCATACCGCAACCATTACAAATACTTAGTGTCAGATATTTAAATTATTTCCATGCACGTTTACTTCAACTAAAACGTATACCAAATTCCTACAAACATAAAATTCACAAAATAACTATCATTTAATTAAAATATAATTAAATTCAAAACCACTACTTAAAATATAAATGAACACATACATTAAATTAATAAAAATTACCTTACAATCCTAATTACTTTAAACTAAATCATTGCTAATAACAATTTTCCCAATAATACCAAATTCCTTTACTTCCACCTTACATTTAGAACAATGCATAAAAATAATATCCTCAAATAATTAAAAATACTAACTTACCTAATCTTCTTCAGAATCTTGATTATGTGTCCGATAAACTTTTCTTCCTTCTGTTTCAGGATCTTTAAAATCATACTTATATTTCACAGCAAGGTACCAGGTAAAATAAATAACTTAATAAAACATCTTTATTTCTATCTCGCACAACCTTAAAGAAACATTTATTACTACCCTTTTCAATACCACTAAATACCCATTTCGAATTCACTTTAGTTACGGCCATGGGATCCAAAAATTCATGAACACTGTTTCACACAACACGGAATAAAGCCAAATACAAAATTTCCAGATATTTTCCCGATTTCCCCCCTTTTCCGATTAAAGAACCGTAATTCGTCCATTAATATCCCATGATCTCTCATTTCCCTCACACAAAATAATGCGTAATCGGAACTGAGTACTGCTCACATTATTACCAAAGTCCCAGGTAGTAACCTTTATCGCCTCTAAAGTGTCGCCAAATTACCAGTTACCATATTGTAAAGATCAACTAAATAAATATATGTGAAGCATACATATATTAACTGCCAAATTTAATACTATTGGCATACTACTGATATTACAGAATTTTATTATGGTACTTTCAATTTGTTTAAAATATTAACCTTTTAAGTCGGGGATTAGATGCTTGTAAGATCCTTTAAAAGATGGGGATTCTCTTACTTTATGCTTTCCCCTTTTAAAAAAGTCCCTTGCAGTTTGCAACAATGGCAGTTTGATTCCTCCTGAAAGAGGTGCATTTCCTTTATTAAAGGAAAAGAAATGTAGGGATTATTGTCTACAATGCTAGACAGTTTTCCTTATGGATGAAAAATTTAAAGGTGCAGTTAATTCCAAATCGGACTACTTTGTGACATGCAGAAGAGAATGCATATTTCTATTAAAGAAAATGTCATTCTTTTTCTCCATATTATAAAAAATATTTGGTAAAAATATATTTACGGGTGCCCCTTGGCGATAATTGGTGGTACATGGAAACCGAGTTTCTATAATTCTTTTGGCTTTGTGTAGCAGTGATTTTTGTGCCAAAAATCTAAAATTTCACATCATTGTACACATTTGAACACATTTTACAAAATTGTGATTGTAATCCAAATACTACTACAGTAACGGACTTGTGAGAAGAATTTTCAATTTTAAATAGCATTAAAATTATTTCATTATCTCTAAAGAAAGTAAAATCTTTGACTCAGAATGCCTGTTGGAGAAAATTATGGACTGTAGTTGTTATTAGGGGAAACTGTTTAACTTCCACAACAGGAGTAATAAATATTGCCTACACCTTAGATGAAGAAGAATTCGTCGATATGAATGAAGAAGATGGGTTAGTCTATACTTTAATGTGCCCCTTGGATTATCACCAAGATATTGTTTCATTTATCGCAAATTGTCGTTTCATTTATGGTAACCCGAGTAGTTGAGTGTTATGGAAACCCCATTATGACGTGATTGGTTGCATGATTGCAATGAATTTGACTGATGGGAAAATATTTGTAAGGGATTTTTTTCTGCACTGGATGTGAGTTAAGAAATACTTATTTTGTGATTTACACCGTAAAATGGTTGTATGTGATGAGATCAACCTGAAGTTTCTGTACGATTTGGATTGAAAGGGGAAAAAAACATTAACTGACTGGTGTGTAAATGAAAGTTTACTTAGTAGTCATTATAAGTGTCCTGTTTGTACGAAGGAAATGCGTATGGTTGAACGTAAAGATCATTTAGATGGCTTTGAATGGGTTTCTCGCCAGAAAGATTCAAATGCTCACCATATAAAGTGTTCCATTAGAAAGGGACCATGGTTTGAGGAAAGTTTTTGGATGCTGTTAAGGAATTTTGTGTGCCACATACTGTGTATAGATGAGATAAGATATATTTCCCTTTTTATGTTAGTTCATTGTTTGTTTTAAAATGCAGTTTATTGAAATTATACATATTTTGTTTGGCTCTAGTGTAGAATTCGGCAAGTGAAAATAGATCGATGTATACATGGGCAAAGTCAAGTTTGTGCGCAATGCCGAGTTTGTACAATTGTCTGATTTTTTAAAGCGAAAATAGATTGATGCGTACATGGACACCGAGTTTGTGCAATCCCTTAACTTGTTATTTTAGATTTGTGTAGCAGCCATCTTGAAATTGTGCCTTGCTGGCCAATCGCCAACTGGTGGCAAATGGCACCCTTAAATATATTTTTACCTTTAAAAGTTATGTTTTAATACATTCTGTATTTCAAGTACTTTAAATTAAAATATATATATATGCTCTGACATAATGCAACAATATGTTATGTAATCAATGGAGTATGAACACAATAATGAAAACATTCAAGTGATGAAAAAGTTTTTAGTTATAGTCTCAGTAGTAAATAACAACTGTCAGAAAAACACAAGAAGTAAAGCCTAGTTAATAACAACATATATATATCTTCAGCATTTTTCATCCTTGCAATAGCGGCATATTATTTTCTTAGTGCATGATAATTACTTACACAAATATTTAAAATAAATAAATAAAAAACTGTATATATCTGTATTAAATAATAAGACATGATTTGTTTGAAAAATTGGCATTTCTTTGTTACAGAAGTCAATGCATAAACCTTTAAAGAAAATCAGAAATTTGCAAGTCATATATTAGGAGATTAAGTTGGCATATTTTAGCAGCCAAGCACAGTATCTCCTTTAATGAGGGAGTTTTTGCATTAAATTTTCATCTATGGAAGTCATTTTCTATCTTTTCACATGCATCCTATTTTCCCTCCGACCCTCCTGCATAGATTTTTCAGGAACTTAAACTATCATCCAAAAACTTAACTGGACATCTACTTAAACAGTAAATGGTAGTAAATAAAAAAAAAAAAAAAGCTTAGAAAGATTATTGTTGATTTAAAAAACACTGAATAGTGATTTAACATGGAATAATTAATGAACTTTACATACTGAGAATGATATGCATGGAAATATGAAGAAAAAAGTGAGATACACTGAAATCTAGTTATATTTAAGTGACGGTATTATATACAAACATTTAAATATCATTTAAACAGTAGCTAGTTTTAAAAATAATATAAATATTACAATTTTCTACTTAACTATATCGTATTCATATATAGGATTCTCATTAAAAGAAGACAAATCTAAAACTTCCAAAGTAAATGAAACTAAGTATTTGAAAACATTTGACAGCATTTGACAGAAACAAGGATTACTTTTTACAAAGCATGTCAAATCTACCATGTGAAATAAAAAAGATAGACGTTCCTTGCCGTTTCTAAAAAAAAAGCAATTCAAACATTACATAATCACTTTCACCATCAATAGTCATAAATTTAACTTGGATCAACACAAATTTCATTAAGTGCTACAATGAAAAGAGTACATGTAACATGAAAATTTTAACCAAAAAATAATCCTGGAAAGTAATCAATTAAAACATTTCCAATCTGCACAAGATCTTGAAGAAATTACACAGCGTAAATTGATAAAGCCGGTTTAAATACTGACCTGGAATTTTCGGAAATGAGCTCTAACAGATAAAAATACAGATCGTTAATCTTAAAATATGCATAAATATCATTCAGTGTACGGGGAGATACATTGCTATATTTTTAACTTACCTATTAAATTTGGCACAAAAAGGAAAATATTTTCAGCCATCGTTAAGTTAACGAGATCATAAAACCACTACTTGCTCTTCAATTCGTAAACATAGGAATTGAAGTTAAAGTAAACATATGCGGAAACTATCACATAAAAAAAATGGGCTAAATCGCAGAATAAGCTGCATCAGTCGATGCTGTGTTTACTTCTCTTATGCTTGGACACGACTTTTTATGACGTAATATTGGTTACGCCTCTTCTTAAAAACAAGTTATAAGTATTTAAAGAAAACTTAAATTATATTTTAACTGAGTTGAAATGGTAGGTTTATAATGTTCTGCGCGAGATTTTTTTAATTATAAATCTACTTTTGTGTGTTGTGTGGTAGTGTTAGCATTTAACGCAACGAATTATCTCTCACAAAGGTATTATTAAGATAAGAAACGATTGAAAACGATCATTAGCAAACGACTGAAAATATTGAATGCATGAATTAAAAATTATAACCGTAACTTCTGAAAATACAGAAAAGAATTCTTTTGATTATTGAGATTTCCAGCGGATGGATGGCGCTGCAATTACGAAAGCTGGAGGCAGTGTCTAAACATAGCTCCGAAATTTTTTAAATAACTGTTTCAGTAAATATTTTCAACTCTCTAAAAAAGTTTAATGCACCTTTCCTATGCAATGTCTCTTTCATCAAATTGAAAAAGGAAACTTCGCTTCATCGAAACTTCAGGTCTTTTGTTAGCTGTTTACCATCAACACGAGAAATCCAAAAGAGGCCCTGACACGGAATATTCAGATAAGTAACATTCTGTTCTCTATACAATATATGTTTCTCTATCACTAGAGTGCAATTAAATTTTTTTATTTATTATTTTTCATAAGATTCTAGCATTATACAATAGTTAGTAATAGTAGCAAGTCATGTGGTTCTTTTCTTCGTAACTATTCCGTAGAGACGCCACATTCCTTATCAGTAGTCCGTTCTTATCAGCAATTCACACCCTTCGGAGGCCCCCCTCTTCGTGCTTAGGAATTTCTTGAGAGGGAAAAAAGGGTGATCTCTAACCTCCTTGGTATAGATTGTGATTTTTGTAACTAAGATCCCCGACTTTTTTTTTTTTTTTTTTTTTTTAGGTCTCAAACTTAGAATTATGAGCAAATAAAAATACAGTGTGACGGAATTTGTTAAAGTTGTACTATAATAAATTACAACGGTTAAATTAATAAATTAATTTTATATTTAACTAATATTTAAGAAAAATAAACTGTGTAATTTATTTTTGCTGAAATGCTCTCACACTGTGTATGGATTTATGATTTTGTCAATTACTGTTTTTATGAAATATACATGAATTTTTTGGGAATGGTAATATTTAATGTTACTTTAGTTAAAATATTATGTACATCTCTGTGATGATATATGTCTTTTCTTGTTAGGTCTCAAGATAACGGCATACACATTACCATGTAGGAATTCATTCATTCATTCATTTATTTTTTTTTAACTTAGCTAAAGTTTGCTTCTTAAAGACACGAAAATTTTTGAAGATGAACTCCTTAACTACACTCATGGACACAATCGTATTTTAGGGTATTTTCTACTTCTTTTCCTTTTCTTTCTATAGGCCCTTTTTTTCCCCTCTATTATTTTTGGGCCATTTAATTTAAATTTTATTTTGTCCCATCTTTTCTTTCTGGTCTTTTGAACTCGTACAAAATGTATGAAGTTCCTTTTTACTCTCCTCAAATACGAAATTGCCCCTCTTTCTATATACCTTTCCTTCGCACCTATGCTTGATTTTTCGCCCATCGGTGCAGAAAGACTTAGCGGGTGCAAAACAAGACATCTGTCTACTTTGTCTGTCTGTGTCTGTCTTTTGATTATTGAGGAATTTGGCGCTGCGATCACGAAAGCTGGAGGCAGTGTCTAAACATAGCTCCGAAATTTTTTAAATAACTGTTTCAGTAAATATTTTCAACTCTCTAAAAAAGTTTAATTCACCTTTCCTATGCAATGTCTCATTCATCAAATTGAAAAAGGAAACTTCGCTTCTTCGAAACTTCAGATGTTTTGTTAGCTGTTTACTAACAACACGAGAAATCCAAAAGAGGCCCTGACATGGAATATTCAGATAAGTAACATTCTGTTCTTTATACAATATATGTTTCTCTATCACTAGAGTGCAATTAAATTTCTTTATTTATTATTTTTCATAAGATTCTAGCATTATACAATAGTTAGTAATAGTAGCAAGTCATGTGGTTCTTTTCTTCGTAACTATTCCGTAGAGACGCCACATTCCTTATCAGTAGTCCGTTCTTATCAGCAATTCACACCCTTCGGAGGCCCCCCTCTTCGTGCTTAGGAATTTCTTGAGAGGGAAAAAATGGGGATGTCTTGACCATCGATGAGTATAGATTGTGATTTTTGTAACTAAGATCCCCGACCTTTTTTTTCAGGTATCAAACTTGGAATTATGATCAAATATAAATACAGGGTGACGGAATTTATTAAACTTGTACTATAATAAATTACAACTGTTAAATTAATAAATTAATTTTATATTTAACTAATATTTAAGAAAAATAAACTCTATAATTTATTTTTGTTGATATGCTCTCACACTGTGTATGGATTTACGATTTTGTCAATTACTGTTTTTCTGAAATATACATGAATTTTTTGGGAACGGCAATAGTTAATGTTACTTTAGTTAAAATATTATGTACATCTCTGTGATGATATATGTCTTTTCTAGTTAGGTCTCAAGATAAGGGCATACACATTACCATGTAGGAATTCATTCATTTATTTTTTTTTATTAAACTTAGCTAAAGTTTGCTTCTTAAAGACACTAATTTTTGCAGATGAACTCCTTAACTACACTCATGGACACAATCGTATTTTAGGATATTTTGTACTTCTTTTCCTTTTCTTTCTTTAGGCATTTTTTTTTTTTTTTTTTCCTCTATTATTTTTGGGCCATTTATTTTAAATTTTATTTTGTCCCATCTTTTCTTTCTGGCCTTTTGAACTGGTAAAAAATGTACGAAGTTCCTTTTTACTCTCTTCAAATACGAAATTGCCCCCCTTTCTATATACCTTTCCTTCGCACCTATGCTTGATTTTTCGCCCATCGGTGCAGAAAGACTTAGCGGGTGCAAGACAAGACATCTGTCTACTTTGTCTGTCTGTCTGTCTGTCTTTTGATTATTGATTTTTGGGCCACTTATTTTAGATTTTATTTTGTCCCATCTTTTCTTCCTGGCCTTTTGAACTCGTACAAGATGTACGAAGTTGCTTTTTACTCTCCTCAAATACGAAATTGCTCCTCTTTCTATATACCTTTCCTTCGCACCTATGCTTGATTTTTCGCCCATCGGTGCAGAAAGACTTAGCGGGTGCAAAACAGACTACTTTCTGTACTGTAAAACTGTCTGTCTGTCTGTTTTTTTGATTATTGATGAGTGTGTTAAAATCGGTGCTTACTGCAGAATGGATGAGTATCTGAATCTGGATTTTTTAATCAGTTGGAGCGAACAGGCAAAAAGAGCGTTATTGAGCGGTGTATGGAGAAACGTTTGATTGCAATATCGTATAAGTGCCCAATTTGTGGAACAAATATGAAACTAGTAGAGAGACGGTTTTGAGACGTATAGACGATTTTGAGTGGTGCGCAGTGCCGAGTTTGTGCAACTCTGAGTTGTTTTTAAGTGAAAATTGATCGATGTGCACATGGGCAAAGCCAATGCTGTGCGCGATGCCGAGTTTGTGCAATTCTGAGATTTTTTTAAGTGAAAATAGATCGATGTGTACTTCGCAAAGCCAATGTGGTGCGCAATGCCGAGGTTGTGCAATTCTGGGATTTTTTTAACTGAAAATAGATCGATGTGTACATGGGCAAAGCCAATGTGGTGCGCAAAGCTAATGTGGTGCGCAATGCCGAGGTTGTGCGCGATGCCGAGTTTGTGCACTTCTTGGATGTTTTTTTAAGTGAAAATGAATCGATGTGCACATGGGCAAGCCAATGTGGTGCGCAATGCCGAGTTTGTACAATTCTGGGATTTTTTTAAGTGAAAATAGATCGATGTGCACATGGGCAAAGCCAATGTGGTGCGCAATGCCGAAGTTGTGCGCGATGCCGAGTTTGTGCAATTCTGGGATTTTTATTAAGTGAAAATAGATCGATGTGCACATGGGCACAGCCAGTGGGGTGCGCAAGGCCGAGGTTGTGCGCGATGCCGAGTTTGTGCAATTCTGGGATGTTTTTTTAAGTGAAAATAGATCGATGTGCACATGGGCAAAGCCAATGTGGTGCGCAATGCCGAAGTTGTGCGCGATGCCGAGTTTGTGCAATTCTGGGATTTTTATTAAGTGAAAATATATCGATGTGCACATGCGTAAAGCCAATGTGTTGCGCAATGCCGAGGTTGTGCCCGATGCCGAGTTTGTGCAATTCTGGGATGTTTTTTAAGTGAAAATTGATCGATGTGTACATGGGCAAAGCCAATGTGGTGAGCAATGCTGAGGTTGTGCGCTATGCCGAGTTTGTGCAATTGTAGGATGTTTTTTAAGTGAAAATAGATCGATGTGCACATGGGCAAAGCCAATGGGGTGCGCAAGGCCGAGGTTGTGCGCGATGCCGAGTTTGTGCAATTCTGGGATGTTTTTTTAAGTGAAAATAGATCGATGTGAACATGGGCAAAGCCAATGGGGTGCGCGAGGCCGAGGTTGTGCGCGATGCCGAGTTTGTGCAGTTCTGGGATGTTTTTTGAAGTGAAAATAGATCGATGTGCACATGGGGCAAGCCAATGTGGTGCGCAATGCCGAGTTTGTACAATTCTGGGATTTTTTTAAGTGAAAATAGATCGATGTGCACATGGGCAAAGCCAATGTGGTGCGCAATGCCGAAGTTGTGCGCGATGCCGAGTTTGTGCAATTCTGGGATTTTTATTAAGTGAAAATAGATCGATGTGCACATGGGCACAGCCAATGGGGTGCGCAAGGCCGAGGTTGTGCGCGATGCCGAGTTTGTGCAATTCTGGGATGTTTTTTTAAGTGAAAATAGATCGATGTGCACATGGGCAAAGCCAATGTGGTGCGCAATGCCGAAGTTGTGCGCGATGCCGAGTTTGGCAATTCTGGGATTTTTATTAAGTGAAAATAGATCGATGTGCACATGGGCACAGCCAATGGGGTGCGCAAGGCCGAGGTTGTGCGCGATGCCGAGTTTGTGCAATTCTGGGATGTTTTTTAAGTGAAAATAGATCGATGTGCACATGGGCAAAGCCGATGGGGTGCGCAATGCCGAAGTTGTGCGCGATGCCGAGTTTGTGCAATTCTGGGATTTTTATTAAGTGAAAATATATCGATGTGCACATGCGTAAAGTCAATGTGTTGCGCAATGCCGAGGTTGTGCCCGATGCCGAGTTTGTGCAATTCTGGGATGTTTTTTTAAGTGAAAATTGATCGATGTGTACATGGGCAAAACCAATGTGGTGCGCAATGCTGAGGTTGTGCGCTATGCCGAGTTTGTGCAATTGTAGGATGTTTTTTAAGTGAAAATAAATCGATGTGCACATGGGCAAGACAATGTGGTGCGCAATGCCGAGGTTGTGCGCGATGCCGAGTTTGTGCACTTCTTGGATGTTTTTTTAAGTGAAAATGAATCGATGTGCACATGGGCAAGCCAATGTGGTGCGCAATGCCGAGTTTGTACAATTCTGGGATTTTTTTTAAGTGAAAATAGATCGATGTGCACATGGGCAAAGCCAATGTGGTGCGCAATGCCGAAGTTGTGCGCGATGCCGAGTTTGTGCAATTCTGGGATTTTTATTAAGTGAAAATAGATCGATGTGCACATGGGCACAGCCAATGGGGTGCGCAAGGCCGAGGTTGTGCGCGATGCCGAGTTTGTGCAATTCTGGGATGTTTTTTTAAGTGAAAATAGATCGATGTGCACATGGGCAAAGCCGATGTGGTGCGCAATGCCGAAGTTGTGCGCGATGCCGAGTTTGTGCAATTCTGGGATTTTTATTAAGTGAAAATATATCGATGTGCACATGCGTAAAGCCAATGTGTTGCGCAATGCCGAGGTTGTGCCCGATGCCGAGTTTGTGCAATTCTGGGATGTTTTTTTAAGTGAAAATTGATCGATGTGTACATGGGCAAAGCCAATGTGGTGAGCAATGCTGAGGTTGTGCGCTATGCCGAGTTTGTGCAATTGTAGGATGTTTTTTAAGTGAAAATAGATCGATGTGCACATGGGCAAAGCCAATGGGGTGCGCAAGGCCGAGGTTGTGCGCGATGCCGAGTTTGTGCAATTCTGGGATGTTTTTTTAAGTGAAAATAGATCGATGTGAACATGGGCAAAGCCAATGGGGTGCGCAAGGCCGAGGTTGTGCGCGATGCCGAGTTTGTGCAGTTCTGGGATGTTTTTTGAAGTGAAAATAGATCGATGTGCACATGGGCAAGCCAATGTGGTGCGCAATGCCGAGGTTATGTGCGATGCCTAGTTTGTGCAGTTCTGGGATTTTTTTTAAGTGAAAAATGATCGATGTGCACATGGGCAAAGCCAATGCTGTGCGCGATGCCGAGTTTGTACAATTCTGGGATGTTTTTTAAGTGAAAATAGATCGATGTGTACATGGGCAAAGCCAATGTGATGCATAGTGCCGAGGTTGTGTGTGATGCCGAGTTTGTGCAATTCTGAGATTTTTTTAAGTGAAAATAGATTGATTTGTACATGGGCAAAGCCAATGTGGGGGCGCAATGCCGAGGTTGAGCAATTCTCTGATTTTTCTTTTAGTGAAAATAGATGGATGAGCACATGGACACCGAGTTTGTGGAATTCTTTGATGTTTTTCGGGCGAATACTGATCGTTGTGTAGAAGAGAAAACGAGGTTGTGTGTGATGCCGAGCAGTAATGTAACTTTATTTATGTGCAATGTTTAACATATTGTTAGTGTATTTTAAATTTGTATTGTTGTTTTAATTGTGAATTATATTTAAGACGTCATTTTTCATTTAAATTGTATTTTTAATTTTTTGGCTTTGATACGTTTATAACGCTTTCCGACTTACGACATATATCGATAGCCCGACGATCTACTCAACAGTAGCAAAATTGTTAACTTTAACTCTTGACGTAATGTTTACCTCATATTTTAATACGTAGTGTTTGGTATCGTATTTGCACTTGATAATATGAGTTCATTGATAATATGTGTGTGTGTGCGTATGTGAAGCATTGCTTAGTGTTCCAAGTTTGTAGTATTTATTTTATTACATTATTTTCTTTCATTCTGAGAAATTAGACTTTTTTATTTATTAATGCGTAGAATTCTAGCATGCCTACACAGAATATGGCGTGATTAAGGAATTTTAGAAACTGATATGAAATCTGTGTAATGATGTTCATATGCAATAAAAAATATTCTTTTTTTTATTAATGTAAAGTTTAAAATTTTTAGAAATAATGAAAATTGTCTAATTATTGGTATGTAAGGAATTATGTCGTTACGTAGCAAGAAGGTAATTTGTAAAAATGATAAAATTGAAATGTTCCACAATATGAATTTAAATTTAAAAAGATATTTTATCTGTATAAATAAAAAAAATTTAAAATAATAATAATAATAATAATAATAATAATAATAATAATAATAATTTAATAAAAATCTTTGAAAAATATTGAAGCTCTACAAGTATTAGAGACTCTGACGTTGTTTATCGTTTTAATTATTGGTAGAATTCGCTCACTGTATCATGGTAATTTTAAATATAAACAATTTATTATACTTATTATCAGTAACGCCTATTATCAGTATATCAGCTTAAATGTTATAAATGTAAATTAAAAGTAAAGAATTTGATATTAATTTACAATAATAAACAATTTATTATTGTTATTTTTAAGAGAAAATAGTAGAAAGTACACGTTGTGTAAATGCGAGACTACATTGTGGCGTCATAAGCTTAGTCCCACCCATTTATGGACGTCACACAGCTCCTCCTACTGTGTTGATGCAGCCTATTCTGCGCTTTTACCAAAAAAATGCATAATCATTTCACGGATTGTTCCCACATACAATCAGTGGCGTGGCGTAGCATGGAGGTAGGAAAGGGAGGAGGGGCCATTGCACTAGTCTAGAAGGGCTAGAAGTGAAGCACTGCTTTGAAGCTTGGGTCACCAGACGGGGTGTTCTTTGTTTACATTCAGAAGCTCGCTTGACAAGATTCTGATAGTATTTCGACACACGACAGTTCCATAGAAATCGAAAAAGGGACACTTTCGCATGAAAGAAACATCCATAGTGGGATGGATAATAGCAATTTGTATAGTTTACTGACATTTACGCAAAAATCACATCTTGGTTATTTTTCGATAACTAACAACAGCGATTTTGATTATGAATTTGTTTTATAAAATTCTAAGCTGTTGCACTACAAAAATATAGATTTTAAGAAAATTGCTAAAAAAGATCTGCCAAAATTTATTTTCTAGAAGATTTGAAAAGTTTGAAACTTGATGGCTAAATGTAAATATAAAATTATGTATGTTAAAATATTTGTAATTAGGCACATAGGTCAGATTAAGTTTTTATTAAATAGAGTAACGCATGCAAGGGCTTTCTGCCTAAAGAGAGATATGCCATCGTGGAAGAATTTTGAAGAAAAACTGACCTTTGAGTGGGTATTAAAAATAATACTTATAATTTTCATTCAAATTATATTCATATATATTTTTTATGTAAAACTTTCGGGTGTATGCTAAATCAGTGTAAATTACTTTACACGAAAAATATAGTGAATGCACAGAAATTAAAGATTTGCACATGCCGGAAATGATAAATAGGAAATATGTATGGGTATTTATGCATGTGCTTGCAAAAAGCATGTATCTGCCTTTGACAAAATACTTAAATATTCATTAAATTATTTATAAATGTATTTGAAATGAAGAATTTATTCACTTATAAACAACTGTGAAAGTACTGTGAAGAAATCTAATGATTAAATGTATCTAATTTATAATGATTATAAATGTTATCTAAATATATAATAACCTTAATATTGAATTGTAAACATAAAATGAAATCCTGTTGACAAATACGTTATAAAACTATTTAAGGAAGAATTGTTCGTATTGGAAAGCAATCTGTTAAAAGGTATTGTAACGCAAATGCTATGAGATGCGCACTTAAGAACGTAATAAAGAGTTTTGGAATATGTATTGTTGAAATGAAGGGTAAAAAAAAAATCTGATAAGTATAATTAAAAGAATTATTACCTTTACATTTTATAATAACTCAGTTACAAGTTTTAAATAATACTTTAAAAAAAAAACTTATTTTATTCCCTTTCAGAAATGTTCAGAGAAAGTCAAATGCTATTTAATTCCTAATAATTCTCTAATTTAAAATGAACCG
The DNA here is from genome assembly GCF_044657685.1 of Stegodyphus dumicola. NCBI lineage: Eukaryota > Metazoa > Arthropoda > Arachnida > Araneae > Eresidae > Stegodyphus > Stegodyphus dumicola. The sequence continues at coordinate 107,913,824 of NC_140770.1, forward strand.
AATAGAGCATTAATTATAAATTGACTTACATTTTTCGATTTAAAAGAAGCCAAAAAATCATGTCATATTTAAGAAAGTATTTTAGGAAGAAGCTCTATAAATAGAAAAGAAATAATGCATAATTTTAATATTAATAATACAATAAACTTTGATCTTAATTTTTGTACCTTAACGGAATAAAATCGAATTACCTTAATTTTTTTTCTAATGTAATTAACGAAAACTTGTGAAAATATTTCGTTCAAATTAAACCATTCTGAGAAAACTGTCCTGTGAAAAGTATAGCATTTAATTCCGTTCAGAATGAAATGTTGCTTAAAAATATGTTGTTTTCACATACTTAGGACTCTGAAGTGTTGTAGAAAAAGAAAATATATACATTTATATGTATATTTGCGACGTAATTGCAAAATATTTACACCCGAACGCGTCAAATCCCATAGAACTCAATGGTAAATGACCCAATGTTTTGGTCACCACGTAGGGATCGCCGGTGCTTCAGAGCAGGCTACGGATAGAGCTACTAGAGATACAGGCTGACTCGTCAGCCATTTTGAATCTAAGCTTTAGGGTTGCAATTTAGGTGTGGAGCGGCAACTTTGGCTCTTTAGCGCTGTCCGCTAAAATTTAACATTCTAGAGAATCCGAATTTTTTTAGAAGTGCAAAATGGCAATTTACATCAGATACTTCGGCAGCAAAATTTATTTCTCCAAAATATGAAGCTGAAGGTTGTGGCAAATGAACCTAAAAGAAATTATAATATATGAAATATGTGGAAGTGAAAGAAATTATAAACTCTGATCGGATAAAAATAAATACAAATAATCATTACCATTTTCAAAGTAACTCAACTTATAAAAAAGCATAAATACATTGGACTGTTCATAGCATTCATACTTCTTAAACATAAGTAAATATTACGTTAATATATTTTTAAATTTTAGAAACAGTGTTAATACTTTTTAGAAAAAGTTTATAATACTAAATATTTAATAACTGTTCAAATGAAGACTTACAACAGATGGTTCAGCAACAGAAATCGCTTCAGTTGATAAAGGTAAACTGTGCAGCAAGCCACCCTGAAGATGCAAAAATTATGAAACACATATAAGTAAGGATACCTGAAAATGCTGATAAATAAAATATACTTAATGTAATTTTAATAATAAATAATATAAATAATCCTAATAAGTTTTGTAAATCTTTAAACAAAAAATAACAACATTCAGACAAGACATATAAGACATTAAAATATACATTTAAATCAATGTATTATAACTATATTATTGTATTACTCAAGATTAAAGTTATTAATTTCAATATTATTTCTTTTACTTACTCCATAAATATTTCTCTCTATTTATCTGGTATTTAAAATTAAGCAAAAAAGCAACTTTAGTTTAATACAAATTTTGATTTAAATTTTTTTGACTTTAAAGGCAATCAGATACCGGTTTCTTTCTTTTAGGAGCAAATTTGAAGAAACCAGACCCATGTATGACCGTCCTCGAAAAACTACAAAAACTTTATCCAAAAACTACATCAAATTGAGGTTTTACGCTTAATTTTCAATATATGATTATAATAACAAAGTACATACTTAATTATATATATAACAACAGCAAAATTTTAATTTTTTAATCTAATCCTAGGGACTGTAATTACAGCTTTATCACATAATGCCTTAATTTCAATATTTTGATTCTTTTATAAAGCAATTTAGTCCATTTGTAATAAAAACATATTTTTTTATGAAAAACCATAAAAATAAAAAACACATACATTACAAAAATTGGATGAAACTGAACGGTGCTTTGGTAAACCAATGCCTTTTAGACGCTGTGGGGTCAACAGTTATGGGGGATTAGGCACATTGAAAAGAGTTGGCACAACATTGGGCTTGAGTTTTTTATGCCCATCTTGCCTAGAGCATTCAAATTGATTTTCTTCAAAATGTACCTGCATATTTAACAAAAGCATGCATGAAATTTAACATTAAAATCAAAAGCACTAGTATTAAATTACAGTTACATATATTATAATAATTTAAGAATGTAATTTTCTGATAAATTAAAATTTTTTTTTATGAAAATAGAACAAAATTTTTAAAAAGTAATCATGTTTGTAAAACTACTTAAAACATATTTCCTGCTCACACACTAAAAATAAATTTAAAGTACCTATAGTTAAAAATACAACATTAAGATTTATTACTACAATAAAGGATAATAATGGGATCAAAACGAATCATCGAATATTTAAATTAATATTTAACTTCTTAAAAATGTCTAAAAATACAGAATATATTTATCTTACTATAAAGAAAAAACAACATCATTTATTATTTGGATCATACCATCCAGTTTTTAACATTGGCGCCAACTATCCGATTTGGCGACAATACATCAGAATCAAAACATAGAATGCTACTTTAAATCACCAATCGTACAGTAAAATTAAAGAAAAGAAAAAGGCACATCACATTTCTAACTGAGCACAAAGTTTACATGAAATGTATGATACAAATTTTACAAACGGTATAAACTTTTCACGATAACAAAAGAAACAACATGAAACAACGATATTTTACTGCACAAACACATACACATTCCGCATTTGATTTTGTACTTATAAAATCAGTTGATCGTCAATAAGTGACAGTTAAATGAAAATAAATATTTTAAAGTACCAAGAAGAGTAATTTTTCTAACATTCTATGGAAAAATACGAAGCTGAACTTACCTCACAAAGATACGCTCCTGGGCCCGGGATCCATTGATCTCGACGAGAATTAACTATCCATTTTCTTCGTCTTTCTTCATTTCTAGGGAAACGAAACATCCTAAAGTTATTTTTAGACTGATTCGAACAATTTGGTGCAGCACAACCACCCATTTTTCTGAAAATTAGGTCGGAATCGATCCACAAATATGTCAAGAAATCAGTGCTAATCCAATAGCGAATACCAACAAGTTAGCTTCAAAATGGGTGATGATTCAGCTCCCCTTTATAGTAGCCTTAGGTACGGAGAGCATGTTCCTAAAACGTACTCGCTGTACCTCCTGCTGTGAGAGCTGCTTCGCTGCTATTGGTTAGAAGAATTTAGACGTAACATAGAGCTTTCGACGTCATTTGTTTTGTCACGTGGTAAAGCTTCTCGTACTCCAGCCATACTTGTTCGGATTAGAGCGGTTATGTTTTAATCCTTTAAAAAAATCAGTTAAGTCAGAGGTGATTTTATGTACAACTGAATTAATTCATATGTTAATATATATTTTCACTTTATGCAATACACATTTGAGAAATACCGGATCATTACAAAGGAAGGAAAATGGGTTATTTGCTTGAAAGGGTTATATCCATATAGCATTTTGCTAATGGTACGTTGGAAAAACAATATTTAACATAGTTTAATAATCTTTTATCGTGATACAACCACATTTTTAAGAACAAGATTACAAAGTTTACAATTATACACCTAAATTTATCTCAGTTTTCACTCTGAGATGGAATCTGTAGCCTTGGCTACTAATGTTTAAAATTAATTTATGACTAGTAACAGCATGAATTATAAACAAATAGCTAAGTTATTGCATTTTATTTTCCAGCTATCGAAATGCGACGCTACGAGCAACGTTTTGAAACCAAAACCTAGCAATCATGAATCAGAACTAGAACTAGTTGCCATTCATGCCATTCAGCATAAAGAAATTTAAATATAAATATGAACTACTTATTGGCATTCAGCATAAAAGAAATATAAATATCAATATTAACAAAATATTAAAGTTAATTTTATAAAATAATTAAACACATGAACAAATATATGAAATAAAAAATAATTATTTCTCATGCAATAACTGGGCCACTACAAATCCCAGGAAAAATATTGTTAATGATGGACTAGATCAAAGTAGTCATATAGAGAAAGCACACGTGGGATCTTTGCCTTTACTGAATAACATTTGCCAGTCAATTTACAGCAAAATATATATGCCTACATTGCCTACTGTCCATTAAATTAAATATAACCTTTGAATCGCTCTTAATATTCTTGTTTTAAAAGTAACTTGTCAGTTAATTTTATCAGTAAGTTTTAGATGCATTAGGTAGTAAGGAATATACTTTTTAGACACATAAACATTGCTTAGATTATCCTAAATTTTCATTTATATTTTAAAATACACAGTGTCATTTCCATTATCTATTTCTACTTCATTACCTTTTTTTTTTTTTTTTTTTTTTTTAAGATGGGGATGATCTAGTGTGACAAATTGCATTTTGAATGTATTTTAAATTTACCATTAATATTTTAAACTACATTTTGCACCAATATTTATGTTTGCTCTCCCATTAAGGGAAACAAATATAATAATATAAGTTATTAAATTAAAATTCCTGTGTTTAATTCCATCTTTAACAACAGCCATAAAATATATGGAATTTACATTCTTACCACAGATGTGGTAAGTCATGAACTCATTGGCAACTTTGAAGAGCATTTGCAAACTTGTTGGTGAGTTAGGAGAGGGATGTTTGTTTGCATATCTTTAAATTTATTTCAACGATGCATCCACCACCACCTATTGTTTTACATTTTTCTTCGTCAATACAAGACACGCACAATTCTAGGCTTTTTTCACCGTTGTTTTCCTTATAAATCTTCTTCATAAAAATAAAAATAAAAAAATAAAAAAAAAAAAAAAAAAAAAAAAAAAAAAAAACAGAAAATTGCAAAATTTTGGCACCAGAATCCTAAAATGAGAAAGGAAAGAGAGGCATGTGATGCCTTTTATGTTGTATGCATGCAGAAAGCAACATCGCCAAAGATTTTACCAGAGACAATAGAAACTGTGGTATATGGTCCACCTGAATGCTGAAGTACTGAAATTCCCATAGGAGGAATCATAATCTGCAACCACACTGGTGAAAATATCTGGAGAAGTGCTGTCTGGGAGAATGCTACGTGTATACTTGGGTTGCCATATAAATGATTTTTAGTGACATGTGTAGCCACATAAATATTTCTTCGCATCATGGTTTAGACCATCAATACTTTTTCACAGCATTCTGGTGAGGTTCAGAAAATTAGAAAGTACCAAAATTCATCATTTTAGAATTATTTTGAGTAAGTTATACACTTTGTGAACTGTGATGAACAAAAATTAATAAGCTGTGCTTCCCTCAAACCAATTTCCTTTCTTCCACATAATGATTTATTTGCATATATCAGAACTTTACTATTGCAATATGTTTTTGGAATGATTATTATTTCAATCTATGAGATTTTTATTTTACCACCAAAGAAAACACACAGACATCATTGCTGGGAAATAACTACCTCTAAAAATCTGACATGTATTAATAATAAATAGATACCTTTGTCACAATTTGAATTATCATTTTTAAAGCACATATGCTTTATACTTTATATTTAATTATGTTAAAAAAAAAAAAAAACACTATCCTACTTGATCTGGTTTTCCTACCTGAGCTGGTGAATGAACTCACTAGTTTGACTCATTGATTAAGATAACATAATCTGTATGTATGGCTGTTACAGTTATATTATTCTTCAGTTCAGAACTAAGTAAGTGCTACATAGCAAAAAGTTAAAGTAGTTTTTTTTTAAAGTGACCATTGTTTCAGCTAACTTTGGTAGAAAAAATAAGCAGCCCTTAGATGCTTTGCCATGTTCAAGTAACCTAACCAAACCCTCGTTAGAACATTATAAGTGACTACAGCTATAGTTGTGCATAGAACTTTGCAAATAGAAGGATAAATAATATAAATGAATTTTTTCCAGATGAATCTTAATACATCAACACCATCAAGGATCACATCCATGGTCTGCATCAAAAAAATGCCACATTATGTCATGCATTATGCATCCCCATACAGGTCTGAAACCAAGTGTAATCGTATGGTCCATTACATTCCAGTTGCCTTGACGTTTAATGCTAATTTCACGTTAAATGCATTATGTCAATCATTATACATCCCCATACAGGTCTGAAACCAAGTGTAATTGTATGGTCCATTACATTCCAGTTGCCTTCACGTTTAATGCTCATCGGTGGCCAGGGCAACCTGTATGAGTGCAATGGGCAGCAAGACATAGGAGCATCAAAATTTTTAGAATTTTGGCAGGAACTGGAAGGCATAATTTGCAAGCAGCAGTTATTCTATTTAGGTGATAAAATATCTAGCTCTGGCTTCGCTAGCAACCAAGCAGTAAAGTAGTTGAATACTGATAATTCGACCTGGGTTTACATTCTAGCGAACAGGTTGGCTGCACGTGTGTTTTCATAGTTTTCTGCATATATGAAATATGTATAAGCTAACTTCTCTTTGAAAGTACCTTTACCCTTAGCCAAGTTACTATACTGTAATCAAATAAATTAAACAGACCCCCCCCAAAAAAAACAGCCTCCATGTTTAATGTGCAGTTGAACAGGCGCCATTGTTTAGGGCTACTGTAAATGATTTATCGGATTTAAAAATTCTAATATCGAAAATATTATGCATATTATAATGATTGAATCCAAGTAAAGAATGAGAAATTATCCAAATTTTCTTTACGTACAACAAATGTTTTGCTGTGTATGTTATGTGAGCACCAGCTACATTATGTACAAAAATACCATGTGAACACCAGGTGCATTTTGTACATAACATATTAACAGTACATTATGTACAAAAATGCACTCCTTAATGTTTGCCCAATCGAAGACTTCAAATGTGATAGATGATGCAGTATGGAAACTCGTACAAAAAATGTGAAATCAATAGCCATTTGGAAGTGTGCTATGTGATCAATGTTCATAAAATGTATGTAGCATGCGAGGTAATTTTTTAGTTTCTAGTTCATTTCCAAAAATTGATTATTGTATGTATACCATTTATGAAAAGGCAGTGTTTTTAAAATCTGATGAATCATTTATTATTACTCTGAGGTTTTCGAAGCTCACTGCTGTCTATCTTTAGAGGTTGTCTAGAACTAGTGATCAACAAGGAATGTATGGCACATAACAGAGAAAAAATCCTAAATTCCCACCATTTTTTTTATTGATCTATTAATCCCTTGATCTATGATTTCATCAGATCTGTTATCTACTGAATATATCAGGCCTATGATTATAAAAAAACTAACGTACCACAGTCTACCCATGGCTACATCAGCTGAAAACTGGTAATAACTGAAATCTACTTTTCTCACATATTCTAGGTGCACATCCAGTATCTGTTTATCTTCATGCAATGGCTGTACGAGGTGGTATACTCCAAGTTTAACTGTTTTTTAAACCATGTACTTTAAGTCTAACTGATTTGCTTACACATGTACAGTTAAACCATGTATTAAAATTTATTTGTATAATAAATATGGCTTTATCTCCCGTCTTCAATAATGTTATGCTTTTAAGGGCCATCAGTGTTTTAAGATTACAACAGTTATTTATATTAATGTTAACCCCCAAAATATTAAATCATTGTGGAAATCTACAAATTAGATAAACTGCAATTATCATTTTCTTCTAATATTTAATCTAAAGCAACGGTTCTCAACCTTTTGACTAACACGTACCATCTAAACAAAAATTGAAAACTTTTAATATCACCACCACTCCTGAACAAAGCTCAAATCACATAAATTTATGAGTGTTAGAAAAAAAACTCAATCAGGATGTTGGGTTTTAATTTTTTAATTTAATAGTTAAAAATACTTTGCTTCTTTGTATACCATGGTTGAAAACCCCTGATCTAAAGAAATGTTCCTATGTTGTTTAGATTCATGCACACTCATTCTGCAAATAAATTGAGGAAATTTTTATATTTTTGTCTATTAACAGTCAAATGGTAACTGCGTTAAATGATAATATCAGTAGAACATATTCGCTGTACTGATGAGTTTCATACTCTTTCTCAAATGTACACATAACTACTAATAATTTATTCATAGTAAATCATTAATAGAAGATTTTACTCTTTGATGAAACACATTTTACTTAACTTATCTTTTATGCACTTTTGTAACATACATGTTAAACGTCAGTTTACATATTTTCTAATTAATATTTCTTTCACTTAAATCATCATTTCCTAGAAACCGGTATTGCTGTTTGTTATTAATTTTTCATTAAAATGCTTTCAGAAGTTTTTTTTTTCCTTCTCAGAATTTTACTTCATGTATTATTTCCATCATGTATTATTCAAGCATTATTTCCATTCATGTATTATTTCCTTCATGTATTATTCAAGCATTATTTCCATTAAGTTGGAAAATTTGGATCTAGGAAAATATACAGTTTGTCCAGTTTTGTCTGACATTTTGTCATTCTAAATCTCAAAACAAATCTATAGCACATTACTTTAGAGACAATTTTGATTAAAAAAATCTGTGCAAAATAACATTAACAAGAGAAGTTATCCTAGCTGTATCTAAGCAAATGTTCTGAGATACATATTTATGTAGGTATAATATATTTATGATATATTTTATTATAAAGATTAAGAGTTTTACTAAACATACATCACTTAACCTAGCTTCATATTTAAAGACACAAAACATTTGTACACTGATCTCAGGCATGTTGGTCTTTCATGTATTTTCTAATCAGAAAAGCAGGTATGAGACAAATATCATTTAGTAGCTTCCATGAGAGCATCTCTCAAGCAAAATACTTGTCAAAATTAATTAATTAGCTTTTAAAGGTACATTAGAAGCATGATGTTATGAAGAAGAGAAAAGTTTCACAAAGCAGAAAAAAAATCTAAATTATAAATTAGCAGGAAATCCAGCTTACGAAGGAAATCCAGTCCTACGAAGCTTTATTATAGCATTATTATATTTATTGTTTTAAACTCTAATTCATTTACTCAGAAAAACCTTTCTATTAAGAAATTTTATATAACCATCATTAAGAAAAATATATTGTTTTTATATGACTACTTCATTTTAGACAACATATTACTTTATGAAGCCAAATAATAGATATACAAGACTTAGTTGAATATCAATTGTGTAGATCTTTTGAAATTTTTAATATATAATTAGGTGCTTTATTAGTGTTGGAAACATGATTTTGTAAGTAATTATTTTCTTCTCAGAAGACATGCTGTATTTTTGTCTTAAATCTGGCTGGTATTTTCTAGTGAAGATAATCTTTTAGAAGACTTTTGCTTACATTTTTGTTTGATTTATCCCTTAGAAAATTTTATGAATATCATGATGTTGACTGAGCAATGCTACTAAGGCATTAGTTTTATATCATTATGCACAATGGCAAATGGTATGCGAGCGACTGAATGGCTAGTCAATAAGACAGTGATTATTTCTGGTGTTTTTTATTAAACATGATCTGTAGCTTTCATAAGTATAATAAAATCTGAGATAGAGTGAGTAATTCATCAAGAATCAACTTGACTGCTTTATGTAATCTTAAACAATGCCTAAGACCTATCGAAAAGCCACTTTAATAAGGGAGTGTACCAAGTGTCTTTCTAAATTTACAGCTGATATCACTCAAAACAGTTTTATGTATCTTATCATGCACATAAATTATGTCATGATGCAAAATATTTTCCCAACATGATGATAATGTAAGTCAAGCCTCCAGCAATGCACACTTCACATTATCAGATATACCCCATTAAATAGAGAGTTCCTGATTTCGAAGCAGAGAACCACTGTACACATATATAGCAATCCTGTAACTGTCTAGTAGTGGGTGGTTTTACTATACTTTACCTTGTTGTAATGATGCTATTAATTATATATTCAAAGATATTCAAGACACTCTGATATTTATTAGTACAAAGTGTCATGCACATATTATGTGAATATAATTATTTTGGCTTTGTATATATTGTTAATGTTTACTTCAGGACAGTTTGGCTATGTTGTAATTGTAAGTCACTTTGTTTTTTATTTGCAATCTACTGGTGGTTGGGAAAAGTATAAAAGAAAATCATCTAATATGAATGTGTTGTCAACTCCATTGATGGCTGCATGAAGTCTTTAGGTGCTATCTATCCTGCATCAATAATTTTTTATACAGAAATATGCAATAGTTTTATAAACTATGTAAAGTACTTACTCTTGAAGTCTCTTAGATAACTGTTAATCAATAATACACTAATAGATATTAAAATTGCTATAGCATGAAGGAAAGCAAATAAAAAAAATATTTGTTGTGCATAAATAGTATGGCATGAAGACAAAATGATTAAATTTGTAAGCAGCTTGGGGGTTTACAAGGGTCCGAAATCAGTCGAAACAACTGCTCCACCTGGCAGCTAAAAATGGCCCTTATCCAGTTAGGCACTGAGTAGAATTTCACTTGAATGACAGAAATCGGCATCTCATTCCATTCTGATTCAAGTCCATGCCACACTTCATCAATTGTATGAGATGGAAAGGGTTGCTAGGCCAGTCCTCAGCAAACCACGAGCAGGTATTTTCAATAGGTGACAGATCTGGAGACCGTACAGGCCAGGGCAGCAATCAAATGCACTGCATACCGAGGAAGGTCAGAACACAATGTGCAACATGTGGTCTTGAATTATCCTGTTGGAAGATTGCATTTGGCAGGCCTCAAAGATAGGGCACACAACTCCTGGATGTAAGATGTCACAAATGTACCGATCTGGCATTCAAATTACCATCGATCCGAACTAAAGATGTGTGTGCCATGTGCTCAGTGGCTGCCTATACCATCACATTAGGGTTCCTATGCTGATACTGAATGCAACCAGGCGATGTGCGGTCTCCTTGGAGCCTCTAGACACTTATACGACCATCAGAATAATGCACACAGAAACGGGACTCGTCTGAAAAGACGACATTGTACCCCTCATATATCCAGCTTTGTTGTTGGACACACCACAGTAGCCATCTTTCTCTGTGGTGCATTGTTAAGGAAAGCTAAAGTAATGGACACTGTGCTGATAGTCCATGCTGATGCAAACGTTGACACACCATACGAGCAGATACTGGGCATGCTGCAAATATGCCCATTTTCTGACTAATGGTCTGTGATGTGGTTGTAAATTTGGAGGGCTGACCTCACAATATGCCTGTCCTTTCGGGTATTAATCATGGGATGGCAATGAGATCCTGCATGCCGTTCAGTATAATCCTCAGCATTCCATACATGCCATATTCGCTTAACAGTGGTTGGATGTCGACTAGTGCAACGGGTGATATCACAGAACGATGATCCACACACTCTATAGCCAACAATCCTGGCTCTATTGAATTCTGACCCTTGCTGGTAAGCATTTCTTCTTAATATTCAAGGCATACCATGATATTCTGAGCACATTCCAACCTTGCAAAGTGCTTTCCGAATGACAAATCCACTACACAACTTTTTGAAATTATTAATTCACCATAGCAAACTTTGCCTAGAAATACCATAATGACTGTTTCCAAGTTTTTGAATGTTTATTTTTTTTCTTGTTATTCACATAACTTAGTAGTATGCAATTGAATACCCACATCCAAAACTCAAACAATGTTTTTTGGTAAATTATTGGTGACAATGACAAAGTAGTATTCTAGTTTGCCTTTTTGTACCTTTTTAAATGACAGACATCATCAGAAGTTGCTCTACATTTTTAAATAATCGAAAACAATATTCTTTTTCAGAATATCGGTTATTACTGCAAATATTAACAGTCCTCCATTTTTTAATTTTAGTTCCAGAAAATATTAACATACCAATGAAATATTAAAAGATTAAACTGTTCTTCTGTCAAAAATTATCAAAAATACAAAACCAATCTTGTTTTATTGAAAAATAAATAAAAAATCCCTTCATGCCAAGCTCCAACTCCCTCAAAATTGAATCTCTAATGTCAAATCAAAATTCTCTTACATTATATCACAACCTCTGATATTTGAAAATCTAAAGTACAATAATAAATACTTTTATGCTCCGGTAACGAAATTTCTTTTGCATAATTATATATTTTGTTTGCCGAAATTTGTCTTCCTAGTAAACATATCTTATGCCGTCCAAATAAAATACTTCAAGCGTTATGTCTGAAAAGGTTTGTGTTCTATATTCTTTACCAGCTGTACCTTTTAGCGGTTTATTATTAATTCAGAATTGTATATGCATACAAAATTTATTACGTTTTATACAGCAAACTACAAATTACACTTTCAGAACATCAGAATCCATGCAATCGGCTTGTCATGTGACCAAACAAGTGACGTTTTTTACGTAGCAAGTCGGTCAGCCAATAGTGATTCAGCATTGTCACAGCAGGGGGTACGGCGAGTACGTTTCAGGAACATCCGTACCCTGCTCTGAAGCACCGGCGATCCCTACGTGGTGACCAAAACCACATTTACCATTGAGTTCTATGGGATTTGACGCGTTCGGGTGTAAATATTTTGTAATTACGTCGCAAATATACATATAGATGTATATATTTTCTTTTTCTACAACACTTCAGAGTCCTAAGTATGTGAAAACAACATTTCATTCTGAACGGAATTAAATGCTGTACTTTTCTCAGAATGGTTTAATTTGAATGAAATATTTTCACAAGTTTTCGTTAATTACATTAGAAAAAAAAATTAAGGTAGTTCGATTTTATTCGGTTAAGGTACAAAAATAAGATCAAAGTTTATTGTATTATTAATATTAAAATTATGCATTATTTCTTTTCTATTTATAGAGCTTCTTCCTAAAATACTTTCTTAAATATGACATGATTTTTTGGCTTCTTTTAAATCGAAAAATGTAAGTCAATTTATAATTGATGCTCTATTCGGTTCATTTTAAATTAGAGAATTATTAGGAAAATAGTATTTGACTTTCTCTGAACATTTCTGAAAGGGAATAAAATAAGTTTTTTTTTTTTTTTTTTTTTTTTTTTTTTTTTTTAAGTATTATTTAAAACTTGTAACTGAGTTATTATAAAATGTAAAGGAAATAATTCTTTTAATTATACTTATCAGATTTTTTTCTTTTTACCCTTCATTTCAACAATACATATTCCAAAACTCTTTATTACGTTCTTAAGTGCGCATCTCATAGCATTTGCTTTACAGTACCTTTTAACAGATTGCTTTCCAATACGAACAATTCTTGCTTAAATAGTTTTATAACTTATTTGTCAACAGGATTTCAATTTATGTTTACAATTCAATATTAAGGTTATTATATATTTAGATAACATTTATAATCATTATAAATTAGATACATTTAATCATTAGATTTCTTCACAGTACTATCACAGTTGTTTATAAGTGAACAAATTCTTCATTTCAAATACATTTATAAATAATTTAATGAATATTTAAGTATTTTGTCAAAGGCAGATACATGCTTTTTGCAAGCACATGCATAAATACCCATACATATTTCCTATTTATCATTTCCGGCATGTGCAAATCTTTAATTTCTGTGCATTCACTATATTTTTCGTGTACTAAGTACTTTACACTAATTTAGCATATACCCGAAAGTTTTACATAAAAAATATATATGAATATAATTTGAATGAAAATTATAAGTATTATTTTTAATACCCACTCAAAGGTCAGTTTTTCTTCAAAATTCCCCCACGATGGCATCTCTCTCTTTAGGCAGATAGCCCTTGCATGCGTTACTCTATTTAAAAACTTAATCTGACCTAATTACAAATTAGGCCTAATTACAAATATTTTAACATACATAATTTTATATTTACATTTAGCCATCAAGTTTCAAACTTTTCAAATCTTCTAGAAAATAAATTTTGGCAGATCTCTTTTAGCAGTTTTCTTAAAATCTATATTTTTGTAGTGCAACAGCTTAGAATTTTATAAAACAAATTCATAATCAAAATCGCTGTTGTTAGTTATCGAAAAATAACCAAGATGTGATTTTTGCGTAAATGTCAGTAAACTATACAAATTGCTATTATCCATCCCACTATGAATGTTTCTTTCATGCGAAAGTGTCCCTTTTTCGATTTCTATGGAACTGTCGTGTGTCGAAATACTATCAGAATTTTATCAAGCGAGCTTCTGAATGTAAACAAAAAACACCCCGTCTGGTGACCCAAGCTTCAAAGCAGTGCTTCACTTCTAGCGCGGAATGGCCCCTCCTCCCTTTCCTACCTCCATGGTGGCGTAGCTAGGGTGGGGCGAGGGGGGACATCTGTCCCCGGGCGCAGCATCCAGGGGGCGCCAAATTGATTCTACAAAATTTTAGAATAAAGTGTTTTCCATTCGTGGCAAACAGAAAGGGGCGCAAAATCTCCAGTTGTTCCCGGGCGCTGAAAACCCTAGCAACGCCTCTGCATACAATATTACTAAAAATAGTTAACTCCAGCTGCTTCCCGTGTCCCAGTGTCATTGAAAATTATGATGTCTATACTATTTTATCAATAAATATATTTATGCTATATTTAGTCCTCGATTAGAAGTCGCCGCTTTTTCAGATGGTCCAGACTTTCCTTTGCCCATCGATGACGAATAGCTGATAGCTTTGTAATCGATTACGAAGTCTCGATATTTTGTTTACGTTTTATGCGGAATTGTGGTAAAGTTGTATGTGCGATTCTTGACAGTATGGGACTTGGATATATTTAGTCCCGTAATTTCAGAATTTTGTTAACAGGAAAAATGCTCTATCGCATTATACACGAAGAATGATAGTTCTAGCGGTCCAGCATACCCATAGCTCCACAGGAAAGAAGTCCCGTCTCTTCTCAGGAAACCACCTTTTATATTTTACTGTGTCGTTACTTACGTTGAACTCCCGTAGGAGAAAAGTTCTTTCACTCGTACAACAAAGGTGTCCATCTCCTGACCCTGATGAAAAGTCCTCCTTTATCTCTTTGTCCATTGGAGTGACCTTCGAGGCTGCAACCTGAATAATTAACGAAGGCACCCAGAAGATAAAAAATCATGTCATATTTGAGAAAGTATTTTAGGAACAAGCTCTATAAATAAAAACGAAATAATGCATAATTTTAATATTAACAATACAATAAACTTTGATCTTAATTTTTGTAATTTTTAACCGAATAAAATAGAATTACCTTAATTTTTTAAGGAAAACTTGTAAAAATATTTCATTTAAATTAAACGGGTCTGAGCAAACTGTTATGTGAAAAGTATAGCTTTTCATGCCGTTTAGAATGAAATGTTGTTCTTTTCACATACTTAGGACTCTGCAATATTGTACAAAAAGATATATGTATTTATATGTATATTTAAGACGTAATTACAAAATATTTACATCCGATCGTGTCAAAACTCATTGAACTTAATGGTAAATGATCCAATGTTTTGGTCACCACGAAGGGATCGCTAGTGCTTCAAAGCATAGTATGGGAGAAAGCGGTTAGGGCCACTTCATTTTACTTCCCACCTCCATGATCCCATCCATCACTGCCTTGGAATCTGGCTGATATCTGAGACCCCGACGAAGGAAGTTTACCCCTCCCGTGACCGCCTCCTGTGTACCGTCTCAGGGCAAGTAATCTCAACACTGCCGAATGAGGGGTTATTGTAATTGTCCATTTACATCCTCATTGCACAGGATGGCATCCTCATTGCATTCCATTTTAATGGAATTTTGATGGAAAAAGAAGGTGCATAAATGACATCCTCATTGCACAGGATTACACCTATGGACTGAAAACTACTGCAATCTGAAATCATTCATCCTAGACAAAGAACCTCTATGGACCTTATCCCAACTCCTCCGCGCACAGAAGAATTTTCCTAGACTACGGGAGGGAAAATTCTAAGTACTTTTCACTTTCTATCCCTTCCTCCTCTTCCGATTTGGAATCTGTCTTCTGCGCCCGCTCTCTCTAAACTCCTGCGAGCATGCGCCTGACTACGAGTTTCCACAGCGTTCAAGAGAACCGGTCGTTCCCTAAATTCCTCTATCAACTGTGCAGTTTTATTTCCCAACAAATAGTACTCTTTATCTAATTCTACTGGAGTAACCGCTGCCTTTGTGGTGACAACACCAAAATCACCTTCAAAGGTAACTTTCGCCAAAGGTAAACATTTGCATTCTGTGTCCAAAGGCTATTTCACACATACAGTCTCCCCTAATAAGTCACTAGTATTAATCCAAGTACTATTACGCAGATCTAGTCCAGCTGCAGTATCTCTCAGATATTCTCTCTCTTTTCCATTAATTACTGCTTTCTTGAAATACGGCTCAAAACATTTTCCTAAACTCTCCGTTCCTAGATTATTCATCAGATTAGCCTTATTCTTTTCCAGTGATGGACAGTTATGTCGGATATGTCCGTCCTTTCCCCATTGGTAACACCTTATTTTCCGTTGTTTCTCGAAACCTGCTTCATTGAAAGCCTGCTCTTTCTTAGAAGCCTCCAATTTTCTAATTTAATTCTTTGATGACCACTACTTTTCTGATTATCACTACCAATGGAATTTACATACCGCTCTCTAACTTTCTCAAACGGTTTCTTAAACACCGCTCTCTGCTCTAACCTCCTCGTATCTCTTCTCGAAGCTTCATACCTGTCGCATTTCTCTGCTAAAATAAAAGCTGTTTTAAATTCTTCCCAATTGTCTAAGTAGTGCTCTCTTATTTCTAGAGGGACTCGCCGCTTAAAATTGCTCGGTAAGCTTAAGTTGCTTAAGACTTTCAAAATCCCGAACTTCCACCGAATCCAACCACCTCTCTAAATAAACTCTCAGCTCATACACTAAATCTAATTTTTCTAATTAATCGAGTATGCTTCTAATTACACCGCGATGGATTACGTAAAGGAGGGGGAAAATACCTTATTAATTAAACTAACTATCATAGTGTCCAAACTGTGCTATTCTATTCTAAGCAAGGCATTGAAGAAAGTTGCTCTGCAGTAAAACTCTTATTCTCGAAGTAAAGGAAAACAAACTACTGAAATATTATGTCTTTTGATTGTAATCAATTTTGAGTTTTCCTCGTTTGAAAATATAGTTATTTTAAAGAATTTTTTTTTCCTTTTATGAAAATAAACGATCTACTGTTTACTGAGATCAATGTACTAGGAAAAAGAAACATAATTTATCATATCAAATATACATGAAAACAATGAACAAATTAGAACTCACTTCAGTTATCTGCAATCAATGCATATACTCTCTAGGAATACATCAAAGATGAATGCGTTGATTATATAATGGAATTCACGGATTTATATAAGATTAAAAGCACTTCCTTCATTAGGGACTTGAAAACGATATCTAACGACGCAGGCGTGGAATTGCAATTAAAAAGCGCATAGGATAAGCGATTTTGTAGAAGAATAGCAAATATCATAAGCTTGAATTATTTTGTCGGTTATGGAACTTAGAATTTCAAAATTGTGAACATTACTGATAAAACAGTAATAATAATAATAATAAAATAATATTTAAATAATAAATTATAAAATATTATATATATTATTAAATACTTATGAATGATTATTTAATAATATATATTATTAAATACTTATTAATAATATATATTATTAAAATAATAAATTATGCAATAAGGGGCGTTTTTTTTTAATGTTTTGTGCGTTACCTTTATTTATTAAATATCATGCTCTTCGCACTTAACCATAAAATTCAACAGCAGCAATATCGCAAAATAATTTAAAAATAAACAGATCTTTAGAATTTCCGATTCAGAGTCTCGCGCGCTGAAGGTAATTTTTTTTTTTTTTTTTTAAATCCCTTACAATGTTGTCATTTCTCGCTTTGAAATTGTTGAGTTTGTTAATCAAAAATTCTTTAATGTCTGACAAAATATGAAATAAATAGTAAACCAAACTCCAAATTAGGGCTTCCAGAAAAGTGAATCAACACAGAAAGTGAATGGACGCAAAATGCCAAAATGAAATTAATATCCTTTCTGGGCTAATGCCCTTTGGGCTAAAATGAAACTACACAAAATGACTTTTTTTTTTTTTTTTTTTATATTTATCCAAGTTATTTACATTTGCAGAATAAAAGAAAAATATGAAAAGTTTCACATTTTAAATTACGTCCAAAGGGACTTTTTTTAACATTTTGTGTGTTTCCTTTATTTATTAAATATCACGTTCTTTGCACTTAAACAATAAAATTCAGTTCAAGAGCAATATCGCAAAGTAGTTTTAAATTGAGCATATCTTTAGAATTTCCGATACACAGTTCCGCGTGCTGGAGATAAAAAGGTTTTTTCTGTACAACATTGCCATTGCTCGCCTTTAAATCGTTTAGTTTGCTACTCAAAAGTTCGTTAAAGTTTTACAAAATATCAAATTGATCACGAAACAAATTCCAAATTTCAAATTTGGGCTTCCACATACCCATATCCGCAGTAGAATTACGTCGTTCAAAATTCGATGGACATTTATAGTGAACCAACGCAAAATCGCAAAACGAAAACAATAGCCTCCAAGGACAAAGCCCCTTTTGGACTAAAAAGAATATTAGTGAAAAGACTAATTCACTAATATTCTTTAAATTGTTAAGCATTATTCTTTAGATTAACCTTTGAGAGAATTTAGGGAATAACGTAAGATTTTCACTTATCATACAGTGTTAAAAAATCTTTACTGTCCTTTTTTTGTTTGTTTTGTTTTTAGTTTTTTGTTTTGTTTCTAAAAATTGTTGCAACAAACTGTAGTTTTATTCTTGAAACGTAATTCTAACTTGAAACAGGAATGAAAGCTTGAAAAAAATCTTCAAATGAAATGACAGATATTTTCTCACGATTCCGAAAATCAAAGATATATATCGTCTGCATCTTTCCTTTTGGATACAGGGCCAAGTCAAAATTGCTTGAATGCGGCGGGGGCGCGGGGGGGGGGAAACAGAAGAAAAGGCAGGGACAACCTACTGCAGGGTTGTCCCTGCCTTTTCTTCTTTCCCATTCTGTCTGTTTCATTGTGACTGAAGGTAATAAAATTTCCCGCGCTGCTGGAGAAGTTGTCCCTTCATCTAAATTAGGTGGCAATAATTGTAACGTTTTGGTCCCCCTTTTTTTTTCTTTTGAAGGATTTTCTAAGCTTTCACATTAAAGAAAAATTCTGATATTTTGTATTTCCTATCTGTTGTCTAAAAGTGTGTAATACAGAAGATGTAAATCCTTAGTTCAATTTCAATCAAATTGAATCATACTACAATTATTATTTTCTTAAATCACTGAATAATAATTTACGATAAAATATCAATCATTCCTATAATGGCATATTTTAAAATTTTTACGTCGTTCGTTTTAGAGTTTCGGATGACCTCTTGTTGTCCATCCATTTTAAAAGTATTATCCACTGAACGATGAGTGCGCATTCAAAACATAAAAATTTTAAAAAGTAGATGAATAAAGATTTTAATTAATTTTGGAAATAAGTATAGTCTACACTAAAAATGGATAAAAAATATTTGAGCTATCTTATTCCAAAAGCGTTAAATTTCTAAAAGCATTTCAAAACATTTTTGATTGTTGCTATGATAAAATAATACGAAATACCAAAAGCAGATTTTGGTTTTTGAAATAAATTACTATCATGAAACTACATTTATAATATTCTGTTGCATTCTGATGACCATACTTTAGATACTCCTTTCAGTTTTTAAATTAAATGTTTAATAGAATTGCAGATATAAATTTATGCACAATGAGAATGAAATTTACGTATGGTGGAAATAATCATACAATACTTGCCACCAAGAATAATTCTATGTAACAGAACAGTACTTCAGGTTCTGCATATAAAACTGTACAATGTTAGTTATATTATAAAATGTTCAGGAAACATCAAGAATTTCCCTTTATTTGTAATCATTCTCATTCAGTGTTGCAAGTAAATTCATGGTAATCATGAACTCCATGTGTGCAATTTTCGCTCAATCAATCGAGCATTTTCAATTATTAAATATCCATTCATTATAGATATCATTTCCATAGTAAAGTTCTCGTTTTCTTCTTTACTTACTCAAAAAGAAAGCTAGAAAAGTACATCGTTCGAGAGTCCTCCCTTTTTGAGGTATATTTATCGAATTCCATTAAATTATTTGTCTAATGTGTAGTTAAGAGCTGAAGGTTAAGAATTATGCAGTTAAGAACTTTTTTGACTGAGTCAAATTTTGAAATAAATTTCTGATTTGCTTTGCCAATTTCAGTTGCTTCTGCAGAGTCGTTTCTGCAACGCTAGTACAATATTTCACCGAATACGAGTTTTCCCATTTGGTATTTTTATTCTGACAGAAAATTCAGTGTGGGTCCATAAGGTTCAAATTTTTCTTTGTGTTTCTAACCACATTATTAGATTTAAAAAGACCTGGAGGTGCTTCAATTTACAAAACGAACAAAAGTGTAGGAAATTAAAAGATGCAAAATGAAACGTATTAAAAAGTCTTTTTAATTACTCAGTTTTCAGAACGTCATTGGACGCCTCGGTTTAAAATGTAGCTAGTGGGTTATCAGGTCAGGGTATTTGGATATGACAAAGCACACGACGGGTGTCCTAAGGGAAGGTATATTTTCGAGGACGACTTGCTCAGCGAAACTAGGTCGTATTCACATTACACAAGCAGAATGCCACAAAATGCTCTATATAATAACAACCCGCTCTTCTACGCAATAACCTAGATAGAACTACCAGTATACAACTGTTTACTTCTCGAACACAAGTGGAGCCCCTACTCCACAGATCACGTGATTTAACGAAACAGAAATTTTTTTTCATTCTTGATTGTTCGCTTGATTGGATTTGATGCACACAAAGGCTACATACCTAAGGGAAGGGATGCCTTCATGGAGGACCTTTTAAGGAAAATTAACTCCCATTCATGCTATACAGTGGAAAAATCGCTTTTCTTGTTGAATTGAAATTTTAAGCTATAGCTATCCTGGGTAAGGAAACGAAATTAAATAAAAGAATTTACATAAAGTTCAAAATATATACGTTAAAGTATATGTGTTTTAATTATAAGTGTTTAAAAATAATGAGAACCAGGATCCTTTGAAAAGTGTTGTATGATTTTGACTTTAGTATCATATGATCAGAACTGTTGGGATAATTTAAGAATTATTTTTTTATTTTTCAATGCATTCTGATAAAATTTGCATATGAAAGATTTTATATATATATACATATGCATGTATGTGTAAATTTCCACACAGAGCATGATTTCAAGTATCATATTTTTGAATTTTCAATATAGCAAATTAATAAGAAGAGAAGCATGCCAATATAATAGTTAAAATTTGTAAAAAGTAAACTTTAAATTCGCTTAGATTTTTAAATAAACATTTATCAATTTCAAGAGCGAACTGGCATAAGTCCTTCTTCTTCAGACGCGAAACAGATTTACTGCAATTTGCCTGCTCAAGATTGCTCTAGAAATCGATAGTGTATTATATCTTTACGTATTTTTTCCTCTATCGTTTTAGCTGCAGGCTCCGTAAATTAAAAAATATTCCTGTAACTTTCCCCTTCCTCAATGCGTTCAGAGGACGCAGTACTCTAAATTTTAAATTGGATCCGTTCACTTCGTGATTGTTTTCATCTTATTGACAAAAACAAATCCCTGTAAACTACCTGTGAAGGTAACGCCGAACCTTTCCCTTCTAACTCTTGAAATTTATGCCTAATACAAGAACCGACGAATAACAGCGAAGTAAACCCGAACTGGCATTCACTCTATGATTTATCTAAGTCAGCTACACATTCCCCTTCTCTAATTATTTACGGATGTCTTGGAGCCTAGGAATAGCAGCGACAACTTTAAAAACGGGAAAGCATCAGCTTTAACACTGTACAGAGAAAAAAAAAAAATTCTTATTTAATATCATATAATTTTATCTAACACGATTCAAGACACACTTATTTCAAGGCATTTTAATTTAATTCTGAAACTATATTTCCGTTCAAGAATGTGTTTCTAGAAATTATAACAAAAAAAGACGCTTCTTTAGGGAAATGTTTAAAAACAGTTTTAACTTTGAAAATACAGCATCTTAAAACTGAATTTTAGATTTTTTCAGTGCACTAAATTAGGCAAAATTCTTCCCAGTTCCATGTTTATTCGCACGATAGTTTTAGTCTTAATTTTCATTTTAAGTTAGAAATACTTAAAGCATTAATAAAAGAAAGTGAAAAAAATTATATTTTGGAAGTTTTCTGTGCGTATGTACGAATTTAGAAAAATTTCAAGTAATTTATCGTTTTTGAGCACATGATTTAAAATCATCATTATAAACTTTTAATATGGAAAAGGAATTTTTAATAAATAAAATCATTCAAAAATCTAGATAGTAATATAGTTTATCTGAAAGGAGTTCATTTAAGTGCCGGCTTTTCACTTTAGACGATCTTTTATCATTGCACTCTACTTCATGACACAGTTTTCTTTCCGCAAATCTCTCTAGCGACGGGGGGAAGGCATTGAGGGTCCTAATGTAGCAAAGAATATTTTATTTTTATCTAAAAAAAGTATTCATAATAACGATGAATAGGAAGCTGAGAATTAAAGTTAAGATTTTGGTAGGAAAAAAAGAAAAATGCAGAACTTGTAAAAACTGAATGGTATAGAAAAATTTTTAATTTAATATTCTATCATATAAATTCGTTGTGATCAACGTTCAAAGTTACCATGTAAAGAAACATTTTTGAAATTCAAATTCATCTCAAATAGATTTAGTAATAATTCAAGTCAATGTCGTTGGAAAATATTCATGTTAACGTCATTCAGAAAAGATTATTGATTAGAATATAAATTGAAGTAATTAAAAGATAAAATAAGTAAAATTTGTTGTTTATTAAACTATAGGCTAACGTAATGCATTGTATTTAGTACATAAATTGTGCACGTTTTTATTTGTATAATGCGATGAGTAGAAAATTTTGATGACCGTATCATTTCTCTGGGCCTAATTATTAGTTCTATTCTACTTCTTGCTACGTAATACAAACGAGTAATGGTACAAAGTTATAGTGGAATCAAAACGTATTTTTTTATAAATTTTTGCATGAGGAATGACTACAATTTTTATGCATATTTTGTGAAATATTTTAGTAAAACACGGAGACATAAAAGTAAATAATTTTCCAAATAAAAAACTAAAAACGCAAAGCAATATCAATTTCAAACACATATTCATAAAGTACGTACGCTGTTTAAAATCTGCTTAGTTACGCAGCCAACACGGCGATAACCACTAAAATCTGGAATACATTCAATTAAATCTTTTTTGCCATAACGGGAGCCTGCTGGACAAAAGGAAATGGACACATCAATACGCCCCGCTGAACGACGAGATAGGAATCGCAAATTCTATTTGAGTGGGGGGAAAGCAACTAAAGACAGCGAAATGTCTGCCGCTTTTAGCTTTAATCTGGATACAGAATGGGCAGAAGAAATAGTAGAATCTGGTTTCTTTTCAAGACTTGAGATGAAGAGATTTTAGTTGAAGGTCTCGGCCACTAGGAAGGTTAAACTGTCAGCATTTTGATGTCGCTTTCTCTTTCGATAAGCAACTTCATAGTTAAAAGGTTGTAAGATCAAAGGCAATCGTAAATAGTGTAGGATCAGTCCCAGTGTTTTTATCCAACCACATAATAGAGGATTATGATCAGTCTGAATGAACTTATGAGGTCCATCTAGGTAGAATTTTAACTTTTATACTGCAAAGACAATGGCAGAACACTTCCTTTCGATTGTACTGTACTTCTGTTCAGTAGGTGAAAACTTTTTGATAAGAAATATTATTGGATGCTCTCCGCCTTTAGCATTTATCTGTGATAATACAACGCCAATACCAATATTCGAAGCGTCGAGTTGAACGATAAATGGCTAAGAAAAGTTCGAAGTGTATAAGACTGAATTTTGTGTTAACCGTTTCTTGAGTTCATCAAAAGCTTTTTGGTAGTCATCAGTCCAATTCATGGTTGATTTTCAGCATTTTCCTTTTAACAGATCTGTCAGTGGTGCAGAAATCACGGAAAATTCAAAAATATACCTTATAATAATACCTCGCAAATTCTAAAAATGACCGGACCTGTGTTTTCGTGATAGGTTTAAGGAAGCGCTTTATGGCTTGGATTTTTATTTCTACTGGTCTTCTTTGACCTTGTCGTACTACATGACCTAGATATTTGACGGTCGAACGAGCAAACTGACATTTCGAAGGCTTAATATGCAGTTTAGCAATTTTCATCTTCTCCAAAATAATTTTAAGTGCTTCAAATGTTCTTCCCAGGTTTGCGAGAATACTGCAACATCGTCCACTTAGGGTACAGCAAATTATTCACAGTTTCCTAATAATTCTGCCATCAAACGGCTAAAATCATATGGTGCATTTTTAGCCCGAAAAGTAACCTTAAGAGTTTAAATGTTCGAAAATTTGTCGACAAATTTTGCAAAATTTAAAGCAGCGTAACGCTGGGCTCTTTTAATTTGTGGGATCTGCCAGTAATCTCGAGTATGATCTAAAACAGTTATATATTTAGATGACACTTTTTCCACTAAATATTCAATGTTTGGCAAGAGAAAATATTGTGTCCTAGTTGCCTTGTTCAAGCGACGGTAGTCAATGTATGATCTTACCTCTTTTCCAGAAACTTTAACCGGTATGAGTGGAGAGGTAAAATCCAATTCACCTGGTTCTATTACTATGAGTTTTATCATCTTTCCTACTTCAGTTTTTAAAATCACGGTTTGTCTCGCAGACATCCGATAAGGTTTTGAGCATATCGGTCTTTCTGCTTCTAATTCTATATCATGTTCGGTAAGGTTAGTACATCCTGGTTCATTAGAGATAATACAGGAATACTTGTATATCAACTGCTTTAAATCTTTTCGTTGGTCTTCAGATAATAGTGAATTCAACTGGATGCCTTGCAAAACTTCAGACATTTCAGTATCTGCGCCATAATTTAGACACGGTATTTCATCTTGACAGTCGTTTATCCTGTCTTCTAAACATAGAAAGTTTATATTTTCTACTCGTTGAAAATACGGTTTCAGCAAAGTAATGTGGTACACCTGAGTTTTATTCTTCTCGGGAAACTCGACTACATAATTTGTCTCTCATAATTATTGAACTAATTTTCCAGGACCTACCCATTTAACTGATAATTTGTTTGGTATCAATGGAGCTACAACTAGAACTAAATCTTCTTTTTGAAATTTACATTCTACGACTTTGCAATCATACCAGAATTTTTGCCTTTCTTTGGCTTCTTCCATATGCTGGCAGCGAGTTCTTGACATCTCCTCTTTCGATTCATCAGTTCAAAAATATAGTCCACTACTGTATTTTCTTCTACTTCTTTACTAGATAATTTTTCATAAAATAGCATAATTAGAGTCCTTAAGTTTCCGCCGTGAACTAATTCTGCGGGCGAGAAACCGGTACTGTCATGAATAGGGGTTCGAAGAGCAAATAATTCCTGAGGTAAGATTTTATCCCAGCCCAGACCAGATTCTAAACATAGGACTCGAAGAATTCTTTGTAAGGTTCTATGCATCCTCTCTACAGGATTGCTTTGTGGGTGGTAAACAGAACTTCGGACAACTTTAATTCCGAATTTTTCTAGGAAATTCGACTTCAGCGCACTCATAAAAGATGTGGCTTGTTCGGTTTGGACCTCTTTTAGAAATCCCATTCGACTAAAAATTTGAAAGAAAACATCAACAATCGTGGTTAAACAAAGATTTGCGACGGGAACTGCATCCGGATATTTTGAAGACATGCAAATTGCAGTTATAAGATACTTATTTCCTGATAGTGTCACGGGCAGAAGTCCACAAGCGTCAAAATTTATTTTTGAAAATATTTTTATGATAACAAGGACAATTTTCAAAGGTGCTTTCTTTTTATCCTGCGGCTTTCCAATTCTTTGACATTTGTCACAAGTTGTAACAAAATTCTCGACATCTTTGTAACAATTTGACCAATAAAAATGTTTGAATAATGCATCTTTGGTCTTTGTTGCACTAAGATGGGCTGAAGTTTCTTCATGACAAATAGTCATCAACTGTTTCCGATATATTTTAGGAACAACAACAATCAGTAGTCTTTGTGGTCACGATCCATATTTTTTTTTTTTTTTTTTTTTTTGTTAAAGAGCATTTGGCCTTTCAACATATGCCTCGTACTTTCAGAAGATTTTATTTTAGCTTCTTCATAAAGTGGCTTGAAGTCGACGCTCTCCTACAGTTTTTGTATAAGTATTTCTGGAGAGACCTTTATTAGATCTAATTCTTAACGTCCATATTTCACAGGAGGCAAACTGTCATTTTCAGTCAGTGTGTCTTTGTCGTTAAGTTCTACTTCAGAATTTAACTCATCTGTTGAGAGCAGATTTCCCGTTTCTTTTAGTCTCCGCTGTTGAGGACGAGTTTGTGCGACGTTTATCATATGAATTTGAATTTCTTCATCTAGTTTTGCTTCTTCAAATAATGCAGCGGTTCTGTTACCTAGAAGATACCTTCCTTGATCTAATGAATTTCTTAAGATTGCAGCCTTTGTCATTATATGACCAATATCACATTCAAGCTCTATCTCAGTTAAAGGTAAGAACACTGGATGTTCTTTTAGAAGTGTTCGTATTGCTGCAAATAATCTAATACTTCACAACAGTGCATCGGCCCCTCCAACCTTCGAGACAGTTTCAGGCAAAGGATGACCCGATTTTACAGTTTCTTCATGCTACCACTCCAATAGCATCAACAACTGGAAAGTGCATCACGAGACAACGATCTCGGATCATAAAATAATATCCTTCACAATAGAACTACATAACGCTCAAATTAAAATCAAAAGATATAAAATTTCCAAAAGCATAAGTCAAATTTTTCTAAAAATAATAACAGAAAAGTTGGACCTCGTACACCGAAAAATCACAGAAAATAGCACATGAATAGAAGCGGAACGGGACAAAACAAAAGCACTCCAAAGAAAAATGAAAAGTGCACAAACAGCTGAAGGAAGACAAACAGCATATCTCAAATTCGCCAAATAAAAGACGAGTTATAAGAGACTTATAATGGAAAGTAAAATTAATTGCTGGCGAAAATTCTGTACTCAAAATAGTGATCCGCATGGTATTATTTACAAAATCTGCACCAAGAAAATGTTCAAACCGTCTCAAATAAAACTCCCTCATCCAACAATCCAATACTCCCCCAATAATGAGGACGCAACAAATAAAACAACGATATATTAGATGCAGTACTTTTAAAAGATAAATCAGAAGATGACTTTCCAGAAGAGAAGAAAATAAGGAATGATACCAGTTCTCCAAACACGGAAAATGACCCAATGCTCACAGAAAAGGAGATCAATTCCATTATAAAGAAACTACTAAAAAGGAAAGCGCCAAGACCCTATGGCTTTTGAAACATAGTGTATCAACTTGTAAATAGAAGATGTCTCTGAATAATAAAGGATCTATTTAACAAATGCCTACAATTAAGAGTTTTTCCAGATGTCCTTAAAGTAGGTCAAGTTATCCTCTTCAGTAAAACAGATAAAGCCCCTGAAAATCCAGAGACATACCGCCCTATAAATCTCCTTCCAGAACTGGAAAAAAATTCCGAAAGGGCCATACCCGGAAGATTAAGACACCATATTCATAAGAACAAGAGCATTAATAACAATCAGTACGGCTTCTCGCCAAACAGATGTAAAATACAAGCAATGGATGTGGCAATAGAAGAAATCCAGAAAAAAACAAAGCCAATAACTTACACTTTTCCCTTCTTTGTCTGGACTTAAGGAAAGCATTTGACTCCCTGAGGTGGCCTGCAGTCAAATGGGCACTCATGAATATCGAATGTGCCGAAATATCTACAGTGTCCTTGAAGACCTCCTCAACAATAGAAAAACATAATCCTACATAATATTAGTAGAAAAACATAATATTAGTAGAAAGAACACAACAACGCGGCTGCCCACAGGGATCATGTCTAAGTGCTGATCTTTGGAACTTGACATTTAACAAGATCACTTCCCATGTATGGCCCTACCATACCATAGCCATAGCGTTTGCCGACGACGCGGCTTTTGTCATCAGCGGAAGAACAAGGGAAATCATGATAAAAATTGTTAATGAAAGCCTTGACGTCTTCAACAAACTTTGTCAGAAGCAAAAACTTTCACTGTCTACAGAAAAATCTCACGCACAAGTCTTCAATAAAACAGGACAATCGATTATAAAAACTCCAAAATTCACCATAAATGGAGAAAGATCCAAAGTAGTAAAACAAACGAAATTTCTTGGAATTATTATCGACCACAAATTAAATTTAATACCCCATCTACAACACATTCGAGACAAAACTGCAACTATTGCCAAAAACTTCAGAAGAATGCAGGAGTTCAACTGGGGATTGAGCCCTCATCTAAATAAAATTATATTCAATACAGTAATTGAAAACATTGTTCTTTATGGTTGCGCAATTTGGACTTTCCCTCTAAATACAAGAAAAATTTTAAAAACTTCAGGCGATTCAAAGGCCATTTCTGCTTACTATTTGAAGAAGCTACAAAACAACTTCCAATGCAGCCCTGCATGCGCTTACAAAAGTCCCTCCCCTTTTTCTTACAGCGGAAAAAATCGCAGCCACAGGTAGAGTTCTCCAACTAAAGAAAGATTACACAATAGAAGACATTCCATTCGAAGCCAAGAACTATGAGCAACCAGAACCCCCTTATGAAATTCATCCCACCATAGAACCAAATATTCGTCTTAGATTTAACCACAACGGCAACACCGAAGAAATATTCAACACTGAAATATTCACAGATGGCTCTAAAAATGAAGAAGGAGTTGGATGTGCCATAGTGATACATAAAATGCACCAACAGCCAATAATTCTCAAATATATTTAAATAGCAAGAAAACAGTTTTTCAAGCAGAAGCGCTGGCCATCCAAAAAGCAATTCCCTATAGCATCAGTAATAACTTGCCTTCAGAGAAAATCGGAACCGATTCCTTATCAAGCATACACGCAGTTGCAAACAAGATTCACAAAACACCTATTATCAGACAATTAATCAACTCTTCATTAAGAAACCCAAATACAAAACTTATTATTGAATGGCTGAAAGAACATGCAGAGACCCTATGGAATGAGGAAGCCGACAAATATGATAAAGAAGCAGCAAGCAAGCAAAACTCTATTCCAACTCTAGATACATTAGGATTTTTTTAAGGCAGACAAGATGAAAAATTAGCAACGCCTTCGCCGGGAATCGAACCGCGGACTTCTGGAATATGCTCCCAGCGTGCAGACCACCACGCCACAAAGGAATGCCAAGAAGGAGGGAGAAATATCTTATATACGCCCCGTTTTAAAGGGCGACTGGGGTTTTAGGGTACCCAATCGTCATAAATCCTGGGTGTGGAGAATCATCATCTAACACCCTTTTAGTTCGGGGGCCACTGTAGAGACATTAGGACTTTTTTCCAGGCAGGCAAGATGAAAAATTAGCAACGCCTTCACCGGGAATCGAACCGCAGACTCCGGAATACTCGCTCAGCGTGCAGACCACCACACCACGAAGGCATGCCAAGAAGGTCGGAGAAATACCTTATACAACTACCATCCCATTCAATAAATCCCAAATAAAAAAATCATTAAATGAGATAATAATTAAAAGATGGGAATACTGGGAGAAAAACGCACAACAAGGCGTTTTACATTTATCCCAAGCACATTTATCCCAACATTTATCCCTTTACATTTATCCCAAGCATCAAAGAGAAGAACAATAGCATTAACCCTTACATAAATTGGTATATTACTGGATATGGCTCCTTCCTTACATATTTTTATGAAAGAAACATCTCTGACACATGTGTAAGTGAGATAGGGGCGATCCAGAGCACTACATTTTTTATTGTTCCTTAACAGAGGAACTACATCTTAAAAATCCAACTCAGTACTTGGATCCGTTTTTAAGGTATGCAACTGAAAATAAGAACCTTCGATTAAAAATACAAAAAAATAATTGAAAATAATTTTGTAAATATAACGCTGATTTTTGTTGTTTGACTTCTGAATTAGTATTTATTCGGCGTGTTATTGTGTCTTAATAATTGAGTTCTTAGCAGCTAAAGGACAAGAGTTATGTGCTCCCATGTAACAAAATCCCTCCCAGTTCCTCCCACAACTAGTTATACTATAACTAGCGAAAAGTACGTCCACAGAACTTTGTATGTGATAATTAAGTACTTGTTTTATTATATAAATTAAAAATTCAAATTAATGTAACTACACTACAGCATGCATATTCATAACGTGAGGCGTGCATCTTCCGTTCCAAGCTAGCTATTCTGAAAAGTTAGTAGGAAGGGACAACACCTGAATCACCTGTTGGTAAATATCTGGTGTCTCCCCTACATTTACCTGTACCTATACCTATCCACACGGTCTCACCCGTATACACTGGAAGGCTGTACATTACTTTTGGCAAATTAAATCCAAAGTTGCACCAAATTAAATCCAAAGTTGCACGAAGTATGGGCATTTTATAGCCATTTACTTTATCTAGGCTGGAATATGGAGCCATAATATCCTTAAAACTATTTTTGAAAATTCATTTCAGGGTACAGTTGCATTGGATGACACAACTTCTAAATTCTTCTTGAGTTTATCAGAAATTTTACACTGAGGTCGAAGATGCGAGTGTTATGTCGCGAATTTAAATTATTAATATATGTTTTAAGTTATTATTATTCTAATATTTTTATTCGTATTCATGTGTATTTTAATCTAGAAAAAAGTATTCTTAGGCTCTTAAGGTGTTGTTTAACTTGTTGTTCTTGAGTAGGAATTGTAACTAAGGCGGGAAACGGTTGCAGGAGCCATCTGGTTTATGGCCTTTTCCAACAATGGAGGCAGTTGAGAGTCGTGTGTCGCCCTTTTAACTCTTGGCGTGTGAAACGGAAATCGCTTTCCTGTCGCTTTGTTAAAGTTTGCAGTTTTCTTATTTCAAGACAGTGGGAGGTGTACTAAGTTAGATAATTGGATGCTCGTAAAAGCTAGTTTAGCTTGTTAGTTGGGGGGTCTATTTTTTTTCTCACGTTGTGAGTGCAGATATTTTTCGGATTGCATTGTCAGATTTTCTGGTGTTTGATTCGTCATGGGTGTGTCATTTTCTCAATTTAGATAACATAAAATTCCGGGATTAGTAAGATATAATTTTATGATGTTTTTGAAAGCCTATGTACTCACAGAGGCGGAGAAACCGAGATTTCCTGGGTGCTTGCACCAGGCTAGAGATCATTCTGTTTCCTGACTCTTTCAAGCTAAGAGTAAGAAGACGAGTGGGGGCTTGACGCCTTGCGGGTCTTGCTCTCGCGGGTGCCGGCTATTGCGTCGGATATGGAGACATTTGAGTTGCGAAGATGTAAGGCAGTAAAAGAAAAAGTTCGGTGCGGCTTTACCTCCTGCGGGGGGCTTGCGACTCGGTCTGAGGCGAGGTTTCTCGCCGCTTTCCCGCTGATGAGAATTTATTCGCACGGAGAAAGTGCTCTACGCACAATTTGATTTTACCGTTTCATCGTGTATTTAGTGATCTTTGAATTGTCATGTTAGAGGCTTTCCAGTTAGAATTGTTCGTCATAGACAGGGGAGATTGGTTACAACTAAGAAGTTTGTGCCAAAAGTGCTCTACCCAAAATTTAGTTTCGCCGCTTCATGTATTTTGGAGAACTTGAATACTCATGTTTGAGACATTCCAGTTGAAGAAATTTGTCATGAGATACAGATTTGTTCAAGAAGGAGGTATCATGCTTCCCTTGTTCCTGAGATCAATGGACGCTTCTGAAAGTGTTTTGACAGAAAAAAGATTGGACACTAAAGATCTTTTCCTTCGGAAATTGTCTCTCACTTAATGAACATATTTAAGGCGGTTGCTGAATCAATGGACGCTTCTGAAAGTGTTTTGAAAAAAAAATTATTTTAGCTCATTTCCAAGTGGATTGGACACTAAAGATTCTTCAATCCAGAAAAGCTGTCTTCCATCTGTGAGTGATTTTTAAATTTGTCTACCTCTCTATCTTTTCAAATTACTTAAACGGAAATTATTTATTTTATATATGTAAACTACTAAATGATTAGAATATTTTGAATAATGACTAATTAATTTAAAGTTTGTAAAGGAAGGTTTAAAGATTTGTTTTACCGGCTTAATTAGTGAGCTATTGAACGTCAAAAATAGTAAACTTACAAATTAATATGAGTATGTTAATTTTGGAATGAGATTTGTGTTATTTTCCATCTTAAGGTATATTAATTTTTGTAAGCTGTAAATGCGTGTGACATTATGTGTTACTTTTCAGAGTAAAAATATGTTGTAGGATACTGATCAGTTATCCATTATTTAATGATATAATATATTCAAGAACTTAATAAATGAGTGTTTAAAATTTAATTGCATTTGTGTATTTATGTTGTATATATTTTACTGTGGTCTGTCATGTCCCTCCATTTGTTTGAGCTGGAAGGCTTTTAAGAAACATGAAGTTTAATTGAATTTGGAGTTATTGACTTTTTTCCTTTGCATAGGTTACTCACAACGCAAACCTATAAGTTAAATTGTACTACCATTATACGAATGTTTATAAGAATGTCGATATGATATATGAATATTATGAATTAGATTTTGAATGTGAATTATTTGATATTTGATTTTTTTTTTTTTTTTTTTTTTTTTAATTTTGTCCGGCACCTTGCGGCAAAGTTTAAAGTTAAAAGCATTAAAAACAAAATTTTTTTCTAAAATTTAGTTTGTGTTTTAAGTACTTTTAACTTTTATAACTTAATTTTAACTGACTGACTGTGGTGCCGTGACCAGGATAAAATTTTTCAATATAACATTGGGGCCGTGACCTCGCGATTGGCAGACCACTAGAATATTTTTTGTGTATATTATTTGAGTATTATTTTATATTTGATTTCTATTTTGTTTTTCATGTGTATGAATATTACATTTTTGATCATAAATGATGAAAGGTTTGCGCTCAGCTAGATGTTTGATCCATTTATCATTTAGTTTAAAGTTTTGGTGAGAATTGCATTTGTGTTAATGAGTTGATTTTGCAATTGCATTTTGAATAATTGCTTTGGAGATTTCTAATTTTAATTAATTGATTTAATGTCAGAGCAGTATTTTTGTGTTCGAGAAATAGTAATATTTTTTTTAAACTTCTTGCAGTGTGTTAATAGATTTTATGAAATTTGTGCCTAATAGAATTGAATTAAAAATTTGATTTTGATTTTGAATTTTTTTGGAGAAAACTGAAATGTTTGTTTCTTAGTTAATTTTGGTTAGATTTGTAAAGTTGCGCGGGACCAGTGATAATTTACTTAGGGATTGTTTGAATTTTTTTGGGAAGTTAGTTTTCAGCGGGAGTGAAGTTCTTGTCTAGCTTTTCTGAGTTTGCGTAATTAATTTTCTACCTTAGTTGTGAGTTTTGTGAACATTTATTGCTGTCTGAGAAATGTGTGAAAACAGTAGAAAAGAGAGTTTTGCGTTTTACAGCAATTTTGAGTTGTGAATTTTGAAAAAAAAAAAAAAAACAAAGATTTTTTTTTGGAAAAATAGATCTGATTTTGTTTGGAATTTTGGAAATGTAGTTACAAGATATTATTTTTGCTCTTTACTCTTACTGCTGTCTTTTTTTTTTTTTTTTCAAGTGTTATAATGGTAGATTCTAGTGAGTTTCCTAGTGAGTGGTGTGACATTTGTTGTAACAGTGATCTAAATTTTTTTTTTGTCTTTGTCAATTTTTGAGCTTTAATAGTTTTATTGCTTTTTGCTTTTTGGTTTTGAATTAAATTTTTTATTCCTTGGTTGAACTTGTTGCAGTGTTGTAGTAACTTTAAAAGTGGATGTGAAATGTGTTTTGGAAATTTAAACATTGATACGAGTGGAAGCGAAAAGTTTTTAAAAGTTAAACTTGAATTTGTGGAATTAGAAATTACTTATGTGAGTTTAGTGTTGTGAAGATTTGAGAAGTATTTTGATTTGATTTTAAGATTTTTAAGAGTAATTAACTCCACTGAGTTTTGTAATGAGTTTCTGCTTTCAAGCTGGTTGTCTTTCAAAAACTTTTTCTTTTCTGGTTTTGGTTATACTGTGTGGTTACTGAAAAATTTGTGATTGCTCTTGAGGCTTAGTGTATTTCAAGGAGTTTTGTTTTGAAGTGGTTAAGGAGAAGTATAGAATTGAGTTTTGTGGGATTATGGATTTTGAGATTTGTTTTTCTGTGTAAACACTTCCCTCTTGTCTGCTTTTGCATTTTTGTGCCTGCAGTTTTGTCGTTTTGATGTGAAGTGGTCATGCTTACGATTGCTACCTAGAGTGCAATGCATACTCTTCATCTTCTTTAATTACTCTTCAGGATCTAGACTTTGAGAACATTGGTGCAGCATTGTTTTCTTTAAAAATTGTGGCAAACCCTTTTGTTGGACACCTTCTTGTTTACGGGTAAATCCTGTGTGTAACCTGCTTCAGTTCTGTTTTTGTTGGATTCATTTTGGACTATTTTCAGAATTTGATTCTTTTTTTTGGGTGTGATCTTGAATTGCTTATGAATTTGATTTTTTTGAAGAGTTAGTTTGTTTTCTTGAAAAGATTAGTTAAAGGTTTTTCAGTATTTTCAACTGGTTTGGCTAGGAGCTCTCTGCATTTGTGTGAATTTCTTTTAGTTTCGGTTTCGAGTTCTTGACTCAATAGTGTTTGTTTTTAAGGGTTTTTTCGGCTGGTCCGGAATTTTCATTTCCTTGTTTCAAGTAAGTTTATCTTAATTTATTTTTCCCTTTTGCTTCTAGATGCGCTCTAGATTCTTTAGGCTTAATTTTTTTTGTCAAGTTCTCTTTTCCGTTCCTGGGGGTGTTCTCCGTTTGTTTCAACTTCTGATTCAGTTCAGTGTTTAAAATTCATTTAGGATTTTTTTGTCACTGTTGGTTGACTGAATTGTTAAGGTGTAATTTTCCCTCACTAGTGATTTTTTTTGGTTAGTGGACTTTTATTAACTGGTTTTGCAGATGGATTTTATGACACTTCACTCCTGTTGCTATTTAATTGGTTATATGAGTTGCATTTAGATTTTGAATTTAATTTGTTAAACTTAATGCTAAGTAATTTTTTTTATCACTGCTCTCCGTGACAACTAGTTTTGAGGTGATTATTTGTATCGCACTTAACTTAGTACTATTTTGAAATGCTGTTTGTTTGTTTTGAAAAAAAAATTTTGGGGCTTAAAATTTTTTTCCCTGGTGCGTGGGGGAATATTATGTCGCGAATTTAAATTATTAATATGTGTTTTTAAGTTATTATTATTCTAATATTTTTATTCGTATTCATGTGTATTTTAATCTGGAGAAAATTATTCTTAGGCTCTTAAGGTGTTGTTTAACTTGTTGTTCTTGAGTAGGAATTGTAACTAAGGCGGGAAACGGTTGCAGGAGCCATCTGGTTTATGGCCTTTTCCAACAATGGAGGCAGTTGGGAGTCGTGTGTCGCCCTTTTAACTCTTGGCGTGTGAAACGGAAATCGCTTTCCTGTCGCTTTGTTAAAGTTTGCAGTTTTCTTATTTCAAGACAGTGGGAGGTGTACTAAGTTAGATAATTGGATGCTCGTAAAAGCTAGTTTAGCTTGTTAGTTGGGGGGTCTATTTTTTTTCTCACGTTGTGAGTGCAGATATTTTTCGGATTGCATTGTCAGATTTTCTGGTGTTTGATTCGTCATGGGTGTGTCATTTTCTCAATTTAGATAACATAAAATTCCGGGATTAGTAAGATATAATTTTATGATGTTTTTGAAAGCCTATGTACTCACAGAGGCGGAGAAACCGAGATTTCCTGGGTGCTTGCACCAGGCTAGAGATCATTCTGTTTCCTGACTCTTTCAAGCTAAGAGTAAGAAGACGAGTGGGGGCTTGACGCCTTGCGGGTCTTGCTCTCGCGGGCGCCGGCTATTGCGTCGGATATGGAGACATTTGAGTTGCGAAGATGTAAGGCAGTAAAAGAAAAAGTTCGGTGCGGCTTTACCTCCTGCGGGGGGCTTGCGACTCGGTCTGAGGCGAGGTTTCTCGCCGCTTTCCCGCTGATGAGAATTTGTTCGCACGGAGAAAGTGCTCTACACACAATTTGATTTTACCGTTTCATTGTGTATTTAGTGACCTTTGAATTGTCATGTTAGAGGCTTTCCAGTTAGAATTGTTCGTCATAGACAGAAGAGATTGGTTACAAGTAAGAAGTTTTTGCCAAAAGTGCTCTACCCAAAATTTAGTTTCGCCGCTTCATCGTGTATTTTGGAGAACTTGAATAGTCATGTTTGAGACATTCTATTGAAGAAATTTGTCATGAGATACAGACTTGTTCCAGAAGGAGGTATCATGCTTCCCTTGTTCCTGAGATCAATGGACGCTTCTGAAAGTGTTTTGATAGAAAAAAGATTGGACACTAAAGATCTTTTCTTTCGGAAATTGTCTTTCACTTAATGGACATATTTAAGGCAGTTCTTGAATCAATGGACGCTTCTGAAAGTGTTTTGAAAAAAAAATTGTTTTAGCTCATTTCCAAGTGGATTGGACACTAAAGATTCTTCAATCCAGAAAAGCTGTCTTTCATCTGTGGGTGATTTTTAAATTTGTCTACCTCTCTATCTTTTCAAATTACTTAAACGGAAATTATTTATTTTATATATGTAAACTACTAAATGATTAGAATATTTTGAATAATGACTAATTAATTTAAAGTCTGTAAAGGAAGGTTTAAAGATTTGTTTTACCGGCTTAATTAGTGAGCTATTGAACGTCAAAAATAGTAAACTTACAAATTAATATGAGTATGTTAATTTTGGAATGAGATATGTGTTATTTTCCATCTTAAGGTATATTAATGTTTGTAAGCTGTAAATGCGTGTGACATTATGTGTTACTTTTCAGAGTAAAAATATGTTGTAGGATACTGATCAGTTATCCATTGTTTAATTATATATTATATTCAAGAACTTAATAAATGGGTGTTTAAAATTTAATTGCATTTGTGTATTAATGTTGTATATATCTTACTGTGGTCTGTCATGTCCCTCCATTTGTTTGAGCCAGAAGGCTTTTAAGAAACATGGAGTTTAATTGAATTTAGAGTTATTGATTTTTTCCTTTGCATAGGTTACTCACA
Source organism: Stegodyphus dumicola (assembly GCF_044657685.1). Lineage (NCBI taxonomy): Eukaryota > Metazoa > Arthropoda > Arachnida > Araneae > Eresidae > Stegodyphus > Stegodyphus dumicola. The sequence goes on from NC_140770.1 coordinate 107,950,981, forward strand.
ACGCAAACCTATAAGTTAAATTGTAGTACCACTATACGAATGTTTATAAGAATGTCGATATGATATACAGTGTCTCAAAAAAGTGATGGGACACTTCTGCTTTAAAAAAGGAAACTGCAATAAAATAAATTAAAAAAACATGTAAAATTTTTTGTGGGTATGTTTCATACTTAAATTTAGTAACAATTATTACATAACATACATTTTTTCAAAATATTAAAATATTAATTTAATAAAAATACAATTGTTTAGAACGGAGCAGAAAATGGCCCACTTAAGTTGTAAGGATCTTAAGTTTTACTAACGTTTATTTTATTTTAAATCTTTACTATCACTTCTTATTTTCTACTTCCGGCCAGAATTAAAAGCGTTAACTTATTTATGCAAAATTTGTCTGGCGAACGCCAAGTTCTTAAGTTGTGGCTTTTTGCCAAGCGAGAGAGAAGAAGGAGTTAGTCGAAGCAGGCCGCTTGCCTTAGAAGTGTTACTCGGTTGCTGTTCGCCTTCCAGGCCAGAGGTTTAATCCTCGTGATAATTTTAAACGTATTGTAGTGTTAACAGTTCTCTGTACTACATACGGCTTCCTGTTAATATCCGGCCAATCTTACACGTAGGCCCTTGTTGATTATTCCAAATTTAAGTTAGAGTTTAGTTATATTTTTATATTCTTATGTTCAGATCACAAGTAGTGTGTATCTTGTCTACTTTACAAGATACACCTTCCTGTGTATCTTGTCTACTTCCCACAGTTATTGAACATAGCTTTAGTAAGCTCCCTGTTCCGAGTCAGGTCCTTGCAAGTTCCCAAAGAAAGTAAAACGGAAGAAAGAAAGTAGGCAAGATTCTCGCGGACGGCCGAAGCCAATGGTGCGTTCGAAAAATTAAAGCAAGCATAACGCAAGTCCCTGTGTTGAAATTTCCTGAAAAGGATGAGAATTTAGAAATTTCAGCGGATGCTTCGGATTATGCGGTAGGAGCGGTACTTTCACAAAATCAGCAGCCCGTGTCATTTTTTAGCCGAACTTTAAATCAAACACAAAGAAACTATTCCGCGACCGAGAGAGAAGCACTTGCAGTTCTGTTAGCAGTGCAAAAGTTCCGAGTCTCTTTTGGAAAGGCGCCAATAACAGTGTACTCTGATCATGCGGCGGTAACTAGATTGTACTCAGGGAAAAACTTATCCCCAAGGCTAATAAGATTGGCACACAAGAATATAATCTGGTAATCAAGCATACCCCCGGAAAGGAAAATATCGTAGCAGATGCCCTATCCAGAATTAAAATAGATGAAGAAGGTAATACTGTAAAGGTGGCAATGCTCACAGCATGTACAATAAATTCCCGAGAAACTGTAATAACCGAACTGGGTAAGGATCCTGAGTTTGGAAGCATTTATGAGTATTTAAAGGATCCTGAAAATTTTAGCCACTAAGATATTGTGGCGATAAGAAATAGGGTGGCCCATTACGAACTAATAGATGGTCTATTATTTTATACAAAAACTACGAATTCCAACAACGAATTTCGACCTGTTATCCCAGCTAGTCTTAGGTTAAATATCCTGCAGGAGTTGCATGACAGCCCTTTAGCTTCTCATGCTGGTATTCGAAAAACTATACAACGCGTACGCGAGGCAGTCTATTTTCCTGAACTGCAAAAGTTAACAAGGGCGTATGTCCAGTCCTGCCCAACATGTCAAGCAGTTAATTATATTAATTTCCGCCCGGCCGGGTTTCTAAATAGTATTAAATCCGAATTTCCAAATGAAATAATTGGCATCGATTTATTGGGGCCTTTCCCAAAAAGTCAGTTAAATAAAAGTCGCTATCTCCTTGCTATGGTTGATCATTTTAGTAAGTGGACCGAAATTGTTCCCTTAAAACGAGCCTCCGCGAAATTAGTTACTGATTCTATTTTAAATAAATATATTTTAAAATACGGGGCGCCCCTAAAAGTTATATCGGATAATGGTCCTCAATTTGTAAGTAATGTATTTGAAGACATGTGCCAAAAACTGGGCATACGTCATTTAAAAATGGTCCCGTATCGGCCGCAATCAAATATAGCGGAACGGGTCAATAGAAATATAGTGAAAATTATCCGTAGTTATGTTAAAATTTTCATAAAAGCTGGGATAACTATGTCAATGAATTGGCTTTCGCCCTTAGGACCGCAAAACATGATACAACGGGCAAAACTCCTGCTGAGTTATTTTTAGGCAGAAAGATTATAACGCCGTTAGATAAATTATTTTATGTGCAACAAAGAGCCCCAGAATTTAAAATGGGTGATATAGAAAAATTAATTAAAGAAGCAAAAAAGAATACTGAAGTAGCACAGAGAAAACACAAGTTTTATTATGATATGAAACGACGGGGAGTAACTTATAAAGTAGGGAATAAAAATTAAGCATTCACTTTCTTCAGCACCAGAAGATAAAACCGCCAAATTTTTTCCACGATTTGAAGGACCATATGTCATAGAAAAAATAACTCACTCTGTAGTGGTGTTAAAAGCCAGGAATGGTGAAACATGCTCCGCAAACATTGATCAAATAAAACCCTACTATGATCGTAATAAAATGCAAATTTTCAAAGATCTTTTGCAGGATCCGGCACGCCAGACACGCCAGGCACAAGCTCCAGAGGTGGAACAACGTCAAGCACAAGGACAAGCCATCAGGAGGCAGGAGCAATTGAAAAGAAAGTTTCCCCGCTGGAAAATTGAAGGTAACAAGAAAAAGAAGCCGTTCCACCGTCCAGAAAAGAGAGCTCACGAACACCCCCAGAATGAAGAAGGGAGAAGTACGACGAATGCAAAAAAAGCCAGGAGAAATAACGGCAACTATAACCCGGCTTCCAAACGGAAGACCTACTCATCGGACAGGACTCTCCGCAGCAAATGTCGCCGAACTGCAGAAGGGCCACTAGCGGCAGAGGAAAAGTTACAAGGAAAATTTGAACGGCCAGCAACGAGGTCCAAGCATTAACGCGAAAGAAGTGTCCCGGTTCCGCCAAGACCAGCTGCCATCAAACGGCCAAGACTACAGGCAGAGGCGAAAAAGAAGGTATTCAAGGGTGACCGAACAGGAGGAAAAAGAAAGCTTCTAGAGGAAGGCACTGAAGGGCGAGCCCGCACAAAAAGGAGGATAAATCAAACCAGAACCTGCGCTACCTTCCAGGACTGGGCTCAGAAAAGAATGTCCGAATATCACAAAGATAAGTAAAATTTTATGTTACTTTGCAAACTTAAGTTAATCTTTCATTCTTACTGCAAATGGCAGATTTCAAGAAGTTTTACCTCATGTGAGGTCTACCTTTATCGCCAAAAAGGCGGGAAATGAGTTGTTACCGATTTTGGTATTATGATTTTCAATTACTCGCGAGTAAAACTAAAATTAATATATAATAGGAATGTGTAAATACTTAAATATTGTAAACGTTATTGCATAAATTTTATTTAAAACATTCTGGCAAGAAAGAAGTTTTAGTCTGAAAGGCTTTTTGAAATGTAGTATTTCAATGTAGAAGAATTGGCACTTGCTTGGAAAAGAATAGAAGTTAACAATGTACTACTAATGCATGTTTTAAAATGCGTAAAATTAACGGCATGTTAATATGTTCTTATATACAATGTGAACTGTTATTTTAAATGTTAAGAAATACTGTGATATGTTAAAAGTGAAAGTAATGCAAAAAAATTTTAAAACTTATTCGTGTGACTGAAAAAAGACCAAATTATGGTGAATATGTGTTAAAGGTTGAATGAATGTAGTTAGGCTCTCTGACGCTACACTTCAGAGTTAGCCACTTTCAGAATAGTACCTCAGGGTTTAGAGTTGAAGATAGGGTGTGTTACGAGGTCTTGTCATGTTGAATTTTAACACGTTAGTGTTTTGATTGTAGGAGGCAGTGTTAACACGTATACATAAACACATTCGTGTTTGGTGTTCTTTTACAACACATGTCAGAGAGCACGGGGAGAGATAATTAAAATAGTCATGAATGAAATAAGAATGTTAAGAGAAATATAAATATGCATGTTACTTGCCATTTCATTGTGTAACATTTCATTAAACTAGTTTTCCTTCCAGATCTCTGGAAGGAACCAGATATGAATAAAAGCTCCTGTTTAGATGCAGTACAGATGAAAAATTGGGTGTCCATGGAGCTGCTATTGTAAAAACAAATTTTTTTTTTAAATCTCTAGTTTCTAGTGAGAAATGTTTGTAAAAGATTCGCCTCGCGTTAGATTCTAGAGCTAAAAGTTTTCAACAAGGTCGTTTTAGACCTCAGTTTCAAACTAATTAACTCTGGCGGGAAGTATGTAAGGATCTTAAGTTTTACTAACGTTTATCTTATTTTAAATTTTTACTATCACTTCTTATTTTCTACTTCCGGCCAGAATTAAAAGCGTTAACTTATTTATGCAAAATTTGTCTGGCGAACGCCAAGTACTTAAGTTGTGGCTTTTTGCCAAGCGAGAGAGAAGAAGGAGTTAGTCGAAGCAGGCCGCTTGCCTTAGAAGTTTTACTCGGTTGCTGTTTGCCTTCCAGGCCAGAGGTTTAATCCTCGTGATAATTTTAAACGTACTGTAGTGTTAACAGTTCTCTGTACTACATACGGCTTCCTGTTAATATCCGGCCAATCTTACACCTAGGCCCTTGTTGATTATTCCAAATTTAAGTTAGAGTTTAGTTATATTTTTATATTCTTACGTTCAGACCACAAGTAGTTGGTCTCTGTATTCCGAAGTACGGAAATTATTGTAAAGAGTGAAAAATAAAGGGTTTTGTATACCCTTCCTGTGTATCTTGTCTACTTCCTACATTTATTGAACATAGCTTTAGTAAGCTCAATGTTCCGAGTCAGATCCTTGCATGTTCCCAAAGAAAGTAAGACGGAACATTGAACCTGATAAAGTGATGGGACACTTACTTTTCTATCAAATATTTATCCAAAAATTTTACTTTTTAAAAGGTTTTTAAAATTTTGTTGGATTTCCTTTTACTTTTAAAACATGATTTAATCTTTTTGGGATGGATTCGACTAATTTTTTTTGTGATTTCTGGAGTGATTTTACCCCCATTCTTCTTGAAGCACCGATTTTAATTGTTGTTTTGAAGAAATGGTGTGTTTGCGAATTCTTGATTCCAATTCTTGCCAAATATTCTCTATGGGATTTAATTGTGGATATTGTGGGGGTGTTTTTATTATTTCAGAACAGTTATAAAGCAGCCAGAGTCTTATGTTCAAAGCACTGTGCTTGGGGCAATTGTCCTGGTAGAATTTAAAATCGTTATGAAGGTTCAATTTTCGTGCTGAAGATTTCAAATTTTGATTTAAAATGTCAATATACTTGTACTGATCCACTATACTGTCAATGAAAACAAGAATACCAACTCCAGCGGACGACATACACCCCCATACCATAACTCCTCCTCCACCATGTTTTACTGTTGGCACCAAGTTCTGTTTGCGAAATTCTTCCCTGGGTTTTCTCCACACCAAGATTCTACCGTCAGAACCAAATATATTAAATTTACTCTCATCAGCAAATATAACTTCATTCCAGTAATCAGAATTCTTATTTATGTTGGATTTTGCGAAAGCCAGTGTGGGGTTTCTATTCTTTTCACTCAACGAAGAATTTTTTCCTGGCTGCTCTACCGTGATATCCAGCAGATCGAATTACTCTTCCAATAGTCTCAGGATTTACAATTACTCCATATAATGCTTGTAAATCAGCAGCAACTTTAAGAGCACTCATTCTTGGATTTTTTTTAATATTTCGAACGATAATTCGCTTTATTCCATTGGATAGCTTTGATGGTCGGCCAGGTCTTCTTTTATCCTGAATCATATGATTCTTTTTATATCGTTTAATGATATTGAAAACTGTTAAATGACTGAAGTTAACTGTTTCAATAGTTTCTCTAATAGATTTTTCACGTTCAATATGTAAATTAATAACTAATTTTCGAATTCCAGGCAAGTTTCTTTTCGTTTAGCATTGATGGCTGCACAGAGCTAAAAAACACAAAACTTCCAAAACAAACTGGAGAGAAATACTGCAGACGATTTTATAAATTATTGGCAATTGCTTTTGAGGAAAAATAAATACCCCAAAAGATATTTTTATTGCTTACTTCAGACGATCTTTGTTGCATAGTACGTAGTGTCCCATCACTTAAGTGAGCCATTTTCTGCTCCGTTCTAAACAATTGTATTTTTATTAAATTAATATTTTAATATTTTGAGAAAATGTATGTTATGTAATAATTGTTACTAAATTTAAGTATGAAGCACACCCACAAAAAATTTTACATGCTTTTTAAATTTATTTTATTGCAGTTTCCTTTTGTAAAGCACAAGTGTCCCATCACTTTTTTGAGACACTGTATGGATATTATGAATTAGATTTTGAATGTGAATTATTTGATATTTGATTTTCTTTTTTTGTTAATTTTGTCCGGCACCTTGCAGCAAAGTTTAAAGTTAAAAGCATTAAAAACAAAATTTTTTTCTAAAATTCAGTTTGTGTTTTAAATACTTTTAACTTTTATAACTTAATTTTAACTGACTGACTGTTGCGTTGTGAGTAACCTATGCAAAGGAAAAAAATCAATAACTCCAAATTCAATTAAACTCCATGTTTCTTAAAAGCCTTCTGGCTCAAACAAGTGGAGGGACATGACAGACCACAGTAAGATATATACAACATTAATACACAAATGCAATTAAATTTTAAACACCCATTTATTAAGTTCTTGAATATAATATATAATTAAACAATGGATAACTGATCAGTATCCTACAACATATTTTTACTCTGAAAAGTAACACATAATGTCACACGCATTTACAGCTTACAAACATTAATATACCTTAAGATGGAAAATAACACATATCTCATTCCAAAATTAACATACTCATATTAATTTGTAAGTTTACTATTTTTGACGTTCAATAGCTCACTAATTAAGCCGGTAAAACAAATCTTTAAACCTTCCTTTACAGACTTTAAATTAATTAGTCATTATTCAAAATATTCTAATCATTTAGTAGTTTACATCTATAAAATAAATAATTTCCGTTTAAGTAATTTGAAAAGATAGAGAGGTAGACAAATTTAAAAATCACCCACAGATGGAAGACAGCTTTTCTGGATTGAAGAATCTTTAGTGTCCAATCCACTTGGAAATGAGCTAAAACAATTTTTTTTTTCAAAACACTTTCAGAAGCGTCCATTGATTCAGGAACTGCCTTAAATATGTCCATTAAGTGAGAGACAATTTCCGAAAGAAAAGATCTTTAGTGTCCAATCTTTTTTCTGTCAAAACACTTTCCGAAGCGTCCATTGATCTCAGGAACAAGGGAAGCATGATACCTCCTTCTGGAACAAATCTGTATCTCATGACAAATTTCTTCAACTGGAATGTCTCAAACATGACTATTCAAGTTCTCCAAAATACACGATGAAGCGGCGAAACTAAATTTTGGGTAGAGCACTTTTGGCAAAAACTTCTTACTTGTAACCAATCTCTCCTGTCTATGACGAACAATTCTAACTGGAAAGCCTCTAACATGACAATTCAAAGGTCACTAAATACACAATGAAACGGTAAAATCAAATTGTGTGTAGAGCACTTTCTCCGTGCGAACAAATTCTCATCAGCGGGAAAGCGGCGAGAAACCTCGCCTCAGACCGAGTCGCAAGCCCCCCGCAGGAGGTAAAGCCGCACCGAACTTTTTCTTTTACTGCCTTACATCTTCGCAACTCAAATGTCTCCAAATCCGACGCAATAGCCGGCGCCCGCGAGAGCAAGACCCGCAAGGGGTCAAGCCCCCACTCGTCTTCTTACTCGTAGCTTGAAAGAATCAGGAAACAGAATGATCTCTAGCCTGGTGCAAGCACCCAGGAAATCTAGGTTTCTCCGCCTCTGTGAGTTCATAGGCTTTCAAAAAAATCATAAAATTATATATTACCAATCCCGGAATTTTATGTTATCTAAATTGAGAAAATGACACACCCATGACGAATCAAACACCAGAAAATCTGACAATGCAATCCGAAAAACATCTGCACTCACAACGTGAGAAAAAAAATAGACCCCCAACTAACAAGCTAAACTAGCTTTTACGAGTATCCAATTATCTAACTTAGTACACCTCCCACTGTCTTGAAATAAGAAAACTGCAAACTTTAACAAAGCGACAGGAAAGCGATTTCCGTTTCACACGCCAAGAGTTAAAAGGGCGACACACGACTCCCAACTGCCTCCATTGTTGGAAAAGGCCATAAACCAGATGGTTCCCGCAACCGTTTCCCGCCTTAGTTACAATTCCTACTCAAGAACAACAAGTTAAACAACACCTTAAGAGCCTAAGAATACTTTTTTCTAGATTAAAATACACATGAATACCAATAAAAATATTAGAATAATAATAACTTAAAACACATATTAATAATTTAAATTCGCGACATAACACGAGTAGGATCCGCATTTATAACAACGAGGGTGTTTCTCAAATTCCATTTCATGAATTTTATTAGCACATCAGTCTTAATTATAGGTTTAGGATTCTTTTGAGATTTCTTTAGGATATTATTAGTCTATTATCATGACTACTTTGCCTTTTATTCACGTTTTGATGACTTTCTTGAAGTTTTAAACCTTGATTTCTAGGATTCTCTTAAAGCTCTGTTTAAAGTTTTTTGATGTCGATAAAAGCACTGTTTCAGCTTAAATTTTTTACATATTCGTCTTGAGTTGCATATTCAAAGGGTTCTCTGGCTAACATCTTGAAGATTTCAGTAGGTAAATCACCCAAAAGATAAGCCACACAATCTTTCTTAGGAACCTGAGCCATTTCAGCTTTTATGTTAAAATTTATCAAATATAGTCCCATTTCATCCCTTTTTTCTTCAAACTTCGGAGTAATTTTTGACAAATGGATTTTGTTGCTCGATTCTACTGCATTCGCTGTTGATTCTCTAGCTCGTATTACTTGATTTTCAAATTCAAGTGGCTTTATTTCTGATTTATTATATCCTTGCTTCTCGAGACAGACGTTCTTCTCTCGCTTCCTGAGTCAGGCGTTCTTCTCTCGCTTCCTGAGCTAGGCGTTCTTCTCTCGCTTCTTGAGCCAGTCTTTCAGCAATTATTCGGTTTAGAATTAATTAAACTTCATTGTAAACCTGACTTTCAATGATTATTTTTTAAATTTCTGGTACCGTACTAGTTAGCGGCACTTCCTCACCTAATTCTTCGGCTGCTTCTATTAAATCTTGTTTTCTACCCTTGGAAAGAAATGACATGTTTAGAAATAGAAAAACTCTACGACAGTGTTTCAAAATTAATTTTAAAAGGCTGTCACTCAATGTTCAAAAATTCAAATCAACTTGCTGAATCTAGCCTTTTTTTATTAGAAATTCAAATATTACACAACGTATTTTTTTTTTCTGAAACACTAAATATAATAAAACGTATGTGCTTTCCGATAAACAAAAATCTTGGAAACTTGCTCTTAATAAATTATACTAAAGTAAATAAGGAAAAATTCAAGCCTCTAACTTGATTCACACAACAAAATTCTTGATTTGATACAAGAGCTCAAATTTAGGAATAGGAATATTATAATAGTAATATATTAAATTTGCCACTCTAATACAAGAGCTCAAATTTTATAATAGAAATATTATAATATTAACGTTTGCCACTGTAATACAAGAGCTCAAATTTTAAAAGAACATCGCAATCAGGCTGAATATTTTGACGCCTTATCCAAAAGCTTAAACTTAGAATGTCGTTCTATTAGTTGGATGCAATAGTAAGATGAAACATTTTCATATAAAATGGCACAGTATTCATAAAATATTCACACGTACTGTATTTCTTTTGTTTTTAAATAAAAACTGGTTTCACCTTTCTATCCCAGCGACTACCACTATATTTATTCTTTTAAACATCTGTAATATAGTTTTAAAGAAATCTCGCCATTTTTGATCGAAAAACCAACTTTATTAGTCAAAACATACAGAATCTGAAAAATATTTTAAGTGCTTGAATCTTCCGCCACGGATATTCTTATGCGCGAGATTTCTTTACATTTCTTACGGGTAATATGTTGGTAGCGTAGCAAATATGTTACAGTGTTAACTGAAATTCTGTAGTGGGAGATAGTCCTACTTACAGTTATTAGCAAGTATTTCAGGGTATGTTTTTTGAAGTCGGATTAATTATAATATTTAACCCAGCAATTAATGTAGCTCCAGAAATGTAGAAAACATAGGAAAGGGAATGAACAGCTTCGTCTATTTTAACGGTGTATCAAGCCGTTCATTTGGAATTGCTAAATTCTTTATTTTCGGATACTTTTTTTCTGGCGCTTAGGTCCATCTCTAGGTGAGACACAGTTTATTATGATAATGGAGTAAATTTCAAAGGGGTATTGAATGGTCCTGCTAAATTAAATTGGGACGAAATTTCTTCACACTTAAAATAATTTGGAAATTTAACGTGATATACATGAATTGAATAAAAATACAGATAGCGAAGAATACTTTTTAACTATTTAAGAAAACGTTTTAGAAAGGAATATTTCAGTTAGCGTATTCATAAATGCTATGAAAAACTTTGCTAAAACCAAGAATTGGTGAAATAGTTTTACACGGTGATAATAATAAAAATCGTTTATTTTGGTTTATAAGAAATATTATTGAACCGATTCCTGATCGAGATAGGAAAATTCGTAACTTTAGGCTGGAAACTATAGTGTCTTGTGACAGGTGCAGTGGGTCTTCCCTTTTAGAGCTGCAATCTATTGGAACAGTGTAAACGGAAAAAAGAAAATAGGAGAGCAGGAACTTAATTCTCAGAAACCTTCTGGATTTAAGATGAGTTTTTCTCCTGTTATAACGAAAGGTTTTTCCCCTTCTGGTAGGAGTTTAGAAGCAGATAAAATAGAGGAATTACTCAACTATATTGTTATATATTTTAGACTCTCCTAAATTCTCAAAAGTGTGGGGAAGAATCAGAGTTAGTCTTTAGTTCAAAATGTTAAAGTTTCGATTGTTATTTGTGTTCTGTATGTGTTTTATGTGCTTCAATTAATTGTTTCCATGATTTTCGAAATGATTTTGTCTTCCTAGGCCTTATTAAACAGCCTGCATTATGTAGATGCGAACCCATGAATTAAATGTTTCCCTTTCAATCCCAACACGAACTGAAAAATTCTTTCGAAGGCATAGACAGCGGCAGAATGCGTTCAGAATGCGTTAGAGAAGATTTTCTAAAGGTGTATTCCAGGTTACATGTATTTTTCGTCCCTCAAAAAAAAAAAAAAAAAAAAAAAAAAAAGTCCAGCGAGAGTCAGGAAAGGTAACAGGCAGTAAAATAAGACGCTTTTCATATGCCTATCGCAGCAACTATGGGCCCCGATGGGTCTTCGTAAACGTGATTTTGGCTGATGTGTCTCTTATGAAACATTACATGATACATCGTGCTTACACATCAATTCAAAAGTTTCACAACTTCTTTAACAGACCTACTTCACAATTTAAAGTTCAGAAACCTATTAACTTCAACATCAGAAGGCTGCATAGCTTTAGGCATTCTCAAACAAATGCAATTCAAATTATCTTTTTTATTTTTTAAATTGAAGGTTTCAATGAGAACATTGTCATACAAGTATAAAAGATTCTAGTTCCCCATGATGATTATTGCTAACCAATTAGCAAAACATTAAATTTTTATATAAACGTTTAAGGCAAAAATTTTTTCTATTTTTATGTTTTCTAAAAGCAAATAGATACTTTTGTTAAATATTTACTCAGATGCAAAGCATAAGCGTTTCAAATAAATATATTTTAATTGGGTAACTTTATGCATATCTATTTTTCTTAAACATGTAATTTACTTGAGTCTATGAACTTATGGGAGTCTCATTGTTTCAACATAGAAAGATGCTACAAAATGTAGTAAACATCATTGAAGTAATGCCTGCACACTCACGAAGAAAGTCAAAGTAATATGTATTTTCTACAGAAGAAACTATGTGAGATCATACGGAGGCTGTGGAGTTTATAAAATGAAATTTGAAAAACACAGCATTACAGATGCCAAATTACCTATAAAACAAGTCTTAAATGAATTACATGTTCTTAACTTAATTCAAATGAAGAAATATCCAATGATGAAATCTCGAACACAAATGAAGCTTCTTACATCTCAGTTCTCGAAAACAGTAAAAATTCTGAACCTAAAGATTAAAAGAATTACTGGAAAATTTTTAAGATTGTAAATCACTAAATTTTATACAGAAAATGACACAAATTATCAAAGAAATAAAAAAAAACTCAAACTGATAAATGATTATAGGCTTCCGCGCCATCGATGTAATTATGATGACCGGAGCCATGGCCTTGCATAAGTCCAGTACTTCAACTACTGTAATGTCCTGACCTGATCTGAAGTCCAACATCCTCGAGGCTCTAGCAATAATTCTTCGACGAAATACGGACTCGACAACAAACAAACAAACCTGTCACCTATTCAGGGTGGATTGTTTTGTACCTTATAATGCAAGCGTCAATGAATGTAGGGGGGTGAATGGAAAAAAAAACTAACAGGTATGTCCTATAGGTTAAAATAAATTGCAACGAAAATAACAGAATTTTTTTTTTTTGGGGGGGGAGGAATAGCAAAATATTTAGAATGTAAATTTAACCACCTATAGGAAAAGATAGCATTATTGTTAATATCTCTTTGTAAAAATGTAATAATTTCGTTAAGCTTGCGAAGGCTAATTCAGTTATAAGACAACAGGGATTGTTTAGGGGTATGTCTTTATATTATTTCATAATGTTAAATAAAAGAAGCATTAACTAAAATATGAGTTTGTTCCCAATTTTTTCAGACTTTTAACATCGAATTTCTATGCATTTAAAATGTAAAGTTAACATTTTCTTATACTCAAATCCTTTGGCGAACTATGTTTTCAATTATCTTTAATCTATTATTCGAAATTCCAGTGGTTAAGCTCTAGTTATCAAAAAATTCCAAATACTATTTTGTATTCTATTTTACGGAAATAGAATATTTTATATTTTAATCACATAATATTTTTTTAAATTAAAGTATAATAAACCCAAAAAAAAAAAAAATCTGAAAAGTTTCAGATTTTAAATGAAGTCCAAAAGGGCGTTTTTTTAAGGGGTATCAGAAACCCCTATACAGACAATGCTAAATTGGCCATTTTCGATGTACCTTTTCTCAAAGTCTGCTGTAGATACACGCTTGAAATTTTTTTTTGTATTTATACCTATCTGATTATATTGAAATGAGATTTTGAAACGTTTTGAATATTAGAGTAAGTTACAGAATATTTTGTTAGGCATAGTAAAATTTAGCACTTTTCTCACACAAAAAAACTTTTTAAAATTTTTTATTCTACGTTTATCACAAAAAGCTCATTTCAGTAAATATTAGGAAACCTAATAAATAAGCTATAAAAATTTTAGATACCTGTAAGCAGTAGTTCCTGAGAAAAGATACATCGAGTATAAAAAAATCACGTTTGGAGAAAAACGAGTTTTTATGTAAAAATCCTCATTGATCAAAGCATGACATATTAAGACTAGATTTTTTTACAGTTCTAATTTTCATAGAGATTAAAGAATGGTATTTTTAGAAAGATAAAAGTGTAGAGAATTTGAAAATGTAAATATCTGAAATCACAAATTTTTGAAGATTTTGGGGTTCAACCCCTTAACGTTTTGTGTGTTACCTTTATTTATTAAATATCATGTTTGCACTTAAACCATAAACTTCAGTTCAAGAGCATTGTCGCAAAATAATTTTAAAATGAGCATATCTTTATAATTTCCGATACATAGTTTCGCGGCGCTGGAATTTTTTTTTTTTTTTTTTTTTTTGAGTGTTGCCATTGATCGCTTTTCAATCGTTGAGTTTGTTACTCAAAAATTCGTTAAAGTTTTACAAAATACGAAATCGATAATAAAACAAATTCCGAATTTCAAATTTGGTCTTCCACATGCCCATATTCGTAGAAGAATTACGTCATTCAAAATTCGATGGCTCTATGTACCGTTGTTTTATCACAATGCGAGAAATTTAATACATTTATGCAAATTTTTCATTATTTAGTTTCTTCAAATATAATGCAGGACTCTAACATTTGGTGGCAACAGTTTAAAAAGATAAACGGACACTTATAGTCATTCAAAGCAAAATCGCAAAACGAAAACAATAGTCCTTCAGGGACAAAGCCCCTTTGGACTAAAAAAGAATTCCCTCACTCGCATTTTAGCATCTGCTAACATAAATAAAATATTCTTATCATCTGGTTTCTCTGAAAATTTGGAAAGGTTATGTAATGATTTATTCCGGATATTGGTGGTTTAAATGTGCAGTTTTGCTGAAAATGGGCATACGCTTCATCTCCGATCTCAAGAAATTAGTTTCGCGTCTCGGTACAATTTGTCGTTATTTTATAAGAAGATGAATTTAATTGAAATTTATTCTGCAAAATGTTTTTGCTAAAAATTTTGAAAGAAACTAGTTTCTTTTACAGACTGTATTATCAGGTTCAATGTTCCGTCTTACTTTCTTTGGGAACATGCAAGGACCTGACTCGGAACAGGGAGCTTACTAAAGCTATGTTCAATAAATGTGGGAAGTAGACAGGATACACAGGAAGGGTATACAAAACCCTTTATTTTTCACTCTTTACAATAATTTCCGTACTTCGGAATACAGAGACCAACTACTTGTGGTCTGAACGTAAGAATATAAAAAATATAACTAAACTCTAACTTAAATTTGGAATAATAAACGTGAAAGATTGGCCTTATATTAACAGGGAAGCCGTATGTAGTACAGAGAACTGTTAACACTACAATACGTTTAAAATTATCAAGAGGGTTAAACCTCTGGCCTGGAAGGCAACCAGCAACTGAGTAAAACTTCTAAGGTAAGCGGCCTGCTTCGACTAACTGCTTCCTCTCTCTCGCTTGGCAAAAAGCCACAACTTAAGTACTTGGCGTTCGCCAGACAAACTTTGCATAAATACGTTAACACTTATAATTCTGGCCGGAAGTAGAAAATAAGAAGTGATAGTAAAGATTTAAAATAAAATAAACGTTAGTAAAACTTAAGATCCTTACATACTTCCCGCCAGAGTTAATTAGTTTGAAACTGAGGTCTAAAACGACCTCGTTGAAAACTTTTAGCTCTAGAATCTAACGCGAGGCCAATCTTTTACAAATATTTTTCGCTAGAAACTAGAAATTTAAAAGAAAGAAATTTGTTTTTACAATAGCAGCTCCCAGGACACACAATTATTTCATCTGTACTGCATCTAAACAGGAGCTTTTATTCATATCTGGTTAACGATTCCTTCATAACGATTTTAAATTCTACCAGGACAATTGCCCCAAGCACAGTGCTTTGAACATAAGACTCTGGCTGCTTTATAACTGTTCTGAAATAATAAAAACACCCCCACAATATCCACAATTAAATCCCATAGAGAATATTTGGCAAGAATTGGAATCAAGAATTCGCAAACACACCATTTCTTCAAAACAACAATTAAAATCGGTGCTTCAAGAAGAATGGGGGTAAAATCACTCCAGAAATCACAAAAAAAATTAGTCGAATCCATCCCAAAAAGATTAAATCATGTTTTAAAAGTAAAAGGAAATCCAACAAAATTTTAAAAACCTTTTAAAAAGTAAAATTTTTGGATAAATATTTGATAGAAAAGTAAGTGTCCCATCACTTTATCAGGTTCAATGTTCCGTCTTACTTTCTTTGGGAACATGCAAGGATCTGACTCGGAACATTGAGCTTACTAAAGCTATGTTCAATAAATGTAGGAAGTAGACAAGATACACAGGAAGGGTATACAAAACCCTTTATTTTTCACTCTTTACAATAATTTCCGTACTTCGGAATACAGAGACCAACTACTTGTGGTCTGAACGTAAGAATATAAAAATATAACTAAACTCTAACTTAAATTTGGAATAATCAACAAGGGCCTAGGTGTAAGATTGGCCGGATATTAACAGGAAGCCGTATGTAGTACAGAGAACTGTTAACACTACAGTACGTTTAAAATTATCACGAGGATTAAACCTCTGGCCTGGAAGGCAAACAGCAACCGAGTAAAACTTCTAAGGCAAGCGGCCTGCTTCGACTAACTCCTTCCTCTCTCTCGCTTGGCAAAAAGCCACAACTTAAGTACTTGGCGTTCGCCAGACAAATTTTGCATAAATAAGTTAACGCTTTTAATTCTGGCCGGAAGTAGAAAATAAGAAGTGATAGTAAAGATTTAAAATAAAAAAAACGTTAGTAAAACTTAAGATTATTACATACTTCCCGCCAGAGTTAATTTGTTTGAAACTGAGGTCTAAAACGACCTTGTTGAAAACTTTTAGCTCTAGAATCTAACGCGAGGCCAATCTTTTACAAACATTTCTCACTAGAAACTAGAGATTTAAAAAAAAAAATTGTTTTTACAATAGCAGCTCCATGGACACCCAATTTTTCATCTGTACTGCATCTAAACAGGAGCTTTTATTCATATCTGGTTCCTTCCAGAGATCTGGAAGGAAAACTAGTTTAATGAAATGTTACACAATGAAATGGCAAGTAACATGCATATTTATATTTCTCTTAACATTCTTATTTCATTCATGACTATTTTAATTATCTCTCCCCGTGCTCTCTGACATGTGTTGTAAAAGAACACCAAACACGAATGTGTTTATGTATACGTGTTAACACTGCCTCCTACAATCAAAACACTAACGTGTTAAAATTCAACATGACAAGACCTCGTAACACACCCTATCTTCAACTCTAAACCCTGAGGTACTATTCTGAAAGTGGCTAACTCTGAAGTGTAGCGTCAGAGAGCCTAACTACATTCATTCAACCTTTAACACATATTCACCATAATTTGGTCATTTTTCAGTCACACGAATAAGTTTTAAAATTTTTGGCATTACTTTCACTTTTACCATATCACAGTATTTCTTACCATTTAAAATAACAGTTCACATTGCATATAAGAACATATTAACATGCCGTTAATTTTACGCATTTTAAAACATACATTAGTAGTACATTGTTAACTTCTATTCTTTTCAAAGCAAGTGCCAATTCTTCTACATTGAAATACTACATTTCAAAAAGCCTTTCGGACTAAAACTTCTTTCTTGCCAGAATGTTTTAAATAAAATTTATGCAATAACGTTTACAATATTTAAGTATTTACACATTCCTATTATATATTAATTTTAGTTTTACTCGCGAGTAATTGAAAATCATAATACCAAAATCGGTAACAACTCATTTCCCGCCTTTTTGGCGATAAAGGTAGACCTCACATAGGTAAAACTTCTTGAAATCTGCCACTTGCAGTAAGAATGAAAGATTAACTTAAGTTTGCAAAGTAACATAAAATTTTACTTATCTTTGTGATATTCGGACATTCTTTTCTGAGCCCAGTCCTGGAAGGTAGCGCAGGTTCTGGTTTGATTTATCCTCCTTTTTGTGCGGGCTCGCCCTTCAGTGCCTTCCTCTAGAAGCTTTCTTTTTCCTCCTGTTCGGCCCAAGGCCCAAGGCGTTTTGCTTACGGAGTACCTTTGCAAATAAATGCAATAACCTCCACAACTTCGTTAAGAGAAATATTGAATAATTTAGATAAGCATAGCTAAAGAGAGGAGTGAGGACCGTTAAGGGTTTAAGAACCAGTAATGAATGAGGAGTCCACTCAAGGGACGAGAAAATCCTTCAACTTTCAATTTCGCTAAGGAAGGGTCAGAGACCTGAGCGATAAGAAAGTTTGAAGAGAAAGCTGTCGATTTCAATGAAATCAAGACAGTTGGATGAGAACTGGGGTGAGAGGAACTTGCCTCTGGCCCCGGGAAAGGTTATGTCTTGGCTACTCTGAAAAGCAGCGGAATCGCTAATGCCTTGGGATGAGCATGGGAGGAGTGCCGGTCCGAAGACCAAAGATGGCTAAAGGGGGACAAAAATGGCAGAGGAGAGGGGAGAAACGAGGAGCGAGGGGTTGGGCGGGGGGGAGTTTTCACTCCGACCTCCCGTGGAGAAACCGTTAGGGGCTTAACTGCGAAAATAACTGGAGAAAATTTTTCGCAGCGGTCAGAGGACCAAAGATGGCAGAGAAGGGGCCAAAGATGGCGGAGGAGAGGAGAGAAGAGAGGAGCGAAAGGGTAGGTGGGGGGGAGTTTGCACTCCGACCGCCCGAAGGGGAACCGTTAGTCGCTTAACTGCGGAAATAACTGGAGAACTTTTTCCATGGTGCGAGGAGTGGAAGGGGGGGGAAGGGTAGGGCTAATGGGAAGGAAAGAGAAGCTAGGAGCGGAGAGGTTAAACTTTAAACTTGGAGGGGATTATTTTTGCGTTAAATTTGGAAGGTTTCTTTTCTGGCTGGAGTTGTAATTGAAGAAATGCAAGCTTGATGATTGTGCCTGGAAATTAAAAACATGAATTCCATACTGAGGGATTAGTATAAGTTTTGTGTTATTTATTAAAGCATTAATAGAAAAATTTAAGGTATTAAGATAGAGTGTTGATCAGGTTAAAATATTGATGATGATTTTTACTAATCGAATCAGTTTTATTATGATACATTCTGTGATGAGTGGTAAAGGTCATGGCAAAGGGAGATATGATGGACGGAGCAGCACGGATTTATTTGTCACGATGAATGAGGCTGGATTAGGTCCAGGGGTAGGAGAAATAATTTAGAATTGTCGGGTTAGGCCCGTGAAGTGCTTTAGATAGAATTAAGAGATTTCCCTAGTCAAGCAAACATCTCCGTTTTGGCTTCCTAGGAAAGATGTTAAATGTTCTCGAGAGAACGCTCCTAGGTCGCTTGGCAGAACTAGGTTCTGCCGGATTGTAAACAGGGAGTGAGTGCAGGACCGGGTTATCTATAAACGTTAATCTATTAAAGAATTTGGCCGAATTGTGCCGGAAATAGGCATCCAGGGGTTGAATTTGAAGATCATTATGGAGCACTTCATTTCGGACATAATAGTGAGCGTTAGTCAAGATACGAAGTGTAATACTCTGAAACACTTGAATTTTCTTGAGGTGGCTGTTAGCTGCTGTTGACCATATTGCTGCGGCGTAGGTGAGTATGGGAAAGATGGTGCTTTTGTAAAGTAGGATTTTATTTTTCAGGGAGAGATGGCTGGTTCTATTGATGAGGCTGAATAATTGCGTTCTGGCTGTTCTGGCTTTGGCTATTGCATAGTTGATATGGGTGTTCCAGAGTAACTTCGAATCGAGATAAACTCCTAGATATTTGTATGAGTCCACCCAGGGTATATCTTCTTCGAAGAGCCTGAGTGGTTGGAGTTGATTATGGACATTCCTCTTCCTGGAGAAGAAAACGGTGGCGGCACTTTTGGCAACGTTAATTTTGATTTTCCAGGTAACGAGCCAGGACTGTAAGTCTGATAAGTACTGCTGTAGGTGCATGAGAGTAAGGTGTAGTGATGAGTGCTGTGAGATGATGGCTGTGTCGTCTGCATAAAGTGCGAGATCAACACTGGGTGTTTGTAGTATGTCATTTACATACAAGTTGAAAAGCAATGCGCTAATTATTCCTCCTTGAGGTACACCCGCCTGGATAGGTCTAGGAGAAGAAATAGAGTTTTTAACTTTGACAGAAAAGGAACGATTACTGAGATAAGAGTGCATTATGTGCACAAAGTTAGCAGGAATTTCAAGTCGCATGAGCTTGAATAAAATTCCGATATGCCAACACCTGTCGAAAGCCTTTGCAACATCTAAGTAAACAATAGCTGTAGGCTTTCCACTGCGAGATCCTGTATGAATGATTTCTACTACCCTCAGTAGCTGGGTCTGAGTGGAGTGTTTAGCACGAAAACCGAATTGTTGAGAAATAATGATATTTCGGCTTCGGCAGAATTCATTCAGGTATCTAAGCAGTATAGCTTCGTAAATCTTACTAATTGAAGACAGGAGGCTGATCGGTCTATAATTTTGAGGGACCTTTGGGTCCATTCCAGGTTTTAGAATAGGAATCACGCAGGCATTTTTCCAGCTATTTGGAAAGTATTTTAACCTGAGCATGGAATTCATCAGAACAGCTAGGTAAAATACAAATTTGACAGGTAAATTCTTAATCATGCGATTGGAAATCCTATCTAGGCCGGGTGCCTTGGTAGGTTTGAGATTTTTGATGAAGGCAGAAATCTCGGTCATGGTTGTGATAATGGGTTCCTCAGGTTGTTCTGAGGAGAGAAAAGTTTCAACTTGGTGTTGGACTTCATGCGTGTGCTGAGCACAGGAATCGAACATGAGTCCAGTATTCAGTGAGAATTGTGTTTGAAGGCTGTCCGCAATGCGTTCAGCTTTCTCGGTGTCTGTGAGTGCCATCCGGTCATTGACCGTGCCCATTAGGGGGGGAATGTCGTGTTTTGGTTTGCGTAGCCGTGCGCTAGCGACCCATAGGCTATTGTCAGAAGTCTTTAAGGACTTAAGATAGTTTGTATATTTTTCGTCTGAAAATTTCTTGATGTCAGACTTAATCTCGTTCTGGATCCTTCGCAGTTGAGTTCGAATTGATTCTAGTCTTGTGTTCTGCCAATCTCTGCGAAGGCGGTTTTTAATTTTGATTTTTTCTTTAATATTGGCCGGTAATTTGGAATAATTTGTTTTAAATTTAGGTTTGGAAGCTGCATTAAATGCGTTAATGAGGGTTTGGTTGAGCCTTTGAATGGCAGAGTCAACATCCTGATTATTGCTAATTTGGATAGGGGGGAGAATACCAGATTCTAATACATACCGAAAGTCATCCCAACTTGTTGAGATTTGCGCCGGTAAATTTTCATTGATTTTGTTAGAGTTAAGGGTCAGGTGTACTGGATAGTGGTCTCCTGTTCGGTCACCCTTGAATATCTTCTTTTTCGCCTCTGCCTGTGGTCTTGGCCGTTTGATGGCAGCTGGTCTTGGCGGAACCGGGACACTTCTTTTGCGTTCCTGCTTGGACCTCGTTGCTGGCCGTTCAAATTTTCCTTGTAACTTTTCCTCCGCCGCTGGTGGCCCTTCCGCAGTTCGGCGACATTTGCTGCGGAGAGTCCTGTCCGATGAGTTGATCTTCCGTTTGGGAGCCGGGTTATAGTTGCCGTTATTTCTCCTGGCTTTCTTTGGATTCGTCGTACTTCTCCCTTCTTCATTCTGGGGGTGTTCGTGAGCTCTCTTTTCTGGACGGTGGAACGGCTTCTTTTTCTTGTTACCTTCAATTTTCCAGCGGGGAAACTTTCTTTTAAATTGCTCCTGCCTCCTAATGGCTTGTCCTTGTGCTTGACGTTGTTCCACCTCTGGAGCTTGTCCTTGGCGTGTCTGCCGTGCCGGATCCTGCAAAAGATCTTTGAAAATTTGCATTTTATTACGATCATAGTAGGGTTTTATTTGATCAATGTTTGCGGAGCACGTTTCACCATATCTGGCTTTTAACACCACTACAGCGTGAGTTATTTTTTCTATGACATATGGTCCTTCAAATCGTGGAAAAAATTTGGCAGTTTTATCTTCTGGTGCTGAAGAAAGTGAATGCTTAATTTTTAAAACTTCATCCCCTACTTTATAAGTTACTCCCCGTCGTTTCAAATCATAATAAAGCTTCTGTTTTCTCTGTGCTACTTCAGTATTCTTTTTTGCTTCTTTAATTAATTTTTCTATATCACCCATTTTAATTTCTGGGGCTCTTTGTTGCACATAAAATAATTTGTCTAACGGCGTTAGAATCTTTCTGCCTAAAAATAACTCAGCAGTATTCTTGCCCGTTGTATCATGTTTTGCGGTCCTAAGGGCGAAAGCAAATTCATTGACATAGTTATCCCAGCTTTTATGAAAATTTTTAACATAACTACGGATAATTTTCACTATATTTCTATTGACCCGTTCCGCTATATTTGATTGCGGCCGATACGGGACCATTTTTAAATGACGTATGCCCAGTTTTTGGCACATGTCTTCAAATACATTACTTACAAATTGAGGACCATTATCTGATATAACTTTTAGGGGCGCCCCGTATTTTAAAATTTATTTATTTAAAATAGAATCAGTAACTAATTTCGCGGAGGCTCGTTTAAAGGGAACAATTTCGGTCCACTTACTAAAATGATCAACCATAACAAGGAGATAGCGACTTTTATTTAACTGACTTTTTGGGAAAGGGCCCAATAAATCGATGCCAATTATTTGATTTGGAAATTCGGATTTAATACTATTTAGAAACCCGGCCGGGCGGAAATTAATATAATTAACTGCTTGACATGTTGGGCAGGACTGGACATACGCCCTTGTTAACTTTTGCAGTTCAAGAAAATAGACTGCCTCGCGTACGCGTTGTATAGTTTTTCGAATACCAGCATGAGAAGCTAAAGGGCTGTCATGCAATCCTGCAGGATATTTAATCTAAGACTAGCTGGGATAACAGGTCGAAATTCGTTGTTGGAATTTGTAGTTTTTGTATAAAATAATAGACCATCTATTAGTTCGTAATGGGCCGCCCTATTTCTTATCGCCACAACATCTTGGTGGCTAAAATTTTCAGGATCCTTTAAATACTCATAAATGCTTCCAAACTCAGGATCCTTACCCAGTTCGGTTATTACAGTTTCTCGGGAATTTATTGTACATGCTGTGAGCATTGCCACCTTTACAGTATTACCTTCTTCATCTATTTTAATTCTGGATAGGGCATCTGCTACGATATTTTCCTTTCCGGGGGTATGCTTGATTACCAGATTATATTCTTGTAGCTTGAGTGCCCATCTTATTAACCTTGGGGATAAGTTTTTCCCTGAGTACAATCTAGTTACCGCCGCATGATCAGAGTACACTGTTATTGGCGCCTTTCCAAAATAGACTCGGAACATTTGCACTGCTAACAGAACTGCAAGTGCCTCTCTCTCGGTCGCGGAATAGTTTCTTTGTGTTTGATTTAAAGTTCGGCTAAAAAATGCCACGGGCTGCTGATTTTGTGAAAGTACCGCTCCTACCGCATAATCCAAAGCATCCGCTGAAATTTCTAAATTCTCATGCTTTTCAGGAAATTTCAACGCAGGGGCTTGCGTTAATGCTTGCTTTAATTTTTCGAAAGCAATATTGACTTCGGCAGTCCACGAGAATCTTCCTTTTTTCCTTTTTAATTTTAACAATGGTTCAGCAATAGCTGCAAAATCTTTTATAAAGGACCTATAATATGAACAAAGTCCTAGAAAAGAAGAGAGCTTCTTCGCCGTGTTTGGAGTCGGATACTTTTGTACAGCAATTATTTTTGATTCGTCTGTCTCGATTCCTTTCTGAGATATTTTGTAACCTAAATATTTTAATTCAGGGGCTGCAAATTTGCACTTTTCGACATTAACTTTTAGACCGGCCTCATTTAATAAAGAAAACACCTGTCTTAAATCCTGTACATGTTGGTCGAGATTATCACTAGTAATAATGATATCGTCTAAATAGATAAATGTGGACTTTCCAAGAACAGGTCTTAACACAATGTCCATACATCGCTGAAATGTTGCCAGTGCCCCTGAAAGGCCAAACGGCATACGCAGAAATGCATAAGTGCCAGACTTGGTTATAAAAGCAGTCTTAGGCACGTCCTCAGGCCTAACCCCTATTTGAAAATAACCAGTCGTTAAGTCTAAAGTCGTCATATATTTGGTCGATGTTATGTTCCTTAGAATTTCTTCAATAATAGGTAACGGATATACCGGATATTTAGTTATGGAGTTTAATTTACGGTAGTCAATCGCGAATCTCCACCTTTTTGGATGTGTCAATGGATAGTCATTATTTTTCTTACATAAAACCACCGGGCTAGCATAACTACTTGAGATGGGCGTTATGATCTTTTTACGTAGCATATCGGTGATATGTCATTCTATAATTTTTTCCTTATTCTTATCATACCGGTATGCTTTGTGGCGAACTGGCATTGAATCTCCGGTGTCAATACTATGGTTAGTAACCTGAGTAAATCCTGGAATATCACTAAATAACGAAGCAAATTCACTTACCACTTGTCGGATTCTTCGTTGCTCTTCATTAGGCAGGTGGTCAAGGTTTAACACCGGCAGTTCAGCCTTTTCTTCTCGAACTGGTTTCATCGTCAGCTTAAGGGACGCTTCATTAAAATCCAGCGTTGCTTGTGCCTCTGAAAGAAAATCTATTCCTAAGATAATATGTGCTTGCAGATTCTTTACTATGAAAAACATAACCTTTACTTGTTCGTCCTTGATACGGATGTATAGTGGTAATTTACCTATGCACTTACATCTTTCTCCTTGCGCAGCTAACACTGTCGTATTATCCGAATGATATATGCGATATTTACGAAAAGACTTCCTAAAAAAATGTTCTGCCACACAGGAACACTGCGCGCCTGTTTCCAGGTGTGTGGTGGCTGGGATATTATTCACCAACACTTCAATCTTCGGAAGAGTCAAATTTTTCACCATTACTGTATTTAACTTGTAGGAAGAGGGGTTTTCGTGGCCTTCGGATTTCCGCACCCTCCCGTCAGCAGAAATCCGTTTTAGTTTAAATCCTTTTTTGTTTCCATGCTTTCCTTCTTTTCCCACTGGCCTTGAGACTTTTTTCCTGGGTTGCTATTGAACTGTCGACGTTCGCCGGCTGTTTTTGAATGCTCGGGTTTCCTTGCCCACTGATTTGCTTTGCTTCCGTAGCCGTGTGCTTCCGTAGCCGTAGCCGTCGGAAAAATCACTTGAATTTTCTCAGGATCCGGACGGTTTACACACAAGAGTTTGAAGACGTGAATTTTTCTTAAAATAAAGCTTGAGAGATTTTCTATTCTTTGCTGTGGTCTTGGCGCACCAAATTGGTTTCGTTGTGGATATTGGCGTCTTCTTTCAATGTCCGCCGTTCTTCTACTTTCAAACTGGATTGCTAGCTCAAATAAATTTTCCAGTGTAGTCGGATTTCTTAATTCAATAATGTCTTGCACTTGGGGAAGTAACCTCGGAAAAATCACTTGAATTTTCTCAGGATCCGGACGGTTTCCATACAAGAGTTTGAAGACGTGAATTTTTCTTAAAATAAAGCTTGAGAGATTTTCTATTCTTTGCTGATATATGCTGAAAAGTTCCGTTTCTAATTTCGCACGATCTCTTACGACAGGGAAGGCTTTTAGTAAAGCAGTCTTGAAATTTTCGTAAGAATAGGTGGGATTTCCTGCTTGACCCAAGAGACTTCTGCCTATACATTTGAACCAATTAAGCGCTTGGCCCCTCAAAGCGCTGGTAGCTAAGGTAACTTTTTGAAATTCGTGCACGGGGTAGAGCATGAAGTGGTCATCCAATTTTTCCAAAAAACTGGGTACCGGTGAGTTTCCATTAAATGTTGCTTCTAGTTTCATCAAAGCGCGCATGGTCTGGACGATGTACCCAAATCCTTCCAGAGCGGCAGCTGGCATTTCTGGATTCTGAGCCGCTTCTGCAGGCGCACAGGTTCTTCTTGAAACTCGGCCATGATTATTCTTCTTCGTTGGGCGCCACTATCAGGTTCAATGTTCCGTCTTACTTTCTTTGGGAACATGCAAGGACCTGACTCGGAACAGGGCAGGGAGCTTACTAAAGCTATGTTCAATAAATGTGGGAAGTAGACAGGATACACAGGAAGGGTATACAAAACCCTTTATTTTTCACTCTTTACAATAATTTCCGTACTTCGGAATACAGAGACCAACTACTTGTGGTCTGAACGTAAGAATATAAGAAATATAACTAAACTCTAACTTAAATTTGGAATAATAAACGTGGAAGATTGGCCTTATATTGACAGGGAAGCCGTATGTAGTACAGAGAACTGTTAACACTACAATACGTTTAAAATTATCAAGAGGGTTAAACCTCTGGCCTGGAAGGCAACCAGCAACTGAGTAAAACTTCTAAGGTAAGCGGCCTGCTTCGACTAACTCCTTCCTCTCTCTCGCTTGGCAAAAAGCCACAACTTAAGTACTTGGCGTTCGCCAGACAAATTTTGCATAAATAAGTTAACGCTTTTAGTTCTGGCCGGAAGTAGAAAATAAGAAGTGATAGTAAAGATTTAAAATAAAATAAACGTTAGTAAAACTTAAGATCCTTACAGTATATAGAAATATGCGGTGTGAAATATGTGGCTATGAATACAAAACTTTAATTTTAAAATACCTCAATACTACCAAACGGCAAATAGACATTTGAATATATTAACACACTACAAGTATACCAAAACTGCTCCTTAGAATTAATTTTAAAAATTTTAATAATTAGAAAACCCTCATTACTGTCCACAACAAATACGAAATAGCAAAAAACATAAAAGCACTTTTTGTTGGATATACATTTATTACCACTGTTGCTTGAAATGCTTAAGAGAGACAGAGAGATGGCTATTTTTGGAAAACAGATTTAAACAATGCAAATCAGGATAAAAGTCATTTCGTTAAGTAAGTAAGTTCCTTAAGGTGCTTGTGGAATGCGATTTCTTTTTTTTTCCCTTCTTCTTTTTCTCTCTCTCTTTTTTTTTTTTTTTTTTTTTTTTTTGTGAAAAGACTATTTTATATGTTAAAGCTGTTTGCCAGCTCAAATGGTGAGGTGTTAAGGAGAGGACTGGTTGATATAATGAAAGGACTGATTAAAAGAATAATTTTTATCACTCTGTTCTTCATAATAGCGATTTTAATCTTCTTACCTACCAATGCTTTCTCTCCTCATGTATTTGGATTCCTTGGGTTTCAAGGAAGTTTCAGGCATTTTATCATCTATATAATTATTATTTTCATGTCCATTTGCTCACTGAAAACAAAGAAAACTGATATACAAAACTTAAAATTAACTGAAGGTAAACATTATAGTCAAATAGGCAATTTTGAATTGGCATGACTTTCCCAATCAGATACACATGATGACACAAGAACTGAGGTTGACATTATCGACTGCTGTATGGATGTAACAGCTTTAAGTATTATTAAAATCTTGTATTTTAAAATAAATAATTTAATTAAATGAACATTAAGGTATTTGTGAATGGCAGTATTTGAAACCAGACTCCAGTGCCACGTGCAACTCTCGCACGAAGAATGTAATTTATTTTTTTAAATGTTAGAATTTATCTTCTTGTTTTGTATTTCACTATTTTGAGTGCTAATTAAAGTTTTTTCTGTGCTGCATCATTGGAGTTTCTTCATATTGCCAAAGAAGTATCACAGTCATAATTATCTTGGAGGCACCGACGAGATCGAATAATCGTGCGTATTTTTATTTTATTAGTTCATCACTGAACATAATATTAGTTATACCAGATTATTACTTCCTGTTAATATTGAATTGCTTTATTTTATTAGTTCATCACTGAACGCAATATTAGCGATACCAGATTATTACTTCCTGTTAATATTGAATTGTCTGATTTTATTACCGTATTGGATATTATTTTTAATATTCATTTTAGTTGTCCAGAAAGTAGATATATATATTGCTCTATGTTGTTATTCTTATTTTAGTCACAATTAATGTGGTAGAGAGAATGAACTTCATAGAACTTAAATATTTCATTTTTGAGGCATACGTATTTAACAGAGTGCATTTAATTCCGTGATTCCTGACTGCATTAATTAATTGAGTCGAGCTATTTTGAGGGAGTATAAAGAACAAAGTGTTCGTTAATTTTAAACATAGAAACAATGTTTTACTCAGGAAGAGCTCATAAGGAAGATTTGCAAAATCTCGCGGCTTAACTGGGATTTTATGTGACTGCAGATTTTAAAGTAGTCGATTTAAAACAGAAAATTGTTGAAAGTAGAGATTACGATGAAGTACTCGTCAAAGGAGTCTTAGACACAATAATAGAAGAACGGAAAGAGAGGGAGAAAAGAGAAGAACTTAGGAGACAGGAAGAAGCAGAAGAGCGGAGAAGAAACGAACAGTATGAATTAGAGAGATTAAGACTTGAATCAAAGACAAAGTCTCAAAATACCGGACAGATCCGGCCGAAAACGGAGCTGCGTCACCTTATGCAGAAATTCGATGACAAGAAAGGAGATATCAGTCTATATTTGCTATTGTTTGAAAAGCAAGCAGAATGGGCTCAAATTGATAAAAAAGAATTTGTATCTCATTTACTAGGACTACTTCAGTACGAAGTAACCCAGTTAATAGCTAGAGAACCTTCCAATAAAGCTAAAGATTATGGACATGTGAAGAATTTATTGTTAACACGGTTTAAACTAAGCCTGGAAAAGTTTAGGCAGAAATTTATGAAACATCAAAAGAGTACCGAATCCACATGGGTGGATTTCAGTTATGAAATAGAAAATTATTGCAAAGAATGGGTGACTGGTCTAGGAGTTAATACTTTTGATCAATTGCTAGATTTGATGGTGATTGACCAACTTAAATATCGAGTTCCTCCTGAAATTCGAGATAATTTTCTTGATGAGTGGGTAGAGATGATTTCATATAAAAAATTAGCTGAAAAACTTGATACCTATGAAAACGTTTGCGGAAACTAAATTGCGATCTTGGGCGAGTAATAACTAAGGCTGCCATTATTAGAAATGACCTCGACAAAGGAAGGTATTTATTAGGTTATCGAACTTTTGCACTGTTAAATAAACAAGGAAAGGAGCCTGATATTTGTCCTCACCAGGTTAATGCTGTCTCTACTAGAGCTCAAAGGAAAAGAAAAATAGCTGAAGAGAAGATCTTGGAACCGATGAAGGAAGAAAATAAAGCATCCAGAGATGTTTTTGAAGAAGAAGATAATTTACCGCAACTAAATACGGAAGAAGAAGATCTCATGAAATTGGTAACTATTGACTCAGAAGAAGTTGCACAACTTCAGCTTACTGTCTAAAATCATCAAACTGATAAGGAACTGTTTAAAATCATCAAAGAAATTAAACAAGGTAATGCAAAAATGAGAACTATAGTCTGACAAGAAAAGAGATTTTAGTTAAAAAAACAACGGATAAAATGGGCTTTGAAAGACAGCTTGTCGTTATACCTGAAAAACTCAGGTCGTCAATTATAAAGATGTGACACGAAGGAACTTCTGGTCATTTGGGTGTCAAAAAGACCAAAGACAGACTTGCTAGATAATTTTACTGGACGAGGTGTTACAAAGAAACTGAAGATTTTGTAAGAACCTATGATGCTTGTCAGCGCGCTGGAAAAGGAAATGACAAAAGAAAGGCTCCAATAACATTAGTACCAGTAATTTCCGAAATATTCACTAAAATAAATGTCGATGCTGTTGGTACAGATTTTCAGTCGTATGGGTTTCTCAAAAGTGATCCAAACAGATCAGGGGACCTCTTTCGTCAGTGCTTTGACAGAGAAATTTTTGGAGCGTTTCGGCATTAAACATGTAAGAAGCTCTGTGTATCATCCGCAGAGTAACCCCGTAAAACCAATTATATTGTAAGTTTCGAGTAACAAAACGAGCCAAATCAAGTATATCACATTAAAATGCTTAAACCATATTACAAAAGACCAGAAATGATTAATATGATAACTGAAGTGGAAGGAGGCTTAGAAATGGACATTCCTCATTTACCTTCCAATCCATGTATATTAAATTTCTCGGATATCATAGAGGAGAATGAACTCGAGAAAAGGTTGAAACCCGAGAAAATAGAAGATTTACGAAAGGTTTTATGGAAATATTCTGGTTGTTTTCCAAATAATCCTGGACTAACAAACTTGGTTTGTCACGATATTGAGCTATTAAATAACGAACCAATACAAATAAAGCCATACAGACTGTCACCTGGACAGACTGAAATTCTCAAAAAGGAAATCCAGAAAATGCTCGATCTTAAAATTATACAGCCGGGAGAATCAGACTATACATCTCCCATGATTTTGATATAATCTTCATCAAAGGATACTCGGCCTTGTATTGATTATGGTAAACTCAATGCTGTTACTAAAACTGAATACTATCCTTTGCCTAATATTGAAGAACGTATCGAAACTGTAGCAAAAGCAAAATATATTAAACTTTTATATTTATCTAGAGGATACTGGCAAATTCCAGTAACAGAAAGAGTCCAAAGATATGCAACATTTGTAACTAGTTTTGGAAGTTTCAGGCCTCTACCATTTACCCTTTGGATTAAAAAATGCCGCGTATTTTTTTAGCAAAGTTATGACTAAAGTCCTAGCTGGATGCGAAGGATTCGCTGTACTATACCTGGATGACATTTTCATTTACTCAGAAAACTGGGAAGAGCACCTTTAAAACCTAACTTCTGTTCTAGAGAGAATACAGAAAGCAAACGTACGACTAAAACATCAAAATGTAAATGTGCGCAAGATCAAGTGAAATACCTAGTCCATGTTGTGGGACAAGGACAACGAACCCCGGATGAAGTAAAGATCCTGGCTGTAAAGGAATATCCTACACCTAAAACCAAAACAGAAGTACGTGCTTTTTTAGGACTAGTTGGGTATTATCGCCAGTACATACCGAGATTTTCAGAAATTGCTTCACCCCTCACGAACGCTTTGAAGGGGTAACAAAAAAAGGAAATATACAATGGTCTGAAATATGTGACAAAGCTTTTAAAAATTTAAATAAAAAGAGTTGCTATGCAAGAAACCAATTCTGTATGCTCCCGACTTTGATAAAAGGTTTATTATACAAACCGATGCCTCAGACAATGGCTGGGCCATTGTCTATGCCAATTAGATGCCAATTAGACTATGCCAATTAGATGATGAACGACGTGAACATCCTATCTTGTATATAAGCAAAAAATTTATTAAATTTGAAAAGAATTATTGTGGTACTGAAAAGGAAGGAGTGCGCTGCTATCATCTACGCTATCAAGAAACTGCATTTTTATCTGGAGGGTCAGCAAGAATTCTTGATTCAAACTGATCATAACCCTTAGGTCTGGCTACAATCTAACGCCAAATGTAACTCTAGATTGATGCGCTGGGCACTCTCATTACAACCTTATAATTTTAAAGTCATTCATCGCAAAGGATCTTTGCGCAAGAACGTAGATGTTCTGAATAGAATTAAGTAATATAATAACACTTAGTGTATGTAACAACTTTTATAATTTATTTTATAATTTAATGTAATCTCAACTGATGTACTTGAACGTTCTCCATTTTTTTCTATTTAAATGTGGTGTAAAAGTATTTGTTTAAAACTTAAAATTTTTGGCCTGAAATTTGGAAACTTATGAGAGTAGTTACCTTTTCTCTTTAAGCAATTGAGCAAGGCGAGCTTATAAACTTTCGAATTTTACACAACTTTTCCCTTCGGTAAAAGTCTCTCCGTTGGGGAAGAGGTTGTAACAGCTTTAAATATTATTAAAGTCTTGTAGTTTAAAATAAATAATTTAATTAGATGAACATTAAGGTATTTGTGAATGGCAGTATTTGAAACCAGGCTCCAGTGCCATGTGCGACTCTCGCACGAAGAATGTAATTTATTTTTTTAAATGTTAGAATTTTTCTTCTTGTTTTGTATGTCGCCATTTTGAGTGCTAAATAAAGTTTTTTCTGTGTTCCATCATTGGAGTTGCTTCATATTGCCAAAGAAGTATCACAAGGAAATTACTTTGATAAATGAAAATACAGAAATAAAAAAAGCTGAGAGTAGAAAATTTTCGGATCCATCTGCTGATGCTTCTCACTCTGTTTATTAAAAGTATATTTATTGGATACGTTATTGGAACCTGTATCCGAAAATGATTTGGTTTTCAATTTGATTTTATTTCTTTTATTTACTTTTATTTTTTGTTTATTCATTATTATTTTTTTAAAAAATTTCTCTAATTATTAAATGCCTAATAAGTAAAAATAAACAGTAAATGTTAAAATAATATTAAAATTTGAAAAAAACTGGAATAACATTAGAAACTGTAGCCGAAATTTGATTTATTCATCAATTGTCTTTGATTTCTACAACATATATAGTTATCAAATAGTAAAAAGAAATAGCTGAAGGAACACTGAAACTTGCATCCAAAACGTGTTTTGCTGCTTTTTTTCTTTGTTTTTTGTGCAAGCGCAAGCATTAAATGCGAAGAATAAAACCGTGAAAATTCAAAATGTGAAGCAACATTGGAAGCTACGAGAGAAAATATTCGGTGTTGTTATCTCCATGATTTATATTTGTTAACGAAATTCAACAGCCGTTGTTTTCCTTTTATTTTAGATGGAGTTTTGTTTTTGAAATTTGGCAACAGTAAAAAAAGATTAGAATAATGTTTTGATTTCCTTAAGTGTGTAAACAAATAAAGTTTGGCTTTCTAAAGCAAGAAAATGTAATTGTTTACTTAAAACATTTCAAGTGTTATTGTTTATTTAAAATATTTCTTTTCAAGTGTTATAAAATGGAGTCAAATTTAATTTAAAGGCGAGAACGACTAAATGAAATAACATTCAGGTAGATTCAACGCAATATTCGGTATTGTATTGTTACTTAGGACATGTGTAAACGAGGAAACGGAAACAGAAAAGTAACTAGAAGCCATGGAACGGAATCAGAAATAACCAAAGAAATGTTCAGTTCATTTAGGAAACATCAACTCTAATATAGCATGCTAATGAAAAGGAAGACAAGAAAATATTTTCGAAAGAAAGCGATTTTACCACGGAAGAAACATCTGCTCATCACACTCAAATTATAAATAGCAATGGAAATGCAATATCTGAAACAAGAAATCAGGAACTGAATCTAAATGGTTGTTAGTATAAGGAAGATACTTCCATAATTGAAAATACAGAAATTTAAAAAGCTGAAAGTGGAAAATTTTCAGATAATCTGCCAATGCTTCTCACTCTAGTTATACAAGGTATGTATATTGGATACGTTATTGGAATCTCTATCCGAAAATGATTTGTTTTACGATTTGATTTGATTTATTTTATTTTTTATTTACTTTTATTTATTATTTATTTACTACATATTTAAAAATTTTTCTCTATTTATTAAATGGCTAATAAGTAAAAAAATAGCAAATGTTAACATAGCAGTAAAATTTTAAAAAACTGGAATAACATTACAAGATGTATCCGAAATTGGATTTATTCATCAATTTTCTTTGATTTCTACAACATATATAATTACTAAATATAAAAAAGGAAATAAAGCTGAGCACTGGAATTTGCATCCGAAAGTGTTTTGCTCTTTTCTATACCTTTTTCTTTGTGTAGGCGTAAGCATTTAAATGCGAAGAATAAAACCGTGAAAATTCAAAATCTGAAGCAACATTGGAACCTACGAGAGAAAATTATTTATACTTCGGTGTTGTTACTTAGGACACGTGTAAATGAGCAAATAGAAACAGAAAAATTTCTAAACCTAAAAACGTTATCAGCAACTGCAACTGAAAATGATTTGCTCATCTTTTTTATTTGCTTAATTGAACATCTACAGCTATAAAGCCCGAAGAAGAAATTCGCAAAATCTAAAAAACCTAAATAACATTGAAACTTTTATTCTAACATATTTGGTTCTCCGATTTTTAGACTCCTAAGAAACTTTCAATTATTAATTGAAAATCATAAGAAAGGAAAATTTGAAGCGATAGAACATTAGAATTTGGATTCGAAAAACATATGTTCTTCTGTTTCGTTTGTTTCTCGAAATTATTAAATTATTAATGTCAGCATAAAACTAAACCTCGTTGCTTCATTCCATGGTACACATGTTCCCGACGATACGATATTAACATTAACTCATCCAAGAACGAAGAAATATTAGATAAATCTTCAATTCTTTTTGTTGCCTCATTCACTGACTGGTTCCAAGGATATTTTGTTTGATTGTGACACTACAAGCAATCCTGTGATGTTAAACACTACGAAGAATGATACTTTCCCCTTTGTTTCACTGCTTGATGCGATACGTTATCGAAGCGCATTTAAGTCAAAGAATGTCTATACATACATACTCTTTAAGTCCACCAAAAGACTCTATTAATAGAACTGCGCAAATAATAGGGTTCACTTCCACGCCTATTGAATTAATTTCTACCTTTTCGTTGCTCTGCGTTGGGAACACGCTTTTGAGATTTGTCGTTCTTAGAATTCGGTCGCTAAAAGCGTAACTGACCTGTAACTGTTGTAATTCCTATTTTATGCTTATCTGTACTTCTGAATTATTACTAAATGTTAACGTGTGAATGTTATATTATTAAATGTCTTCGGTTTGATTTAAATAAACCAAGAGTTGTTGAATTTATTAAGGATATTAAAAACCAAAACTGCGTCATCCATGTCGGCGCTATTCTAACACAGGAACGTAAACAAATTTCTGGAGGCACCGACGAGATAGAGAATTCGTCAGCAGTTCAAGTACAGATAAGTGCTTATTATTTCGATTTACATCTGAATTTGATTCTTGAAGTTTTATATCTATTTTGTATTGAATTTGATTTTGAACTTGAATACTTCGATTACTTATTATGGATCAAGCTACTGTCATTAGATTGCGTGGTAGGGCAAAAGCGGCCTTCACAAGGCTTCAGAATACTATTTCTTCCGATTTATCTAAAAATGAAGTAATTTTGCATCTGGAGCGCTTGTAAAGGATTTATTTAGATTTTGATAAATTTGATGCCCAATTACCAGAAGAGCAGTCAGAAATTGAAGATTTTGAATCGAACTATTTTAGTTTGAAACTTCAGTATCAAAATTTATTAGATGTATTGAATGTGGCTAATGTGCCAAATGTTGCAGGAAATTCTAATATTAGTAACTTTAAGTTACCTAAGTTAAATATTCCTATTTTTTCGGGTAACTTTAATGACTGGATGAATTTTAAAGATTTGTTTGTTGCAACAGTGCATAATACTTCTTTATCGAATATACAGAAATTTCAGCATTTAATCGGATCACTTGCTGATGAACCAGCTTCTATAATTAAACATATTCCGTTATCAAATAATTCTTATGAAGAAGCATGGGCAAAATTGCTCGCTAGGTACGATAAAAAGAAGCAAATAGTACAATCGTTAATTAAAACATTTATGGATCAAAAATGTATTTCACAGGTTGATAATGTTAATTTACGGCAATTAGCTGATACTTCCGATGAAGTCATCAGAGGTTTAAAAGCTCTTGGTGACAAAGCAACTTCTAGGGATCCATGGTTAATATTTATGTTGCTTCAAAAGGTAGATTCAGAAACTCGAAAGTTATGGGCACAGAAAACAGTGGAAGATGATTTTCCTACATTGGAATCATTTTTTGAATTTTTAAATTTAAGGTGTTCTTCTCTCGAAATTATCATAAATGAAGAAGCGGAAGCTAAAGTCGTTCATAAAAATAGTAATGTTAGTTCTAAAACGTTACAGAATTCTAAATTTAGTAATACTAAATGTTCGAAATGTAACGGACTTCATGCGTTATATAAATGCGTTAAATTTAAGAATTTGAATGTTACTGCTAGAAAGAACTTTGTACGAAAACGAGGATTGTGTTTTTCATGTTTAAATTCACATCTAATCAAAAACTGTAATTCACAGTTAAAGTGTAATTTGTGTAATTCAAAAACGCATAATAGTTTGTTGCATGAAGATATTAAAGCTAACAACGTACAGCTTTTAAAAGCGCCAAATGAAAACAAAAGCACTCCAGAAAGAATTTCGAATGAATCATGCGAGGGTCAAGGTCAGGTAGTTAGCAGTAATACGATTCAAAATTGCAACTCGGCGATTTTGCCTACGGTTCTCGCACTCGCATTTTCGTCCAGTGGCGAAACTATCGAAATTAAATTATTATTGGACTCCGGAAGTGAAAGTTCGTTCATTTCTGAACGAGCTGTTCGAAGATTAAGATTAAAAAAAACAAATCAAAGGTTACTTTTGCGTTGAATTGGCGAAATGCCAGCTTCCAAAACTCGTGGTTCTGTTGATTTTAAAATTAAATTAAGGTTAAATAATGGAATAATTGATGTTAACGCATACATTTTGGATAGGTTAACTTTGCCATTGCCGGAACAAGTGATTAATGTAAAGCATATAGAATACATTAAATATTTTCCGTTAGCGGATCCGAATTTTGCTCAACCCAAAGAAATTTATTTGATTTTAGGAGCTGATTATTTTTTCTCCGTTTTAAGATGTGGCTAAATATATGGTTCGAAAAATGAGCCTGTAGCTCAAAATACAATTTTCGGTTGGGTGATTGCTGGGAAGGTCGGAAATAATATGGAAGGTCCAAAACAGTAAATTCACACTTCATAAAGTTAGAAAATAATATAAATATTGATTACGAACTTAAGCGTTTCTGGGAAATGGAGGATACTGTTGATGTTGGAAAGAAGGAATTTCTGACACCTGAGGAACAATTTTGTAAATCACATTTTCAAAACACTCATTCTGTTAATTCAGATGGGCGATTTGTTTTAAAACTTCCATTTTATAAATCGCATTTGAAGTTGGGTGATTCAAAACCGGCAGCAATTTCTAGGTTACGTTCCATGGAACGAAAATTCAAAGATAATGCGGAATTTGAAAAACAGTATAAAGATTTCATACATGAATATGAACAGTTAGGACATATGACTGTGATTAATGAGGATTTATCTAACAGATCGAATATAGAAAAGTTTTATCTTCCTCATCATGCGGTCATTAAACCTTCCAGCACAACGACAAAATTAAGAATAGTTTTTGATGCATCCTGTAAATCTGAAAATGGTATATCATTGAATTCTCTTTTAGGGGTAGGTCTGAAATTACAAAGAGATATTTTTGAGATTTTGATTAGATTTCGATTTCCTAAAATTGTTTTCACAGCCGATGTGGAGAAGATGTATCGTCAGGTGATGGTAGCCCCTGAAGATCAGAATTATCAATTGATACTTTGGCGATACAATTCCAGTGATAAAATGCACACGTACAAGTTGAAAACAGTTACGTACCGTCTTTGCTCTGCTTCATTTTTAGCAACTCGATGTCTGAAGCAGGTAGCTTTAGATTCTAAAGAGTAATCAGATGTATCTCGTATATTGCAAGAGGATATGTATATGGATGACTTATTGTCGGGTGCAAATACAATTGATGATGCAGTATCTGTCTGCAAGAAAACATCTTCAATTTTACATGCACGTGGTTTTGATTTGAGGAAGTGGAATTCAAATTCTGTAGAATTCCTAACTGAATTTAAGGAACATTGTTCATTGAATTCTGATTTTGACATATCTTCTAATTCGAGTTCGAAAGTCTTAGGACTTTTTTGGAATTCAACTACTGATACCTTCAGTTTTAAAGCTACACTGCACATCAACGCACTTATAACAAAAAGACGCA
Organism: Stegodyphus dumicola; assembly: GCF_044657685.1. Lineage (NCBI taxonomy): Eukaryota > Metazoa > Arthropoda > Arachnida > Araneae > Eresidae > Stegodyphus > Stegodyphus dumicola. The sequence continues at coordinate 107,988,374 of NC_140770.1, forward strand.
TATTAGCAGAATCTGCTCGCATTTTCGATCCTTTAGGTCTCTTATCTCCTTGCACTATATTGATTAAAATATTCTATCAAAAACTATGGTTAGTTAAAGGCGACTGGGATTCAGTTGTTCCCCAGCATATCTCAGATGATTGGTTTAAATTTCAAGAGACATTCAGTCAAATCAATAATTGTGAAATTCCGAGATGTGTCATACTTACAACGGACAGTGTTATCCAACTACATGGATTTCTGATGCATCTTCGCAGGCCTATGCGGCAGCCATTTACTGTCGCCAAAAATGCAATGGTACGGTTAAGGTTAATCTTTTGGTATCAAAGACTAAAGTCGCGCCTATAAAGCAAGTATCCATTCCTCGATTAGAACTTTGTGCTGCGTATTTGTTGACCAGATTAATGCGATCTCTATTGAACATTTTAAAGAAGTTTGATTTTAAAATCTTTGCGTGGACGGATTCCAAGGTAGTTCTGTCTTGGCTATCAGCTCATCCACGTAAGTGGAAAACTTTTGTGGCAAACAGAACATCTCAAATCATAGAAGTGATACCTATTAAATATTGGAATCATGTTCCATCTAAACAGAATCCTGCAGACATTGCTTCTCGTGGTATTGAACCTCAACTCCTACCAAATTGTACTTCGTGGTGGAATGGTCCACCATAGTTGCGTCAGGAAGAGGAAAAATGGCCTAAATATGAATTAAAATCTGAAGATGATACTGAAGTAAAGGCCGAACAAAGATCTGATCCTATTTTTATTTCTCATATACGTGAATCGAATGATTTATTAGCTAATTTGTTCGAGCATTATTCTTCTCGTTGTAAAATTGTTCGTATTCTGGCTTACTGCCAAAGATTTATTACTAATTGCAAGAAGCATCTTGTTACTCAGAACATTTCGCGTAGTGGCATTAACTCCAGCTGCCTTATGCCGCTAACATTTCTAGAGATTCGAGTAGCAGAAAATTTCATTATTCGTTGAATTCAGAATCATTATTTCAAAGATGATTTACGATGTATTAAAGAAGAGAAACCTTTACCCAAGAAGAGCCAACTACGTTCTTTGTATCCATTTGTAGATAAAGATGGTCTCTTACGGGTGGGAGGACGTCTTCGAAATTCATCTTTAGCATTTAACATCAAACATCCTGTCATACTTCCTTCTCGACATAAATTTAGCGAATTACTAGTGAAAGAACTTGTTTACCTTCATGCTGGTCCTTCTTTATTATCACACCTCATCAGGCAATCTTACTGGATAATTGGAGGAAAGAGACTGATACCCAGTTGTGTCAACCATTGCTTAATCTGTCATCTATTTAAAGCTGCTTCAAATCCGCAATTGATGGGTGACTTACCTGAACATCATGTGACTTTGGAACGACCTTTTTACGCATCTGGTGTGGATTACGCTGATCCTATTACCATGAAATTTAATAAGGGTCGTGGTTCTAAAACAACGAAAGGCTATATAGCTCTATTTGCTTGTCGACTAAAGCTGTGCATATAGAAGCAGTCAGTTACCTGACGGCAGACTCGTTTATCGAGGCACTTAGACGTTTCATTTCACGTCGCGGTGCCCCACGGAACATTTACAGTGACAACGGTACCAATTTTGTGGGAGCATGCCGAAAACTACAAGAACTAAATCAGATTTGGTCTTCCTTGTATGCAACAGAATCGGTTTCCCGAGAACTAACTAAGTCATCTATTGAATGGCATTTTATACTGCCTGCTTCGCCCCACTTCGGAGGAATATGGGAAGCCGGCATTCGCTCAGCGAAATTTCATCTGAGAAGAGTATTGAAAGAGACTCTTTTAACTTACGAAGAGTTGTCAACGCTACTTACCCAGATCGAGGCTATTTTGAATTCACGTCCGCTTACTTACGTGAACGATACTGATATTGACTCTATTAATGTTTTAACCCCTTCTCATTTTATTACAGGTGATATGTTGACTTCCTTTCCAGAGACACATCAGTCTGTTCGCACAAGGAGTTCTAGGTGGGAACTTGTACAGAATCTACATCTGGGATTCTGCAATCGATGGAAAAGGGAATATTTGAATTCTCTTCAGCAGAGATCCAAGTGGCAGCACAACAGACACAATCTAAAGATCGACACGGCGGTTCTTGTCATCGAAGATGGATCTCCACCTCTAGCTTGGCCTATAGGACGGATCATCGATGTCCATCCCGGCAAGGACAGCTTAGTTCGCGTAGCTACAGTCAAAACTAAAGCTGGTAGCTTTAAAAGACCAAAAACTTTCACCTTTGCCTGTGTATCAGGACTAAACCTTATAGGGTGGGAGTATGTTCACTTCCACGCCTATCGAATTAATTTCTACCTTTTCGTTGCCCTGCGTTGGCAACACGCTTTTGAGATTTGTCGTTCGCAGAATTCAGTCGCTAAAAGCGTAGCTGATCTGTAACTGTTGTAATTCCTATTTTATGCTTATCTGTACACCTGAATTATTACTAAATGTTTACGTGTGAATGTTATATTATTAAATGTCTTTAGTTTGATTTAAATACACCAAGAGTTGTTGAATTTATTAAGGATATTAAAAACCGAAACTGCGTCATCCATGTCGGCGCCATTCTAACACAACGTAAACAGATAGTATTGAAAAACCTAACATAACCAAAGATTTTGGAACTACTCTGATTTGCAGCGTGGGGTTTCTCGCCAAAAATGTTTGGCAAGAAACCCCACGCTGCATATTGCTATCTAAATTTTTTGTCTACATTTCGAACTTTAAGCCTAAAATGTCTCCAAAAACACGGTTTTCGCGAATGCAAAAACCACATTTTGCACACAGAATTTAAGCTAAAAATCCGAAACAAAAACAAAAAATTTAGATAGCAAAACCGTAAAGTTTCTAACCAAAACTATTTTACAAGAGTCCATGTACACAGCGATATGTTTTAACTTAAAAAAATATCTATGAATGGCACAATCTAGGCAATGAACGAATCTACGAACTACGCACACTTTGTAAGGATCTTAAGTTTTACTAACGTTTATTTTATTTTAAATCTTTACTATCACTTCTTATTTTCTACTTCCGGCCAGAATTATAAGCGTGAAGGATTTTATGCAAAGTTGTCTGGCGAACGCCAAGTATTTAAGTGTGGCCTTTTTGCCAAGCAGGAGAGAGGAAGCAGTGAGTTCGAAGCAGGTCGCTTACCTTAGAAGTTACGCAGTTGCTATTTGCCTTCCAGGCCAGAGGTTTTAATCCTCTTGATAAATTAAACGTACTGTAGTGTTCACAGTCTCTGTGCTACATACGCTTCCTGTTATTATAAGGCCAATCTTATTCTAAAGTTAAATTAGAGTTTAGTTTTATTTTTATACCTTTTACGTTAGACCCCGAGTGGAGGGTCATTGTATTCCGAAGTACGGAAGTCATTGTATAAAAAGAAAAATAAAGGGTCTTGTATACCCTTCGTCTGTATCCTGTCTACTTACTACAATTAGTGAACATAGCTTTAGTAAGCTCTCTGTTCCTAGTCAGGTCATTGTATGTTTCCGAAGAAGGTTAGAAGAAACATTGAACCTGATAGTGTCGCCCGACGAAGAATAACCATGGCCGAATTTCAAGAAGAACCTGTGCTGCCTGCAGAAACGGCTCAGAGTCCAGAAATGCCAGCTGCCGCTCTGGAAGGATTTGGGTACATCGTCCAGACCATGCGCGCTTCGATGAAACCAGAAGCAACGTTTAATGGAAACTCATAGGTAACCAGTTTTTTGGAAAAATTGGATGACCACTTCATGCTCTACCCCGTGCACGAGTTTCAAAAAGTTACCTTAGCTACCAGCGCTTTGAGGGGCCAAGCGCTTAACTGGTTCAAATGTATCGGCAGAAGTCTCTTGGGTCAAGCAGGAAGTCCCACTTATACTTACGAAAATTTCAAGACTGCCCTACTAAAAGCCTTCCCTGTTGTAAGGGATCGTGCGAAATTAGAAACAGAACTTTTCAGTATATATCAACAAAGAATGGAAAACCTCTCGAGCTTTATTTTAAGAAAAATTCACGTTTTCAAGCTCTTGTATGGAAACCGTCCGGATCCTGAAATAATTCAAGTGATTTTGCCGAAGTTACTACCCCAAGTGCAAGACTTTATTGAATTACGAAATCCGACTACACTGGAAAAGTTATTTGAGCTAGCAATGCAGTTTGAAAGTAGAAAAACGGCGGACGTCGAAAGAAGACGCCAATATCAACAGCGAACCAGTTTGGTACGCCAAGACTACAGCAAACTCAAGCACATGGCTACGGAGAAAAAGCGAATCAGTGGGCAAGGAAACCCGAGCATTCAAAAACAGCCGGCGAACGTCGACAGTTCAATAGCAACCCAGGAAAAAAGTCTCAAGGCCAGTGGAGAAAGAAGGAAAGCACCGAAAGGAAAAATAATTTAAACTAAAACGGATTTCTGCTGACGAGAGGGTGCGGAAATCTGAAGGCCACGAAAACCCCTCTTCCTACAAGTTAAATACAGTAATGGTGAAAAATTTAACTCTTCCGAAGATTGAAGTCTTGGTAAATAATATCCCGGCCACCGCACTCCTGGATACCGGCGCGCAGTGTTCCTGTGTGGCAGAAGTCTTTTTTAGAAAGTATTTTCGCAAATACCGCATATATAATGCGGATAATACAACAGTATTAGCGGCGCAAGGAGAACAATGTAAGTGCGTAGGTAAAGTACCTTTGTACATCCGTATCAAGGACGAACAAGTAAAGGTGATGTTTTTTATAGTAAAGAATTTGCAAGCAAATTTAATCCTAGGAATAGACTTTCTTTCAGACGCACAAGCTACACTGGATTTTAATGCAGCGTCCCTTAAGCTGACGATGAAACCAGTGCGTGTAGAAAAGGTTGAACCGCCAAGGTTAAATCTTGACCACCTGCCTAATGACGAGCAAGATAGAATCCGACAAGTGGTAAGTGAATTTGCTTCCTTATTTAGTGACATTCCAGGATTTACTCAGGTTACTAAGCATAGTATTGACACCGGAGATGCATTGCCGGTTCGTCAAAAACCATACCGGTATGATAAGAATAAGGAAAAAATTATAGAATGGCATATTACCGATATGCTACGTAAAAAGATCATAACGCCTATCTCAAGTAGTTATGCTAGTCCGGTGGTTTTATGTAAGAAAAATAATGATTATCCTTTGGAGCATCCAAAAAGGTGGAGATTCGCTATTGATTACCGTAAATTAAATTCCATAACGAAATATCCGGTATATCCGTTACCGATCAGAGAAGAAATTTTAAGGAACATAAAATCAACCAAATTTATGACGACTTTAGACTTAACGAATGGTTATTTTCAAATAGGGGTCAGGCCTGAGGACGTGCCTAAGACTGCTTTTATAACCAAGTCTGGCACTTATGCATTTCTGCGTATGCCGTTTGGCCTTTCAGGGGCCCCAGCAACATTTCAGCGATGCATGGACATTGTGTTAAGACCTGTTCTTGGAAAGTCCACATTTATCTATTTAGACGATATCATTATTACTAGTGATAATCTCGACCAACATATACAGGATTTAAGACAGGTGTTTTCTTTATTAAATGAGGCCGGTCTAAAAGTTAATGTCGAAAAGTGCAAATTTGCAGCCCCTGAATTAAAATATTTAGGTTACAAAATATCGCAAAAAGGGATCGAGACAGATGAATCAAAAATAATCGCTGTACAAAAGTATCCGACTCCAAACACGGCAAAGAAGCTCTCTTCTTTTTTAGGACTTTGTTCATATTATAGGTCCTTTATAAAAGATTTTGCGGCTATCGCTGAGCCATTGTTAAAATTAAAAAGGAAAAAGGCAAGATTCTCGTGGACGGCTGAAGCCAATAGTGCTTTCGAAAAATTAAAACAAGCATTAACGCAAGCCCCTGTGTTGAAATTTCCTGAAAAGGATGAAAATTTAGAAATTTCAGCGGATGCTTCGGATTATGCGGTAGGAGCGGTACTTTCGCAAAATCAGCAGCCCGTGGCATTTTTTAGCCGAACTTTAAATCAAACACAAAGAAACTATTCCGCGACCGAGAGAGAGGCACTTGCAGTTCTGTTAGCAGTGCAAAAGTTCCGAGTCTATTTTGGAAAGGCGCCGATAACAGTATATTCTGATCATGCGGCGGTAACTAGATTGTACTCAGGGAAAAATTTATCCCCAAGGTTAATAAGATGGGCACTCAAGCTGCAAGAATATAATCTGGTAATCAAGCATACCCCCGGAAAGGAAAATATCGTAGCAGATGCCCTATCACGAATTAAATTAGACGAACAGGGTAATACCGTAAAAGTTGCAATGCTGACAGCGTGTACAATAAATTCCCGAGAAACTGTAATAACGGAACTGGGTAAGGATCCTGAGTTTGGAAGTATTTATGAGTATTTGAAGTATCCTGAAAATTTTAGCCACCAAGATATTGTGGCGATAAGAAATAGGGCGGCCCATTACGAACTAATAGATGGTCTATTATTTTACACAAAAACTACTAATTCCAACAACGAATTTCGACCTGTTATCCCAGCTAGTCTTAGATTAAGTATCCTGCAAGAGATCCATGACAGCCCTTTAGCTTCTCATGCTGGTATTCGAAAAACTATCCAACGCGTACGCGAGGCAGTCTACTTTCCTGAACTGCAAAAGTTAACAAGGGCGTATGTCCAGTCCTGCCCAACATGTCAAGCCGTTAATTATATTAATTTCCGCCCGGCCGGGTTTCTAAATAGTATTAAATCCGAATTTCCAAATGAAATAATCGGCATCGATTTATTGGGCCCTTTCCCAAAAAGTCAGTTAAACAAAAGTCGCTATCTCCTTGTTATGGTTGATCATTTTAGTAAATGGACCGAAATTGTTCCCTTAAAACGAGCCTCCGCGAAATTAGTTACTGATTCTATTTTAAATAAATATATTTTAAAATACGGGGCGCCCCTAAAAGTTATATCGGATAATGGTCCTCAATTTGTAAGTAATATATTTGAAGACATGTGCCAAAAACTGGGCATACGTCATTTAAAAATGGTCCCGTATCGGCCGCAATCAAATATAGCGGAACGGGTCAACAGAAATATAGTGAAAATTATCCGTAGTTATGTTAAAAATTTTCAAAAAAGCTGGGATAACTATGTCAATGAATTTGCTTTCGCCCTTAGGACCGCAAAACATGATACAACGGGCAAAACTCCTGCTGAGTTATTTCTAGGCAGAAAGGTTATAACACCGTTAGATAAACTATTTTATGTGCAACAAAGAGCCCCAGAATTTAAAATGGGTGACATAGAAAAACTAATAAAAGAAGCAAAAAAGAATACGGAAGTAGCACAAAGAAAACAGAAGTTATACTATGATCTGAAACGACGGGGAGTAACTTATAAAGTAGGGGATGAAGTTTTAAAAATCAAGCATTCACTTTCTTCAGCACCAGAAGATAAAAGTGCCAAATTTTTTCCACGCTTTGAAGGACCATATGTTATAGAAAAAATAACTCACGCTGTTGTAGTGTTAAAGGCAAGAAATGGTGAAACCTGTTCCGCAAATATTGATCAAATTAAACCCTACTTCGATCGTAATAAAATGAAAATCTTTTCAGATCTTTTGCAGGATCCGGTACGGCAGACACCGCAGGTACAAGTTCCAGAGGTGGGAAAACGACAAGTACAAGGGCAAGCCAATGAGAGACAGAAGCAAGTGAAAAGAAAATTGCCCCGCGGAAAAACTGAAGGTAAAAAGAAAAAGAAGCCGTTCCACCGTCCAGAAAACAGAGTGCACGAACACCTCCAGAATGAAGAAGGGAGAAGGACGACGTATGTGGAAAGGACCGGGAGAAAGGACGGCAACTATAACCCGGCTGTGAAACGGAAGATTGACTCATCCGACAGAACTCTCCGCAGCAAAAGTCGCCGAACTGCGGAAGGGCCATCAGCGGCGGAGGAAAAAGTACAAGAAAAATTTGAACGGCCAACAACGAGGTCCAAGCAGGATCACGACAGAAGTTTCCCGGTTCCACCAAGACTAGCTGCCCTCAAACGGCCAAGACCACAAGCAGAGCACAAAAGGAAGGTGTTCAAGGGTGGCCGTACTGGTGAAAAACGGAAGCTTCCAGAGGAAAGCACTGAAGGGCGAGCCCGTACAAGAAGGAGGATCAACCAAGCTACTATCAGCTATACCTTTAAAGACTGGGCCCAGAAAAGGATGTCTGAATATTACAAAGATAAGTAAAATTTTATGTTACTTTACAAACTTAAGTTAATCTTTCATTCTTACTGCAAGTGGCAGATTTCAAGAAGTTTTACCTCATGCGAGGTCTACCTTTATCGCCAAAAGGGCGAGAAATGAGTTGTGACCGATTTTCTTATTATGTTTTTCAATTACTCGCGCGTAAAACTAAAGTTGATGTATAATAGCGTTGTGTAAAGACTTAAATATTGTAAAAAGTTATTGTATAAATTTTATTTAAAACATTCTAGCAAGAAAGAAGTTTTAATCTGAAAGACTTTTTGAAATGTAGTATTATTTCAATGTAGAAAGAATTGGCACTTGCTTTGAAAAGAATAGAAGTTAACAATGTACTACTAATGTATGTTTTCAAATGTGTAAAATTAACGGCATGTTGATATGTTCTTGTATACATGTGAACTGTTATTTTGAATGTTAAGAAATACCGTGATATGGTAAAAGTGAAAGTAATGTTAAAAATTTGTTATTCGTGTGACTGTAAAGATTAAATCATGGTGAATATGTGTTAAAGGTTGAATGATGTAGTTAGGCTCTCTGACGCTACACTTTAGAGTTAGCCACTTTCAGAATAGTACCTCAGGGTTTAGAGTTGAAAGTAGGGTGTGTTAAGAGGTCTCGTATGTTGAATTTTAACACGTTAGTGTTTTGATTGTAGGAGGAAGTGTGGCACACGTAGACAGAAACACATACGTGTTTGGTGTTCTTTTACAACACATGTCAGAGAGCACGGGGAGAGATAATTAAAATAGTCATGAATGAAATAAGAATGTTAAGAGAAGTATATTCTATATGCTAATTGCAATGTCATTCTATAACATTTCATTAAACTAGTTTTCCTTCCAGATCTCTGGAAGGAACCAGAATTGAATAAAGCTCCTGTTTAGATGCAGTACAGATGAAAAAAAAAAAAAAAAAAAAAAAAAAGATTGTTGTATATCCCGGGAGCTGCTATTGTAACAAATTTCTTTCTTTTAAATTTTCTAGTTTCTAGCTAAGTTATGATTGTAAAAGGTTGGCCTCGCGTTAGTTTTTAGAGCTAAAAGTTTTCAACAAGGTCGTTTTAGACCTCAGTTTCAAACAAATTAACTCTGGCGGGAAGTATGTAAGGATCTTAAGTTTTACTAACGTTTATTTTATTTTAAATCTTTACTATCACTTCTTATTTTCTACTTCCGGCCAGAATTATAAGCGTGAAGGATTTTATGCAAAGTTGTCTGGCGAACGCCAAGTATTTAAGTGTGGCCTTTTTGCCAAGCAGGAGAGAGGAAGCAGTGAGTTCGAAGCAGGCCGCTTACCTTAGAAGTTACGCAGTTGCTATTTGCCTTCCAGGCCAGAGGTTTTAATCCTCTTGATAAATTAAACGTATTGTAGTGTTCACAGTCTCTGTGCTACATACGCTTCCTGTTATTATAAGGCTAATCTTATTCTAAAGTTAAATTAGAGTTTAGTTTTATTTTTATACCTTTTACGTTAGACCCCGAGTGGAGGGTCATTGTATTCCGAAGTACGGAAGTCATTGTATATAAAGAAAAATAAAGGGTCTTGTATACCCTTCGTCTGTATCCTGTCTACTTACTACAATTAGTGAACATAGCTTTAGTAAGCTCTCTGTTCCTAGTCAGGTCATTGTATGTTTCCGAAGAAGGTTAGAAGAAACATTGAACCTGATAAGTTCACTTTAATAAATTAACATAACAACAATCAATTTCAAAGAATACCATGTACAGAGCGTCCTGTTTGAACTTAAAAATACATCTACGAATTGCACAATTTAGGCAACAAACGAATCTACGAACTACGCACACCTCGCTTTAATAAATTAACATAACAACAATAAATTTCAAAGAATACCATGTACACAGCATCCTGTTTAAACTTAAAAAAACATCTATGAATTGCACAATTTAGGCAGCAAACGAATCTACGAACTACGCACACTTCACTTTAATAAATTAACATAACAACAATAAATTTCAAAGAATACCATGTACACAGCATCCTGTTTGAACTTAAAAATACATCTACGAATTGCACAATTTAGGCAACAAACGAATCTACGAACTACGCACACCTAACTTTAATAAATTAACATAACAACAATAAATTTCAAAGAATACCATGTATACAGCGTTCTGTTTCAACTTTAAAAAACATCTACGAATTGCACAATTTAGACGGTACGAACTAATCAACAAAATAACTAAAATAAATTTCAAACAATTCAAAAAAAACAACAATAACGACAGAAATTCATACTAAAAAACAATGAACATAACATTCTACGAAATAAGAACAAGAATAAAACAAAATGCACTTGACTGGAATGAATTAATGCTTTTTCGAACAGCAGAAATACCAATTTCATACCGCCTTTAACATGCTGCCACGTAATCACTATCGTATTTATATGACAGCCAGACACACTATCCAGAAAGTTCATATTATGGTTCACAAATAAATAAAATAACAAATAATGACAAATCCCTACTTCTATCATGCACAGCCACTAAAAATAACCTCCCAGACTCTCTTTCCACACCTCCAAATACCCACTGCCCCTCAACAGGATGGCCATGACGATATTTCCTTTTGCCGAACTTCAACTCAAAAACTTTCGATATTTTATCTTCCCCCCCCCCTAGCTTCTAAGACACAGAGCATGACGCGAACCAACGAACTCCACCGAAAGATTTTTCAGCGTCAACAGGGTTGCCATACAACAAGCAATCGCGCAAAAACGAGCGCAGAACACATATCGCCACATTTGGTTAACTTAGGGCGTATATCAGAGTTGTACGAAGATTTTTAATCCTTTGGCAGACATGAGTTTTTACTTTTTATTCGTTTTATTCTGTTTTAATTATTTCTTATTATTAATTTCATATTAATTTTTTAATATTTTACAATTATTCACTTTTTTGTCTTATTTTATTTTAACGACTAATTTTTTATATATGTATATATATATATATATATATTTTTTTTTTTTTTTTTTTTTTTTTTTTTTTTTTAAAACTGAAGGGATTTTTTAAGTTTTAAATCTCTTTCAGAATTATTGACTGACAAGTTTCAGTTTGTTTCATTTACTTATTATTTTGTTATCATAACTAATTTTATTTTAATGATTAATTACTTATTCTTCATTTGTTTTTATATTACACATTTAAAAATTAGCATGGATAATATAAAGTTTAGGCCTTTTATTCAAAATTATTTATTAATTTCATATATTGTTTCTTGTTATTTTAATCATTTGATTTTACTTTTAAATTTTTATTTCTGAATTCTTTTTATTATGTACTTTTTAAAACCACCATGGATAATGTATAAAATTTCGGCTTTCATTCAGAATTATTTCTACAGTTTTTAAGACATTATTTTTTATTATTTTAATCATATGATTTTTTTAACTATTATTTCTTCATACTTTTTATTATATAGTTCTTTAAAACCTATATGGATAATATTGTTACGTCATTTTTGGGACTTTTGTTTCTAAGTGTAATTCATAGTTTCCTAATTATTTAAGCTTTTAATTGGAAGAACTTGTTTCTAAGCATTTATATAAAATTGTAAAGCAGATATTAATTATATTAATCTCTTAGAGTTTAAATAATAAGAATGCAAATCTAAGTTGCTATTTTACGGAACTGAAAAAAAAAAAAAAAAAAAAAAAAAAAAAAAAAAAAAAGGGCAGCATTCGAGAATCAGGGAGAATTAGAATGAATTTGCAGATTTATCTTTTTGAGAAGCTGCAAAATACGCGGTTCATATTTTTAAATGCGGGAACTTTGCAAAACTTGGAATAAATTGCCTTTTAAGGCAAAGAAACATTTTCCCTGCCGCGGAAGAGTCGGTAGACTGAATTCGTTATTAATATTGGACAAGGTGATAGATCCAATAAAAAAAACTAATAACTAATATTAAATTGGAATAAACCGCAATTTAATAAACTAAAATTTTGTTTTATTCTTGCTCCGTTTCGGCGAGCAGAGAGGATAGTGTGGATAGACAGCAACGGTCCTGTAGTAGCTGCTCGGAGAAATAGAAAGATGGTGGAAGAACTCCTAACATCCGCTACTGCGACAGGAGAACAAAGTGGCGAAGAAGGAGAAGACAAGCATCTTTCTAGAAGAAAACAGGTACACCCAGCCTTGCTGTGATCAGAAAGCAAAGTGTTAGGGAATTTGAAAACGTGAAGAAATTTCTCCAGTCTGTAGATTCGAAAAACGGCTTATTTAAGGTCTAGCAGCTTTAATAACTCCAGCTTATAATTTCCTTTCGTATAGACGAAAGATATACATAGCCTGACAGACACCTTTAGAAATCTTCTCTGACTTCCAAATGAATTCTGCCGCTATCGAAGTCTTCAAAAGAGTTTTTCAGCCCAGTGACGCAAAGAAGTCTGTTTGAAATTAATCAATTGCTTAATTAATTTTAATAACTTCGGACGAATGGAAATATATTTCGCAGAGAAAACCTTTTTAATTAACGACGAACCTATTTGTTTAGCACTCTAAACATATAAAAACAGGAACATTTCGTGTCTTATCATGCTCAAAGTATATGTAAACAAAACATCACTGCTGCCACAAAAAATCTGCATTATAATGCACATATTAAAAAAATAATGAACATAACATTCTACGAAATAAAAACAAGAATAAAACAAAATGCACTTGACTGGAATGAATTAATGCTTTTTCGAACAGCAAAAATACCAATTTCATACCGCCTTTAACATGCTGCCATGTAATCACTATCGTATTTATAAGACAGCCAGACACACTATCCAGAAAGTTCATACTATGGTTCACAAATAAATAAAATAACAAATAATGACAAATTCCTACTTCTATCATGCACAGCCACTAAAAATAATCTCCCAGACTCTCTTTCCACACCTCCAAATACCCACTGCCCCTCAACAGGATGACCATGACGATATTTCCTTTTGCCGAACTTCAACTCAAAAACTTTCGATATTTTATCTTTCCCCCCTAGCTTCTAAGACACAGAGCATGACGCGAACCAACGAACTCCACCGAAAGATTTTTCAACGTCAACAGGGTTGCCATACAACAAGCAATCGCGCCAAAAACGAGCGCAGAACACATATCGCCACATTTGGTTAAATTAGGGCGTATATCAGAGTTGTACGAAGATTTTTAATCCTTTGGCAGACATGTGTTTTTATTTTTTTATTCGTTTTATTCTGTTTTAATTATTTCTTATTATTAATTTCATATTAATTTTTTAATATTTTACAATTATTCACTTTTTTGTCGTATTTTATTTTAACGACTAATTTTATATATATATATATATATATAATTTATTTCCTAAACAGTATTGATTAATTGATTATATTATCTCCTAAGTTTAATTAAAGTAGAATTATTTTAAAAGTGTGCATCCATACTGGTGAGTTTTATTTTGAAAGATGTTTTGAAGTAATTTGAAAGCAAAATGTTAATAATATTTTAACGGGGACTGGAGTTAAATTATCACGAAGAATAATATTTCAATTGTAAAAGGAAAAATTAAAACATGTAATCATTGTCATTGATCGGAAATTAGTTGACTTTTCAAGGGGAACAAACCAACTCCCGTTCAATGAACAATAATTGATAAAAATACGTAAATACGAAAGTGTTTCGTCTTTACTCGAGTTATAAGTTAAAGCCAAACCGGCAATTCTAGTCAGGCCAAATATTTCCGCGAATAGTAGGAATTATGAACTAATGCTGATACTCAAAGAACTTATTCTCATGAAGCATTTTAGTCAATTCAATTTGGAGTAAAAATCAATTACTGTAGAGAAATCCAGTAAAACTCGAGTAACCGTCCCCGACACTTTCATCGTTACGCATTTGAGTACTATATTATTTGTAGAAATTAAACATTGGAAATTGTCATTATTAAATCGAATTCAAAGTAAAGTTGAAATAAGCATAGAAGATTATAAAAAAGATAAATAATGCAAACTTTGTAAAAACAAATCAAAGAAAATATAAAAATAATATAAAAATAATAGTAATATAAATAAGATCAGTGAATGTACATGAAGATATAAAGGCCAGAAAGGTATTAAGTAACTTACATTCTTTCTAGTGGGGGAGTTGGCAAAGTGTTCTCTTCGTGTCTGACTCAGAAGTGTAGGGTGTCCGAAAATTCTTAGCGGCAGTAGGGGCTTTGAATAATATCAGTCGGTAAGACTTGGGTGAAGTAATTTATGGTAGTGTGTGGGACTTGGAATTCTTGAGGGATGTATTTTGTGGAGTTCTTATCTGACAGAGACCGTCTGTTAAGATTTTTTGAAAATACTAGTGAATGGAAATTAATTAATTTCTGGCTAATTGTCGTGTCGCAATGATTAAGAATTTAAGAAAGAAAAAAGGCATTTTCGCTGTCCAAGAGCTAATAGACAGTCTAAAGGCAGGAAATAGGCCCATTTTTTTAGTAACAGTATATGTCTGAAGACAATTAGCTTTTTACAATATATACAATTGAGTAATTACACTATATACAAATCTTTCAACTGACAGTCATCCAACTTATACCGCCTTCTCAGGTTTAGGAATAAATTATCATATCCCTATCAGTTAAATGATTTAGAGTGAGTATTTAACGCCTGCTCTTTTAAGGCAATGGTTGATAAATTGAAAGGGAATTAGATTATTTTTGAGAATTTTGATAAGGATCAAAATTTCGCGTTGTAAATCTATTGTATCTGTTCATATAGTTTTAATTCGTTGTATTTGATTAATTATAGTATTGTTAATTACTTTTTTGGATATGTTGGAGTTCCAATTTATTAATTTGTTAGTATTGAAATTGAAGTTTCTTGTTTTGTCAAAAAGGAAAATTTTTTTGTAGTTAATGATTTGAAGATCTAGAAAGTCTATGCTATTTTGTGAATTATTAGTTTTATTAAGTTTAAGACAATTCGGATAAATGTCGGAGTTTTCAATTTTACCAAAATTATTAATTGTAATAAGGTCATCAATATATCTGTTGGTGTGTTTGTAGTAATTTAACTCTTGTGGTTGTAGATTTTTTTGGAAGTTAAATTCTTTGATAAATAAAAATTTGTTTTTTTATTTGTCTGATAGTTGTCTGATAGTTGATTTGTTTTTTATTCTGATAGTTTATTTCTAAGGATTTATACAAGGCTGTTCACACATTTTTTAGACGATGTATATTGTATTCACAGAACTAAATTACATAAAATTCTTTTGTTTCAAATGTTCTGTTTGACATCCCTTATTCTGAACTATCTTTCGACACCGCAATTTCCAGTTCTATCCCATTCCTCCCGAACAGCTTTCCAGAGTCCTGTTAGGGTTTTAGGACAACGTTTGGATAATGCAGTTTTTAAAAGACCGAAAGCACAAAAATCCATAGGTGACACATCGGGAAATTTAGTAGGGATATCAGTGAAGGGTTTGGCCTTGATACCAGATTGTTCCATTTCTTTTAGGAAATTTACAGTGGATTTTGATGTGTGACTGCTAGCTTTGTCCTGATGGAGTCTCACAGATTGATGGCACTGTGGGTAAAGCGATGGTATTTCATTCAGAAACATTGGCAATAAAATATTTTCCTGATAGTATTTGGAGTTAATCTTGACATTGTTTTGCACTCTCTTTATTTTAAACTTGCCATTATAAGAAAAACCAGCAACAATCATGAATCCCTTAGAAAAACTTTCGATTCTTTGAACCACGTACTTAAATTTTTCTCTGCGTTTTTATGATAATAAATGGCTGCTTTTTTTTTGTTACAATCATTTAAATACACTCATGCTTCATCTATTGTGACAATTGTTTTCCATTTTTCTTTGGATATGGGTTTCTCATATACAATTCTGCAGCGTGTCCTGCGTTGAGCGATATGCTTTGGAAGAAGACGATGCACATTGCGTTTTTTCTCTTTCTTAAGATTTAAATCAACGTTTATCATTTTCTTTACAGTGGACACCGAGCATTTTAATGATTTTGCAACTGTCCTTTGACTAGGGGGATTTCCTTTTAACATTAAACAACGTACCTTTGCAATATTCGAAGATGTCCGTATTTTCCTTGGATATTTGTTTGGAATTTTTGTTCCACTTGAGGCTTCAATTTGACGTTTTTTCCTTTATCGGAGTCGAAGATGTCCGTATTTTCCTTGGATATTTGTTTGGAATTTTTGTCCCACTTGAGGCTTCAATTTGACGTTTTTTCCTTTATTGTTGATGATATTACCTATCGACGCTTTAGATATCACAAAAAAATTTGACTCTCACATCGTTTTTGAATAACGGAGTATGCATATTTCTCTTCGCAAAGAGCGTAAATGTAGCCTTCGAACCACTGCTTTGTTAAATTCGTCATTTTGAATGAAAACAAAACTTTCAAGCCACAGACGATAATTTTGACTTTTAAAAACATAGTACAATTCCAATTACTTCTTTTGCAGCAAACGAATTTTTATTACCGCTTACGAAAATAGTCTAAAAAATGTGAGAACAGCCTCTGTATGATCTGCATCTTGATAAGGATTTAACGATACTTGAGGCTGAAAATGCTGAGGTAGCTGAGAGGGACGAGTCACTTCTAAAGGATACAGGTTTTGGATGGGTCTTATGTTTCCTCCGTCAGCCGTTTTTACTTTTGCCACTCTTGCATGACCATCTGAACTTGAAAATAGTACTTGGACAACAAGTACCAGTGGCCAGTTGATGCGCTTTTCCAGAATTCCAATCAGCACCACATCACCCACTATTAAAGTGTCTCTTTTTCGTTCTCTTCTATGGACCAGCATGGCTAGATACTCATTTCTGAATCTAGAGCAAAAATCGAAGGGTCCAATCACAAGTCTTCTTGAAATTTTACAGTAATTCAAGAAGTGTAGTCTTTTGAGCCAAGTTTGAAATTCTCTTTCTATACCTTGCGGAAGATTTTCATCCCAGGAAAGTTTCATCTTCCATGTTTTTTTGCAGAGTGAGTTTTGGAATTAATGTAGTTGGACTAGTAAATCCACTGAGGTCGAATATCCTTTGTGACACTGACAGCAGAGATCTTTTCGTATGGGCACTCTCAGAAAATGTCAAAGGGGTTAAATTGCAATAAATTTCATTATCCTCTGTGTCCCATGAGAGTCCCAGGATTGGAATGATCTTCTGATAGGAAGTCATGCTTCTCCCTTTGAATGGTCCCCCATCTAAGGTTAAAACTTCCTGAAAACATTAGATTTTGGGACTCTTTTTTGAACTTGACTACTTTCTCGTCTGTTTCGAAACTAGCTCCACAATGGTCGATATAAAAGGATTTCTTCAATCTAAGTGCCGTTCCACATAAATCATGTGGAGCATTATCCAAGTGGTAGGAAATCGTTGCTCCCAACAGGGATGGAGTCGAAGAAATGACGACCACGACACGACAGTGTCTGTGGGTAACAATTTCGGTTTGATTCGAATCTTTCCACCACAAGAATTTCAAAAGATCTCTGTCTATAGCACACTAACTGATTTGTCAGAAAGCTTTCCTTATATCGGCAGTAACACCAATGGCAGTTTGCTGGAATTGCATAAAAAATTTTGGAAGCATTTCTATTAAATTCGGCCCCCTTTTCGAGGCAAGCATTCAAGGAATTCCCATTTTCATCCTTCAAGGATGCATCGAATACAAGTTGCAATTTCGTTGTCAGATTGGAATCCTTGATTATTGTTTGATGAGATAAATAGTGACCAGTATGTCTATTTATTCGGAGCTATTTCAATTATAATTTAATCGTGACAGCCTTTAATACCATTATATTCTTCGAAATATCCCTTCTTCTGCAGTCTTCATGTATTGGCGAAAAGTCTTTTTTCCGCTTTATTAACTCCTAGAATTCGATAACTATTCTTCCAAGGCAAATAGATTTCCTACTTATCGCCCTCGATTACTTTAATGTTTTCTAGGAAACATTTGATCGTTTCAGTGTCTAAATTCTCCTTGGTCATCACTTCCGTCGAATCTTTTATTCCAATTGTCTCTAAATTCCACAGTTCTATGAGATCCAAATAGCAAAGTCAGACCAAAGTATCAAGCAAGGTATTATGATTTTGCACCGGGCCTTATAGGGTCCAACCCAATTTTGTTTCAATGGCAATAAGGTTTTTATCAATTGGAATGATATTATTTGTCATCAACTGTCCGGAATAGTGGGCTCCTATTAACAATCCGATATCTGGTGCATCTCTACCAGAATCACTGATTTTGATTTTATGTACTCGAAGTGAGGAACATATATGTTTGAGTTTCACTCTACGAATGTATCCACAAACTTTATCTAAAACCGATAATTCGTATTTAAATTTATTTTCCATATCTTGTATTTCGATATCGAAAATACCACGGACCTGAAATTCAGTTTCAACTCCGCCAAACAGATTGTGGCTCCAAATCTCTTGATCTAATGGGACTAAACCTAGTCTCTTTATCAGGTCTTTCCGTAAGTAAAATCTTTGTGACCCACTGTCAAAAAACGTTCTCACAAGTTCTGTTTTTCCATTATGGACAATCTTCACCATAATAGTTTGGAGAAGAGTCGTTTTCAGTTGGACAATAAAGTCTCACTCGTTTCGTTAGCTACTTTAGGTGCTTCCTTTTTTGAAATTCTAGAACGTTTTAGTTCTCTGCACATCACCGTTACATGAAGTTTGTTCCAAAATAGGCATTTCACAGAACTTTTCCACTTTCCGGCAGCATGCCCAATTTTTAGGCAGTTAAAACAAGCATTTTTCTTCCTTAGTAAATTTTTCTCATCGTCCAGTGAAAGGCTATGAAGCTTAAAGCACTCATAGGAATTATGTGCTTCCTTGTCACACCAAACACAAAAATTAAGCTGTTTCTTCTTTGAATCTCCTGCATAAATACAAGCTGCTGTACCTGGAACCGAGTCAACTTTATCTGGAGCAGAAAAACTTGTACAGGCGAACTGAAGACGCTCTTCACTTTCAACTTCAATTCGGAGAAAATGCAATAAATTTTCCAAATTTTCAGTGTGTGCAACATTTTTCCTACGTTGACGAGATCACTTCCCTGCCCTCAGAATTTCTTCAGGTAGTGAAGACTCTACAAGGGGATACAGCATAGCTGCATAAATCTCACTTTTTACCCCCCCCCCAACGTCTCCAAAGCTCTGAGTTGCGTCATTTCCTTTTTTGCCAGCTTGAGCCAAAACCAACTTTAATAATTCGCGACCATAGATTTCTACCAGTAAATTGTCGCGTGCAAATCGAGATTTTAGCTCCTTGATAGCGTCTTTATAATTCGCACCTGAAAGGGGAGACTATGAGCTCTCTCGCTGGGGATCCAACGACAGCTGCTAGTAGTGATGGGCAACTTCGATACTTTCTTGTACCCGGTACGAGAGTAACGGGTACAGACAAGTACCCGGTACAAAATACCCGTTACTCAAGTAACCGTTACTTTGAAAAGTACCGAAAACCGATTTCAAGTACCGAGTATCCAAGTAACGATTTGGAGTACCGAAGTAACGAAATACCGGAGTAACGGTTTGCTGCACCGGAGTACCCTAGTAACGATTTAGAGTACCGAAATACGCAGCTAACGATTTTGCGCACTGAAGGAACTCTGCCACGTCACCACGTGTTTGATTTTATTTGTACGGAGTAAGATTTTGGATATCAGAAAACATGTCAACTACGGAAGTGTCTGAGGAGCAGGAGATCGCGGCGGATTGTTTTTGGCGTTGGGTTTGTGTAGATTGTATATATACATGAGTATATGGCCACCCTGGCCCACAAATTTTATCAAAGCATACCAAGGGTTTCCAACCCCACAATACCCATGCTTAACTATAATTTCAAAGTCAGAGAAAATAGAAAGAGGCCTCTAGCTGTTCTAAGGCATCTAAAATAATCAACTGTTATAAATATTAAAAAAAAAAAAAAAAAAAAAAAAAAAGGTAAAGAAAAATACTATCTGCAATTGTATTATGTCTCTGTATGAATTGCAATATCTGCACCATATGTATTCTTATTTCTGTATATTTGTTATACCTACTTTTCAATTGTATTTTTATGTGCATGTAACTTTACTTATTGCTGTCATATTGCTGTCGTAATATTTTTTAAAATCATATCATCGAGTGTCACACTTATGGACTCCTGAACTCTCCGGCAATACTGGTGTTTACTTTTTTGTACGGAATACTCCGCACTGCCTCACATCTTCGTCTTACGTCGTTCAGCCACGGTCGTAGTTGCTTGTCTGTTTCTCGGTCACACTTTATTTTGTACCATCTACTTTCGTTCAACATTGCTTGAATTATTTAATATTATAGATGATATGCCAAATTCACTTTAGAAACCACATGCATTCGAAAATCGTCCACAGTTCGACAAGGGTAGCGCTTCGCGCGCTGGAACCTTTCTACAAATGCATATTTGCCTGAACCGAGGAGCAGGAGATCGCGGCGGGTTGTTTTTCGTGTTGGGTTTGTGTAGATTGTCTTTGATGGCCAGTGGGGGTTGGGAGGATTGGCGCGGGAAGTGGATGGATGGAAACATTTTCGCTTTCGGTTGTGTCTTGTGTGCAAGTGCAGCAAAATCGATGGGTTCTCTATCAATTTCGTGAAAGGGGTCGTCCATAAATGATGTCACTCTTGGAGGGGGGTTAGTGAAATTGTGACAGTTTGTGACAAGGCGGGGGAAGGGGTAATAAGAAGTGTGACATCATATTTTGATTAAAATAAAAATGTTTAAAATCAGCAGATTGGATTTTGAAGTTATTTTAAAATTACCAAAACTTGAAGGTATTTCCTTAATTGGGGCGAAAGCAACTTTCATGTGATTTTTTTTTTTACTTTCCTTTCTTTCCAAAAAAAAAAAAAAAAAAAGTCACTCAGAGTAGGTTTTGAGAATAGGGTAGCGCAGAAATTGTAATTTTATTGCTGTTGTGCATTAATTATGCTTTTTGCTGTAAACGTTTCTCTTATTTCATACAAAATAAGTGCACGAATCATTATTATTGTTACGTATATTCACAGATGTCATTAAAACATATAGTTTAAATTTAAAAATAAAGTCTGAAATATGATCTATAACGTAGTGCTACGTTTTTGAACTGCAAGTATAAGTTTACATAATATTGCGTGACATGTGACAAAGGGAAGGAGAGGGTATGTTGAAGTGTGACACTTTGTGACAAAGAGGGGAAGGGGGTCCAAAATGTTGCAGAAAAGTGACATTATTTATGGACAGCCCCAAATGAGCATAGTTGCGTACTTGAAAAACGTTGGAAGATTTTCTTTGTATGATATTGAAGGAAGGGAGAGTACACTATGTTTTTTCGGCTGTGTTGTGTTGTGTTGTTGGAGGGAAACAAAGGAAAAAATTGGAAAATAAAAAAATAGAGCTGATGAAGTTCGAGAGTCTTTAACTTTACTCTCAAACTCGAACCAAACCGATGATTCGTCTATCACTTCATCATCCCTTTCACATCCTCAACAAGATTATGGGTAGTTTGTGCAACTACCGATAACTCACAGATAATATCAGTTTCAATTTTTTTTTGGCGACATCACATTTGAGCCCCAATTTTTTTATTCGGGGGTCAAGGAAAGCGGCTTGAGCAATGTCTTCTCTTGAATCGATAGTTGTAAATCTATTACCCAATCCACGTTGTAGTACTAGTACCACATTTTGTATTTGTTCATAAACACTTTTACTAAGCAGATTTTCACAGATATTTTGAAGTCCGCCGATTAACAAAGGCGCCATAGATGCTGACAAGTATTTTTCCGAACTCAACTCGCAAGTCACCTTTTCAAAAGTTTTCAAAACGTCACAAAGATGTTGGACACTTTCCCATTCTGGCACACCAAGAGCCTCTGGGGGAGTCATTCATCAAGCCCATTGTAGAACAAATAGCGTCTTTCAGTTCAAGGAAACCTTTTACCATATAAAACGTGCTGTTCCAACGAGTCTTCACATCTAAGATGACTTTTAAGTCTTTTCTCTCCTCGCTAGAGCACAGATATTTTCGCAGATTTTTTGCAGCGATATTACTTCTCCTGTAAACTATCACAATATCCCTAATTTTCGTTAGAAGGTCGTTAACCTCGTTTAGAGAATTTGTGACAGCCAAATTGAGAGAGTGTGCAATGCATCATAAATGTTTTAACTTTAGTTCGCTGCCGACAGCGTTAATCATATTTTTGGCATTGTCCGTCACTATTAAAGACACTTTTTCCATCGGAAAATATGATTGGCAAATGTGTATGATATTTTCTGCAATATTTTTGGCTGAATGACGTTCATCAAAAATTGAGCAGTCAATCAGTACCGTTTTCCTTTGCATGTGTTCGTCAATAAAATGGCCTGTCACGGCCATATAACTTTCAGCCTTTTGGTTGCTCCAACAGTCTACAGTGAAACAGATATTTTGTACAGCACTAAGAACGGTTTTTAAACTATTCTTTTTTTTCATAAGCAGCAAGAAGCAAGGATTTAGAAACCGTTTTCCGTGAAGGTAAGGAATAGGTTGGATTCAAAGCCTTTGAGTATTCTCGGAATCCCTCATTTTCTACGATACTTATTGGTTGTAAATCCTTATATACCACTTTGATCAGTGCGCGATCGATTATTTTTTTTATGTACATCCATCGTATTTCTTTCGACAAACTGCATTATGCTGGACTGGGATTTTTGTGAAAATACACCAACAATATCACAAGCACTGTTGTCTACCGTAAGTTGTGTAGTCTGCTGGGATGTGCATGGTTGCCCACCATCTGCAGGGCTAGTGATGACAGAACGGGCTGGAGCGGCATCAGTATCATCAACATCTTGATTCGGCAAAGCGCGTTTCTCGTGCAGATTTACACAAGGATGCTTCCTTCGCAAATGTTTTTTTAAATTTCCTGTTGAACCACCTTTGATGGATAAAAGGTCTTTACAAATGTCACACATAACTTTTTCGTTTTCATTAGTATAGGAAAAGTGCTACCAAACCAAGCTGAATTTCCTTTTCTTTTCTATAACGTACCGATACTCACCATTACGAGACAAGAATGAATCTTATGGGAAAAGTGATGAAGTTGGGAGATGGTCATCAGCACCGTCAAATAAGCATAAAAAAAATTCTATTAACGACTTCCGCTGTTCACTCCAGCTGCAAATTCTAAAATCAGCACTACGCTGTGAAAAGGGTAAGTGCAATATCGCCAAATGATTCTATTAATCAGGCATGAAAGTGCAAAAAATGCAAAGGAAAAAAGGGAGGGACATGTATGTTTACATAAACATGTCCGGATAATTTCCGGTGTTCCATTCGATAGTTCCCCCCCTCAAATAAAAGTTAAAAAAAAAAGAAGATTCGGACTGCCAGGTCAAAGTTCACCTCTCTTCCTATCGGAAAAACATCGTCACGTCCTGGGGGGTAAAGCAGGCGTTGACAATCCTGCGTTAGGCACGTGACCTGGGTTTAGTTTTTGGCGAGATGAAAATCTGTTTTTAGAAGGGGGAAGAATTATCATAAGTGGGTCAATTATCTTTGTTCTTTCATTAGAAAAGTTTAAAATTGAGTCTGTATTTTATGTTGATTGGCTTAGTGATCCACTAGATGCTGTAACATTTTCTGAAGTAGGTACAACGGGATAAAAAAGGATCATATTTATTTAAAAAGGATCATATGATGTACATTGCCCTATTAAGCAAACGAAAAATATTTTTCATGATTTATGCTAAAAATATGTTGAGGAAAAGGAAGTAATCTAATTGGTAGTTGATTTCATTCACCAATCCAACAACAGCAACTTACCAAATCAATCATTTCTGATCCACGCAGTTTTTCTCATACAAACGATGAAAAATTAAAACATGCACAATTCGGATTGCAAATCATCTAGCGCTCCCCTCCCTTTCCCTTCTGACTATACCGACTCCAGACTCCACAAGCGAGCAATACCGGCGACAGTGACTCCAACTGCTACTATCCCCCCCCACACACACACAACGAACGGCCTTTCGAAAAATTTCCACTATTTCACACTCGTCCTCCCGCGCACACAAAGGCAATTAATTGTACTACCTCAAACTCTAGTCTCCGTGACGAACGGAACGGAAGTTCCCACCTTTCACGTTTACTATTCCATGCCCTATTTCAAGGTCATTCATGGACACAAGAAGCGCATATTACCATTTCACAAATACAACCAGATACTACTGTCCTCGTACCAAAACCGAAGTGAGCTGAACCCTCATCGATTCTCCAGTAACGAATATCGAAATACCGAGAAAAGACGCATATTTTCGTTACAAAGTAGCGAATACCGAAAAGCACCCGTTTCGGTACAGAAGTAACGAATACCGAAAAGTACCCGTTTCGGTACAGAAGTAACGAATACCGAAAAGTACCCGTTTCGGTACAGAAGTAACGAATAAAGAAAAGTACCGATTTCGGTACTGAAGTAACGGGTACTTAGATGTACCGATTTTCAGTACCCGTTACAACTAAGTACCCGGTTCGGTAGTACCGACCCATCACTAGCTGCTAGCAATAGGTAATTGAAATTTGTCATCGTCATCTACAATTTAACTTCTTGTCGATCTTCTTAAACTCTCCCCAAAATCCTAACCAATTTCGGGTCTCCTCTTTGAATTTTTTAATCTCCAACTTTGGTAATTTAAAGCTCCTCTTCGTGGAATTTTCTACTAAAGTTCCAGGTGTGATTACAGGAGTGGAATTCACCACTTTGTTTTACACTTTTGTTCTTAAACTAATATATTTATCACGATATGTTTCATTCGTGTCAAAATTAGCCAAATATCCACTTTAATTTTCACTTTCCAATTAAAGTTTGGAAATTTGTGATTGAACTTCGTCTAATCTGTTGAATTTACCTTCTAATTACGAGCTCAATACTTGGAGTTGATTAATCTCCACGTCAGGCTTTAGAATTTCAACATCTAAAGCATTGGCAGTAATCGTAAACGATTGCCTTAGAGGCTTACGCTTTCGTAATAAAATTTCCATGATTTTAAATTCAATATTTCCAAGGCTATAATCAAATAAATCATACACTCTACTAGATAAATTCCAGTAAGAAATCGATGTTCCGTTTTCTTCAAATAGCCATTCCGTCAGTTGTTTGAAATTAATCAACTTTTTTTAACTTATTTTGATAACTTCGGACGAATGGAAATATAATTCGCAGAGGAAACCTTTTTAATTAACAACGAACCTATTTGTTTAGCATTCTGAACATACAAAAAGAGGCACATTCCGTGCGTTATCACAAAGCCTATGTAAACAAAACATCACTGTTGCCACAAAAAATCTACATTATCATGAACATATTAAATTATTGTGTATTAATTTTTTAACTTTAACTGTGTTAGGACTAATACAAAAGTAATGATTGTTGTTTCAATGGGAAAATACGTTGGTGTTAATTGAAAGTGTGTACTCCAACTGCGCTGATGAAAATCCTCCCCTCGTCCTGCTATAGTCCAACTACGCCGATTAAAATTTCTTTCTTCCGTTGCCTACAGGGTTACAATTTTATTTTTCGAAGCCAACTGTAGCCAAGAGGAAAATAAAAATAAAGAAATATATTTTTTATAAATGAATAGTGGATTTGTTGCCAATCTAGAGAAACTAAGCTTCGGCAACAACAAAGATAACGCCTTCTTTTATTATTATTGCAAATTAAGTCATGCTTAATCCTTTCTGGAATTTATTCCAGGAAATAAGTGTTTAAGATTTACTTCGTAATTTTTAATACAGATATTTTGAGTTTTTATGTATTTTTGCCTTGTCGTGAAGTAAGAACTGAATTAATTGATGAGAAACACTGAATTGTCTGTGAAAGATCGTTTCTTTTTTGTTTGTTTAATTTCTTTTATACATCGCTTTAGATTCACTTTTGTTAATTGCTCTGTAACACAAAAGAAATTTTCAGAGGACTTGCAGAAGGTTTGTAACAACATGTGGGCTACAAGGCATTCTTCATGAGCTCTGACCTTTTTCACCCCTACAACCGGAAGTCAGTGTATATTGCTTAAATAGCTAAATTTTCAATCAGTTCCGAACGATACTTTGACTATCTTGGTGAAATATATATATTCTTCTTTTATAAATTCAACCTTGAATTAAAATTGGCGTTATTTAAGCATATTTACCTATGATGGTGTTTATTCTCAGTCAGAGAGTAAAAATTCTCGTTCTTTTTTCAGGACATAAATTTTATAATGACTGTGGAAAAGCAGAGTACCAAAAATGGCGTTGTACAAGTAAAAAATGCAAAGCAACACTTTATCTTGATAAGATAAATAACGTGTTATCAAAATCTTATCTGTGTCACAATCATGAGCGTTGCAAGACTATTTCTATGCAAGTTGTTTCAAACAGTGTTAAACAGAAAGCAGCAAAATATACATCTGAAAAACCTCAGAAATTAATCAGGAAAGAACTGACTAGTGTTGCAGCTCATCATTCAGATATTGTTAGCAGCCATGATGTTCACTAAATTCGGAGAAATATGTACCGACAGAGAAAGAAAGTCCTACCTCCACTTCCAAAATGTATTTCTGATGTGCATTCTGCATTAAATGTAATACAAGTGATATCTTATCGACATGAAAATATTCTTCAGATTGATGACGATAGAAATAATATAGTTTGTTTTTCAACAGATTCAAATTTAAGGATCTTATGTGACCAAAAAAAAAAGTTTTTTGATGATGGCACTTTCACATTTTGCCCAAAATTTTTCTTTCAGATGTTTACGTTTCATACAGTGGAAAATGAGCATTATATCCCACTTGTATTTTTTTTTTTTTTTTTTTTTTTTTTTTTTTTTTTGCTACCAGGAAAGTCTACGGCAATATACGAAACTATGTTTCAAAAACTGAAAGAACTCTGTTCTAACTTGCATTTGAATTTTCAGCTAGAAATTGTGGTGGCAGATTTTGAATATGCAATCCATGAATGTTCTATTACAGGATGTAGATTCCACTTGACTCAAGCTTGGTGGCGAAAACTACAACAGTGCGGATTGCAGCAACAATATAGGAATGGTAATTCAGAAATTGGCAGATGGCTTCGACTGGTATTTGGATTACCCTTTTTGGATGCTACTGAAGTTTCGGATAGCTTCGTTGAAGATCTGATGTCAGAGCAACCACGGGATGCAAACATCACACGCTTTACTGATTACATAACCGAGAACTACCTAGATGAGGATGCAAAATTTCTCCCGATACTTTGGGCTTGCGCTCATATTTCATCGGAAAGAACAACTAATGCATGTGAAACATTTCATTCAAAATTCAGAGCGAATTTTTATCATTCCCATCCTAATATATTTGTCTTCACAGATGTAATTCGTCAAATTCAGATAAATATATACGCTGCAATAAATGGTGTGAAGCAGCATAAAAAAATAACAAACAGGAATTTCGCAAACAGGGAAGGAAAGAATCGAGGATTTACTTAACAAGAGCAGGTATGGAATGATTTCACAATTAGAATTCCTAAGACGTGTTTCATGTTACCCAAAAATTGTAAGTTAATTATTGCAATCCATTGTATTCAAACAAATTAATGTGAAATATCATAATAAATGTAATAATTTTAAATTACAAAAGTATTGAGAAAAATATTGTTACGAATTTGGTATTTAAAAAGTTAATGTTAGTTCAATTATAAATTAAATGGTTTTATTTCTCGCGCAGTGCAGCGCGTAACGAATATTAAAAGAAAGCTAAGCCGGAAAATTGAAAATACAAGAGCGCGTGCATTAAATAAATAAATATCTCTTTTTCATTTCGAGAAAGTACTGGAAAATTCTAGCGCGTGATTTTAAAATCTTATAAAAGGAGGAAAACATCTCAGTTTGTAGTAGTCACATTCAGAGGTTAGCGTCGCTGCGCGACGCACGTATCCTGATTTGCTCTGTAAGTATTTTTTGCTTTCTCTTCTCATGGCGGCCAAAAAACCACCAGATCGTTTTTGGAATAGGCATGAAAGCGACAGCGACATGGATCACGACTCAGATTATTCGAACTCATCTAAGAATAGCGGAAAATTAAAATTTAAAGATTTTCTAAAACCCTCCAGCTTAGAAACTAAATTGCAGCAGCCTAAAAGAATAAAGAAAAGTAGCTCACCCAGCACTGCAACTCCAAAAACCCAAGATTTTCGCGACACCATGGAAAAGTATAAACATATTTTCCCTAACTTATTTCAAGGACTCGGAACTGAATTAGATAAAGATCCCAGATATCAAATACTCAGAAACGGAGCCCTAACTGAAATCTTAAATAAATCCCAAGAGCGTATGATTGAACAATCGAACTTAAAGGATACCGGATCGATGGACGAGAAAGATTACGCAGAAAATGTGAAAGAACACGAAGATTTAGTGAACTCTATCAAAGAAGTTTATAACAATTTAACAGCACCAGAAGCAGATAATAATTCAGAACAAAATTGGTCAATCCCCTCAAAAACATGCAAACCTAATCTAAAACCTAGCGAAAAAGAAGAAATTGAACAAAACAACAGATTCGAGCCTTTAAATGATAAAGAAAATAATGAAACTACTGAAGTTAAAACTAATCATAAATCTGAAATAAAAATCCCACCAATAGTCATCACGCAAGTTGAATTAGATTGGATTGATCTACAAAAAATCTTAAGTACTAAAATCCTAAAAAACGAATATGAAACCCAGATGAAAGCCAAAAAATTTATTTAAATACTTCCACCGAAGAGGATTACAACAGCGCCATCGAATTTCTAAAGAAATCTTGCATAGAATTCCATACGTATCAACTTTATTCCAAAACTAACATTAAAGTTATTCTAAAAAATATGCCCAGAAGCATCTCAGAAACTGCAATATTTGAAGACCTAAAACTTAGAAAATTCCCAGTACTAAAAGTTAAGCAGTTCACAAAGAGAATAGAAAGTGATTTCATAAAATTACCCATTTATTTCATTGAACTTGAAAGGAATAAATTAGGAGAAGCGATTTACAACTTAAATAATATGTTTAACTTCAATATCACTATTGAGAAATATGCACCTAAAACTAAAAGACCAATTCAATGCTTCAAGTGTCAGAGCTATGGACATTCACAGGCGAATTGTTATAAAAAAGAAATATGTTGTAAATGTTCCCAAAATCACAGATCTAATACCTGCTCTTTAAAACGTGAAGAAAAACCCATCTGCTATTTTTGCCGTGGGGAGCATGTATCGTCTTACCGTGGTTGCCCGATTTATAAAAAGCGATTTCAAACTCCTAAACCAGCAGAGAAAACCCAAGAGATTCCAAACCTTAAAGATTTCCCAGCACTCGCAACTAAATCTGAAACTGAAATTAAAGAAATTCAAAGAAACATCCCATTCAGCGCCGTCTTTAAACAGCAGAAGATCCCAGCAGATAATGATAATCCAATATCCCAAGTTTTTTCAAATCCTAAAGTTTTCCAATTCATTCAAGATATGAACAATGTTGCAGCTAATATTAAATTTGCTAAATCCAATACAGAAAAACTTTCTATCGCTTTCTTAGCGGTGAAGATTGCTCTTGATTTCGCAGAAGATGAAAACTAAGTTCAATCTACTTCTTATTACTTCCTGATGTTCCAATAGATGGCGACACCCATGCGATGATGTTTTCACCAGAAACTTTCCACTTTACATAAAGTGGATTTTCTTCTCACTATGACGTACCCCGCAGGGTAAATAATTTCTGAGTAAAAGTCCTCAGGACTAAATACTCATAGTCACCTCAATTCATACCAATTCATACCAGTTTGTAGTAGTAGTTGCTTAGTTTGTTGTTGTTTAGAAAACTGCTCTTGTTGATTGTAGCGAATTCGCGGATTAGCGTTCTTTAGCTGTTTTGAATTACGTTCTATTGGACCTTTGAGCAGTTAAAAGATAACTACTGTGAGATATTGTAATACTGCATGATAATTTGAGAAAATTTAGGCATTTTTGTTGTGATAATAATAAATTTTTGTTCATTTTTCATCGGACTTGTGCATTCATTTCATAACGAACCCGTACGCACGCAACAATATTTAAAAAAGCATTATATATCCTACACGGAGCAGGCATTCCTTGAAACTGAAATACGGACATAGCGGCACAGAAAAATATTTTTTGAAAAGAACTATGTAGTAATGCATAAATGAAAGAAATTAAATAAAAACTATCAAAGAAAATATATAAGAATTATTACATCAAACACTCTCTTGACCGCAAGTGATAGAATTTTGTTTTCTCGTTTATCTTTCAGCAAAGCTTTTACAATTAAATAATCACTTTCATTCGCGTAAAATTATAAACAAATGTAAATTATTATAGAAAACGCATAAAGTTAAACACTACAGTGTGAAAGGAAAATTCTGGAATAAAAATGTTAAGAAAATTAGATGAGAAATAATCCATAATTTATTGATATCCATATAAATTCTATGCTTTTGGAAAAAGTTACACATAATTTGCACTGAGGTATCAATCACCGAAACCAAGTTAATTTCTTTCCTTACTTTTTCTTATCAGAGGGATTTGTAAAAAGATACGCTAAGGTGAAAAATTTTGCAATATTTTTAAAGAATAAATTTTAAAAGTATTTTTACTTCATGAACTGAAATTTTTACACAGTAACTAAGTACAAAAAAAAAAAAAAAAAAAAAAAAAAAAAAAAAAAAAAAGAAAGAAAGAAAGAGCTAGGGGATCACTAGAAACTCGGGTTGAACTACCAATGTTTAGTGACTTTTCCGCTTGATCATAAGACCTTTTGAAATTAGGCTGAACAATATATTAAAGAAAATAGAAGATACAGCACACGTAAGAACAAAAGTGGGCTGAATTAGAGATTTACATGTTTAATGAATAAGTTAACCTGTATGCCATTATGAAATATTAGGAAGTAGCATAAAAGCATGAGTGAAGAAGGCAATGGCAATCTAAGTCATTGTAATCTAAATGTATATCATTATCAGTATCTGCTATTAATTTCAATACTGCTGAAAAAATTATAAATGAATTATATTATAAATCACATGAACTCGTTGCATTATAAATTACAACAGTTAGAAATATTATTAGCGTGATTTAGCGACCATCTTTGTTAACAAATAATTTTAAGTAACTAATTTTACAAATAATTCAGCCTGAAACTAGGTTGGAAAATAAGCTACATGCTGAAGATTAAGCTTTGCCAAGGTGTTAGAAACATCTGTTAACCAGAGTTATGAAGCAAGAATTTGTAAAAATTATCATTTAAATATAAATTGGCATAAATACAATACAAATTATATAAATTTTACATACATGAAAACCTGAGTACAGTGCAACAATATGTGAAAAAGGAATGGATTAAAAGGGAGATTGAAAATCCCAGGATATGAATATAAGGGAGTTCGAATTTTTTTTTTTTTTTTTTTTTTTGTTGTTAATTATAAAAATTCTGATGACGCTCATAATTATCAATTTATTAATTAAATGTGTATTAGAAATTAAATGTATGCCAAAGTACATCAGATGGAAAACAGAATAAATATTTGAACGTTTCTAGTATTAAAATATGGAATTTGGAACGAAGTTAAATAACCTTAA
This sequence comes from Stegodyphus dumicola, assembly GCF_044657685.1. Lineage (NCBI taxonomy): Eukaryota > Metazoa > Arthropoda > Arachnida > Araneae > Eresidae > Stegodyphus > Stegodyphus dumicola. Next base: position 108,020,281 of record NC_140770.1, read on the forward strand.
AATAACTTCAATGATTAAAAATGGAAAGCTTAATACGGGAATATATTGCAATAATATTAGTGTGAATTTAGAACGACTTAAGAAGTCCACTTTTTAGATTTAATAAAGATAGTTTTATAATTAAATTAGAACTGTTTACTTAAAATGGTAAATTTGAAAGTTAAAACCATTCTGCTATCTAAGAAGATTTGTTAATATTGTTACGAATTTGGTATTTAAAAAGCTAATGTTAATTAAGACACAATAACAGCCGAATAAATACTAATTCAGAAGTCAAACAACAAAAATCAGCGTTATATTTACAAAATATAACGCTGATTTGGACTAATGTTAGTTCAATTACAAATTAAATGGTTTTATTTCTCGCGCAGTGCAGCGCGTGACGAATATTAAAAGAAAGCTAAGCCGGAAAATTGAAAATACAAGAGCGCGTGCATTAAATAAATAAATATCTCTTTTTGATTTCGAGAAAGTACTGGAAAATTCTAGCGCGTGATTTTAAAATCTTATAAAAGGAGGAAAACATCTCAGTTTGTAGAGTTGCTTAGTTTGTTGTTGTTTAGAAAACTGCTCTTGTTGAGTGTAGCGAATTCGCGGATTAGCTTTCTTTAGCTGTTTTGAATTACGTTCTATTGGACATTTAAGTAGTTAAAAGATAACTACTGTGAGATATTGTAATACTGCATCATAACTTGAGAAAATTTAAGCATTTTGTTGTGATAATAATAAATTTTTGTTCATTTTTCATCGGACTTGTGCATTCTTTTCGTAACGAACCCGTACGCACGCAACAATTTTTGGTGTCAGGAGTGGGGTATTGAATGCCAATAACAAGAGCGATGGAAGAACAATTCAGGCAAATGATGACTGCATTTGCTGCTTTCCAAGAAAAGATGGAAGGAGCCGTCAACTCCGTTAAGGAAGATATAAAAGCTGTACAAGAAAAGATGGAAGCTGGCCAAACATCATTTAAAGAAGAAATTAAAGAGAAAATGGATGCTGGTGAAATATCCGTTAAGGAAGAAATGAAATTTCTTAAAGACGAGATGAAAGCAGGTCAGGACGAAATGAAAAGAGAAATTACCTACGCAATAGAAAATAAATTTGAGGCTATGGAAGGCAGAATAGACGCGGTTGAAATTAAAGTTGGACAAATTGAAGAAAACGTTTCCTCTGTGAAAGCGCAAATAGAAGACAGAGTTTCGGCCGTGGAACAACAAATAGGTTACAAAGTTGATTCAGTCAAAGAAGAAATAGAAGGAAGAGTTTGTTCCGTTAAACAACAAATCGAACAACAAATTGATGAGAGAGTTTCTGCAGTTGCCAAAGAAATGGATACTTTAAAGAAATTCGTAGCGTCGGCAGGGAGCGGGAGTGATGATTTTAAATTCTTACCGATGCCTGCTCGTCCATCTCTGAAGCTATCCACATATGATGGGAAGACATCCTGGCAAGTGTATAAGACCCAGTTTTCTATCGTTGCGGATGCGAATGGATGGGATTCCCAAGCTAAGGCCTGTCATCTCGCCGCTTCTCTGAGAGCAGACGCAGCGGATATCCTGCAGACGCTTCCCGAAAATCTAAGGCTAGATTTCGAAGCTCTATCCGGCGCTTTGGAGCTGCGCTTCGGCGAGAAATGTTTAAAAGACTACAGCAGGTTCCAATTAAAATCCCGTCAACAGAAGCTCACCGAAACACTTCAGGAGCTCGCCACGGATGTTGAAAGGCTGTCACATCACGCCGTTTCGGAGTGTCCGACAGAAACAAGGGAAATACTGTCCCTGCAATATTTCATCGATGGCATCCGGGACCATGAAATACAGAAAGCACTGCGAATGGCGGATGTTAAAGATCTGAAAAGCGCTTTAGTGTACGCCATGAAATGTGAGGCAGCCCAGCAAGCCACTCGTAGAGACCGCCACCCAATCAGAGCTGCTCATGTCCAGGAACCAAGGGATCAAGTTACTGTTCGTCTAGACGATATAACCAGACAACTCAATGACTTAAGAAGAAATATCAGTGAAAAGAAACCGACCTTAAAATGTTGGAACTGTGGAGCTGAAGGACACATACGGCGGAACTGCAGAACACCCCAGGGCACGGATGTTAAGACCGCTTCTAGCAAGCAGCAGGGAAACTAATTAGTGGCCATCTCGCGGGGTGGAGGTTGCCAGATAAAGAAAAGCCCCAGTTTAAAGCGCTTCAGATTTCTGCAGTGAGAGGCGGCAGTAATGGACTTTTCATAATAGGACATATTAATGGAATTCCCTGTAATATGACGATAGATACAGGAGCCAACGTTACTATCATCCGAAAAGATTTGGCTCAACAACTGGGAAGCAAACTTATGTGGACGCCGCCCTGCGTTACCCTCCAGACTGTGTCCGGTGAGAAGATCAACATCGACGGAAAAGTAAACGTAAACATCACGTTTGGAAGTGCCGCCTACCATCACACGGCATATGTGGCGGATATTACAGATCCATGCATACTCGGATTGGACTTTTTAAGGAAATACAATTTTTCCTTAGATTTCAAAAACAATAAGCTGCTTTCAGCATCTGATGGCATGACTATCCATCCTCAAAAGGGATCCTCGCCTGGAAATGTCGACGCCTTGTCCGAAAGATCGAGCTCGGGAAGCTGCCGAAATCATACCAGGGTCGAAAAGAAACGCAAGACTACCAGCTATTCTCCATCTCAGAAGCTCTTCGGTCGAGACCTTCGTCTGCCTTGTGACCGCCTGTTTAGTCGCCCTACGGATGGGCCTTCATCGCCTGAGGAACACATCCAAGATGCCCAGGCCCGATTTGAGGGGATGCACCGTTCTGCACGAAAGCGAGTCAACTTGGCGACGGAGAAAATGAAGACCAGATGCGACACAAGAGCTACTAGACAGAGATCCAACAAAGGAGACAAGGTGTGGTTGTGGAACCCAATTCAACGAAAAGGACTGAGTCCTAAATTACAGTCACCTTCGGATGGTCCATATACAGTGCTGAACACGAATGACGTCGTGGTTCGGATCCGTGAGTCTTCGAACTCTTACGACAGATTAGCTCATTACTATGGCCATAGTACGTAATGTAAATAATTGTAAATAGTATAAAACCATGGTCCTTTTTGTTTTTAAATGTGTATTTGATTTGTTTTGTATTTAGTATTTGATAGTATTTGATTTGTTTAAATTAGTTATTGCATTTATTGTTCATGTTGTTTGATATTGTAATGTAATGTTTATGCCTCAGTTGCATTTATGCCACAGTTGTAAGTTTAGCTTCCTGTCCAGGGATTGTACTGCCCGGGACGTGCAGTCCTTGGGAAGGGGGCAGTGTTACGAATTTGGTATTTAAAAAGCTAATATTAGTTCAATTACAAATTAAATGGTTTTATTTCTCGCGCAGTGCAGCGCGTGACGAATATTAAAAGAAAGCTAAGACGGACAATTGAAAATACAAGAGCACGTGCATTAAATAAATAAATATCTCTTTTTGATTTCGAGAAAGTACTGGAAAATTCTAGCGCGTGATTTTAAAATCTTATAAAAGGAGGAAAACATCTCAGTTTGTAGTAGTTGCTTAGTTTGTTGTTGTTTAGAAAACTGCTCGCCGCCCAACCGGTATAGTGGTTAGCGTTGCTGACTACCGTGCCGAAGGGTCCGGGTTCGAATCCCGGAGAAGGCATGGATGTTTGTATATGTTTAATAAAAATTTGTAAAAACGTTTGTTGTTAATTTCAATATTAACCCTCACGGATTGGAGGAAACGGCGTTCGCCAAAGTCCTCATCTTCTTTCTTCTTGTTTAAAAAGCAAGATTGATACTGATACTGAAAACTGCTCTTGTTGAGTGTAGCGAATTCGCGGATTAGCTTTCTTTAGCTGTTTTGAATTACGTTCTATTGGACATTTGAGTAGTTAAAAGATAACTACTGTGAGATATTGTAATACTGCATCATAACTTGAGAAAATTTAAGCATTTTGTTGTGATAATAATAAATTTTTTGTTCATTTTTCATCGGACTTGTGCATTCTTTTCGTAACGAACCCGTACGCACGCAACAATATTTATCTAGACAAGAAACTTATTTAAGGTGAGCTACAAATCCGATATTTGATACGTTGATTATGTATTAGTTTTGTGTATGTCATTAATCTATCAATTTTACTATTCAAAACTGATATATATATCAGCGACTAAAATCTACAATTTGGAAAGTTTTTAATTCTTACAGAGAATAAAAATGATATGGCTCATCATTCCTTTAAGCATCATAAAACTTTAAAATGAGTGTAAGAGAAATTTATTTTTAGCACACGCCAGACTTTAAATTAATATTTGTTTCACATGCACAATTTTTACAATATTGATAAACGAAAATAAAGGCTTGCAGTCTCAATAGAATGTCCCATTAATGGCGATAAACGACTTTTTGTAGCACCCAATCTTCTTGGAAAGAAATGGGGGATAGGAAACGTCGCGCAGTTCGTGGATTAAAAAAGAGGGGGACGGGGATTTTCGATCAAATTTGGGGCAGTTCAATTGAAATTCTGTAGAGGGAGATCGTCCTAATTAAGGTTATGAGCAGGTACTTCCGGGTACGTTATTTGGGGCTAATATTCCATAATCGGAGTAAGTTGGCGCCAAACTATTTTGGCCTTCAAAATTTTGCGAATTTTTTTGGCGGCAATGAAAGCACTAAGATGTGATTTTTAAACATAAACAGAATAGTAACTTTTAAGTTTTGCAGTAGTGAAACGCCGTTATTGTATGTAAACAGAATAGTAAAATGAGATGATAAAATACTAGATGAGTAAAACAAAGTCCAACAGCTTTGCGAGTAAAAACATAGTCCTATCTATGTAATTCATTATAAAATAGTATAATGAACAATTCTTGTAAATAATTATTGAGTAAATAAATATATACACTATCAGATCAGAGCACTGCCAAGTGAGTTTTAAACATAAACAGAATTACAAATTTTGGTTACAGTGTTGAACAGCGATTATTATATGCAAGCAGAATAGTAAATGAAATTGATTAAATGATAAAACAACGTCGTGGAATTCAACCCACTAAACAACTTTCTTTTAGAACTTTAAATCTTCCACATCACTTGATTGCCACATGCAAGAAATAATAATAATAATAATAATAATAATAATAATAATAATAATAATAATAATTAACTAAATAAAACTAAATGAAAACATTCATAAATTATAAACTTCACGTCATCTGAAAACCAACATTTTCCCATCAACAACAGCTTAACCTTCTGCAAATATTTATATAAATATAATATTAAACAGTAAAACGTTTAAAAACAAATAGAGTATTTCAAAATTAAATTTAAAAAAAAAATCTTCTAGCTACACTGAATTTGCACTCTTAAAATTACCGAAATAAAGCTCTAGGTTTGCCATAATAAAACTTACAGCCGGAAACCACAACCAAATCAAAATCGCGCCAAATAAAAAACTCTCGGCAAGTTTGGCGCTCACCCCGATTCCGGAATATTAACCTTTTTGGAGTTGGATTAATTATAATATTTAATCCAGTAATTAATGTAGATCCGGTAACTAATGTTGAATAAAATTACGTTAATGTATTCAAAAACTGCCTTTGGAAATGCGTTAATATACACTCATGTCCATAAATTAAGGATAATTCGGAGTCACGCGGAAATCGAACTCTAAAATAAATATATCACCTGTAAAATCACTACACACATCTTCAAAAATCATATGAAAATTTCAGGAAGTAACCAGATGACACCGATGGTACGTCACAATGACGAGAGTGTAAGAGAGTGATATATAAGGAATACAGGCAAAGAAGTAAAATTGTTCGCAGGCGCTTTATAAGCATTTCAGTGCAATAACCAAAGTTATGACGCAAAGGACGCATTTGGATGATTTTTTACGTGGTAGAATTATCGGCCGTCTGGAATGTATGCGTACCCAACTGGAAGTATCAGACGAACTTGGAATTGCTCAGAGTGTCATCTCCAGGCTTTGACAACGATTCCAAGATGATGGTAATGTGAGTAGACGTTACAGCACACAGGTCGCCCCAGAGTTACAACGCCGAATGAGGACCGGTATTTGGCAGTTACTGCCAAAAGAAACCGGCGGAGCACAGCCTCAGACCTGTCTCGTCAGCTCTCTTCAGCCACTGGTACGACAATTTCAAGGCAGACCGTGTACAGACGCTTAGGGCAGATTGGTCTATATGCTCGTAGACCTGTCAGATGCGTTCCACTTACTGCAACTCACTGTCGCCTGCGGTTAGCCTGGAGTAGAGAGCATGCATTGTGGACACCGCAACAGTGGGCTTCTGTGATGTTTTCCGACGAGTCCAGGTTTAGCTTGCAGTCTGATTCTCGCCGAACTTTCATATAGAGAGCTCCAGGTACCCGTTATCACCAAGAAAACATCATTGAATGACACCGTTACGGTGGTGCAGGAGTGCTCGTTTGGGGTGGAATTATTCTGGGTTCCAGAACTGACCTGCATGTTCAAATTGGAACCATGACAAGCCAAATCTATCGGGACGTCATTCTGGAACAACATGTACGTTTGTTTCGGGGCGCCATGGACGCACAATTTGTGTTTATGGATGACAACGCCCGTCCTCACCGTGCAAACATCGTAAGCGAATGCCTTCAATCGGAGGATATCACCCGTATGGACTGGCCAGCATTCTCACCGGACTTGAATCCAGTAGAGCACGTGTGGGACATGCATGGCCGAAGAGTTGCAGCCCGTCAACCTCCTCCTACATGTCTACCGGAACTTCGGAGAGCATTGCTTTTTGAGTGGTGTAATATCCCCCAAGATCAGATCGATAATTTGATACTCAGCATGCCTAGGCGTTGTACGGACTGTATTGCATCGTCTGGGAGACATACAATGTATTAACAATAATACCAACCATGTAATATTTTTTTTTTTTTTTTTTTTTAATTTGCTCTAGGGAGGAAAAATCACTAATTTTTTTAATAATATTAAACATATAGCATCTTTTTTGTTCTTTACCTTTTGTTTAATAAATAAGCTTTACAAATAAGTCAAATTTGTTTTGCTTCTAATTCTTCGTTTGCCTGATTTTGCATTATCCTTAATTTATGGACATGAGTGTATTTACTAGCTCATTGGATATAAAACAGGAAGATTTAATCGAAGTAAATTTGATTTTGACACGAGACTAAAGATAATCTTCAATCTCACGTTTAGGAAGGCATGCCTCCCCTTAGGCAGATAGCCCTAGTGTGCTTTGCCGTAATTAAATAAACCAAACCAATCTCACATAACAAATAGCGCCGTGAGTGTCAAATTTTCGCAGTGGATCTTCGAATCTTGCTTTTAGGCTTGATTAAATTTTGTCTTTAATTCATTTTTATTTCATTGAATATTTTAGACAAATTCTATGAAGAATGTGAGTGTGACGGATGAAATATTGAAGCGATTGGGCTCAAGTAATGCGAAACATATTACGAGAAAGATTTTGGATAATTTAAGCTACAGAAATAATTAAAAATATTTTGCATAACAGCATGACATGTGAACGATTTAAAGTTTAATCTATGCCAAGTGAACCTACATTTTTGCCACCAGACTAAGTTACAAATTGTGTACCTTTCCAAAATTGCAGAAATTGGTTTCGATTTTGCTTTTGAAAACATAGGAAAGGGAAAGAATAGCTTTGTTTACTTGAGAGGTGCATCAAGCCGCTCATTTGAAACTGGTAAACTTTTTATCTTCGGATAATTTTTTCTAGCGCTTAGGCGGTTCATCGCTAGGTGAGACGCAATTTATTGTGATAATGGAGAAAATTTCAAAGGAGTATTGAATGGTTCTGTTAAATGAAATTGTGACAAAATTTCTTCACACTTAAAATAATTTGGAAATTTAGTGGTAAGGCTGGAGGGAAAAATTCCTTCGCTATTTAAAAAAACTGTTAAAATATAGTTTAGGTAAATCTGTATTGAGTCAAGGAGAACTGAATACGGTGATCGGTGATTATGGCTCATTAATTGCAGACAATTAACATGTGTTAGGGTGTAAGAGGAATCACTTCTTATGTATCATATAAAAGAACTGATGGATATTGAAGAACGTGATATACATGAATTAAATAAAAATACAGATAGCGAAGAATACTTTTTAACTATTTAAGAAAGCGTTTTAGAAAGGAATATTTCAGTTAGCGTATTCATAAATGCCATGAAAAACTTTGCTAGAATCAAGAATTGATGAAATAATTTTACTAGGTGATAATAATAAAAATCGTTTATTTTGGTTTATAAGAAATATTATTGAACCGATTCCTGATCGAGATAGGAAAATTCGTAACTTAGGCTTAAAACTCAACACAGAAGAGTCTTGTGACAGGTGCAGCGGGTCTTCCCTTTTAGAGCTGCAATCAATTGGAACGGAAAAAAAGAAAACAGGGGAGGAGGAACTTAATTCTCAGAAACCTTCTGGATTAAAGATGAGTTTTTCTCCAGTAATAAAGAAAAAGTATATCTCTTTTGGTAGCAGCCTAGAAGCACATAAAATAGTGGAATTAATCAACTATACTTGTTTTATATTTGAAACTCTCCTAAAATCTCAAAAGTGTGGGGATGTTTCAAATTGAAGCTGAGTTAAGAGTGACTTCTAGAATATATAAGAATCAGAGTTAAGTCCTTCTTTCGGAATTTTAATGGTTCGGTTGTTGTGTTTGTCCTTGTATGTGTTTTATGTAGTTCAATTAAGAGTTTCCATGATTTTCGGAATGATGTTTGTCTTCCTAGGCCTTATAAAACACACTGCAGTATGTAGGTGCAAACCCATGAATAAAATGTTTCCTTTTCGACCTCAACACAGATTGAAAAATTCGAAGGCATAGACAGCGGCAGAATTTATTCTGAAGGCGTCAGAAAACATTTCTAAAGGTGTATGCCAGGCTACGTGTATTTTTTGTCTCTCCGAAAGGAAATTAAAAGTCCAGCGAGTGTCAGGAAATGTGACAGACGCTTTTCGAATTCATAGACTAGAGAATTTTCTTCCCGTTCTCTGCTTCCCAAACTCTTTGCTAGCTGCTCACAGCAGGGAGATGTTCCGGTTTTCTTCCTAAAGATCCTTGTCTCCTTCTTCTTCTCCGCTATAGCTCTCTCTTCGCAGGGGGAGGGAGCGTACTAGGGATCCTTCCAATTCTATGGGCAGCTACTTCATGGCCGTTTCTATCCATCACACTATCCTCTCTGTACGCCGAAACGGAGCTACTTTTTCTTATTGGATCCATCACGTTGGCCAAAACTAGTAGCGAACTCAGAGCATGGACCAGTGCCGTAGAGAGAGTGGGGACAAGAGGTGTATGATGCCAACAGGAACGTGAAAGGGTAGTCCTTTTGAATTTTTGCATTGCTCTAAAATACAATCTTCAGAACTAAGATCCAAATACAGTACAAAGTCTGTAATACGGACTCGTCGGGACTTCGGCGATTCCAGGTTAGGGGTTTTTCCGGATTATAGATCATCAATTTAAATCTGGTAAGATGACATGCAGAAATTATACAATTAAAAATATGAAACCATAATTTATGAAATAAAGAGCAATTATGATCTAAAGGGTATCAAATTTTACAAAAAAAAAGCTTAATACTTATTTGTTTACTTTATTAAACATTTCTTTCAATGCGAGCATGCGCGTAATGTATGTGCATTCTTTATGCGCATGTGTAAAGTTAGTGGATTTGAGGTCCGGATTATAGATCATTCCGGATAATGGACGTCTGGATTACGGACTTTGTACTGTACTGAAATATTATTGGAAATGTTTCTCACAAATGTTGCTAGTTGTCAGAAAACTTTTCTAAATAAAATTCCTTTCATATGTATTTAAGAATTTCAAATGTTTTACTGCATTTAAGAAAGCTTTCTATACTATCTACACAACAGCAACTGGAAAAATCAGGTAGACTTCTGAATTGTCATTAACCCTTTGAGGGGCGGTGGTCGCGCCCTGAAACCACCAATTTTCGAAATTTTTCCCGCTCTTGTTTCCAAACTGTTTGAGTGAAAACCGATTGATTACTTATCTTTTACCTCTAAATAACGCAAAATTACTGCAGAACTATACATTTTTAGGTCTTAGTATTTTAAATCGGATTCCTTTTAAAATTCATTTTCAGTGAGAAAAAATAACTTCCTTTTATTTATATTAGTAACTTAAAATTTTTTTATCGCACATCATTATTTCTATCATAAACAATAAAAATACAGCAATAATTAAACTGCATATAGAAACAACCTGTGTATATTTATGATATTTCCTTTGTGGTTTCAGGGCGCGACCACTGCCCCACTAGAGCATTGCGTTACAATGCTCACATTTCCCTAGAGCAGGGATGAGCAAACGTTTCCTGTCGCGGGGCCAAAAATCGAAAGAGAAAAGTTTGGCGGACCAAGATAAGTTTTTCTAAAATTTTAAAAACAATATACAAGTATTACAAGTTAAATATGTTAATGAGATGAGTGAAATTGCGATTTCATTTTTAAAAGTTCCTTATATTGAGATTCGAAGTGAGATGTACTGATTCTAAGGAACATGGCTAAATGCTCATTTGTCAGTCTACTTCTGAAATAATTCTTTCTAAGTTTTATAGTTGAAAACACTTGTTTACATATACAGTAAGACCCCGCTTTTCCATCGAAGTAGAGCGTAATGCGAAACAGCGCTAAGCGAGGCTATCTTAACATGTAAATAATGGGGTTAGAAGAAGACGGATAAAAAATGGTTAGGCATTAAATTTAATAATGTTTTTTTAATAAAAATAAAACCAAACATTTATTTCTTACAAAAATAAAAACAATATAAACGCATATACTTTTAAAAACAAATAAAATTCTCAGTCAGATCATTCAGTCTATTCTGGGTTTCCAATTTTCTGCCTTTTTGTCAAGAAGATTGGCTTAATGGCATATTGCGTTCAATTTCGTCGTCAATCCATATAGACAGTCGTTTTCCCATTTCCTCTATAATGTTATTTCTAGAACGGGTAATTCTATTTGCAGAGCTTGACGTAGTTGCAGTTGCCGATGACAGTATTTTTTCTTTATTCTTAAGAATTGTCCTTATTGTTGAAGTTGCCAAAATCAATGCAGCACTAATTTGAGATTGACGTTCACCAGAATCTAATCTTTTAATCACTTGCATTTGAGTTTCCAGTGAAATGCTTTTTCTGGTTGCTTTCTCTTCTTGTTTTTTATTATCACCCATGATAAAAACTAAAGATCATAATATTTGTCACTGTATTAATCGTTATAGTATTATACCAATTTAAACTTACAATAATGTCAACAAATGTTTCAAATGATAAAAATGCGTCCACAAAGCAAGAAACACAACTACACTGTTTCGGATATGTTATTTGGAAACCTAGCGCTGCGCACAATTTCGGAGAATCCCTGGGTTGAAATAAAAGAGCGCTAAACCGAAACAGCGCTAAACGAAACAGCGTTAAGCGGGGTCGTAATGTATAAGATAAAGCAAACATAGCACTGATTTTCTGGGCGTGAGATATAAATTTGGGAAACTTACTTTCGATAATGATTTGTAAAACTCAAACTTTGGCATATTTAGAAACAACAGCTTGAGATGATTGTTAGATTTCAAATAAATTAAGTCAAGCTGCAAATATGATCTCACTGCTTCACAATTTATGCTGAAAGAGCCATGGTAAAAATATCTAGTTCTGTTTGAATGGCACTGAAATCTGCGTTCAAACTCAAAATGCAGTTTTTTCGAGCCATCTTCATAATTCCTAAGCTTCTATTCATTTACTGGGGGTATTGAATTAAACCTTGGAATGCAAATATATTTTTGAATAATTAAAAATAGAAATCGTGCAAAAATTTAATTAAATTTAAAATATTTTGCCAATATTTTATTTTCTACTGTTGAGATTCAAAATGCCTCGAAAAGGGTTAGAAATAGCTGATGAATTAGCATTACTTGAAGAATTACCTTCAGATCCAGAATCAGTGGTCTCTGAGGATGAAAGTGGAGGAGAAGGAAATACTCCTTTACCCCCATTCCCTCCTGCTTATGGAAATATAGAAGATGAAAGTGATGATCAGTCAGAAAATGATGATATAAATTTCCCAGGTCCTTCCAGAATTGCAGATGTAACATGGAATAAAATGCAGAATGTAGTGAAATCGTGCAGTGTTGGCTTGTGCATGTACCAAAAAGATAAAACATGCTTTGAACAGTTCCATAAAAAATAACTTAGTTCTTTGACATTAAAAAAATTACTGTGCTTTTTAATATTCTATTGAGTTCTTTTTATCTATTTATCCCAATTTCCTTATTATGTACGTTCTTATGTTTTCACTGCTGCAAAAAAATGACATAAATTATAATTTTTTTTCTGATGATATACTTTGTAAAATAAAGTAAAAAATTTATATTTGATGCAATTTTTAAATGCAGTTTTTTTTTATTCGCAAATTTCGTCATTCATTGGAAATGCATACGGAAAAAGGTAAGTTGTTTTTTCCTGCTAACTCAGTAAGTTTCAAAGTACTAGACGCGTGCTGGTTTCACAGCGAAATCACCACCCACAGATTAATGGGCGGGAGTAGATTTTTTTTAATTCATATATTATTTGTCTCTAGGATTATAATATTCGATTTCTAGTATTTTTAGTTAAAAAAACTTTTAAAATAATATAGCGCACGTCAAAGGGTTAATGGTTCTGCGAACAAAAAAACCAAGCAAAATAACATTATGATTTTAAAACACAGAACTAAAATTTTTCTTTAAAAATAAATATAAAGTTTGATTTATTTCCTGTATGTCATTTTGATACTTTTTTGTCATTCTCTACTATATCAAGAGAGGCAGCAGTTTCAAGGACTGCCAGGAGGTTTTTTTTGTGCTTAATGCAAGCACATTTCATATTTTTTCTTTTCATAAAAAATATGTGTAAAGTTTTGATTCTTAATTTCTTTTTGGAACTAAATAAAATACCTCCATACTAAAGAAAATCATTTAGCAGCAAAAATCTGTAATGATCTATAATTTGGACAAGGAGAAATTTCTTTCCAGATGTAAAAAATAAATTTTGTAAATGATACTCATAGTAAAAGATCACATTTAATGCTGTTTGAGTAGAGAATAACTGATTTGTTATTCAGTTAAGCTGAGAGCTGGTGCCACAGCAGTTGCAGCTAGCAAAATTTTTAGAATTTCAAACATGCAGAGACTGTACTCGGCTACAAAATATCTTGAACCAACCAGGGATAAGACCCTGGTCGTATATAGTGACCTTGGTAGACCTGTGGTACCTGGTCGGACCTTAAGTATATGAAGGAATTTATTTATTTAGGTCTTGGATAAGCCTTAAGCATGCAGGAGAAATAGGCATAAGTAAAATAAATACAAAACTAATATAATTAAGGCTTATCTTCATGTGATAGAAGGAAAACAAAATGTGTTGGAACAACACATCTTTAGTTAGCAGTCTCATGATACATTCCTAATAGTGTACAGCAGATGCTACCTAAATTTTATGATAATAGCCATGAATTTGGAGGTTTTCCAATTGCAAGCAAAGAGCAAAATTTTTCATTTAATGGAATTTGTGAGGAAATATGGAGAAGTGGTAATAAATAAAATGACATTCAGAAGTTTTTCATCGCAATGACAATGCCCTAATCACCAATCAACTAATGGACAGTGAAATCTGTAGTATAGTTCTAAAGCTAGAAAAATTCGTTACCGACAGTGAAGTAAGTGTTCAAGATGAAAAATTTTGTTTGAAAATTTAGTGGGAATTTTCAACACAGTAATTGCAGGAATTTTATAAATGAACAGGAAATTATTTATAGAATTAAAAAGACAGTATTAGCACATAAAACAAAACGGCATAAATAGCTTACATTGAAAGAAATGTTCAACAAAATAAACAAATAAATATTGAGCTGCTTTTTTTTTTTTTTTTCCCCCCTCTTTTTTCAAAATTTGGATTCTTTTAAGGCCATAAATGCTCCATTATTTCATGAAGTATTACATTGTATTTTTAATTTATATATGTCATTTTACTAGATATAACCTGATAATCTAATATAGAGAAAAATCACAAATCCAAAATTGCCCCAACAAATCCAAATCTCATACTTTGCACTGCACCACAAAAGCAGTTTAATATTACTTGTATAATGTTGATTTTTTAAAAAAACTGATTCCAAATCAGTGATGCCCAGTTAACTGGGATTCCCTGTATTTTGGGGAGGATTAATTATAAATACAATGGGAATATTATTAACAATCTAAGAAGCATTAAAATCAGTATCTAACAGAATTTTTTGGGGGAGGGGGCATAATATTAATGATTAGATAAAATTTTAAATATTCAATAATAATGGAGAACTTAATTAAAATTTAAAACAATTACTGTATGCAAATTAGTTAAAATGTGAATGCAAAATAAACAAGTGTAGAATTAAATTCAATCAAAAATGAAATTATTTGATGAAATTAAATTTCTACATATTTTAATTATTGTAAATGCAATCATACAAACTTAAAAATGTCTGTCAATGAACAAATAATAAAAATGAAGTGAAACTGGTATAACCTAGTTGTACTCTTAAAAGAAAATGTGCTGATTTCAAGCTATTTCCCTATTGTGAAATGTGACCCAAATGAGTTTCCCTTGCACAGTTTTCTCCACAAATTAGTTATAAACTGTGATATCAACACTTTTTATGAACTCCACTCATGCTGATGGCAAATACTAACTACAAAAAAAAAAAAAAAAAAAAAAAAAAAAAAAAAAAATTTATGCAGACTTAATAATTTAAAAAATATACATACCTAAGAATTCACTGTAAAATACAAAATAATTTCTGTATTTTTTCCAGAAGATGTTTGAGTTTATCTTTAGCTAAACTTTTGAATTTGAGCCCTCTAATACAAATGGTAACATAACAATTATACAATTAGAGTGCAAAATTAAGAAAATCTGCAAATAACCAAAGGTAGTAATTATGCTGCTGAAGAATTATGCAAATATTCTGAGTTTAATATGTAAATATACATGCGCATGTCTGTGGCACCGTGATTGTGGCAGGGTTTTCTACGATTTCTGTTTTCATATTCCTTCATGATGATCACCTATTTCTCACAAGAGTTGGGTAAATAGGGTATCAGATAAAATGGAGCAGTCACATTTGTGTGTGGATGACAAAATGAGTTGGATAACTATCAGTAGATTGAAGACAGGCCAGTCAAAAGCATACGTGCCTACAGAGCTCAGTATAATGCCCAACATTGTCTGTAGTAAGTGAAGAATGTTAGAAGACACTGGATCTATATCGAGAAGACCTGGACAAGGTCAACCAAGATCTATGATGAAAAAGAATTTATGTTGAAAGTACTTTCAGAGTGATGATACAGGATTACAGCTTCAAAGCTCTCATGTGAGCTGTATGCTGCCACCAGAACCTGAGTTACATGGCCTACAGTTTCCAAAAGCTTTATGAGATAAGGAAGCCGAAGCCCCGCACACTGCAGCACGCAAGACAGTATGTTTAGCATGGTGCAGACAACATGCCTTGGACCAGACTTCAGTGGAGCACCATGCCTTTAACAGATGAGTCAAGATTCAGCCTGGACACTGATTCTCGACATACCAGTATCTGGAGAGAGCCTGGAAAACAACACCATCCCTCTCTCAGTAGAGAAAAGGGTTATTACGGTGATGGAGAAGTAAAGGTTTGGGCAAGCATTATGTTGGACGGCCGCACACCCCTGCTTGTGTTTTACAATAGCTCTGTGACTGCTATGAGGTATAGAGAGGAGATCAGAGAGGCCTACATTTGACTTTTCAGGGCACACTTGGTCCCAAGTTTCTATTAATAGATGACAACACTTGTACACATATTGGCTCAGCTGGTGAACAATTACCTGGAAAATGAAGATATTTGCTGTATGGATTAGCCAGCCAAATCTCCCAACCTTAATCCTAAAGAATATATCTGTGACGCTTATGGAAGAGCTATCCCATTTCATCTTGCTATTCCCTCAGAGAACCATCCCTACTATGGAGTTGAAAAGTACTTTGCTGTAGGAATGGGATTGACTGTCACGGGACTCTATAACTGCCTCCCATCTAATATGCTGTCCTGCTACACAATCTGTCTGACTGTGAGAAGGGGCCACATCCTATATCAAGCTCATTTTCAGTTCGATATCAAAATGCGAAGCTTGGGCGTCCCTACACTGTAAGCTTTACTGATAATTATTCACATGTAAAGTGACTTTTTAAAGGTGCATCACTTTCTCTGCCATAAATGTATATTCATACAAAATTTCGTTCAAATCTGTCCATTAGTTTTTTAGAAATTTGACATAATGTGCAAATTTTCTTTATTCTGCAAACAAGTGTATTTTTATGAACACTGCACAATGATACATCATATTTTCTTATTACAAATATTCATTTAAATTTTAAAAAAATTATTTCGTAGCTATAATTTTTCAATCATGAATTTAAAAAAATTCAACTCAACCTATGAGCAGAATAAAAAAAACAATTTTTGACAAATCTAATATATTAAAGTAGATATACTTTTGAAATAAATCAGAAAAATAAGCTCTTTTATAACTAAATACATTTTTTTAAATTATGAATACTCTAAAATATTTCATAACCTTTAAATATGGTAATGCAAACGGAATATCATACCTTAGAAAACAGACCCTATATAATTTTAAATAAGGCGGAAAAAGAAGACATGAAATCAGTCTATAAAATATAGTTTATTTTTAAAGGTCATAAAATGACAAACTTTACAATATACAGTTTTGATTTCTAAGATTTCTGTTATTCAAATAAACAATTTTATGCAATAACATTTTGTCACCATGGAAGCTAATTTAATAATGGTTTGATTATTAGCATCAAACTTAAGTTCTACAAATGAAATTTAAAAAAATTAAATAGTCACTATAGCTTTACAAGTACAACATTAAAATTTAAAAAATACCTCCATTCAAAAAAATTAATGCTTAAAGCTCTTGTATTTTTGAACAGTATATAATTTGTATGGTAGGAACAAATGTAAATAGATGCTTGCAAAAAAATAGTAATTCATATATTATATAATATACAATGCTGACTTAACTTTTTAAATATGATTTCTTTCATACATATTAAGTAGCAATGGTAAAAATACTCAACACTGAGAAATTCTTCGAGACAAAAGATTTCACTTTTGTACTAAATGTGTGATCACTTTTAAATTAGACTTTCATACTAAACTATTAAACCAACACCAATTAGATTTTACTCAAAAGAAATCACAACAAATGCTTTAAGACTTTTTTTAACTTGAAAGAAGAGACAGAGAAAGAGGGGGAAAAAAAGACAAATGCATAACTTCAAATAAAATAATTTGCACAAAATAGAAATGTATGTCAATAATTAAAATTCTTTTACAGAAAATTTATGATACACCAAATTTAGTGACAAGATCTCCATGAGGTTCCACTTCTACACTTCTTAGAGCTTGCTGGACATCAATAAAAGCATCATTCATCTACAAAGAAAAATGCACTGAATTAGAAATTAAATACCTTTAATAAAGGAATGAAAATTCTTGAAAATGATTCTCTAATTTTATAGATATACTCTCTAATTTTATAGATATATTTATAGTATTTAATAAGACACGGATTCTAAACAATATTCTCCTTATTTTTTATTTTTTATAGCTTTGAGATAAGATGATGTAGTTGCATGGAGCCCCAGGTAACACATCCAACTAACAGTACTACTGCTTACAGCAAACCTTCATTGGTTTGCCTTCCACCAAACTTCAAATCATGTCATCCGACTAAACAAAAGTTAGCTTCATTTTATTCCTTTGTTTTCCATGCACTTCAAGCTTGCTGCTCCAAACTGGCTCTTGATCAAGAACTAAATTATTTAAAAGCAGTAGCTACTGATAGGGGCTTTTCACCCAACATTATTAACCAAACAGTTAAAAAACTCTCGTCTCAACACACCAAAAAGCACACTCTTGTTTTAGGAGATTATAAGAATTCTGTTGTCATTCCTTTCTTTCCATCAATTAGCTATAAAATTGAATGTATTTTACAGAAATTTAACTTTCGGGTCGTCTATTCTCCCTATCAATAAAATTCCGAGTTCCATAGTTAAGGATCCCATTCCGGATATGAATTCCTGGGGTATCTACAGGATACCTTGCCAGTGTAGTTTAATTTACATTGGTCAAACTAAGACTTAAAATTTTGCATTAAAGAGCATAAGGCATATGTTAGGGAAAAAGAAATGTCCTCTGTTGCCCAGCATTCTTGGTCCGAAAATCACACTTTCCATTTTTCTGCAGCCAAAATTATTTAAAGACATCTTTCATTGGTAAATTAGATTTTCTAGATGCGTTTCACATTTAAAAAGACTCTCTGTTCTAGTTAACAACACAATTCCAATCAATCTTTACCTTCAGCCTTTAAGGAAATTACGTTTTAGATTTCTTGTTTCATCAATAGATGGTGCCAGTAGCTTAACTCCTGTCCAGCCATTCTTATCTTATCACTATATCTTTTCTTATTCATTTGCTCTTCGGCAGCTGAGGTGATGGTTCAGTAAAACTAATGACTCCTGTGAAAAATTGCAAATATAACGCTGATTTTTGTTGTTTGACTTCTAAATTATTATTATTAGTATTGTTCTTGTTTATTTTCAAGTAATGCTCAATAATGATGGCTATCATATTCATAAATTATTTTAGGGTATTTTGCATTCATTTACAGATTAAGTATCATTTGGTGAAAACATGTGGTTATTAAAAATTTGCATAATAAAACTCTTTAAGGAGAAAACTAATGGATTTCAATTTCTCAGTTAAGTACTTAAAAATTTGATAAAATGTAATTTTTGTAAGTTTAGTGATTTTTAAATCACTCTGTAGATTAACATTAAGCAAAAATATTCTAAAGTTGTGCATTGTCAAAGAACCTAGAGTTTAAGGCCTACTAGAAGTATTAGTACAAGTTGGCAAGGCTAATACTAGCAGGGAGCAAGATGGTGGCATGTGGGCGGCAAAATTTAAGGGTGGCCAAATGATTATCAAACATATTATATTTCTGTAAAAAATGGCGGCAGGCATTCTAGAATTGGCGCTGAAAGTCGCTAAATTTTCGACGCACTAAACTCTGGTAACCATGCATATAACAATTCTTCCACTGTTCCCAGCCACTTTCATATGCATTCCTTTCCATTATATTTCAAGTTTGAACAAGTCAGAGATTTCAAGTTAGAGATAAATTATGTTTTTATTTGTCTTAAACTCAATTTTCAAACATACACTTGTATGAAAGAAATAGCAGTAAAATTTCTGCAGAAATGCTGTACAGTAAAAAGTCCGTAATCCGGACGCCCATTATCCGGAATGATTCTTTACACATGCGCGTAAAGAATGTGCATACATTACGCAAGCGTGCATTGAAAGAAATGTTTAATAAAGTAAACTAATAAATATTAAGTTTTTTTTTGTAAAATTTGATACCCTTTAGATCATAATTACTCTTTATTTCATAAATTACGGTTTTATATTTTTAATTGTATAATTTATGCATGCCATCTTACCAGATTTAAATTGATGATCTATAATCTGGAAAAACTGCTAATTTGAAATTGCTGAAGACCCGACGAATCCGGATTACAGACTTTGTGCTGTATTTTACTTTAAAATCAAAAGCCATGAGATCTCCATCATATCAATAGAAACTCAAATCTGCTTAGAAGTTTACTGATTGATTTTTAAGAAAAATACCTAATTAAAATGTAACATATATATATATTGTGCACATATGGGTTTGTAATAGACTGAATGCACGCAGGTCCGATGATGGGTTAATAAAATTTATTTTATCTAAAAAAGATTTCAGAGTTCTGGAACTTTCCACAAAAATACTGGTACAACTCTTCACAGTATTACAGAGCACAATCAGGTGTTACACTTGAAACTACTAGAAACGTTAAAAACAAGAGAATGTATAGTGCATCTAAAAAGGGAAGCTCTCGTAAGTCGATTTCTGAGCTAACAACTGCAACTCACAACAACAACTGACAGCAGATGCTCTCTCTGGCCTTATACAGTTTTCACCTGGTTGTTGAGAAATTTTTAATACTTTCTGCTTCTCGAAATTATTGGAAGGCATATGAGGGCAAGGTACAGTTACAGCTAATATAGTGACCAATTATATTTATTCAGTTATAATACCTATTACGGAGATACAGGGAACCAACCAAAATGTTGCCAAATGATCGCCAATTTTAGCGATGTTTGGTGATTTCTCACCAAATTTGGCAATAAAAATTAAGTCACTCAAACAGTTGCTAGCTTGGTGATATCCTCCCAATTTAGTGAGATAGCCATTTACGCAATGATAAAGAGACTTGCCCCTGTATTCTTATTTTTCTGGCAAAGCATCCCACCTCTAAATATTCATGTTACAGCATACAACATGTTAAAATGTTCAGATTCCTCTAGATTTTCATGTTACATTATGTAATATAGTTTAACGTTAAAATTTCATTAAAATCTGTCCATTAGTTATTTAGAAATTTGGTGTTATACAGAAAATTCAACAATTTCATGCACTAAAATAATATAACTACGTATAAAATTCATAACATTGCCCTCTTCCCAAGGACTGCACATCCCAGACAATACAATTCCTGGACAGTAAGCTAATAATTACAACCATGCAAAACCAGTGAAATACTCAAACTATAGACATAACGCAAATCAAATGCTAAACCAACAAATAAATTCATAAATTTACAAATTTATATACAAATATGACTATAATCTTAGTATACTATTTACATTATATGCATTATGGGGACTACGCACTATGGCCTTAGTAAGGGGCTAGCCTGTCGTAATTAAAAACTTTAGGCTTAGATCTGGATGACTTCTGGATCCGAACTACGACATTGTTCAGTCTGCTTAGGATTGTGTAAGGTCTGTTCCAAGGTGACTATAGTTTAAGGAATCTGATTCGATGGAAAGGTCTTTGTCACCTTCGTTGAATCAATATCCTGTATCTCTTGTGCTGAATCAGGTCTCCATCTTCTCCATCACCAAGTTGACTCACTTTCTTGCAAAATTGTGCATCATGTCAAACCATGCTTGGAGATCTTGAATGTACTCCTCACATGATGAAGGTATATCTGGAGACATAACAGTACACAAGGCAGAAGGTCATGACTGAAGAGCACCTGGGATGGAGAATAGCTGGTAGTCTCGTGGACAGTACTTCAGCAGGCCAGTAAAAACAGCGGTAAATTCTTGCCTGTTTCCTGTTGGTTCCTGGAACCGCCAACGAGGGGTTTTTACGGATGGTTCAATTAAATCTCTTTACCATGTTGTCTGACTGCGGATGTAAAGGCGTCATTTGGGTTTTGTTGATGTCGAGTAGCTTGCACACTTCTTTTATAGCCAAGGTAAAATTTCTTCCTTGATCGGAATGTACCTAAAGAGGCACTCCGAAGCTGGAAATCTAATTACCTCTGCTACCATGACAGCCTCTTGATCAGGAAAAAGATAAGCTGCAGGCCATTTGGTGAAGTAATCAATGACAATGAGGATGTATTTGTTGCACTCAGCAGTTCATGGTTGAGATTCCAGGATGTCAGAGATGATGTGTTCAAAAGGTATACCTACATACAATGCAGCTGCATTTCTTTGGTCCTTTCTGATCCCCCTTTTATCCTTTGCATTACTCAAGTAGAAGCACTCTCAAACTCTATGCAGTCTTCATTATTCTGAAATGTCCTCCTGTTGGACTGCTACGTAATTTTTCAGGACATCCTGGATCCGGGGAGTATAAGCTACCAGAGAAATTTTCCATCATTTGATTCACACTCCCGGTACAAGACACCAGGTTTGCAGATGGAATGAGTCCAGAGAGTCCCAATATTGCTTTTTCGTAGGACTATAGATCGCAATTCCAACCCACATCACATCACTGCCACTTCTCAATGTGTGATACTCGATGATATACTGGGCCTGATTCGGTGTGCTTCGTTTTCTTCAGATCCTTACACACTTATCATTTGATTCCAAGACAAATCTAGACTCAGCCATGAACAGAATGTTGTGCCAATCCTAGATCGCCAATTGAGATGTTGAACTATACCCCCTTAATCTTGCCTCTCTGGATTACACGGTTAGTTGAACAAAAATATTTGGTACTCAGGTATAAAGTTCTTTCATGTGAAGCCTTCAGTGCACAATTCAGCGGATGTAGTCTGGCCAAATGATGTTGCAACAATGGATGTAACAGATATGAAGGTACTACATTGATTCCATTTGGCTACTGCAACAATATTAGATCTTCAGGAGGACTGTAAAGTTTGGTTGATTGTGCATATGTCTCTGGACAACTATTTACCTTGTTTGCAATCGTTTCCACATTTGACAAATTACTGAAAATCAAAAAAGATGATATCTTGTGAATAATCAAAAAAGATGATTGACTGTTTTGCTTCAATGTGCCTGAAAGCATTTCATGTTAGTCATTTTTCAGCCACTGAAACACAGGTTTCAACAAAATTTATCTATGGTAATTATAAACACACTGTGTAAGCATTTAAATGAATCTCTTCAAACATACCAGAATGCTGGTGGTTTTCAATAACTGCCTAATTAGCATATAGTCAGACAATCAATCATGATTGTCTGTAAAACGAGATATTTGGTAAACTGCAGTCTGTGTCTACAGTGATTTTCAGCCTACTATGTACTTTCAGTTCAACTATGCCTACAAAAACTGCTAATTAGCCATTACATGCTTCACTTCTAGAAGTCAGCATATGTTTTCTTTAAAATAGGATTTAAATTGATATTATCTGCGCAGATGAACTTTTTCATTATCAATGTAGTTTTCATTGTTTTAATATGCATCACATAGAATGCATACTTCTCTTTAATCTCTTCCCTCCACCCAAAAAGTCAATCAAATGCTAAGAATTTTACATATGACTGTAAAACATAAACAAGTAAAAATACTCAGGAGTAAACCTGCAAAAAACGAATATCTTAAAAATATGTATAAAAAAAGAAAATTACCATTCGCATGTCAGCTAAATGAAGTGGATTTTCAGATAAAACTGCATCAGTGAGAGGGAAGTCTTTTAATAAAAGCCTTTCATTTTTTATAAACTTCCACTGTAATGTAAGAAGTCTTTTTTTGTACAGCATACTACGCTCACCATAATCTTCTACTTTCATATGAGGAACAGCAGAGACATCTATTATATCACTATTCAAAGGAAAAAAAGAAAATGATTTTTACCAACTTCCTGGTCTGCAGAACTGACATATAAAACAAATTTTAATGGAACAATAATTAGAATGCTGTAAATATAAGGTTATTATAACTGACTTAATGGTTACAAAATGATAAATTTTGCACAGTATTGCAAATAAAAAAAAAATGTGTGCAACAGAAAATAAATTATTCTCAAATTTTATTCATAGCACTATAAATACTTGATAGTGCTCTTTTTATTCATATTCAAATGAAACTTGGAATTCCGTCTACATGCATTACATTTTCACACTGATGGTCATCAAAGCAGCTATATAGTAATCTTGGAACTCCTCTATGTTGCTGATAGTGAAGGCACATAAATATTGTCTTTAACATACCCCCTAAAAACACTGGGAATTTTGGTGACTTTGCCATGTTGATTCAAATAGTTCGTAATTTAAGTATGGCAATGGCAAAGTCCGTAAAGAGCTTCTTGGAGGACTTTCTAAGGGAAAGTAGCTCACATTCATGTGTACATGAAAATCTGCCACGTAGCCAGCCTGCTTGCCTAGATTCAAACTAAGACAAACTACCAGCATTCAGCAATCTTTAATTGCTTGGCCACTGGCAGGGCCAAGCAATTTAATAATATGAAAGTCCATTATTTAGGTAATAATTACCATTCCATGTAAATGAAATGCTGCTTCATCACTGACGATTTGGTGGGCAATAAATTATCATCTTACCAGTGTTTCTTATATGAAATTAGAAAGTTTGCTTTTCTTGATATAATTACCTGGCTCAAAATGCTGCAATATATGCAAATTATATACTCTTTTCAATAGCACGTGGCTACTACAAAATTTTAGAAACGGTTGATTGTGAAATACCATGTTTATGGCTACAGCAAATGCTGCTTAATGTGATTGCAGTTAATGTTATCAAACTTCCAAAGTTCTGCCCATTTAAAAACATGGGATATATATCACAAATTGTGATCAACATTTCAGTTAATATGATCAAAATATTAATAAACAAATTTTTTAAACAAAAGTAAAGTTGCCAAATGACACAGAAACATTGCCCAACAGCTTGCTTTTGATTTTAGATGGTGATTTCAAATTCGATAAAAAAGCAACCTTAGTTTGCTGTAAATTTTGAACAACTGTATTGATTTTGAGTGCAATCAGAAATAGGACCATCTTGTTATGACAAAAACATTTCTTTTGATTCCCCCCTCCCCCCAAAAAATGGATACATATTTATCTAAAAAAAAAATAGCCCTAAAGTTTGTAGAATACCGAAAGACTGCATGACTATATGCTGTTAATATATATATATATAACATATGCTGTTATATATATATTAACAGCATATGGTCACGCAGTTAATATATATATGCTGTTAATATATATATTTAAAAAAAAAAGAAAGAAAACTATTAGTAATCATTAAAAGAAAATGGCTGCTTTAAAGGAGTACAGAATTTACCCATGGACTATAGATATAATTCAAGGCATGGGTGACATCTATTAATTTTTAAAGAATGGCTATTGAGATGAGATAATGAACTGAAGAATGATATATTTCTTCTTACTGATAAGTGCACAGTGCATAATGTAAATGTCTCGCTTAAGCATATTTAAACTGCATATTTATAAACAAATATTATAACCATAGTTCAACCATATTATTAATGGATTAATACAATGATAAAAGAATATTATTGCCATGAGATGAATATTTAAAGTCTTTTAACATGGATGATATGGATGTGTAAGTGAAAATGAATTAGTAAGAAAAACTAACTTTCTTGATGTGCTGTATTTAGTGAACATACCTTCGAACTGCAAATATTAACTTTCATGGCAGAAAAAGACAATAAAGAACTCTTTGAATCAAACCAATTTTTTTTTTAAAAGTTGAAAAATGGAAGTTGAAGAAAACATTCAACTAACATGAATCATGAGGAATTTAATACATGAACGATTAATGATGAAAAAAATTCAAGTTACAACACTGATGGTAGAAGACAATATCTTTAAATACTTTCTGAAACAAATCTATGTGCATCATGTGATAAACTTTAAATTTTCTTAAGGTAATCAGGATGAAATCGGCGAATTTCTAAAAATCCCGATATGAGGTATACCTTCCAATTATTAAATAAAAGGTACAAATGAAATGCTGCTTCATCAAATAATTTCCTGAAAGATTATAAACAGTACAGAAATAAACTTTTGTGTAACATTTGTAAACATTTCACTAGTAATGACATTTGTTAACATTTTACTAGTAATGTTCTTTTTCTTAAATGCTGCGAAAGTTTTATGTTTCCAGTTATTTTTATTAAATTTGCTAAATTCCTTTGCTATTTTGAAGGCATTGTTTCTTCATCATTTAATTTGGTGCATGTTATCAAATGAACTGAGGACAAACATGATCACATCAAGTGTTTTGCATGATTTACTGATTTTTTTGGGTTATGCATTTTCATGCATCTCTTTCCTGATAGCTTTGATAGAGACACTTCGCCATCACTTTTCACAGAAGCAATGGTTCTTAAACTGGATTAATATCTGCTACATACAACACAAGTAAATTTGTCATGTAAATTTAAATATTTAAGATTACTTCGCTACATAAAACTTTGTATTCTTCATATTACAAAACTTTCTTGAATTCAGCATTATGGCAACAGAACATTACAGATTATTTACATTCTCAAATGTCACTTAAAGGTAAATTTACAAAAACTTTTTTCATGTGTTTTTTTATCAATAGATACATAAACAAGTATTTCAGAGGGAGATAATACATGGAGGGATGAGTCTAATGCTAAGTATTTTAACTGAAAAAGAATGGGAAAAGATTTTTAACTACTTAATTGAAACCAACTTAAAAAATATATCTTCTTTCAGATCAGAATTATTACTTATGTTTCATGACATAAGTAATAATATACTACTACTAATCAGTTTTTTTAAAAACGATTCAATAGTCAATTTTTATGATTTTTGCAAAAATATTCTTAAAAAAAATTGGATCAGAGATATAAACAAAAAAATTCAGTAAACAAAAAAAAGCAGTTCCTTTTCACAAAGAGTTTAATATTATACAGGAAACTTTCAGATGTGAAGGAAAATTTTAATCACATAGAGTTTAATAGTATACAGGAAACTTTCAGATGTGAACTTACCTTGAAAATTAAATATAAGAAATTTTTTAAATAAACTTACACTGCAGTTTTGTGCAATATCTTACTAAATGCTGCTTGCTCATCTCCAAACTGACCAGGTACTGTATCAGAAAAGTCTTGACTATATAGAAAAGAAATAAAAATACTAACATTCAACAGACAGTTTTTTGACAAAAGTAAAATTCAAGTATGTTTCTAAAAGTATCTTAATAGCAAATGCTTTCAATTTGCCAAACAGGGTGTTTTGTAATTGATGGGAGGGGGATGAGTTAATAATAAAGATATCTAATCACAGATGTAGGAAATTACACTTTATTTTGTATTTTATTCAAATGTGAGAATGCACCATTCATTTGTAGTATAAATCATGATAAATTTCATAACTATAAATGTATACATATGCAAGAGACTTTTTTTCATGTAACACAATATAACATTCTAAAATTAATGTTTAAATTATAACACAGTATTACAACAAATTAAACAACTTTAATATATATATATATATATATACAGAGTGTGTTTACACATTTTTGAAACGATTTTGATTTTCTCCATGAACTTAAATATTAATTTTAATATACAATCATGACTGGCATCAAATTGGAATAAGGTTTAATTATCATCTGAAAGCATTAAAATATTCCTTTTTTTAAATGTCATTGAAAATTAAACAATGGATCAAAGGCTTTATTTTTGAGCTGTCCAAAGAGAAATACTCTTACTCAATTATTAAAAAAAATGTGAAAAGCATGTAAAATAATTGATGTAATTAATATGAAAGGAAAGAAACGTCAAAGTTTACATCCGACTTGGAAAAAGGCAAAAAATGCATACCCAATAAAGGTACCTAGAGCTCTTATTAAATCTAAAGTTGCATCTCATGTTTTTAAGGAAAATCTAAGTGCCCCCTACAAAAAAAAAAAAAAAAAAAAAAAAAAAAAAAAAAAAGCTGTTGCAAAATCTTTAAATATCTCTGTAGGAAATGTGAAAAAGTACAAAATCTGATTTAAAGCTAGAAATAATAATGATATTCATCAATGCCAAAACATGTATGAAAATTATCTGGCAGGTGAAAAATAGAAATATATAGCTGATCAGGCTTAGATATACCTATCTGATTGCAATAGAAAAAGGTTGATTTACTATCGAAAAAGTTAATATGTTGATTCACAGAAAACAAGGAAAAATTTTCTGAAGGTTTTATGGTTATTACTGGATTTTCTTATAACAGAAAACTAAAATGTCAAAATTAATTCAGATTACTATCGGAAATATGTTTTAACACCTGTTTTTAAAGAAAAAATTCCATCACTTTATCCAAACAATCTTCACTGAGTTAAGTTCCATCGGGATAAGGCTTCAAGCCATACCTCTAAATCTACTGCTCTGTTTTTTGAAAAAATGAGAAATGAAACTGCAGTTGAAGCTACTCCCTTTTAAATGCGTTCCATCCAAGTCCCCTGATGTGTCTCCAATGGATTACTATATATAAGGTCTATTCAAACAAACTCTTTATAAGTGGCATCCCAAAAATGGATGGACTCTGGAAGATTGTGAAGGAGGAGCAGAATAAAATCAACCTTGATGTTTTAAGAAAAGGACTTTAATCTTAGAAATCAAGATGTAATATGATAATTTAATAAAAATGCTATCAGATTGGATATATCCGAAAATAAAATTCTAAGGTTTATTTATATATAAATCTTCATAAAATCATTACAAAAATGTGTGAACACCCTCTCTATATGCTTCTAAATAATATAATTAATGTAATATAACTAGTATTATTTTAAAAAAGTTTCTATGCTCTATTATGCACAAAAGATATTAAGTTTTGAACTTTCAGCAGATATAGAAAGTTAGAAAAAGATGGCTGCAAGGTTTATTCCCTTAGATGCTAACTCTTGACATTTACTTCCAACTACAGAATTTCTCAAAATAAAATAGAAAATTTTATGGGAAAAAAAAATCTCAGAAGACAGGAGAGGTTTTTTAAGTGAAAAACTGACTTTTTATATAATCATCATACGGAAGAAACTCAAGTTGGTAAAATATTGATTATATTTTTCAAATGTAAAGAAAATTCATAAATCCATCCATCCACTTTACATTGGGGGGGGGGGAATCACAGAAATATTTTGAACCAAAACAACATTCTGTGTTTGAAGACCAACATTTCATTTTTAATAATAAGAAATAAAAACTAACCTGAAATGGTAGTGATTGACAGTACTTTGACTCAAATGTTAGCCCACCAGCGGCCGAGCGGTAAAGTCGCTGAACACTGGTAGTTCGGTCCGAGGTTCGAATCCCGCGAACAGGCTGGCTGCATGGGCGTTTTTATGGTTTTTCCCATGTGTAACGTGTATACGAACCAGTTTCCCTTAGAAAGTTCTCCACGAAGGCATCCCTCCTCTTAGGCAAATAGCCATCGAGGCTTTGCTATAATCACACACACACACTGACTCAAATGTTACAAATCACGATGAAACTGATACTTTTGATAAAGACATAAGTATTGCCCTGAATGCTGCACAGAAATCTGAAAAATACATAATTTATTAAAGTCAGCTATACACAAAGGCTGACTGAAAATTTTTGAAACAGTCTCTGTTTCTAGTATTAGATGTGGCAAGTCTATGCTGGGATTTGCAAAAGGTTCACACACTGATATGATGTTTGAACATGTGGCTAGATAGCAATGGCCATCAATATTTTATTACAGAGAGTGAAAGTACTTACTACATTTTGCTGGAAAGTTGTCTTTATAGCTACATAGCAAAGATGCACTTAATTTTTTTTAAGCTTGACAAGAGCCATGGTGAAGTATTTGATGCACTATATAACATGCATATGGTGATGAAACCTTTAATCATGCTTTTGCTATAAATAAACACCCAAAACAAGTGAGGAATCAGGAACCGGTCTCTGCTGTTGCGTCACACTATTGTGCTCAGGTCTAGAAACTATCCACAAGGATGGGGACAAGCATCGTCATGCAGTTTGTTTGCCCAACATTCCTGATCTCATACTTTGATAGCTATCAGTAAAAAATGTAAGTCTTTTAAGGATTCTCACAAGTTATTCCCTTTAAGTACACATGAATTTTAGTAAACCTCTCAATACTATTTTAATATTTGGAAGGGCATTTTTTGCCTTCTAACCAAGCTTCTACAGCTGGCAACAATATTTCTTACACACAAGAAGCGCAATTGGTAAGAACATTCCAAAATTTCTTATTATGAAAATATGACAACTATGTAACTCAGTACCTTTTCATTCAAATAATTCTTATAATTTGACAATCTTTAATACATGTTCTATATCTAAAATCTAAAATAAATAAAAAAATGAACCTGAATAATGGTCTGCTTATACTGTTGCTTACAGGATTGCTCAAAAGAGTTGTACGTTCATTTGGTTCTCCTGACTGCAATTAAAAAGTTACTCAATAAGCAATCAAAATAACATATGATTAATCACATACATGATATTTACATAATTAACAATTAAGACATTATATTACAATTTAATATTTCATCAAGATTATTATACAGTTAATGAGAATAAGATATCAGCAAACAGCATCCTGAGTTTTATCTTGGAATAAAAGTAAAATGTATTTTACCATAAAGTTATAATGCATTTATTTTGTTAGTTCAGCAGCATAAACCTCAGCTTTGAAAAATATTTAAGATCTAATTTTGTTCAAAAAGATATTCTATCTTATAACTTTCCCCAAACAATTAAAATTTAAAAATTAATTTATTTAAAAAAAATAGCAGAAATGTTGATTCATATTTCTAGCACGATGCTGACTACAAATAGTTAAACTCTGATATGTTGAAACTTGTAAAAATTAAACTTATCAAAAGAAACTTTCATTGATATTGAAGTTTACACTGTCGCAGCATTGAAAGCCACCCAAAATATTGGCAATTTGAAAGAGTTAAAATTTTTTGAATTTGTCAAATAAGAACTCTTTTGTGATAGTGTTAAAGCATTTGTCACACCTTATGGCCTTAAGTTCTGGCCCTGGCAGAAACTTCCTTGCCAAGGACATGAGATTCTGTCATTGCACTTCTATTCAATGTCCACAGATGTTGCCACAATATAACTGCAGTAGAATACCAAAAGCCTAATGAGCAATCAATCAGCAACCCTCTCGTGGTCCACCACAATGGTAGATTTTGAATGTGAAGGAAACTCACATCTCCACCAGCCCAACTGAGAAAATGATGAATTACGTCACTCATGCCCATGGTGCCTCATTCAATAATGTTCAAATGGGCCCAATTAGCCATGCCCACGCATGAAAGCAGAGCAACAGGCCACCAATGCAATGATTGAACATATCAATGCAGCAGATCGCAACCATGCCTAAAATACATTTTTTATTATATAAGATTTGTCATCAAATCGTAACAACTAATCTTACCTCCTCATATTGCATAATGATGCTATGGAAGTGTACGTGGATATCCTGGCAGTCACTCACACACACAATTTGAAAGAGTTGAAATTCTTGAGTCCATCAGATAGAAGCTCTTTTGTGATGGCCGTAAAGCATTTTACTTACACGACATGGCCTTAAGTTCTGGTTCTAATAGAAACTTACTTCCAAAGGACATAGGTCTACATCTCTGGGCTTTGCACTTCAATTCACTGTCCAGAGATGTCACCACAAGCTAGCAGATGTAGAACATAGCACAGCAAGCAATCAATCAACAAACCTCTTATGGTCCACCACAATGGTAGAATTTGAACATGATGGAATCATGCTCCTTCACCCACCTACCTGAGAAAATGATAAACTGCATCACTTGTGTCCATGGTAGGCTCAACTAATTATGCCTATGGATGGAAGCACAGCAACAATAGCCCACCATTGTAACGATCAAACACATCAATGCACAACACGGAGCCTGCAACCCTGCCTAGAACACACAAGCTCTAATCATGACAAGTCGCATATCCTCATTCAGCATAATGATGCTGGGGAAGGATGTGTGGTGAACTTGAGAGCCACTCAAAAGATTCGCAGTTTGAAAGAAATGAAATTCTTGAAGCAGTCACATGGAAGTTCTTTTGGGACAGTAATAAAGCATTTCACTCACATGACATAGCCTCAAGATCTGGTCCTGGCAGAAACTTCTTTCCAAAGAATACAGGACATTACACTTCTATTCAATGCATAGATGTTGTTACATGCTAGCAGCAGTAGAACACTGAAATCACAGTGAGCAATCAATCAACAGCCCACTTGCAGTCCTTGAATGTGACAAGAACATGCACCTCAACCTGCCCACCTGAGAAAATGACAAGCTGTGTCACTTGCATCATGATGCCTTGCTCCAAAGTGTTTAATCACGCCCAACTAGTCATGCCCACACATGGGAAGACAGGAACTTAAGCTCATTAGTGCAACAAAGAAACACATCAAAATACAAGGCTCGTAACCTCGCCCACGCGACACAAACTCAAATCATACCTCCTGATAGTGCATAATGATGCTGGAGAAGAGTGCATGAGAGCCACTCAAAACACTCATAATTGAAAAGAGTTGAAATCTAGAAACTGTTCTTTTGGGATGTAATAAAGCATTTCACTCAAATGACATAACCTCAAATTCTGGCCCCCACAGAAACTTGCTTCCCAAAGACACAGGTCTCTAGCTTCACAAAGACACAGGTCTCTAGATGCTGCTATGAGCTAGCTGCAGCAGCTCATTGAAAGCAGAGTGAAAAATTAATCAACAACTCTCTCCCAGGCCACAGCAGCATTTTAACTTAATGAAGTTCTATTACAGCATAAAAAATATCTTAAGATACATTATTTTGAGGTGAAAGTTGAACAGAGCAATGACAAAGGTAGAGTTGACAATAGGTTAACAATGATTAGTAGGGTTTCAATGAAGACATTTTTAAAACCGGGAAAATTCTACATTCCTCTATGCTGTGAGTATATCTATTTTCAGGGAGGAGGTAAATAATAAAAAAATGTGGAATTAATTAGGTAACAGCAGAGGGTAATTATAAATAAGAGTTCAAAGTACAACAACAAATTTAAATAACAGGGCAGGAAAAACATTTCAGAATAGTTTTGAAAAGCACTGTTATAACTCTACTAGAATATCCTAATACAGAATATCACTAATGTGATTATACATCAGAAATTTATTACGTATGTTAAAATATTGCGAGTTTTTAATTATTATATGCAATGTCTATTATATGTTTTTTCTTGACTGATTCATAGTGATGTA
The DNA here is from genome assembly GCF_044657685.1 of Stegodyphus dumicola. Taxonomy (NCBI): domain Eukaryota; kingdom Metazoa; phylum Arthropoda; class Arachnida; order Araneae; family Eresidae; genus Stegodyphus; species Stegodyphus dumicola. The sequence continues at coordinate 108,053,095 of NC_140770.1, forward strand.
AAAGGTAGAATTAAAATTTTAACTCACTTTTTATGTGAGATAGAAGGCTCAGAAACTAGGACTTCATTAGAAATATACCTGCCTAAAAATTTTATGGAAAACTAAATAAATTTGTAATGAGCTTTCTGATTATCCACAACCCTCTCCGAAAAGTTGTCAATTTGTTTGTGGCTATTTTTTCACAAAGTTAATATACAAAACGAAAAAACCATTTTAAAAATGAGTGCACACTAAGAATTTCATAAAAGAGCAATGAATCAATAAAATTTTTTAAAGCAAGAAATAGCCCTAATAAAATACATTTTTCAATAAATCTTTTACTGTTGTTACCCCAGCATTAAAAATGCTGATTTGTTTTCATTAAAAAAAAAAAAAAAGTACAACTTCATGGAATGCTAATTTTTGCATTCTCTGAAAAATGTAACACTTTTTTTAATCAGCTAGTAAGTTCTCCACAGTCCCATTATAATTCCTTACAAGGAAAAAAAAAAATGTAGTGAATGCAAAAACAAACACTAATGAGAAAAATTATGAATGTCCTATTTTATGTAGCCACACAAATACATTTGATAACATAATGAGTTCCTAATTGGTAACACAGTGCAATACCTCGTTAATGCTTTTCAGCATAAACAGAAGGAAACATTTAGAATCATTTTAGCCAAACTTTTTTTTTTATGGCACCTATTACAACTTCTGAATTAATAGCTAATTAGAAGGGAAAATCTTTTATCACACTGCTACACATGATGATAATTTAATGTTTTTTTCATTTGATTTATGCATGACTTGAGGAATATCTCAAGGTGATTTGCTTAAAATATCATGTATAGTAGTCTAACAAGAATAAATACTTATAAAACTGCTTGTTTCTTAATAACAACAACAGCCCATTAATCCAAACTTCTAAATGAACTTTTCTGTACTTGCAGCTTATAATTTTTTCTATCCATATGTTTCTGTCTATAACATAAAATAAAAAGCGGTTGTACTTTATTAAACTGTAAATTAAACAACTGAACACTTTTACTGGAAATAAACAAAATTTGATTCACACCTCTGAACATTATTGCTCACTCAATTTCTTTCATGGACAATATGTTTTTATTCATAGACAATGTATATTTAGTTTTAATAATCTGATACAAAGACTGTATCAAAAATAAATTAAACCTAATAAACAGTTTAGCTCAGCAATATTAAAACCCAGTTCAAGAAATCCTTCAAGATTTTCATAACGTGACTTGGAATTCCGTATTTAATCTGATAAATTATAATCGGAACTGTAATTTATGAGATCACTATACATTGTATTTACTGACAATTAAATTTTATTTTCCTTTGAATTAAACAATCAGATATGCAAATGAAAAATCTCAGTTTGAGTAAGAAAATTAACTCTTACCTGTGATTTATTATCACCACTATTGAAACAACTAAAACAACAACCCATATTCCAACAGCATCTGAAATACAATGCATAACTACTGTTATGTCAAAAAATAAAGTCCAGTAATATTGCAAAATGAGATTCAGATTAAATGTAATAATTCTCAAAATGTAATTCAATAGCCCACATTCCTTTCACTCAAAAAAAAAAAAAAAAAAAAAAACTTCTCACTCATCTGATATACTATCCACCAGTATCCTCCACCCCCCCAAAAAAAGACTCCAAGGTTGTTTTTTTTTAGTCCAAAGAGGCTTTGTCCCTAAAGGACTATTGTTTTCGTTTTGCATTGGTTCACTATAAATGTCCGTTTCACCTTTCAAACTGTTGCCACCAAATGTTAAGAGTCCTGCATTATATTTGCAGAAATTAAATAATGAAAAATCTGCATAAATGTATGCATATTTCTCGCATTGTTATAAAACAATGGTACATAGAGCCATCGAATTTTGAATGGTGTAATCATACTGCACCAAATTTGAAATTTGGAATTTGTTTTAATAGCGATTTCATATTTTGTAAAGCTTTAACGAATTTCTGATTAAACTCAAGAATTTCAAATCAAGCAATGACAACGTTGTACAGAAAAAACATTTTTATCTCCAGCGCGTGAGACTCTGTATCGGAAATTCTAAAGATATGCTCAATTTAAAACTATTTTGCAATATTGCTCTTGAAGGCTCAGGTGCGAAGCACGTTCAACAGGCTCCTAGGCTGAGAAAGCCACATCCTGTGTGTAGTGACGTGTGGAAAAGCATAGCTTTGCTAACATAGCATTGGACATTGCTTCTGAACTGAATTTTGTGGCTTAAGTGCAAAGAATATGATTTTTAATAAATAAAGGTAACAGACAAAATGTTAATAAAAAAAAACACCTTTGGACGTAATTTAAAATCTGAAATCAGTGTGGCATTTAAAAGTTGAAATTTACACAAGTACAGAAAGAATGGTAATGAAAAGACAGCTGTTTATTGGTGTAGTAAAACTTAAGGCAGTCAGAAAACTGGACAAGGTTGAGACAATGTAAAAAGTAGTTGACGATTTTGACATTGGACAGGAAGGTGAATGAAAAGGAAAATGAATGGAAATAAAAAAATGATGCAACCTACTTCAGGGCCTATTTTACAGAAAAAGGCCTTGCATTTTCATAATAATTTAAATGAAGGGAACCCAGTGGCGTAGCGAGCATAACTGGCACCCGGGGCAAAATACCTTTTTGGCACCCCCCCCAAAAAAAAACACACTTACAGTAATATAATGTATAGAATATATTCATAATAAGAAAATAATGCAAATAATTATAAAATGCTGAATCTGCCATAAAATACTCTAAAATGTATTAAGAACAGTCACTACCTAACTACACTAGCATTGGATTCGGAAATGTATATGTGTCGGCAGAAAAATCAGACATACGATGATCTAGAATTAGTTAAAAAGGTATTATTTATTTTACTTATTTAGATAACTGTTTTAAAAAAGTACATTTTTTAAACAATTAAAAGTTTAATATATATTATAGATAAGCAGATATATTTAATTATAACAATATAGTATACATTAATATAATTAATTACTATGTATACATTTTTCTTGTCTTGTATGAAGCAAATTTATCAATTACCTCATCAAAGTTGGTCATTTAAAATTTTTCTCTCTCCACATTTAAAAATGCTAGATGGCTTTGGGGATCTTGTCCTATCGCTGATTGTAAATATGTAAAAATTTATTTTAATTTGCTGAAAAACTTTCATAGCATTTGATAATGAAATAGTAAGGAGTATTTGAAGAGCTACTCTTTGGTTTGGAAAAGCATTTTCTGCATAGATCTGTAATGGAGTTTTAAGTTAGTTTCTTTTCTACTGCAGAAAACACATCTTGCAGACATTCACTGCTCAAAAGAATTAGGGGACATTGCGAGTTCAGTATTAAATAACCATATAATCGACAACCTTTTAAACAAAAGGAAATAGAAGAGATTATAAAGAAAAATTATAACGTTTACAAAGTTGGGAATATGCAAATTTAGTCTGTGACGTTGAAAACTATGTGTTTTAGATAGGGAGTAAGGAGCGACCTGCAGCAGTCCTTTTTAGTAGGAAACTAAAAACTACTGACACGCGTTGAATGCTTTGTAGCAGTGAATATACAATCTCTCAGCAAGATGACTTAGTTGAATTGGTAACCAGGAAAAATATCAGTCGTTTCCAGGATAGTCAAACGCAATCCATTGTAGCGGAAGTGTTACGAGTTTCCCAAAATGTCATTTCCAGACTATGGAATCAATTTTTGGAAACTGGATATGTTTGAGAAATTCGGGACAAGGTCATGTTATCATTTTAAAATTAAAAAAAAACGTGAGTTATACATGCATTTTGTTTTAAAAAAAATAAAAATATATCTCTGTTTTAGAGAAATAAAGTGGTCAGAAAGAATGTTTTGTATGCGAAGATATTTGGTTGATGTACTGCAAACATTTTATTACATATTTTGTCAGACAAATCAAGAAAATAAGTAATAATTTTATATTGCAATAATTATTAATTTTAAATATATTTTCCAGAAATCGATCGAAATAAAAACTGAAATTTTCTGGAAAATCTTCTTTGGAGACCATTTGGGGCCCAGGGCATCATACACCCCCTTGCCCCCCCTTCGCTACGCTACTGAGGGAACCTATATTTAACAGCAAGGGTCTGTCAGTTTGTTGGAAAAAAAGCAAAGATATCCGTCAGTTATGTGTTTGCGGTGAAAATTTTGAAGAAAAGAAAGCATTCAAGAAAACATTGCCAGGAATTAACCCTCTGAGCAGAATGACCGGCTCTATCTGATCATGAGAATTTTTGTCACTTGATACATATTAGCTAATAACTTTACATATTTTGCTTTCTTACTTTCTTTAATGTAAATGTAATTTTAATGAATGTAAGTTTATGAAAATAGAGGCTAAAATAAGTAATTATATAAATTTAGCTAATTAATATTGCATAAATGCAGGTTGTAACAAAAATACAAAAAATATCAGAACTAAGAGACTACACGTCAACGGTTGTTCTGCACAGGTTCTTAGTATACGTATATAAATCTTAATAATAATTAGACACAGTGAGTCTATTAGAATATCTGTTTATAATTTCAATCTTTATAGAAAAAGAAATAAAACTTATCTACTTGAATTCTGCACATTCTTCTTGACGAATAAACACTTTTATTAATACTTGACATCAGCATTAAAACAGTTTCTTTGAAGTAAAGCAGGAACTAGGATATTTTGCTTTCTTATTTTCTTTAATGTAAATGTAATGTTAATGAATGTAAGTTTATAAAAATAGAGGCTAAAATAAGTAATTATATAAATTTAGCTAATTAATATTGCATAAATACAGGTTGCAAAGAAAATACAAAAAAATATCAGAACTAAGAGACTACCCGTCAACGGTTGTTCTGCACAGGTTCTTAATATACGTAGATAAACCTTAATAATAATTAGACACAGTGAGTCTACTATTAGAATATCTGTTTACAATTTCAATATTTATAGAAAAAGAAATAAAACTTATCTACTTGAATTCTGCACATGCTTCTTGACAAATAAACACTTTTATTAATACTTGACATCAGCATTAAAACAGTTTCTTTGAAGTAAAGCAGGAACTAGGATATTATTCAATAAACAGCACAAAAATACAATATAATAATTCAATTCCATTCATATCAACATTAAATTCATAGAACACTTCTATCACTAAGCAAACACGGATCAGTACGTGCATGGCAACGCCAGAAACTGATGCCATCCACAAAAAAAAAAAAAGGATGCATAAAACTTGCGTCATTAAAACATTAATACATTAAAAGTCTTGTGTTTATTCAATAAAGTTATTCATAAAACAGTCTCGTGGATATCTTCCAAAGTTTATTGACGGCATTACGTAACATTCTCCCACCTTGATTTGCCACCTTCAAGGTAAATCAACAAAGTTCGAAAGTTCAACAGGTATCTCTTAGATATCTTGATTACCCTGCCGCTTCTTGACGTCTGATTAGCTGCTGAAACATCCTTCTGAATTGGAATGTCATTCCGTGATGTTGCAGTTGCGTCATTAGTAGGATGTTGATCTGGTATAATGGGATCCCCAGAAGAATTAACTTCTAGAGGGTAAATCTTTTGGACTGGACGAACGAGATGACCAAGTGGAGTTTTGACTTTGACGACACTCACATGGCCGTCTCTCCCTGGATGCAGTTCTTCAATCACTGCAAGTGGCCAATTAAGTCTCTTCTGGTTTTCAGAACCAACAAGGACCACTTCTCCAACTTTGAAAATTTTGTCAGATGTGCCAACTTTTTGCACCAACTGACCTAAATATTCTTTCCGAGATCGTAGTGTGAATTGTTCACGCAGTTCTTGGCAATAGCATTCTCTCTTTACCAGTTTGTTCCTATCCAAATGATCAAGATCAGCCGTTCCAATCTCTTTTACATCTTGAAGAAAGTTGGATGGTGTTAGAGGCCTCAACTAATCTGCATCGTTGGAGATGTATGTTAATGGGCGACTGTTAACGGTGGCTTCTGCATCGCAAAGAACTGTGAGCAGTTCCTCATACACAACAGACGACTTACCAAGAACTTGAACAAGTACATTTTTCACTATGCGAATTAGTCTCTCCCCCAACCGACCCATCATGCTGTGGTTGGGGGAATGAATTTCCAGTTAATTGGATTTAGAGTTTCAAGAGCAGCTATCTTTTGCCACACAATTTGGTTCAATGCACCAGAGACACGGATAAAGTTCGTGCCATTGTCACTTTAGATTACCGTCGGACGGCCTCGTCGAGCGATGAATCTTCTCAACGCGAGTGCACAGCAATATGAATACCCTTAAGTGCGAGTGCACAGCACTTAAGGATGTCACGATCTCCAAATGTATTGCTCTGCAGACTGCGCAGGTAAACAGCAACACCCAAGCTTTAGTCCCTTTCCTAAGAATAAGGGGACCACACAAGTCAATTCTGGTGACTTCGAAAGTTCGAGCGTCCCATACTCTGTCTAAAGGTAAATGAATAGGTATGGTTTAAGGTGACTTTGTTGTGAATCTCTTGCAGTCAATGTATTTCTTGATTATTGATCTAATTGTTTGTCTAGCTGAAATAATCCAGTATCCTTCTCTAATCATTGACATGAGCATTTGAACACCGGCATGAGAATTCCTTTTATGGTATTCGAGCACTAGACTTTGCACAATATAATGCTTTGAAAGAAGTAGAATTGGATATTTAAATCCAAATTCATCATCCTTACCAATTTTGCTTTTCAAAACATTAACAGTCTTGGTAAAGGAAAAATCCTCCGCGTTTTGCAGTTAAAGGATTCATAATAAAACGATTAATTAAACCAGCTTTAATTCACAAAATACCATTCAACAAAATAATTCTAACAGAAACCTTTCCGCGTCCTATTGCGGACGCCACATGTAACGAAAATACAAAAAAATATCAGAACTACGCCGAGACTACCCGTCAACGGTTGTTCTGCACAGGTTCTTAATATACGTATATAAATCTTAATAATAATTAGACACAGTGAGTCTACTATTAGAATATCTGTTTACAATTTCAATATTTATAGAAAAAGAAATAAAACTTATCTACTTGAATTCTCCACATGCTTCTTGATGAATAAACACTTTTATTAATACTTGAAATCAGCATTAAAACAGTTTCTTTGAAGTAAAGCAGGAACTAGGATATTATTCAATAAACAGCACAAAAATACAATATAATAATTTAATTCAATTCATATCAACATTAAATTCATAGAACACTTCTATCACTAAGCAAACACGGATCAGAATGTGCATGGCAACGCCAGAAACTGATGCCATCCACAAAAAAAGGATGCATAAAACTCGCATCATTAAAACATTAATACTTTAAAAGTCTTGTGTTCATTCAATAAAGTTATTCATAAAACAGTCTTGTGGATATCTTCAGAAGTTTATTGACGGCATTACGTAACACAAGTCTTCATGACAAATCCCAAAACTCGTGCCACTTAGAGGGTTAATTGAAGTTGAAAGCCTACTGGATAATCAGATATTTAAACTGTGATAAGTAAAGTCTTAATTACAAAATGCTACCTATAATACGAATTTTTCTGCCAGAATTGAAGCAGTAGGCCCTGGCTATAAGCACAGTAAGGAAAGGCTCACAAGTTTAGCATGCAGCAATCCTACAACAAACCTCAAAATGGACCTGATAATAATTGGAAAGTTCCAAATTCCCAAAACCTTTAAAACAGTTTTAAAATGTTTCCTATGAAATACTGCAGTCAGAAAATTATGTGGATGAGCAATGAAAATTTCAAAGGTTGGTACTTTAAGGAATTCATACGAATTTTTTGAAAGAAAAAAAATTAACCCTAAAAATTTGTTTCATTGCCAAAAAGCACCCTGGTGCACAGAAACTTAAAGAAAGCAATATTAAGGTAATGTTTCTTCCCCGTCCTCCAATGTACTCATCTATGGATCGGGTTTCGGAACTAGCACAAGAGCTACCGTCCACAATGATAGAAGAGACTGACAAACAAGACACAAATGAAAAATTTTAAAGTATCAATGCAAAGAATGTTGTTTATTGGGTTGCACAGGGTTGGGCTGTATAAGGGCTACAACAATTGCCAAAACATGAAAGAAACTGCTAGGCAATGATGGAAGAAAGTATAAAAATAGAAAGCGGCAATGAAGCAAACAAACAAAAAACATCTCTAATCTTTGGATGTGAAGATGTATCTTTGAAAGAAATAAAAAAAAAAAATCAAAACTTGGATAAAGAGTAATGATCAGTACGAAATAACTAATGACGAAACTGTCGCTCTTGTCGACTGTGACGAAAATAAAATTGAAGATCAAAATCAAACATCAGCTGTTGAGTTTCACAGAATTTTATATAATGATTGAATTAGGACTCTAGAAACTGCAATTAAATCTACTAAGCAACAAAAAGAAGCTACAGGAATAATGATAAATAATGAGGTGCTAAAATAGAAAGACTTGAAAGTGAAGAAATAGCACTTGTCAAGAAAGTAGACTATCATAAAAATAATTTCTTTCAATTATCACAGGACTGAACATTTAAAGTACCGTATACAGTCAAAAGTCGTTAATCCAGACACTCATAATCCAGAATGATCTATAATCCGGATCTCAAAGCTACAAACTTTCTGCACATGCGTCAATGCATAATGCATTCACGCATGCGCGTAATACTTTTATGCATGCGTGTTTAATGTATAACGGACGATATAAGCTAAGCTAAAATTATCTAATTATCTATTTCAGTTAATGTTGCAGATTGCGTTGTTTTTTAACCTTTTAACTGTCATGCCCGAGATTGTACTGGTGTTCGAAAATGTCATGTCCGAGTATTTCTCGGGGTAATTTTTTTCTGAGTGCATCGTATTGTTATACCCGAATATATATCGGGAGACGTTTATTTCGGCTTCATCTCTTTGTCAAACCCGACTGTATCTCGGGAAAAGTTAATGTGCGCTCAATAAATCATCAAAATAACTTGACAGTTAAAGGGTTAACCTTCGAATTGGATCCGGCTTATTATTTTTTACAGACTGTTAAAGCAAGTTTATAAAAGTAAACTTGAACTTTCAATTATGTCAAATAGAATTTCCGATGCTGGAGCTGCCAAAGGATCTACAAAGCGAAAGCATATTTCGATGTCCATCAAACAAAAAGTGGAATTGCTGCAAAAAATGGATAAAGGCATATCCTTTGTTTCTCTAACCATTCCAAAATCTGCTTATCAATTTCATGCTGCTCTGCAGGGGAGGGGAACGTCGCAGCATGCAATGAACTGGAAGTTGATCTGTCAGCACTATCCTTATCTTAAGGGCAGATGTTTTTATTTTATTCGGCTTATAATTCATTACTAAATGTAGTATTTCATTTTGATGTACTCTGCCTTTGATATGATTTAAATTAAATTCATTATAAATATCACGAATACACAACAAATAGTTTTCTGGTTGGAATTATCTAATTTCGACTATGTGTAATGTATACTTTACGCATGCGCACGTTTAAAGAAATGTTTAATAAAGTAAACAAATAAATATTAAGCTTTTTTTAATTAAATTTTGATACCCTTTAGATCATAATTTTTCTTTATTTAATAAATTACGGTTTCATATTTTTAATTTTATAATTTCTGCATGCCATCTTACCAAATTTAAACTGATGATCTATAATCCGGAATCGTCGAAGTCCCGACGAGTCCAGATTAAAGACTTTTGACTGTATAATGCATCTATACATAAGCATAATACCTCTGACAATTCTGTGACTTTTTCAGTTAATTTTTCCTGTTTAGTCGTAAAACATGTTATTGGGCTCATAATGTGAAAAACACAGTTTGATGTTTAATAGGCCTATTTTGAACACTATTACCCAATATTTTTGCTTATCCGAAATGTTTCTACCTTTCATGTCAGATGAGCGAGATTCTCCTGTATACTAATTTAATAAACCAGACCAGTATTATCTTACAATTCTACTCCCTCAATAAAAAAATTATATTTAATAAAATTACACTGAAAAGCTTGCAAGTTTGCATACTAATATGTGTGAAAGTAATCCTTTTATGAATTTATCCAAAACTAATTTTTTTTCATATTTTGAAGTCAAAATATAAAGAAACAATAATTATATTCAATACTTAATATACCCATGCTATAAAATTATAAGTATATATGCCTGGTACCATATTACTATTCCCACACCCATGAAAAGTTTCCAACTCACTGGCAACTTTGTGGATTAGGTAAAAACATTTAAGTACTTTTAAGAACTTTTAATGGAAATATTAAGGGCCCATGAGCAAATGAGAACTGAATAATTAAAAATATTATATGTGCCTGAACTTTACTTTGTAATGCAATCCTAAAATAGATCCATAAGTGGGAGGCGTTATTATTATATATAACTTAATTAACATAATTATTAATAAGTTTGAGAATAAAATAAACTTTATGAAATTTATCAAGTAGCCTTAAAGATTTTATACTTATAATAATTCAACATATTTGAAAGAAGATAAGTGACATTTTATTTAGCTTTATGATTTACCAACAATTAGCTTTATGATTTCTTTTTAATGTTGCATTTTGTCACATACTTGCACAGTCTAGAGGTTTAGTAAATAGTAAGTAGATTTTATGTCAAGCGTCATAGGTTAAAATGAGAAGTAAAATCATAATCAGCATGATTCGAAACAAAAGACTGGCTGATGTCACCGCTCTTGCTTGCCTAGAGAGAGACATGCTGATCCGAACAAACCTGAAAGGCCTTATATAAGCACGATTGGCAAGTTTTGAAAGTTAGTTGGGCTCTGACGCAGTTAGTGTTGTAGTTTTGTGTAGAGTTCCAGGGGTTGTAACTCGGTTAAAATACTTTAAGGTTCTAATAATCCACTAAAGCACCAGAGGTGATAAGTTGTTTTGCATTAAGTCTCACTAGATGCAAAGAATAAGTTTTAAATTATTTTTTACATTTTTTTTGTTTTATCTTGTGATTACGATAAGGGTCAATGAAATGCAATAACTTGCTTTAATATGCAGAGATAATTTTTAAGGGCAAACAGTTAGTTATAAATAATTAAATTAGGTATAAGATAACCTTAGTCATTATGGATTTACATGGCCACCATTAAATTTCATTTATTTTTTAACAATAATTGTTAACAAAGGTCCTATTAAGATCCCAATCTAATAAAATTTCACAGTTTAAAATACATGTAATTTATGACATTGATTCTTAAACGATATTTGGATAATTACAAATTAAAAGCTACAAAACATTTATGTTTTATAGCAACAATACTCAACAAAATATTTATGCGTCTTTTTAATTTGAAGCCTTCCCAGACATTTTGGCTAATTTATATCGATTTCCTTCTCTCTAAGCACCTTTTCTAACAATTAGAAATTTGTCTCAATCCACAAAAGAACGTTTTCACTAGTTTTTGTGTGTTTTTTATATCCTAACCTGTCAACCTGTCCACAATGTACCTATGAGGGTTTATTTGATCTGGTAAAAGTTAAATAGTCCAAAACACATTAACAGATATGAAGCAAATTATCGCTGTCTGAAAGTAACTACAATGTCCGACAAAAGTTTAAATAATCTTCTTATTTAAAAAGAACTTAGAACATAAATGTATGTTCTTATACTAAACTTGCAACATAAACGCATGTTCTTATCCTAACAAAATCAATTACAGCTCATGGTGATGTAATTAAACAAGAAGAGTCAAATTCAAACTAAAAATATGGACTAGTGGTCAATTTAATTTAATTTTAAGCTGGCTCAGTAACTCTACTGTCATAACAAATTCAAATGTCGGCAGCAGTAATGCAAAGACAAATAATTAGAAATTATCAGAGCTGGCAGGAACTAATGTAAGGAGCAAACACACTCGTCATACACACCAAACACCTCAGTTTAAAGAATGTCTAGGTGATTCCCATTCTGGGGAAAAAATAGAAATGGGAGATTATAGTAAAAGCTGAAATTGTAAACAACTGGGTAATTTACATAATAATAACTGTACATATTTTTGAAGAATAATTTTATATACAGTCAAAAGTCGTTAATCCGGACCTCAAAGCTACAAACTTTCTGCGTATGCACATAATACGTTTATGCATGCACGTTTAATGTATAACGGACGGTATAAGTTAAGCTCAAATTATCTAATTATTTCAGTTAATGCTGCAGATTGTGTTGTTCCTTAATCTTCGAATTGGAACCGGCTTATTATTTTTTGCAGACTGTTAGAGCAATTTTATAAAAGTAAGTTGGAACTTTCGTTTATGTCAAACAGAATTTCCGATGCTGGATCTACAAAGGGAAAGCATGTTTCGATGTCCATCAAACAAAAAGTAGAATTGCTGCAAAAAATGGATAAAGGAACTAATGCACTTTGTTTCTCTAACCATTCCGAAATCTGTTTATCAATTTCACCCTGCTTTCCGCGCGGGGGGTGGGGACAACACGGCACGCAATGAACTGGAAGTTGATCTGTCAGCACTACCCTGATCTTCAGGGCAGATGTTTTTATTTTATTCGGCTTATCATGTAGTATTTCATCACGATGTACTCCGTCTTTGATATGATTTAAATCAAATTTCTTGTCATTATAAATATCAGGAATACAAATCAAATAGTTTTCTGGTTGCAATTTTCTAATTTCGACTATGCGTAATGCATGCTTTATGCATGCGCGCATTGAAAGAAATGTTTAATAAAGTAAACAAATAAATATTAAGCTTTTTTTTTTTTTGTAAATTTTGATACCCTTTAGATCATAATTGCTCTTTATTTCATAAATTACGGTTTCACATTTTTAATTTTATAATTTCTACATGCCATTTTACCAGATTTAAACTGATGATCTATAATCCAGAAAAATCAATAATCTGGAATCGCCGAAGTCCTGACGAGTCCAGATTAAAGAGATTAAAGACTTTTGACTGTATTCAGTTTCTTTTGTCTACATTTCCTTTTCATTTTAGAATTTTTGGATTTAATTAAAGATTTCTGTTATTCTAAAAAACACTAAATGCATTTGGAATTTATACAAAAAGTGGCTAATTTTATTTCTTTAGTAATATGAACATTCAGAAGAAATATGGAATATATATGGCAGAATTTTTAGAATTTAGTGACAAAAAGAGCAACAAAATCTAGAAATGGCAAAGCTTTTAGAATTTAGAACAAGCATTAGAAGCAGAATTTAGAAAGGCCCAGGCAGCATAATTTAGGATCCACAGAGGCATCATGTGGGAAAATGCCTAATGGCAACCCTGTGTGTGATGGATTAAGACATATTAGATGAATCTTTTAAATTGTAAGTTTTCAATTTCTTTATTAATAAAAATTCTTTTCTATACTTGCCTGTACATATGATAAGATTAGAAGCATTTTTTATATTTTCCACGCTTGTCTCTAGTGAAAAGTAGAGAAAATAAAAGGAAGATAAAAAATCCTAAGGAAAAGATTCTAGTATCAGAAGTTAAACATTCAACTACAATCAAAAGTTGTTAATCCGAACTCGTCGGGACTTCGGCAATTCCGGATTATTGATTTTTCCGGATTATAGATCATCAGTTTAAATCTCGTAAGATGGCATGCAAAAATTCTAAAATTAAAAATATGAAACCGTAATGTATGAAATAAAGAACAATTATGATCTAAAGGGTATCAAAATTTACAAAAAAAAAAAAAAAAAAAAAAAAAAAGCTTAATATTTATTCGTTTACTTTATTAAACATTTCTTTCAATGTAAGTTGTTTAAGTTGCTTCGTTTTATGTGATAATACTTTCTCTTTAATTCTATAAACAGACATAATTTCTTGTTCAGTTACGAAGTTCCGCTGTTCAAGTCCCGTTAATTGCTGTGCCGAGAATACCGACTAACTTGTCAATCGAAATTTTTTCGTTTTCACTAACCTCTCTGTCACATTCTTCACGTCTTTATCCATTTTTTGCAGCAATTCCACTTTTTGTTTGTTGGACATCGAAACATACTTTCGTTTTGTAGATCCTTTGGAAGTTCCAGCATCGGAAATTCTATTTGACATAATCGAAAGTTCAAGTTTACTTTTATAAAATTGCTCTTACAGTCTGTAAAAAATAATAAGCGGGCTCCAATTCGAAGATTAAGGAACAACGCAATCATTAACATTAACTGAAATAGATAATTAGATAATTTTAGCTTACACTGTCTGTTATACATTAAATGCGCAGGCGAAAACGTATTCTGCACTTGCACACACGCATATGCGCAGTAGTCAAGGTCTTAAGCGCACGCATAAAACGCCTGTGCGCATGTGCCAACGCGGCGCATGCGCAGAATTTTAGCTTTGAGGTTTGGATTATAGATCATTCCGGATTATGGGTGTCCGAATTAACGACTTTTGACTGTATTATGTTTTCAGTCTTCTTCCAGGCGTTCTCCAAAAAGTATGAAATTACGTGTTAATACCATTGAGACATTTTTCAGGAATCTTCTAGAATTGTGGGTCTATAATCTTGCCTTCAAATCTTTCTAAACTTTTCAAGCTGCAATATTTAAAATCCTAAAGAAAAATTAGCCCTATCATTTCTGTAACAGCAAAAAGCCAAAAATAATTTTTTTAAAAAAATCAGAGGAAAATCTGTAAAATTGATTTTGAAGAGAAAACTCGTGCATATTCTGAGAATTCTGAGACAATTACGTGGAAAAACTCTTACCATGAAAAAATTAAAAAGACATTTTAATTATTTACATAGCTATTTTGCTATTGCTAAGAACTGTTTCGTAAATTGTGCTTTATAGCATTATACTTAGCTTATTTTTCAGATTCAAAATATTGTATAAGTGGCTAAAATGGAACTTGGTAATATTACAGCAAAAAATAAAAATTCTTTATTTTAATGTTACTTCTTGAATAGAATTACAATATATTACTATTATTTTAATGAAATTTATCAATGTTACAATGTTCTAAAAAGAAAAATAGTCGAAAAATTCCCAGATCTCGGAATTAAAAATTTTCTTTAGAAACTGATCTTAAAATTGATACTATGTTGATAAGTAGCCAAATTTAGAACCGTTTAATCAAAGAATTCGCATCTCCAAAAGCGAAAAGTTGTTTAAGAGCTCTTCATTAGAAATATTGAAACAATTTTAAAATGCTTATGTTTCACTTCTTGCTCAGAAATTCTATCCCACCATTTATATTAGAAATAGGAACAAATTATAACCCGACGAAGGCATTCACCCACTAAAAAGATACTGTGAGCGAATCGCCAAAAATGTTCCTCCAAAATGGTAATTCACGCTCAAAATGAGAGTTGTAAAAACAAACAGAAATTTCAGATGTTTAAAATTAAGGACCTTCTGTTGATTTTGGCCGAAATTAAGGACTTTTAAGGACCAAAAATTGATTACAAAAAACTTAAGGATGTTTAAGGACTGAACGAACCATGTTTATGGATAACAGATACTGTTCTGTCTGCAAATAATACAGTCAACAGTCGTTAATCCGGACTCGTCGGGACTTCAGCGATTCCAGATTATCGATTTTTCCGGATTATAGATCATCAGTTTAAATCTGGTAAGATGGCATGCAGAAATTATAAAATTAAAAATATGAAACCGTAATTTATGAAATAATGAACAATTATGATCTAAAGGGTATCAAAATTTACAAAAAGAAAAAGCTTAATATTTATTTGTTTACTTTATTAAACATTTCTTTCAATGTAAGTTGTTTAAGTTGCTTTGTTTCATGTGATAATACTTTCTCTTTAATTCTATTAAACAGACATATTTCTTGTTTAGTTACGAAGTTCCGCTGTTCAAGTCCTATAATTGCTGTGTCGAGAATACTGACTAATTTGTCAATCGAAATATTTTCGTTTTCAATAACCTCTGTGTCACTTTCTTCACTATCGGAAGCGAATTATAACGACAAGGAACTTGATTTAAATCATATCAAAGACGGAGTACATTGAGATGAAATACTACATTTAGTAAGAAATTATAAGCCAAATAAAATAAAAACATCTGCCCTGAAGATAAGGATAGTGCTGACGGATCAACTTCCAATTCATTGCGCGCCGCTGGATTTCTACTGCCAATTTCTACTGTTCAATTTTCTTAAATTTATTGAAAAGTTATGGCTCAAAAACAACATTGGTATTGCTATAACATAACATAGAAGCTAAGTGTGACTGTGTATGCTAAAGAACATGAAAACAGGACAGCAGAGAGGCATTTTGGGCCACCCCAACTGAGAAAATGGTAAGAGCTTGGCAGAATCAGAAAGAGGATCTAAAAAAAAGCAACTCATAGTAAACATAACCTACAAAGGGGAACTGCACAATGACCTGAACTTGAGGCAGAGTTGAATACTTGGATTTTAGACCACAGAAATGTGGGGCTTTCAGTCTCTACAAAAATGATTATTCATCAAGCAACTGAGAGATAGATTGCTGATTTTACTGGATCAACATAATGGTGTTCAAGTTTCATGAAGAGAAACCCACTATGTATGTGGACTAAAACAAAAATATCGCAAAAGATGCCAGATGAATATGAAGAAAAAATTCTTGAAATTCATCAATTCATTCTTAATGCACGAAAAAGAGAAAATTTTGAGCTTACACAAATAGGAAACATGGACGAGGGTCCTCTGACTTTTGTTGTGCCATCAGACAAAACTATAGATTCTAAAAGTAAAGTGTTACTGGTGAAACTTCAGGACACAAAAAAACTCACCACACGGTTATTTTAGCTTGCTGTGCTGATAGGACAAAATTGCCCCCACTACTGATTTTTAAAAGGAAGACACTACCCAAAGAAAAATTGCCTAAAGGTGTGTTTATACATGTTCATGCACAAAGCTGGATGGATGGAGGAGGAATGAAGTTGTGGATAGATAAAATATGGTCGAGATGCCCTGATGGACTGTTGAAGAAACCTGCCCAGTAGTAGGGGATCAGTTTCATTCTCATAGAAGATGTTAACAATAAAGATTTCTTCAGAAGATCCTAAAAAAAACTCAAAGAATTGAAAACTTAGCTGAAATTTCAGGAGGCCTAAGTAGTCAGCTTCAACCTGTAGACATCTGCATTAAGCCATTTAAGGGATTTACGAAGGAGAATTGGAACACCTAGATGCAGTCTTCAAATTTTGAGGTTACACCATCAGGAAGACGAAAGAGACCTAGCATTTTGCAAGTTTGTGAACAGGTCAAAGCTTCATGGGATGCTGTAAAAACAGACAGTAGTCAAATCATTTAAGAAGTGAGGCATTAAGTAATGCACTGGATGGTACAGAGCACAATTCGTTGTATGAGGACTCAGATGCTGATTTAGAAGAGATTTTCAAGTGACTCTTCATCTAGCTCTGGAGAAAAGTGTCTGGGTTTTGATAAAGAACATTAAAAGGTATTTCCCAGATAGATTGGATATTTGCAGAAAGTATTACTTTATATTTAAAATACTGTAAATTCATTATAATGATCAGTTATAAAGTTTCCTCCTTCAAAAATGTATATAAAATAGGGGGTGCATTTTATATGCCGGTACTTGATATATGTATGCCGGTACGTAAATACGGTACTTGAAAATAGAAAACAAAATATTGCAATTTTATCAAGCATTAAAACCAAGGGTGCAGACAACAAAAAGTACTACATAACTGGTTTTTACTATTTATGTGGCAATACAGGTATGAGAACAGCATGTCTGTTTTGGCTGATGCACTATGCCCAAGTTATATGGATTCTGAATTAAAAGAATTAGCTGATTTTATTTTATTTATTTTTTAAGTGAAAATATATCACTGTATACATCGGGAGAACAACAGCACAAAAAAGAAAGATTTCTCAGAAAAGGTAAATGTTTTATTACCAATGTTTGCTCCTTTTAAATTTTATTGATTGATTGCTGTTGCACAGAATTCTTAGCACACCACCATTTTGAAAAATGGCTGTTGTCTTTCATGCATTAGCCTGGCAACAACTTAATCACCAACAAATTCCCAAATGCTCTTTAAAGTCACCACCAAGTTCATGACTTTTCAGCAGGAATGTAAATAATCAGAAAGTACTCCTTGTATTACTGCGAAGTTGTTTTGGTTTGGTTTATTAGATTATGGCAAAGCACTCGAGGGCTATCTGCCTTAAGGGAGGGATGCCTTCGTGGAGGACATTTTAAGGGAAACTGGCTCGTGTACACATTACACATGGGGAAAACCACAAAAATACTCATGCAGCCAGCACGTTCACGGGATTTGAACCTCAGACCGAACTACCAGTGTTCAGTGACGTTACTGCTCGGCTGCTGGTGGGCTTGCGAAGTTGTTGTTTCATTTATTGCCAAGTCAAGGGAGTGCACAGTGCCAAGTTTGTGCAATTCTCTGATTTTTTTTTTTAAGCGAAAATAGGTGGACGTACACATGGATAAAGTCAAGTGAGTGCACAATGCCTATTTTGTACAATTCTGTGATTTTTTTTAAGTGAAAATAGGTCATTGTGCACATGGATACCGAGTTTGTGCAATTCTGTGATTTTTTTTTTTCTAAAGTGAAAATAGGTCAATGCGCATATGGATACCAAGTTATGCAATTCTTCGAATTGCTATTTTGTCGTGTAGTGACGATTTATCGCCAAAAATCGCAAAGGGGTACCTGTAAATATACTTTTACTAATACAAAGTAAAGAAACAATTTACATTAATACGAGGGCAATCCAAAAAAAAAGGTCTCCTAGATTTTTAGATATACAAAGAACCGTTCATTTTCTATAATTGCTACATCACTTTAAAGGTTGCAGAATGCTTTATTTTTCAACATAATCGCCATTTCGGTCGATGCATTTTTGTAGACGCTGTGGCAGTTTTACAATGCCTATGTCATACCAGCTTACCGCCATGCCCTTCAGGAAGCGTTGAGGAGCTTCAGGAGCATCCAGATGATCCTCTGATCTTTATGCATTTTACGAACTCAACAATCGCGAAACTCAACGAATATGAACTCAACAATCACGAAAGTTGAGTTAGTTCCTAAATTTTCGCGATTGTCTCGTCGGCAATTGACGGCCTCCCGCTCCTTTCTTCGGCATGAATTTCAGTACGACCGGCTGTAAACTCTCTACACCACTTGCGAACGTTTTTGACATCCAAGCACGACTGTCCATACACTTCTGTCAATAGGCGGTGAATATCAAATGCTTTAACGCCTTTTGCGTTCAAAAATTGAATAACTGTGCGCACTTCGCACTTGGCGGTAACGTTTATCGGGAGCTCCATTTCGAATGGCTGCCAAGCCAAGAGTGAGCATCCGAGCGAAGCGCCTGCGTGCTTATGTGGTAGCGGAGAAGGCACCACTCACAACAGTGTTGCCAACAACCGTATTAAAACTTTCTCTACGCCCCCAAAAAATAGGAGACCTTTTTTTGGGATTGGCCTCGTATGTTTCTTCTGAACACATATTTTCAGAAGACGGTCCTGCTTTAGTAATAAACCACCAAGAATATATGACTAACTGTTAAAACAATGTGCAATTATAGCCATTATCTATTTAATTTTGTTCTGTTGATTTTTAACTCTTATGTTTAATGGAAATATATATCTGCCTAATTCTCATACAGTCAAATTATACATAACTCAAAGAAGCATAATGTGAAAAAAGCAGCACTGATAAATCTAGATAAATACTAAGATTAAGCAGAAACCAGGACAGAGGAAGATGATCACATTTGATTGCCATGCAATTTGTTTGCAATTAATGCCCATATTATTATACAGAGAAATAATAGCAAGACAGATTATTTACCGATAAGTTAACACTAATGGGTCAATGGAAATAAGATATCAGGTAATATTTTAAGTACCAATTTTAAAAAATTATATGAAAATCTGAAATTAAATTTATATCAAATATATTTCAGCAGGGGCTCGTTTACAGGCATATAATATTTATAAACTTCAACCCTTGGTTTTCTACTTTAATTTTGTTATTTCCTGTCTGCCATAAAAATAGTAACTATATAAATCTCTCAGATCTGCATCATTTCAAAATCAACCCATGTCATGTAATTAATGAATAACTATAATAACGTAGGCACTTACATAAAATTTCAGTCAATAGTCATTTCAAATTTAAAGCTGAAATTTATTTTCAACCTGTGGGGAAAATCTGAATTGAAACTTAATAATTCTGCACTAAACTTTCATTTGGACACACTGCATTCATGCTAGGGTTAATCTTTGGATTATGGTAGCTTGGCGATTTTTTGGCAACCAACCCTGCTAGTTTTTGTTTGGACGCCATTTTGTTTTCAGGAAGTAAATGCTTTTTTTTTTTTTTTTTTTAACTGTACATTTTTTTCCAACAATTTGCTAGCCGAATTAAGCTTATGCTAGAACTTTTATGGAACAAAAGTGCTTAATCATGACAAATATTAGGTGCGAAATTGGGAGAAAGTGCAGAATCGCAAACTGCTTGCCGCGTTTTTAACAATTGCACATACACGGTATCCATGTACACGTTGACCTATTTTCACTTAAAAAACATCCTAGAATTGCACAAAAATGACATTGCGCACACTCTTGACTTGTACACTGCTAAAGTCCTAGCTAGTAACCTTTATCACCTTACCAAAATGTCGGCAAACTACCTGTTACCATATTCCAAAGATTAGCCCATGCTAGTACTCACCTCTTTTCCAGCAAATATATCAATATAATAAAGTATAAAAGGCACAAATGTGATAAAAAGTAGGCATCCAAAGTTGGATCTATTGCACTTTGAAATTCAAGTTAACAATGCATGCGCTTCTCAAGAAATAAAATATATTCAGTTGACCTTGATTACAGTTAGTATCTCTCTGCATCAACACTTATCAGGTTCACATCATCATCTTAAATCATCACATATATGCTCTTACTCACAAAGAAACACAACTTTAGCTACTTCATGAATATTTCACAAAAGCAAAACCAAAAGTAAAATTATTTTCATAAAAAATAATTAAAACTCAAGAAGATTTAGACAATTCCTCAATATCAGAGTCATACATATTTTACAAACATCCAATGAATAAAATCAATTTATCTGCAAAAATTAACACATATAATATGATATTCATCTATTCAAAATGAAAAATAAAACCTTTAACCACAGTCAATTATTCATATGACGTTCATGGCATGTGACACACAGTTCATTTTGATAATTAATTCAAAAGCTTGTTATAGTATTAAGATTATACCAATTTTTACTTTTGATTAAATACGACAGAACTTTACAAATCTAGAAAGAATAATGAAGATTCCTCTTCCGTCCTCATTTTGTCTCGAATAGATAATGCCTATTTTGCATACTATGACAACATATATTTGCAACAGTTGTGAAATTAGAAAACTAATCTCACTAATCAAAATTTTGGTTACTAAAAAAAATTATAGATCTTCAACTCGAAAATAAAAGAACTTTAATTTTATATCTAATAAATAAATTGCCTAATTAAAGTAAAACACGTACTTTTTGACAAATAATTAATATACGCTTAATCAGAGACACAAAACTATATTCAGCCTGCACGAAATCTCCACTATAAAAAAAGAATTCGAAAAATACACCAAGCAAATGCTTTAAGCTCAATTTAAATAGCTGGCTGTTAACAATTTAAAAGTAAAATAAAAAAAATTACACTTAATCAGCACTGCGTTAATTTAATAATTAATTAGCATATATGAACAACAGAAACTAAGTTCTAAAGATATGAAAGCTTCATAGAACATAACTGTGTAGAATATATTCATATTTTCTTATGAAATGTAAATGCTTACAATAAAATGAAAGTTTAATTTTTTGATACAAAGCTATGTTGTATCACTTTTCATTTTCTAGATTAATACTCGATCTAACAGGGAAAATGAAATTTACTTGTTTATTAAATTTAACTGTTCAAAACCACACCAAACACGAACTCATGACTAAGATATGTATAAAATATAATCAAGTTGTAACAATCGATTAATCCATTACTTTCCTTTAAATATTTAAAGGATATTACTATAAAAGTGTTACTTAAATCTTTACAGTGGTGCACAGTAAAAAACAAGACACACGGATGTCACGTTTTGCACGTTGCTGTAAAACTTTTAACTTGATGGAAAAGTTAATTAGAAAGAAATATAACTAACGTAACGATAGAAAAGGGGGCATAGTCAAAGAGGTATGTAAGAAATATAAATGTCATCATTATATCTCTTGACAACAGAAACAGCAGCAAAAGTAAGTTACTGCAAAAGTTATATTCCTCGCTAAAAGCTAATGACAATTTAAGCAGTATTGAAGTAATTTCCTCAAACAAGAAAGGATAAAATTTAAGTAAGGAGGTTAGAATGCCGGAATAATCCTTTTTTAAAAAAGCTTAGGTGGTCACCGCTTTCTTATCCCGATTATATGGCAGTATCATCCTCGAACCGGCAGGTTCATTTCAACGGGCGCCTGGACGGAAGAGTCCTATCCCGATCGAAGGTGCGTCACTTTGCGAACTTTGTGAGCATACGTGTTGTTCGGCAGAGTGATTATGGCATGTCCATAAGCCATGTGGATGATAAGCAATGTGGATGACATGCAGTCCAGTTGAAAGATGATTTGATGATACCTGCACTTGGGGAGAAGTATTCGGAGGCTAACTCCTAGGTTGGAAGTCGCTGCGCTGAGGCATAGAAGGCGGCGTCGATGGGCGGAGAGAAGTCTTGAAATCTTTAGGTCATGTGGGTGATAATGTCCAATGGGAGAAAAAGGTGGAATTAGGAAATAGAGCTGAGGGGTCTCATGCAAGCAAGTGTATTATGTTCGCAGGTCAGAGATATATTTTAGGAGTTCTTTTTTTTTTTTTTTTTTTTTTTTTATTATTATTATTTAGTTAAAGATGTTAGCTTCCTCACATATTGTAAATAGAATTAATAGTTTTTCCATGAGTGTATCTGCTGCTTTTAATTGGTGTAAGTTATTTTTGAGAGTAGAAAAGAATTTAAATATGTTATTGTGGCCGAAAATATTATTGAGTTCTTTTAGTGTAGAGAGAATGTCGGTGAAAATGTTCGCGTTAGATGTAGTGTTGGTGGTCTGATTTCTAGTGTCTTGTGTATTGTTGGAAGTAACTTGTGCATATGTTCTGCCTTGGGTAATAGTAGGGGTGCTATTGCTTGGAGTAAAAGTGTAATTTGGTGAATTATTTGTATTTCTGTTTTTGGGGAATTTCTCGCAACCGCGGTATGAAGCTGGATGATTTTTTTGGCAATTTGCGCATGTGGGGTTATCTAATTTACCTTGTGTTGGGCAGTCTGT
The DNA here is from genome assembly GCF_044657685.1 of Stegodyphus dumicola. Lineage (NCBI taxonomy): Eukaryota > Metazoa > Arthropoda > Arachnida > Araneae > Eresidae > Stegodyphus > Stegodyphus dumicola. Next base: position 108,076,471 of record NC_140770.1, read on the forward strand.
TGTTTTATGTTGTTGCGCACATTTAACACACCTAGGTAGGAAGAAACAATTGTCTGATGAGTGATTAAAACGTTGGCAGTTGTGGCATTGTAGTGTAATGTTTTTGTTGATATATTTTTCGATTGTGATGATGAACATACCTAGGTGTGTTTCACTGTAGATTTTGTCAATGTTTGGTGTTTGCATGAGTTGTATCTGAAATAGTGGCATAGGTTGTTTGGTCTTGAATCTGGTGAGTTGAACTACTTTGTGTACTGTGTATCCGAGGTTAGTGAGTTCAGTGGAGATTTCATGTGTGTCAGTGGTAATGGGTAGGCCTCGGATGACTACTTTAACAGGGCGTTTGTGCTTGGGTGTGATGATATAGTGTTCGATGTTGTGTTTTGTAGGTCTATGGTGAGTTGTCTGTGATCATCTGTTGTTGAAGGTAGTAATTTGAGGTATTCACCACTTATTTTGGCGTAAAATGTGGCTTGAGTAAGTGTAGTGAGTTTCTTGATGTACTGGTTGTGTGTGGCGCCATCTATCGGCTTAACCATAATTGGTGTAGGTGTGCTGTAGTTGGGAAGTCTTGTGTCAGGTGATTGGGAGCTATTAATTTGTTGTGTGGGTTGAGTGGAATGAGTGTTTGGTTGCGAGAGTGCAATGAAACTGTTCTGGGTGGGAATAGTGCTGGGTGGTATGTTTTTAGGAACCTTAGCAGGTTTAGCCGGTTTCCGGAATCCATCTGAATCGTCCTCGTTATCTGAATTGTCGTGTGGTTTACGTTTCATTTGTGTGACTGGCTGTGTAATGCTTGCATGAGAAAGAGCAATATTCAACTTACCCCTCAGCTTGTCCAGCAGCATCTTCTTCTTTTCTAACTCCTTTTTCAGAATGTCCGAATGATAATCCTTGTCCGTAACTGGTCTATTGGCCGATAAATCCCGAATGAGTTCGCTGACGGTAGAAATATTAATTTCCAATCCAGTGATTTCCTTTCGAAACGTAGCTATTTCGTGCTCCGTGAGAGCGTGATCAGCATTGCCCTGGTCCATATCAGTGTCCGTCGTATTCGAGGTGTCCAAAACAGGATCCATATCTTTATCGGGTGGAACCGCTTCACTACGGGGAGTCTGCTTAGTACGAGCCATATCGAGAGGTCACGATTTCGTTAAACGATCTCTATGTTGGGAAACTGACCTCCTATTAACCGTAGAGCAGTGATAGCAGTGCTACGCGGAGCGCATGTTCCTAAAACGTACTCGCTGTACCTCCTGCTGTGAGAGCTGCTTCGCTGCTATTGGTTAGAAGAATTTAGACGTAACATAGAGCTTTCGACGTCATTTGTTTTGTCACGTGGTAAAGCTTCTCGTACTCCAGCCATACTTGTTCGGATTAGAGCGGTTATGTTTTAATCCTTTAAAAAATCAGTTAAGTCAGAGGTGATTTTATGTACAACTGAATTAATTCATATGTTAATATATATTTTCACTTTATGCAATACACACTTGAGAAATACCGAATCATTACAAAGGAAGGAAAATGGGTTATTTGCTTGAGAGGGTTATATCCATATAGCATTTTGCTAATGGAATGTTGGAAAAACAATATTTAACATAGTTTATTAATCTTTTATCGTGATACAACCACATTTTTAAGAACAAGATTACAAAGTTTACAATTATACACCTAAATTTATCTCAGTTTTCACTCTGAGATGGAATCCCAGGAAAAGTATTGTTAATGATGGACTAGATCAAAGTAGTCATATAGAGAAAGCACACGTGGGATCTTTGCCTTTACTGAATAACATTTGCCAGTCAATTTACAGCAAAATATATATGCCTACATTGCCTACTGTCCATTAAATTAAATATAACCTTTGAATCGCTCTTAATATTCTTGTTTTAAAAGTAACTTGTCAGTTAATTTTATCAGTAACTTTTAGATGCATTAGGTAGTAAGGAATATACTTTTTAGACACATAAACATTGCTTGGATTATCCTAAATTTTCATTTATATTTTAAAATACACAGTGTCATTTCCATTATCTATTTCTACTTCATTACCTATTTTTTTTTTTTTTTAAGATGGGGATGATCTAGTGTGACAAATTGCATTTTGAATGTATTTTAAATTTACCATTAATATTTTAAACTACATTTTGCACCAATATTTATGTTTGCTCTCCCATTAAGGGAAACAAATATAATAATATAAGTTATTAAATTAAAATTCCTGTGTTTAATTCCATCTTTAACAACAGCCATAAAATATATGGAATTTAAATTCTTACCACAGATGTGGTAAGTCATGAACTCATTGGCAACTTTGAAGAGCATTTGCAAACTTGTTGGTGAGTTAGGAGAGGGATGTTTGTTTGCATATCTTTAAATTTATTTCAACGATGCATCCACCACCACCTATTGGTTTACATTTTTCTTCTTCAATACAAGACACGCACAATTCTAGCCTTTTTTTCACCGTTGTTTTCCCTATAAATCTTTTTAATAAAAATTTTAAAAAATAAAAAAAAAACAGAAAATTGCAAAATTTTGGCATCAGAATACTAAAATTAGAAAGGAAAGAGATGCCTTTTATGTTGTATGCATGCAGAAAGCTACATCGTCAAAGATTTTACCAGAGACAATAGAAACTGTGGTATGTGGTCCACCTGAATGCTGAAGTACTGAAATTCCCACAAGAGGGATCATAATCTGCAACCACACTGGTGAAAATATCTGGAGAAGTGCTGTCTGGGAGAATGCTACGTGTATACTTGGGTTGCCATATAAATGATTTTTAGTGACATGTGTAGCCACATAAATATTTCTTCGCATCATGGTTTAGACCATCAATACTTTTTCACAGCATTCTGGTGAGGTTCAGAAAATTAGAAAGTACCAAAATTCATCATTTTAGAATTATTTTGAGTAAGTTATACACTTTGTGAACTGTGATGAACAAAAATTAATAAGCTGTGCTTTCCTCAAGCCAATTTCCTTTCTTCCACATAATGATTTATTTGCATATATCAGAACTTTACTATTGCAATATGTTTTTGGAATGATTATTATTTCAATCTATGAGATTTTTATTTTACCACCAAAGAAAACTCACAGACATCATTGCTGGGAAATAACTACCTCTAAAAATCTGACATGTATTAATAATAAATAGATACATTTGTCACAATTTGAATTATCATTTTTAAAGCACATATGCTTTATACTTTATATTTAATTATGTTAAAAAAAAAGCACTATCCTACTTGATCTGGTTTTCCTACCTGAGCTGGTGAATGAACTCACTAGTTTGACTCATTGATTAAGATAACATAATCTGTATGTATGGCTGTTACAGTTATATTATTCTTCAGTTCAGAACTAAGTAAGTGCTACATAGCAAAAAGTTAAAGTAGTTTTTTTTTTAAAGTGACCACTGTTTCAGCTAACTTTGGTAGAAAAAATAAGCAGCCCTTAGATGTTTTGCCATGTTCATGTAACCTAACCAAACCCTCGTTAGATCATTATAAGTGACTACAGCTATAGTTTAGGTGATAAAATATCTAGCTCTGGCTTCGCTATCAACCAAGCAGTAAAGTAGTTGAATACTGATAATTCGACCTCGGTTTACATTCTAGCGAACAGGTTGGCTGCACGTGTGTTTTCATAGTTTTTGCATATATGAAATATGTATAAGCTAACTTCTCTTTGAAAGTACCTCTACCCTTAGCCAAGTTACTATACTGTAATCAAATAAATTAAACAGCCCCCCCCAAAAAACAGCCTCCATGTTTAATGTGCAGTTGAACAGGCGCCATTGTTTAGGGCTACTGTAAATGATTTATCAGATTTAAAAATTCTAATATCGAAAATATTATGCATATTAATTGAATCCAAGTAAAGAATGAGAAATTATCCAAATTTTCTTTACGTACAACAAATGTTTTGCTGTGTATGTTATGTGAGCACCAGCTACATTATGTACAAAAATACCATGTGAACACCAGGTGCATTTTGTACATAACATATTAACAGTACATTATGTATAAAAATGCACTCCTTAATGTTTGCCCAATCGAAGACTTCAAATGTGATAGATGATGCAGTATGGAAACTCGTACAAAAAATGTGAAATCAATAGCCATTTGGAAGTGTGCTATGTGATCAATGTTCATAAAATGTATGTAGCATGCGAGGTAATTTTTTAGTTTCTAGTTCATTTCCAAAAATTGATTATTGTATGTATACCATTTATGAAAAGGCAGTGTTTTTAAAATCAGATGAATCATTTATTATTACTCTGAGGTTTTCGAAGCTCACTGCTGTCTATCTTTAGAGATTGTCTAGAACTAGTGATTAACAAGGAATGTATGGCACATAACAGAGAAAAAATCCTAAATTCCCACCATTTTTTTTATTGATCTATTAATCCCTTGATCTATGATTTCATCAGATCTGTTATCTACTGAATATATCAGGCCTATGATTATAAAAAAACTAACGTACCACAGTCTACCCATGGTTACATCAGCTGAAAACTGGTAATAACTGAAATCTACTTTTCTCACATATTCTAGGTGCACATCCAGTATCTGTTTATCTTCATGCAATGGCTGTACGAGGTGGTATACTCCAAGTTTAACTGTTTTTTAAACCATGTACTTTAAGTCTAATTGATTTGCTTACACATGTACAGTTAAACCATGTATTAAAATTTATTTGTATAATAAATACGGCTTTATCTCCCGTCTTCAATAATGTTATGCTTTTAAGGGCCATCACTGTTTTAAGATTACAACAGTTATTTATATTAATGTTAACCCCTCAAAATATTAAATCATTGTGGAAATCTACAAATTAGACAAACTGCAATTATCATTTTCTTCTAATATTTAATCTAAAGCAACGGTTCTCAACCTTTTGACTAACGCGTACCATCTAAACAAAAATTGAAAACCTTTAATATCACCACCACTCCTGAACAAAGCTCAAATCACATAAATTTATGAGTGTTAGAAAAAAACTCAATCAGGATGTTGGGTTTTAATTTTTTAATTTAATAGTTAAAAATACTTTGCTTCTTTGTATACCATGGTTGAAAACCCCTGATCTAAAGAAATGTTCCTATGTTGTTTAAATTCATCCACACTCATTCTGCAAATAAATTGAGGAAATTTTTATATTTTTGTCTATTAACAGTCAAATGGTAACTGCGTTAAGTGATAATATCAGTAGAACATATTCGCTGTACTGATGATTTTCATACTCTTTCTCAAATGTACACATAACTACTAATAATTTATTCATAGTAAATCATTAATAGAAGATTTTACTCTTTGATGAAACACATTTTACTTAACTTATCTTTTATGCACTTTTGTAACATACATGTTAAACGTCAGTTTACATATTTTCTAATTAATATTTCTTTCACTTAAATCATCATTTCCTAGAAACCGGTATTGCTGTTTGTTATTAATTTTTCATTAAAATGCTTTCAGAAGTTTTTTTTTTCCTTCTCAGAATTTTACTTCATGTATTATTTCCATCATGTATTATTATTCAAGCATTATTTCCATTCATGTATTATTCCATTCATGTATTATTTCCTTCATGTATTATTCAAGCATTATTTCCATTAAGTTGGAAAATTTGGATCTAGGAAAATATACAGTTTGTCCAGTTTTGTCTGACATTTTGTCATTCTAAATCTCAAAACAAATCTATAGCACATTACTTTAGAGACAATTTTGATTAAAAAATCTGTGCAAAATAACATTAACAAGAGAAGTTATCCTAGCTGTATCTAAGCAAATGTTCTGAGATACATATTTATGTAGGTATAATATATTTATGATATATTTTATTATAAAGATTAAGAGTTTTACTAAACATACATCACTTAACCTAGCTTCATATTTAAAGACACAAAACATTTGTATACTGATCTCAGGCAGGTCATGGCTGGCTTGGTCTTTCATGTATTTTCTAATCAGAAAAGCAGGTATGAGACAAATATCATTTAGTAGCTTCCATGAGAGCATCTCTCAAGCAAAATACTTGTCAAAATTAATTAATTAGCTTTTAAAGGTACATTAGAAGCATGATGTTATGAAGAAGAGAAAAGTTTCACAAAGCAGAAAAAAAATCTAAATTATAAATTAGCAGGAAATCCAGCTTACGAAGGAAATCCAGTCCTACGAAGCTTTATTATAGCACTATTATATTTATTGTTTTAAACTCTAATTCATTTACTCAGAAAAACCATTCTATTAAGAAATTTTATATAACCATCATTAAGAAAAATATATTGTTTTTATATGACTACTTCATTTTAGACAACATATTACTTTATGAAGCCAAATAATAGATATACAAGACTTAGTTGAATATCAATTGTGTAGATCTTTTGAAATTTTAATATATAATTAGGTGCTTTATTAGTGTTGGAAACATGATTTTGTAAGTAATTATTTTCTTCTCAGAAGACATGCTGTATTTTTGTCTTAAATCTGGCTGGTATTTTCTAGGGAAGATAATCTTTTAGAAGACTTTTGCTTACATTTTTGTTTGATTTATCCCTTAGAAAATTTCATTAATATCATGATGTTGACTGAGCAATGCTACTAAGGCATTAGTTTTCTATCATTATGCACAATGGCAAACGGTATGCGAGCGACTAAATGGCTAGTCAATAAGACAGTGATTAAGACACAATAACACGCCGAATAAATACTAATTCAGAAGTCAAACAACAAAAATCAACGTTATATTTACAAAATTTTCACAGGACTAGTTTCGATGGTTTTACCGAACCATCATCTTCAGCTGCAAAACCGCAAATGAACAAGATAGGAAATAATGATTAGATAAGATAAGAAAGCCTGGATAAGAATAAGCAAGTGGCGCCATATGTTGGCAAAACCAGAACTAAAACATAATTTCTCTAAAAGCCGAAGGCAAATTTGGATTGGAATTAGGATCGTTAACTAGAACAGAAAGATTTTTATGAATGTGAAATGCTTCTAGAAAATCCAGTTCTCCAATGGAAGATGTTTTTTGAATAATGTTGACAGCAGAAAAATTGAAAGTGTGATTTTCGGACCAACAATGTTGAGCAACAGAAGACTTCTGTGTTTCCTTTATTCTAACATATGCCTCATGTTCTTTGACGCGAAATTTTAAGGCTCTCTTAGTTTCGCCAATGTAAATTAAACCACACTAGCAAGGAATCCTATATATACCCCAGGAATTCATATCCGGAATGGGGTCCTTGAGTATAGAAGTTGGAATTTTATTGATGGGAGAATAAACAACCCGAAAGTTAAATTTCTGCAAAATATGTGCAACTTTATAGCTAATTGATGGAAAGAAGGGAATGACAACAGAATTTTTATAATCTCCTAAAATAAGAGTGTGGCTTTTAGTATGTTGAGATGAAAATTTTTTAACTGCTTGATTAATAATGTTGGGTGAAAAGCCCCTGTCAATAGCTATTGCTTTTAAATAATTTAGTTCTTCATCAAGGGCTAGTTTGGAGGAGCAAACTTGAAGAGCACGGAAATAAATGAATAGGAATAAAATGAAGCTAACTTTTGTTTAGTCGGATGACATGATTTAAAGTGTGGTGGAAGGCAAACCGATGAAGGTTTACGGTAAACTGTAGTACTGAAGTTGGATGTGTTACGTGTGACCAGAATGTTGAGAAACGGAAGAGAATTGCAAGTCTCAAGTTCAAAAGTGAACTGAATAGCAGGATCAATAGAATTCATTGTTGAAAGAACTTTATTTAAATCATCTTTATTACCTTCAAACAGGGTAAAAGTATCGTCTACGTAGACATTTCACTTGAATGACAGAAATCGGCATCTCATTCCATTCTGATTCAAGTCCATGCCAAACTTCATCAATCATATGAGATGGAGAGGGTTGCTAGGCCAGTCCTCAGCAAACCACGAGCAGGTATTTTCAATGGGTGACAGATCTGGAGACCGTACAGGCCAGGGCAGCAATCAAATGCACAGCATACCGATGAAGGTCAGAACACAATGTGCAACATGTGGTCTTGAATTATCCTGTTGGAAGATTGCATTTGGCAGGCCTCAAAGATAGGGCACAACTCCTGGATGTAAGATGTCACAAATGTACCGATCTGGCATTCAAATTACCATCGATCCGAACTAAAGATGTGTGTGCCATGTGCTCAGTGGCTGCCTATACCATCACATTAGGGTTCCTTCCTATGCTGATACTGAATACAACCAGGCGATTTGCGGTCTCATTGGAGCCTCTAGACACTTATACGACCATCAGAATAATGCACACAGAAACGGGACTCGTCTGAAAAGACGACATTGTACCCCTCCTATATCCAGCTTTGTTGTTGGACACACCACAGTAGCCATCTTTCTCTGTGCTGCATTGTTAAGGAAAGCTAAAGTAATGGACACTGTGCTGATAGTCCATGCTGATGCAAACGTTGACACACCGTACGAGCAGATACTGGGCATGCTGCAAATATGCCCGTTTTCTGACTAATGGTCTGTGATGTGGTTGTAAATTTGGAGGGCTGACCTCACAATATGCCTGTCCTTTCGGGTATTAATCATGGGACGGCAATGAGGTCCTGCATGCCGTTCAGTATAATCCTCAGCATTCCATACATGCCATATTCGCTTAACAGTGGTTGGATGTCGACTAGTGCAACGGGCGATATCACAGAACGATAATCCACACACTCTATAGGCAACAATCCTGGCTCTATTGAATTCTGACCCTTGCTGGTAAGCATTTCTTCTTATTATTCAAGGCATACCATGATATACAACCTTGCAAAGTGCTTTCCGAATGACAAATCCACTACACAACTTTTTGAAATTATTAATTCACCATGCCAAACTTTGCCTAGAAATACCATAATGACTGTTTCCAAGTTTTGGAATGCTTATTTCTTTCCTGTGATTCACATAAATTAGTATGCAACTGAATACCCACATCCAAAACTGAAACAATGTTTTTTGATACATTACTTGTGACAATGACAAAGTAGTGTTCTAGTTTGCCTTTTTGTACCTTTTTAAAAGACAGACATCATCAGAAGTTTCTCTATATTTTTAAATAATCGAAAACAATATTCTTTTTCAGAATATCGGTTATTACTGCAAATATTAACAGTCCTCCATTTTTTTAATTTTAGTTCCAGAAAATATTAACATACCAATGAAATATTAAAAGATTAAACTGTTCTTCTGTCAAAAATTTTCAAAAATACAAAACCAATCTTGTTTTATTGAAAAATAAATAAAAAATCCCTTCATGCCAAGCTCCAACTCCCTCAAAATTGAATCTCTAATGTTAAATCAAAATTCTCTTACATTATATCACAACCTCTGATATTTGAAAATCTAAAGTACAATAATAAATACTTTTATGCTCCGGTAACGAAATTTCTTTTGCATAATTATATATTTTGTTTGCCGAAATTTGTCTTCCTAGTAAACATATCTTATGCCGTCCAAATAAAATACTTCAAGCGTGTTGTCTGAAGAGGTTAGTGTTCTATATTCTTTACCAGCTGTACCTTTTAATGGTTTATTATTAATTCAGAATTGTATATGCATACAAAATTTATTACGTTTTATCCAGCAAACTACAAATTACATTTTACAGCGGTTCCACAACAGTTCAGAATCCATGCAATCGGCTTGTCACGTGACCAAACAAGTGACGTTTTTTACGCAGCAAGTCGGTCAGCCAATAGTCATTCAGCATTGTCACAGCAGGGGGTACGGCGAGAACGTTTTAGGAACATGCACGCGGAGCAGTGTTTGATATCTACTACTTCGCGGAGACCTACGGCAGCACGCATGTTCCTAAAACGTACTCGCCGTGCCCCCTGCTGTGAAAATGCTGAATCACTATTGGCTGATCGACTTGCTGCGTAAAGACGTCACTTGTTTGGTCACGTGACAAGCCGATTGCATGAATTCTGAAGTGTTGTGGAACCGCTGTAAAATGTAATTTGTAGTTTGCTGGATAAAACGTAATAAATTTTGTATGCATATACAATTCTGAATTAATAATAAACCATTAAAAGGTACAGCTGGTAAAGAATATAGAACACTAACCTCTTCAGACAACACGCTTGAAGTATTTTATTTGGACGGCATAAGATATGTTTACTAGGAAGACAAATTTCGGCAAACAAAATATATAATTATGCAAAAGAAATTTCGTTACCGGAGCATAAAAGTATTTATTATTGTACTTTAGATTTTCAAATATCAGAGGTTGTGATATAATGTAAGAGAATTTTGATTTAACATTAGAGATTCAATTTTGAGGGAGTTGGAGCTTGGCATGAAGGGATTTTTTATTTATTTTTCAATAAAACAAGATTGGTTTTGTATTTTTGAAAATTTTTGACAGAAGAACAGTTTAATCTTTTAATATTTCATTGGTATGTTAATATTTTCTGGAACTAAAATTAAAAAAATGGAGGACTGTTAATATTCGCAGTAATAACCGATATTCTGAAAAAGAATATTGTTTTCGATTATTTAAAAATATAGAGAAACTTCTGATGATGTCTGTTTTTTAAAATGGTACAAAAAGGCAAACTAGAACACTACTTTGTCATTGTCACCAATAATTTACCAAAAAACATTGTTTGAGTTTTGGATGTGGGTATTCAATTGCATACTACTAAGTTATGTGAATAACAAGAAAAAAAATAAACATTCAAAAACTTGGAAACAGTCATTATGGTATTTCTAGGCATAGTTTGGCATGATGAATTGATAATTTCAAAAAGTTGTGTAGTGGATTTATCATTCGGAAAGCACGTTGTAAGGTTGGAATGTGCTCAGAATATCATGGTATGCCTTCAATAATATAAGAAGAAATGCTTACCAGCAAGGGTCAGAATTCGATAGAGCCAGGATTGTTGCCTATAGAGAGTGTGGATTATCGTTCTGTGATATCGCCCGTTGCACTAGTCGACATCCAACCACTGTTATGCAAATATGGCATGTACGGAATGCTGAGGATTGTACTGAGCGGCATATAGGATCTCAATGCTGTCCTATGATTAATACCCGAGAGGACAGGCATATTGTGAGGTCAGCCCTGCAAAATTTACAACCACATCACAGACCATTAGTCAGAAAATGGGCATGTTTGCAGCATGCCCAGTATCTACTCGTACGGTGTGTCAACGTTTGCATCAGCATGGACTATCGGTACGGTGTCCATAACTTTAGCTTTCCCTGACAATGCAGCACAGAGAGAGACGGCTACTGTGGTGTGTCCAACAACATAGGAGGATATAGGAGGGGCACAATGTCATCTTTTCAGACGAGTCTCGTTTCTGTGTGCATTAGTCTGATGGCCGTATAAGTGTCTAAAGGCTCCAAGGAGACCGCACATCGCCTGGTTGCATTCAGTATCGGCATACGAACCCTAGTGTGATGGTATGGGCAGCCACTGAGCACATGGCACACACATCTCTAGTTCGGATCGACAGTAATTTGAATGCCAGATTGGTACATTTCTGACATCTTACATCGCTGGTTGTGCCCTATCCTTTAGGCCTGCCAAACGCAATCCCAACAGGATAATACAAGACCACATGTTGCACATTATGTTCTGACCTTCCTCGATACACAGTGTATTTGATTGCTGCCCTGGCCTGTACGGTCTCCAGATCTGTCACCCATTGAAAAAAACCTGCTCATGGTTTGCTGAGGACTGGCCTAGCAATCCTCTCCTGATATGATTGATGAAGTGTGGCATAGACTTGAATCAGAAGGGAATGAGATGCCGATTTCTGTCATTCAAGCGAAATTCTACTCAATGTCTAGCTGAATAAGGGCCGTTTTAGCTTACAGGTGGGGCAGTTGTTTCGACTGATTTCGCACCCTTGTTAACCCCCAAACTGCTTACAAATTTAATCATTTTGTCTTCATGTCATACTATTTATGTACAACAAATATTTTTTATTAGCTTTCTTTAATACTGTAGCAATTTTAATGGCTATTAGTGTATTATTGATTGACAGTTATCTAAGAGTTAAGAGTAAGTTATCTAAGAGACTTCAAGAGTAAGTACTTTCCATAGTTTATAAAACTATTACATTTTTCTGTGTAAAAAATTATTGATGCAGGATAGATAGCTCCTAAAGACTTCATGCAGCTATCAATGGAATTGACAACACATTCATATGGATGATTTTCTTTTATACTTTTCCCATCCACCAGTACATTGCAAATAAAAAACAAAGTGACTTATAATTACAACAGACTGTCATGGAGTAAACATTAACAATATATACAAAGCCAAAAACAATTATATTCGCATAATATGTGCATGACACTTTGTTACTAATAAATATCAGAGTGTCTTGGATCAAATTAATATTTTAACGCATGAAAAATTAAGTTTGACACTATGATAAGCAACTGCAGTTTTTCATTATCATAGTGGCAGGGATATCTTAAGTGTCCATAGCTGGAGGCTTGACTTACATTATCATAATGTTGGGGAAAATATTTTGCATTATGACATACTTTATGTGCATAATAAGATACATAAAACTGTTTTGAGTGATGTCAGCTGTAAATTTAGAAAGACACTTGGTACACTTCCTTATTAAAGTGGCTTTTCCATAGGTCTCAGGCATTGTTTAAGATTACATAAAGCCAGGACTAAAGAGAAGGGCTAGCTCATAGAGCGTTTCCCCCTGAAACATGCAGTGAGGAGTGATGACGTAGCAATGATGCCACCGAGCGCGGAGATGCAATTGACAACATAGAAATTAGCGTTTTAAATTTGAAGAACCAGCGTTTAAAATGAGCTGTGTGTGAAAGATAGCTATAATTTGGAAGAGAAAATGTTACTGCAGTATGCATTTTACACTGAACATTACAAAATTTAATAGTACTTACTCAATTTTAAAATAAGACATAAAGTGCGCTACTCTTAGCATAAAGTTCCTGTTTTTATTTGCAGGGATTTTTTTTTTCTTTAAATGCCTGTTTGTTTCTAATCATTTCTTTATCTGCATGTTAACTAAGAGAACTGTACTACTGCTTCTAAGATAACTATAATAACAGCTTTTTAAAATTAATCAAAAAACAACCTTAAATTGGCATAGTTTTAAACATGTATGGTTATATATGGCAAAATTTCTGCTAATCTAAGTTTGAGTTTCAGCCTAATTGTAAATTTTACATTGGCATATTTTTATCCCGATTAAATATAATAACATATATTTTTTTTAAATAATTTTGTAACTTAGGCTTACATCAATATTTCATTTAAATAAATACATGTAAGATTCTTATCTTAATTTAGACAAAACAACTTTACTCACAGTACCTAAAATAATTATTTAATTTTTCAAAAGTGGGGGTTAGGGGCAGGTCTTCTTATGCCAATTACTTTAATATCATACTTTATATATATTTTATCTAGAATGCTAAGCTAACACAAAATCGAATCAATAATAACAGAGGATACAATAAAAGCTAGAGCGACTTTTTGTCTCTCGTTTCCCTTGACCATTAAATAATTTGGTTTTAGTTTGTGACACAATTTAATTTCTCCTGAATCTTTATTTAAAACCTCTTTAATAATATCAACATTTAAAACAGTTCCATCTTCTAAAACAAATCCTTTATCTAAAAAGTGGTTTCTCAGTAATTTGAGGCAGTGCGCTAAATCTGAAAAAACCCATATTTTTTTCGTTTGGAATACTGGATTTGGAAACTGAGAACTATTTATCGAAATCTGTAACTCTTTCCACAAAGTAGTAGATCCTCTTAAATCAGACACTATTGCTTTCACTTCTACTCCAGATGATTGAATATGTCTTATGAGTGAAAAAAGAAGTTCTTTCTTCATTGGAGTGTTAAAATAAAAAAATATTGGTTGTTTCCACTGCGAAATGAGACCTCTGATTAAAACAAACTGCACTTTTTGAAAAGGACCGAGAATTTGGTCCAGTTTAGAGTCATAGCAGAGTTTAGAATCTATGTGCATTTCGTCGAAACTGAGAACGCATATTTTTTCTACAGAATTCAAATATTGGCATCTTTCCTTCATTACAGCTAGAACATCACTCTGAATTCCTGGACTACATGAAAATTTAGCGCACCATCTCTTTAATATGCTAGTGCTAGGTAAAGGAATTCCCATTTTTTCTTTCCAAAAATCGTAGCTTTTAGATGACAGAGCTCTTATGACAATGCAACGTGAAATATCTTCACTAGTCCACCTGTTTTTTCCTTCTTTTCTAGCAATGCGTTAATCTGCGTCTTTGTAAAAATATGCTTTAGACGTTTTTCCAAATTCTCCGATCTGTTCTGTTTTTTCCTAAATTTCGCTGTTTGGGATTTTAATTTCTGAATTTCCGATACAAATTTCTTTCTAGATGTCGTCCACCTTCTTTGTCGCTGAGCAAACATTCTAAAATTTTTCTTTTCTCTATTTTTCAATATTTTATTACAATTTTCTAAGGATATTATTTTGTTCTTCAAATTATCAATACATTCTTGTTTATCTTTACACTTAGGGCACTCAGGGATATTGTCACATAGGCCATTGTCACTTGTGAGTTTTATTTCAAAATCATTCACATTTGATTTATTATTGTCAGCTTCAATTTCGTTCTCGGCCTCAAAATAAATTTTCTTTGGGCTTAATTCGTGTAGTCTTTCAAAAGCACTCTGCATTAGTTTTCTTTTCAAATGTCTCCGATTCCTTTGTGTTATTTCGTTTACTGCACACGATAAATTTACTTTCGGCACAGCATTGCATTTCAACAGTTTCTTTTGCGGCAATCCAAGCAAGCGATTTCTCATGTCATCTTCATAATCACTGCACAGAAAATGTTCGCTGCAAATTCTTGCGTTTTTCACGTTAATAGAATCTTGTCTTCGACATTTATGTATCCATTCTTTCGTCAAAAGCAAATTATCCTTTGGGAAAGAATGAAATACAATATCTCTTTCTTTCGTATTTCTATAAGTGTTACGGCACGTTGCTACAGCACAAAAAGCCATATTACATAAAGGATACTTTAAATATAGAATTTAAAAGGAAAACTGACTAAAACTATATATATATATATATGCAAACACAATTTATTTTAAATATTTGCATTATTAGAAAACAAATATGTATGATTAACATTAATTTGGGATATGCGATCTCCAGAAAATCGTCTCGCAAATGAATGAAGCTACAGTTTTAAAGGCGCGAGATCAGAGCAGGTGCAACAGAGACACGTCAGATTACTTCTGGTTCCCCCCCTCCATGAGGCTCACGTCGGCGAGGAGTCGAACAAAGGAATGACCTAGCCCTTCTATTTATCCCTGACATAAAGCAGTCAAGTTGATTCGTGGTGAATTACTAACTCTATCTCAGATTTTATTATACTTATGAAAGCTACAGATCTTATTTAATAAAAAGCACTAGAAATAATCACAGTCTTATTTACTAACCATTTAGTCGCTCTCATACCATTTGCCATTGTGCATAATGATATAAAACTAACGCCTTTACGGCAAGGTTGCGTTCTGTGTATTCACAAATAAGCTACTTATTCAATCAATCACATTTATTTTTAATTTACATAGTGAAAAAAAAGAACATTCTACAAAAACATATCATGCAGCGTATATGCACGCTAGCGATAACGGCACAAGCACGAGGAAGAACTAACTACAACAAATCAGTTCACTTCACTTGAGAGAAAAGTACAGAGTTTAGTTGCAGCACTACTATACAAGAAAAAAACAAAGTTAACATTTAATTTAAAAGTTCGTTGCATGGTTGCTGCATACTCCCCTCCCAGTGTCAACGATATCGTACAGGGAAATGAACATGACGCCCAGAACGTGTAGTCCTAGGTTGCACCTTTGTTGCAGGCTGTGCTGAAGTGGTGATATCAGATGAAAACTCATTTGATGGGGTATCTGGGTTAAGTGGCAAATCATGTACAGTCGGTCACAAAAGTATTCGAACACCGGTACCCTATCAGAAAATGACAAGATGGCGTTTTTTTTTCTCTTTCTCTCTGTGTGTCGTGTTATTCCATCCTAGGTTTTCTTCTCCCCCCATCTTGGAAAAAACTGGAAAAAATTGGTTACGATCTCTTTTTGAATGGGGAGATGCCATTTTGAGAAAAAGCTGACGACCCTATCTTGGAGAATGAACATGACCGCTCTACACACCCCTTCACTCTCTCTCTCTCTCTTTGAATTGGGAAGCCATTTTGGGAAAAAGCAGACGACCCTATTTTGGAGAATGGAAATGAACGCCTCTCCCTCTCTCTTTGAAATGGAAAGCCATTTTGGGACCCTCTATTCTTGGGGAGGGAGAAAACTGAAGTCTGAATTTCGCTGTCTCTGAATGCGGAAAGCCCTTTTGGGAAAAGCGGACCCTCTTCTTCTGATCTTGGAGAACTGGAAATGAACGCTCTACACGATCTCTCTTTGAATTCAGAAAGTATTTTGGAACCTTCTAATGTTGGAAAACTGAAATGAACGCTCTACGCTTTTTCTCTCTCTCTCTTTGACATGAGTAGCCATTTTGGAGGATTCTCCACCACCATCCTAACCTTGGAAAACTGAAATGAACGCTCTACACCTTCTCTCTCTTTCTCTGAAATGGGTAGTCATTTGAAAACTCCCTAACTTTGGAAAAAAACAGAAATGAACGCTCTACACCATCTCTCTTTCAAAATGGGGGGGTGTTATTTTGAGACCTCCCTCCCCTAAACTTGGAAAAAAAAACTGAAATGAACGCTCTAAACTTTCTCTCTTTGGACATGGGTAGCCCTTTGGGGACCCTCTCCTCTTGGTAGGAAAAAAAAGAACTGAAGTGAAGGCTCTACACAATCTCTCTTGGAATGGGATCCATATTTCGGGAAACGTGGATCACCTCATGCTGGAAAACTGAAGTGAACCACCAAGATTGGACTCTATATAATAATTTTTTTAATTGACATCATGACCCTCCTCCAATTTGTTATTAAAAAATTGTTTTTTTTTTTTTGTTTTGGTTTTTATCCCATTTCCGATGTGATTTCAGAAATGGAATTCCATAACAGTTCAATTTCATTCGAGGTTAAATGATCTAAACAGTCTTTGACCCACCCATCCGTATGATTATTTTCTTCTCCTTCCTGTTGCACCAAATTTTGTAAGTCCATATAATCATTCCATACGGGAAGGGCTGGATCCTCACAAGGCTGTCTTGAAACACTTGGAGTCTCTTTGGGATGAGTGGAGGGATCTAGGATGTCTGGACCCGGCTGCGATTCTACCTCCATGATTTCTGGACCCGTTGGAACTTGTTTACCCGGCTGACATTCTACTACGATGTCGGGACTTATTGAAGCTTGTGGACCCGTCTGACATTCTACCTCTACGATGTCGGGACAGGTTGGAGGAGAAGAAGAAGAGGATACTGGAAGAGGTTCTGTCTGTGAGGAGTCCAAAAGAGGTTGCCTGTTTGAACAAGTCGGGGAAGAAGAAGAAGAAGAAGCTTCTGGGTTCTGAAGCGGATCTTGCACGCCAGGTAGGTTCCGGTAAGTCGACCGTTTTTTAAGAGGTAATTTTTTTTCTTCCTCCTCATCTTCAATTGTGATGACTTCAATTTCATTCCGTTGCCGGGTCGATTTTGTTTCGGGAAATAACGGTTTGGTCCAGCTCCTCTTATCATCTAAGGAAGGGATGTGTAAAGGTGGCGGAGGGTTTTCTTCTTCTTTTTCTTGAAACATCATCGGCGATTGGAAAGAAATCTCCTCTTTCAATTGTTTCCAAAGCGAGTACGAGCACCGATCGACGAGAAAGAGACTCTTCTGGGTTGTGACGATGAGATATTGCGTTTTCGGGGGAACGACATAGTTTTGAAAAGGTCTTAGAATATATTTCTTATATTTCATCCTGTCGCTGACTTTAAAACTTCTTTCCTTCAGATTGGGGGACGATGATTCGTAATAGGCGAGAGGAGCGGCTGTGGTCTGAACAATATGAACTTCGTCCTCAGCCGTCGTTCTCACTCCAAACGTAAAATATCGTTTCGTGAGAAAAATATTCTTCCACCGAAAACTCGTGCGCGGATCCGTATATCGCCGGTCTGTTTGAATGGGCCGTCTCAAAGCTCGATCCATCCGATTCCAAGAGAAGGGAGATTCCTCTTTCGTTTGTTGCGATTCGAATAAATTTCTGTATATATTCTGAACGAGCAGGTTGGAGGATTCGACATCTTGGTTGAAAGAAACGATCGCTTGATGAGGTGGTAAATGCGGAATAAATGTCGCACAATGACAGGCCAAAAAAATTTTCAAGTTGGAGATTTACTTTAGCGTCTTCATATCCTCCCCGTTCGAAATCCGTTGAGCTGGAAAAACATCTAATAGCGACATGGCTCCCAATGGAAAAGAAATGATCTCGCCCAGTACTCTCGTCTTTTTATATATATAGACACACACAGACACACATAGAGGCTCTATGACGGCCGTTTTATTTGTTTTTTTTTTGGTTTCTCTCTCTCTCTCTTCTTTCCAAGAAATCTCATCTCCATGACCTCTTTTTCTTTTCTTAAAAACATGAATGTGTGTGGGAATGAGGAAGTGAAAGTAATAATTTAATAAACAAAAAATTATCCAACCATGACCTTCTTTTTTTTTTTTTCAAAGTCACCCTTTCCAATCCAAGGACGTCCAGAGATAGAGGAAGCAGGGAGAGAGGAGGAGGAGGGAAGGGAAGGTCACACTCTCTTTCTCTCTATAAATAAAAGGGGAGAGCCCCAAAGTCGTATTTTTGTCCAAGTGAATCATGAGGAGGCATCCCCAGCTCACTACGTGTATTCCTTTCAAATATAAATATGTTGATCTTTCCTTTTATATCATCCAAGGAGTCGTTTACCTGAAAGCCTCCGATTTTTCAAAATGTGCGGGTTATCATACCATGGGGAGTTATCAAAAGATGCGGGACGAATTTTTATCCGACGAAAACGTGTTGATGGCTCGTGACATTCCACCTTTGGATGCACAAATTTTGTTAATGAAACGAGCCAAATATTTTTACACGTCCCACTTTCTAACCGTCTCGCAAATGAATAGGATTATGGATCGTCTTGAGAAGACAAAAGGGATTCTCGTTCATTTTAGTGAATGGTTGCATAAATGTCTGCACGAACCTCTCTCGATCGAGAAGACTGGGAAGAATACCTATTATATTCTTCTCGAGGACTCTCCTCCTTCGTCTCATCTTAGAGAGGCTACGACTTTTGAAAAAATCCTCGAGCAAGAAAAAATAGAATGGTGGAACAACTACCCCATCCCTCTCCCCGAGCATCAAGAGAAGCCTGTTCAGAAGAAAAAGAAAAAACCTTTCCAAAAGCCTATCCTCATCCTCCTCGATAATGATGGGGATGAGGAGAAGCCTGTTCAGATTCCTCTCCGTTTATCAAAACCCGTCGAGGATGAAAAACCTCTCCCTTCCTCAAGACTCCTTGAGGAAGAGAGACCCCTCGAGAAGGAGAGATCTCTCCCATTGTCAAACCTCCTTGAAGATGAAAAACCTCTCCCTTTCTCAAGACCCCTCGAGAAGGAGGGACCTCTTCCTTTATCAAACCCCCTCGAAGATGAAAAACCTCTCCATTTATCAAGACCCCTCGAAAATGAGGGACCTCTCGATTTGTCAAGAACCCTCGAGGATAAGGGAACAAAAACTTCTCTCTCTTTCGAAGAGGAGGGACCTCTCAATTTGTCAAGACCCCTCGAGAATAAGGGAACCGAAAATCCTCTCCCTTTCTCAAGATTTCTCGAGGAGGAGGAGGAGGAGAGACCGCTTCATGTCTCAAGACAGGACCCCCCTCTATCTCTTGAGGATCCGAGGGAAACGATTCCTATTGAAAAACCATCTATCGACGATCCCCAGAAAAGATCTTCGGAGGAGATTAGACTTCCATGTAGAAAACGAATCTGCCACAATCATCATCATCATCATCATAATAATAATATACCCCCTTCTCAACAACAGAATCCTACAACATTTGAAGATAAATGCATTCAAACCAATCCCTTTATAGTAACCCTTTTGATTGGAGAACCCGTGCATTAGCCTCGAAAAAAAAATGAGATTCTAGACTGTTTCTATGACCAGAATGTTAAGCCAATAGATAGGTCTAGCTCAGAATTTTTCTTTTTAAAAGAAAATAAATAAATAATCCAAAGACTATTCGTAAATATAAATGGTAAAGTCTCGAGTCGGCTAGAAAAAAATTTTCAGAGCTGAGAAAAATTCTTCAACTCAAAAAAAAAAAAAAAAAAAACTTTTTGTTAATTTTTATCATGTCTTAGACATGATAAAAATTAACGACCCCCTTCCCTTTTCGTCTGGGAATGTTGTCTCACTCTTTTGAAAAACAAATCGTGATTCATTCATGGAATGATTGCTATTAGAGAAAGGATGAGTCATGGTCTATTTTTAGAAAGGGTGAGACATCCTTCCCAGACAAAAAGGGAGGGTCATTAATTTTTATCATGTCTAAGACATGATAAAAATTAACCAAAAGTTTTTTTTTTTTTTTTTTCATTAGAGAATTTTATTTCAGCTCTGAGAATTTTTTTTTTCTCCCAGCCGATTCGAGACTTTACCATTTGTTTTTAAGAATGATTTCTCCCTGATCTATTATTTCAAAACTCCAAGTTTCGCTTCAGAACCATCTGTGCTGTTGAAGAAGTAACGTGATATATGTATTTTTTTTAATGAGTTCTGTCAAGATTGAATTGTGCAGGATCGACCTTGCGAATTTCTTCTCTGTGTCTTTAAATAATAATGATACCGAACCGCTTTTTGTAGAGCGCAATGGAAAAAACCTTTTGTATGGTTAGGACAATTCATGTGTTCGATCCCATTGTATTTGAGAATCTCTTGCGTCGATGCCGAAATGCAATAAATAGATCTTTGCAACCATTTCTCTAAAAACCGCCGTTTCATTTCTCCTCGCACCCAAATCTTGGAAAAGGGTCCCGTCAACATCGTTAACACCCATGGAAAATAACTATACGGAATTTCTCCTTCGTACCACGACAAGCCGTGATAATAATCACCCGCCCACACAGCGGTTCGTTTTTCTTTCTCGGTGAGCATTTGCCATGGAAACGGGGGTTTAAAAACAAATACCCCTCGAGAAGTACCGTCCAATGTGACGTAAGCCAATTCTTTCACAATAAAGGCTCCTTGAGAATCGTAGAAACCTTCAAAGTCGAGCACGAGTTCCATGTTTTTTATTTCTTTTTCTTTCCAAGGTGACCTTTATTATTATGATGATGGATGTGTATTGAGATACGCACGATATTATTCAAAAATCAAATATATATACGAATGTGACCTTTCCCAGAATTCATACGACCTGTCACGTGCAACCTTCTCTCTCTATATATAAAAGAGGAGACGGCGAGAGAACGCTATCCATTTTTTCCTTCAGGACGCACAGCGAGAGAGAGAGAGAGAATTTTGTTTTCTTTTTTTCCTCAATTGAAGAAGATGGACATTTTGAGTGCCAAACCTCTCAAAGATTCCTACATTGTTCTGGACATGGAATACTTTCACTGTTATGATCCAAAGACGGGAGATATATGTTTCATCTTGAAAGAACTGGGCTACATCACTTGCGATTTAACCTTATGCGGATCCATGATTTTTCTCCCTCCTGTCCATTACGATGACTTATCGTCCCGCAATCAAGCTGTGGTCAACCAGACTACAAACAACCGACACGGCCTGCAATGGACCGAGGGTCGTCTTTCCTACGAGCATCTTCCTACGATCCTGAAAATACTGACCGAAAATGTGGAGGTGATCTACGTCAATGGATACGATAAAGCCGAATTTTTCAGCAAGCTCTGCCAGCGATCCGTTTACGAGTTTTACATCCCAGGGAAAACCGAGTGGCGGAACAAGTCAAAATGCACGCGACACCAATATTTCCAAAAGATGATTCATTGTGCCCAGAACAAGGTGAGAAATTTTCGATACCATTTGATGGAGGGTAGTTACGTTTTCCGGAAATTACATTGTTACCCCTCCGAAAGCAAAGCAGTCAAGGACGAAGAGGAGGCGGAAGAATCTCCCCAGGAGAACTCGTGCGACGATGAGGAGGAGGAGGAGGAGGAGGATGAACTTTCTAATAATAATAATAATAAATGTCTAAGTTGGGATGCTTTAGAGACCCAAGAATATTGGTCTCAACCCTTATCTCACCTAGACCTGAAAGAGGATCCTCAAGTGTACTCTTTGTGGTCCTCTTCTAAAATTTGGTCTTGGAGAGAACCCTTGAATGTTCATGAATAAAATGGTATGTAAATCCCTAGAGGAAAAAAAATAAAAAAAAGTTCTTTTTTTTTTGTAATATGTTGATTTCTTTCCAATCCCATTTCATTTCCATAACTCCAGCCCAATCGACGAGAAGAAGAAGAATTTTCCAAGTTACACAAGACGAATCTTCCAAGTTACACAAGACGTAGAAAGATTTCACAAGGATTTATAAATTACACGCTCCCACATGATATATGTATAGAGAGAAAAAGACCCTCTGTTCTCTAGCCAATACGTCCAGACTTCCCTAAACTAAGAGAGATCATGAGTACCGAGGAAACCTTAGCAGAGCAAGTGGAAAGACTTTCAAAGAGATTAGAAGAGTTAAGACGGGATAGATTTACAGTTCCGCCGACTAAAGAGGAAACTATCATCGATTTCAACAAACCGCTGTACTTTCATCCCCTACCCCAAAGAATGAGACGAATGGACTCGCCGTTGCACAGTTCCAATGAGAAACAAAATGTCACTTATTTGAATAGCCAATTTCAACACATGAATATTTCATAAGTATTTTTTTTTGTTTTTTTCCCTAAAGCATAGGGAGATCGGATCAGTAGTTTTTCCCTTTTCATCGTCGAAAAAGATTGGGAGGAAAAATCTTTCTCAGCTCTCTCAGAAAAATTTTTCAGCCTTAAAAAAAAAAAAAAACTTTTGGTTAATTTTTATCATGTCTTAGATATGATAAAAATTAACTCTACCCCCCCTTTTGTCTGGGAATGTTGTCTCACACTTTCTAAAAATAGACCATCACTCCTCCTTTCCTAAAGAATAGAATTCCAAGAATGGGATCTGGTCTATTTTTAGAAACCGTGAGACCCTATTACCAGACAAAAGGCGGGTAGAGTTAATTTTTATCATGTCTAAAGTTCAGGGTCCATCCATCTTCTTATGTGAAACGGTGACCCTGACGAGATCGAGATAAACAAGTCCTGTGAGTTGTTTTGTAATCTTGACGCGATCCAAGAAAGACTTTTTATTTTTTTTTTGAAATAGGCGGGGGGAGAGAGAAAA
Source organism: Stegodyphus dumicola (assembly GCF_044657685.1). NCBI lineage: Eukaryota > Metazoa > Arthropoda > Arachnida > Araneae > Eresidae > Stegodyphus > Stegodyphus dumicola. The sequence continues at coordinate 108,099,867 of NC_140770.1, forward strand.
TGTTCTCACGACCCTCAGATATCTTTTCATAAATATATTTTTTAACAAAGTGTTTCTTTCATCCCGATCCTTTTAAGAGGTTGGAATGACCCTGACATTTAGATGGGGTCGCGATCCCGACAGATGTCGCGCGAGTATAAAAGTGTGTATCCTCCGCGAGATTTCTTCAGAGAACAGAAGAAGACGTGAACTGAGCTGGTAAGTCCCTTTGGTCCTATGAATATGGTTTAATCATAACTTCATTTAAAAAGACCTTTGAAACTTTGAAACTTCTTAACCCTTTGAAAAGAAAAATGTCTCTTTCAAGACGACGACTCTAAAACGTTTTATTGTTTTTTTCCTTTCTAGATCTTCCCTGTTATACATATATACCTTTTTGATTCTTTTTTTGCTCCTGTTTGTGGAAGACATCACCGTATTCATCGCCATGGCGTGTTCAGAAAACTTTATCGTGCTCGATCTAGAGGGTTTCCAGTCCTACAACCACAAGAAGGGTGAATTTACCTACGTTTTAAAAGAATTGGGCTATGCGACAAAAGATTTTTTGACCGTGGGATCGTTGACGTTTGCTCCTCCTCACCCCTTCCACCAACTGAGTGAAAAAAACCAAAAGACGAATGCCTGGCTGACGAGAAACCGGCACGGACTTCATTGGAACGAGGGTCATATTCCCTACAACCATTTAGGACGCATTCTCCAATCGCTCACTCACAGCTTCTCCACGATTTATGTGGTGGGATGCCAGAAAGCTAAATTCTTTGCTAAAGCCTTGGATTATCAAAAGCCCGTGACGGAAATTTATGTGCCAGATGGAATCATTTGGAAGTATCGGGAAAAATGTGCCCGACATCATCAAAGGAGGAAATATTTCCATTGTGCCGAAAACAAAGTGCGCAACTATCGATGGCATATTATGGAAGGAGATTTTCATATCAATCACGTCTATCCAGACGGAACGGAGAAAGAGGAGAGGATTCAGGAGGAAGCAGACAATCCTCTGCAAGCATTTGATAAAGCCTACGATCAGTTAGAGAAGGATCCGTCCCCAAAAGCGTACGATAACCTCATCCAGAAATGGGATAATCTGTCCTGTTTCCAAGTGATGGAACATCCGGATGAGCATACGCCTTTAAACTTGATGGGTTCTTCTTCTTCTTCTTTGTCGTCAACTTCCTCCAATAACTCGAGGAAGACGGAGGGTTGGGGAGACATACCTGAAAATATTCCCCATTCGATCCAGCAGCCTGTTGGGACGAACCTTCCAAAGATTCTCATGAGACCCCCAAAATATCTTCAGAGGATCCAAAGACAAAATCCACTGAGTGTTGGGACGATGAACGGACGACTCATGCTCCAAAATCCACTAAGACTATGTCCACTGAGTGTTGGGACAATGAACGGACGACTCATGCTCCAAAATCTACTGAGACTATGTCCACTGAGTGTTGGGACAATGAACTGACGACCCATGCTCCAAAATCTACTGAGACTATGTCCACTGAGTGTTGGGACGATGAAACCGAAAAGACGACAGAGAATTGGGATGACCGTTCTCAAAAGTATTTGAATTGATATATACATAAACTCAGGAGAAAAAAAAAGAAAAGATTTTTAGAAATAAGTAGGGAAAGGTTCTCCGCTTTCCCTATATTTATGGAAATGGACTGAGAAGAGAGAGAGAGAGAGACGAATCAGGAGACCAAAAAAATGGGTCTTGGAAGGAATGAGTGCAAATGCATTCGATTCCTTCCGAGACCTATTTTTTTGGGTCCCTCTCTCATCCAATCTTGGAAAAGAACTTTGTCCTATTTTTCTAGGTCCATTCAAAAAGAAATGAATCTATCCATAAATTTTCTTAAAAGAAAAAAAAAACAAAAAGATCCTTTACCTCTTGACGTCCAAAGTCGAGAATCTTGGAAAACGTCATCCACTCTCCATCCAGTCAAGCTTCTCTGTAGAAAATCTAGTAGGTGCATCTGCATTCTTGAACACCCGGCAGTTATTATTGGACGCGAAACGTCGAATGCTGAAATAGTTAACAGTGAGCCCATTCTTAAAGAAACGGGGATGTTTTATTCATCCAGTCGAGTGCGGAAAAATTTAAAAAAAAAAAAAAACCCTTTTAGTCTGAAAATTGATGTCTTCAATTTTCAAATTTTCAGACTAAAAAGGGGGGTAATTTATTTTTCAGAAACTTTTCCCAGCCGACTCGATGTGAATAAAACTTTACTGTTTGTTAAGAATGTTATTTAATGGATCGATTTCAACCTATCGAGTTTCGCTTGAGTTCCGGCCGTGCTGTGGGCCCACCTGGATACAAGTTTTCCCCTTTTGGAATAGAATTTCCGTCAAGGTAGGCTACTTTTCCTCTTTTTGCATTTTTCATGTCATTTTATTTGTATTACAATATACTGAAAACGGGCGTTCGAACTGATTTCTAGGCTATTTCTATACAAATGGAGCTCGATCCAAGAAAGAAATGATGTCTTTTTTTTATTTTGTGGTCTGCCAATTTGTATTGGAATATACTGAAAACGGGTGTTTGAGTCGGTTTTCAGTATATTTCGATACAAATAGAGCTCGATCCAAGAAAGCAATGATGTCTTTTTTTTTATTTTGTGGACTGCCAATTTGTATTGGAATATACTGAAAACGGGTGTTTGAGTCGGTTTTCAGTATATTTCAATATAAATAGAGCTCGATCCAAGAAAGAAATGATGTCTTTTTTTTTTATTTTGTGGACTGCCAATTTGTATTGAAATATACTGAAAACGGGTGTTTGATTCGGTTTTCAGTATATTTCAATACAAATAGAGCTCGATCCAAGAAAGAAATGATGTCTTTTTTTTATTTTATGGACTGCCAATTTGTATTGGAATATACTGAAAACGGGCGTTCACGTCGGTTTTCAGTATATTTCAATAAAATGGAGCTCGATCCAAGAAAAAAATGATGTCTTTTTTTTATTTTGTGGACTGCCAATTTTGTATTGGAATATACTGAAAACGGGCGTTCACGTCGGTTTTCAGTATATTCCGATACAAGTGGAGCTCGATCCAAGAAAAAAATTGATGTCTTTTTTTTATTTTGTGGACTGCCAATTTTGTATTGGAATATACTGAAAACGGGCGTTCACGTTGGTTTTCAGTATATTTCAATACAAGTGGAGCTCCATCCAAGAAAAAAATGATGTCTTTTTTTTATTTTGTGGACTGCCAATTTTGTATTGGAATATACTGAAAACGGGCGTTCACGTTGGTTTTCAGTATATTTCAATACAAGTGGAGCTCCATCCAAGAAAAAAATGATGTCTTTTTTTTATTTACTGGACAGCCAATTTTGTATTGGAATATACTGAAAACGGGCGTTCACGTTGGTTTTCAGTATATTTCAATACAAATGGAGCTCCATCCAAGAAAAAAATGATGTCTTTTTTTTATGTTGTGGACTGCCGTATTTTGTATTGGAATATACTGAAAACGGGCGTTCGAGTCGGTTTTCAGTATATTCCAATACAAATGGAGCTCTATCCAAGAAAAAAATGTCTTTTTTATGTTGTGGACAATCAATTTTGTATTGGAAGATACTGAAAACGGGCGTTCGAGTCCTTTTTCCGACGATTTCTACACACATTCCACTATATTAAAATGACGTTATGGTTGAGTCCAAACAGAGTCGTCCCCGGACAGAGTCGTCTCCGGACAAAGTCGTCCCCTCTTTTCTTTGAATTCTATTCTTTAAAAGGATGAGTCATGGTCTATTTTTAGAAAGTGGGAGACAACATTCCCAGACAAAAGGGGGGTGAGTTAATTTTTATCATGTCTAGAAGACATGATAAAAATTAACAAAAAGTTTTTTTTTTTTTTCTTTTTATCTCAGAATTTTTTTCTGAGCTCTGAGAAATTTTTCCTAGCCGATCCCATTTCGTTTTTCGACTTTCACTTTCAACTCTTCACTTTTCCTATCCACTGTCGTTGGAATTGTGTTCACTGGAGGCTATTTCTTTTTTTGCAATCTCGCTTTTAGTTTTCTCTGAGATTCTTTAGAAATGGCTATACAAATTTCACCATCTATATAGAGATGATGTCCAAACAAAGTCGTCCCCGGACCATCTTGATGACCGAATATGTATAGAAATAGTCTGAAAATGGGCTTGAGGGCTGGTTTCTGGACGATTCCTCTACAAATTCGGCCGCATCCAGAAAAACAAAAATACATAGTTTCTTTTTGGGTGGACAGGAGATGATAAATTTCTTTTCTCTCTCTCCCAATATTGGAGGAGAGAGTGGCCCAAAAAAATGGGTCTCGGAAGGAATCGAATGCATTTTGAAATGCATTCATTCCTTCCAAGACCCATTTTTTTGGTCTCCTGATTCAACTCTCCAGTCTATGGTATAGGGAAAGCGGAGAACGTTTCCCCTTCCTTAAGCAACTGGAGACCATAGCGCATCATCATCATCATGATCATCATCATCATCATCATCATCACCATCACCATCATCCTCTTTCTGATACTTTTCAACGAAGGCTTGATGTCTCTGGATGATTTTGGGGAGATGATGGATCCCGAATTGAGTAATGAAAAAGAGAGGACTCTTTTTCCTTTCTTGTTCGTCTTGCACAGTCTCTCGGAGGGTGATATACGTTTCCCCGTCCTCCTCAATTTTCGTCAGAGGTCTCATGAATATTTTACACATCCAAGGGAAGAGCGACTTGTTATGCAGGGATTTCGAAGCGACGAAGGCCGCTTCATTCGAAGTGAGGACAATCTGGTTCGGTTGACCCCATTCTTTGGAGTAGTTGTCCAAATCGCCTAGTCGAAGAAAATGGTGTCGATTAGGAAAAAAGACTTGGAGAACACTCGTCGTATGCGAGACGTTCGTAGGCAAGAGAGTCAAGATATCTTTGGCATTCCAGTACAGGAATCCTAGATCCACATACGCGTGCACGTAATAGTCATCGTTATATTCCAGTTTGAGCAGCATGGCTTTTGTATTTTTTTTCCGTTCTCAAGGCGAAACACTCGTCTGATATGAACAAGAGCTCGCTGGCGATCCGTTTATATAGACTCCTCAGAGAGAGAGGGAGAGGGGAGGAGGAACAAGGTTGATGAATTCTAAAATTAAAAAAAAATGATAAAACATGAGTGTTTGTGAAGGTCATAGAGAGATGATTATAAAGTTGTTTTATTTTTTATTTCCTCAAAAGAAAAAACCAAAAGGGTCCCATTCCATACGACATGGCCTTTGAGAAGGTGACCGGGTCATGTGTCTACAAAGTTGATAAACTCTAGAATAGAAAAAAGCTTTCATCACGTAGCTCTCGAGAAGAAAATGACAGGGGTCTCTAGGAGAAGGTCATAGGTAGTATACAAAGGATGGTTGTTTTTTTTTCTTTCGTTCCTCTCAATCCCATGACTTTTGAAAAGGTGACGGGGTGTCCTTTAGGAAAAAAAAATAGAAGGTCATAGAAAGAGAGAGGTAGACAAAGTTGATTTTTTTTTCTAGAAGTCAACCGTCACGTCGCCCATCACGTGGTCTTCTCGTATATATAGAGAGGCGAATGGAAGACAGACTCTATTTCCCAGAGAGAGAGAGACTGCTGTGCGTAGCTGTATTTCTACTCAAGATGATGATCCGCATCTTATATAATGAGTTTGTGAGCATTCGCTGTTATGTGGATGACGGAAGATTGTTTTGGAACGCTACGGACATTTTGCCTCTGATTCATACTTCCAGTAAAAGAACCTGGGACATTCTCTCCGTGTTTTTCGACGAACACCACGTCTTCAGGAAAATAAAAGATCTTGAGAGTCTCGGCAGTTCTCAAGAGGGATATGTCCTCTCCAGCGAAGAAATGTTACGTCTGGCCGAAAAGAATCCTAAAAATAATCAGCTTCTGGCCTGGGTGTATAGCATTTTAACTCAGCCGCTGGTTCGAGTTGTACCCAATCAACCCGTTTACCGACTGCTCTATCCGGGGGAGAGATTTCCCTTCATCACCCTCTTTAATCTGGGAGTGCGCTACATACCGCCTCATCCAGGCATGACGGACTCTTCTACTTACCCTAAACAATATGCCAGCGCTTATTGCCAGACAGACCCCCGTCAAGAAAAGGTCGTCGAGACTCAAACGGATCCTCTGGTGGTCTCTTTAAATGTCACTAAAGTTATCACCTTCTAAAAAAAACCACCACCACCACCCAAAAAAAAATTTGCTCCTCCTCCAAATTTTTTTTTTATCTTCTCGAAAGAAAAAAAAAGAAACTTTTCCATCTAGCCTCTTTCTTTCAATCCCTCTTAAGAGAGAGAGGGAGGAGAAAAGAAAGAGAGTTCTGAGGAGGCAAAAGAAATGGGTCTGGAATTAAACGGGTGCATTGCGAGAAAAAGAGGGTCCTCTTTTCTTTTCTCGAAATGCACTCTTTTCCTTCCAGACCCATTTTTTTTTATCACTTCTTCAAGCCAATCTTGGAAAGGGGGGGATACAATAAATTGTGCGTAAAGTCCATTTCGATCAAGACTGGATTTTGTTTTTGAAAAGAAAACATAATGTTATATATAGACAGCTAAATCTTTATCATGATATTCTTTAAGAATTTCTTAGCCATTTGTCAAAGAAGGGGACTATAATTGAAGAATTTATGAATTTGGGAACATGTCACCCATGGCAAATCTAAAATCTTGGAAGTGGATACTGGAAAGCCCCACTCTGATTATAATTCTGAGTTCTAGCATGGGACATTTTTTAGATCAATAAGCTAAACTATTTTTTCTAGTCTCATATTCTCTCGTGACTAGGGTTTCAGATTTGGGTAGAGAGAGACACTGTTCTGAACAGAAACGTGGAATGCTTTTATAGAAAAGTGAAGAGTTGAAAGTGAAAGTCGAAAAACGAAATGGGATCGGCTAGGAAAAATTTCTCCGAGCTCAGAAAAAAATTCTGAGATTAAAAAAAAAAAAAAAAACTTTTTGTTAATTTTTATCATGTCTTCTAGACATGATAAAAATTAACTCATCCCCTTTCGTCTGGGAATGTTGTCTCCCACTTTCTAAAAATAGACCATGACTCATCCTTTTAAAGAATAGAATTCCAAGAAAAGACTGGGTTCTGGTCTATTTTTAGAAACGGTGAGACAACATACCCAGAAAAAAGGGGGTGAGTTAATTTTTATCATGTCTAGAAGACATGATAAAAATTAACAAAAAGTTTTTTTTTTCTTTTACATCTCAGAATTTTTTTCTGAGCTCTGAAAATATTTTGCCAGCCGATCTCATTTCTTTTTTTCACGCTACCCATCTTCACCCATTTCGACCCGGTCACCTTCTCAAAGGCCATGTCGTATAGAATGGGACCCTTTTGGTTTTTTCTTTTGAGGAAATAAAAAAACAAAACAACTTTATAATCATCTCTCTATGACCTTCACAAACACTCATGTTTTATCATTTTTTTTTAATTTTAGAATTCATCAACCTTGTTCCTCCTCCCCTCTCCCTCTCTCTCTGAGGAGTCTATATAAACGGATCGCCAGCGAGCTCTTGTTCATATCAGACGAGTGTTTCGCCTTGAGAACGGAAAAAAATACAAAAGCCATGCTGCTCAAACTGGAATATAACGATGACTATTACGTGCACGCGTATGTGGATCTAGGATTCCTGTACTGGAATGCCAAAGATATCTTGACTCTCTTGCCTACGAACGTCTCGCATACGACGAGTGTTCTCCAAGTCTTTTTTCCTAATCGTCACCATTTTCTTCGACTAGGCGATTTGGACAACTACTCCAAAGAATGGGGTCAACCGAACCAGATTGTCCTCACTTCGAATGAAGCGGCCTTCGTCGCTTCGAAATCCCTGCATAACAAGTCGCTCTTCCCTTGGTTGTGTAAAATATTCATGAGACCTCTGACGAAAATTGAGGAGGACGGGGAAACGTATATCACCCTCCGAGAGACTGTGCAAGACGAACAAGAAAGGAAAAAGAGTCCTCTCTTTTTCATCACTCAATTCGGGATCCATCGTCTCCCCAAAATCATCCAGAGACATCAAGCCTTCGTTGAAAAGTATCAGAAAGAGGATGATGGTGATGGTGATGATGATGATGATGATGATGATGCGCTATGGTCTCCAGTTGCTTAAGGAAGGGGAAACGTTCTCCGCTTTCCCTATACCATAGACTGGAGAGTTGAATCAGGAGACCAAAAAAATGGGTCTTGGAAGGAATGAGTGCATTTCAAAATGCATTCGATTCCTTCCGAGACCCATTTTTTTGGGCCACTCTCTCCTCCAATATTGGGAGAGAGAGAGAGAAGAAATTTATCATCTCCTGTCCACCCAAAAAGAAACTATGTATTTTTGTTTTTCTGGATGCGGCCGAATTTGTAGAGGAATCGTCCAGAAACCAGCCCTCAAGCCCATTTTCAGACTATTTCTATACATATTCGGTCATCAAGATGGTCCGGGGACGACTTTGTTTGGACATCATCTCTATATAGATGGTGAAATTTGTATAGCCATTTCTAAAGAATCTCAGAGAAAACTAAAAGCGAGATTGCAAAAAAAGAAATAGCCTCCAGTGAACACAATTCCAACGACAGTGGATAGGAAAAGTGAAGAGTTGAAAGTGAAAGTCGAAAAACGAAATGGGATCGGCAAGAAAAAATTTCTCAGAGCTCAGAAAAAAATTCTGAGATGTAAAAAAAAAAAAAAAAAAACTTTTTGTTAATTTTTATCATGTCTTCTAGACATGATAAAAATTAACTCACCCCCCCTTTTGTCTGGGAATGTTGTCTCCCACTTTCTAAAAATAGACCATGACTCATCCTTTTAAAGAATAGAATTCAAAGAAAAGAGGGGACGACTTTGTCCGGAGACGACTCTGTCCGGGGACGACTCTGTTTGGACTCAACCATAACGTCATTTTAATATAGTGGAATGTGTGTAGAAATCGTCGGAAAAAGGACTCGAACGCCCGTTTTCAGTATCTTCCAATACAAAATTGATTGTCCACAACATAAAAAAAGACATTTTTTTCTTGGATAGAGCTCCATTTGTATTGGAATATACTGAAAACCGACTCGAACGCCCGTTTTCAGTATATTCCAATACAAAATAGGGCAGTCCACAACATAAAAAAAAGACATCATTTTTTCTTGGATGGAGCTCCATTTGTATTAGAATATACTGAAAACTGACTCGAACGCCCGTTTTCAGTATACTCCAATACAAAATTGGCTGTCCACAACATAAAAAAAAGACATCATTTTTTTCTTGGATGGAGCTCCACTTGTATTGAAATATACTGAAAACCAACGTGAACGCCCGTTTTCAGTATACTCCAATACAAAATTGGCTGTCCACAACTTAAAAAAAAGACATCATTTTTTTCTTGGATCGAGCTCCATTTGTATTGTAATATACTGAAAACCGACGTAAATGCCCGTTTTCAGTATATTCCAATACAAAATTGGCAGTCCACAAAATAAAAAAAGACATCATTTTTTTCTTGGATCGAGCTCCATTTGTATTGTAATATACTGAAAACCGACGTGAACGCCCGTTTTCAGTATATTCCAATACAAAATTGGCAGTCCACAAAATAAAAAAAAGACATCATTTTTTTCTTGGATCGAGCTCCACTTGTATTGGAATATACTGAAAACCGACGTGAACACCCGTTTTCAGTATATTCCAATACAAATAGGGCAGTCCACAAAATAAAAAAAAGACATCATTTCTTTCTTGGATCGAGCTCCATTTGTATTGAAATATACTGAAAACCGACGTGAACGCCCGTTTTCAGTATATTCCAACGAACGCCCGTTTTCAGTATACTCCAATACAAAATTGGCTGTCCACAACATAAAAAAAAGACATCATTTTGTTCTTGGATGGAGCTCCATTTGTATTGAAATATACTGAAAACCAACGTGAACGCCCGTTTTCAGTATATTCCAATACAAAATTGGCAGTCCACAAAATAAAAAAAAGACATCATTTTTTTTCTTGGATCGAGCTCCACTTGTATTGGAATATACTGAAAACCGACCTGAACGCCCGTTTTCAGTATATTCCAATACAAAATTGGCAGTCCACAAAATAAAAAAAAGACATCATTTTTTTCTTGGATCGAGCTCCATTTATATTGAAATATACTGAAAACTGACGTGAACGCCCGTTTTCAGTATATTCCAATACAAATTGGCAGTCCATAAAATAAAAAAAAGACATCATTTCTTTCTTGGATCGAGCTCTATTTGTATTGAAATATACTGAAAACCGACTCAAAAACCCGTTTTCAGTATATTCCAATACAAATTGGCAGTCCACAAAATAAAAAAAAGACATCATTTCTTTCTTGGATCGAGCTCCATTTGTATTGAAATATACTGAAAACCGACGTGAACGCCCGTTTTCAGTATATTCCAACGAACGCCCGTTTTCAGTATACTCCAATACAAAATTGGCTGTCCACAACATAAAAAAAAGACATCATTTTGTTCTTGGATGGAGCTCCATTTGTATTGAAATATACTGAAAACCAACGTGAACGCCCGTTTTCAGTATATTCCAATACAAAATTGGCAGTCCACAAAATAAAAAAAAGACATCATTTTTTTTCTTGGATCGAGCTCCACTTGTATTGGAATATACTGAAAACCGACTGAACGCCCGTTTTCAGTATATTCCAATACAAAATTTGCACTCCACAAAATAAAAAAAAGACATCATTTTTTTCTTGGATCGAGCTCCATTTGTATTGAAATATACTGAAAACCGACGTGAACGCCCGTTTTCAGTATATTCCAATACAAATTGGCAGTCCATAAAATAAAAAAAAGACATCATTTCTTTCTTGGATCGAGCTCTATTTGTACTGAAATATACTGAAAACCGACTCAAACACCCGTTTTCAGTATATTCCAATACAAATTGGCAGTCCACAAAATAAAAAAAAAGACATCATTTCTTTCTTGGATCGAGCTCTATTTATATTGAAATATACTGAAAACCGACTCAAACACCCGTTTTCAGTATATTCCAATACAAATTGGCAGTCCACAAAATAAAAAAAAAGACATCATTTCTTTCTTGGATCGAGCTCTATTTGTATTGAAATAGCCTAGAAATCAGTTCGAACACCCGTTTTCAGTATATTGTAATACAAATGAAATGACATGAAAAATGCAAAAAGAGGAAAAGTAGCCTACCTTGACGGAAATTCTGTTCCAAAAGAGGAAAACTTGTATCTAGGTGGGCCCACAGCACGGCCGGAACTCAAGGGAAACTCGATAGGTTGAAATCGATCCATTAAATAACATTCTTAACAAACAGTAAAGTTTTATTCACATCGAGTCGGCTGGGAAAAGTTTCTGAAAAATAAATTACCCCCCTTTTTAGTCTGAAAATTTGAAAATTGATGTCTTCAATTTTTGAAAAATTGAAGACATCAATTTTCAGACTAAAAGGGGGGTATTTTTTTTTTTTTTTTTTTTTCAGCCAGAGAAATTATTCTCCGGCTCTCAGAAATTTTTCCGCACTCGACTGGATGAATAAAACATCCCCGTTTCTTTAAGAATGGGCTCACTGTTAACTATTTCAGCATTCGACGTTTCGCGTCCAATAATAACTGCCGGGTGTTCAAGAATGCAGATGCACCTACTAGATTTTCTACAGAGAAGCTTGACTGGATGGAGAGTGGATGACGTTTTCCAAGATTCTCGACTTTGGACGTCAAGAGGTAAAGGATCTTTTTGTTTTTTTTTCTTTTAAGAAAATTTATGGATAGATTCATTTCTTTTTGAATGGACCTAGAAAAATAGGACAAAGTTCTTTTCCAAGATTGGATGAGAGAGGGACCCAAAAAAATAGGTCTCGGAAGGAATCGAATGCATTTGCACTCATTCCTTCCAAGACCCATTTTTTTGGTCTCCTGATTCGTCTCTCTCTCTCTCTCTTCTCAGTCCATTTCCATAAATATAGGGAAAGCGGAGAACCTTTCCCTACTTATTTCTAAAAATCTTTTCTTTTTTTTTCTCCTGAGTTTATGTATATATCAATTCAAATACTTTTGAGAACGGTCATCCCAATTCTCTGTCGTCTTTTCGGTTTCATCGTCCCAACACTCAGTGGACATAGTCTCAGTAGATTTTGGAGCATGGGTCGTCAGTTCATTGTCCCAACACTCAGTGGACATAGTCTCAGTAGATTTTGGAGCATGAGTCGTCCGTTCATTGTCCCAACACTCAGTGGACATAGTCTTAGTGGATTTTGGAGCATGAGTCGTCCGTTCATCGTCCCAACACTCAGTGGATTTTGTCTTTGGATCCTCTGAAGATATTTTGGGGGTCTCATGAGAATCTTTGGAAGGTTCGTCCCAACAGGCTGCTGGATCGAATGGGGAATATTTTCAGGTATGTCTCCCCAACCCTCCGTCTTCCTCGAGTTATTGGAGGAAGTTGACGACAAAGAAGAAGAAGAAGAACCCATCAAGTTTAAAGGCGTATGCTCATCCGGATGTTCCATCACTTGGAAACAGGACAGATTATCCCATTTCTGGATGAGGTTATCGTACGCTTTTGGGGACGGATCCTTCTCTAACTGATCGTAGGCTTTATCAAATGCTTGCAGAGGATTGTCTGCTTCCTCCTGAATCCTCTCCTCTTTCTCCGTTCCGTCTGGATAGACGTGATTGATATGAAAATCTCCTTCCATAATATGCCATCGATAGTTGCGCACTTTGTTTTCGGCACAATGGAAATATTTCCTCCTTTGATGATGTCGGGCACATTTTTCCCGATACTTCCAAATGATTCCATCTGGCACATAAATTTCCGTCACGGGCTTTTGATAATCCAAGGCTTTAGCAAAGAATTTAGCTTTCTGGCATCCCACCACATAAATCGTGGAGAAGCTGTGAGTGAGCGATTGGAGAATGCGTCCTAAATGGTTGTAGGGAATATGACCCTCGTTCCAATGAAGTCCGTGCCGGTTTCTCGTCAGCCAGGCATTCGTCTTTTGGTTTTTTTCACTCAGTTGGTGGAAGGGGTGAGGAGGAGCAAACGTCAACGATCCCACGGTCAAAAAATCTTTTGTCGCATAGCCCAATTCTTTTAAAACGTAGGTAAATTCACCCTTCTTGTGGTTGTAGGACTGGAAACCCTCTAGATCGAGCACGATAAAGTTTTCTGAACACGCCATGGCGATGAATACGGTGATGTCTTCCACAAACAGGAGCAAAAAAAGAATCAAAAAGGTATATATGTATAACAGGGAAGATCTAGAAAGGAAAAAAACAATAAAACGTTTTAGAGTCGTCGTCTTGAAAGAGACATTTTTCTTTTCAAAGGGTTAAGAAGTTTCAAAGTTTCAAAGGTCTTTTTAAATGAAGTTATGATTAAACCATATTCATAGGACCAAAGGGACTTACCAGCTCAGTTCACGTCTTCTTCTGTTCTCTGAAGAAATCTCGCGGAGGATACACACTTTTATACTCGCGCGACATCTGTCGGGATCGCGACCCCATCTAAATGTCAGGGTCATTCCAACCTCTTAAAAGGATCGGGATGAAAGAAACACTTTGTTAAAAAATATATTTATGAAAAGATATCTGAGGGTCGTGAGAACATTTTCTCTCTCCCCCCGCCTATTTCAAAAAAAAAAATAAAAAGTCTTTCTTGGATCGCGTCAAGATTACAAAACAACTCACAGGACTTGTTTATCTCGATCTCGTCAGGGTCACCGTTTCACATAAGAAGATGGATGGACCCTGAACTTTAGACATGATAAAAATTAACTCTACCCGCCTTTTGTCTGGTAATAGGGTCTCACGGTTTCTAAAAATAGACCAGATCCCATTCTTGGAATTCTATTCTTTAGGAAAGGAGGAGTGATGGTCTATTTTTAGAAAGTGTGAGACAACATTCCCAGACAAAAGGGGGGGTAGAGTTAATTTTTATCATATCTAAGACATGATAAAAATTAACCAAAAGTTTTTTTTTTTTTTAAGGCTGAAAAATTTTTCTGAGAGAGCTGAGAAAGATTTTTCCTCCCAATCTTTTTCGACGATGAAAAGGGAAAAACTACTGATCCGATCTCCCTATGCTTTAGGGAAAAAAAACAAAAAAAAATACTTATGAAATATTCATGTGTTGAAATTGGCTATTCAAATAAGTGACATTTTGTTTCTCATTGGAACTGTGCAACGGCGAGTCCATTCGTCTCATTCTTTGGGGTAGGGGATGAAAGTACAGCGGTTTGTTGAAATCGATGATAGTTTCCTCTTTAGTCGGCGGAACTGTAAATCTATCCCGTCTTAACTCTTCTAATCTCTTTGAAAGTCTTTCCACTTGCTCTGCTAAGGTTTCCTCGGTACTCATGATCTCTCTTAGTTTAGGGAAGTCTGGACGTATTGGCTAGAGAACAGAGGGTCTTTTTCTCTCTATACATATATCATGTGGGAGCGTGTAATTTATAAATCCTTGTGAAATCTTTCTACGTCTTGTGTAACTTGGAAGATTCGTCTTGTGTAACTTGGAAAATTCTTCTTCTTCTCGTCGATTGGGCTGGAGTTATGGAAAAGAAATGGGATTGGAAAGAAATCAACATATTACAAAAAAAAAAGAACTTTTTTTTTATTTTTTTTCCTCTAGGGATTTACATACCATTTTATTCATGAACATTCAAGGGTTCTCTCCAAGACCAAATTTTAGAAGAGGACCACAAAGAGTACACTTGAGGATCCTCTTTCAGGTCTAGGTGAGATAAGGGTTGAGACCAATATTCTTGGGTCTCTAAAGCATCCCAACTTAGACATTTATTATTATTATTATTAGAAAGTTCATCCTCCTCCTCCTCCTCCTCCTCATCGTCGCACGAGTTCTCCTGGGGAGATTCTTCCGCCTCCTCTTCGTCCTTGACTGCTTTGCTTTCGGAGGGGTAACAATGTAATTTCCGGAAAACGTAACTACCCTCCATCAAATGGTATCGAAAATTTCTCACCTTGTTCTCGGCACAATGAATCATCTTTTGGAAATATTGGTGTCGCGTGCATTTCGACTTGTTCCGCCACTCGGTTTTCCCTGGGATGTAAAACTCGTAAACGGATCGCTGGCAGAGCTTGCTGAAAAATTCGGCTTTATCGTATCCATTGACGTAGATCACCTCCACATTTTCGGTCAGTATTTTCAGGATCGTAGGAAGATGCTCGTAGGAAAGACGACCCTTGGTCCATTGCAGGCCGTGTCGGTTATTTGTAGTCTGGTTGACCACAGCTTGATTGCGGGACGATAAGTCATCGTAATGGACAGGAGGGAGAAAAATCATGGATCCGCATAAGGTTAAATCGCAAGTGATGTAGCCCAGTTCTTTCAAGATGAAACATATATCTCCCGTCTTTGGATCATAACAGTGAAATTATTCCATGTCCAGAACAATGTAGGAATCTTTGAGAGGTTTGGCACTCAAAATGTCCATCTTCTTCAATTGAGGAAAAAAAAGAAAACAAAATTCTCTCTCTCTCTCTCTCGCTGTGTGTCCTGAAGGAAAAAATGGATAGCGTTCTCTCGCCGTCTCCTCTTTTATATATAGAGAGAGAAGGTTGCACGTGACAGGTCGTATGAATTCTGGGAAAGGTCACATTCGTATATATATTTGATTTTTGAATAATATCGTGCGTATCTCAATACACATCCATCATCATAATAATAAAGGTCACCTTGGAAAGAAAAAGAAATAAAAAACATGGAACTCGTGCTCGACTTTGAAGGTTTCTACGATTCTCAAGGAGCCTTTATTGTGAAAGAATTGGCTTACGTCACATTGGACGGTACTTCTCGAGGGGTATTTGTTTTTAAACCCCCGTTTCCATGGCAAATGCTCACCGAGAAAGAAAAACGAACCGCTGTGTGGGCGAGTGATTATTATCACGGCTTGTCGTGGTACGAAGGAGAAATTCCGTATAGTTATTTTCCATGGGTGTTAACGATGTTGACGGGACCCTTTTCCAAGATTTGGGTGCGAGGAGAAATGAAACGGCGGTTTTTAGAGAAATGGTTGCAAAGATCTATTTATTGCATTTCGGGATCGACGCAAGAGATTCTCAAATACAATGGGATCGAACACATGAATTGTCCTAACCATACAAAAGGTTTTTTCCATTGCGCTCTACAAAAAGCGGTTCGGTATCATTATTATTTAAAGACACAGAGAAGAAATTCGCAAGGTCGATCCTGCACAATTCAATCTTGACAGAACTCATTAAAAAAATACATATATCACGTTACTTCTTCAACAGCACAGATGGTTCTGAAGCGAAACTTGGAATTTTGAAATAATAGATCAGGGAGAAATCATTCTTAAAAACAAATGGTAAAGTCTCGAATCGGCTGGGAGAAAACAAAATTTCTCAGAGCTGAAATAAAATTCTCTATTGAAAAAAAAAAAAAAAAACTTTTGGTTAATTTTTATCATGTCTTAGACATGATAAAAATTAATGACCCTCCCTTTTTGTCTGGGAAGGATGTCTCACCCTTTCTAAAAATTGACCATGACTCATCCTTTCTCTAATAGCAATCATTCCATGAATGAATCACGATTTGTTTTTCAAAAGAGTGAGACAACATTCCCAGACGAAAAGGGAAGGGGGTCGTTAATTTTTATCATGTCTAAGACATGATAAAAATTAACAAAAAGTTTTTTTTTTTTTTTTTTTTTTTTTTTTTTTTTTGAGTTGAAGAATTTTTCTCAGCTCTGAAAATTTTTTTCTAGCCGACTCGAGACTTTACCATTTATATTTACGAATAGTCTTTGGATTATTTATTTATTTTCTTTTAAAAAGAAAAATTCTGAGCTAGACCTATCTATTGGCTTAACATTCTGGTCATAGAAACAGTCTAGAATCTCATTTTTTTTTCGAGGCTAATGCACGGGTTCTCCAATCAAAAGGGTTACTATAAAGGGATTGGTTTGAATGCATTATCTGCAAATGTTGTAGGATTCTGTTGTTGAGAAGGGGGTATATTATTATTATTATTATTATTATTATGATTGTGGCAGATTCGTTTTCTACATTGAAGTCTAATCTCCTCCGAAGACCTTTTCTGGGGATCGTCGATAGATGGTTTTTCAATAGGAATCGTTTCCCTCGGATCCTCAAGAGATAGAGGGGGGTCCTGTCTTGAGACATGAAGCGGTCTCTCCTCCTCCTCCTCTTCGAGAAGTCTTGAGAAAGGGAGAGGATTTTCGGTTCCCTTATTCTCGAGGGGTCTTGACAAATTGAGAGATCCCTCCTCTTCGAAAGAGAGAGAAGTTTTGGTTCCCTTATCCTCGAGGGGTCTTGACAAATCGAGATGTCCCTCATTTTCGAGGGGTCTTGATAAATGGAGAGGTTTTTCATCTTCGAGGGGGTTTGATAAAGGAAGTGGTCCCTCCTTCTCGAGGGGTCTTGAGAAAGGGAGAGATTTTTCATCTTCAAGGAGGTTTGACAATGGGAGAGATCTCTCCTTCTCGAGGGGTCTCTCTTCCTCAAGTGGTCTTGAGGAAGGGAGAGGTTTTTCATCCTCGACGGGTTTTGATAAACGGAGAGGAATCTGAACAGGCTTCTCCTCATCCCCATCATTATCGAGGAGGATGAGGATAGGCTTTTGGAAAGGTTTTTTTCTTTTTCTTCTGAACAGGCTCCTCTTGATGCACGGGGAGAGGGATGGGGTAGTTGTTCCACCATTCTATTTTTTCTTGCTCGAGGATTTTTTCAAAAGTCGTAGCCTCTCTAAGATGAGACGAAGGAGGAGAGTCCTCGAGAAGAATATAATAGGTATTCTTCCCAGTCTTCTCGATCGAGAGAGGTTCGTGCAGACATTTATGCAACCATTCACTAAAATGAACGAGAATCCCTTTTGTCTTCTCAAGACGATCCATAATCCTATTCATTTGCGAGACGGTTAGAAAGTGGGACGTGTAAAAATATTTGGCTCGTTTCATTAACAAAATTTGTGCATCCAAAGGTGGAATGTCACGAGCCATCAACACGTTTTCGTCGGATAAAAATTCGTCCCGCATCTTTTGATAACTCCCCACGGTATGATAACCCGCACATTTTGAAAAATCGGAGGCTTTCAGGTAAACGACTCCTTGGATGATATAAAAGGAAAGATCAACATATTTATATTTGAAAGGAATACACGTAGTGAGCTGGGGATGCCTCCTCATGATCCACTTGGACAAAAATACGACTTTGGGGCTCTCCCCTTTTATTTATAGAGAGAAAGAGAGTGTGACCTTCCCTTCCCTCCTCCTCCTCTCTCCCTGCTTCCTCTATCTCTGGACGTCCTTGGATTGGAAAGGGTGACTTTGAAAAAAAAAAGAAGGTCATGGTTGGATAATTTTTTGTTTATTAAATTATTACTTTCACTTCCTCATTCCCAAACACATTCATCTTTTTAAGAAAAGAAAAAGAGGTCATGGAGATCAGATTTCTTGGAAAGAAGAGAGAGAGAGAGAAACAAAAAAAAAACAAATAAAACGGCCGTCATAGAGCCTCTATGTGTGTCTGTGTGTGTCTATATATATAAAAAGACGAGAGTACTGGGCGAGATCATTTCTTTTCCATTGGGAGCCATGTCGCTATTAGATGTTTTTCCAACTCAACGGATTTCAAACGGGGAGGATTTGAAGACGCTAAAGCAAATCTCCAACTTGAAAATTTTTTTGGCGTGTCATTGTGCGACATTTATTCCGCATTTACCACCTCATCAAGCGATCGTTTCTTTCAACCAAGATGTCGAATCCTCCAACCTGCTCGTTCAGAATATATACAGAAATTTATTCGAATCGCAACAAACGAAAGAGGAATCTCCCTTCTCTTGGAATCGGATGGATCGAGCTTTGAGACGGCCCATTCAAACAGACCGGCGATATACGGATCCGCGCACGAGTTTTCGGTGGAAGAATATGTTTCTCACGAAACGATATTTTACGTTTGGAGTGAGAACGACGGCTGAGGACGAAGTTCATATTGTTCAGACCACAGCCGCTCCTCTCGCCTATTACGAATCATCGTCCCCCAATCTGAAGGAAAGAAGTTTTAAAGTCAGCGACAGGATGAAATATAAGAAATATATTCTAAGACCTTTTCAAAACTATGTCGTTCCCCCGAAAACGCAATATCTCATCGTCACAACCCAGAAGAGTCTCTCTCGTCGATCGGTGCTCGTACTCGCTTTGGAAACAATTGAAAGAGGAGATTTCTTTCCAATCGCCGATGATGTTTCAAGAAAAAGAAGAAGGAAACCCTCCGCCACCTTTACACATCCCTTCCTTAGATGATAAGAGGAGCTGGACCAAACCGTCGTCATGGCCCGAAACAAAATCGACCCGGCAACGGAATGAAATTGAAGTCATCACAATTGAAGATGAGGAGGAAGAAAAAAAATTACCTCTTAAAAAACGGTCGACTTACCGGAACCTACCTGGCGTGCAAGATCCGCTTCAGAACCCAGAAGCTTCTTCTTCTTCTTCTTCCCCGACTTGTTCAAACAGGCAACCTCTTTTGGACTCCTCACAGACAGAACCTCTTCCAGGATCCTCTTCTTCTTCTCCTCCAACCTGTCCCGACATCGTAGAGGTAGAATGTCAGACGGGTCCACAAGCTTCAATAAGTCCCGACATCGTAGTAGAATGTCAGCCGGGTAAACAAGTTCCAACGGGTCCAGAAATCATGGAGGTAGAATCGCAGCCGGGTCCAGACATCCTAGATCCCTCCACTCATCCCAAAGAGACTCCAAGTGTTTCAAGACAGCCTTGTGAGGATCCAGCCCTTCCCGTATGGAATGATTATATGGACTTACAAAATTTGGTGCAACAGGAAGGAGAAGAAAATAATCATACGGATGGGTGGGTCAAAGACTGTTTAGATCATGTAACCTCGAATGAAATTGAACTGTTATGGAATTGCATTTCTGAAATCACATCGGAAATGGGATAAAAACCAAAACAAACAAAAAAAAAACAATTTTTTAATAACAAATTGGAGGAGGGTCATGATGTCAATTAAAAAAAAATATTATATAGAGTCCAATCTTGGTGGTTCACTTCAGTTTTCCAGCATGAGGTGATCCACGTTTCCCGAAATATGGATCCCATTCCAAGAGAGATTGTGTAGAGCCTTCACTTCAGTTCTTTTTTTTCCTACCAAGAGGAGAGGGTCCCCAAAGGGCTACCCATGTCCAAAGAGAGAAAGTGTAGAGCGTTCATTTCAGTTTTTTTTCCAAGTTTAGGGGAGGGAGGTCTCAAAATGACACCCCCCATTTTCAAAGAGAGATGGTGTAGAGCGTTCATTTCTGTTTTTTTCCAAAGTTAGGGAGTTTTCAAATGACTACCCATTTCAGAGAAAGAGAGAGAGAGAGAGAGAGAGAAGGTGTAGAGCGTTCATTTCAGTTTTCCAAGGTTAGGATGGTGGTGGAGAATCCTCCAAAATGGCTACTCATGTCAAAGAGAGAGAGAGAGAGAAAAAGCGTAGAGCGTTCATTTCAGTTTTCCAACATTAGAAGGTTCCAAAATACTTTCTGAATTCAAAGAGAGATCGTGTAGGGCGTTCATTTCCAGTTCTCCAAGATCAGAAGAAGAGGGTCCACTTTTCCCAAAAGGGCTTTCCGCATTCAGAGACAGCGAAATGCAGACTTCAGTTTTCTCCCTCCCCAAGAATATAGGGTCCCAAAATGGCTTTCCATTTCAAAGAGAGAGGGAGAGGCGTTCATTTCCATTCTCCAAGATAGGGTCGTCTGCTTTTTCCCAAAATGGCTTCCCAATTCATAGAGAGAGAGAGAGAGTGAAAGGGTGTGTAGAGCGGTCATGTTCATTCTCCAAGATAGGGTCGTCAGCTTTTTCTCAAAATGGCATCTCCCCATTCAAAAAGAGATCGTAACCAATTTTTTCCAGTTTTTTCCAAGATGGGGGGAGGAGAAGAAAACCTAGGATGGAATAACACGACACACAGAGAGAAAGAGAAAAAAAAAACGCCATCTTGTCATTTTCTGATAGGGTACCGGTGTTCGAATACTTTTGTTACCGACTGTCTGATTATACTGGGAGAACCATGAAATCGGAAAAGCGATGGGTTTCACAGTTAACGAGGCAATCGAAGACAGACTGGGAAAGAGAGATCATTTTTTTTAGCTGAGAAGCAGATTGCACTGGAAATCCGTGACTCTGACCATATAATTTCTCCATAGACTCTTTGAACGGTATTCCGGAGACATCCTCCATGAGGGAAAAAAAAATCTCCCCTTCCCCTTCTAAATCGACTGGAAAGAGAATGAGGTGGAAGAGATCCATCCACGAGAGATCATACTCTTGAACGTCAGACAAATATGAAGTCGAATAGCTTAAACAAAAAATGCTTGAAATGTCATCGAGTCTCGAAAATCTAGGCCTCTCTCTCTCTGAAGGAAATGAGAAAATGGGAATCTGCGTTTTTCTTCCTAAACGGCTAACATTCATCTGAAGTGACACTCGAAATGTTTAAATAGATAAACGAGAATCCATTCTTAAAAAAATGACGCTGTGTCGTCAATTGGAGAATCGAGTCGGCTGGCAAAATATTTTGAGAGCCAGGAAAAAAATTTTCTAAATTAAAAAAAAAAAAAAAACTTTTTGTTAATTTTTATCATGTCTTTAGACATGATAAAAATTAACTACCTTCCCCTTTTGTCTGGGAATGTTGTCTCACCGTTTCTAAAAATAGACCATCACTCATCCTTTCTAAAAAGAATAAAATTCCAAGAATGGGTTCTGGTCTATTTTTAGAAACGGAGAGACAACATTCCCAGACAAAAGGAGGGTAGAGTTAATTTTTATCATGTCTAGAAGACATGATAAAAATTACCAAAAGTTTTTTTTTTTTTTAAGAGTTAGAAATTTTTTTCCCGGCTCTCAAAATTTTTTCCCAGCCGACTCGATTCTCCATTGACAAGACAGCGCCATTTTTTTTAAGAATAAACTCTCGCTTATCTATTTAAGCATTCCCAGTTTGGCTTTAGTTGAGTGTCAGCCGTTGAAGAAGAAGCATCCTGTCACTTGGGAGAGACATATTTTGAGGAGTCAACATGTTGTGTGGACCGTTGAGATCGATTTTTCTCTTCCCATTGTGTGGACATTGTTGAGCGTTTTGTGAAGCTTTGAAAGAATGGAGGGGTTTTGATGGAGAATATTTTTTTTATTGAATTTTTTTAAAAAAAAAAGATTTAAGATTGACATTTTATAACAGGTTTTACATGGAAAGAAGGTTTTTCTTCTAGTTTGACGACTTCTTTTTCTTGGGAGATGTTTCTATTGGAAAGATGGAAGGAAAGACAATTCCCACATTGAAGAAGGTTCATGAGAAACTCGTACGGATCTTGGTTCTCTTTTCGAGCCGATATATCATACGGAATCCGGGACATGTTTTGCAATCGTTCCAGTTCCTCCTCGTATTTTTGTTTGCTCGCCAATTTCATGCGGGGACGAAACTGGTCCAGAATATACAATCCCTGGGGTTGAGTCACTCGAGAAAAAGCGACATATTGCTGAAATCGATTAAAAGGTCCGTGCATGTAAATTGCGATCGACGGAAAGGTGGCTCCTTGGGCTTTATGAGCCGTGATCGCTTCGGCTAACATCAAAGGAAACTGTTCGCGATAAAATGCGAGTCTTTTCGTCGAACAGGTGTCAATACGAATGGAGACGCGATCGATAGGAGCTAGACTATTGGAAAATTGCAGCCAGACACGCGTCACAACTCCGTCTTCGTCCTGGTCTATTTGGTGTAGTGTTCCAATCGCTCCATTCATCCATCCTTTGGATCTGTCGAGCGTTTTAGTCAATTGATATCGCGCTCCTCTTTGTAAATGGAGGACGGATTCGAGATTCGCCATCTGAGATCGATGTAAATGTCGACTCCGTTTCATCATCCTCTTCCGCAATTTTTCGCTCTCGGAATAAATCACGTCTCGAGCCAGACACGAACAGTACGTCCCTCGGGATTGGAGACGTTTCATATTATATTTCTCTGCATCCTTACTCGAAAAACAGAGAATAATAGCTTCGCGAGGAATTTCGTCGAAACTGCGAACGCGGGACTGGAAAAATGCCACATCGTCCGGTTCTAAAAAGTGATTACTCGTTAAACGATCGAGTCTCTCCTCGTAATCCAGAGAGAATCGCATACATTCGACTAGTTCATAGTAGAGCGTGGATTGAGGCGTCCACCACCCTTCAGAATAAAAAATGGGCGTGTCGCGAATCGGTTGGAGCTGCTGCAAATCTCCGAATTTAATCATATGCACATTCCCAAACGGCTTATCCGGCACATGACACAATTGTCCAAGTTGCTGGTCGAGGCGCGAAAATAAATTGGATCCGATCGTGGAAACGTCATCCAAAATCACCATCCGTAAAGGAGCATACAGGGGTCTGTAATAGTCTAAAGTCTCTTGGGTCAGAGGTCGAACAAAAGTCCCGTTCATTTGAAGACGCAGGGCATGATGCAAAGTATCTCCCGTAATGTAGACCGCTCCTTGAGCACTGAGTGCGAGTTTGAGAACCGAGCACGCTTCGCTAAAAAGAGGCGTTCGAATCAGAGTTTGGTATAAAGCTTGGATCAGGAAAGATTTACCCGTTCCGGCAGATCCTTGCACAATAATATCCAGAGGAGGGGGACGTTTCGATTCAGGTAACGCGTAATAGGCGTACAAACGGACGAGAACGTAGATCAGGAAATTGTATTGCTCTTTATTACATTGTCGAATACATTTTTGATAGGCTTCTTCGGACCACATATCCTTATACTGCAAATTCGTATAGCTTTCCCACTGCTTGGGAGGAAGATGTTTCTTTCGCGGTCGGGAGTTCTTTTTAAGAACAGCATAACGTTCCCTTTGAAGTATTCGTTCTCGCTCTCGATTAGCTGAATTGCTTCGCCAGCGTCGTTTCTGTTCACGCATTCTTTCCCTAAGACGTTCTCTACTGGATAGGCTCATCGTGACACCACTCAAAAAAGGTGAAGTGTGTGTATGAAAATCACTTCCTTTAATTTATATATATATATATACTTTTTGAGGAGGAGGAGGGGGTGTGTGTGTGAAATGACCTCGTCTCGAAACGAACCAATAGCACTTCGAGAAGACTTGGAACGAGATAGGTTTCTTAGAGAGAGAGAGAGAGGGACACAAAAAAATATATAAAAAATCAGAATGATTTATCCGTCGACCTCTGGGCTAAAAGTAAACAAACAAAATTTGAAAAGGTCAAGGTGAACTCACTGAATTCATCTTAGAAATCAGATAGGAAAAAAAAATGAGGGTACCCATGTTTCCTCTTCAACAACATAGACTCATCTAAAACGAAACTCGGAATGCTTACACAAATAAACAAGAATCCATTCTTAAATAAAAATGGGGACGTCTTGTCGATCGAGTCGGCTGGAAAATATTTCTGTAACTCTGAAAAAAAAAAAAACTTTTGGTTAATTTTTATCATGTCTTCTAGACATGATAAAAATTAATGAACCCCCTTTTTGTCTGGGAAGGATGTCTCACCCTTTCTAAAAATAGACCATCACTCACCCTTTCTAATGGAACCGTTCCAAGAATGAGTCATGGTTTGTTTTTTCGAATTTTCGAATGGGTGAGACATCCTTCCCAGACAAAAAGAGGGGACAGTTAATTTTTATCATGTCTATAAGACATGATAAAAATTAACCAAAAGTTTTTTTTTTTTTTTTTAACTCAGAAATTTTTTTCAGAGCTCTGAGAATTTTTTTCTAGCCGACTTGGATGGACAAGACATCTCTGGATTCTTTCTGGAATGGACTCTATGATCTATTTAAACATTTCGAGTTCCGAGTTTCGCTTCAGTTGAGTGTGAGCCGTTCAAGAAGAAGAAACCATCCTGTGAGTGGAGAGAGAGAACTATTCCTTTTTCCATTCACCCGTTGTGTTGAACCGTTCAGATATTTGCTTTTATTAATATTTTTTTTCCTAACCCACCCGTCTTTAAACAATGGAATAGTGTGAAAGGGTCAACCCATTTTATAGATATCAACCTCATACCCTCATCTCAACGGGTCTCGAGTGGGAGGAAGGAAGGAGCAGGCGACGAGAACTAAGCATGTCTGTTTATCGAGTAGACGCATCGGGGAAAGAACGATACCCGACCGATCCCCAACATCCTCACTACGAATTATATGTTACGGATCCTGAAGGAAATCCTATCTTGGCTCGAGACGAAAACGGTCATGAGTATTACGCGGTAGATTTAAACGGAAACCAATACATTTTAGCTCCTCGACGGTATGCCCGAACGTCTTTTGGACGAGAATACTACCCGAAATTTCAAAATGGGGACGAGTATTCGCTTTATACGTCTGTTTTATTCCCTTATGCCAAAGACGAATCGGGGCATGAAATGTATCCTAAAAAGGCGGATGGAGTCGAATATTGTTTAACGGCCGGCGATCGAATTCGTTATGCTCGCGATGCTTGGGGAAACGAGTTTTATCCTGGAAGAGCGGATCAGCAAACGGAATACCTCTGTGAAGAAGTGGGGTATGCGAAAAGAGCCGACGGATCCGAAACGTATCCTAAATTTTATATCTACACTTCTGGTTAAGATCTCTCTCTCTCTCTCTATCGAAAGAGAAGAAAATAATAAAGAGTGTGTTACTGCAATGGAGCATTCTGACGCGGAACCTATTTCGTATTCCATTTGGTGTGTGAAATGCCGAGCCAAGACCGATACGGTCGACGTCCACTATCGCATGTCGAAAAATGGACGGACGATGGTCACGGGAAAATGTCAGGCGTGTGGAACCAAGAAACAACAGTTTATTACAAATGCTTCCGTTCCACCTGGTATTCAGTTCCTGGATGAGGAGAAAGAAAAAGGAAAATGTTCCGAGTAAGAAGAAACAAGTATACAAATCAAAAATTGGAAAAAGATGGATCTTACTATTATATGCTCTCCTAAAGCGGGTGGTTCTCCTTTACAGTTTGGCATACAGACGGATTCGCATAATCCGTTTCCAAGATTCGTGAATTTTCCTCAACCGGCAACTCCACCCTTAGATACTTCTTCTTTGAATGAGTTTTCTAGCATTCTGAAAGAATATCTAAACGTCGTGAGAGAATTGATTCTTCCCCTGCATCGAAATGTTGAAGAAAAGAGCTCTGAATGTGGAAGCAAGGACACGGATCCAAAGCCAAATTCGGAGGGTTGAAAGGGATAGGTGAAAGTCCATTATTAAAAAAAACAATGGTCATGTCATGTCTTGTCGATCGAGTCGGCTAGAAAAAATTCTCTAGATGAGATTAAAAAAAAAAAAACATTTGGTTAATTTTTATCATGTCTTACAGACATGATAAAAATTAACTCTCTCTTCTTTTTGTCTGGGAAGGATGTCTCACCCTTTCTAAAAATAGAAAAATAGACCATCACTGACCCTTTCTCAAGGCAGTTATTCCAAGCATGAGTCATGCTCTATTTTTAGAAATGGTGAGACAACCTTCCTAGACAAAAAGGAGGGACAGTTAATGTTTATCATGTCTAGAAGACATGATAAAAATTAACCAAAAGTTTTTTTTTTTTTTCACTCAGAAATTTTTTCCAGAACTCTGAGAATTTTTTTTCCCAGCCAACTCGATGATCCAAACAACAAGACATCCAAAATTGTTTCTAGAAGAAACTCTCGCTTCTCTATTTAAACTTCTCGCGTTTCCAACTTCAGATTCGTGTGTGCTGTGCACTCAACCTAGATACGCGCTTCTCCTCCCTCCTGGAAAGAGCCTTTTTTTTCTGAGCTCTTAGCATTTTTTCTTAGCTTCATTTCCATTCTCCAGGTTTCTGTCTCCTCCTTTCCGTTAACACTGCAAAATTTCTAAATTTCTCATCACTCGGAGCTCGGAAATCTGTCATCAAAAAAACATGACATAGCTCTGTTTTCAAGGAGTCGATTTAGATTCGTCAGGATCATGGCTGATTTTCCATGACGGCTCTCCAACCTCAATATTAGAGTTTGAAAGGAATAAGGTAAAAAAGTTCGTCCTAGATATCCAACGAAACGTAAAAAGAGCGACGAGGATCTAAAAAAGCGACGACCCTTTCCAGAAGGGGAGGGAGCAATGAATATTCAGGTGAGTCCACAGCATGGACTGCACGAAAATGAAACGGCTTCCGCAGATAACAGAATGTTCGAGATGTCTGTCGTCGATCGAGTCAGCTGGTAAAATTTTCTAAGAGCTGAGAAAAATGTTCGCATACCTTCACAGAAATTCTTTCCAGGAGGGAGAAGTGTGTATCCAGGTCGAATTCACAGCACAGACTGAACTAAAGTTGGAAACATGAGTGGTTTAAATAGAGAAGGGAGAGTTCCTTCTAGAAACAATTAGGATCATCGAGTCGGCTGGGAAAAAATTCTCAGAGCTTTGGAAAAAATTTCTGAGTGATTAAAAAAAAAAACTTTTTGTTTATTTTTATCATGTCTTCTAGACATGATAAAAATTAACTACCTTCCCCTTTTGTCTGGGAATGTTGTCTCACCGTTTCTAAAAATAGACCATCACTCATCCTTTCTAAAAAGAATAAAATTCCAAGAATGGGTTCTGGTCTATTTTTAGAAACGGAGAGACAACATTCCCAGACAAAAGGAGGGTAGAGTTAATTTTTATCATGTCTAGAAGACATGATAAAAATTACCAAAAGTTTTTTTTTTTTTTAAGAGTTAGAAATTTTTTTTCCCGGCTCTCAAAATTTTTTCCCAGCCGACTCGATTCTCCATTGACAAGACAGCGCCATTTTTTTTAAGAATAAACTCTCGCTTATCTATTTAAGCATTCCCAGTTTGGCTTTAGTTGAGTGTCAGCCGTTGAAGAAGAAGCATCCTGTCACTTGGGAGAGACATATTTTGAGGAGTCAACATGTTGTGTGGACCGTTGAGATCGATTTTTCTCTTCCCATTGTGTGGACATTGTTGAGCGTTTTGTGAAGCTTTGAAAGAATGGAGGGGTTTTGATGGAGAATATTTTTTTTATTGAATTTTTTTAAAAAAAAAAGATTTAAGATTGACATTTTATAACAGGTTTTACATGGAAAGAAGGTTTTTCTTCTAGTTTGACGACTTCTTTTTCTTGGGAGATGTTTCTATTGGAAAGATGGAAGGAAAGACAATTCCCACATTGAAGAAGGTTCATGAGAAACTCGTACGGATCTTGGTTCTCTTTTCGAGCCGATATATCATACGGAATCCGGGACATGTTTTGCAATCGTTCCAGTTCCTCCTCGTATTTTTGTTTGCTCGCCAATTTCATGCGGGGACGAAACTGGTCCAGAATATACAATCCCTGGGGTTGAGTCACTCGAGAAAAAGCGACATATTGCTGAAATCGATTAAAAGGTCCGTGCATGTAAATTGCGATCGACGGAAAGGTGGCTCCTTGGGCTTTATGAGCCGTGATCGCTTCGGCTAACATCAAAGGAAACTGTTCGCGATAAAATGCGAGTCTTTTCGTCGAACAGGTGTCAATACGAATGGAGACGCGATCGATAGGAGCTAGACTATTGGAAAATTGCAGCCAGACACGCGTCACAACTCCGTCTTCGTCCTGGTCTATTTGGTGTAGTGTTCCAATCGCTCCATTCATCCATCCTTTGGATCTGTCGAGCGTTTTAGTCAATTGATATCGCGCTCCTCTTTGTAAATGGAGGACGGATTCGAGATTCGCCATCTGAGATCGATGTAAATGTCGACTCCGTTTCATCATCCTCTTCCGCAATTTTTCGCTCTCGGAATAAATCACGTCTCGAGCCAGACACGAACAGTACGTCCCTCGGGATTGGAGACGTTTCATATTATATTTCTCTGCATCCTTACTCGAAAAACAGAGAATAATAGCTTCGCGAGGAATTTCGTCGAAACTGCGAACGCGGGACTGGAAAAATGCCACATCGTCCGGTTCTAAAAAGTGATTACTCGTTAAACGATCGAGTCTCTCCTCGTAATCCAGAGAGAATCGCATACATTCGACTAGTTCATAGTAGAGCGTGGATTGAGGCGTCCACCACCCTTCAGAATAAAAAATGGGCGTGTCGCGAATCGGTTGGAGCTGCTGCAAATCTCCGAATTTAATCATATGCACATTCCCAAACGGCTTATCCGGCACATGACACAATTGTCCAAGTTGCTGGTCGAGGCGCGAAAATAAATTGGATCCGATCGTGGAAACGTCATCCAAAATCACCATCCGTAAAGGAGCATACAGGGGTCTGTAATAGTCTAAAGTCTCTTGGGTCAGAGGTCGAACAAAAGTCCCGTTCATTTGAAGACGCAGGGCATGATGCAAAGTATCTCCCGTAATGTAGACCGCTCCTTGAGCACTGAGTGCGAGTTTGAGAACCGAGCACGCTTCGCTAAAAAGAGGCGTTCGAATCAGAGTTTGGTATAAAGCTTGGATCAGGAAAGATTTACCCGTTCCGGCAGATCCTTGCACAATAATATCCAGAGGAGGGGGACGTTTCGATTCAGGTAACGCGTAATAGGCGTACAAACGGACGAGAACGTAGATCAGGAAATTGTATTGCTCTTTATTACATTGTCGAATACATTTTTGATAGGCTTCTTCGGACCACATATCCTTATACTGCAAATTCGTATAGCTTTCCCACTGCTTGGGAGGAAGATGTTTCTTTCGCGGTCGGGAGTTCTTTTTAAGAACAGCATAACGTTCCCTTTGAAGTATTCGTTCTCGCTCTCGATTAGCTGAATTGCTTCGCCAGCGTCGTTTCTGTTCACGCATTCTTTCCCTAAGACGTTCTCTACTGGATAGGCTCATCGTGACACCACTCAAAAAAGGTGAAGTGTGTGTATGAAAATCACTTCCTTTAATTTATATATATATATATACTTTTTGAGGAGGAGGAGGGGGTGTGTGTGTGAAATGACCTCGTCTCGAAACGAACCAATAGCACTTCGAGAAGACTTGGAACGAGATAGGTTTCTTAGAGAGAGAGAGAGAGGGACACAAAAAAATATATAAAAAATCAGAATGATTTATCCGTCGACCTCTGGGCTAAAAGTAAACAAACAAAATTTGAAAAGGTCAAGGTGAACTCACTGAATTCATCTTAGAAATCAGATAGGAAAAAAAAATGAGGGTACCCATGTTTCCTCTTCAACAACATAGACTCATCTAAAACGAAACTCGGAATGCTTACACAAATAAACAAGAATCCATTCTTAAATAAAAATGGGGACGTCTTGTCGATCGAGTCGGCTGGAAAATATTTCTGTAACTCTGAAAAAAAAAAAAAAAACTTTTGGTTAATTTTTATCATGTCTTCTAGACATGATAAAAATTAATGAACCCCCTTTTTGTCTGGGAAGGATGTCTCACCCTTTCTAAAAATAGACCATCACTCACCCTTTCTAATGGAACCGTTCCAAGAATGAGTCATGGTTTGTTTTTTCGAATTTTCGAATGGGTGAGACATCCTTCCCAGACAAAAAGAGGGGACAGTTAATTTTTATCATGTCTATAAGACATGATAAAAATTAACCAAAAGTTTTTTTTTTTTTTTTTTTAACTCAGAAATTTTTTTCAGAGCTCTGAGAATTTTTTTCTAGCCGACTTGGATGGACAAGACATCTCTGGATTCTTTCTGGAATGGACTCTATGATCTATTTAAACATTTCGAGTTCCGAGTTTCGCTTCAGTTGAGTGTGAGCCGTTCAAGAAGAAGAAACCATCCTGTGAGTGGAGAGAGAGAACTATTCCTTTTTCCATTCACCCGTTGTGTTGAACCGTTCAGATATTTGCTTTTATTAATATTTTTTTTTCCTAACCCACCCGTCTTTAAACAATGGAATAGTGTGAAAGGGTCAACCCATTTTATAGATATCAACCTCATACCCTCATCTCAACGGGTCTCGAGTGGGAGGAAGGAAGGAGCAGGCGACGAGAACTAAGCATGTCTGTTTATCGAGTAGACGCATCGGGGAAAGAACGATACCCGACCGATCCCCAACATCCTCACTACGAATTATATGTTACGGATCCTGAAGGAAATCCTATCTTGGCTCGAGACGAAAACGGTCAT
Source organism: Stegodyphus dumicola (assembly GCF_044657685.1). NCBI lineage: Eukaryota > Metazoa > Arthropoda > Arachnida > Araneae > Eresidae > Stegodyphus > Stegodyphus dumicola. The sequence continues at coordinate 108,130,982 of NC_140770.1, forward strand.
GAGTATTACGCGGTAGATTTAAACGGAAACCAATACATTTTAGCTCCTCGACGGTATGCCCGAACGTCTTTTGGACGAGAATACTACCCGAAATTTCAAAATGGGGACGAGTATTCGCTTTATACGTCTGTTTTATTCCCTTATGCCAAAGACGAATCGGGGCATGAAATGTATCCTAAAAAGGCGGATGGAGTCGAATATTGTTTAACGGCCGGCGATCGAATTCGTTATGCTCGCGATGCTTGGGGAAACGAGTTTTATCCTGGAAGAGCGGATCAGCAAACGGAATACCTCTGTGAAGAAGTGGGGTATGCGAAAAGAGCCGACGGATCCGAAACGTATCCTAAATTTTATATCTACACTTCTGGTTAAGATCTCTCTCTCTCTCTCTATCGAAAGAGAAGAAAATAATAAAGAGTGTGTTACTGCAATGGAGCATTCTGACGCGGAACCTATTTCGTATTCCATTTGGTGTGTGAAATGCCGAGCCAAGACCGATACGGTCGACGTCCACTATCGCATGTCGAAAAATGGACGGACGATGGTCACGGGAAAATGTCAGGCGTGTGGAACCAAGAAACAACAGTTTATTACAAATGCTTCCGTTCCACCTGGAATTCAGTTCCTGGATGAGGAGAAAGAAAAAGGAAAATGTTCCGAGTAAGAAGAAACAAGTATACAAATCAAAAATTGGAAAAAGATGGATCTTACTATTATATGCTCTCCTAAAGCGGGTGGTTCTCCTTTACAGTTTGGCATACAGACGGATTCGCATAATCCGTTTCCAAGATTCGTGAATTTTCCTCAACCGGCAACTCCACCCTTAGATACTTCTTCTTTGAATGAGTTTTCTAGCATTCTGAAAGAATATCTAAACGTCGTGAGAGAATTGATTCTTCCCCTGCATCGAAATGTTGAAGAAAAGAGCTCTGAATGTGGAAGCAAGGACACGGATCCAAAGCCAAATTCGGAGGGTTGAAAGGGATAGGTGAAAGTCCATTATTAAAAAAAACAATGGTCATGTCATGTCTTGTCGATCGAGTCGGCTAGAAAAAATTCTCTAGATGAGATTAAAAAAAAAAAACATTTGGTTAATTTTTATCATGTCTTACAGACATGATAAAAATTAACTCTCTCTTCTTTTTGTCTGGGAAGGATGTCTCACCCTTTCTAAAAATAGAAAAATAGACCATCACTGACCCTTTCTCAAGGCAGTTATTCCAAGCATGAGTCATGCTCTATTTTTAGAAATGGTGAGACAACCTTCCTAGACAAAAAGGAGGGACAGTTAATGTTTATCATGTCTAGAAGACATGATAAAAATTAACCAAAAGTTTTTTTTTTTTTTCACTCAGAAATTTTTTCCAGAACTCTGAGAATTTTTTTTCCCAGCCAACTCGATGATCCAAACAACAAGACATCCAAAATTGTTTCTAGAAGAAACTCTCGCTTCTCTATTTAAACTTCTCGCGTTTCCAACTTCAGATTCGTGTGTGCTGTGCACTCAACCTAGATACGCGCTTCTCCTCCCTCCTGGAAAGAGCCTTTTTTTTTCTGAGCTCTTAGCATTTTTTCTTAGCTTCATTTCCATTCTCCAGGTTTCTGTCTCCTCCTTTCCGTTAACACTGCAAAATTTCTAAATTTCTCATCACTCGGAGCTCGGAAATCTGTCATCAAAAAAACATGACATAGCTCTGTTTTCAAGGAGTCGATTTAGATTCGTCAGGATCATGGCTGATTTTCCATGACGGCTCTCCAACCTCAATATTAGAGTTTGAAAGGAATAAGGTAAAAAAGTTCGTCCTAGATATCCAACGAAACGTAAAAAGAGCGACGAGGATCTAAAAAAGCGACGACCCTTTCCAGAAGGGGAGGGAGCAATGAATATTCAGGTGAGTCCACAGCATGGACTGCACGAAAATGAAACGGCTTCCGCAGATAACAGAATGTTCGAGATGTCTGTCGTCGATCGAGTCAGCTGGTAAAATTTTCTAAGAGCTGAGAAAAATGTTCGCATACCTTCACAGAAATTCTTTCCAGGAGGGAGAAGTGTGTATCCAGGTCGAATTCACAGCACAGACTGAACTAAAGTTGGAAACATGAGTGGTTTAAATAGAGAAGGGAGAGTTCCTTCTAGAAACAATTAGGATCATCGAGTCGGCTGGGAAAAAATTCTCAGAGCTTTGGAAAAAATTTCTGAGTGATTAAAAAAAAAAACTTTTTGTTTATTTTTATCATGTCTTCTAGACATGATAAAAATTAACTCTCTCTTCTTTTTGTCTGGGAAGGATGTCTCACCGTTTCGAAAAACAAACCGTGACTCATTCTTGGAATAATTGCCATGAGAAGGATGAGTTTTGGTTTCGTTTTCGAAACGGTGAGACATCCTTCCTTGACAAAAAGAGGGGACAGTTAATTTTTATCATGTCCATAAGACATGATAAAAATTAACAAAAAGTTTTTTTTTTTTCATTACTCAGAAATTTTTTCCAGAGCTCTGAGAATTTTTTTCTCCCCCCCCAACCAACTCAATGGACTAGACGATGAGTTTTTAAGAATGGACGTTTTGTTATTTATGCAGATATTCCGAGTTTCGCGTCAGGTAAATGCGCGCTCACCTTAGATTGGATTTTTTTCAAACAGGTCTAGAGAGTGGATAACCCATCAAGAATTCTTCGACAGGTTTTTGGAAAAAGAAATCGTCAAGAAGTGAGTATTGATTTTGATATTTTCTTTTCAACCTTGGTTCAGTTTCTAGTACATTCCTATACTAATTCCATTGTATTTAAAAAAAATAATGTCAGCACGGACTGATCTGACCCGAAACGCTTGCCCATCCAGTTGGCTGGAGGGAGGGAAAAAAAGAAATTTGTTGTGAAGGATATGTGAGTTTTTTTCTAAAAATAGATTTCTAAGAAAAGAATGAACCTTTGTTGGAAATCTATTTTTAGAAACATGTCTAGACAACATGTTGACAAGAAAAAAATTCTTTTTTTTTTTTTTTTTTTTCCTGAGAGCGAAATGATTTTTTTCTTTCCACCCACTTTTCTTATTCTTTGGGAAAAAGGAAGAACTTCCCTTCCCCCCGCCTTTTTTCCACTAGTATTTATATAGATCCGAGTTTTTCTGCCTACAGGGTTCATTCTCGTTCTTCCTTCTCAACCGAGCAAAACTAAAATGTCGACCGATGCCGTTGCAGTTCTACCTACCCTGGTGGAAATCACGCCCGTCTGTCATCTCGAACGAGCTCATCAATGGGAACCTCTCTCCTGTTTCGAGGAATGGTTTCGGGACCCGGAGCGTATGGAACAAATCGTCCAAGAAACCATGTGCTATTTATCCTGTTACGATGGAAAAATCCTGCATTATTTTTCGTCCATCGAAGTTTTCAAGCACTTTGCTTTCCAATCGATGATGGAGGCAGGAACCTTTCGCTTACACGCTTATCTGCGATGGGAAAATGTGATCGCCGTCGATGCTGGAACCTTTTTAAAACTGTTTTACGTTTCACCCGAGTGGGTTCATATTCTTCAAACCGGAGAAGCTTCTATCCGTCTTTATGAATGGGAAATGGAATCAGAAGCCGACGGGTATCGTATGATTCCCTATCGACTGCGAGCTCGCTCCGTGTACATTATTCACGGACCTCTTTACTACCAACTCCAATTTCAAGACAAGACGGTGTTTGCCGTAGACGCCCTCTCCAGGAAGAAAGTGGAGCCTTTACGAGCGTTGCATCCTGAACAGCGTTTCCAATTCCCTGCTCGCGAGGAAGAGAGGAGAAGGAAAAGATCAAGAAGGAGGAGACACCTAAAGAGGTACTAAAAAAGAAGTCGGAAGGTAGAAGCATATTTTTTTTCATTAACGGAAAAAAAACTGTGGATCATTCTTTGTATATTTCTTGGAAAAAAAGAAGAAAAAACTAATAGTTATAATAGAGGGAGTTAGGAGGGACCCTATCTATATATAGCTCTCTATATGAATCGAAAGCGTCAACAGGACAGTCCACCCAAAACAATCTACCTTATCTTTCTCAGAGCAGAGTGGAAGAAAGGCCAAGATGCGTGGACTCATTGGAAACAAAAATTCGAGTGGGTTAAATACATAAGTGAGAAAAGATTTTGAGAGGTGTTGTTTTATGGATGGAGCTGGCTGGGAAAAAAATTGGCAAAGCTCAGAGAAAAATTTCATGAAAAAAAAAAAAACTTTTGGTTAATTTTTATCATGTCTTATATACATGATAAAAATTAACTCTCTCTTCTTTTTGTCAGGGAATGATGTCTCACCGTTTAGAAAAATAGACCATCACTCATCATCCTTTCTAAAATAATAGAATTTCAAGAATGGGATATGTTCTATTTTTCGAAACGGTGAGACATCATTCTCAGACAAAAAGAAGAGAGAGTTAATTTTTATCATGTCTATAAGACATGATAAAAATTAACCAAAAGTTTTTTTTTTTTTTTTTTAACTCAAAATTTTTTCCACGGCGCTGAGAAATTTTTCCCAGTCGACTCACTCATCCAAACAAGACATCTAAAATTGTTTCTAGAAGGAGCTCTTATTTTTTTCTATTTAAGAAACTCGAGTTTCGGCTTCCTATCAGTCTGTACTGTGCATTCAACCTGGATACCCATTTTTTGGAGATAGGGGGGAAACTTTCGCAGTTTTTTTTTTTCTGAAACTCTCTATGGATCAGAGAATCTCACACATATCCTCCTCCGTGGATCGAAATGGACTGACCGCCATATCTGTTTTAGATAATAGTTTTGAATTCTCCACCTCCTCCCCAAGATTGGACTATCTCAATATTTTTTTTAAAAGAAAACGAAATTATTTTTTATGATTATTCTACAATTTTTAGTTTTTTTTCAACCCCCCCCCACTCTTTAAGAAGAATAAAAACATAAAGCACATTGAAACAGTTCCGATAAATTTTGAAACTGAAAGTCCATCACCTTGTTCTCCACGGGACTAAAATAAGTTTCCCCGGTCTGAGAATCTTCCTGAATTTGAAGAGGTTCTCTCATCACACTCTGAAGCCAGGTCGAAAAGAGGAGAGCGTCTGGACCCAAATCGTTGAGGAGTCTTTCCAGGGAATCGAAGGTGATAAAAGGAGTATGGCGGAGAATCCGGCTGAGGCGGTCCGACGTATCGATCCACAGATCCGTCGTTAAGGATCGGTAAGGGCGAAAAGCGGCTCGAGAGATCCATTGCTGAAGGGTCCGTTGACCTTTCGGACTCATCCAAGTCCCTTGCTGGGAAAGGCAAGTCACGAGTTCCGATCCTCGAAAATAGAGTGTGCCCGACCCCAAGTAAAACGTGAGGGGAATTGTCTTGGCGAAACGGAAACGAATCGCGAGGGAAAAAGACTCTCGCCGTAACCACTCCATGGCATTTGGTTTTCTCTCTCTCTTTTTCTCTCTTGAGGATGAGATGGAAAAAAAAGAAAAGACAACTTTTCTCTCGGTTTCTTTTATATATAGGAAGAGAGAGGGGGAAAGGGTTCTCGAAAAGACTCATGGGAAATTTCTTCTTCTTCTTCTTTTTGGGGTAGGTGGGAGGAACTTGTTTTTTTTTTTTTTGGCGGAGAAAATGCGTCGGATGACATCCCTAGACATTTAAAAAAAGAATAGATAGGATGGATTCTTCAAGTGGGAAATGCGGGGTGGTTAAGGGATCTTATTTTAAAGAAATTATTACCATTCTTCGAGGGTGAGACGTCTTACCATTAAGTCAGGTAATCCGAGATGATGAGCATTCCTTTTGACATGCCTCATATGTTTTCTAATAGTTATGTAACATAAATTTTCCAGGCTAAGAATACGTGGTTCAACAGCATAATTGAGTAACCGCATATTTTCCTCTTCCAATTTTCCATTGTTTCGCCAGCGTTCTAAAACTGTTTTTGGATCGCAACATCGGACATTTGCACCAGCAAGCAACAACATATCCACGATGAATTTGCATCGTAATTGACAGGCATAGTGTAAAGGGGTAAAACCAAAAATATCATGTTTGTTCATGTCGCATCCAAGAAGAATCAGTTGCCGAACGATATCATCCATTGAGAACAAAATAGCGAAATGTAAAGCACTTCTCTTCGTTAATCTGTGTTCATAAAAAACGGGTGGTTCCGCGTTTATTATTAATTTTGTGAATATCCATTGATGAAAACTGTTAGAAAAACTCATATTGAATTCAACTCTATTAAATTTACGCGTAGCTTCTTTGATAGATAGGTAGGAGATATCCTTAAATTCTTCACTGGACGGGGTTCTTGAGAAGAGAGGGTAGAACCATGTTGGAGAGCACACACTCATTCTAAAAGGAAACACGGATTGAACTAAAGCGAAACTCGGAATGCTTAAATAGATGAGCTATAGTCCGTTCTTAAAAAAATGGATGGTTTTGTCCATCGAGTTGGCTGGGAAAAATTTCTGAAAGCCAAGAAAAAAATTTCTAAACCTTGAAAAAAAAAAAAAAAAAAAAAAAAAAAAAAAAAAAAAAAAAAACCTTTTGGTTAATTTTTATCATGTCTTCTAGACATGATAAAAATTAATTACTCCCTTTTTGTCTGAGAATGATGTCTCATCCTTTCGAATATGTTTCTAAAAATAAATTTCCAAGAAAGAAATGAGTCATGTTCTATTTTTAGAAGCATATCGAGACAACAGGTTAACATCATTTGAAAAAGAGGGTATAGTTAATTTTTATCATGTCTAAAGACATGATAAAAATTAACAAAAAGTTTTTTTTTTTTTTTTTTTTTTTTTTTTTTTTTTAAGGTTGAAAATTTTTCTGAGAGAAATATTTTTCCCAACGACTTATCTTTTTTACTCCTACCTACTTTCATTCCCCCCTCTCAGTCTTTCTCTATAGAAACGATTGCAGAAGGAATCGCGGCTCATTTTCTTGAGCAGATAGGTCGAAAACAGATGGCTACGGGAGACTTAATCATGACGTGTGAAGACGATGATGAACCCTGTTTGGACTTGCAACCTTCTTCGCCTTTATATGAATGTGTTTCTTCGGAGAATGAGTATATCACGTCGTGGTCTGATATATCGCCAACTCCTTCTCCTCCACCTGTCCGCCGTAGGATCAAAAAGAAGAAACCTAATCCAATTCGTGATACTCCTTCTCTGAATTTCAATCCGCCGTTATCGCCCATTTCGTCTTCTTCCTCTCATTATTCAGAAATAATGGACCAATCCTCTCCACCACACATGCGTTCTACAATCGAAGAAGATCTTCCCTCCTCATCTCATTCTATTTCTTCTACTAAAAAAAAGAAATATCGAACTGAAATTCATCCGAGTGTCATAGGTGTGCTGGCCATCACGTCTGATGGATACACTCTGACAAACAGTGTCCGGTTTGCCTCTAGAGACATGAAAACGTATCGACCGCATACCAAATGGATTCAGCAATTGAATGAGGATCTGCGAAAACTTCATATTCAAAGACTGTATGTCGCGAATGAACATTGTCGAAAAAAAATTTATCAATTGCTCCGTGTTGAATCTGTATGGACAGTAAGCTATAAACCTTCTCGTCGTCCACAGCAATGTGGGTATTGTGGAACGAAATATTGTCATCGATTTATGGCTATGATCGCCCTGCAACAAATAGTGAAATATGGTGTCAATAAATATATTCATTGAAGAACCAAATGAAGTGTCTTTTTTTTTTATAGATGATGATTAGTATTTGTCCAACCTCCTCTGTGTTCTATGACAGATGCAATTCGTCGAGGCATGGAAGCGATTAAAGTTTCAAAATAAGTTTCTTCCAAACTATAAAAAGCATCGCGGACCAAGTCCCATAATTCCAATCGGTTTCGAGCTACCCGATTCGCTAATCGACGTTCTAATTCCGCCCAAACATTTTCGACGGGATTCAAATCAGCTCCTTTAGGAGGCCAGTCTTCGACCATAGGAATTTCATGTTCTCGAATCCATTGTGTGACGCGTAAACTCGTATGGATCGGAGAGAGATCGTGCATAAACAAGAGACGGTGTTCGGTGATCAAAGGGTTTAAAGAAACATCGGGAGGTTGACTATGATCGAGAAGCACCGGCTCTAAAATATTAGAGAGGTAATAGTCGGCATTTAAATGCTGGATCCCGATTCGACGGATTTGGTTGGGAAATTTTCCGCTCATGCACATCCAGACACTGAGATTAAAACGACCGGAACGTTGACGGCCTTCTAACGCAGAAGAAAAATAACGTTCGTCTTGATAACGCAGGACCTGTCGAGGCCGCCATACGCGAATAGGACCGTACCCGATCGAACTGAATACTTTCTCGTCGGAAAATATAATCCGGGACCAATCGTCAACCGTCCATTCCGCACGCTGAGAAGCAAAGTCGTAGCGTCGTTGACGATGAATCTCCCGCAAATAATCTTTTCGGACGGGGATGCGCGACACTAATCCTTTTTCTTTTAATCGTCGACGAACCGTTTGAGCGGTGCAAGGCACTTGTAATCGACGACCAATATCCGTCGCGGGTAAAAAGGGATCACCCGTCGACATTTCAAAAATACGTTGATCCATTTCTTGGGTCGTGGCTCGAGGTCGGCCGGATTTGTGTTTGGTTTGATAGTTCTCCTCATTTTCTGAGGAGCGGGAGATCCAATATTGAACTGTGGAAGGAGCGACATTCAAGTGTCGAGCAATTTGACGTACCGTTTGCCCTCGTTCATAATACAAACGACGAATTTCCCGTCTTATTTCAATAGGTGTATACGGCATGATAAGAATAAGAATAATACAAGTAGGATCTTGGTTACCATGTTCCTTGATTTCATTTCAACGTGTCACGGTCCCGATAAAATCGTAGCAGGTGTCAATGGTCAATTGCAGTGCACGGAATGTGATCAAATTCAAGATGCGTATGCTTTTATTTTACGAGCGTCCTTTCCTGATGACAGTGATCCGTTCTTATCAGCTCGTCTAGCTCGAGAATATGCGAATTGGACGGGAGATTTGAACGTACCCTGCACATTTCCTCTCATAGGGATTCCTGGTATTTTACCGATCCGTAATGTTTCCGTCACGTTACGTATTTTATTAAACGGGATTCGATTATTACAATGCGTGAATGCCCCTTTTCGATCCCAGGCCGAACCTTTTGAATCGTATGAATCGCTCGAACGGTTCATGATCGAATACATGGACGAATACGCCCAGCATATTGAAAAAATCGCCAATGAAGAGAATCACTCCCAAGTTGATAAAGCGGCTCTGCACGCTCTTTTCACCAACATGAAATCGCTCATGGAAAATGTCCATCAAGACGAGGACCAACCTTTCAATTTCTTAAGTTATTATCACAAAGTCTTAGCTCCCTATGTAAAAATATGTGATGCAACGATGCTTCGTTCCTTCTACCTCCTACTTCCAAGGATGTTGAAAAGGATCCCGCTTATCAAGTATGTTTGGAAATGAAAGCCTCGAATCAAATTCGGGCTCGTTATTCTCCTTACACGACCCTATTTGATCTTGTGAACGTCATGATTTATTGCAATTTATGCCGGAACGAACTCAACGTGGTGGCGAATTTCGTGTTTGAGTTTGGAGTTCGCATTTGTCGTCGCCCCTTATTCTTCAAAGAATCGTTCTTGACCCAGCAATTGCGAAAACTGGTCACTTCTCAAATTACGTACCATCGGAATACAGAATTCTACTACCTCCTTCGAGAGATTCAACAAGGCGGCACGTGCGATGCCTTATCACTAGAATTTATTGAAAAAATGAGTCGAATCGAAACCTTTTTAGCGAAAGTGTTCCTAGGAAAAGCGGATGATCGAATAAAGCAGTTTGCGTTCAAACAAAATTTCCCCTACGTCCTGTTTGTTCCGAAAGAAGACGAAGAGACGACGAAAAAAGCCACCCAAATTGATGAGTACCTCGGATATCTTTTCGGGACCGGGTTTATTATTTCCAAGCTCGAAGGTAAAGGATTAGTGAAAGGTTCGATCGCGACGGGTAAGAAATTTTACCGTCTTGTACAGAAAGTGGCCTTGAAAATACGCGAATTTGAAAAATCCGACGAAGAAATTTTCTGGACGATGGAAATGGTGAAACTGTTCTTATGTTCCGACGGGTATATGGAAAAAGAATTGAGAATGTTACTCAATGTAGCGACGAAGGAATCTCAAGTTCCCTCTCGTCAAGAAATATGTCAAGGAGGAGGAGGAAGAAGAAACGAAGATGGCGAAGAGATGGATATGTCATAATCAAGTAAACCATTGGGAAAAATGGCAGACGCAGAGGAAGAAATCTGTGGAATTTGCCTGAAGGCCTTCAAAGAAACGAAACGCCATAAAGTCTACAATCTCGATTGTGAGCATTCCTTTCATATTAAATGTATAAAGAAATGGATTCGAGAGTATGGTAAAAAGAAATGCCCGACCTGTCGAACTCGTATCAGCCAGGATGATATGCTCTATTTCACCAGCGGAACATTGCAAATGGAACATTTAAGAATAGATTCGGATGAAGAGGAGGAGGAGGAGGAAGAACTAGAGGTGGAAGAACCGCCAAGGCAACGACGAAGACGAAGACCCGAAGAAGAATTAGTCGATCTGGGAGGCCATGGTCTCATTTTTTCAGGGCCTAGTACCAGTCAGACGAGATCCAGAAGACAGAGAAGAGAAGATTTAGTGGGAGATTATGCTTATATGGATACACCTAGACAAAGTTCACCTACCTCAGATGATGAAGAACGGGAAGTCAATCCTTATTTTGGTCGACCGAATGCATTTTGGAGAGAAATGAGACGACAAAGACGAAGTAGAAGGAATTAGATGATTCTTAAAATAAAAATAAATACAGTACGCAAAAATGCAAAAGTAAGACTCACGACTGGTGTATAATATTTTGTTATCAACAGATCCATCTCCTATACATCGTTATATCAACAAATCTATTTCCAAATGAAAAAGTAAAACCGACCGACTGTTGAAAAATATTTCTCAAAAAATCTGATAGTAAAAAAAAAAAAAAACTTTTTGTTAATTTTTATCATGTCTTTTAGACATGATAAAAATTAACTGTACCTTCTTTTTTATTTTGAATGATGTCACCTTTTCTAAAAATGGATTTCTAAGAATGAATCATGCTTTTCTTGGAAATTTATATTTAGAAACATGTCTAGACAACATGTTGACATCATTCCAAACAAAAAGGAGGGTAGAGTTAATTTTTATCATGTCTAAGACATGATAAAAATTAACAAAAAGTTTTTTTTTTTTTTTTTTTTTTTTTTTTTTTTTTTTTTTTTTTAATACCACATTAGATTTTTTTGAGAAATATTTTCCACCAGTCGGTCGGTTTTACTTTCTTTTTTTGGAGATGTTGATAACGATATATAAGTCGATATATAAGTTTCACTCACTGGGTTCTGATTCATTCGTTTTCGCCTTTGCTTTCACGAGATATCGAGACCGCTTCAGCATTTCGAAGGAAGCCCCTTTGATGTTATACTGTTTCTTCAATCGTCGCTTTAGATTAAATAAATACTGGTAATGATTTTTTCCAAATAGTTTGGATGGAGGAGCATTGAAAAGAAACTGGAATAACTTTATCTGATTTGGATCCTTATAGACTTCTAAAGCTTTAGACGCAAACGCTTTTCGTTTCTCTGGATCATCGTTTAGATAGCCCAAGATGTGAATCATCCTCAATTCCGTTTCTAAAAGTAATAAGACTATCAGCGACAGTTCATCTGTTTCATAATTGGAGAGACAGTGATTACGGATTTGATTCATCTGCTCTGCTGTAAAACGTTGGTGTTTTCGACGACGAGGTTTCTTGACCACCACCTCATCTGCAGAAGGTAAGAACCATTTTCGTCGAATAGCATTTAAAGCATTTGAAATATATTTCGCGGAACGTTGTTTTTGATCGATAAGATATTGGTGATATTCTTGAAGTGTTTCGGTATGATTTAGATCTTTATGCATTTGTAAACACCAAGTTTCATATTGATTTTCATAAATAGAGTAGACTAATTTACTAGTTTTTGAGGGAGACATGATGCTTCTTTTATTTTTGGTATAATGAAGAACTCTTACTTATTTATAATTTTTTAATAGGTTTTTGAATCAAAAAAAATATTTATAATAATAAGAAGAAGAAACAGTAGAAACAAAATGGCCGAATGTTGTCCAATTTGCTTAGACGAACTCATTGCCGAAGATGTAGAAACCATTTCTACTTTAACGTGTCAACATCAGTTCCACACGAAATGTATTGACATTTGGAGAGAAAAAGCATTGACGTGTCCTGTCTGCCGAGAACCGTTTGAAGATGCCCTGCAGAAATTAATTTCTATGTTTCTCCCTTTGCGACGTTCTTTTTTATATGATGTAATTTACGATTATGAAAACCGCATCAGGTTTTCAGACGATGAGGCTGATTTAGATGATTTACTCATGTATGAATTATTGGGACCTTGGGAAACTTCTGATGAGGAAGAGGAGGAGGAAACAGAATCAATCGAACCTGAGGAAGAAAACCAGAGTGAGGAAACTAATTGAGACTGGAAAAAGGAATCGAGACCATAGATGGGTTTGAGTAAATTAGCCGATGACGGATGTAGGGATTGGACTCGAACCGATGGAATGGATTGGGACTGATATTCATCCCATTTCTTTAATCCCATCCGAAGATTTAAAGCCAATGACTTTTTCATATATTCGGAAAGAAGGAATCGCCAGGTTTTGGGATGATACTTTCCAACAATCTCGAGAGCGTTTAACATGCTGAGATAGCATTCTTGAGCTGTCCGACACAGTTTCAAATGAAAGACAACATCCATTTCATTCTCGACTTGCTTCCACCATCTCCCAGTTTGATATTTCCTTGGGTACAGCACTTCATTGTGTGGATATATTTCAGCCTCATCTTCGATCCACGGTTTCATGGTACTGGAAGGAAGGTCGTAGGGATCGCCTAAATGATAATTCAGTAACTGACAATTAGATAAATTGAGCTGAAGATGGCTCGTGAAAACAATGAGACGATCGGCATAGGCTGGTTTGACCACCGAGTCTCCAAAATTCGGTTCGATCCAGATGAGAAGATCGCAATGCGTGCCGTCGCATTCGTAAGACGGATCTAACCCGCTGACGAACCAATCGTTGGAATCGTCGAGAAGAATATGGACCGTTTTATGATGTCGAACAAAAAGGGTTTCCAAATGATAGGATAAGAGGGAAGGATGCCTTCCTAAATTACCTAATACAACGGTCACGGGTGCGTCTTGACATTTCTTGAAAAGATCTTGAATGGAACCCATGGTGGTTGTTCCGCATACTTGATTCCCGAGATGAGTCAGAAAAGATCCCATGCTTCTTATTCTTTATTTTTTTAACGCAGCTCGCATATATTCTTGATCTTTCTGGAATTCCGATTCAGGATAAGGTGGCTTTTGAAGACTGGCATTCACTTCATTATGAAATTGAAACCAGACGTGGGCAAAGTTTTCGCCTAAAAACCGTTCTTTATACGTTTTGAGTTTGGATAAGTAATGATACACACAAATCCCGCATCGGAGAGTTCGATATAAAGATTCTGTCACAAAGTCTCGCCAAAGAGTTTTCGCGAGACGAATATCCTCGTCCTGCTCGTCCTGAACTGAAAACGCTTCGGCCATCCAATGTAAAAGCCGCCAGTAATAAGGACCAAAGACCAACGTGTTGTGGTAATTGATGTGATGAAAATAATCTTCGGCTGAAAAAGGTTGTGGGGATACGGAAATGCCGATCCGGGTCATCAAGTCTCGAATCGCCTGACTTTTCCCCTGGAGTAATTCAATCACCGCTTCGTCTAAAAAGAAAAAGTATTCGCTCTTCCATCGAATACGGTACAGGAGCGTTAAGACGCAGTACGTGGTCAATTTAAAGAGTTGAATCCAACTGTATTCGCCTACCCAAGCTCCAGGTCGTAGAAACGTCCGTCCCCATTTATCTTGGTTCATTAAATTGGCCATGAATAATAAATAGGTGACGACGACTTCATCTAATCGTTGTTGGGGCTCTTCTTCTCGGAAAGCGGTCGTAAAGTGGGTGACCGGAGGAGGAGGTGGAGAAGAAGGGGTTTTGAAGTGTAAATGTTCATGAATTTTATGAGCCACGAACGGTGAAACACGAGCCTGGCTTTCTTGGAGTTCGTTCGAAACGATCGGTTCATCTTCTAAATAAGTTCGTTTTAAACGTTTAAAGGTTTGAGCATCCATTCTCTTTACTTAAACCACCATTGACGAAAACGGCAATACCAATCTCCCACGTCTTTATTTTGCACCAAACTACCGAGCAATTCCCCGAAAGTTGTAAAAATCGTCAGCTTGCGAATGTATCCAAAAGCCAGAAAGAGAAAAATGAATCCGTTGATGAGGAGGAAAAGGAGAAAGAACCAGCTTTGTGTTAAAATGAGACAAAACAGGATCACGAAGGACGTATACGCTCCAGCGACTAAAAGCGTTCCTAATGTTAAGGAATCCATTTGTTTTTTTCTTCTTCTCTATTCTTGACCTAATGTCTCGTAATAAAGGGTCCGATACGTAATATTCTGGTAAGCATTATAAACGGGATGGTGGATAAAGAGAAATAATAAAATCCATAAGAGGATCGATACCATATTTTTGTTTTCTTTGTTCTGAGTCAGAAGAGAAGAGATAATAATAAAGTAACTCATATTAATTAAAAAAAAATGGTTCGAAGGGATAAATCCAAATCTGATAAAGCGGAACGAAAATTGCTTCGAATGGAAGCAGCTCCTCCTAATCATGTAGGAGACCCAGTCGTTGACAACCCCCTTAACAATCACCCTCCAAGCAATCCATCTAACCATCCTCCTCCAATCCATGACAATCCTCCTAATAATGATAATGTAGGCAATATTCCCATGGACGTGGATGAGGAAATAATTCGTCGGCATAGGCGAGATCTCCTGAATTACGAAGAATACTACCCCGATCGAATGAAATCAGATAAGCGCTATGCCAAATTGGCTGACGGAAATGAGATTTATGCTAAGAATCGACAAGGAGATGAATTTTATATGCTGGATCCCGATGGAAATATTGTGTTTGCAAAACAAATCTCTCCCATCACCGGTAAAATAACCCCTGTCTATGCCGTCGATCATCTGAACCGTTCTATTTTACCCGTCGACGCCCAAAACCGTCCCGTGTATGGATTTGATAGTGATGGGGAACCCATGTTTCCCATGGAAAACGGAAAAATGGTGTATCTGTTCTACGGAGGAAAAGAATGGTATACGGAAAATCCTCAGACCAAAGAACAAATCTATGCTTTAGACGAGCACCATCGACCCTATTTTGCCAAAGACGAGCATCAAAAGCCTTACTACGCTCGAAAACTCGATGTCAATCAATTCCCTATCGAATATGCCCCTCTCGATTCCAACGGTCAACGGATCTATATTCCCTTAGAGAACAATAAATTCCAATACCCGTTTAATCTCGTCACAAAACGACCGCTGTTTGAACTCTCTCCGGATCAGGACGAAATGTATTTCCGAAACAATACGGTAGGTGAATATTATCCCGTAAACGAATTCAACGATGAAATTTACGCTCGAGATCGTTTGCACAATGAAATGCCGGCTAGGAACATCGATGGAACCCCTTATTACGCTAAGAGAGCGAGTGGGGACGAATACTATCCCAAGCAACTCAACGGTCTCGAAACGTATATTCGAATTGGAAATAGGGACGAAACGGCCTTAGATGCTTTAGGAGGAGGCATTTATGCGAAAGATGAAAACTTGGACGAATATTATCCGAGAATTTACCATGACGACAATGACGAATAAAGCAAAACGATTACCAAAGGATCTTCGATGGCAAAAGATGAGTATTATGCAGTCGACAATCTTGGAAATCAGCGATATAGAAAGGATCGAAGGGAATTTGAAACATATATTACCACTGACGATCCCAGTCTACTGTATGCCCTAGACAAATATAAAGTTCCCCATTATGCTAAAAAAACCGTGTATATCGGTGGAGAAAAAAAATTTGAGGAGTATTATGGAAAAATCAATAACTTGCCCGTCTTTCTAAAGTACCAGGGTCGAGAAATTTATGCCAAAGAGCATTCCGGGGCCGAGATGTATCCCAAAGATTTGTTTGGGAACGACATGATTGCTCGAGATGCCGACGGGCGGTATTATTATGCTAAAGATGAGACAGGAAATGAAAAATATCCCTTGTTCGCCGACGATACGGAACACAAGCCCGAATACATGTCTTACGCCCTCGATAAAAACGGTATTCCGTTCTATCCTATCAATTCTCAGGGTAAACCCATCTATCCTAAAAATGCTACAGGCGATGAATTTTATCAAATCCTTCATCCTTTCACTCAGCAAGTCATCTTTGGAAGAGATACCGATCAGAACCAAGTGTATGCGCGGAAAGCGGATGGAGGCGAAATTTACCCGGATAGCGGTCAATTCGCCATGACGAGGCTGAAAGAATTCTTTTATGCTCATGATAAGAACGGGGTCATTATTTACCCGGTCGATCAACACGGCAACGAACGATATTTAGTGACGGACAAAGGATCGTACGATCAATTGATGAAAGATCCGGCCGTGAAACGATACGCTAAAGATGCAGACAATAATGAAATCTATCCGGAAATTATTCATGCCGATAAGAGCATTACCCAAAAACCTTTAGGAAACCGGTACGCTCAAAATAAATTGGGTGAATATTACTACCCGGTCGATCGATACAATAACGAGTACATTGTCCAGTTCAAGAAAGTGAGTGAGGAACAAATCTTTGCGAGTAGATACCCCATCACGTGTGATCAAATCATCATTGTTCCCAATTTAAATGACAAGCCCTGGACACCTGCGTTTATACGAGACCCTAGAATTGAACCCGAAAATTTGATAGGCTACTTGTACCGATCGCATTCGAAACCGATGGATTATTTGACCAATTTGAGATCTAAACGCGCTTCTCGACACGGATTCCAACCCTATAAAGTTATATATAATAACTCGGAAGGTAAAGTAGTCGAGAAAGTGGAAAGCGGTCTTCCAGGACAGGAAGATCCAGTGGAAGAGGAAGAGAAAAAGAAGAAAAGAAAGAAGAAAATATATGCCAACCCGATACAGTCTGACGAAAATAATCATCAATCCAGCACCAACTGGACTAAAATCATTCTTTCTATGATAGGTATCTTGGCCATACTTGCGTTCCTAATCTGCATTAATATACTGTTTAAAAACTAAAGTCGTGAGAGAAAGAAAAATATCTGAAACAATTCATTCTTAAAAAGATTGGGATGTCTTGTCAATCCAGTCGGTTGGAAAAAATTATTCAGAGCTAAAAAAAAAAAAAAAAAAAACTTTTTGTTAATTTTTATCATGTCTTCTAGACATGATAAAAATCATTCTTTCTATGATAGGTATCTTGGCCATACTTGCGTTCCTAATCTGCATTAATATACTGTTTAAAAACTAAAGTCGTGAGAGAAAGAAAAATATCTGAAACAATCCATTCTTAAAAAGATTGGGATGTCTTGTCAATCCAGTCGGTTGGAAAAAATTATTCAGAGCTAAAAAAAAAAAAAAAAAAAAAAAAAAAAAAAAAAAAAAACTTTTTGTTAATTTTTATCATGTCTTCTAGACATGATAAAAATTAACTATCTACTCTTTTTGTCTAGGAATGATGTCTCACCCTTTCAAAAATTAGACCATGACTCACCCTTTCTAAAAATAAAATTCCAAGAAATAAATGAGTCATGGTGTATTTTTAGAAACATGGTGAGACATCATTGAAAACAAAAGGGGATAGTTAATTTTTATCATGTCTAAAAGACATGATAAAAATTAACAAAAAGTTTTTTTTTTTTTTTTTTTTTTAGTCCAAAGGGGCATTGTCCCCGAAGGACTATTAGTTTCGTTTGGGCGTTTTGCGTCGGAAACCGTAAGAAGGCTGTATCACTTTTCAAACTAACGCACTTACCCTGATCCACTCTCACCTCCTCTTCGCTCTCTTATCTTTATACACTCTCTCCTCCTCCTCGCTCTCTTATCCTCCTCCTCTCTCTTATCCTCCTCGCTCTCCCATCCTCCTCGCTCTCCCATCCTCCTCGCTTTCCCATCCTCCTCCAATCTCTAATCCTCCTCCTCTCTCTACTCATCCACACTCTCTCATTCTCCTCTCTCTCTTGTCCTCCATTTCCATATAGTTACCATTTCCCGTTGTATGAAACAATAGAATAGTAATCATTCTCAATAAAACGGTAGTCAAGCAACCGCAGTAAGAGGAAACTATTGTAATAGACCTTAGTAAAAAAAACTATTGTAAAAATCATTTGTATTGAAAAACAATTATCATATCATTAACGACAATCAAAGTCCTTCGGGGACAATGCCCCTTTGGACGTAATCCAAAGTCTGAATTCTTTCAGATTTTTTTTTTTTTTTTTTTTTTTTTTTAATAGCTCTGAGAAATTTTTTCCAGCCGACTGGATTCACAAGTCATCACCATTTTTTTTAGGAATGAACTCTTCCTTATCTATTTAAGCATTTCGAGTTTCGCTTCAAATGTGTACATGCTGCTGAAGAGGGACCCACCTAGATCCTAGTTGACTCATTCATGGGGAAGAAAAAAAAAAGTATTCTATAACGTGTTGGATAATGTTGGAGGTAAGTCTCTTTCTTTTTCATTTTTTTCTAAAGATTTATGAATGACAAACGGAAAGGTTTCTTTCTTATACTCTTGAAGGCGATGAAAATAAAACAAAGCTTCTTGGAAAGCACAATATTTGGTCCGACCTATATGTTTCGGACAAAACGATGAATATTCACAGTTCATTGGTATGGGCGCGGTATGAAACGCCTCCTTGTTCTTGGAGACGAAATTGAAATAAATATGACGGGCCAGTATCTGGTACAAAACATTAATTTTCCAATAATGAGGGCAGTAAATGTTTTTATATCCTGCCGTTAGAGCTACGAGAAACGGTTTTAATTGATCGTACGGCAAATGACCCTCATTCCATGAAAAGCCATGCGTTATATCCGCTAACGGTAAATGAACACTCGATACACTTTGTTTGGCGGAATAGGATAATTCAGACCACGGTATGGGTGGTTCCACGTAGATAATGCCTTGGGAACGATCATGGGTGATATAAGCCACTTCTTTAATAATATAGTCGGAAAAGTCATCATTATAAGAAAGATTAAGTTCTTTGGCGAGAGGATCACCATTCAATTCGAAACCTTCGAAATTGAGAACGATATAGGATTCCATGTTTTATTTTTATCGGTCATCTTGTTTCAGGAGAACATTGAATCTAAAATCCTCTACGGTTATCACATGAAAATCTCTCAATTTGCCTTTTAGATAGGTGGCTCCAACTAAGTGGATGGATTGAGTTCCATATTTTTTCTTTAATTGTTGGAAACAAATCCGCTCTGATACTTGTACTGCAATAGGTCCTAGACGTATCTTATCCTTGCGAGTGAACAGAGTTATATATTCTATACCCACTCGATGTTGACGAAACTTTTGTAGAAATTGTATTAAGGACCAAGATTGAAGACCCAAGGTCGATTTTAAATCTCTTTCCAAATTAAACGTGGCAGTATGGGAAATAAGAACAATATATCGAAAGGAGGGACCTATTTGTCGATTGAACCGTTCGGTGATTCGCCATGGAAGAAAGGTTGAATGATTCATTTTTTTTTTCAATTTAATTTAATTTTTTTTCTTCTTCTTCTTCGGTTCGAAGGATTAAACAAGCATGGCAGAGTATTACTATATTTCTGTTTTGAAAACTATTCAATTACCGATTGATCGACTCATCCGATTCGTGATTGGGCAAAATCCTCAACTTGAAAACTATCAAGCGACGTACCGGTTTCTGAATTTATTTTTTGAGATTACGCCTCGACTCGTTCGAGATTTTCAATCACAGGCCGTTGCTCATATCCGTCACGTGTTAGATAATATGTCGCAATATGGACACCTATATCTTTTAATCGATCAGCAGCCCCTGTTTAATGCCCTGAAATGGAATGATGAAGAATTTATTTTATCGAATGAAGAAGTCTTAGACCCTATTCGCAAAATGGCCAGTCAGTTTTTTCCTAAAGATTCTACTCATTACCATGTCACTTGCATCTATCTCTTATATTTTTACGCACTACTCGCGAATCCGAAATATACTTGGATCACAATGGATTATTTAATGCACGGCAATAAATATCATCAATATTTATTAGCTAAACATGCTCACGAAGAAAAGTAAAAATAAAATCATTAGACGAGAAATTTATTTTTGAAAAGATAAAGCAATATAATGGAATTTTATCCGAATCGATATGGTAGCGAATATTACAAATATCGAAAAAAAGATCCAGTCTTTGTGAAAAGTGAATATGGTCATGAAAGGTATGCCATTCACTCCCAAAAGGGGGAAATCTATCCCGACAAAGGTGATCCTTTCGCTAAAACCCGAGACGGCCTTCCATATTACGCCAAAGATCGGAAAGGAAATGAAAAATATCCTCTACAACGTAAAAAATCCCTCGTTATTCAAATTCAAAACGAATTCGTTCTGGCCAAATACGCGGACAGAAAAGAACGATACCCGGTGGATTTCCGAGGGAACGAATATTATTTAGTGAAAAATGAAGAACCTTACGTCCTGAAAGATGCCCAAGGTGAAATCTACTTTGCTAAAACATGTAGTGGAAAAGTCCTCATTCCCTGGAATTATTTTGAACAGTACAAATATCTTCTCTCAGAACATTATAAACGCACATGCGATGCTGCAGGAAACTGCGTTTATCAATCCACGGTACCCATTGAAGAAATTCTTAAAAAGTTGTTTCCATGCCTCTGTTTGTGCTTAGCTGAAATACCTACAATGGCTTTTATTCTAGCAGCTACGTTAATGTCAATACCAGGACTGTAAGAACAACGTTCTTATAAATAGTCAGTGAGAAGAGAAAGAATGACTCGAAGCTGGCTGAAAAAAAATTCTATTAAAAAAAAAAATCCCCTTTTTCTTCCGAAATTGATGTCTTCAATTTTCGAAAAATTGAAGACATCAATTTTCAGACTAAAAGGGGGTATTTTTTTTTTTTTAAATCTTTATAATTTTTTCTCAGCTGTTAGAAATTTTTCCAACCCGACTCGATCGACCGGACATCACCCTTTTTTAAGAATGGACTCTCACTTATATATTTCAGCATTGCGAGTTTCACTTCACATGATTCTGTGTTTTTGAAGAAGAAACATCTTGAAATCTGGCTTTCTTCAGTCAACTTTTGTTTTTTCCAAGTCATTACACAATGAAATGTTGGGAACCTACCTCATGCATATGTAAAAAGGTTAGTAATTCTTGTCTTTTTTCAGATTTTTGATGATAACATTATCGTAATAAATAACTTGTCTTTTATGCTGAGGCAGATCAATGGGTTCATCGTCCACTTTTAAATGTTTCGTGGTTGAGTGTTCTCCCTCTTCGTCGTCATGCTTTCGTTTGAGAGACGAATTCAATTCGGCATTTTCAAACTGAAGGGGTTCTACTATATCCAAAGACGAGGAAATATTATTTTCGGCTGAAAAGGAACTGAAATCCATTTCGGTCCGTTTCAAATGTCCAAATTCATCATTGAAACGCATAATGAGTTCCGTTTCGTGGATGGAGGTGTCGCGCATCGTTTTCAAAAATTGTCGAATGGACGATTTCAGTTCGTTAAAGGTCGTAACAGAACCGGGAATGATTTGTACATCGGCATACTGTTTGAATTGTGTAAAAATATCGGTCGAAGATAGAAATTCTTTTTTGAATTCTACTAATATTTCAGGTTCGGAACGGTAACGGATCATGCCGTCCTCCATGTTAATATTGTGGGCCAGATGCAGATAAATCATTAAAAAGAAACCTTTATAGGAATCTTCGACGATAGAATCTTTGGTTTCGAGTAAATATTGATCCTGCATCACTTGTTCTGAGGTGAGGGATGGAGCATTTTTCGTAAACACGGCGTCAAAAGGAATCGCTACCACGCGATCATTAAACGCCTCTGTGGCCGTACACACTGGGAACATATTGGTAGAAGCCATGAGTTTGGCACTGGGAATCGCTCCTACATTTTGCTCGTACAAATTCCGAAAACTGGTGGTCGAATTACCCGTGATTTCTTTCACGAGGTTTTCGTTTAATTTTCCCGACATTTCTTCAACAGTCACTACCCGACAACAAAATAACGAAGAGGCCAGTTCGGGTTGGGCTGATAGTCCTTGACCACTCGTCGTTTGTAAATTGACGGCTCGAATACCATGACTATAGCCTCCAAAGACCTTCGAGATCATTTGAAAGAATTTACTTTTTCCATTGCGCGTGTTGCCTTTCAAAATAAAAAATTTGCGGCCGTAATTGGTCGCAATGAGAAGACTGGCGAGGACATCTAAAAGGTACATGAACAGATCGTATTCGAAACACGTATATTTACACATGTGCACATAAAAATGAAGCATGCTTTGAATGAGCGGGTTGGTTTCTAGTTTGTCATGAAACTCGCGCACTTTTTCCCGCAGCGTATCCAGTAAATCGTCCGTGAGGTCGAGAAAACAGCTTTTCAGGTATTGTAGAAAAAATTTCCGGTCGGTTAATAAACGATAGATGGCTATCAAATCCGAATCGTGACGAAATTGTATCAACTCGTGTCGACTAAAATTGATGCCCAGACGTCGATCCGATAGGTAAAATTCCGGAACCGTCCCTCCTACATGACCCGTCAAGAGATTCAGAACCCCATCGTGGGTTCGAATATGCCATTTATGTCGATCCATTTGAATGATTTTACGATCAATGTTGGTTCGACTCAGAATGGACGAGACCACATAATTAATGTTGACCTGTTTCATAATGTCTGTGAAAGGACACATGTTTTTAGTTTTATCGGCAAACTAATTCCGAGCATAGGCCTGAATGGAGGACCAGATGGCATTCATCAGGTTTAGAATTTCTATCTGGTGGGGCACTTCTTGCCAGTACTCGTGGATATTATTCCACATATAGCGTTGAGGTTTCTTACAGGAATTGTGCATGGTAATGACGAGAATCGGAAAATATCGCTCTTGAATTCGATGAATTTGTTCCACGAGCTGATCTCCAGACACCGAATATAAAATAACGCCTTTCATGGTTTTGATAATAGCTTCCAGTTTATCTTTAAATTTGTAAATTTTAGGATTGAGATTCGAACCACAAAAGAGGATCGTGTCGAGAGTAAAATCTTGGGAAATGATATCTATAATTTTACTGTTGATTTTTTTCTACAGAATCTATGAGTTCGTGAGATTCTAATATCGTACGCAAATGGGATGCGAGTGTATGGGAGGACATTCGTAAATGTTGACACAAGGCACAAAAGACAGGTAAAAAATAGTAATCTTGATTGTACTGCATAATCGTACGAAGGGGATTGGGATCGGAATGCAAACTAGGATTGTCTAACTTGAGAGCTTGATTCACCGTCTGGAATACATCGTTTTCGATGACGATAGAATTTTGACTTTCCCGGTACCATCGTTTTAGAGCCCGGTTATTTGATTCAAAGTCTGAAATCACAAACCCGTTAAACTTGATAAAGTAAAACGTTTTTAACCAATGATGACCTTCGGTTCCAAAATCCTTCCCTTTGTAAATATACATCGGGGTTTTTAGTTTATACACAAATGTAGCCACTTTTTCATCGTCGGGTCCAGCTTCCTCATCTTTGCTAATAAGCGTGGGATACGATACTCGATACAAAGGATCGTACAGTGTCACCACAGGCATCATATATTCATAAAGTTGTTTTTGAATATCCATTGGCTGGAGGTGGAGCAGTTTACGAAAAAAGGAATTGGTATTATCCTTGCGACGTTTAAATTTTGATTGAATGCTTAACAATCGCATGCTGAAAGCATTGGGATTGGTTAAATCTAAACGCCAGGTGGTTTGTTCGTCTACATAAATAATCAGCATGGGTTCGTATTTATTCGTATAGGGCTTGGAGGAATTCACAAGCGTCGCATTCGCTAAAACGTCCAACTGGAAAACAAATTCAGATGTTTCGTGATAGAACCGGGGTTGAAGTTGGCTGCAGAATTGAATATAATCATCATGAGCGATCGAGATTTCCGGCAAATGGACATGAATACCACCTCCTGGACGAACAGCCACAATAAAAGTAAAATGCTTAAGGGATAAAAAGTAAAATTTTAAGGTTGAGAGAATAACAGAATCTACATAATCGTAGAGCATAGATGAAGGAAGGGATGCATCGCATTCGGTTTTAATATCAATATCTAGGATAAGGGAACGATGGGTCGTCGAGCAAAGATCCATCGTTAAAAAAAGATTTTCGGCAGACGTTCGAGTATAAAATCGAGAAAATTGTGCGTAGTCTTTTCGGTTACAGTAAAAGATTCCTCCCGACATCTGGTAGAAAATGTAAGCATCGTTGGGCGCATCTCCAACCGAATTAATCCTTGTTAAATAATGGAGGCTCTGCGACATGATTATATATCTTTAACTTGATTAATATTTCTTAAAAAAATACAAGCAATGCATTGTAAGTAAATATCCTATAAAATCTCCACGTGCTCCTCTAAAGAATAAATAAACTGAGAACTTTTACCTTCATAAAGTCTGTTCCTATATACTGTTGAATTCACGGCACAGAATGATTTAAAGTGAAATTCGTTTCGCACGTCTTAAATAGATAAACTAGAGTTCTTTCTAGCCAGAGCTCAGAAAAAATTCTAAAGTAGATATTTAAAAAAAAAAAAAAACTTTTTGTTAATTTTTATCATGTCTTTAGACATGATAAAAATTAACTACCTTCCCCTTTTGTCTGGGAATGTTGTCTCACACTTTCGGAAAATAGAACATGACTCATCCTTTCTAAAAATAGAACTCCAATAAAAGAATGGGTCAAGGTATATTTTTTAGAGAGTGAAACATCCTTCCCTGACAAAAAGAGGGGACAGTTAATTTTTACAAAAAGTTTTTTTTTTTTTTTTTTTTTTTTTTTTTTAATATGCATTTTAGATTATCCGAGAAATTTTTCCCAGCCAGCTTTCACTTTTCTAGACATAAACGTCCTTGTTTATGTCCTTGAATGACGTCATCTCTCATGTATATATAAAGCGTGTAAGTTGGCTCTGTAGACTTATTCCTTTCGAGGAAGAAGGCGAGATAAAGTAAGCTCTGTCATGGATAATGAAAAGTATTACAATGTTTCGGATTATGTGGAAGCGTATGGAAATGTTTATAGACAATATTATTTTATAGCTGTTCGTTTCAAACTACCCATCTTCCATGTCGATACTTTGAAACATTTTAGCCCGGGTCTCGTTCGAGCACCTTGCATTCTCGTGGTCAGTGAAAATCGACTCATTTTCCAAGGAGAAAATTTAGACAAAGACTATCCGTTTCCTCGTGGGTCTTTAGTCTTTTGCGTGCATGGAACAAAAGAGGATCCTCGTTGGATTAACGTCTCTAGAGATACGACCGATCAGTTTTTACAAAGTTTATTTCCCTCTCGAGATTTTATCAAGGTCTCCTATGAAAATAATACCTTATTTGTTTGTTCGACCATCAATCCGTTTTCCTTGTTCTGGAAAGTACTTCCTCGCAATATGGCTTTTCGCGCCTTAAGCGATCTGACGATGACCTACATAAAAAGAGAACCTTTCCAGTTAGAGCATTGCATGCGCCTGCGATTTTTCAAACGAAATACGCACGTCTGGGAATCGTGGTCCAACTGGTATCACTATTTACATCCCATGCTCATCCTCCACTTCATACATTTAACGGGACAAGCTGCGAGTGCTCAATTGGCTGCCAAACTTCATAAATTGTGGAAACGCTCCCTTCCACCTTACCTGCATACGGATTCTATTCCATCGGACTTTTATACTTGTGAAATTACTTTTGACGACACGAAATTAACCGGTGTTTGGTTTGTCGTTTTGAATATGTCTTTAGTGATGTATGTTTCGCCCATGATTGCGTCATTCCATCATGAGAAGTTCCTCGACGTGAATCGTGAACAATGTAATTATTGGCTACCGTTTTACCGAAATAATGAATTATGGACCCGAGAAGGATTTAAAATATACGTTTCCCACTTTAGAAAGAATCGTCGCTACTTGAAAGAAGTCATGATTTGGTTATCGTCCCGCTCCGAAGAAAAATATCAATATATGTTGCTCGATTTGAACAAAGTAGCCTACCTTTTAATTATTTAAAAAAAGCAAAAAGAAAAGAATGTTACGAGAACTGGTTCGATGTCTTATTCAATACCAGTCCGACCCGACTTTTATATCTTTAAATGTTGTCGATGGTCTCAAACAAAATCTTCGAGACGACGTGATCGATGCTTTTCTCCTGAGTCGACCTTTACTCCATCTCTATCCTCAACTGTATAAAAAGAGTTCGAGCATCATCGATTTCTTGTTTCGCATTTCGGGCTTGCATTTGGAAGAGATTGTTCCGATGGAATCGCAGGACATGGAAAACAAAATCGCTTCTTTGGAAACTCAATTGGAGGCGGATCGGAAAGCTTTTGAGAAACAAATCGAGACGCTCCAACAAGAGCACCGGAACGAAATGCGTTATTTTCTAGCGGAAAAAGAACAATATGTGAATACCGCTCGATTCGGAAAAGAGCATTCAGTCGTGGATTTGCAACGACAATTGGAACGCCTTACATGGGAGAAAGAAACCCTGCAGACTGAGTTGGAGCAGCTGAAACGGAATCACGAAACCTTACAAACTCAGTGGGAGCAATTGAAACGAGATCACGAAACCTTACAGACACAAATTCGAACGCACGAGTCTGAAAAAATACAATGGCAGAGGCAAATAGTAGAACAACAACAACAACAACAATTGAATAATAATAATATCGAGTTTCCAAACCGTTTGATGAACGAATGGCAAATGCTCCACCAACGCTACGAAACGGGACTTGAAGAATGGATGCAACGAACGGAAAGTTTAATCCGCCCTTTGCAAATGGCTTTACAAGAAACGATCGAGCAACTGAAACTTCCTCCTTCTTCTACGACTACGGTCATTGAAACTTTACCGCTCGAATCGCCTCCTTCTCAGCAGCTCATGATCGAGTCGTCGCGATCTAAATTAGAGCAATTACAAGAAACCCTCGACCAGTTTTTAACATCGTATCAATCGGAACAAAAACAGCACGTCCAGCAATTGAACGAGGAACTGAAAGGACAATTGACCCTTTGTCAAAACGAAAAACGGATGTTGGAAAAGCAGTTGGAGCAGGGTGAGAAAGAACGAACCGACCTCCTGCAAAAATGGAAAATCGAGTCC
Organism: Stegodyphus dumicola; assembly: GCF_044657685.1. Taxonomy (NCBI): domain Eukaryota; kingdom Metazoa; phylum Arthropoda; class Arachnida; order Araneae; family Eresidae; genus Stegodyphus; species Stegodyphus dumicola. The sequence goes on from NC_140770.1 coordinate 108,158,399, forward strand.
GAAACACATTTCCAGGAAGGTATTCAACGCGTTCTTGACACGCTGCAAAAGAAAAATCCTCATATCGAGACGATTCTTCGAGACGAAATGGCTAAACAAATGAAGGAGTTCCACGAAACGCAGTTTATGACGTTTTTACAGACGATCCTTCCCCCCTCATTTTGGAAACCTTTAGGTGCGAACCAAGATTGGAAAACGTTTTTCTTCCAGCAAATTCAAACGTATATCCAGTATTTACAAAATTGGCAAACCCAGCTTTTGAACCAATTAACACTTCTCGGGAATGCTTTAAATCAATCGCTAACGCCCGACAATTTAGCTCATACCATTCTTCACAGTCTCCCTTCTTCCTCTAAAAGCATGATGGAAGACACGACCCTCTTGCAACGATTGCACGATCTTCAACAATCGATTGAGAACCAGAACGAAGCGAAGGAGGTCCTACAACAAATCCAAGCTCAACTCCATCGGCCAAGAACATAAAAAATTACAGCAGAGTCTAGAACATTAAAAACGGCAACGCGTCGCTTTGGAAAAGAAACTGGAGGTCCTGAAAACGAATTTGGTAACTCTGATACGGACTAAATGGAATGCGTATTTTGGGGCCACGGATTACGATCAGATTCTCGCGGAACTCGAAAAAGTATTCCATTTCAAAGAAAATCTAGAGAGGACCCTCGAAACGCAATTGGCGCAACTGAAAGGTCATTTTCCCGAAATACCGGTCGTTCAATTCGATAATTTGGCGTCGAGCATGATCGAATGGGCTCGACAGGTCGAGAATCACAACGATTGTGAAGTCGAGCTCCGTAAAACCAAAGAACAACTTTTCGAGTTGAAACAGAAACTCGATCAAGTCGAAAGTAATTATACGAAATGTAATGAGTACCTCCTCTACGCCAAAACGAAATTGACCACGTTCCTAAAAACGATCCTTCAGAATGACCCTAGTGATCAGAGGGAAGATTGGCCGCAAGCCGTTGTCCATCAACTCCAAAACGTGATTCACGAGCATCGACAATTTCAAGATCTCGTTTATAAACAAATTGTCACACTTCGAGCCCAGTTTCTGAACATACCGGATCCCATTGAAGAATTGGCGAATTCGGTGATTTTATATTTCGAGCAGGAACGAGACCTATATCGACGGCAGTTGGAGGAACGTCCTCACATTACCGAAGTGAAAGAACCCACTACTGTACCGGCCATTACGTATCCTACGGATCAAGTGGAGGAATTACAGCGGGAAGTGAAAGATTTACAAAACCAACTGGAAGTGTCTCGGTCTCGAAACCAAACTTTAGAAAACCAACTGGCTAAAGCTCTCGTAGCTCCGCAGGATGTAGAAATGTCCGATACTTCGAAATATAAACGAAAGCACGTATCGACGGTCGACGAAGACTATGTAAGAGGTCTGTCATTGGATTACAAGAGGCCAAACACGCTTTAGATCGATGTCTGGACGAAAAAGCCCACTTGCAAAAGGAATTGGAACACATTAAAACCGAACCAACCCCTTCTCCCTCCGTATCGTCCGATTTCAAAATGCTCAGCGACCTGTTTTATCAATTATACGTGTCCTATTTTCGATTACGATTTGATGTCGTGTACGGAAAAACCGTTTTTTCGTCGGAGGAATATATTAGATCCGTGCTGAATAAATTGGATTTCGTGGATCGAAGCATTCGATCCAATATGACTGTGAAAGAATGGACCGATGTTTTATTGCAATACATCAAGTGGGACGTACAAACTCCGACAGGAGGGTTAGATTGGCAGGGGTCGCATACAGCCTACATTAAAGATGAATTCTTAACCTATTGCATGAATCAAACGATTGAAATCATTGACCGGTACGCGAAAGATTTGAGGAAACAGACCGAGATGTTTAGAAGTCCATAAAATAATAATAAAGGGGAACTATGGAATATTCAGAGTTAATCGATCGTATTCTTGCGCACCCGATTATAAAAGCGGGGATTGACGAAATCATTGAAAATAACAGGAGAACGTTAAACCTCGTGAGCCGGGAATGGAAAAATATATTAGCCAACAATCCTCAGTTTCAAGATTTTCAAGCTAAAGGGATCCCGTTCCAGCATCCCGTAGAAAAAGGTTATATTCAGATTGAAAATATTAAAGATTTCAATCATCATTATAATATTCTCGTAGCGGGGTATTAGGTTCTCTGCGCTACTAATTATAAGAGGAATCTGAATGCCCATTCTTTCATATGTAAACTTTGTCCTCCTCTGGTGGACATTACCAAAGCCGTGGCCGCCGATCATTCCCAAATGCTGATTTCAGAACAATGTCGGTTCTTCATTGAAAAATGTAGACCTTCTCTCTGTAAAGCGTGTCGGCAAATGAGTCAACAAAATGATCTGAATTCTCAGATGTCTCAAAATCAATGGTGTTTACGCAAAACCAAAGTGTTTGATGGAACGACCCTTTTAAACGTGTTTCAAGAAACCCTGGACCAAGAATTTGTGAATAACGATATGTTTATTGGTATTTTAAATATTAAAATTAATTCGCGGTACTTTTACGAAACGGATGCTTTGTATTGTAGAGTAGGAGGCATTTGTAGAGATATGATTCTCTTTCAAGAAGATGCTCTGAATATGATCGAAAAACCCGTGTTTCAGTTAAATATTTTAGAACCTTCTTCGAGAAATATTATTAACGAAACCATTTCCACTACCTTCGATAAAGAGAAAATCAAAACTGAGAAGGTGGATCCAGACCAGGTTCCCATCAAAAGCAAGATCAATCCAGATCTGTGCAAACCATTCAAGAAAGAGAAGCCTAAGAAGGAGGCTGAGGATGTAAAAGGCAATGAGGATCCAGTCTATTTAGGTGAGGTTTCTGCCAGTTCTATGAAGAACAAGTTTAGTAAATTTGCGTATAAACCGTACGCTCTCAGGTCTCGTCGTGATCTGGATGATCTGGATTAGTAGTTAAAAAAAAAAAAAAAAAAAAAAAAAAAAAAACTTTTTGTTAATTTTTATCATGTCTTTAGACATGATAAAAATTAACTACCCTCCCCTTTTTGTCTGGGAATGTTGTCTCACTCTTTCGAAAAACAAACCGTGACTCATTCTTGGAATGATTGCCATTAGAAAGGATGAGTTATGATCTATTTTTAGAAAGTGTGAGACAACATTCCCAGACAAAAAGGGAAGGGGGTTGTTAATTTTTATCATGTCTAAAGACATGATAAAAATTAACAAAAAGTTTTTTTTTTTTTTTTTTTTTTTTTTAGATCTCAAAAATTTTTTCCAGCCGACTCGATCAACAAGACCATCATTTTTTTTCAAGAATGTGTTCTCACTTATCTATTTAAGCCATTCAAGTTTCATTTCAGATCGTTTAATGCTGTGGTTTGTGTACAAGCTTCTACATGATGAAAACAGATTCTGTGTCAAGGTATATTACCATTTTGTTTTTTTTTTCCTTTTTACATAATAGAAATTTTTCTGTACTGACTTTTTAACCCCCCAACCAAATCAATTTATTTCTCCAAACCTTTTCGCATTTAGCAAGTTAGGAACCGCGTATCAGAAAACTGCATGGCATTTTTCATAATGAGATTATCGGGCAAATCCTTTCTCGTCAATTGTTTATTTAAAGCCGTTTCTTTGGGATACGTGATGCATTTGGATTGATAGAGATACGAAGATCCTGTTTCTTCTCCCATCACAACAATCGGTTCAGGGTGACAAATATCTTCTAACGTATAAAACCCAAGCCCTTTCTTGTACGCGACATTCGAAATGACGGTTTCGGGAACGAGGTCTAAATTGGGTAGTTTATGAAAATCGAATAAACAATGCGCCAGCAGGAAATTGTAAAAAGGAGAGAATTCCGTTTTAGGGTCGACAAAGAGACCTCCATTCGCCATGTCGCATACCTTTATCTTGTCGAAGAGCGTCGCTACATTTGAATTATTAATATAGTGGTATAAACCGCAAAGACGTTGCTGAAGCGTGCTCTTGAAATGAACCATCATTTCTTCTTGCATCTTCGTGGTATTGTTCACGCCTAAACCAATTTCGTTCGTGTTGCCAACACTTAAATTCCGTAGCAGTTCGTAATGGAAACGCCGATCAAACACATCCATGGCGTTATTGCGTTTCAAGTCGGTCGGGTCTTGAGAATACAGGTGGTTGATATAGTGCTCGATGCACGGGTTGAGTTTAAACGTGAGATCGTCCAACTGGACGTCGTGTAAATCGGGTCGGAAATGTTTATCCAGGAACTCGCGTGTTGGTAAAATGACAGTATTTTTCGGAAACGAGAAATTTTCCTTCACAATCAGGAAAGGTCCAACGACCTTGGTATGCGATTCCGATTCCATTCGATGATAATAAATTTGCAATCCATAAGGATTTCGAAGATGGTTCAGGCAGAGAATATTCCGAAACGCTGAAATATTGTCCGACCCACAAGGAATTTTTCGATTACTAAAAATACAATTGGATTCGTTCATTGTCTTGGTTTCTGAAAATCTGGCAAGGGTCAAGAGACATGCGATTTTTTAACAAGTCTGGAGGCAAAGTCGCTAAACAATTTAAACGATTCGACATTCCTGTCAAACGAGCAGGGGAGGTCGCTAAAGTCGTCGCGAAGAATAAACCCCTTCAAAAAGCTTTTGATAAAGTGTTTAGTAAGAAAGCTCTTCTGACCGCAGGAGGGGTGACGGCCGTCGCGCTCGGTTCTCAATATGTCAACCAATACATTCGGGACAATTCGGGCTGTTTTCTCTACAACGGAGGGGATATGGTTTGTAAACTTAAAGAATTGAGTTGTTGTCAACCCGAACCTGTTCACGGGATCGAATCGTGCATGGGATTTCCTATTCAGCAATGGAATGCGTGTGAAGGGTACGACAACGAGAAAGAGGATACGTGTTGTCGATTATGTGATTGTCAATATCACGATTGTACACCGACGCAAGAATTGAAATGTCGTCGACCCACGATCGGAGAAGCTTTAACGCATTTCAGTCAAGACGTGACGGGTTCCATCACGAGTGGTATTTTGGATGTTTTGGGTAATATACCGTACCTAAAACCAATCTTGTTGGGAATCGTTCTTGTCATCATCGGCCTTATTATTTGGAAATTCGTATAAGAAAAGATGGATATCGTTACACTTCAATCCTTAAAGACTCCTATTGATCACCTTCTTCAACATAAATATCGTCCTCGACTGAATACCGTGGTACCTCAATATATCAAATTTCATAAATTTCCGCCCTTCACGAGCCTCGTCACGCTCGAACTGGTGCGCGATCCAGAAGTACGGGAAGCGGTGCGAGACTATATTCAAACGCTGTTTCGAGAAAAAGAGAAATACGGCTATTTGTATTTTTTGAGTGAACAAAACCTCGTACTTCCATTTACAATTCAATGGAATACAGAATTGGTCGTGGATCCATTGAACTTTTTTACTATCATTACGGAAATAGATCAGATAGCCGACCAGTTCGCTCAACGGGGAGATATGACGTACGAAATAACTCGCGTTGAAATACTCTATTTTTTAGTGTTGATTGTGAATATTCAACTCAATTGGATCACGGTCGATTATTTGCTACGATGTAATCAGATGTATGATTACTTGATTGCTGCTCCTAATCGAATCTTGACCAATTCCGAAATGGAAAAGAATACAATATGATCTCCAAGTGACGAAATGCTTCTTCTTCAACCCTCCTGAGCGATCTGAAGTAAAACTTGAAATGATTAAATAGATAAGCGAGAGTCCATTCTAGAAAGAATTTTGAGATGTCTTGCCAATCGAGTCGGCTAGGAAAAATTTCTGAGAGCCCAGAAAAATTTCTATAGATGAAAAAAAAAAAAAAAAAACTTTTTGTTAATTTTTATCATGTCTTAAGACATGATAAAAATTAACTCTCTCTTCTTTTTGTCTGGGAAGGATGTCTCACCGTTTGAAAAAAAACAAACCATAACTCATCCTTTCTCATGGCAATCATTGCAAGAATGAGTCACGGTTTGTTTTTCGAAACGGTGAGACATCTTTCCCAGCCAAAAAGAAGAGAGAGTTAATTTTTATCATGTCTAAAAGACATGATAAAAATTAACAAAAAGTTTTTTTTTTTTTTTTTTTAGCTTTTAGAAATTTTTTCCATCCGACTCGATTCACAAGACATTTCAAGATGACGTCATCGTTTCAAGAATTGTGTATATCAGTGTATAACTTTCGCACTTCTTGTGAGTTGAGTTTCTAGCTGAGCTAAGGGAATCACCATTTCTCAATCTACAGATATTTGTTTCGTTTTTTTTTCTCTTTACAACAGAACACATGGAGAGGAAACTGGTCGTTCCATAAATTCAATTCTTAACCGGACAATATCGAGAAATTTTCGAGCTTCCCGACTTAGGCGAATGACGATCGGGGACGATGAATTTCTTGGTACAATGATACCTTCTTCTTCTTCGGTTTCGACCGTTTCGGCCGAAAAGCATATTTTATGTCGAGCCAAAGTTAGAGCCAATTGAAAGAGTTTCAGATTGCCGTACCTGATTTCTGGATCCGTGGAACGATTCTGATGATAAAACTCCAGCCATGATTGAACCAGGTAAGGTAGATGAGCATAGGGTTTAGCAAGTGGAACTGGTTTTTCTTCTTCGATTTTGGTCAGACACCATAAATCATGAGGAATGGAAGCATATCGAACTCGGTGAAGCGCATGCTGACAATCGTATTCGTAACTCTCGAGAAACGTCAATTCGCTCACATCTGTGACGGGATGGAACAGACACGCCGTGTTTCTATTAGCAGGTTGTTTCGGATGAGATTCGAGCATGACATAACTTAAACATAAGAAAGCCTTTTTGTATTCAAACCCGATGACCGTCGAACAGAGTACGACCGGTTGGAGTGGATACGTGGTTTCTGGTTCGTAAAGAATAGGAATCCAGTGCACGGTCGTGGGGATGGCTTGATATTCCATGTACCGCTGATACGGTGATCGAACATATAAAATGGTTTCCGGTTCAGAACCGTTGACGACGAGTCCAATGCATTTCCCGTTAGGATTCGATCGAGTAGCATTTTGAAACGGGTATTCGATCAAGAGTCCGACCTTCTCAAGCGAATTTCTCTGATCGTACGTATTCAAAATATCTTGGACAATATATTGAGGATGGTGCTGATACGTCCATTGTTTTTGAATGAGCGCTGTACTCTTATTGTACTCAATGGGAAACGGGATGGGTTTCTCAGGATTCACGGACGGTAAAAATTCAATAAAGGAAGACGGAAAAGCCGTTCGCGTTTTCAGAGGATCGTAATAAACGTCCGGTCGATCTTTCCATTCGTTGATGAAATTATGGACGAGGTCGTTCTCGTGATGGACCTGGTTGGACAAAAAACAAAGACGATACCTTTTCCCTCCGTCATCTTCTGGTAAATGTAATCTGGGCCCGTTATCGTCATCAAAGTAATGTCCTCCTGGATACGGTATATCCCATTCGTCTAAATATAGAATTGTATGATTATTTTGGGAGCGGTACACGTTTTCGAACACGGGATTTTGTAAATACCGTTCGATCGTTTTAGGATCTTTCACAAAAAATGGTGTGGCGAAAAGTTTGAAAAGATTGTGGGAGAATTCCGATGAATTCGGGATCGTGGGGAAAATGACCCGTTCGTTTTCTAAAAGAAGGATCCATGATGCATTGCGTTGAAGAAAAACGGTACACGATAAGTCCGACATTTTACAATAGGCGGCTAGGGCGAGAACGAGTGGTTTCTGACTCGGGACGACTTTATCGAAATGAGCGAGTTTTCGAATCACAGAAGGTTGAAGCCGCATATGGGCTAAGGGAAAAAAATCGTATCTTGAATCACATTGAATCCTCCTAAATGCAAGCCATGAAATTGGCTGTAAAGTGTAGCGTATTTATGAATATTCATTATCCTTTGTTTTTGAGAGGGTCGGATTAAAAAAAGAAGAAAATAGACATCTGAGAAAGTATCCGCAAGTGGAAAAGCTTACGATGAGCCGATTTTATAGTTGGCGTAGTATCCGAACTGACATTCGCTAAGGGGTCTAATAAAATCTAAAATCCATGGCTAGAGAATAGATGGGAAAGTCTTTTAGGCTTCTGATAAAAACCGCTCGTTGTAAAACCAGAATTCATTGGTTAGAACAGATGCGGGAAATGTATTTGGAATTCTAATAAACAGACCAAACTGCCTCGAGTATCTGCAAGTAAAAAAATCTTACGATGAGTCAATTTTATAGTTGAAGTAGAATCTTGGATCCATTAAGGATATTGATAGAACTTGTATGTAAATAGAGAGAAAGGAATGAACAAGATAAAATGAGTTATGAATCATTTCTCCGATCCGTTTTTGGATCTAATTATAAGACATTTATGCCTTTTATTCATACTATTCAGCTTTACTGTTTATTTGTCATTACATTAGTGATTTGTCTGACCATCTACATGATTTATAAAACACAGCAAGATAAACATTAGGAAAACTATGTTCCTCCTTCATGGTATTTGTTTTTCAGACATATATATTATGGATTAAGTTATTTCTTTATCAATAGCGTCAGATCCTGGCACCCATTCAAAAAATCATTAATAATAATTTAATATCATTAATAAAATTTTGAAACCTTCTAGTATAAACCTTTTTCTTAAATTTTTGTAAAATAACAAAAATAACTAAAGTTCTAACCCTTCTATCATAACCCCATTACTTGATCAAGGTGCCTTGTTCGAGAAATGGGGTAATAATAGAGGGGTTAGAACTTTAGTATGCTTTGTATTTTACGGTTAAAGGATATTTAAAAGGTTTATAGAACCCCTATATTTTTTTAATCAATTTAATTTTTAGATACCAAAAAAAGGATTAGATTAAAAAAATATAAGACGGAATCAAAAATAACATATATAATAATTAATATGAAGGGATTGAATCAAGATGAATAATGAGGAATCTACAATTTTATCTGAAAGGAAAAGGAAGAAAAAGGCCTATATGAAACATTATTGGTCATTGGAAAGAGTAAAAGAAGCAAATCGATGGAGATTACGAGAGAGGAGAAGAGATCCAAACGTTCGATTCAAAGAGAGGGAATACCAACGAATGAGACGATGGAAATGTTGGGAAAACTCTCTTCCTAAACATAGACACAAGCATGACAATACAGTATTCATACCATGTCCGTCAATGGAGGAATGTCAAAATATTATTAAACGGATGAATATTTCGGAAGCAACACGAACTAATTATGAATTTTATTTTAATGAATTCTATGACTGGTATCGAAAACATGGTGATGGTATAAAATATCATTATAAGAGAGCACTACAGAAATATGAAGAGTATCTGACTGAGGAAAAAAAGAAATCGCGTAATCAAGTGAAGAATAAACTATGGTTTTTATATCGTTTATTAAGTGTTAAATGGGAGCGTCCGAAGCAAACTAATATTAAAAGGTGTCGAGGCTCTCTTCTTACATTAGATGACCTAAAGAAACTGAAAGAAATAGTTATAAAGTGCTATGAATATGAAGAAATGGCATTATTTATTCTCATCATTCTTGAAACTGATTTAAAAGCAAAAGAAATTTTAAAAATTCTGAACGAAACAGATCTTCGACGGCATTAGGCACAAAAAAAATTGGTATCGTCCAATATATGGGATCAACGTAATCGGTTTTTGTATGAATTTCTGGCTTGGGTTATTGCCGGCCCACTTTTCCCTCGAAGATTAGATAGTTGTTCAAGAAAGTTAAAACGATTCTTTCGAAAATATTTTCCGTATCGACCTTTTAATCCTTCCTATACTATCATTAAACGTTCCATGAAAATTGTAGGTTATCGTAAACATATGCTAGAAGAAGCAAAAAAAGAGATGGAATCAAAAACGTAACAGCTTATTTTTTAAAAATATAGTAACTGTTAACGTTTATAGATTGAGTCGAAATGCTTAGATAGAGTTAAAAAAAATGGGAGTGAAGAAATATGTCAGAGAATCAGAGTTATGAAAGAATATTCCATGAAAGGAGTTGGTCAGAGAAAATTTCTTTCAAACAAAATGAAAAATAGGTAAAAGGCAAAAGATTTCCTACCTTTACTGAAGTCTTTGTCATAATGCATATGTAAGCCAATTTGGAAGATGTTACCTCCTTCAACAGCACAGGCGATTTTGAAGCGAAAGTCAGATTACTTAAATAGATAAGAGAGAGTTTATTCTAGAAAGAATTTTGAAATGTTTTGTTGAATGAATAAACTAAAAAAATTGTCTGGGAATAATGTCTCACCTTTTCTAAAAATAGATTTGTGAGAAAAGATTGATTATACCTTTCTTGGAAATCTGTTCTTGAAACATGTTGAGACCTGATCGAAACAAAAAAGGGGAGGTAGAGTTAATTTTTATCATGTCTAAAGACATGATAAAAATTAACCAAAAGTTTTTTTTTTTTTTCACACCAACTTAATTGACTTGATCCTAACAGTTCATTATGGTTCCCTATAAAACCGAGCTATATTCCTATGTACACATTGAGGTTTTCCTTGAATTATAGCCTTTACTTGTGGAAATTGACACATGCATTCGTGCTGATTGAACCCCCTATAGATAAATGTACCATTTTGACAAACATCTTTCGCCAATTCTCCACAATCTGGTCCATTGTAAAAAGCTGGATCCGTGCAGTAACACGACCACTGATAAAATCCATTTTTTTCCGTAAGAATAATCATTCCCCCCTTTTCAGTTTGACACGGGTAAGGGTTCAGTTTGGGCATACAGAGTCCTCGAACACATTGCATTTCTTCCCCGTTTGTGCAAAGAAAATCACATGTATCCACACACCAGACGTTTTCTCGTCGGCAATCTTTAAGCGGTATCGATTCGTTCATGGGGATGGAATCCGATTCCATAATAGAAGTAGGAAAGAAAAATAGAAAGAGACCAAACATCATCAAGAATATATATATTTCAGCCATCTTTTTTCTTTGGACAAAAAACAAAGGATAAGGATATGGAAAGACGAGTTGATCAACACGAAGAACGTCGATCTTGTCGTCGAACGGCTCTTCAGTCTAAAATTAATACTTGGCGAGATGCTTGTACGGCATGCTTTAAAATCATGGATGATTGGGCCACGATCGATTTTAAAAAATTCCATTTCATATTTGAACGATGGGTCTCGATTCTCAATCGTATCTTGGAAAATCCAATTCGTCGATTGGACCGTTACGAAATGTCCATGTATTATTGTGAAGAGCCAGGAGGACCCAAAGAGATTATTCAGTTATATATTAATGAAACCGAAACCGAAGAAGGAAAAATTCCTGTCTACGTTATTTTTAATCTTTTCGAGTTTATTAAAATTCATCGCAATTACTGCTTAAACTATTCCACTTCGAACAAGATGCTGGTAGATCAAAACAGGGGTACGATCAATATGAACACCTATTATGCTAATCAGGTCAATGTAGATCAAACTCGATTTTATCGTAATGAAACGACATGGCAATTATTATTCATTTTTACTTTACATGCCTTGGCTCATTTAGATGTGTTTGATTTATACGATCACGCTTACTATGATACACACCAGCACGTTCGAGATTCAGTTTTCTTCCGATTATATTTCTATGGACAAGTCATTTGGGATATATAAAGCAAAAAAAAAATGTCTTATCCTTCCAAAGTTCCTATTGAGTATGTTCAAAAGGTGTTAGAAGAGGAATTAAATCGAAACGTGCATCGTTCGGAATTAAGAGGGACATGTTCGTTGGGGCACGTTTTATTCGACTTGTCTCATTTACAAAAATTTTTTCCCCGCTATAGTCCAGAAGAGTTTATAAAGTTTCGAGACGATAAATTTATAATCATTCCGGGAAATTACTGGTATGACGCTATGAGTGAAGAACCTCGTGTCCAAGACTATGTAAAACGTTTCTTAAACCGTAATAAAGTAGAAATAAATCCAAATATGCGGCGTCGATCTCAACGTCAACGTTCTAGAAGTCGATCGAGAAGTCGATCGAGAAGTCCAACGAGAGTCCGAACACGATCTCAAAGTCCAACAAGAGTCCGAAGTCGATCTCCAAGTCCAACAAGAGTCCGAAATCGATCCCGAAGTCGCTCTTCGAGTATAGATATACCCATTCGGCATTACTTGGCTCCTCTACCCAAAAAAAGAGGGAGAAAGAGAAAGTCTTAACTCAAAGCTCGTGTTGGCTACGATCAAAAGTTTATAAAAGCCCTTGAGACAAACGAATCAGGTCTGATTCTAAAACCGACTCGAGGAATGGATCGAGATTTATACGATCTCGATCCATTCCTCGAGTCGCCGGGATCTATTTGTCGGGATCCATTTGCCGGGATCTATTTGTCGGGGTATTCGCCAAGTCTGTCGCTACAAGGATCCTCAAACGAAACGTTACATCAATTTTGTTCGTGACGGGAGTGAAGACGATGAGTATGTGCTGCAACTGGAATATTAATGAATGATGGGATTTTCTAACGGGTTAAAGGCCAGCGGGACAAGAGCTTTCCAATGATCCGAATAATGTAAATTATAAGGATCGTAATCGTATATATAAGACAGTAAAATGGCTTTATTGGTATGATTCTTCCAAGCATAATCATCTCGAAGAGACAATAATACTGATTTAGAAGTGCATGGTGATAATAAACCTTGAATCATGCGTGTTTCCAGTAAAAGAGATGAACGCGGTCCAAAATATTCGGGATCCATAGCTTGATGAGTGATCTTGGCCGTTTCATAGTTATACACCCACAGTCGTATGGACTGAGGTAAATATCGAGTACTTTCGTCGTGAGTTAAGTTCAAAAATTCTCGAATGGCAGGAATATTACTATTCAGGTACATTATGAAATTATAAATTTGTTCTTCGAACATCTTGTATTTAAACATATCAAATTCAGCAAGATGGTGGCTGGACAGTTTAACACGAAAACATTTTTCCGGATATTGATTTATAATAAAATGTTTAGGATCGATTTGTCGTCGAATAACCAATTTACTACTATCATCCGAAGTGATAAATTCCAGTTTATACGGATTGGGTTCTTCTAAATATCTTTGATTCAGCTCGAAACATGGAGAGTCGAATCGTTTTACTTTCCCGTCTGATTTATAAACCATTTTATAATAAATATCCATAACTACATAATCCACTAAAATGGGATATTTTATCTGTTTCAATAAATCGAGGACGAGTTGTTTATAATCCATCTTCTTGTTTATCTCACAGAAAGCCACGTTCGAATGAGTTGACGAATAGGCTCATGGGGCATGAGTTCTTGAAAAGTATCTAAAACCTCGGCCAGACTGCGTTGTCGACTTTTACAAATCAGTTGATGCGTTACATCGTTGAAGACGACTTTCTCGGAGAGAATGCATTGACCACGACATTTCTTCTTAAAATAATCCGGATGCATGAGTTTCACGTACCGAATAATGTCTCGAGTCGTTCGTCGTTTCAAGAACCGATGCCATTTCTTCTCGTTTAAAAATTCTCGATGACCGATGCGTTCTCTCTTTTCCACATTCAGAGCTCCAATATCCACGAGCACGGGATGATGGTCCGTGTACACAAAAGAACATAATTTTAAAACGGGAGCCGTTCCTCCGAGTCGATAACAAATACTACACAAGAAAACAATGAACGTGTAAAACGTTTCTGCTAAATATTCCGGTTGAAGAATGCGAGCACTATAAAGTCCAGGATTCATTTCAAAGAGACCTATTGTATATCCCGAACGTTCTCGGAAATGCGTCGCAAAATGCAACACATACTCCGAACTCAATTGTCGATGAAGAAGGATCAAATCGAAAAAATGTTCGGGCAAGTCACAAGAGCTGCTGGCACTGTAAGATCTCCATTGCATCGAGTGGGAAGTAAACAGGCAGTGGAATCGTCTTTGATTGAAATTATTTAAAATGAGGAAACAGGCATAATCAAAATGCCAAGGACATTTGGAAGGAGCATAATAAACAATTTCTTTCACGTGTTCAATAATAGTATGAGTGGTGGATCGACTCATCTTCTTCTTTCTTTAAAAAAAAAAGATGGTGGTGGTCTGTGTCTTAGATATGGATGAGACGCTTGGATACTTTGAAGGAGAAACATTTCAAATTCGACCCAAAACCAATTTCCTGATCCAGTTTTTACGTCTTTACAATATCGATATCATTTTGTGGAGTAAAGGTTCGGATGATTATGTCGAGCGAGTGATCAACAGTTCATTGCACGATATTGCACGATATGCGTATCGGATATTTGGCCGCACGCAATGTGAAAAGTCGTGCCGAAAGTATAATATTTCAAAATGTTCGGAACATATCAGAGTCTTGTACGATTACGACATTCTTTTAATTGGGGTCGATGATAACGTCAATGAAAATATGGACGAGCGCTATGATTTATGAATTCACGTGAAGCCGTACAAGCAGATAGATCCCCGTGATCAAGAACTGTATAAAGTCGTGGAAAAAATTACCCAATTTTGTATAGATCATCAACGAGAGTTGTAGATGAAGCGAGATAGGGTTTTTGCTATGTCCGCTGGGAACCCATTCCGTATAGAGAAGTGAGTACGAGAAAGTTATGTGTATATAGTTCTTGAAGCAATGACGTCATTTTTAAACAAAACAATAGCGAGCCAGTTTTAAAAAATGATGATTGGGAAAAGGTCGGTTGAAAATCTGGCTGGAAAAAAATCTGTCAGGAAAATTTACAACTATTGAAAAAAAAAAAAAAAAAAAAAAAAAAAAAAAAAAAAACTTTTTGTTAATTTTTATTATGTCTTCTAGACATGATAAAAATTAATGACCCCCCTTTTTTGTTTTCAATGATGTCTCAGCACCATGTTTCTAAAATACACCATGACTCACCATTTCTAAAAATAAAATTCCAAGAAATGAATGAGTCATAGTTTATTTTTAGAAATGGTAAGACATCATTCAGAGACAAAAAGGAGGGTAGTGTTAATTTTTATCATGTCTTAAGACATGATAAAAATTAACAAAAAGTTTTTTTTTTTTTTTTTTACTCTCCAGATATTTTTCTTCCAGCTCTCACAAATTTTTTTTTTCCACTCGACTTCATCAACCAAACAAGACATTGCAAAATTCTTTCTAGAATGAATTCTCGCTTATCTATTTAAGTCATCCCATTTTCGCTTCAAATCAGTTTTTGCTGCTGAAGAGGTAACATCTAAGGCCAGTAGTCTAATAACCAAGAAACTACATTCTACTTTGTTCGAAAAGAAGAAATCTATTGAGTAAGAATAGATTATTCGTTGATTATCAAGAATATTCTTTCTTCTCCCATCCTTGAGAAAGCTATCGACGAATTAAAAGAACGTCAAGGTGCTCTCAACTTAATATGTCCCGACTGGGAAGATGTTTTAAATCACGATCCGCTGTACGAGACACATTGTCAACAAAAAGTTCAATTTTCCAAAGGAACTCGAAAAGATACTGTTCACATCCGAAACATTATTGGTTTACAAAATTGCTATAATGTTCTCGTGGCTGGTTATTGGTATTTGAAACCGGGGGAGAACAATAAAACAGGAACTTCGTTCATGACTCGACTGTGTGCTCCTTTAACTAAAATTGGCGAAAGCATGAAAGAGAATCCGCAACACAAATTTGCGGAGAATTGTCGTTTTTTCATGGACCGGTGCGATCCCGCGTTTTGCTCTGCTTGTAAAGGAGCCCAAGATAAATTTCAAATTCATAGAAATATGTGGTGTATACGAAAGAGTCGGATCTTTAATGGAGAGGGTTTAAAAAATACTTTTCAGTGTTCGATTGAAAATATGTTTGGTACGACGACTTCTTTTCTAGGTATTCTAAACCTTCAAATTTCTAACCGGTACACGTTCGGAGAAAATTCGTACAAGATAGGGGGTTTAGTTCGCGAATTTATCTTATTTAAAGAATCTGTCCTGTTCTCGACCGATCTGGATATCGAAACTCCTCTTTCCCTCCCTGTAGTTGAAGAGATGGAAGAAGGGGAAGAGAAGTGTCCCGAAATTATCGGCATTCCCAATTACTTCAAACCCGTTACTCATTTTTAAATAATAAGAAAGCATTTAGAAATGGATTTATGGAAAATCCATCGTCGACATTTATTATCCAAACGACGTTACCGATTTTTTGCCAAGATGGCTCAAAAAGAAATGGATCAACTTCCCTATCTCACCCCTCATAATATGTTTATTCATCGAGGTTTATCGGAATCGCTGTTGAGTAACAGTTTTGTGATTACCGATCATATGCTTTCCAGCATTATACACCGAAAAGATAATATTGATCCTCAGTACAGTCAATATTTGAACAAAATCGTTCCTTACCGCAATTTTAATCAACCTCTCCTCCTTCAGTTAATAGCCACCTCGATCGCGGAAAAGGTGAAACCGGAACAGAAAGAATTACCGATGGACACAAGAGGACTTCCTAAAGACCCAATAGAGGATCCAAATGCTAGGAAAGTAAGTGTTATTAAGGGGGGTCCAGGAACCTCCACGGAGGATGCACTGAATCAAATGTTTGGCGTAAACAAGTAATTTAAAAAATAATGGACGACCCTGTCAAAATGGTGAAGGCTCAACGAAACGATATGGTCTACAGTGTTCGAAAGTATTTATTATCGATCCAGAATCTACAAACCAAATATAAATTTTTGCAATATTTTGAACAAATAGGGGCTCAACGAGATAATGCCGGTCTGGTGCATGAAGATCGAGGCGATAAAATAAAAGTTGTGAACCTCTATTGAAAAAAAGAAGATGACGCTTTGGATATTTCTTCTCGTCTTTTATCTTTACCTGATCATGATCTACCTGTTTCGAAACGAGTCCCAAACGATTACAACCCCTCCTTGGCAATCCATTTCCTACCACCCTCCTCAGCGGACGACGCTTTATTCGACTTGCATTCACGCAACCGATTGTGACGACGATCAAATATGTTTTCGGGGTGAATGTCTTCCCAAACTCCTTCCCCATGCTACTTGTTCTTCAGCTACGGGAGAGTGGGTTCTGGTGAATCAAAAAGGATTGAAATTCGCGACCTGTTTTTGTAAATACCCTCATCTCGTCACGCAAAAAGAACGCGGGGGGGGGAATTGTGACGTAGACATTGCTTGCGGACCTCACGGCCGATTAGAAAGTTTAGACAAAGATCCTTTGAAAGAAGGTAAATGTGTTTGCGATTTTGGATACAAGCCGCTTTTGCAAGGTTTCGGGTGTGAAGAAATGACCGCTCACGAACGATTAGCGTTTTCGAAGGAAGAAGAAAAAAACAACGTATGGGATCCGACCGTATTTTCCGAAAAGTATCTCGCGTCTTTCCAAAAACCCGGTTACTTCCAGCAGCCCTGTTCCTTCGATGCTTTTACAGGTCAGCCTTTAAAACATACTTTTTATCATGCAGAATTTGGAAGTTGTGTGTGTGATCCGAGGTATGGGAATATCGGGGTGCGACTCGATCATCCCTATTATTTGAAAAATAACGATAAGGGCTATAATGCTTGCGCGAATATTTTTAAAAGCGAACCCGATTCCCCGATCCATCATGTGAAACTGTTTGCCTATTTCTACATGTTTGATTATTCGCCGGTCGCGTTCATCGAATTTGAAAATTTAGACCCGACTCAATTATCCTATCCTTTCAATTATTACGTGGTCCAATCCAAGAAACACCACCTGCAAATCGAAGAAACGTGGCCTTTTGACTACATGCAATATGTTTTTAAGTACCTTCCCTTTACGGTGCATACGCGTCACTGCCACGAAGATCCTGTTTTTCATGTCAAAACGTGCTACGAAACCATTATTCGACAAAACCAGCTCACACGTTGCCAGTTGATCGAGCAAGAACTGGATGGAAAATTAAGTCAACACGCGAACGCCTACACGCTCCTGTATCGATATCCCGTATGTCTTTTTTCAGAGGAGGATCGACGCGTTCCCGAAATTTATCAAGGCCATGTCGTTCTCAATCCTTTCCATTTACTGTTGAAAACCCTCCCAAACCTTCTTCGATCGAACGGTATTCAGATGAAACCGAATGAGGAAGGCATGTGGCATGTCACGTTTGCTCGAGCTCCTTATGTAGAAACATATGCGGCGACGTTAGATCCAGCCGTCTTTCCCGATATTAAAGGAGAACCCACGAAAGCGTTGGAAAAAGGTCATATCTTTTAAAGAGAAAGAGAGAGAAAATCAAAATAAAAGAAAGGGAGACATATAATCAAAATAAAAATGAAACGCGCTCATGAAGAATCCGAAAAGGAAATGGACCATGAAGAGGGGGAAAAGGAGGAAGAAGAACCTACCCATAAACGAATTAAAGAGTCGGACATGTCTCTATTATTAGAGCTTCAAAATAAACACACAGATCCCGGTCAGCAAATGAATCGAGAATTGGAAACGGCTCGCGAAAAATATCTCGTTTCTTATCTACGGAAAGTCATTGAAAAACTGCCCATGAGTAAACACGTTCTAGATTCAACGACCGAAATTCCAGAAGGCTACGAAGGATTTTTAAAAATGTACAGTATCGCTAAAACATGCGTCCATTCGGAAATTCAGTTAAAAAAATTGATGGCGTTTAATTCCATCTTTGACATGTTGAATGGCGTGATCGGGAAAGTCATTCACGATAAATATATCGCTCCATATTTAACGAAACTCGTCACCGATCATGATTTGAATCGGGCTTTTGCCGTATTCCAAGAAACTCTGCAAGCAGACGATACGAATGTATCCACGGAACTCCATTGCGTTTCGTTTTTGATTCAAGACGAATTGTCAAAGAAGGAACCTCTCAAAGTCCCCAATCCTTTGTATAATCGTTTCACACAGCAAATGTATGCCGTTAGTAAATACGTGACAAGTATATTAATGGCGATCGCAGCGAATCATGCAACTGCATCTACGCCTGACTTTGAAATGATCGGAACACCTAGAAAAGGAGAAAAATAACCAATGAAAAAAAAAGCTTAGGAATACGAAAGTCCATTAGTAACAAAACATGACAATGTCAGTTGGAAAAATTTTCTTGAAAGTTGGAAAAAAAAAAAAAAAAAAAAAAAAAAAAACTTTTTGTTAATTTTTATCATGTCTTTAGACATAATAAAAATTAACTCTACCCCCTTTTTTCTTTTTGTTGTGAATGATGTCTCACCCTTTCTAAAACTAGATTTCTAAATAAAAGAATGAGTAATATCGTTCTTGGAAATTTATTTTAGAAACATGTTGACACCTGATTCAAACCAAAATAGGGGTGAGGGGTGGTAAAGTTAATTTTTATCATGTCTAAAGACATAATAAAAATTAACAAAAAGTTTTTTTTTTTTTTTTTCTTCAGCTAGTTCAATGTGGACAAGACATTACCCTTTTTTAACCAGAATAAACTTTCACTTAACTATTTAAATCGTCAGTCAGTGCTGTGGCCTGGATCCAAGCTTATACTCCATCATAGGAAAAACCTTCTTATTTGGGTCCATATTCTTAAATGAATTTCTTTTTTTGAATGTCTATTCTCCATTCGATAAACCACGCAACCAACACCAGAAACACGATCCATCGAAACTGAAATATATAGAAGAGTTTAGGAAAGAAATGAAATCCATGGAATATAGTTTCGGCCGCTTCATGGTACCGTAAACGCCGATCAAGGTTGACGAGCTGTTTAACCGGTTCAGGAGCGATTAATAATTGTCTGTCTTGATTCACCAGAATCACGGAATGAGTCCAATCCACCTCATTTAAAGAACCCACGTTGAATTTTTCTGCCGAGGGGTAATTGGGATAAACATGTTCCGTTACATATCGTAAATGCGCGTCTAAGAGTTGAGCTGTAAAAATAATATTTTTGGGATACGTCAATAACAATTGACTTCTTAGAAATTCTTCCTGATAAGGAATCCAAGCTGATGAACGATCAAGAATCGTTTCCATCATGATATTATTTCATCTACTCTGTTTTTTTCTTCTTTACCTATTCCAATGTTTCATGTACCGAAATTTACTCGTCTATTATTCGGGACAATCGATCCCTTTACATTTCAATCTTCTTCAATGGTATCGACAAGTCCATCAAGAAATCACCTAATAAAGGAATCATTAGTGGATAAAACAATGTTTGGTTTTAATCTTCGTTCAACTCTCGCCATAACCATTTTAATATGTCTGGTGACAACACTGGTCATCATGGCCCTCATCGTATATCGTCTCTCCTACGGCAGTGTGGCTTTCGTTTACGATGCTGCTGATCCGAATAAAGTCACGACCAAAGGAACGACAGCGAGCGATTTCTGGGCCAACAATAAAATGTTGCTCATTGCTCCAACGGTTGTCAATGTGATCAATATACTAATGGTCGGTTTATTACTTTACGTGTAACCGAAAAGAGAATAAAGACTAGATTCAAAAATACATCACGATGGATACAAAGGCTATCATGGTAATTATCTTATTAGGAATTGTATTTGTCTCGTTACTCAATTTCGGCTACCTGGCAACAGCTATTTACAGTGATGCGACACCCAAAACAGGAGCCGAACATTTTAATCAACGCAACTGGATGTTTTACGGAAATATAATGTTACATATTATAGCTCTGATGCTAGGTGGAGGCATTTTTATGAAAAAGTAATGATTTAATTAAAAAAAATATGACAAGACCTACCCAAGATGAATCCAAAATCTTTCAGAGAAATACTTTCATAGATAACGATGAGTCACTCGTATTCATAAACACGTTCAAGGTGATGGACGGGCGTAACTTCAATCCAAGAAGAAATATACCAACAACTGCTTTTATTGACATCTTGCCCACTCAAGAAGGATAGAAAAATTTCCCAAGAGCTGTAAAAAAAAAAAAAAAAAAAAAACTTTTTGTTAATTTTTATCATGTCTTCTAGACATGATAAAAATTCACTCTACCCTCCTTTTCGTTTTGAATGATGTCAACATGTTTCTAAAAATAGATCTCTAAGAATGAATCATACTTTTCTTGGAAATCTATTTTTAGACACATGTTGACATCATTCAAAACGAAAAGGAGGGTAGAGTTAATTTTTATCACGTCTAAAGACATGATAAAAATTAACAAAAAGTTTTTTTTTTTTTTTTTACTACTAGAGAATATTTTTCTCAGCTCTCAGAAATTTTCCCAGCCAACTCAATTGACAAGACATCACCATTTTCTTACAATAATGAACTTTCACTTATTTATTTAAACCATCCCAGTTTCACTTCAAATCAGTCTGTGCTATGACCTGAATACAAGCTTCTGTTCAGGTATGTTAATAATATATTTTTTGTTTCTTTGGCTTTTCGCGTTTAGTTTATGTGATTCGTCTTTCGCTATAGAGATCCAATATTTTATAATGGCAATTTTGATTTAAGATGGTCACCATTTTCGCCATTTTCCGTAGCGCTTGATCTGCTCGAGTGTCCATGTTGCGTCTATCTTCATAAGACATATCTAAATACAGCTCATTGGCGTTCGGTTAAATATTTAGGTGATACACTTCATGATTGCGTTCTTTGTCCATGAGAAACTTGAACACATCAAATTCATTTGGCCGGCGATCGGATTTGAACGGTTTCAGGACTCTCGGACTGTAAAGTCGTTTCCCCTTCGGATCAAAGACGAAACCCGGACAAGGTCCACCTTTTTGAGAACGAACTTCCACCTCGTCCGGTTCGACATCTTCTTCGACCTGTCGGCCATTGTCGGAACGATACTGTAATTTAAACCGTCGCCAATTGTGAATAAACGCGTCGAGAGTATCCTCCGATTCTGGAAAATATTGTCGGTAAAGCGTTTCGGCTTGAGTTTGTTCTTCGGGTAATAAATTGGCATACTCCACATATTCAGTGAACAATTTCCGGAAAATAGGATCTTTCTCACTTAAATAAGTGGCCATTTCATCCAACGTCATTTCGTATAACTGTTCGACAAAATTCATGATGGAAGTGCTTTTTTCTTCTTATTATTATTATTGAATTTTCAAAGCGGACATTATATCTTCCATTCTCTCACATTGATAGCGGTATTTTAAATATTTGAAAGATGTGATGGCCATGAGCGCTAGAAAAATGACGAGCGTTAAGACCGTGAAATGAAATTTAAAGTGAGTTTCTTCCTCATGCACAATCAACACGCAAATGGAATAGAGTAATCCGCCCGCTAAAGCAAAGATACCGAACGGTTCTAGCTTCGAAATATTCATGGGGATCCTAAAAGCGACTGGGCAACTCTCAAGTTAGTAAATACTTTATTCCAAAATTCTTCGTGAATAGCGAGCGAATTTTCTAAAGAGGCCTGGAACGTTTCGTACTGAGGCAGAGTTTGAGCAAACGATAAAATAGTCTTTGGGATTCTGCATCGGCGTATGAACTAACCATTCGCGTAACCGGTTCCACGTCTCGGGCCAACATTGAATTTCTTGGTTGAACCGATCGGCAATCGAGGGACCGAACGTTTCATTCAAAAACCAAGAAATGCAAGCTACAGTTTGTTTCATAATCGTTTCTGAATTCATGGTTCCTTATTTTTAAATATTTTTTTTCATTTATTTCAGAAAAAGAAAAAGAAGAGCAAAGAATGAATCATTTAGACGAATTGTTTCAGTACCTTCTCCAACAGAAGAAAACAATTGTGTTTGGGAACCTGAGTCGATTACCCTATGTGATCAACGATTACATTTCCAAACATTTATCCCACCTCACCATTTTTGTCATTTGTCCCTTTTATACGTACCCGTCTTCCCCTCATGTGCGTGTGATTAAACCGGAAGAATTGAGCACGAACACGTGCGATTTATTATTCTACATTGAACCTTTTCCGCATGCCGTTTTACACCACGACATTAAAACGGCTCAACACCTCGTCATTTTAACGAGCCACATGATTTTTATCGATCGATACCATACGTGTTCCTATTTATCCTATTTTCATTTCCCGGGAAGTTTAGAAAGGTATATGGAAAAAACCAAACAGCTGATGGATTTGGAACAGACGTTCCTTTACAAAACGGATCTACCCGAAGTTAAAGAGTCCAAGAAAGCTCTTTCGATCGGTCCTAGTCCTACCCTGGATCGATGGATCAGTCCCGAGAATCCCGATCCGACTCCCTTAGAAAACACGTCATGGATTTTAATCGATCTCACGTCCTTCCGGAATACGTCGTCACTGTTATTTCATTTTTGGACAGCTTTTGATTACATGCTGAATCATATCGATCGCATTGAAAGCTGGCAATTGTGTTTTAAAACGTCCGCGGAAGCTCGTGCTTATAAGAAACTCGTTCAGAAATGGATCGATTATCTCTGTTGTAGGGAATTCCAGCACGGGAACGTGTTACAATTGAATGAAATTCTCTCCCTCACGCCTTTTTATCGAGCAGGGACGGTCGATCTTCCCATTATTTTAGAAAAGAAACGATTCGGACCTTTGGAATATATTCTTTGCACATCGGTTCAAGATGCGTATCGAGCTTCTATGCGATATAACTTAGATCCTGTCGTCGAATCCGTGTTTCGATTGAAATAAAGTCAGAATGAATGATCCTAGCGAGGATGATGTTTCGAAGGAAATTCCACCTCTTGGAACACCCGAAGTTATTTATTATGACGATATTCTACCTTCACAAATTCAAAACCAAGTCGACCTTCCCGACGATTTCGAACTTCAATTTCCTCTCCACACGTATGCCAAATCCGATGTAACTACTAGCCCTTACATTATTCGACCGTCCGTTTCTCCTTCTTCTCGAAGTTCGAGTCCAAGTTCAAGAAGAAGTCCAAGAAAACGCAGTCCGAGTCCAAGAAGGAGCAGAAGTCCAAGTCTAAGCAGGAGCAGAAGTCCAAGTCCAAGAAGAAGAAAAAGTCAGAGAAATCGTAGTCGTAGTTTAGAAATACGTCATTCTAGAAGAAGAAGTCCTGTAAGAAAGAAGTCGTTCGGCTTCCTTTTCATCGTCTGCATCTTCTTCTTCCTCTCCTTCCAATATCAATCGTAGAGGAACACAAAGACCCATTCGTAGAAGACCTATGAGAAAACGTCGAGGATACGTTCTTGGATCTCGAACCGTTCGTGTGGGTCCTAATCGATTGCTTCATAAATATGGTAACCATTCCATTACGTTCGTGACCGAAGGTGGGGCCCACATACGAAATAAGAAAATTCCCAATAAAGCTTGTCGATATCTATTAAGTCATTGCTCACGACGGCATCCAACAGCTCGAGATCGATTGCCACGACAAGCTCGTATTGTTTTGAGAAAGAAAAGAGCTTAAACACAACGAGTTGAAAAAGAAACAATATCCAAGCAATTCACAAAAGCCAAAAAACAATTCAACAAAATAATAAAGTTCACTTACCAAAATGTGTATATAATAGACTTTAACTGAAGATCTTTCGAGGCTGGTATCCAAAGCACAAACTGATCTGAAACCGAAACTCGAGTAATTTAAATAGTTAAGTGGAAATCCTTTTTCTGGTTTTATCGATTGAACCAACTGGGAAAAATTTCCAGAGCTGTATTAAAAAAAAAGAACTTTTTGTTAATTTTAATCATGTCTTCAGACATGATTAAAATTAACTATCCCCCTTTTGTTCAAATGATGTTAATCTGTTGTCTCAATATGTTTCTAAAAATAGAACATGACTCATTTCTTTCTTGGAAATTTATTTTTAGAAATATGTTCGAAAAGATGAGACATCATTCCCAGACAAAAAGAAGAGAGAGTTAATTTTTATCATGTCTAAAGACATGATAAAAATTAACAAAAAGTTTTTTTTTTTTTCCCTACTACCCAACTTTTGCTTCTCCTTTCTACCTCCCCCCCTTTCGTTTCACAGTATATAAACAGCTGGAGCTGAGATGATTTTCTCATTTCATACTGAGGACAAGATGGATCAGGAAAACACTGTAACCCTGGAACCTTTGACATTACCCTTGAAGGATCGTCTCAAGTACGTGTTGGATGAAGTCGTGCTGGAAGAATTTAATCAATCTAATTTGTTTACGACTAAAACCACCGTTCAGTTGAGAGTTTTAAAAAGAATAGCTAATATGATGATGTTTTCGTGGACCTTGATTCAAGATTTGAAACCTCCTGTACCCGTCCATCGATACTGTTTAAATACCATTTGGCGTTTATGGATGGATGTGCAACAGCAGTTGGTACAAAATAAAACCATCTCCACGCCAGATGAATGGAATATGATCGAGAAAGTTTTATCTAAAGACTATTCTAGATCGACCGATCTAATAAGACTTTCCAACATCTTATTCAAACGACAGGAAATACCTAAGATAGAAGTGTATAAATTATTTGCCGTAGACGGATTGCTGGGCGAGGATCTGCAAAAGTATGTTTTTAATCTACAGTACGGAGGAGATGAAAAAACACCTTTAAACGAACAAGAAGCTCTAGATTTTAAAGCAGTTCATGCTCGAATCGTCCGTTGTTTATATCACGAAGTTTCCAAACGATCGGAATCTCTTCTCTACGTGGATGTGATTCGACGTACTATAGAAGAAATAATAAACACTACACCTTCTACCAGTGATGAAATAAGCGAATGGGGTGCATTGTATTTAAAGTATCTTGGAGAGGATCTATTTTCAAATATATTTTACGAAATTAAAGTCTGGAAGACGAAAGAATTGGAACAATACCAGGCGAAAAAGAATCAACAAGAAAATAATTCTCAAAAGAGAAAGAATGTGAGAGAGGATCCTAGAATCAAGAAGAAAAACAGAAATAATATGTCGGACCCTACTTTAGCTTCGAGTGATTATTTCGACCCTTCGATTGTCGATTTGCAACCTGTTCGTTATCCTTCTCCCAAGAGTCCACCTCCATCGGAAAAGGGGGAAGAAGATCCTATTTCTCCCGAGAGTCCACCTCCATCGGAAAGGGGAGGAGAAGATCCTGTAGAAGCTTCCTTCGAAAGACTAGAGTGTGAAGACGAAAATGTAGAAACTACAAGTAGTGAACAAGGCAAAATGAACCTCTAGAGACTCGGAACATTTTTTCCATGGCTCTTTAATGGAATATAAAGAGTGGACAGTCCAATAATACATTGAAGGTATGTGGGAGACTATATATATATATATTTTTTGGAATACATTTAAATACTTTAGATGCACAAATATTAAACGAAATGAACTTGTTTTTGTCCTTTACAAGAAGAACTACTAACCATGATAAAATGTTTTTTGAATAGCATCCTTTCCAAAATATTTTTTCATCAGGTTCCATCCTCAACTGTAAAAACTGATTTTGACAAGATTTTATAGATAAGATAGTTCATTAAAAAAATTTTTGAGAACTGGTTTTTATCGCTATTCCATACGCAACTGTAAAAACTAAAATTTATAGGATTTTATAGTTGAGACAATTTATTTTTTAATTAAAAAAATTTTTTTTGGAACTGGTTTTTGTATATGTTCCATACGCAACTGTAAATACTGAATTGAATCTCATTTTATACTTGTTACTATATAAAAAAAGAATCCTTTTATTTTTGTTGTTAAAAAAGCAACAACATCGAACTTTTTTTCGATATATAGGAACAAAGCCCTCCTCCAAGATGAAATGGGATTCGTTTCAAAATAGAAATGAATATACTGTCACTTCTTACGATCTCGATCACGCTATTCGGTATGCTCAAGAAGCGACTCAACTCTATATTTACGAACAAGCTCTTCAAAGTCGGTACGCTTTTATTTTTAAACATACCACCTTCCAAATAAGAAAAGCCGACTCCAAATGGGATTACTACATACCTAAAACCCTCAATCCGGAACAATGTCACGTCGTCGAAAAATTTGTTTTTACGCAAATGGGATGTGACATGATTGCCTGCTTCCCTTTTCAAGAAAATTTAGAATCGTGTTCCCCGGAAGATGAACCGCGATGGATTCGACTCGGAACGGGTTTCAGTTTAGCTTGCCAACCCGCCTGCGATCGTTTATATTCCAACACGCAGCAGAGTATGGACACGGAATATCGAAATGGAAAATGTGTAGCCGTAAATCTCGCCAAGAAATTATTAGCTCTCTTGCCCGAACAAGTTTTCTTTCATTCAAATCATCCTTCTCTTCCTCGTCATCATGCCGGCCTCAATCTCGTCGAGGGTCATTTACGACTCAACCAGCCTTATTGTGAAGCGTACGGTCTTGCTTTCAACGGGTCTGATTGTGTGACGACGACGGGGCAATATATTGGCGAATTTTTCTTGGGAAGCAGTATCTATCGATCTATTTCCACTCTGCAAAAAAATCATACGTTACCACCATATCCTCCTCATCTTCCCGACTTTGTACAAAACTGGCCCAAGAAACATGTGAAACGGTCCTTGGTTCATGAATTGGCGATTGATGTAGGGATCGATATCGGATTAGAAGCCGCGCAAAAAATCCTTGAAAAACGGATGCCTAAACTCTTAACCAAATTGAGTATGCAGTCTCTTCCCATTCAATCGGCCATCCTTCAAGCCGTCGTTCGGACCCAATTAAGTACGCTCGCAACACTTTCCAGAATCGCCGCGACAGGATTCTCGGTTACTTCCAATGTGCTAACGGGTATAAGTATTCTGTCCGCCGTACTTGATATATTGGATCCGTTTCATTTCAATAAAGTGCTGACCGCTCGAACTCTTTACGATATCGACTGGCGATTAGACGTTCAGTTTTATCAATCGGAAACGGACCATGTTCTAGAAATCACACCCGATCTTCTATGGGACGTGTTAGAAGAAGATGCGAGCGATCGATACCTCTTCTTTGCCGAGAAAGTGCAAGAATATTTAGATGCTATCCATAAAGTGCCCATGACCGATCGACCCCAAACGCGAATGTCATTTCTCCAAAAATCACGAACAGACGAAAGAACCCCGAAAAATTGGATTTATTTCACGATAATTGTTTATTTGTTAACAGGATTCACCTTCCTATTTCAACCCTACATGCATTACTTATGCGTGACCATCTTTTTCCTATTTGTGTTTTATTTTTATCGTCATTCTAAATGAAAGCTGAAGATTTTTGGAGAGAAAAAAAACGAATGACTTGGAGGGGGAGTAAATAACCAGTGAATAAACTAAAAATCAGTTAGTACTTACAAATTATAAGAAGATGTTTCTTCTTTCACAGCACAGAGTGATCTGAAGTGGAACTTGGAGTTTAAATAGATAAGCAAGAATCCCTTCCAGAAACAATTTTGACATGTCTGGTTTTGTGGATCAAGTCGGCTGGGGAAAAACTGTAAGAGCTGAAAAAAATTTCTAGATGATTATAAAAAAAAAAAAAAAAAAAAAAAAAAAAAAAAATCTGAAAGAATTCAGATTTTGGATTACGTCCAAAGGGGCATTGTCCCCGAAGGACTTTGATTAATGATATGATAATCGTTTTTCAATACAAATGATTTTTACAATAGTTTTTTTTTTACTAAGATCTATTTCAAAGATTTCCTCTTACTGCGGTTGCTTGACTACCGTTTTATTGAGAATGATTACTATTCTATTGTTTCATACAACGGGAAATGGTAACTATATGGAAATGGAGGACAAGAGAGAGGAGGATGAGAGAGTGTGGATGAGTAGAGAGAGGAGGAGGATTAGAGAGTGGAGGAGGATGGGAAAGCGAGGAGGATGGGAGAGCGAGGAGGATGAGAGAGTGGAGGAGGATGGGAGAGCGAGGAGGATAAGAGAGAGGAGGAGGATAAGATAGCGAGGAGGAGGAGAGAGTGGTTAAGGATAAGAGAGCGAGGAGGAGGTGAGGGTGGATCTGGGTAAGTGCGTTATTTTGAAAAGTGAATCGGACATTCTACGGTTGTCAACGCAAAACGCCCAAACGAAACTAATAGTCCTTCGGGGACAATGCCCCTTTGGACTAAAAAAAAAAAAAACTTTTGGTTAATTTTTATCATGTCTTTAGACATGATAAAAATTAACTACCTCCCCCTTTTGTCTGGGAATGTTGTCTCACACTTTCTAAAAATAGACCATCACTCCTTTCTAAAGAATAGAATTCCAAGAATGAGTCATGGTTTGTTTTTTCGAATGGGTGAGACATCCTTCCCAGACAAAAAGAGGGGACAGTTAATTTTTATCATGTCTATAAGACATGATAAAAATTAACCAAAAGTTTTTTTTTTTTTTTTTTTTTTCAGCTGTGAAAAATTTTTTCCCAGCCGACTCAATGGACAAGATACCATTTTTTAATAATGGACTCGTTTATCTATTTAAGCTTTCCAAGTTTCGTTTCAGATGAGTCCATGCTGCGGATACTGTTCTCCTGAAGATCTTTCAATAATACCACTTTCTCGGATAAAATTCATCACCATTCGCTTTTTTAGCATAACTTAGATAGATATAGAGAGAATTCCTCGTTTTTATGATCTTTCGGGTAATACTCATTTCCATTTTCGTCTCGTG
This sequence comes from Stegodyphus dumicola, assembly GCF_044657685.1. Lineage (NCBI taxonomy): Eukaryota > Metazoa > Arthropoda > Arachnida > Araneae > Eresidae > Stegodyphus > Stegodyphus dumicola. Next base: position 108,187,908 of record NC_140770.1, read on the forward strand.
CATATCGGATGTAATTCGTCTCTGGCTTTTCCCGAATTCTATCCTGTATATAACATTCTTTTCCAATGCTGGATTTAGGATAAATCTCTCCTCCCCTCGCATTGACAGCATACGTTTTCACATTTACATCCAATGAATTTAACGGGTATTCTCCTCCATTGTTTAATTTAGGATAAAACTCGCCTCCGGAATTGGATTTGGCGTACCGATGAGGAAGCGCTATATATTCATGACCCCGATATTCCACAGCGTAATATTCATTTCCATGCTCGTCTTTGGCAAAAATAGGTCGATTGTCATTATCGAAATAATACAGCTCCTGTTTAGGTTTTTTAGGATCTTTTGGATATCGTTCTTTTCCAAATTCATCTATGGTGTAAACCGAAACCATGTTTTTTTCCTTTACGGATCTTGATATTTACATGAATCACCTCCCTAAAAAACGATTATCCAGTTATCTTTTGATACATCTTTCGAATCCAGTCTTCAATCGATTGGCCCGTCGTTTTGAGATGTTCGGAATTATGAACGGTCAAATAAGCCATGTAAGCGGCTAGACCAAACGTGAGGACTAATAAAAATAAAAAGATGAGCCGGTTCGTTAAGAGGGTGACTGCGACTAGGATGATGCTGATATAAACCGTAGAGTAAAACAATATGCCTTGACCTAAATAACGATCCATTTTTTTCTACTTTATTCCATTTGAATCAACGAGTCAGCCGAGACCGGATAGTCATCGGTCGTGACGGGCTTTTCGGTCATTTCACCTGTGTACAACAACGTCATGTCAGGATCGGGGAGGGCTTTTAATTTTCGGTCTTCCCAGTAAGCTGAACGAGGATGCGTGACGAGAATTCTAAAAAACAATTTCATGTCGCGCTCGGTCCAAATTTCATAGACTGAGGTAAGGAGGTGAATACCTTCGGGATGCTGCGTCGCATCAAAAACAGCTTCTCGTCCATCTATTTTATATCGCGCTCCATGTTCCGGTATAATACGACTCAGCTCTTGAACTTCAAGTCGAAGGGTTAATCCAGCCGGTAAAATCCCTTCATAGGCTTCTTCTTTGGGTACGCATACGTGATACCCGTACGGAGTGGCTCGAATTCCTTCTGTGGAGGAAGAAGGACAAAAGACAAAAGGTTGACGCCAATTACAAGTGGCGTATAATACGGAATCGGGAATAAATCGTCCCGATCGTATGCGATGGCCTTCACGACACGTTTCGGGAACACTGTAAGTCGAAGCCTGTTTCACGAATCGCTGCGACCAAAATTTCAAACCTTGCCGTCGAACGCGTTTCTTTCGAATTTTTCCCTTTTCGAAAAGACACATGTGAGGAGAAGTGGGTAAATAAATAGCTGTTTTCAATTGTTTGAGAAATGGGTACGGCGTGCAGTCGGGATGAGAACAAATATTATAGCCGGGAATATAAACTTCTTCGTTGGTACAAGAGGTACGAGGTTCATGATCAAGAGTCGTCCAGGGCCGAATCCAATTCGCAACGATCGATAAATGATCGAATTTAAAAACATCGAGATGCCGATACTGAAACGCGCCGGGGATGCGCGGTCGACATTCATTTCCGTCAAAAAATGTTTGAGGAGGACACGTTTGAATTTCCCTCCGAACGCAATCAAAATATTGATCGCTCGTATCGCCTATCGCGAGTTTCGACGACGACGACTTATCCTCACAAGCCCATTCAACCGTATATTGATCCGACACTCGATAGCCTGGTTCTGGAACCGTACGTTTTCGGGTTGGATCACACGTGTAAGCTACAGCTCGATCCAAAGATGTTGAAAATGGATAGGACGGGAGATGTTTCGTATACTCATGAGCGGGAACGACAATTTCTTTTGAGCTCGGTTGAACATTTTCACAGAAAAGAGGCGGTTGACATGTTTGGGACGTTTCGTCGTACACCATCGGTAAATGGAATAAGGCATCGCCGGTCCATGTGTCCCAGGAAAGAGGACAGGATATAGGGTCGCGAACCATTCCGTTTTCACAAATCGCGTAACCCGGAGAGTACAGAAAAGATCCTTTTTGGACGATGGGGAGAGGTCGTTGCGTATTATCCGGAAATCCGTCGCAGAGATCAGACACGCATCGCCGATAATGTGTCGAATATTTTTCTCCGGGCGAACATCGAATCATTTTCGGTCGATGGCCACGACACTCGATATACGTCACCTCGTCAATCGGAAAATGTTGACCGTCTTCACAGTAAGATACGAAATGTTTTCGCGAAGTGCAAGCGTCGTAGTAGAAAAATGTCTTGGGCGGACAGGCGATTCGAATCGGTTGTTCGTTCTGGCATTCGTAATAAAAACGTCGATTGGTTGGATCGGGTAAAACCGATCCGTCATGCTGATCGATGCAGGGATTGAGGGGAATGCAGGTAGAAGGAGAATGTTCTTCTTGACACATGAGCACGTCTAGAACACGACCGTGCCGACATCGATAATAATAATACATCATGGACTTTTCGTGGGGTACAAAACTCTGCGATCGTAATAAAAACAGGTAGAGGTTTTTCCCCGTTGCGGGGAGCTGAGTATCATCGGGCTGTCCAAAACATTCATCTTTTTTCCAAATCCGTCCTTCCGCGAAATAATATTCGAGTGGGAGAGGAAACGTCCATGTTTTCCCCGTGGAGGTGTGAAACGAAACTTCGTTGTCGTTTGAGGTCTCGATCTGATATTGGAAACGCGTCGTTGTCGTCCGAGGAGAAGAAGGAACTTTCGGGGACGAGACCGAAAAATTATAGAAATACAAGTAGCAGTAGTATAAACCCAAAACGAATAAAAGTATGGCGAGCATTCAGCCTTTATTCATAAACGAGATGTGCCAATTATGGAAAGAGCAAAAAATTCCGAAAAAGGACGCAGCAGCGTGTTGTTCCAAACCGAATTATCGACATTTTTTAAAACAAGATCGTGCGTTGGATGAAATGCCGGCTCTGTATCGTGAATGTTTATCCTGTCAACAAAAAAGAAAGATCTTGGCGCGATAAAAAAGTAAGTCAGAATGGATTCGTATCGTCTAACCCGACGTTATTTTCGTCAATTGCAACGGCTTCACTTCCTCTCGCAAATGCGGCAACGCGATTGGTATCATCATATCGTCATCCAATACGTGATGGATCCCCAAAAAGGACGCCATTTCAAACTTTTTCATCCGGCTATGGATACCCATACAGAAGAGTCGCTGGTTTTCTTTGGAAAACGTCGCTTGTTTCTTACGTTTATGTTGAAACGGATCGTTCACCAAGGTTTGAATGCCGAACAACGGTTACAACCGAACGTGTTATTGCCTCTCAAATCGCTCGACGATCCCGTCTATGAAACACAACGCAAGGCTATTCAAAATATTTGGGAGGTTGATGCTCATTGGTATACTACAGAGAATAAAAACGATATTGCCGTGAAGAATACGGCTCCTTTCATCAAAACCGAACCTCAAGCTCTGTAATTTAAAATATCCATCGGATGGGTGAGATGATTCGGATACGACACGATTTCAATCGTATGAGGCCATTTTAGCATGTATTTATAATGTAAAAGATCGTGCCGTCTCAGCGTATCGAGCCGGATAGCTGAAATATAGGTTTTTTCTTCGTTGGTTTTCTCGAACAAATAACAAATACCTTGATCGACGAACACGTAAACGTCTTGAGGAAACAGTTGCAGAAGTGACTTGTCCTTGGAAAAGTGTCGAATCACAGTATAATGAGAACTCGTAGGGATCGGAACCGGTTCTAATTTATAAAGGAGGAAAGAAAGAAAAATGATACACCCGAGCGCGATCATTCTATGCATTGTATTTCTAGTGACTCTCTTGAATCTTTTTTATAAACCCGATCTCCGGATGCCTTCTATTCCTCCCTCATCATCATTAGCCTTACCAGAAATTTCAACCGAGACGTATTGCCCTTTCCAAATCTTTCAGTGTCCCGATAGCCATTGCGATTGTTCTCAGCTCTGTGAAACAAATCCCACGTTTTACGAAAAACTCACTCTTTCTGATAAAACATGGAATCATCTCGAACCGGGTACTTATTGTATTCCCCAAGGAATCCGGACCGCTTGTCTTTCTTCCTCGGAAATTCCCATTTTTTCGGCCTCGGGATGGCTCTGTGCTCCTCGTTCCTCTTTCACCCATCCCTGTCAACATCCAGAAGCCCGTGATCCTTCTCTCAATATATTAATAGATCGTCGAACCCAACAACCCGCTCAAGAAGTAGCCGATTATTACGAAACGTTAGAAGATGGATCGTTCCGATACCAGTGTCAATGCCATTCTTTAGATCGACGAGGTAATCGAATGATTCAAACATCTCCGTGGGTCTGTTCTGTCGATTACTGCGTTCGAGATTTGTGGAATGTGCCCGGACTAGGATGGGACGCCGAACGACACGTCTGTGAATGTGGACCCTACGTGCATCGAGTTCTGGGCGATCTATCTTCCCCCTGTATTTTGGAATATACACACATAGACGAAAAGCATAGGTTAACGGGAAAACGAGAATGTATGACCGACCAATCTAATGAATTCCGACCGATTTATTGTCCAGAGAATCAGTCGGTTTTACGGTTCACAAAACGGGTCTTGCGAGGCAACACAGCGTACGATTATGTCATTGTACATGGAACAAGTGTTCCTAAAATTTCGAGAGGTCAAGAATGACATCTCATTTCAAACGAATCGAGAAAAACTTTCAAACGGACCAAGAATTGAGTCGGTTTGAAAAGGAAGACGAAAGCCCCAAAGAGGAAGGATGGTCGAAGAGACAAACGTTCGCCATTCATTTACTACTGGTAACGGCGGGTCCTACGATTCTTTTCGCTTTACTGGGCAACGTATTGAAGATTCATTATTATGTCGTCTGTTTAATTCTATTATTTTACTTTGGAGCTCTGGCCTACTTGATACGATACCGATTTCAGTGGCTATTGTAAGCTTTTAAAGAAAGTCAGAAATATATTCGTTGAATATGGGACTTGAAGAGTGGATTATATAAAAAAACTTTGAAAAAAAATGAAGAGGGAGAAGAGTAATAAAAAAGGAAGAAGCAATAATTTAACAATGGCGATGGATCCTGTACTTATTCATCTATCTCCCAAAAATTCTGAAGGTAAAGAGTTAGATTTGGAAATATGGATAAACCCCGATGATACGGATGACAAGATTATAGAAATACATCGTCATGATCGCAAAGACAAAACGAAAGAATTTGAACCCTGTTGTCAAAATCCTTTTTTAACTCCCGCTATCCTCCAACGTAGAGAAAATGAAAAGAATAAAACGATAGATAAAACATTAGAATTGACCAAAGAAGCCATTCACATGTTGAAAGAAGTCTTTTCGGGAAATGGAGAATTCAGTACAATGGAATTTGATGCATCGTCCACTGAGGTAAGAGCTGATTTTAGACAGCCGACCAAAGAACCTGAAGTTGAGAAAGCAACAAGTTGTCAAGGTCGTAAACATAAGAAAAGAGTTAATAAAAAGAAATAGTACATTTAAAAAGACCTCCCCATCTTTCTATGAATTTCTTGAACAATGAACTGTTTTCACGAGACTCAATCCACATCTTTGCTGGATCTAAAGAGAATCTTGAGAGAAGACATGGCTTAAACTGTTTCCAGGAGAGTTGAAGTGCAGGCTTTTTCAACAGCACAGAGGGATCTGAAATATATAGAAGAGAAATTCCATTCTTAAAAAAAAAAAACTGGGATTTCTTGTCAATCGAATCAGGTGGAAAAAATTCTAAAGGCTTAAAAAAAAAAAAAAAAAAAAAACTTTTTGTTAATTTTTATCATGTCTTTAGACATGATAAAAATTAACTCTACACTCCTTTTTGTTTTGAATGATGTCTCACCTTTCCTAAAAATAGATTTCTAAGAATGAATCATACTTTCCTTGAAGTCTATTGTTTACAAACATGTCTAGACAACATATTGACATCATTCAAAACGAAAAGGAGGGTAGAGTTAATTTTTATCATGTCTAAAAGACATGATAAAAATTAACAAAAAGTTTTTTTTTTTTTTTTTTTTTTTTTTTTAAGGTTAAAGAATTTTTTCTCCCAGCTCTCAATCAAAAATATTTACGATGTCTCGATACCTCTACCTACTTTTATTTCCCCCCTCCTCCTCTCTTAGTATATAAATGGTTGAAAAAGAAATCGGAGTTCATTCTGTTTCGTAAAAAGATAGCGAACACATGGCAACGGATAACTTAGTCATTTCATGTGAAGAAGATCCCTTTGAGGATATTCCAGATACGGAACCCACTTTCTATGGACCATTTTCACCCGTTTTTAGAGTACCGAAAAAGTCTTCTCCTTCTCCAACTCATTCTTTGGAAATACTGTCTTCTCCTCCCTCGTCATCCACTCATCAGCGCTCTAGAAAGAAGAAGTCCTCACAGACCAAGCTTCACCAAAAAATTGTTGGTGTGTTGGCTGTCACCTCTGATGGATATACTCTTACGAACTGCGTCCGGTTTATAGCCAGAGACCTGAAAACACATACGAAGGAATTTATTCGGCAATTGAATGCGGATCTGGAACGACTTCATATTGAAAAACTCTACGTGGCGAATGAACCCACTCGAGAAAAAATTCATCAAAAGGTACATCTCAAGTTTTTATGGACTGTTATTTACAAACCTCAACATCGTCAGCCACAGCAATGTCCATCTTGTCGATCGAAATCTTGTCATCGATTTATGGCCATGCTAGCGCTCCAACAATTAGTGAAATTTGCTGTTCATAAATGTATTCATTGAGTGGATAGGTAATCAAGGAATTTTTCTCTCTTTTTCCTTTTTTCAGATGATCCAGAGAAACAAATACTCTACTTCATATGGTTTAGTGGTAAAGACCTCATCAGGACAGGTGGTGATGATTCATCGAAAAATGCCATACTGTTTTCAAAATTATTTAATTCAGCTTTTAAAAAATAAACGTATTGAACCACCTTTCGATTTGGAAAAAATATCGGTGCTTCAAGATGAATTTGAAAACCATATTTATCCGACTCTCCATCCCAATTTACAAGACGATTATGATCGGTACAAGGCTAAATTAGCTTATGAAGATGAATGGGATTTCCCGCATGGACAAATGGATAAAAGACGCTTCAAGAAAGACGACGACCCTCGATTCAAATGGTTCAGAGTCGCGTATCAGGAATTTGAAGAAGAGTCCGGCTACCGATTCGCCTACCAACCCTCGGACGTGGCTCAGTATCCCTTAATCAAACTAGAATTTACGGGATTAGATCAATGCATTTATACACAATATTTTTTATAGTCGAACATCCTAAACATTTACGCCGTAATACCTACTTTGATAATTATTCTCCTTTCCAATCTCAAGCTGCTTACAGAATGGCTCTCGAACGCAATATCAGGAGTATTGATGATCGGATGGTCTATCGGGGTTACTTAATTAAAATCGAAGAGGCTCTAAAGTATCTAACACGTCAACAGGAAATGAAAAAGGACGGAAAGGATCAAGTGTTGCTATATTTTTTAGAAGGAGATAAATGGAATCCACCCGATTCTATTTGTTATTTAGAAAAGTAAAAAAAATGGAATAAGATCCCTTAGCCACCCCGCATTTCCCATTTGAAGAATCCATCCTATCTATTCTTTTTTTAAATGTCTCGGGATGTCATCCGACGCATTCTCTCCGCCAAAAAAAAAACAAGTTCCTCCCACCTACCCCAAAAAGAAGAAGAAGAAGAAATTTCCCATGAGTCTTTTCGAAAACCCTTCCCCCCTCTCTCTTCTTATATATAAAAGAAACCGAGAGAAAAGTTGTCTTTTCTTTTTTTTTTCCATCTCGTCCTCAGGAGAGAGAGAAAACTAAATGCCATGGAGTGGTTACGGCGAGATTCTTTTTCCCTCGCGATTCGTTTCCGTTTCGCCAAGACAATTCCCCTCACGTTTTACTTCTGGTCGGGCACGCTCTATTTTCGAGGATCGGAACTCGTAACTTGCCTTTGCCAGCAAGGGACTTGGATGAGTCTGAAAAGTCAACGGACTATTCAGCAATGGATCTCTCGAGCCCCTTTTCGCAGTTACCGATCCTTAACGACGGATCTCTGGATCGATACGTCGGACCGCCCCAGCCGGATTCTCCGCCACACCCCTTTTATCACCTTCGATTCCCTGGAAAGACTGCTCAACGATTTGGGTCCAGACGCTCTCCCCTTTTCGACCTGGCTTCAGAGTGTGATGAGAGAACCTCTTCAAATTCAAGAAGATTCTCAGACCGGGGAAACTTATTTTAGTCCCGTGGAGAACAAGGTGATGGACTTTCAGTTTCAAAATTTATCGGAACTGTTTCAATGTGCTTTATGTTTTTATTCTTCTTAAAGAGTAGGGGGGGGAAGAAAAAACTAAAAATTGTAGAATAATCATAAAAAATAATTTTGTTTTTCTTTAAAAAAAATATTGAGATAGTCCAATCTTGGGGAGGAGGTGGAAAATTCAAAACTATTATCTAAAACAGATGTGGCGGTTAGTCCATTTCGATCCACGGAGGAGGATATGTGTGAGATTCTCTGATCCATAGAGAGTTTCAGAAAAAAAACTGCAAAAGTTTCCCCCCCTATCTCCAAAAAATGGGTATCCAGGTTGAATGCACAGTACAGACTGATGGGAAGCCGAAACTCGAGTTCCTTAAATAGAAAAAAATAAGAGCTCCTTCTAGAAACAATTTTAGATGTCTTGTTTGGATGAGTGAGTCGACTGGGAAAAATTTCTCAGCGCTCTGGAAAAAAATTTTGAGTTTAAAAAAAAAAAAAAAAAAAAAAAAAAAAAAAAAAAAAAAAAAGCTTTTGGTTAATTTTTATCATGTCTTATAGACATGATAAAAATTAACTCTCTCTTCTTTTTGTCTGGGAATGATGTCTCACCGTTTCGAAAAATAAAACATATCCCATATTCTTGAAATTCTATTATTTTAGAAAGGATGATGAGTGATGGTCTATTTTTCGAAACGGTGAGACATCATTCCCAGACAAAAAGAAGAGAGAGTTAATTTTTATCATGTCTATAAAACATGATAAAAATAAACAAAAAGTTTTTTTTTTTTTTTTTTTTTTTTTTTTTTTCCAATTTAGAAATTTTTCTCTGAGCTTTGCCAATTTTTTTCCCAGCCAGCTCCATCCATAAAACAACACCTCTCAAAATCTTTTCTCACTTATCTATTTAAACCACTCGAATTTTGCTTCCAAATGAGTCCACGCATCTTGGCCTTTCTTCCACTCTGCTCTGAGAAAGATAGGATAGATTGTTTTGGGTGGACCGTCCTGTTGACGCTTCCGATTTATATAGAGAGCTATATATAGATAGGGTCCCTCCTAACTCCCTCTATTATGACTATTAGTCTTTTTCTTTCTTTTTTCCAAGAAATATACAAAGAATGATGCACTGTTTTTTTTTCCGTTAATGAAAAAATAAGTGCTTCTACCTTCCGACTTCTTTTTAGTACCTCTTTAGGTGTCTCCTCCTTCTGGATCTTTTCCTTCTCCTCTCTTCCTCGCGAGCAGGGAATTGGAAATGCTGTTCAGGATGCAACGCTCGTAAAGGCTCCATTTTCTTCCTGGAGAGGGCGTCTACGGCAAACACCGTCTTGTCATGAAATTGGAGTTGGTAGTAAAGAGATCCGTGAATAATGTACACGGAGCGAGCTCGCAGTCGATAGGGAATCATACGATACCCGTCGGTTTCTGATTCCATTTCCCATCCATAAAGACAGATAGAAGCTTCTCCGGTTTGAAGGATATGAACCCACTCGGGTGAAACGTAAAACAGTTTTAAAAAAGTTCCAGCATCGACGGCGATCACATTTTCCCATCGCAGATAAGCGTGTAAGCGAAAGGTTCCTGCCTCCATCATCGATTGGAAAGCAAAATGCTTGAAAGCTTCGATGGACGAAAAATAATGCAGGATTTTTCCATCGTAACAGGATAAATAGCACATGGTTTCTTGGACGATTTGTTCCATACGCTCCGGGTCCCGAAACCATTCCTCGAAACGGGAGAGAGGTTCCCATTGATGAGCTCGTTCGAGATGACAGACGGGCGTGATTTCCACCAGGGTAGGTAGAACTGCAACGCCATCGGTCGACATTTTAGTTTTGCTCGGTTGAGAAGGAAGAACGAGAATGAAACCTGTAGGCAGAAAAACTCGGATCTATATAAATACTAGTGGAAAAAAGGCGGGGGGAAGGGAAGTTCTTCCTTCCTCCCAAAGAATAAGAAAAGTGGGTGGAAAGAAAAAAATCATTTCGCTCTCAGGAAAAAAAAAAAAAAAGAATTTTTTTCTTGTCAACATGTTGTCTAGACATGTTTCTAAAAATAGATTTCCAACAAAGGTTCATTCTTTTCTTAGAAATCTATTTTTAGAAAAAAACTCACATATCCTTCACAACAAATTTTTTTTTTCCCTCCCTCCAGCCAACTGGATGAGCAAGCGTTTCGGGTCAGATCAGTCCGTGCTGACATTATTTTTTTTAAATACAATGGAATTAGTATAGGAATGTACTAGAAACTGAACCAAGGTTGAAAAGAAAATATCAAAATCAATACTCACTTCCTGACGATTTCTTTTTCCAAAAACCTGTCGAAGAATTCTTGATGGGTTATCCACTCTCTAGACCTGTTTGAAAAAAATCCAATCTAAGGTGAGCGCGCATTTACCTGACGCGAAACTCGGAATATCTTCATAAATAACAAAACGTCCATTCTTAAAAACTCATCGTCTAGTCCATTGAGTTGGTTGGGGGGGGAGAAAAAAATTCTCAGAGCTCTGGAAAAAATTTCTGAGTAATGAAAAAAAAAAAAAAAAAAAAACCTTTTTGTTAATTTTTATCATGTCTTATAGGCTTAGGGTCTTCAAATCCTCCCCGTTCGAAATCCGTTGAGTTGGAAAAACATCTAATAGCGACATGGCTCCCAATGGAAAAGAAATGACCTCGCCCAGTACTCTCGTCTTTTTATATATATAGACACACACAGACACACATAGAGGCTCTATGACGGCCGTTTTATTTGTTTTTTTTTGTTTCTCTTTCTCTCTCTTCTTTCCAAGAAATCTTATCTCCATGACCTCTTTTTCTTTTCTTAAAAAGATGAATGTGTGTGGGAATGAGGAAGTGAAAGTAATAATTTAATAAACAAAAAATTATCCAACCATGACCTTCTTTTTTTTTCAAAGTCACCTTTTCCAATCCAAGGACGTCCAGAGATAGAGGAAGCAGGGAGAGAGGAGGAGGAGGGAAGGGAAGGTCACACTCTCTTTCTCTCTATAAATAAAAGGGGAGAGCCCCAAAGTCGTATTTTTGTCCAAGTGGATCACGAGGAGGCATCCCCAGCTCACTACGTGTATTCCTTTCAAATATAAATATGTTGATCTTTCCTTTTATATCATCCAAGGAGTCGTTTACCTGAAAGCCTCCGATTTTTCAAAATGTGCGGGTTATCATACCGTGGGGAGTTATCAAAAGATGCGGGACGAATTTTTATCCGACGAAAACGTGTTGATGGCTCGTGACATTCCACCTTTGGATGCACAAATTTTGTTAATGAATCGAGCCAAATATTTTTACACGTCCCACTTTCTAACCGTCTCGCAAATGAATAGGATTATGGATCGTCTTGAGAAGACAAAAGGGATTCTCGTTCATTTTAGTGAATGGTTGCATAAATGTCTGCACGAACCTCTCTCGATCGAGAAGACTGGGAAGAATACCTATTATATTCTTCTCGAGGACTCTCCTCCTTCGTCTCATCTTAGAGAGGCTACGACTTTTGAAAAAATCCTCGAGCAAGAAAAAATAGAATGGTGGAACAACTACCCCATTCCTCTCCCCGAGCATCATGAGGAGCCTGTTCAGAAGAAAAAGAAAAAACCTTTCCAAAAGCCTATCCTCATCCTCCTCGATAATGATGGGGATGAGGAGAAGCCTGTTCAGATTCCTCTCCGTTTATCAAAACCCGTCGACGATGAAAAACCTCTCCCTTCCTCAAGACCCCTTGAGGAAGAGAGACCCCTCGAGAAGGAGAGATCTCTCCCATTGTCAAACCTCCTTGAAGATGAAAAACCTCTCCCTTTCTCAAGACCCCTCGAGAAGGAGGGACCTCTTCCTTTATCAAACCCCCTCGAAGATGAAAAACCTCTCCATTTATCAAGACCCCTCGAAAATGAGGGACCTCTCGATTTGTCAAGACCCCTCGAAAATGAGGGACCTCTCGATTTGTCAAGACCCCTCGAGGATAAGGGAACCAAAACTTCTCTCTCTTTCGAAGAGGAGGGACCTCTCAATTTGTCAAGACCCCTCGAGAATAAGGGAACCGAAAATCCTCTCCCTTTCTCAAGACTTCTCGTGGAGGAGGAGGAGGAGAGACCGCTTCATGTCTCAAGACAGGACCCCCCTCTATCTCTTGAGGATCCGAGGGAAACGATTCCTATTGAAAAATCATCTATCGACGATCCCCAGAAAAGGTCTTCGGAGGAGATTAGACTTCCATGTAGAAAACGAATCTGCCACAATCATCATCATCATCATCATAATAATAATAATAATAATAATATACCCCCTTCTCAACAACAGAATCCTACAACATTTGCAGATAAATGCATTCAAACCAATCCCTTTATAGTAACCCTTTTGATTGGAGAACCCGTGCATTAGCCTCGAAAAAAAAAATGAGATTCTAGACTGTTCCTATGACCAGAATGTTAAGCCAATAGATAGGTCTAGCTCAGAATTTTTCTTTTTAAAAGAAAATAAATAAATAATACAAAGACTATTCGTAAATATAAATGGTAAAGTCTCGAGTCGGCTGGAAAAAAATTTTCAGAGCTGAGAAAAACTCTTCAACTCAAAAAAAAAAAAAAAAATTTTGTTAATTTTTATCATGTCTTAGACATGATAAAAATTAACGACCCCCTTCCCTTTTCGTCTGGGAATGTTGTCTCACTCTTTTGAAAAACAAATCGTGATTCATTCATGGAATGATTGCTATTAGAGAAAGGATGAGTCATGGTCTATTTTTAGAAAGGGTGAGACATCCTTCCCAGACAAAAAGGGAGGGTCATTAATTTTTATCATGTCTAAGACATGATAAAAATTAACCAAAAGTTTTTTTTTTTTTTTTTCATTAGAGAATTTTATTTCAGCTCTGAGAAATTTTTTTTTCTCCCAGCCGATTCGAGACTTTACCATTTGTTTTTAAGAATGATTTCTCCCTGATCTATTATTTCAAAATTCCAAGTTTCGCTTCAGAACCATCTGTGCTGTTGAAGAAGTAACGTGATATATGTATTTTTTTAATGAGTTCTGTCAAGATTGAATTGTGCAGGATCGACCTTGCGAATTTCTTCTCTGTGTCTTTAAATAATAATGATACCGAACCGCTTTTTGTAGAGCGCAATGGAAAAAACATTTTGTATGGTTAGGACAATTCATGTGTTCGATCCCGTTGTATTTGAGAATCTCTTGCGTCGATCCCGAAATGCAATAAATGGATCTTTGCAACCATTTCTCTAAAAACCGCCGTTTCATTTCTCCTCGCACCCAAATCATGGAAAAGGGTTCCGTCAACATCGTTAACACCCATGGAAAATAACTGTACGGAATTTCTCCTTCGTACCACGACAAGCCGTGATAATAATCACTCGCCCACACAGCGGTTCGTTTTTCTTTCTCGGTGAGCATTTGCCATGGAAACGGAGGTTTAAAAACAAATACCCCTCGAGAAGTACCGTCCAATGTGACGTAAGCCAATTCTTTCACAATAAAGGCTCCTTGAGAATCGTAGAAACCTTCAAAGTCGAGCACGAGTTCCATGTTTTTTATTTCTTTTTCTTTCCAAGGTGACCTTTATTATTATGATGATGGATGTGTATTGAGATACGCACGATATTATTAAAAAATCAAATATATATACGAATGTGACCTTTCCCAGAATTCATACGACCTGTCACGTGCAACCTTCTCTCTATATATATAAAAGAGGAGACGGCGAGAGAACGCTATCCATTTTTTCCTTCAGGACACACAGCGAGAGAGAGAGAGAGAATTTTGTTTTCTTTTTTTCCTCAATTGAAGAAGATGGACATTTTGAGTGCCAAATCTCTCAAAGATTCCTACATTGTTCTGGACATGGAATACTTTCACTGTTATGATCCAAAGACGGGAGATATATGTTTCATCTTGAAAGAACTGGGCTACATCACTTGCGATTTAACCTTATGCGGATCCATGATTTTTCTCCCTCCTGTCCATTACGATGACTTATCGTCCCGCAATCAAGCTGTGGTCAACCAGACTACAAATAACCGACACGGCCTGCAATGGACCGAGGGTCGTCTTTCCTACGAGCATCTTCCTACGATCCTGAAAATACTGACCGAAAATGTGGAGGTGATCTACGTCAATGGATACGATAAAGCCGAATTTTTCAGCAAGCTCTGCCAGCGATCCGTTTACGAGTTTTACATACCAGGGAAAACCGAGTGGCGGAACAAGTCGAAATGCACGCGACACCAATATTTCCAAAAGATGATTCATTGTGCCGAGAACAAGGTGAGAAATTTTCGATACCATTTGATGGAGGGTAGTTACGTTTTCCGGAAATTACATTGTTACCCCTCCGAAAGCAAAGCTGTCGAAGACGAAGAGGAGGCGGAAGAATCTCCCCAGGAGAACTCGTGCGACGATGAGGAGGAGGAGGAGGATGAACTTTCTAATAATAATAATAATAAATGTCTAAGTTGGGATGCTTTAGAGACCCAAGAATATTGGTCTCAACCCTTATCTCACCTAGACCTGAAAGAGGATCCTCAAGTGTACTCTTTGTGGTCCTCTTCTAAAATTTGGTCTTGGAGAGAACCCTTGAATGTTCATGAATCAAATGGTATGTAAATCCCTAGAGGAAAAAAAATAAAAAAAAAGTTCTTCTTTTTGTAATATGTTCATTTCTTTCCAATCCTATTTCTTTTCCATAACTCCAGCCCAATCGACGAGAAGAAGAAGAATTTTCCAAGTTACACAAGACGAATCTTCCAAGTTACACAAGACGTAGAAAGATTTCACAAGGATTTATAAATTACACGCTCCCACATGATATATGTATAGAGAGAAAAAGACCCTCTGTTTTCTAGCCAATACGTCAAGACTTCCCTAAACTAAGAGAGATCATGAGTACCGAGGAAACCTTAGCAGAGCAAGTGGAAAGACTTTTAAAGAGATTAGAAGAGTTAAGACGGGATAGATTTACAGTTCCGCCGACTAAAGAGGAAACTATCATCGATTTCAACAAACCGCTGTACTTTCATCCCCTACCCCAAAGAATGAGACGAATGGACTCGCCGTTGAAGAGTTCCAATGAGAAACAAAATGTCACTTATTTGAATAGCCAATTTCAACACATGAATATTTCATAAGTATTTTTTTTTGTTTTTTTCCCTAAAGCGTAGGGAGATCGGATCAGTAGTTTTTCCCTTTTCATCGTCGAAAACGATTGGGAGGAAAAATCTTTCTCAGCTGTCTCAGAAAAATTTTTCAGCCTTAAAAAAAAAAAAAACTTTTGGTTAATTTTTATCATGTCTTAGACATGATAAAAATTAACTCTACCCCCCCTTTTGTCTGGGAATGTTGTCTCACACTTTCTAAAAATAGACCATCACTCCTCCTTTCCTAAAGAATAGAATTCCAAGAATGGGATCTGGTCTATTTTTAGAAACGGTGAGACCCTATTACCAGACAAAAGGCGGGTAGAGTTAATTTTTATCATGTCTAAAGTTCAGGGTCCATCCATCTTCTTATGTGAAACGGTGACCCTGACGAGATCGAGATAAACAAGTCCTGTGAGTTGTTTTGTAATCTTGACGCGATCCAAGAAAGACTTTTTATTTTTTTTTTGAAATAGGCGGGGGGAGAGAGAAAATGTTCTCACGACCCTCAGATATCTTTTCATAAATATATTTTTTATCAAAGTGTTTCTTTCATCCCGATCCTTTTAAGAGGTTGGAATGACCCTGACATTTAGATGGGGTCGCGATCCCGACAGATGTCGCGCGAGTATAAAAGTGTGTATCCTCCGCGAGATTTCTTCAGAGAACAGAAGAAGACGTGAACTGAGCTGGTAAGTCCCTTTGGTCCTATGAATATGGTTTAATCATAACTTCATTTAAAAAGACCTTTGAAACTTTGAAACTTCTTAACCCTTTGAAAAGAAAAATGTCTCTTTCAAGACGACGACTCTAAAACGTTTTATTGTTTTTTTTTCCTTTCTAGATCTTCCCTGTTATACATATATACCTTTTCGATTCTTTTTTTGCTCCTGTTTGTGGAAGACATCACCGTATTCATCGCCATGGCGTGTTCAGAAAACTTTATCGTGCTCGATCTAGAGGGTTTCCAGTCCTACAACCACAAGAAGGGTGAATTTACCTACGTTTTAAAAGAATTGGGCTATGCGACAAAAGATTTTTTGACCGTGGGATCGTTGACGTTTGCTCCTCCTCACCCCTTCCACCAACTGAGTGAAAAAAACCAAAAGACGAATGCCTGGCTGACGAGAAACCGGCACGGACTTCGTTGGAACGAGGGTCATATTCCCTACAACCATTTAGGACGCATTCTCCAATCGCTCACTCACAGCTTCTCCACGATTTATGTGGTGGGATGCCAGAAAGCTAAATTCTTTGCTAAAGCCTTGGATTATCAAAAACCCGTGACGTAAATTTATGTGCCAGATGGAATCATTTGGAAGTATCGGGAAAAATGTGCCCGACATCATCAAAGGAGGAAATATTTCCATTGTGCCGAAAACAAAGTGCGCAACTATCGATGGCATATTATGGAAGGAGATTTTCATATCAATCACGTCTATCCAGACGGAACGGAGAAAGAGGAGAGGATTCAGGAGGAAGCAGACAATCCTCTGCAAGCTTTTGATAAGGCCTACGATCAGTTAGAGAAGGATCCGTCCCCAAAAGCGTACGATAACCTCATCCAGAAATGGGATAATCTGTCCTCTTTCCAAGTGATGGAACATCCGGATGAGCATACGCCTTTAAACTTGATGGGTTCTTCTTCTTCTTCTTTGTCGTCAACTTCCTCCAATAACTCGAGGAAGACGGAGGGTTGGGGAGACATACCTGAAAATATTCCCCATTACGATCCAGCAGCCTGTTGGGACGAACCTTCCAAAGAATCTCATGAGACCCCCAAAATACCTTCAGAGGATCCAAAGACAAAATCCACTGAGTGTTGGGACGATGAACGGACGACTCATGCTCCAAAATCCACTAAGAACTATGTCCACTGAGTGTTGGGACAATGAACGGACGACTCATGCTCCAAAATCTACTGAGACTATGTCCACTGAGTGTTGGGACAATGAACTGACGACCCATGCTCCAAAATCTACTGAGACTATGTCCACTGAGTGTTGGGACGATGAAACCGAAAAGACGACAGAGAATTGGGATGACCGTTCTCAAAAGTATTTGAATTGAAATATACATAAACTCAGGAGAAAAAAAAAAGAAAAGATTTTTAGAAATAAGTAGGGAAAGGTTCTCCGCTTTCCCTATATTTATGGAAGTGGACTGAGAAGAGACAGAGAGAGACGAATCAGGAGACCAAAAAAATGGGTCTTGGAAGGAATGAGTGCAAATGCATTCGATTCCTTCCGAGACCTATTTTTTGGGTCCCTCTCTCATCCAATCTTGGAAAAGGACTTTGTCCTATTTTTCTAGGTCCATTCAAAAAGAAATGAATCTATCCATAAATTTTCTTAAAAGAAAAAAAAAACAAAAAGATCCTTTACCTCTTGACGGTCCAAAGTCGAGAATCTTGGAAAAAGTCATCCACTCTCCATCCAGTCAACCTTCTCTGTAGAAAATCTAGTAGGTGCATCTGCATTCTTGAACACCCGGCAGTTATTATTGGACGCGAAACGTCGAATGCTGAAATAGTTAACAGTGAGCCCATTCTTAAAGAAACGGGGATGTTTTATTCATCCAGTCGAGTGCGGAAAAATTTCTGAGAGCCGGAGAAAAATTTCTCTGGCTGAAAGAAAAAAAAAAAAAAAAAAAAAAAAAAAAAAAAAAAAACCCTTTTAGTCTGAAAATTTTCAGACTAAAAAGGGGGGTAATTTATTTTTCAGAAACTTTTCCCAGCCGACTCGATGTGAATAAAACTTTACTGTTTGTTAAGAATGTTATTTAATGGATCGATTTCAACCTATCGAGTTTCGCTTGAGTTCCGGCCGTGCTGTGGGCCCACCTGGATACAAGTTTTCCCCTTTTGGAATAGAATAAAACTTTACTGTTTTTTAAGAATGTTATTTAATGGATCGATTTCAACCTATCGAGTTTCGCTTGAGTTCCGGCCGTGCTGTGGGCCCACATGGATACAAGTTTTCCTCCTTTGGAATAGAATTTCCGTCAAGGTAGGCTACTTTTCCTCTTTTTGCATTTTTCATGTCATTTCATTTGTATTACAATATACTGAAAACGGGCGAACTGATTTCTAGGCTATTTCTATACAAATGGAGCTCGATCCAAGAAAGAAATGATGTCTTTTTTTTATTTTGTGGACTGCCAATTTGTATTGGAATATACTGAAAACGGGTGTTTGAGTCGGTTTTCAGTATATTTCAATATAAATAGAGCTCGATCCAAAAAAGAAATGATGTCTTTTTTTTTATTTTGTGGACTGCCAATTTGTATTGGAATATACTGAAAACGGGTGTTTGAGTCGGTTTTCAGTATATTCCAATACAAGTTGAGCTCGATCCAAGAAAAAAATTATGTCTTTTTATTATTTTGTGGACTGCCAATTTTGTATTGGAATATACTGAAAACGGGCGTTCACGTCGGTTTTCAGTATATTACAATACAAATGGAGCTCGATCCAAGAAAAAAATGATGTCTTTTTTTTATGTTGTGGACAGCCAATTTTGTATTGGAGTATACTGAAAACGGGCGTTCACGTCGGTTTTCAGTATATTTCAATACAAATGGAGCTCGATCCAAGAAAGAAATGATGTCTTTTTTTTATTTTGTGGACTGCCCTATTTGTATTGGAATATACTGAAAACGGGTGTTTGAGTCGGTTTTCAGTATATTCCAATACAAGTGGAGCTCGATCCAAGAAAAAAATTATGTCTTTTTTTTCTTTTGTGGACTGCCAATTTTGTATTGGAATATACTGAAAACGGGCGTTCACGTCGGTTTTCAGTATATTACAATACAAATGGAGCTCGATCCAAGAAAAAAATGATGTCTTTTTTTTATTTTGTGGACTGCCAATTTTGTATTGGAATATACTGAAAACGGGCGTTCACGTCGGTTTTCAGTATATTACAATACAAATGGAGCTCGATCCAAGAAAAAAATGATGTCTTTTTTTTATGTTGTGGACAGCCAATTTTGTATTGGAGTATACTGAAAACGGGCGTTCACGTTGGTTTTCAGTATATTTCAATACAAATGGAGCTCCATCCAAGAAAAAAATGATGTCTTTTTTTTATGTTGTGGACAGCCAATTTTGTATTGGAGTATACTGAAAACAGGCGTTCGAGTCGGTTTTCAGTATATTCTAATACAAATGGAGCTCCATCCAAGAAAAAATGATGTCTTTTTTTATGTTGTGGACTGCCCTATTTTGTATTGGAATATACTGAAAACGGGCGTTCGAGTCGGTTTTCAGTATATTCCAATACAAATGGAGCTCTATCCAAGAAAAAAATGTCTTTTTTTATGTTGTGGACAATCAATTTTGTATTGGAATATACTGAAAACGGGCGTTCGAGTCCTTTTTCCGACTATTTCTACACACATTCCACTATATTAAAATGACGTTATGGTTGAGTCCAAACAGAGTCGTCTCCGGGCAAAGTCGTCCCCTCTTTTCTTTGAATTCTATTCTTTAAAAGGATGAGTCATGGTCTATTTTTAGAAAGTGGGAGACAACATTCCCAGACAAAAGGGGGGTGAGTTAATTTTTATCATGTCTAGAAGACATGATAAAAATTAACAAAAAGTTTTTTTTTTTTTTTTTTACATCTCAGAATTTTTTTCTGAGCTCTGAGAAATTTTTTCTAGCCGATCCCATTTCGTTTTTCGACTTTCACTTTCAACTCTTCACTTTTCCTATCCACTGTCGTTGGAATTGTGTTCACTGGAGGCTATTTCTTTTTTTGCAATCTCGCTTTTAGTTTTCTCTGAGATTCTTTAGAAATGGCTATACAAATTTCACCATCTATATAGAGATGATGTCCAAACAAAGTCGTCTCCGGACCATCTTGATGACCGAATATGTATAGAAATAGTCTGAAAATGGGCTTGAGGGCTGGTTTCTGGACGATTCCTCTACAAATTCGGCCGCATCCAGAAAAACAAAAATACATAGTTTCTTTTTGGGTGGACAGGAGATGATAAATTTCTGTTCTCTCTCTCCCAATATTGGAGGAGAGAGTGGCCCAAAAAAATGGTTCTCGGAAGGAATCGAATGCATTTTGAAATGCACTCATTCCTTCCAAGACCCATTTTTTTGGTCTCCTGATTCAACTCTCCAGTCTATGGTATAGGGAAAGCGGAGAACGTTTCCCCTTCCTTAAGCAACTGGAGACCATAGCGCATCATCATCATCATCATCATCATCACCATCGTCCTCTTTCTGATACTTTTCAACGAAGGCTTGATGTCTCTGGATGATTTTGGGGAGATGATGGATCCCGAATTGAGTGATGAAAAAGAGAGGACTCTTTTTCCTTTCTTGTTCGTCTTGCACAGTCTCTCGGAGGGTGATATACGTTTCCCCGTCCTCCTCAATTTTCGTCAGAGGTCTCATGAATATTTTACACATCCAAGGGAAGAGCGACTTGTTATGCAGGGATTTCGAAGCGACGAAGGCCGCTTCATTCGAAGTGAGGACAATCTGGTTCGGTTGACACCATTCTTTGGAGTAGTTGTCCAAATCGCCTAGTCGAAGAAAATGGTGTCGATTAGGAAAAAAGACTTGGAGAACATTCGTCGTATGCGAGACGTTCGTAGGCAAGAGAGTCAAGATATCTTTGGCATTCCAGTACAGGAATCCTAGATCCACATACGCGTGCACGTAATAGTCATCGTTATATTCCAGTTTGAGCAGCATGGCTTTTGTATTTTTTTTTTCGTTCTCAAGGCGAAACACTCGTCTGATATGAACAAGAGCTCGCTGGCGATCCGTTTATATAGACTCCTCAGAGAGAGAGAGAGAGGGGAGGAGGAACAAGGTTGATGAATTCTAAAATTAAAAAAAATGATAAAACATGAGTGTTTGTGAAGGTCATAGAGAGATGATTATAAAGTTGTTTTATTTTTTATTTCCTCAAAAGAAAAAACCAAAAGGGTCCCATTCCATACGACATGGCCTTTGAGAAGGTGACCGGGTCATGTGTCTACAAAGTTGATAAACTCTAGAATAAAAAAAAGCTTTCATCACGTAGCTCTCGAGAAGAAAATGACAGGGGTCTCTAGGAGAACGTCATAGGTAGTATACAAAGGATGGTTGTTTTTTTTTCTTTCGTTCCTCTCAATCCCATGACTTTTGAAAAGGTGACGGGGTGTCCTTTAGGAAAAAAAAATAGAAGGTCATAGAAAGAGAGGGGTAGACAAAGTTGATTTTTTTTTCTAGAAGTCAACCGTCACGTCGCCCATCACGTGGTCTTCTCGTATATATAGAGAGGCGAATGGAAGACAGACTCTATTTCCCAGAGAGAGAGAGACTGCTGTGCGTAGCTGTATTTCTACTCAAGATGATGATCCGCTTCTTATATAATGAGTTTGTGAGCATTCGCTGTTATGTGGATGACGGAAGATTGTTTTGGAACGCTACGGACATTTTGCCTCTGATTCATACTTCCAGTAAAAGAACCTGGGACATTCTCTCCGTGTTTTTCGACGAACACCACGTCTTCAGGAAAATAAAAGATCTTGAGAGTCTCGGCAGTTCTCAAGAGGGATATGTCCTCTCCAGCGAAGAAATGTTACATCTGGCCGAAAAGAATCCTAAAAATAATCAGCTTCTGGCCTGGGTGTATAGCATTTTAACTCAGCCGCTGGTTCGAGTTGTACCCAATCAACAAGTTTACCGACTGCTCTATCCGGGGGAGAGATTTCCCTTCATCACCCTCTTTAATCTGGGAGTGCGCTACATACCGCCTCATCCAGGCATGACGGACTCTTCTACTTACCCTAAACAATATGCCAGCGCTTATTGCCAGACAGACCCCCGTCAAGAAAAGGTCGTCGAGACTCAAACGGATCCTCTGGTGGTCTCTTTAAATGTCACTAAAGTTATCACCTTCTAAAAAAACCACCACCACCACCCAAAAAAAAATTTGCTCCTCCTCCAAATTTTTTTTTTATCTTCTCGAACGAAAAAAAAAAGAAACTTTTCCATCTAGCCTCTTTCTTTCAATCCCTCTTAAGAGAGAGAGGGAGGAGAAAAGAAAGAGAGTTCTGAGGAGGCAAAAGAAATGGGTCTGGATGGAAACGGGTGCATTGCGAGAAAAAGAGGGTCCTCTTTTCTTTTCTCGAAATGCACTCTTTTCCTTCCAGACCCATTTTTTTTATCACTTCTTCAAGCCAATCTTGGAAAGGGGGGATACAATAAATTGTGCGTAAAGTCCATTTCGATCAAGACTGGATTTTGTTTTTGAAAAGAAAACATAATGTTATATATAGATAGCTAAATGTTTATCATGATATTCTTTAAGAATTTCTTAGCCATTTGTCAAAGAAGGGGACTATAATTGAAGAATTTATGAATTTGGGAACATGTCACCCATGGCAAATCTAAAATCTTGGAAGTGGATACTGGAAAGCCCCACTCTGATTATAATTCTGAGTTCTAGCATGGGACATTTTTTAGATCAATAAGCTAAACTATTTTTTCTAGTCTCATATTCTCTCGTGACTAGGGTTTCAGATTTGGGTAGAGAGAGACACTGTTCTGAACAGAAACGTGGAATGCTTTTATACAAAAGTGAAGAGTTGAAAGTGAAAGTCGAAAAACGAAATGGGATCGGCTAGGAAAAATTTCTCAGATCTCAGAAAAAAATTCTGAGATAAAAAAAAAAAAAACTTTTTGTTAATTTTTATCATGTCTTCTAGACATGATAAAAATTAACTCACCCCCTTTTGTCTGGGAATATTGTCTCCCACTTTCTAAAAATAGAAAATGACTCATCCTTTTAAAGAATAGAATTCCAAGAAAAGACTGGGTTCTGGTCTATTTTTAGAAACGGTGAGACAACATACCCAGACAAAAGGGGATGAGTTAATTTTTATCATGTCTAGAAGACATGATAAAAATTAACAAAAAGTTTTTTTTTTTTCTTTTACATCTCAGAATTTTTTTCTGAGCTCTGAAAATATTTTGCCAACCGATCTCATTTCGTTTTTTCACGCTACCCATCTTCACCCATTTCGACCCGGTCACCTTCTCAAAGGCCATGTCGTATGGAATGGTACCCTTTTGGTTTTTTCTTTTGAGGAAATAAAAAATAAAAAAACTTTATAATCATCTCTCTATGACCTTCACAAACACTCATGTTTTATCATTTTTTTTTAATTTTAGAATTCATCAACCTTGTTCCTCCTCCCCTCTCCCTCTCTCTCTGAGGAGTCTATATAAACGGATCGCCAGCGAGCTCTTGTTCATATCAGACGAGTGTTTCGCCTTGAGAACGGAAAAAAAAATACAAAAGCCATGCTGCTCAAACTGGAATATAACGATGACTATTACGTGCACGCGTATGTGGATCTAGGATTCCTGTACTGGAATGCCAAAGATATCTTGACTCTCTTGCCTACGAACGTCTCGCATACGACGAGTCTTCTCCAAGTCTTTTTTCCTAATCGACACCATTTTCTTCGACTAGGCGATTTGGACAACTACTCCAAAGAATGGGGTCAACCGAACCAGAGTGTCCTCACTTCGAATGAAGCGGCCTTCGTCGCTTCGAAATCCCTGCATAACAAGTCGCTCTTCCCTTGGATGTGTAAAATATTCATGAGACCTCTGACGAAAATTGAGGAGGACGGGGAAACGTATATCACCCTCCGAGAGACTGTGCAAGACGAACAAGAAAGGAAAAAGAGTCCTCTCTTTTTCATCACTCAATTCGGGATCCATCATCTCCCCAAAATCATCCAGAGACATCAAGCCTTCGTTGAAAAGTATCAGAAAGAGGACGATGGTGATGATGATGATGATGATGATGATGCGCTATGGTCTCCAGTTGCTTAAGGAAGGGGAAACGTTCTCCGCTTTCCCTATACCATAGACTGGAGAGTTGAATCAGGAGACCAAAAAAATGGGTCTTGGAAGGAATGAGTGCATTTCAAAATGCATTCGATTCCTTCCGAGACCCATTTTTTTGGGCCACTCTCTCCTCCAATATTGGGAGAGAGAGAAAAGAAATTTATCATCTACTGTCCACCCAAAAAGAAACTATGTATTTTTGTTTTTCTGGATGCGGCCGAATTTGTAGAGGAATCGTCCAGAAACCAGCCCTCAAGCCCATTTTCAGACTATTTCTATACATATTCGGTCATCAAGATGGTCCGGGGACGACTTTGTTTGGACATCATCTCTATATAGATGGTGAAATTTGTATAGCCATTTCTAAAGAATCTCAGAGAAAACTAAAAGCGAGATTGCAAAAAAAGAAATAGCCTCCAGTGAACACAATTCCAACGACAGTGGATAGGAAAAGTGAAGAGTTGAAAGTGAAAGTCGAAAAACGAAATGGGATCGGCTAGAAAAAATTTCTCAGAGCTCAGAAAAAAATTCTGAGATGTAAAAAAAAAAAAAAAAAAACTTTTTGTTAATTTTTATCATGTCTTCTAGACATGATAAAAATTAACTCACCCCCCTTTTGTCTGGGAATGTTGTCTCCCACTTTCTAAAAATAGACCATGACTCATCCTTTTAAAGAATTGAATTCAAAGAAAAGAGGGGACGACTTTGCCCGGAGACGACTCTGTTTGGACTCAACCATAACGTCATTTTAATATAGTGGAATGTGTGTAGAAATAGTCGGAAAAAGGACTCGAACGCCCGTTTTCAGTATATTCCAATACAAAATTGATCGTCCACAACATAAAAAAAGACATCATTTTTTTCTTGGATCGAGCTCCATTTGTATTGGAATATACTGAAAACCGACGTGAACGCCCGTTTTCAGTATATTCCAATACAAAATTGGCAGTCCACAAAATAAAAAAAAGACATCATTTGTTTCTTGGATCGAGCTCCATTTGTATTGAAATATACTGAAAACCAACGTGAACGCCCGTTTTCAGTATACTCCAATACAAAATTGGCTGTCCACAACATAAAAAAAAGACATCATTTTTTTCTTGGATCGAGCTCCATTTGTATTGTAATATACTGAAAACCGACGTGAACGCCCGTTTTCAGTATATTCCAATACAAAATTAGCAGTCCACAAAATAAAAAAAAGACATCATTTTTTTCTTGGATCGAGCTCCATTTGTATTGAAATATACTGAAAACCCACGTGAACGCCCGTTTTCAGTATATTCCAATACAAATTGGCAGTCCATGAAATAAAAAAAAGACATCATTCCTTTCTTGGATCGAGCTTATTTGTATTGAAATATACTGAAAACCGACTCAAACACCCGTTTTCAGTATATTCCAATACAAATTGGCAGTCGACAAAATAAAAAAAAAGACATCATTTCTTTTTTGGATCGAGCTCTATTTATATTGAAATATACTGAAAACCGACTCAAACACCCGTTTTCAGTATATTCCAATACAAATTGGCAGTCCACAAAATAAAAAAAAAGACATCATTTCTTTCTTGGATCGAGCTCTATTTGTATTGAAATATACTGAAAACCGACTCAAACACCCGTTTCCAGTATATTCCAATACAAATTGGCAGTCCACAAAATAAAAAAAAGACATCATTTCTTTCTTGGATCGAGCTCCATTTGTATAGAAATAGCCTAGAAATCAGTTCGAACGCCCGTTTTCAGTATATTGTAATACAAATGAAATGACATGAAAAATGCAAAAAGAGGAAAAGTAGCCTACCTTGACGGAAATTCTATTCCAAAGGAGGAAAACTTGTATCCATGTGGGCCCACAGCACGGCCGGAACTCAAGCGAAACTCGATAGGCTGAAATCGGTCCATTAAATAACATTCTTAAAAAACAGTAAAGTTTTATTCTATTCCATAAGGGGAAAACTTGTATCCAGGTGGGCCCACAGCACGGCCGGAACTCAAGCGAAACTCGATAGGTTGAAATCGATCCATTAAATAACATTCTTAACAAACAGTAAAGTTTTATTCACATCGAGTCGGCTGGGAAAAGTTTCTGAAAAATAAATTACCCCCCTTTTTAGTCTGAAAATTTGAAAATTGATGTCTTCAATTTTTGAAAAATTGAATTGAATGAAAAATTTGAAAATTGAAGACATCAATTTTCAGACTAAAAGGGTTTTTTTTTTTTTTTTTTTTTTTTTTTTTTTTTTTTTTTTTTCAGCCAGAGAAATTTTTCTCCGGCTCTCAGAAATTTTTCCGCACTCGACTGGATGAATAAAACATCCCCGTTTCTTTAAGAATGGGCTCACTGTTAACTATTTCAGCATTCGACGTTTCGCGTCCAATAATAACTGCCGGGTGTTCAAGAATGCAGATGCACCTACTAGATTTTCTACAGAGAAGCTTGACTGGATGGAGAGTGGATGACTTTTTCCAAGATTCTCGAGTTTGGACCGTCAAGAGGTAAAGGATCTTTTTGTTTTTTTTTTTCTTTTAAGAAAATTTATGGATACATTCATTTCTTTTTGAATGGACCTAGAAAAATAGGACAAAGTCCTTTTCCAAGATTGGATGAGAGAGGGACCCAAAAAAATAGGTCTCGGAAGGAATCGAATGCATTTGCACTCATTCCTTCCAAGACCCATTTTTTTGGTCTCCTGATTCGTCTCTCTCTCTCTCTTCTCAGTCCACTTCCATAAATATAGGGAAAGCGGAGAACCTTTCCCTACTTATTTCTAAAAATCTTTTCTTTTTTTTTCTCCTGAGTTTATGTATATATCAATTCAAATACTTTTGAGAACGGTCATCCCAATTCTCTGTCGTCTTTTCGGTTTCATCGTCCCAACACTCAGTGGACATAGTCTCAGTAGATTTTGGAGCATGGGTCGTCAGTTCATTGTCCCAACACTCAGTGGACATAGTTTCAGTAGATTTTGGAGCATGAGTCGTCCGTTCATTGTCCCAACACTCAGTGGACATAGTCTTAGTGGATTTTGGAGCATGAGTCGTCCGTTCATCGTCCCAACACTCAGTGGATTTTGTCTTTGGATCCTCTGAAGATATTTTGGGGGTCTCATGAGATTCTTTGGAAGGTTCGTCCCAACAGGCTGCTGGATCCTAATGGGGAATATTTTCAGGTATGTCTCCCCAACCCTCCGTCTTCCTCGAGTTATTGGAGGAAGTTGACGACAAAGAAGAAGAAGAACCCATCAAGTTTAAAGGCGTATGCTCATCCGGATCTTCCATCACTTGGAAACAGGACAGATTATCCCCCATTTCTGGATGAGGTTATCGTACGCTTTTGGGGACGGATCCTTCTCTAACTGATCGTAGGCCTTATCAAAAGCTTGCAGAGGATTGTCTGCCTCCTCCTGAATCCTCTCCTCTTTCTCCGTTCCGTCTGGATAGACGTGATTGATATGAAAATCTCCTTCTATAATATGCCATCGATAGTTGCGCACTTTGTTTTCGGCACAATGGAAATATTTCCTCCTTTGATGATGTCGGGCACATTTTTCCCGATACTTCCAAATGATTCCATCTGGCACATAAATTTCCGTCACGGGTTTTTGATAATCCAAGGCTTTAGCAAAGAATTTAGCTTTCTGGCATCCCACCGCATAAATCGTGGAGAAGCTGTGAGTGAGCGATTGGAGAATGCGTCCTAAATGGTTGTAGGGAATATGACCCTCGTTCCAACGAAGTCCGTGCCGGTTTCTCGTCAGCCAGGCATTCGTCTTTTGGTTTTTTTCACTCAGTTGGTGGAAGGGGTGAGGAGGAGCAAACGTCAACGATCCCACGGTCAAAAAATCTTTTGTCGCATAGCCCAATTCTTTTAAAACGTAGGTAAATTCACCCTTCTTGTGGTTGTAGGACTGGAAACCCTCTAGATCGAGCACGATAAAGTTTTCTGAACACGCCATGGCGATGAATACGGTGATGTCTTCCACAAACAGGAGCAAAAAAAGAATCGAAAAGGTATATATGTATAACAGGGAAGATCTAGAAAGGAAAAAAAAAACAATAAAACGTTTTAGAGTCGTCGTCTTGAAAGAGACATTTTTCTTTTCAAAGGGTTAAGAAGTTTCAAAGTTTCAAAGGTCTTTTTAAATGAAGTTATGATTAAACCATATTCATAGGACCAAAGGGACTTACCAGCTCAGTTCACGTCTTCTTCTGTTCTCTGAAGAAATCTCGCGGAGGACACACACTTTTATACTCGCGCGACATCTGTCGGGATCGCGACCCCATCTAAATGTCAGGGTCATTCCAACCTCTTAAAAGGATCGGGATGAAAGAAACACTTTGATAAAAAATATATTTATGAAAAGATATCTGAGGGTCGTGAGAACATTTTCTCTCTCCTCCCGCCTATTTCAAAAAAAAAAAAAATAAAAAGTCTTTCTTGGATCGCGTCAAGATTACAAAACAACTCACAGGACTTGTTTATCTCGATCTCGTCAGGGTCACCGTTTCACATAAGAAGATGGATGGACCCTGAACTTTAGACATGATAAAAATTAACTCTACCCGCCTTTTGTCTGGTAATAGGGTCTCACCGTTTCTAAAAATAGACCAGATCCCATTCTCGGAATTCTATTCTTTAGGAAAGGAGGAGTGATGGTCTATTTTTAGAAAGTGTGAGACAACATTCCCAGACAAAAGGGGGGGTAGAGTTAATTTTTATCATGTCTAAGACATGATAAAAATTAACCAAAAGTTTTTTTTTTTTTTTTTTTTTTTTTTTTTTAAGGCTGAAAAATTTTTCTGAGAGAGCTGAGAAAGATTTTTCCTCCCAATCTTTTTCCACGATGAAAAGGGAAAAACTACTGATCCGATCTCCCTACGCTTTAGGGAAAAAAACAAAAAAATACTTATGAAATATTCATGTGTTGAAATTGGCTATTCAAATAAGTGACATTTTGTTTCTCATTGGAACTGTTCAACGGCGAGTCCATTCGTCTCATTCTTTGGGGTAGGGGATGAAAGTACAGCGGTTTGTTGAAATCGATGATAGTTTCCTCTTTAGTCGGCGGAACTGTAAATCTATCCCGTCTTAACTCTTCTAATCTCTTTGAAAGTCTTTCCACTTGCTCTGCTAAGGTTTCCTCGGTACTCATGATCTGTCTTAGTTTAGGGAAGTCTTGACGTATTGGCTAGAAAACAGAGGGTCTTTTTCTCTCTATACATATATCATGTGGGAGCGTGTAATTTATAAATCCTTGTGAAATCTTTCTACGTCTTGTGTAACTTGGAAGATTCGTCTTGTGTAACTTGGAAAATTCTTCTTCTTCTCGTCGATTGGGCTGGAGTTATGGAAAAGAAATAGGATTGGAAAGAAATGAACATATTACAAAAAGAAGAACTTTTTTTTTATTTTTTTTCCTCTAGGGATTTACATACCATTTGATTCATGAACATTCAAGGGTTCTCTCCAAGACCAAATTTTAGAAGAGGACCACAAAGAGTACACTTGAGGATCCTCTTTCAGGTCTAGGTGAGATAAGGGTTGAGACCAATATTCTTGGGTCTCTAAAGCATCCCAACTTAGACATTTATTATTATTATTATTAGAAAGTTCATCCTCCTCCTCCTCCTCCTCATCGTCGCACGAGTTCTCTTGGGGAGATTCTTCCGCCTCCTCTTCGTCTTCGACAGCTTTGCTTTCGGAGGGGTAACAATGTAATTTCCGGAAAACGTAACTACCCTCCATCAAATGGTATCGAAAATTTCTCACCTTGTTCTCGGCACAATGAATCATCTTTTGGAAATATTGGTGTCGCGTGCATTTCGACTTGTTCCGCCACTCGGTTTTCCCTGGGATGTAAAACTCGTAAACGGATCGCTGGCAGAGCTTGCTGAAAAATTCGGCTTTATCTTATCCATTGACGTAGATCACCTCCACATTTTCGGTCAGTATTTTCAGGATCGTAGGAAGATGCTCGTAGGAAAGACGACCCTCGGTCCATTGCAGGCCGTGTCGGTTATTTGTAGTCTGGTTGACCACAGCTTGATTGCGGGACGATAAGTCATCGTAATGGACAGGAGGGAGAAAAATCATGGATCCGCATAAGGTTAAATCGCAAGTGATGTAGCCCAGTTCTTTCAAGATGAAACATATATCTCCCGTCTTTGGATCATAACAGTGAAAGTATTCCATGTCCAGAACAATGTAGGAATCTTTGAGAGGTTTGGCACTCAAAATGTCCATCTTCTTCAATTGAGGAAAAAAAGAAAACAAAATTCTCTCTCTCTCTCTCGCTGTGTGTCCTGAAGGAAAAAATGGATAGCGTTCTCTCGCCGTCTCCTCTTTTATATATAGAGAGAGAAGGTCGCACGTGACAGGTCGTATGAATTCTGGGAAAGGTCACATTCGTATATATATTTGATTTTTTAATAATATCGTGCGTATCTCAATACACATCCATCATCATAATAATAAAGGTCACCTTGGAAAGAAAAAGAAATAAAAAACATGGAACTCGTGCTCGACTTTGAAGGTTTCTACGATTCTCAAGGAGCCTTTATTGTGAAAGAATTGGCTTACGTCACATTGGACGGTACTTCTCGAGGGGTATTTGTTTTTAAACCCCCGTTTCCATGGCAAATGCTCACCGAGAAAGAAAAACGAACCGCTGTGTGGGCGAGTGATTATTATCACGGCTTGTCGTGGTACGAAGGAGAAATTCCGTACAGTTATTTTCCATGGGTGTTAACGATGTTGACGGAACCCTTTTCCATGATTTGGGTGCGAGGAGAAATGAAACGGCGGTTTTTAGAGAAATGGTTGCAAAGATCCATTTATTGCATTTCGGGATCGACGCAAGAGATTCTCAAATACAATGGGATCGAACACATGAATTGTCCTAACCATACAAAAGGTTTTTTCCATTGCGCTCTACAAAAAGCGGTTCGGTATCATTATTATTTAAAGACACAGAGAAGAAATTCGCAAGGTTGATCCTGCACAATTCAATCTTGACAGAACTCATTAAAAAAAATACATATATCACGTTACTTCTTCAACAGCACAGATGGTTCTGAAGCGAAACTTGGAATTTTGAAATAATAGATCAGGGAGAAATCATTCTTAAAAACAAATGGTAAAGTCTCGAATCGGCTGGGAGAAAAAAAAATTTCTCAGAGCTGAAATAAAATTCTCTAATGAAAAAAAAAAAAAAAAACTTTTGGTTAATTTTTATCATGTCTTAGACATGATAAAAATTAATGACCCTCCCTTTTTGTCTGGGAAGGATGTCTCACCCTTTCTAAAAATAGACCATGACTCATCCTTTCTCTAATAGCAATCATTCCATGAATGAATCACGATTTGTTTTTCAAAAGAGTGAGACAACATTCCCAGACGAAAAGGGAAGGGGGTCGTTAATTTTTATCATGTCTTAGACATGATAAAGCAAACATAACAAAAATTTTTATCATGTCTAAGACATGATAAAAATTAACAAAAAGTTTTTTTTTTTTTTTTTTTTTTTGAGTTGAAGAATTTTTCTCAGCTCTGAAAATTTTTTTCCAGCCGACTCGAGACTTTACCATTTATATTTACGAATAGTCTTTGGATTATTTATTTATTTTCTTTTAAAAAGAAAAATTCTGAGCTAGACCTATCTATTGGCTTAACATTCTGGTCATAGGAACAGTCTAGAATCTCATTTTTTTTTCGAGGCTAATGCACGGGTTCTCCAATCAAAAGGGTTACTATAAAGGGATTGGTTTCAATGCATTTATCTGCAAATGTTGTAGGATTCTGTTGTTGAGAAGGGGGTATATTATTATTATTATGATGATGATGATGATTGTGGCAGATTCGTTTTCTACATGGAAGTCTAATCTCCTCCGAAGACCTTTTCTGGGGATCGTCGATAGATGGTTTTTCAATAGGAATCGTTTCCCTCGGATCCTCAAGAGATAGAGGGGGGTCCTGTCTTGAGACATGAAGCGGTCTCTCCTCCTCCTCCTCGAGAAGTCTTGAGAAAGGGAGAGGATTTTCGGTTCCCTTATTCTCGAGGGGTCTTGACAAATTGAGAGGTCCCTCCTCTTCGAAAGAGAGAGAAGTTTTGGTTCCCTTATCCTCGAGGGGTCTTGACAAATCGAGAGGTCCCTCATTTTCGAGGGGTCTTGATAAATGGAGAGCTTTTTCATCTTCGAGGGGGTTTGATAAAGGAAGAGGTCCCTCCTTCTCGAGGGGTCTTGAGAAAGGGAGAGGTTTTTCATCTTCAAGGAGGTTTGACAATGGGAGAGATCTCTCCTTCTCGAGGGGTCTCTCTTCCTCAAGGAGTCTTGAGGAAGGGAGAGGTTTTTCATCCTCGACGGGTTTTGATAAACGGAGAGGAATCTGAACAGGCTTCTCCTCATCCCCATCATTATCGAGGAGGATGAGGATAGGCTTTTGGAAAGGTTTTTTCTTTTTCTTCTGAACAGGCTCCTCTTGATGCTCGGGGAGAGGGATGGGGTAGTTGTTCCACCATTCTATTTTTTCTTGCTCGAGGATTTTTTCAAAAGTCGTAGCCTCTCTAAGATGAGACGAAGGAGGAGAGTCCTCGAGAAGAATATAATAGGTATTCTTCCCAGTCTTCTCGATCGAGAGAGGTTCGTGGAGACATTTATGCAACCATTCACTAAAATGAACGAGAATCCCTTTTGTCTTCTCAAGACGATCCATAATCCTATTCATTTGCGAGACGGTTAGAAAGTGGGACGTGTAAAAATATTTGGCTCGTTTCATTAACAAAATTTGTGCATCCAAAGGTGGAATGTCACGAGCCATCAACACGTTTTCGTCGGATAAAAATTCGTCCCGCATCTTTTGATAACTCCCCACGGTATGATAACCCGCACATTTTGAAAAATCGGAGGCTTTCAGGTAAACGACTCCTTGGATGATATAAAAGGAAAGATCAACATATTTATATTTGAAAGGAATACACGTAGTGAGCTGGGGATGCCTCCTCATGATCCACTTGGACAAAAATACGACTTTGGGGCTCTCCCCTTTTATTTATAGAGAGAAAGAGAGTGTGACCTTCCCTTCCCTCCTCCTCCTCTCTCCCTGCTTCCTCTATCTCTGGACGTCCTTGGATTGGAAAGGGTGACTTTGAAAAAAAAAAGAAGTTAATGGTTGGATAATTTTTTGTTTATTAAATTATTACTTTCACTTCCTCATTCCCACAGACATTCATCTTTTTAAGAAAAGAAAAAGAGGTCATGGAGATAAGATTTCTTGGAAAGAAGAGAGAGAGAGAGAAACAAAAAAAAACAAATAAAACGGCGTTCATAGAGCCTCTATGTGTGTGTCTATATATATAAAAAGACGAGAGTACTGGGCGAGATCATTTCTTTTCCATTGGGAGCCATGTCGCTATTAGATGTTTTTCCAACTCAACGGATTTCGAACGGGGAGGATTTGAAGACGCTAAAGCAAATCTCCAACTTGAAAATTTTTTTGGCATGTCATTGTGCGACATTTATTCCGCATTTACCACCTCATCAAGCGATCGTTTCTTTCAACCAAGATGTCGAATCCTCCAACCTGCTCGTTCAGAATATATACAGAAATTTATTCGAATCGCAACAAACGAAAGAGGAATCTCCCTTCTCTTGGAATCGGATGGATCGAGCTTTGAGACGGCCCATTCAAACAGACCGGCGATATACGGATCCGCGCTCGAGTTTTCGGTGGATGAATATTTTTCTCACGAAACGATATTTTACGTTTGGAGTGAGAACGACGGCTGAGGACGAAGTTCATATTGTTCAAACCACAGCCGCTCCTCTCGCCTATTACGAATCATCGTCCCCCAATCTGAAGGAAAGAAGTTTTAAAGTCAGCGACAGGATGAAATATAAGAAATATATTCTAAGACCTTTTCAAAACTATGTCGTTCCCCCGAAAACGCAATATCTCATCGTCACAACCCAGAAGAGTGTCTTTCTCGTCGATCGGTGCTCGTACTCGCTTTGGAAACAATTGAAAGAGGAGATTTCTTTCCAATCGCCGATGATGTTTCAAGAAAAAGAAGAAGAAAACCCTCCGCCACCTTTACCCATCCCTTCCTTAGATGATAAGAGGAGCTGGACCAAACCGTCGTCATAGCCCGAAACAAAATCGACCCGGCAACGGAATGAAATTGAAGTCATCACAATTGAAGATGAGGAGGAAGAAAAAAAATTACCTCTTAAAAAACGGTCGACTTACCGGAACCTACCTGGCGTGCAAGATCCGCTTCAGAACCCAGAAGCTTCTTCTTCTTCTTCTTCTTCCCCGACTTGTTCAAACAGGCAACCTCTTTCTGACTCCTCACAGACAGAACCTCTTCCAGTATCCTCTTCTTCTTCTCCTCCAACCTGTCCCGACATCGTAGAGGTAGAATGTCAGACGGGTCCACAAGCTTCAAAAAGTCCCGACATCGTAGTAGAATGTCAGCCGGGTCCACAAGTTCCAACGGGTCCAGAAATCATGGAGGCAGAATCACAGATGGGTTCACAAGTTCCAACGGGTCCAGAAATCGTAGAGGTAGAATTTCAGCCGGGTAAACAAGTTCCAACGGGTCCAGAAATCATGGAGGTAGAATCGCAGCCGGGTCCAGACATCCTAGATCCCTCCACTCATCCCAAAGAGACTCCAAGTGTTTCAAGACAGCCTTGTGAGGATCCAGCCCTTCCCGTATGGAATGATTATATGGACTTACAAAATTTGGTGCAACAGGAAGGAGAAGAAAATAATCATACGGATGGGTGGGTCAAAGACTGTTTAGATCATTTAACCTCGAATGAAATTGAACTGTTATGGAATTGCATTTCTGAAATCACATCGGAAATGGGAAAGAAACCAAAACAAAAAAAAAACAATTTTTTAATAACAAATTGGAGGAGGGTCATGATGTCAATTAAAAAAAAATATTATATAGAGTCCAATCTTGGTGGTTCACTTCAGTTTTCCAGCATGAGGTGATCCACGTTTCCCGAAATATGGATCCCATTCCAAGAGAGATTGTGTAGAGCCTTCACTTCAGTTCTTTTTTTTCCTACCAAGAGGAGAGGGTCCCCAAAGGGCTACCCATGTCCAAAGAGAGAAAGTGTAGAGCGTTCATTTCAGTTTTTTTTCCAAGTTTAGGGGAGGGAGGTCTCAAAATGACACCCCCCCCCCATTTTCAAAGAGAGATGGTGTAGAGCGTTCATTTCTGTTTTTTCCAAAGTTAGGGAGTTTTCAAATGACTACAAATTTCAGAGAAAGAGAGAGAGAAGGTGTAGAGCGTTCATTTCAGTTTTCCAAGGTTAGGATGGTGGTGGAGAATCCTCCAAAATGGCTACTCATGTCAAAGATAGAGAGAGAGAAAAAGCGTAGAGCGTTCATTTCAGTTTTCCAACATTAGAAGGTTCCAAAATACTTTCTAAATTCAAAGAGAGATCGTGTAGAGCGTTCATTTCCAGTTCTCCAAGATCAGAAGAAGAGGGTCCGCTTTTCCCAAAAGGGCTTTCCGCATTCAGAGACAGCGAAATGCAGATTTCAGTTTTCTCCCTCCCCAAGAATAGAGGATCCCAAAATGGCTTTCCATTTCAAAGAGAGAGGGAGAGGCGTTCATTTCCATTCTCCAAGATAGGGTCGTCTGCTTTTTCCCAAAATGGCTTCCCAATTCAAAGAGAGAGAGAGAGTGAAAGGGTGTGTAGAGCGGTCATGTTCATTCTCCAAGATAGGGTCGTCAGCTTTTTCTCAAAATGGCATCTCCCCATTCAAAAAGAGATCGTAACCAATTTTTTCCAGTTTTTTCCAAGATGGGGGGAAAAGAAAACCTAGGATGGAATAACACGACACACAGAGAGAAAGAGAAAAAAAAACGCCATCTTGTCATTTTCTGATAGGGTACCGGTGTTCGAATACTTTTGTGACCGACTGTACCAGAGTGCCCTGCAAACGGTGAGGTGAAGTTGGTGGTGGAGCGATTGGTTTATCCCTGTTCAGAACATAAGCTGGCTTTACACGATCAATGGATACAGGTACAGTTTTGCCATTTATGTCTAGGTAAAAGACCTTCTCTGTTCTACGAACAACTAAAAATGGTCCATCATAAGGAGGTTGAAGTGGGCGTCTCACCATATCATGACGAAGAAAAACATGGGTAGCTGTGGCTAAATCATGGTGTATAAAGTTTTTGCTATCACCATGTCTTTTGGGTGGTATGGGGCGAAGTGTTTGCATATGTGCACGTAAGTGGCTGACAAAATCTGTGATGTCAACCGGTTGTTGAACAGGAACCAGGAACTCCCCAGGAAGACGAATGGTGGTGCCGAAAACCAAATCTGCTGGTGTGCAACTCAAATCTTCTTTCAAAGCAGCTCGAAAACCAAGAAGAATCACAGGAAGGACTTCAGTCCACCGCTCAGTGGCATGGCACTTGATAGCAGTCTTAAGAGGTCGATGCAATTCCTCTATTAACCCATTCGACTGGGGGTGGTAACTAGTCGTCCTGGATCTCTGAATTCCCAGGTGATGAGTGAGAGAGCGAAAAAGTGAAGCTTCAAACTGGCGTCCTTGGTCAGTTGTCACAGTAGAGGACACTCCATACCTGGAGACCCAGCATGTGAAAAATGCTTCTGCAACAGTTTGAGCAGAGATATCCTTGAGTGGTTGAGCTTCTGGCCATCGAGAGAAACGATCAATTAAAGTCAAGCAGTAAGAATAACCATTTGAGGGAGGGAGAGGGCCTATAAGGTCCAAGTGAACATGGTCAAATCTTTGAGAAGGCTCCTTAAAATTTGCCAAAGGTGCTTTTGAATGGCGATGAATTTTAGCCTTTTGACATGGGATGCAACACTTGGTCCATTCTGCTATATCCGATAACATTTTACGCCAAACAAATCGTGACCGCACAATGTGTTGTGTTCTGCGTAAACCAGGGTGAGCCATGTTGTGTAATGAGGCAAAAACATCCTGGCGAAACTGTGTTGGGACATAGGGACGAACTCTGCCAGTCGATACATCACAGAATAGATCAATGTTTGATTCCGGGAGAGTAATTTTTTTAACTGCAGGGATGTGTCTGATGACAGTAAGGACTTCAACTCATCATCCAATGTTTGTGCTTTAGCTATTTCAGAATAATCAACTGCTGCAGGAAGATTTAAGGCAGCTATACGGGACATGACATCTGCAGGAATATTCTCAGGCCCTGGAATGTGCTGTATGTTAGTTGTGAATTGCGAGATGAAATCTAAATGCCTCACCTGGCGTGGAGAGCATTTGTCATTCTTTTGACGGAAAGCATATATCAGAGGCTTATGATCAGTATAGAGGACAAAGTCTCTAGCCTCCAACATATGTCTGAAATGGCGAATGGATGCATAAGCAGCAAAGAGCTCCCGGTCATAAGCACTGTACCGAGTTTCTGCTGTACTGAGCTTCCTCGAGAAAAAACCTAAGGGCTGCAATTTGGAGTCCACAACCTGATGCAATGCACCGCCAATAGCATGATCAGATGCATCTACATGCAAGGCAAGTTGGGCAGTTGGAGAAGGATGAGCAAGTAACGTGGCATTAGCTAGTGCTTGTTTGTATTTTTTGAAAGCCTGTGTTGCAAGCGAAGTCCAAATAATTGGTTTCTTCGAATTCTTCTTACCAGAACCCTTTAGGATGTCACTTAACAAAGCTTGGTTATCTGCTGCATGAAGCAAAAACCTACGATATAAATTCATTAGGCCTAGAAACTTACGCAAATTACCAATAGTTTCAGGCAACTTAAAATCTAGGACTGCTTGGGCTTTATTTTGCAAGGGTTTAACCCCTTCTGGGCTTATATGGTGACCAAGAAACTCCAACTCAGTGACACCAAACACACATTTTGAAACATTTAACTTGAGACCATAAGTACTCAGTCTTTGAAATATAGCATGCAAGTGCTTCTTATGCTCCACTGCATCATTTGAAAAACATAGTATATCATCAAGATAAACATAACAAAACGGGAGACCTCTTAGGACCTCGTGCATAAAGCGCATGAAGGTTTGGGGTGCATTCACTAAGCCAAAGCACAGATGAGTATACTCGTAGAGACCCCATGGGGTTGTCACTGCTGTTTTAGGAATGTCAGCGTCTGCAATAGGAATTTGGTGAAATGCTTTAAAGATGTCTACTTTTGAGAAAATGGATTTACCGTAGAGTGAATGAGCAAAGTCTTGAAGGTACGGAATAGGATAACTATCAAATTCAGTCACAGAATTCAGCTTGCGGTAATCTCCAACCGGACGAACTGTAGAATCCTGCTTAGGGACGACATGCAATGGTGAACTCCATGGACTCTTGGAAGGACAGATTATCTCTTGATACAGGAGGAATTCGAACTCAGATTTCACTGCTTCGTGCAGCTTCGGATGGAGTCATCTCGGTTTTGAAGTCACAGGTGGTCCACGAGTCAAGATATGATGCGCTGTGTTATGAGGAACAGTCTGCTTAATTAGAGTAGGATTTGTTATATCTGGAAACTCAGAAAGCAAGGAGTCATAATCTGAATTAACAGAAACTGTGACAATAGAAGGTTGGCTTTTGTGAGCAACATTGCCATAAGTAAACAGTGAAGCTTCAGGATTTATAAGACACTGCCGTTTCAAATCAACAAGAAGATTAAAATGTTTCAAAAAATCTGCACCGATGATAGGAGAAATTACATCAGCAATCACAAATGTCCATGAGAAGAACTTCCGGAGACCCAAGTCGACTTGTCTGCGCACAAATCCATATGCAGGAATTTTAGAATTGTTGGCAGCAAAAAAGGCAAATGTTTCACAACAGTTTCTCTTATCTTTAGGAGAAGGAGGTAACACTGAGATCTCACTACCAGAATCGATCAAAAATTTTTGACCAGTCTTCCTGTCGTGAAGAAATAATCGACTGGGCTTTTTGGATACTTCCGTCATCCCAGCTATGACGGGAGTTACAGGTTTTTTGCTGCTGGTACGCGCAAGGCTTAGCACATTTGCGTGCCTTATCACCAAAACGGTTATGATAGAAACACACATTACTGGAAGTATTACTTTTTCTGGAGCGAGACGTTGAGCGACTCCGGAACTTAGTTGTCCTCCGATCATGGGAAAGTTCAGAAACTTGGCGTGTAAGTTCTTCGATCTGCCTGGCTAGGGTTTCAGTTGTGATGGCATTGGGATCCAAGGATGTTCCAGCTCCAGAAGTAGCACAGATTGCACTAGGTTGAACAACCTCAGCGACTTTATCAGCTATAATTGCTAGCTGATCAAGTGTTTCAGAAGAAGCAGACAGAACTGTTTGGATATGGGCTGGCATCCGTTGCATCCATAAATTTTGCAAAAAGTCATCATTAAGCTGTTTCCCAGAAAGCTCTTTCATTTTCCGTAGGAGATGGCTAGGCCGTTCATCCCCCAACTGAAGTTCAGTGAGGAGTTTTTTAATTTTCTGGTGTTCAGAATCTTCAAATTCACTGATGAGCCTCTCAGACAGTTTTTTATATTTGTCCGAGTCCGGAGGGTTTAGTACGATATCCGAGATGTGCGACAGAGTTTCCGCATCTATATTCGCTATAAGAGCAGAAAATTTCGTTTCATCACTCGTAATTCCGCTGTAAATGAAGGCATTGTCACATTGTGCGATCCACAACCGCACGTTAGCTTTCCAGAAAGGTGGAATGCGAAGTGCAACTTTCGCTACTTGGCTCTGCTGATCGGGTGGAGGCATCGCTAGTATGTGGAAATAGTCCCGAAGAGCAGAAACAAAATACTTGTAATTATCTAGAAAGCGAAGTCGCCACAGTGGGATAGGCTTACCACAGCAAGGCTTAGCGAAGCATGTGACCAATTAACGTAACTTATTTTTCATCCATAGGTCACCAATTACGGCAAGGTTGCGTTCTGTGTATTCACAAATAAGCTACTTATTCAATCAATCACATTTAATTTTAATTTACATAGTGAAAAAAAAAGAACATTCTACAAAAACATATCATGCAGCGTATATGCACGCTAGCGATAACGGCACAAGCACGAGGAAGAACTAACTACAACAAATCAGTTCACTTCACTTGAGAGAAAAGTACAGAGTTTAGTTGCAGCACTGCTATACAAGAAAAAAACAAAGTTAACATTTAATTTAAAAGTTCGTTGCATGGTTGCTGCACCTTAGTAGAATTGCTTAGTCAACATCATGATATTCATGAAATTTTCTAAGGGATAAATCAAACAAAAATGCAAGCAAAAGTCTTTTAAAAGATTTTCCTTAGAAAATACCAGCAAGATTTAAGATAAAAATACAGCATGTCTTGTGAGAAGAAAATAATTACTTACAAAATCATGCTTCCAACACTAATAAAGCACCTAATTATATATTAAAATTTCAAAACAAGATTTACACAATTGATATTCAACTAAGTCTTGCATATCTATTATTTGGCTTCATAAAGTAATATGTTGTCTAAAATGAAGTAGTCATATAAAAACATATTTTTCTTTTTTTAAATGGTTATTGATTTCACACTTTTTTGTACCCTGAATTTTCATACTGCATCATCTAATACATTTGAAGTCTTCCATTGGGCAAACATGTTTTTACATTTTTGTACATACATGATGCTCGCATAACATACATAGCAAAAAACTTGTTGTACATAAAGAAAATCTGGATAACTTCTCATTCTTTACTTGGATTCAATCATTAAGTTATGTGTAATTTTTCAATATTAGAATTTTAAAATCTGATAAATCATTTACAGTAGCCCTAAACAATGGTGACTGTTCAACTGCACATTAAACATGGAGGCTCTTTTTTTGGGGGGGCGGGTAATTTATTTGATTACAGTGTAGTAACTTGGCTAAGGGTAGAGATACTTTCATGGAGTACTTTCAAAGAGAAATTATCTTATATCTGTTTCATATATGAGGAAAACAACGAAAACACATACGCAGCCAACCCGTTCGCAAGGATGTGAACCCAGGTCGAATCATCAGTATTCAACTACTTTACTGCTTGGCTGCTAACGAAGCCAGAGCTAGACATTTTATCACCTAATGCAATAACTGCTGCTTGCAAATTATGCCGTCCAATGCCTGCCTAAATTCAAAAACTTTTGACGCTCCTATTTCCTGCCACCCATTGAAGTCATACAGGTTGCCCTAGCCACCAATGAGCATTAAACATCAAGGCAACTGGAATGTAATGGCAGCATGCAATTACACTTGGTTTCATACCTGTATGGGGATGCATGACATAATGTGCCATTTTGTTGATGCAGACCCATGGATGTGATCCTTGATGGTGTTGCTGTATTAAGATTTATCTGGAAAAAATGAATTTATATTATTTATCCTTCTATTTGCAAAGTTATATGCATAACTATAGCTGTAGTCACTTATAATGTTCTAACGAGGATTTGGTTAGGTTATTTGAATATGACAAAGCACACAAGGGCTGCTTATTTTTTCTAACAAAGGTAGCTGAAAAAATGGTAAGAAACTCCTTGATGATGCAGATAACAATGACCAGTACATATGAAGACTAGTTGCTCTGTAGCACCCCCTTAGTTCTGAGCTGCAGAATAATATAATTGTAACAGCCATACATATAGATGTATGTTGTCTTATTCAATCAGTCAAACTAGTGAGTTCATTGCTTAAGCATTCACCAGCTTTAGGAAAACAAGATCAAGTAGGGTAGTGCTTTTTTTTTCTTTTAAAATAATAAAGAATCAATGTGCTTTAAAAATGATACTTCAAATTGTGATAAAGGTATCTATTGATTATTTACTATATCTCAGATTTTTAGAAGTAGCTATTTCCCAGCAATGATGCCTGTGCGTTTTCTTTGGTGGTAAAGTACCAATAAATATTTAACTATAACAGTCATGTATAATTATAACTGACTTCTGATAATTGTATATTTAGTTTTATATTTCATTTTTGTTAGCCATGTTCTCCTTTTATAAATATGGGTCTCTTTGATTTACTAAAATAATGAAAACAGAAAACTGTTCGTTTTTTCTAGTTTCAGATTGCTATGTCATCGGATAGTAAAAATCTCATAGAATGAAATTATAATCATTTCAAAAGCATATTGCAATAGTAAAGTTCTGATTTATGCAGCTAAATCATTATGTGGAAAAAGGAAAGTGGTTTGAGGGAAGCACAGCATATTAATTTTTGTTCATCACAATTCACAAAGTGTATGACTTACTCAAAATAATTCTAAAATGATGAATTTAGTACTTTCTAATTATCTGAACCAGAAACAAAAGTGCTGTGAAAAAGTACTGATGGTCTACACCATGTTGCGAAAAAGAATTTATGTCACTAAAAAGCATTTATGTGGCAATCCAAGTATACACATAGCATTCTCCTAGATATCACATCTCCAGATATTTTCACCAGTGTGGTTGCAAATTATGATCTTTCCTATGGGAATTTCAGCATTGGGGTGGTTTCTGTTGCAGTTTCTGCTGCAGTTTCTGTTGTCTCAGGTGAAATCTTTGGCAATATAGCTTTCTTCATGCACACAGCATAAAAGGCATCATATGCCTCTCTTTCCTTTCTCATTTTAGGATAATGGTGCTAAAATTTTGCAATTTCCTAATTTTTGTTTTAAGAAACGTTTATAGGGAGAACAACAGCGAAACAAAGTCTAGAATTAGGCATATCTTGTATGGAAAAAGAAGAATGTAAAACAACAGGTGGTAGTGGATGCATCGTTGAAATAAATTTAAAGATTATGCGAACAAATATTCCTCTCCTAACTCACCGATGAGTTTGCAAATTCTCTTCAACGTTGCCAATGATTTCACGACTTTTCAGTGGATCTGTGGTAAGAATCTAAATTCCATAAATCTTACAGCTCTTGTTAAAGATGGAATTAAACACAGTAATTTTAATTTAAACATAGGAATTTAAATTTAATAATTTAATATATTTAAACACAAAAACTTATCGCTATGTTTTCATTAATGGGTGAGCGATCATCACTAAACATAAATATTGGTACAAAATGTAGTCTAAAATATTAATGGTAAATTTAAGATACTTTCAAAATGCTATTTGTAAGAGTTCCAGATAATCCCCATCCTAAAAAAAAAGGTATTTAAGTAGAAATAGGTAATGGAAATGACCTGTATTTTAAAATATAAATGAAAATTTAGGATAATCCAAGCAATATTTATATGTCTAAAGAGTATATTCCTTACTACCTTGTGTATACTAAAGGTTCCTGATAGATTTAACTGACAGCAGTTACTTTTGAAACAAGAATATTATGAGAGATTCATAGGTTATATTTAATGGATACATAACTATATGCCTACATTGCTGTACCTATGAAATATAGGTTATTAATGGATACCTTTTCATAGGTACAGCAATGTAGGCATATATATTTTGCTGTAAATTATTTGGCAAATGTTATCCAGTAAAGGAAAAGACCCCACGTGTGCTTTCTCTATATCACTACTTTGATCCTAGTCAATCATTAATATCTTCGGATTCCCAGGGTGAAAACTGAGATAA
This sequence comes from Stegodyphus dumicola, assembly GCF_044657685.1. Taxonomy (NCBI): domain Eukaryota; kingdom Metazoa; phylum Arthropoda; class Arachnida; order Araneae; family Eresidae; genus Stegodyphus; species Stegodyphus dumicola. The sequence goes on from NC_140770.1 coordinate 108,231,826, forward strand.
ATTTAGGTGTACAATTGTAAGCTTTGTAATCTTGTTCTTAAAAATGTAGTTGTATCACGATAAAACATTAAGAAACTATGTTAAATATTGTTTTTGGAATATTCCATTAGCAAAATAGCTACAGAATACGGTATAATCCATTTTCCTTCCTTTGTAATGATCCGGTATTTCTCAAGTGTGCATTGCATAAAGTATAAATATATATTAACATATGATTTAATTCAGGTGTACATAAAATCACCTCATGTCTTCTTAACTGATTTTTTAAAAGATTGAAACATTACCGCTGTACGCCATAAAGCGTTTTTTATTAGAAGGGTTAGACACGCTACTTTGAACGAGAATCTTAACAAGTATCGTAACCTTTATCACGTGACAAAACAAATGACGCACAAACGTCTATGTTACGTCTTTATTCTTCTAATCAATAGCAGCGAAGCAGCTATCACAGGGGGTACAGCGAGTACGTTTTAGGAACATGCAGGCAGGCATCACCCCCTGGATACATACATGTTCTAAGGGGTGTTGCCTAAGGGCTCCACATGCACTTTCCAGGGGATTCTCAGCTGATATAGAAAAATAAAATAAAGAAAAGTTGATTGAAGTTTAAGAAGCAAAAAGTAAAATTAAAAACAAATGTTTAGAAATTATAACTTGAAGTTAAAACTTGGTTAAATTGACTTTGATATTCAGCCTGTTGCGGTTAGAGACTGCTGAATTTATTTTAAACATTATGTTTCCCTTCTAAATAAAGGGCCCTATTCACGACAAGGAGCGTAAATAACGATCTACTCTTAACGGACGACCGCTAAATTTCACGGCTCCAGTAACCGTAAGGACTGTTGGTTAAATTGGCATTCGTGACAACGACCGTCGGAGGGATTCTTACTGTAAGTAACCTTCGTTCGAGATTTGGGGAAGTTCGTTAAAATAAGCCAATCATATTACAGCTACTAGAGATGCAGGTTGACTCATCAGCCATGTTCAAGCGTGGGCCTCGTATTGTAGCCACGCTTTAGGGTTGTATTTCAGGTTTGGGGTGCCATTTTTGGCTCTTTAGCGGTGTTCGCTAAAACGTGTTTATTTAACATTCTAGGGTATACAAACTTTTTGTACTAGGGTATACAAAAAGTTTGTATACCCTAGTTTACAAAAAGTAATTACAAAAAGTTTGTATACCCTAGAATGCAAAAAATACTTGTTACAAGAGGCCTTAATCTGTAGATCTGTAGCTAAATGATATTTTTATGTTTTTACATATGGAAATTAATTAATAAGAAGAACTGTGATTTAAGCATTGTCCTTGCAGTGGTATAGATTGAATCTTATATAGGTTATGGAATTATCATTAAATATTCAGATTCAGCAGGCCGATTTTTTGCATTCATATAAAGATGTGTGGCTTTTGACCCCCTTTTTGTCTCTACAGTTCAGCTTCTTTCTTGTATTTTTTTAAACTGCCAAATTTCTCATATGATTTAAGTTATTTTAAAAGTTTCTAAAATATTTTCATATATTATATTTCCCATTTGTGTTAAAAATACTTTCTTTATTGAATTTTCAATTTTTAATTTTAAATAGATGCATAATGTTAAGTATCTCAAAATCTATTTTTTGACAATAAATTTCTCCCAGCTGTATGCTTAAATTTTTATGAGGTTGTACTGGATTTATAATCATACTTTCATAGTTATTTAAGTTTTTTTCCTTTTAGAATTCAAGGTAATTTCATGTCATATAAAAATTAGAAGTCTCTCAGTGCTCTATTTGTATGATAATTCTTAATTTCTTAGCTATGGCATTTCAGTACTGATGGAGTTAAGCATATTACTTTTATTTACATTACATGTTAAAATATTTAGAGGCCATTAAAGCTGTGGGTACAAATTGGTATGAATACAACTTCAAAGTTTCTAAAGCTTTCCTGAATCAACAGATAATTTTCTAAAATTGTCAATAAATTTTCCCATGATAAATACATAAGTGCATGCTGGCGCTTTAATATATGTAGCAAGTTCACAGTTTACACTTCTAAAAAAATTAATAGCATGTCTGCATATAAAGTATGTTTTTTATTTTAAATATGCTATTTGAAGTTTGCTCATATGGAATCTAATATCTATTATTGTAGCAAACAGGTTAAAAATGTTATTTTGCATGTGTTTCCAGAAAAGGCAGCTAAAGGCTTTATGATTTTAAATACTGGTTCAAGACATGCACCTTAAATTATAATGCTTAGATTGAAGTGCAGAATGCTGTAAAAAATACTTCAATTCTCTGATAGCAAAAAAAAAAAAAAAAAAAAAAAAAAAAAAAAAAAAAATGTTTGTATAGATTTAGTAGAGTAGAAATTCCACATCAAAAACTTTTTTTCACCTTTATTTAGGTAAAACGAAATTAAAAAAATAATACATACATAAATAAATAAAAATAATACTTTTACATACGGAATTTGCAGTTATTATTTACTAATCAATTATTTGTTATTGATAGCTACTTTTTATAATACATAGAGAAAATACTGATAAATTTATAAGAATTTACATGCATTAAATGATGAAAAAACATACATATGCTGTTAATATTACACTTATCTGAATATTTAATGATAATTCCATAACCTATATAAGATTCAATCGATACCACTACAAGGACAATGGTTAAATCACAGTTCTTCTTATTAATTAATTTCCATATGTAAAAACATAAAAATATCATTTAGCTACAGATCTACAGATTAAGGCCTCTTGTAACAAGCATATGCAAAACACATATAATGAAAATAATGCAAAAATAGAAAAAAATTGCACTCCTAAACTCTTTTTCCTAATGTAGTGCAATTTATTCCATTATATTAAAATCTTATTAAAATACAGCAGTAATTTGATATTTTTTCTATTATAAATCAACAGCTTTATATAGAATGATCTTACTTTACTGGATTCTTATTTAAATGAATGTATATGAAAATATCAAAATAGATGGAGGAGGGAAGAAAAGGTCTGAATAAATATTAGACAACACTGCTAAGATAATATTCTTATTTTCAGTAAAATGTTTCAAGGTATATCAGTTTCGTTTAGTTCTTTTTCTATTAAAGCAGCTAACCTAAAACATATATTTGATTAATTTGTTAAAAATATAGCTTAAGAAAGTTTTATGTGCATACTGAGAAGGCAGAAAAAAATAGCCTTGATTTAAAACCTGTTTTAAAGCAACAAGTAAATAAAATAAATACACTGGTTCTATTAGCATATCAACAATACAAAAAAAAAAAAAAAAAAAAAAAAAAAAAAATACTGTTATGTACTCTTAAAAACAAATCTCAAGTATCACATTATGATATACATTACACTCTTACAAAAGAAGAAATATCACATTAGGAATATATTCTTTTATGTATTTGATAACAAAGAAGAGTAAAACATATGCAACATCACATTATGAAAAATCCTGCAAGTCATTACAATAATAAGGTAAAAATCAGTTGATCATTCTTTCAAAGTAGCACTAAGTTTTCCAAGGAAAATCATGAATACGCCAAAACAGATTCACTATCGGTGCCTCAATTTAAGGTCACACAAAAGTAAATTTGATTTAACTGAACATGAAATCTTCCACGACAAATTTATGAGCACTGACAAATTTATGAACAAATTGATTTTCTTTAAAATGTACTTGCAAATTTAACAAAAGCATGCATGAAATTTAACATTAAAATCTAAAGCACTAGTATTTAACAAGAGTTACATGTTTAAATTTTAATTTTTTTTAAACTTTTTCTTAAAAGTGTGAATTTAATCACACTTTTAAGCAATTTTCTGATAAATTTCAATTTTTATACAAAAATAGAATTAATTTTGTAAAGCTACTTAAAACATATTTCCTATTCACACATTTAAATAAATTTAAAGTAAGTATACTTAAAAATACAACATAAAGATTTACTACTAGATAAAGCATGATAATGGGCTCAAAACAATTTGTCGAATATTTAAATTAATACTTAACTTCTTCAAAATTTCTAAAAAATACAGAATATATTTATCTTACTATAAAGAAAAAACAAAATTATTTATAATTTAGATCACACTATCAAGGTTTTAACACTAACGCTAACTAGCAGATTTGGCGACAATATATTAGAATCAAAATAGAATGCTACTTTAAATTACAGGTCGTACAGTAAAATTAAATAAAAATAAGGCACATCAGATTTTTAACCTTTGTGATAACCCAGCACAAAGTTTACATGAAATGTAGGATACAATTTTACAAACAGTATAAACTATTTGCGATAATAAAAGAAACATCACAGTGTTGGCGATATTTGACTGCACAAACACATGCACATTCCGCAATTGATTTTGTATTTATAAAATCAGTTGATCGTCAATAAGTGACAGTGAAATAAAAATACACATTTTGAAGAAATAAACGAAGAGAAATTTTTCTAACAATCTATGGAAAAATACGAAGCTGAACTTACCTCAACAACGACAATCTCCTGGACCAGGAATTCATTAATCTTGACGATAATTAATTATTCATTGTCTATATTCTATGTAAATCGAACGCATTGCTTCGATCACGGAAAATTCCCTGCCAACGCAGAGAAATTCGACTGATTTCATCCAAATATGCTTCAGCTAAAACTGACGCAAAACCTTCCGCCATATTTATTGCCGGAATTATAAGCATCTGTTTATTTAACACGAAGGGTCAGACCCGTCCTTACTTTAACAGCCGTCTCGTCAATTTAACGGCCAAATTTAACGCTAGCTTTGATGAGAATACCAATACTTGCGATTTAACTACTTGTGACGTCAGAGTACCACGTGATTCCGTAAATCTCACTAACGCTGTGGTTAAAAATCAAGGTCCATAGAAAGACAGGCGTCTCAAGACCAGAAGAGGAAAATGCGTAACCTAATGCTGATTGGTTATTACAGGTCACGTGGTTTTCTTTCCTTTGGACGTCAGCATTAACACTAGAACTTAGCTGTGTAAGTTTACCACTTTTGGCGAAAATTTAATATTGAGAATCGCCAAAATAAAAACGCCATATCATAATTGCTAGTTGCATCGTTTGTGATGAATTACCAAAATAATTCATTAGTAAGATGGGGAATATTAAAAGGAGCAACAGTTTGCTTAAAAATTTACATTAAAGTTCAGAAGTGGTGTAAGTTTTTTCAAAGTGAGCCAGAGTCAGGCCCAAATGTTAATACAACATTTTGTTTATTTAACACTGTTTATATTATATTGTAGTTCATTAGTTTGCGATGTGCTGTTTACCACTTTATGAGATGAATATATTTCAAAGACTAAAATCATATTTTGATGTTCAAAGTAAAGATATGATCACATTAAAATGGAATATATAACGCATTTTATAACATATGGAATTATTTGCATGCATTTCTCCGGTCATAACTAAAGAATTATAAAACAAAATTAAGAATTCAAGTGTGAACAGGCATACCAAACAGTATATTTGAATTACTATATTACACAGGAATTATATAGAAATTGATTTGAAATAACTGGGTTTGTATTATAATAAGTAAGTTGCAATGACAGGAATATTATGGTAATGCCATTGTGAATTAAAGTATATTTCTGCTATGCAATACTTTTGCAACTGATGTCAAAATTAAAATTGCTATATTTTATAACTGCAGACTGGTTTAATAGTTATAAGTGTATCTACTTATAATTTCCATTAGAATATCATTTATGTTATTGATAATTTGTCAGTATGTTTTCTGATGTTAAGGAATTACATATTAACATATTGTTTATTTTGAAGATACAACTTTTGTACCTTTTTTTTTTTTCAAATCCATTTCACTTAATAAATAATGTGAGGCATTTCAATATATATTCTTTCACAAGATATTTTGGCCCTGTTCTGTTATCGGAACCAGATTCAGAAATGTATATATCAGAGTTGGCCAAACTTCATTTCAGTAAGCACGTTTGAATTCAGGAATGTTCGAGAGCTGCATCTAAATTTTCTAAAAGCCACAAGTTCATATTTACATCATTATAGAAGTAGTGGAGGAGGTTTTAAATAGAAAGAAATCCCTGATAACTTTGTAAAAAGAGTCTAAACTAATTAATTACTTCCTTTTGGACACTGAATAGTTTTAGTTTACCATATTTCATACATATATTTTATATGCATGAGCCGCACAAATTGCCTGCAAGAGCCGTATAAGGCTCGCGAGCCGCACATTGGCCACAATTGGTATATATATTTTGCATGTGCATATATATATGTATGCATACACACACAAATAGACATGCACATGTATATACATACATACAATCAATCCTCATAACAGAAGAGTATCAATATTTCTAGCAGCTGCTTTCTTAATTTTGCATGAAGTTATCCTGGTTATGAAATCTCATTTCCATATTTGTTCAACTACCTTTCTTCTATAATTCAAGGTAATTTCATATATTGTATAAAAATTAAAAGCAGTTTTATAGAGTGTTCGTAAGATTATTCTTCATGTCCACCTGTGATTTTTTAATATTGTGAATTCATTGTATTCCTGATTACTTGTATTTACATTCCACAATAAAATATGAGCACATAAAAAGTGTGGTTTCATTTTGGCATGAATGCAACTTCAGTACTTGGTTTAAATTTCACGAAACTTTCCTGAGTCAACAGGTGTTTTTCTAAAATTAATACCATAAATACTTAAATATACACTTATGCATTATTTAATTTAGCCTGTTTATATTATAGACTTTTAAAAATTTAGTACCTTATTCATATTCAGTTCTTGTTCTTCATTTTTAATCTAACTGATATGCAGTTTGAAGTTTGCTCACATGGTATCAAGCTTGTAACAAATTGGTTAAATGTGGTACTTTATGGTGTATTTTCAGGAAAAGCTATATCTTTAAATTATAATGTTTTTTAAATGTAGGGTTATGAAAGCTATGTCAGTGCTTGCATTGTTATAGTATTCTGTATTAAGAATTAGTCAACTTTTTATATAAACCAACAGATTTTTAACATCTGAGATAAGTATGAGTAGCGTGCTCTCTAAATTTTTTATTGCTTAATATTCAAATTTGGCATCTTCGCTTATTTGTTATCTGATGAAATGTTTTTACTTGTTTCATTCTCGTTATTCTCCATAATACAAATGAAATAGTTAAAATTATCTTTCAAAAAATTAGCAAAAATATACAAATTTTATTCAGCTTTATTTTCCTAAAATAAACACTTGCATTTACGCTGGAAATAAAGCAAAGATAGCAAATTTTCGTTATTTCATATAGCCCACCAGAGGCCGAGCGGTTAAGACACTGAACACTGGTAGTTCGGTCCGAGGTTCGAATCCTGCGAACGGGCTGGCTGCATGGGCGTTTTCATGGTTTTTCCCATGTGTAACGTGTATACGAGCCAGTTTCCCTTAGAAAGTCCTCCACGAAGGCATCCCTTCCCTTAGGCAGATAGCCGTAATTAAATAAACCAAACCAAAACCATTATTGATCTTCATCAGTAACTAATAATAATATATGTAAAACAATAATAATAATTCATAATAAATTCTCCTGGTCAAAAGACAAAAAAAAAAAAAGTTAAAGTGAGACATTGAAATCAAATTATGAGCCATACTGTGCACTTTTATAACAACTTTTCCATATTAAGGAACAAGTAGTACAATAAATTATACATGGCAGTAGATAAAAAAAATAAGTTGCATTTTTTGTTAAATTTTTATAAGATATTAGAATAAAAATATACAAATTGCACCCACACAGAAAAATAATCTTAGTTGTTAAAATTATAGTGTTCTGAAATTATATGTTTTATAGTAATTAATGTATGCTCATTTTTTCAAATAAATGTACATTTGTGTGCTGAAACAGCTTAAATTAATAATACCATATATATGTTTTTTCAAATAAATGTGTGTGCTGAAATAGCTTTAATGAATAACACCGTATTCATTAAGCTATTTAATTTGAATATAAAAAGTTTAAGGGCTATATACAGAAGTCACGTAATATATTTTTCTTATTTATAATTGAACTAAAGAACAAAATAAGGAAAAGATCATTACAAACCTTGTTTTTTATGGAACTCTAAGTTTCATACATTTTATCATGTTATTATAATTATGGCGAGTCTTTAATCTTAATGTGACTTAAAACTAACTTAAAAGTGAGATCTTAAATCTCCTGTGGTGAGAAACAGTTCTAGACATCCTACTTCACTGAATTTAATATTTTTTTCACATTACGTTATGAATGCATATTCTGTGTTTGCTTAAAATTGATGACGAATATGGCGTAACTTTAGCAACGGTATCTTTGTGCATACGTTTATGTGCTTTTAAATATCTCATCACATAGAAAGATGCACTGCAAGATTTGCATTATGTTTAAATATTTATATAATATGGATATGTTTAAATATCCATCTCAGTAATAAAAGCAAAAAGAAAGAAAGCGGAGTGCAAGCTCTTTGATTTAAACAAACTGCTAACAATTGACGAGATACGCAGTTGGAGGAGAACTAGAAATAGAGCCAACAACGTTTCAGGACTGTCATGTGATATAGTCAATGACAGTAAAGATAAGCATTTTGCGTTATCTATCTTGAGATGCCTGTTGCAGTATGGCTCTAGAAACTTCTGGATGAATTGGTCACAGGGCTTCGAAAATAGGTTTTCGTGTCATAACGAACTTTGCATTTATCTTGCATAACACATCCTGCAGAGTATAAATACGGGTCTGAGAACAAGAGAGCTTGTGAATTAGGTGCCAGACTTTGCAGTTAGCTGAATTATAAGTTAGTGTTTATCCTGAGAGAGTGATTTAGGAAACTAGAATTTATTTCATGAGCTAAAAGTGAGTTGCTAAATATCCCTATTCTCCTTGATTTGTTTTCAGCCATTTTTGTTCTGTGTGTAATAGTATTGTGCCTATTCTCCTAATAAATTGTTCATACCATCCTGCTTATCTGGACTCATTATTTAAAGAAACATCAACAATCCTATCACCTAACTGGACAATGATTACGTATATGATAAATGTGTAATTCACATTTACAGTAGAATAGTTATTATAAAGCATGACTATAAATAGATTTAATGTATGCGTAGATTAAGTATAGAATAAATGCATAGCTTAGATATACAGTAGAACAGTTATAACAATTTTATTAAATTTATAATAAGATACATAATTAAATTAAAATGAGACATCCAGATTAGTTACATAAAAATCAAATAATTTGTTATAAATACACAAATTTTAAAAATACTTAAATAGCATAATTTTCTTAAACATTATTTAGTGACTTTTCTTTTAAATTTTTGGTATTCAATTCACTGCAATACAAATGATCATAGCTGGGATCTGAATTAACAATTAATTGATTTAATAAAATAGGTTTGGTATTATTTTTTTCTGCTGTTGAAGGATTTCCAAACTGTACTTTTTTACACACTTTTCGTTTTTTAACTGAATAAAATCTCTTTTGGGGAACAATTTTTTTATTTGTTGGTTCTTTTGAAATTGAAGCATGTGCTTTATCTAACAAAGGAACTTCTAATAAATGTTCAATTGCATTTAAATGCTTTTTTATTTGTGTAGCAAGATTAATGTCCATATTTTCAATGCAGTTTAATTTTTCAGAAATTGAAAATGAAGATTGAATAAGTTCACTAATGCATGTTTTACTTACTGTTAAAGATTCATAATTATTCCTAGTAGGTATTCTGTTTAGAGGGCCTGTATAAGGTTCTGTCTTTTTTTCAGACATGGTTACAAAATGTATATGTTTGCACATATTATTTAAAATAGAATAATCATGGCATGTACATTTATAAGCTTTTAAACAGCATGAACAAAGTCTACAAGTTATGAGGCATAAATCATTACAAACATGATCTCTGATAATTTTATAAGAATTTTCTCCCAGTTCTGATGAAACTTCCCATACATCATCTTTTTTTACACAGTTAGCATTTAAAAGCTCAGCAGCTTTATGACGTTGAAATGTTTTTGTTGTCTTCTTTGTTATTTTTCCTTTCTGATATTTTATGTAAGTGTCAAACTTTTGATCATTGACAAGATTAATTAACTCGATGATACATTTATCAACTCGTTTGGTTTTCTTCCCATCTAAATAAATATATTTTAATTTCCGATGAAATGTTTCAACATACATATTGGTGTTGATTTTAGCCCCTTTTCTGAAACAGTATGCCCACATTTTGGCTCTTTCAAAATAGTATGTCATAAAATATTTATGGAATTCTCGTGTGTCTTCATCTTCACATAGTTGCTCAGAAAATGTTTCTAACATTTTGTTGAACATTTCTTCATCTAATTCATACATTAAAGTTTTTAAATTTTTGTACACTGCTTGTCTTTTATGTTTTGGCACAGAATTCAAATGGCCTTTCCATGCTCTGTCCACATGCCAAGCACATAATAATTTTTGGCAAGAACCAAATGTATGCTCCCATGCATTATAGAACATGGGAGCATCATCGCTCATGAAAACCTTTCGCTTGATATCAATGATCTTTTTGATGCAGTTAAAAAAGTTTACCAAAATTTTTTCTGATACTGTTGATGATATTAAGAAAGCAACTGGTATGCCCTCTTCATACTTATCAACGACAAGCAATGTTACAAGTTCAATTCCATGTGTAGAATCAATACAGATTCTATCAACATTTTTTTTTTTGAAATTCTGTCATTATTGCTAACATGAAATCATTTTCGTTTACATTTGCATATTTTTCTCCTTGACGTTTATACATCAGAACGGGGTTGAATTCCATTTGCGACATCGTATTAACCCAGGACCAAACACTTGTCTCATCATCTGTTAAAATTAATCCTTTAGAATTAATGCTCAGACCAAAATCCCTCTTAATGTTATGCAGGTCTTTTCTCGTTATTAACTGTTTTGTTTCAATATCATCTCTCGAAGAGAATCTTGCATCTTGCAAAATTCGTTTCTCTTCCACTCCCTGAAATAATTTAAAAAGATAATTAGGAGATAAAAATTATATATACTATATGTAAAATAAAGTTTTTCATTTATATGAACTTGAAAAGAAAATTTTATATTATTTTATATCTACTAAATATGAATTCCATGCAAACAATGGTATGATATTAGAATATCAGCTTGCAACTGAAAAAAAATTTTTAACGAACATTTCATTGCCCTAATCAATTCTTTCAACAATATATAAAATAGTAAGTGTTTTGAAATTTGAACATCAACTTAAGGAGTACAGCAACTGAGACCAATATTTATCCAGCGCTTTTTGCATTTCTGCCTTATAAGACACAAGCAACGTAAGTTGCAATGTTTCAGGAAGTGAAATGTTGGTACCCTAAGTAGAAGCCGGACATTATAAAATTTGATTTTGAAGCCGCAGCCATCAATAGCTGTATGTTAGAATTTCCCAGTTTGACTATATTCGGTTGTAACTTTCATTTTAATCAATGTTTGTGACATAAGATGAATGGGGAGAAATGGGTGTAATAAAGGAATATAAAGAGAACGAAGATATAAGACATGTCTGTAGAATGATTTCTGCCTTAGCTTACTTGCCAATAGAACATGTAGATGATACTTAGAGCATTGTATAGGAAAAAGCTTTTAGCATTGACAAACTTACCACATTCATTGATTCTTTTGTCGAGTAGTGAATGGAAAATCAAAATATACCCATTAAAATACAGAATGTACATGGACAGCATCATAAGACAAATAATTCTGTTGAAAGGTGGAATTCTAAATTAAACACAATCACTGGCAGAAACCAGCCTATTGTGCACTTATTAGTTAAAATACTAAAAGAAGAAACACAAAAAAGTGTCTTTTAATTTGAAAGCCAGAGAATTAGGCGACCCTAAAATAACAAGGAAAAAAGCATATGTAAAATTGGATGAAAGAATTAAAAACATCCTAAAAGAATTCAAAACATCAAACAATTTAGAAAAATGTCTAAAATCTTTAAGTTTTGTAACTAGGTTGGACTAAATTGTAAATTATATTTATGCCTTTATAATAAAGGATAGCTAGTATTTATTTACTAGTATCTATTTTGTATATTTTACTTCTAATATTTATTTTTACTTACATTAATGCAGCTAATTAATTTTATGGTAACTGCACCTGTTCTAATATTTGACTCTAAAATACAGTTTTCCACAAAATCCCTGAAATTTTTATTTTTATTCCATTTTATATTTACACAAAAGTTTTTATTTTTATTACATTTCACTATGTTTAAAATGCATTCACACTATAATATCATAACAATTTAAATACATATAAATAATTAAATATGATTGGCAAAAATGTATTTATCATTGTAATTCGATAATCGAGTGCAAAAACAGAAAACATCGGTAAAAGAGATTTGCCACTTAAAATACTGTTTTAAATTATATTTGCAATTTTTAAAAGTATTTATTTACTTATTTATCTGCACCCTTTATCTGTTCTAAGATGGGGAAAAGATGTGCAGCTCTAACCACGATGAGTTTTGAAGTGTCTGCTCTGATCGCGAAATTGTACGTGTCCACTCTGGCAACGTCCGGTGTAGCCACACCACCTGTTCACAAATGTGACAATAGATTACTGGCGAAAACTCTAAACTGACTATTAGCTCATGAGTATAATATAGTTACTGAAAAATGTAAATATCATGACAGATGTATCTTATATACTAAAAACTAATGGAATAAAAAAAGTATCTTTAAATTTACAAATATGCCTATACAGTAGATTAGTAAGAAATATGATACTTAATTTAATAATAAGAAAAACAATTGTTACAAATCTCAGGTTACTTAAATATAGATAATTAATCACTTTTATATAAATATTTAATATACTGTTCATAAATACAAGAGAAAACAATTTACATAATTTTAAATCAGGCAAAATATTAATTTTAGTTTCATCTAGATTTTGAATCAAACTTCAGCATTTTCAAGGTCCCTCTTCTTCAAGAGAATTATCCAAATTTATATTAAAAGCAGTTGACAGAGAAACACAAACATTCAACCATTCAGATAAAACAGTAATGAAATATAACAAATTATAAATGTGTTAATTCCTTCATAACACATTTAGAATTATAATATCTTGGTTTTACATGCTTCATTATTATTTTCCACAGCAGACAGTGTTACGTTCATCTTTACTTTGCTCTACCCACTCCTTCCATTTTGCAAAAGTTTTGTACTCCTGAAGAGATACCTGTGTCTGATTGTCCTCAAAGCTGATAATTTTATTTAAAATCTATGCAAATTAAGTCTGCTGTTAAGCCTAATTTTAAATTTCACACTCGCGTGTTTCTCTCCCAATCTGAATTTTCCATGAATGATTTTCGTTATCAACTTCATTAATATTAAAATTCATTCACTTTTGGAATTTTGAACCACCTGTATATTAATGACAGCTAGAAAGGCTCCAACTGCATAAGTAATTATAGTTTTATTTAAGAGAAATTAATACAATCAAAATACGGTCTAACACATAACTTGCCTGCTATACTTTGCTTTTCTTGTTTAGGAATAGGGAGATGACAAAGGGATTTTTCATGCTTGTAATGTTCTTTAAAATATACAGCTTCAAAACGATTGCCAAAATCTTTTAGTATGACAGTAGCTGTGCAAGAGAAACCTGTTTTGGAAGTTCCTTGTGCTTTTAGCTGTCTTTCACCTTTGCCTTTTGCTTTGTATGTCCCACTTCTATTACAGCAAAACAGCGTCCTGGTGTAATTTTTATGTTTCTGCCCAGATGAATCTACCACAAAATGAGTCTTTGTTTTTCTTTCTTCATCCGATAGCCATGAATAAAAGTCTAATAAATAAATAAATGTATAAATTTTCATAATAAGGGCATCTGATTAGTAAATAAAAATATGCAGATTGCAGCCACTCAGAAAAATAATCTTAATTGTTAAAACTATAGTGTTCTGAAATTATATGTTTCAAAGTAATTAATTTGTTAATTTTTTCAAATAAATGCATATTTGTGTGCTGAAACAGCTTAAATTAATAATACCATATATATGGTGTTTCTTCAAATAAATGTATTGCTGAACTAGCTTTAATGAAGCTATTTAATTTTAATGTAAAAAGATTAAGGGCTATATACAGAAGTTACGCAATATATTTTGCTTATTTATAATTGAACTAGGAAAACAAAATAATAAAAAGTTCATTGCATACCTTGCTTTTTTTGAAACTCCAGTTTTATACATTTGGTCATATTGCTGTAATTATGGCAAGTCTCTAAGTGAGATCTTAAATCTCTAGTAGGAAATAGTTCCCGGCATTCGTCTTCGCCGCATTTAATATTACTTCGCCTTATATTATGGATACGTATCCTATGTTTAGCTAAAGAATTTTTTGTACAAAATTGCTTCGTACAATACGTACACGAAAATGGTGCAACTTTATTATTTAAATGCGTGTATTCTTTGTGCATGCGCTTTCAAATATCTTTTCGCATAAAAAGATGAACTGCAAGATTTACATTTAAACATATCCATTTTGATAATAAAAAAAATCAATATCCTTGATTTAAACAAACCGCTAACAATTGGCGAGAAACACAATTGCAGTTGGCGAAAAACCAGAAATAGCGCCTAAAACCAAAGAATCTCTTACAGATTCTTTGCCTAAAACGTTTCGGGAGTGTCACGTGGTATACAGCCAATGACAGTGAAGATAAGCATTTTCCTCTTCTGGTCTTGAGACAAGGTTCTTTATTATACTAAGGTTAGGCCAGGAACGGAAAAAGCGTGCCATTGGTTGCTGGTAGTGACGTCACCCGGGAGACAAGACGCATCGGCCGACGCGTCTGCTACATGATTTTGGTAATGGAAAAAATGTAAACTAAAGCAAAATGATCATTTTATATGTGGTAGATACACCGGAAATACCGGGTATATACTTTCCGATTAAGTATTTTGTTAAAGAAAATGTTTATTTTATGCACAGAATTCGTACGAATGCTGAAAATAATTGTAAACATTAAATTCTTTTCGTAAAGGAAATGAAAAACGTTAAGTTAATTAAGGGAAATAAATATTGTAAAACAAGGTATTTTTCAATATATTTTCGTAGTATTGTTTGCACTAAATAAATCTTGTTGAACAGAACGCATGATGGCATAACTGCTAAGACCATGGCAAAAACATAATCAAAAAGTATTATTCTATTTATTTTCATTGCTCATGCACTTTTTTTAATACAAATGAACTTTGACATTCCATGAGAAATATATGATCGTGATTTTCAGTTTAAATTACTAATCTCAAGCAAAAATATATATAAAGAGATTTGACTTAACAAATTCATATTTAAATACCATAAAATTCTACAAATGTCTTAATATCCGTCATTATACTTTTAAATAGCATACTTATCACATTCTTTTTAAAGTGAAAATGCACTTCATACTGATTCACTTCAGATTTTAGCAGAAGTGCGTATATTTTCAGTATAATCTAAAAATACTCTTATAATCCCTTCACTCCCAAGATTTCTATATAACATTTATCCTGACGTGATTATTTGCTACAGTAAATAATCTTCGATATTGGCATCCTGTTCTTCCTTCCATACATTAAAAATGGAACAATTAAAATACATTTTCTTACACATATACGCACAATAATAATAATAATAATAAACTTGCCCTACATCTTAGTTTCGGCCCACCAGCGGCCCAGCGGTAAAGTCGCTGAACACTGGTAGTTCGGTTCGAATCCCGCGAACGGGCTGGCTGCATGGGTGTTTTCGTGGTTTTCCTCATGTGTAACGTGTATACGAGCCAGTTTCCCTGAGAAAGTCCTCCACGAAGGCATCACAACGCAGATAGCCCTAGTGGGCTTTGCCATAATTAAATACACCACCACATCTTAATTTCAATTCAGCCTGTACATAAATTAAATATTTTTAATTACTAATGTATTTTTATCAGGTTGTTTCTTAAAATACTTTTGTTATACTCGAAATATGCGTTCAATATTGAAGTATTTTTCTTTCTCTTATAATTAAAAACAAGTTATATGGAATCAAAATTAAAACATATGCAGCAGTTAAATAACACTGTACAGAATATCTTACTTACTCTTTCGCTATTTGTATTGTAGCATTATACACAGAGTTCTTTTCCTTCAGGTTCAAGCATGTGTAAGTTATATCAATTAAATTACATCACACATACCTGTATGCATCAGTTAAACAACACTGAAGGAAATATGTCACTCACTCATTCGATGTTTGCATCATAGTGTGGTCGAGAAATTGTTCTTTCCTCACGGTGAGGCATGTATCAGTTTACTTAGTTCGCAAAGCTTAACCCAGACGCTGCTTCAATACATAGAATTACGTTTGGGATGTAAAGAAAGTAACCAAAACATGTGAATGAAGTTGGATACGCGAATTTATTAACTAATCATTCAGGTACTCAGTATTGGTAAACATGACACTGAGTTTAAATATCTCACTACGATGTAAGTCTCATACACAAAATGAAGATTATGATAAAAAATGATTTAAAATGAGAAATTTTTCAATTTAAATGTAAAATAGGAGTAAAATGAAAAATAAATGTAAAATTACATCACAGTTATGTATGAAAACTACATAACTTCATTAAAAAAATAGTTATTTTATCTGGTTGTAAAGAATGTTTTCCGCCAAAAAACGTATTAACGTGTATAATTCTGACACAACGCTATAGCACAATTTGCCACTTCCGCCTAGGTATAATAGCAAATTAACAACACAAATCAAATCAAACTGTTAATGCAACGAAAGTAAACAAACGCCAAGAACTAACGCTGTCACCCACATGACGTCATGCGTATGTGGCTTAACTTTCTCCCTGCACTGCGCATCGCTCTTGGGCCCCCCCCTGGTCTTGAGACGCCTGTATAGAAAGAACCTTGGTTAAAAATGTCATGAATCGGGCCCTTAATCAAAAGCTTTCCGCCCTGTGGCGAAAGTTATAGTAAAGCTTTAGAGCAACTGCAATCGCGTTTTGGGAAAGAAGATCTTCTTATAGAAGTCTATGTTAGAGATCTACTTTCGTTAGTATTATTAAAAAACTCTCAGCAGAAATTTTCATTACGAAAACTCTATGATAACTTAGAATCGAAGCTTAGAGCGTTAGAAGTTCTGGTGGTTGCTAGAGGTAAATATGCGGCGATGTTATATCCTCTAGTCGAATCATCGTTGCCGGATGATACATTGACAGCATGGCAAAGATTCCGAGTTATTAATCGCAGTCAGAGAGAATCTGAAAGTAGTGAGCAAAAAGAGAAAAATGCGTCAACACATCGCATAGATTTAGATGGTTTGCTTTCATTTTTGCTCGATGAAATTGAAGGTGAAAAGAGAGTATCTATAGCTACTCAGTGATTTACTAAATATCAGACACATATGGGAATGCTAAACACTTTGGTTTCAAAAACCGTGGAGAATTTTCCAAAACACCTTCTACTTCTACTCTAAAATTCAACTGGATGTATTTTTTGTGCTGGAAATCATGCATCTGGTGATTGCATTAAAGCAAGAAAGATGACGTCTGAGGAAAGGCAAAAAGCAGTTCTAAATAGTCGCAGTTGCTTTTTATGTTTAGACAGAAAACATGTAATAGCTAAATGTAAAAAACAAGCATCGTGTGTGATTTGTGGGAAGAAACACCACATACTTTTATGTAGAAATATCCAAGCTGAATCAAAATCTCTAGTTCCTGTTAGCATGAATAAGGATGAAAATACGGATGCAGTACCTGAACGAGATGAAACCCTCGCCAATTTGGCGAGAACAACAAATTTGTTTTTGCAAACTTTAACGGTTACATTGAAAGGGCAAGATAGAAAGCGCCAGACCCGTGCTATTATCGATTCAGCTTCACAAAGGTCTTATTTTTTAAAAAGCACTGCAGATGAAATGAAATTTGAGAGTACATCTAAAGAAAGATTGAGCCATTCATTATTTGGCGGGTCATGTACTGATGTCATAAACCACGATGTTTTTACAGTGTTTTTGTCTAAAACGGATGGAACTTATCATTGTAACTTCAAAGCTTTTAGCCACGATAATATTTGTGGAAGTATACCACCAGTTGCTAATGGCGAGTGGATTCGAGAGCTTAAAGAGAACAATATATCCGTATGCGACGATAGTAATGGACCAATAGAAATACTTATTGGCGCTGATATTGCAGGCAAGTTGATGACCGGAGGATTTAAATTGCTTACTTCAGGCCTTGCTGCTATAGAAACAAAACTTGGTTGGACTCCTTGTGGGAAAAATGGTATGCGTGAGATCTCGGACAATTCCGCACTGCTCGTCACATCCATGTTGAATAAGAAAATATTGATATCCGATCTATGGTCTCTAGATTCACTTGGAATTCTAGATCCATCAGAGAAGAAAAGTAAACTGGAACTTCAAGAAGAAGCAAAAGATCATTTTTTGTCTACTGTAAAGGTGAACGAAGAGGGACGTTTTCAAGTCAGCTTACCATGGCTTGATAACCATCTACCGTTAAAAGATAACTATGACTTAGCTGTAAAGAGATTAGCTTCTACAGTAAAACGACTAAAAGCTAAGAAACTTTATGATGCTTATGGAGAAGTTTTTAGTGAATGGGAACAAGAAGGCGTCATAGAAGAACTACCAAAAAGCGAAATTGATGTAACATGTCATTATCTACCACATCGGACACGTAGTAAAAGAAAACAGTACTACACGAATCAGGATAGTGTTTGATGCCTCGGCCAAACAAAAAGGATCCCCTAGTCTCAATGATTGTCTAGAAAAAAGTCAGAACCTTATCGAACTGATTCCTTCAATTCTTCATAGATTCCGAATGAACAGAATAGAAGTTTCTGCAGATATACGAAAAGCATTCTTACAAATAAGTCTCAACACTAAGGATAAAGAATATCTAAGATTATTATGGTATAGAACTGATGGAAAACTGAAATATTACAGGCATTGTAGGATAGTATTTGGAGTTACAAGTAGCCCTTTCTTGCTAGTTTCTGTAATTCACCATCTTCTAGAATCTACTTTGAAACAGCTAAATGGAAACCCAAAGTATAAAGTGGATTGTACTTTGTTTCTAAACT
Organism: Stegodyphus dumicola; assembly: GCF_044657685.1. Taxonomy (NCBI): domain Eukaryota; kingdom Metazoa; phylum Arthropoda; class Arachnida; order Araneae; family Eresidae; genus Stegodyphus; species Stegodyphus dumicola. Next base: position 108,251,004 of record NC_140770.1, read on the forward strand.
AATAAGTGGACTGTATAGCAAAAGAACTAACTAATTTATTTACAGTAATTAACTATTCAGATCTAATACATGCTCTGGCATGTTGCTTAGCCGAATCCAGATGGCCAAGTGAGAGTTTCTCTACTTATCCAATAGGTGGCGCTGTATTCTAACTTAACATGCCGCCGCCCGTTGAAATTACAAATTTCAACAAGTAATTTACAAACAAACACACAATTTAACATTCCAAGAAAAACTAGTTCTAAAGTACAATATGAAAGCTAATAGATAATCTTTCATCATGAATATAATATAAAATAATATAATCATTTTGAGAACATTAACATTCACTATGCTACAATCGAACTTATTCTTTAAACAGTTCTATTTTATGTAAAGCACAATTTTCAATAGGAACATAATAATGTAAACTAAACATTATTATCTTGAATAGGTAATAAACATATTTTACTAATACATCGAATATATACACCATTTGATGTTTTCACTTTAACAACTCTGGCCTTATTATCTTTACCAGGTAAAACTTTTAGAATTCTAGCTAAAGACCATTTAAATGGGGGAAGATTATCTTCCTTTAACACAACTAACATACCTGCCTTTAAATTTTCTTTATTAATAAACCATTTGGTGCGTTGTTGTAGATGATTTAAATAATCAGTTTGCCAATGTTTCCAAATAACTTGAATGAATTTGATAATAACTTGCCATTTAGAAAGTCTATTATCTGTAAGATGAGACAAATCTGGTTCAGGATATGAAGTAATGGAACGTCCAATTAAAAAATGACCCGGCGTTAAGGCTTCAAAGTTATTCGCGTCTGTTGATAAAGGTAAAATTGGACGAGAATTGAGAATATCTTCAATCTGTGTGACAACAGTCCAAAATTCTTCTAAAGTTAATTTATAACTGCTAATTGTGTGCTGAAGATGGTATTTAAATGACTTAATACCTGCTTCCCATAAGCCACCGAAATTTGGTGCTCTAGGTAAAATTAGTTTCCAATTTATACCTTCAGATGTTAAGAAATCTGCTATATCAGAATTAGATTTAAGGACTAAGCTATGCAATTTTTTCAGTTCTGATTTTGCACCAACCATATTAGTACCGTTATCTGACATTATGGTATTACATTTTCCACGTCTAGCAATAAATCTTTTAATAGTAGCAAGTAATGAATCTGTGGTTAAATCAGTTACTACCTCTAAATGTATTGCTTTAGTAGCTAAACATATGAATATAGCAACGTAGACTTTTGCATAATTACCCTTTCTTTGATTTTTATACTTAATGAGAAATGGACCAGAAAAATCGAGTCCACAAGTATTAAATACAAACCCTGGCTTAACTCTCTCACTAGGTAAATTTCCCATAAGTTGTTCACATACAGTTGGTTTAACCTTAAAACATGTTACACATTCATGTACAACCTTTCGAGCTACATCTCGACCATTAATAACCCAAAATTTACTACGAACCTGATACAATAGTGCTTGAGCACCAAGATGTAAATATTTAACATGATAATACTGAAAAATTAATCTAGTAAATACATGATCTTTTGGCATTATATAAGGAAACTTTTGGTTGTAATTAAGATTACTATTGGCAAGTCTGCCTCCTACTCTCAGAAGAGAATCATTATCTAAAAATGGACATAAAAATTTTAACTTACTTTTGGAAGAAACACAATTCTTATTTTTTAAAGATAAAATATCCTTGCTAAAATGTTGGAACTGTACATACCTGATCATGATTTTTAGCGTCATCCAATTCTTTAACTGTTAGAGAACCTATTAAATTTTTTCCCTTACAATTGGCTACAAATCTACAAACAAAACTTAATACACGAATAATACGAATATAGTTATTACTAATGTTAAGAATATGATCTAAAACAAGAGAATTGGAGTTCACATTTAAATTAACTAAGTCATTATCCTTAAGTTTGAGTTCTTTGACGTATTCCACATTATCCATATCAGATGAAATTAATTCACAAGTATTAGTCAAAAACCTCTCCATAGTCAAGAAAGTTGGTCCATACAACCATAAATCATTATGAAGAAGATCTTTAGGTTCAGCTCCACGTGATATCAAATCAGCTGGATTATTGTGAGTGCTAACATGGTACCACTCATGAACCGCAGTCATGCTTCGAATAACAGATACTCTATTAGCAACAAATGTCTTTAGTTGATAAGGTTCCTTCTTAATCCATGCTAACACTATTGACGAATCAGTGAAGTAATAAACCTTGACTATAGGCAGCTGAATGGCCTCTAATATTCTTTTCATTAGTTTTACCAACAGAACTGCACCACAAAGTTCCAAACGAGGAATGGTAAATGACTTCAGAGGTGACACACGAGACTTGCTGCACAGAAGTCTTGATGAACATTCATTTGGAGATGACATACATTTCACATAAATTGCAGAACCATAGGCTTTCTGACTAGCATCACAGAATCCTATAATTTCTATTTGTTGTAATCCATTGGTTAGAACAAATTTGGGGATGCGATAATCGTTGACTATTTTGAGACTATGCAGAAATGCCTTCCATTCTTCAGAGTAATTTTTAGGAAGAGGTGTATTCCAATTTAATTTTTGAAGCCAAAGTTTTTGTAGAAATATTTTAGCTTTTGTCGTAACAGGTCCAATTAAACCTAACGGATCAAAGAGGCGACCTATCGTTGATAAGACATCTCTTTTCGTGCCTGTTTCTTCAAAGTCAGGTATCTTTAAATCGTAAGAAAAACAGTCTATAGACGTATTCCATGACATTCCTAAGGCCTTAGTAATCTGAGGCTTATCCGTAACTTGAAATTAGTAATCCTGAGTTGCACTTTCTTTATTCTTCAATAATTCTGGATTGTTTGAACACCATTTGTGTAACTGCATTCCACCACGTTCTAGAAGACAGGTTAACTGTGTCTGCAACTCCTTGGCTTCTTGCATCGTATTAGCTCCAGTGATAATGTCGTCCACGTAACAGTCCTTCAGTATGGCTCTTGAGGCATGAGGAAAGTCTGTCGCTTCATCCATTGCTAACTGCTTCAGGAACCTTGTTGCAAGGAATGGTGCACTTGCTGTTCCGTATGTTACAGTCCTTAGACGGTAAGTCTGCACAGGACTACCAACTGATTCCTTCCACAAGATCAACTGCAGGTTTCGTTGAGATGGTTCAATAAGTATTTGTCTGTACATCTTCTGAACATCAGCTCCTAATGCATAGTTGTACTTTCGAAATCTAATAATAATAGAAAATAAATCTTCTTGAGGTATTCGCCCTTTCATTAATATTGAGTTCAGTGACTTTCCATTGCTAGTAGCCGCGGATGCATTAAACACAACGCGAAGCTTGGTAGAGGCTTTCTCTGGCCGATAAACTCCATGATGACTAAGATAACTGCAAGTCGATGTTTCAATTTCTTGAACTTCTTCCATGTGATTTAGATCCTTATATTCTTTAATAAAATTCTTATATAATGTTTTCATATTCGAATCATTTTCTAGTCGATTCCACACTTGATGCAATCTTTTCTCAGCCAGTGTTTTCGATTCGCCTAATTCTACACCTTCCCTTATGGGTAACTGAACTACGTATCTTCCATCATTTTGTCTATAGTGAGTACGCTTGAAATGTTCTTCTCAGTATTTTTCTTCTTCACTCAAAGCATCCTCGATATTTTCAATAGATTCAACTTCCCAAAATCTTTGCAAAATTTCTTCAACTCTTTTTTCACTATTTAGAACTAAACCACAATAATTTACTTCTGAGTCACTCTTGCATGCACCAGACGCGATATATCCAAAAACTGTTTCTTGAAATATCAACGGTTGATTTTCTAATTGAAATTTTCCTTCCTTTAAAATCTCAAAGAACAATTCGGCCCCTAGTAACATATCTATTTTGTTAGGTGTTCCAAATTGCGGATTCGCTAATTCAATATCAATGGAAATATTTAATGACTGCATATCTAAACACCTTGATGGAGTTACACTGGTTATTTTAGAAATAACCAAGCAATTAACTGATCTTACATATGTTAAATCCTTATTCGAAATCTGTACATCTAGTTGATAATTAATATTTATAACGTTCTCATTAATTCCGGATACAGATGCATAAATTCTTTCTTTCTTTATATTTAACAAATTATCTAGCAACTCCTTCACACAGGAAACAACTCATGCTGCCGTTATCAAGTATTGTGCGAACTGGGATTATTTTTCCTTCGGAATTGCAAATATATATTATTGCAGTCGCCAATAACACGTTTTTTCTGCGTGTCAAAAGACAACTTGATTGATTTTTATAAGAGACATCTGCGTTCTTGTTTATAATTTCGTCACTCGTTGCTTCCGTTTTTGTTTTGTCTAACTTATGTTGAATGGCGCCATTTCTGAGCAGGCGATATGTTAATGAATGGTGTTTTTTATGGCATTCCGAACATCTGAACTTAGAATTGCATTTTGCGATTAAATGCTAGTTACTGAGAGTGTTTAGACACAATTTATGGGTTTTAACTATTTCATATCTTTGATTTGGATTTAATTTAAAAAATGAATCACATTTATGCAGTGAATGATTATTATTTTTGCATATAACACAAATCGAAATACTATCGGTTTTAACCATCAGAGCCTTTGATTTCGAACTTTTTTCTAACGGATATTTCATTTTATTAATACTACGGTTAATGTTATCCAATAACTGACATCTTTTCTCTAAAAACGAAATTAATTCATCAAACGTAGGAACTTCCGTAGCATTAATGCTTAGTTCAAATTGTTTGCGCGTTTCGAAATCTAGTTTCTGAAGTACGATATTTAATAACAGAATATCCGATAAATTATTTTTCTCATATTTTAAAACATTCAAAGCCCTAACGTTTTTAGTAACATTATCTATTACATTTCTTATTCCTTTAGACGATTCGAATGTTAAAGTACGTAAATCCATTATTGACTTTATATGCGTCTCAATTAATATTTTATTTTCATACCTATCTTGAAGAGCTTTAAATAGAGAATTAAAAGTATCATCAACAGTTTCAAGATTTTTTGCTTCATCAGTTAATGCAGCCTTTAAATAGTAGAGTTTCTGAACTTCTGTCAGTTGCGTGTTATTCGCTATGATGTTTTCGAATTGAAGCTTAAAATTATTCCATTCGGTATATTTACCAGAAAACTTAGGAATTGGTAATTCTGGTAAACGTATTTGTACTTTAGGATCAAATTTATTACAATCATTTTCATTTTCAGAATGTGCGATAGATGATAGAATTTCCATAATTCTTACCTCCAGAACTTCAGTTCTATCTTCCATTTCGGAGATTTCTTCATCAATAGCTGTGACATCTTTTTCATCAACGCTTTCGAAATATCTATTCCTTAAGTTTCTAATATCCATTTGAATCCTTTGAAGGGATCTATACTTTATTTGAATTTCATTCTTATTTGAACTATCATCATATTCCTTCACTACATTTTCTAACCTAGTTAGTTTCGCTTTTAACGAAGTTTTGTTTCTATCTAATGCCAGCATTTTGTTCACTTCTCCGGTTCTGCTGACCATGTACTTTGTTTCTAAACTAATAAGTGGACTGTATAGCAAAAGAACTAACTAATTTATTTACAGTAATTAACTATTCAGATCTAATACATGCTCTGGCATGTTGCTTAGCCGAATCCAGATGGCCAAGTGAGAGTTTCTCTACTTATCCAATAGATGGCGCTGTATTCTAACTTAACATGGATATTATTGAGCAATTGAAGAAGAGCTTTTATGTAGATAATTGTTTAGCGAGTGTGAAAAATGATTTAGAATTGCAAGAATTCATACAAGTTGCTTCAGATACTTGAGCTACAAGAAAGCTAGAATTACGTGGTTGGGAATATAGTGACCCAACAGATAATTCCTCTAGTACCACAAATGTATTAGGAATGATTTGGGAAGGATGTGGAGATTACCTTTGCCTTAATATTACTAACATCACCTATAATCTACCAGAAATTTTGTCTAAAAGGGAGATTTTAGCTACTACACACAAAATATTCGACCCTTTAGGAATAGCTTGCCCCGTAACTCTGGTACCGAAACGTTTACTTCAGCACCTATGGGAAGTTAAGTTATCTTGGGACCAAGAAGTTGATTCAAATTCAAAATCACAATTTCGTAAATGATTGAATGATTTCCAGTGTCTGGAAAGAATGAGAATACCAAGATGGTTAAACTGTGATCGTGAGATTAAAAATATCTCACTTCATTTCTTCAGTGATGCAAGTAAACTTGCATATTCAGCTCTGGCCTTTGTTCGAGCACAAACAAGCGATTCGGTTCAAGCTCATTTGGTGCAAGCTAAAGCGAGAGTTGCACCCAGCGGAAGGAAAAAGACAATAGCTCGATGGAGCTACAATATGTGCACGTTTAGCATACAGCATAATACCTGAATTTCAAGCTGATGATATTTATTTTTGGACAGATTCGTCTACTGTGCTAGCTTGGATACAGAGAAATGAAGTATGGGACGTATTTGTTCACAACAGAGTTAAGGAAATAAAGCGACTGACTTCTATTGAATCTTGGAGGCACGTACCAAGATCACTGAATCCTGCTGATTTGCCCAGTAGAGGATGCTCTGCTTCTTATTTAATTAACTCTAGATGGTGGGAAGGCCCTAAATGGCTACATTTATCACCAGAAAAATGGTCAAAAGAAGATTTTAGTGCTGATGAAGAAGAAATAGCTCTTGAGAAAAAGAAAAGGATTACTTCGTCCTTAATAAATCTTAATGCTAGTGAAATAGTTGCTACTAGATTCTCAAGTTATCGTAAGACAATCAGACTGGTAGCGTGGATGTGTCGTTTTGTTTACAAATGGGGACATCAAAACAAGAAAAAGGATGAACTTACTGTATCTGAGTTAAATTAAGCTGAGAATATCTTGATTCGTTTAATACAAAATGAGTCCTTTAATGGAATAGAAGATTAACGGATTTTAAGTCTTAATCCATTCATTGATTGTGATATCATCAGAACTAAAACAGCGATATTTCAAAGAGAAGATACATCTGAGTTCAGAACTCCTGCTATTTTGCCAAGTGATCATCCTCTTATAAGAATAAGAGCTGTAAAAAATCTGGAATTATCGACTACCGAGGAATTTCCATCGAAATTCAGCGGAAGTCAACGATTCGAAAATATTTCGGTAGAGCAAACTCCAATTGATGATGTACCTGTAGAAACAAATAGAACAATCCACACCCATTTAAAATCGCCCACGTTAACCAAATCAGAAAGGACAATTAGAGTTCCTCATCGATTGGACTTGTGAGAACAATGTTTATTTTTTTATTATTTTGCAATACTCAATCCCGAATTGTGAGAACAATGTTTAATTTTTTATTATTTTGCAATACTCAATCCCGAATTTCATAGTGCAAGGTGGGAGGATGAACAATATTTTGGGTCCGTGACACTTAGCCGAAAACCACTTAGCCGACGGGACACTTAACCGACACCAGTTAGCCGACAGGACATTTAGCCGACACGGACACTTAGCCTACAGGACATTTAGCCGACACGGACACTTAGCCGACAGGTCATTTAGCCGACACGGACACAGCCGACAGGTCAGTTAGCCGACACGGACAGTTAGCCGACAGGACATTTAGCCGACAAGGACACTTAGCCGACAGAACATTTAGCAGACACGGACAGTTAGCCGACAGGACATTTGGCCGACACAGGGAGTTAGCTGTCAGGACATTTAGAGCTACGGGACACTTACCTGTCAAGACATTTAGTCAACAGGTTACTAAGCCGACAGTGACGTTTAACTGACACGTACCCAAAAATTATTTAAACTATGAATTACAAAACTTCTCGACTACTCCACAAGTTCAATATATAAGTTCAATATATAAGTCATTTTTTCACCTATCAATAAAATTCATTTTTCGATCCTTAAAGATCTCATATGTGCTATTAATTATTGTGTTAGTTTAGCATTGTTTGATATGTATCGTGCTGTTTGGTGTACATTGGCCAAATTGAAAAAGCGCTGAAATTTCTCGAAAATGAATAAAACCAAACCTTAAAAAATATTTTACTTCTAAATTAAACATGATGCACTAGTTTAGGGCTATAAACATTCACCTAAGTAAGTATTTTAAGCAAGAGGCGTGGTTAATAAAATGTTACAGAATTTTTATCTCAAGAATGGTGGCATGAACTGCAAATTATAGAGGTCACAAATAATTTATACCTTTGCTTGTCTTAAAAATTCCCTTTTTTTAAAATTGTTTTTAATAAGAAAATAAAATTTATTTGCTAAACTAACCCTCACCACTATGTTTCCATAAAAAGTATAATTCAAGGATAACAATAATTTTTATTGCATTGCATTTTGCGCATTTTTTTCAAGCGTAATTCTTGTATAAATTTCTTTACTTTAGTAAAACGGTAAAAATTCTAAACGCAAAACTTATGAACTTATTTTTGTGTACAAATAAAGTAAAATTAAATAATACTGATAGCATATGATGCTTTGAAACAAATAAGGTAAAATTAAACAAGTTCTGGTAATTTTCTTTGATTTTATGAGCATTTTCAGGCAGTAGTTTTTTAAATTGTTATAACACAACAAGACGATCATTTATTTGATTATATGATCATTAATTATTAACATTACAAGATGATTATTTATTTTAGCAATTCATAAAATTCGGAGCATAAACGTTTTTGAGTGTAATGAGGGAAAAAAAAAGATAAACTCTGGAAGCACTCAGCAATATAATTTTAAATTATGCCCAAAGGAGCGTTTTTGTAACGTTTTGCGTGTTACCTTTATTTATTAAACATCATGTTCTTCGCAAGTAAACCACATAAAATTCAATTCAAGAACAATTATCACAAAATATTTGAAAATGACATATCTTAAGAATTTCCGCGTTGGAGATAAAAATGTTATTTTCTGTACAGGGTTGCCATTGCTTGCTTTGAACTTGTTGAGTTTGTTAATCAAAACTTCGTTAAAGTTACAAAATATGAAATGGAATAAAACAAATTCGAAATTAGGCGTTGCAGGTGCCCATGTTCGGGTGGAGGATTACGTTATTCAAAATTTTATGGTTCTAAATTCTGTTGTTTTTTTCACAGTGCGAGAGAAACTTACATGCATTCATGCAGATTCTTCATTATTTAATTTCTTTAAATATAATACAGGGCGATAATATTTGGTGGCAACAGTTTGCAAAGTGAAACGGACATTTATAGTGAAACAAAGAAAAATGCCGTTTCGAAACTAATAGCTTTTCTGAGCTGCCGCCTCTTTGAGCTGATAAAATAAATTAACAATAAATAAGAAAACTTATGCAGAACTAGACATAAATTAAAAAAAAATAATCACTATAAAATACTAGCAGAATTAATTATTACAGTCAAATACAATTTTTAACTTTATAATAAATGCATAAAAATTATTAAAGTGTTAAAAGTGTTAATCAATATAATGTATTATGAACTATTATTGAAATAAAACTTCTTTGTAGAATATTATGCTTTAATATTCAGATATAATTTTAGAAAAGCAGTACAAATAAGAATTTTAAGCAAAAACTTTCAAAAATCCCTTTTTTCAATTTTAGTATTTTATACTTAATTAAACCAACAAAAGCATAAAAATTGTAAGAGAAAATTTTTTGCTTGAATTTTTCTATTATTTCAGATTTAAAATATTACTTTTAAAAGAAGGAGATACAAATTTCCTTACAGCATAGGAAAAGCTACAAAAATATCCAGACCTGAAAGCATGCAACAGCTTTATAATTATTTAGAACATCAATTATACTTGATAAACATGCTAAATTTTTAAAAATCAATCTAAGTTTCAAAAATAAAAATATCTAAAAATTCTAATTTGTGAAATGAGGTGCTATCACCAGCTTTTTCTTCAAAATTATACGCGCTGCATACTCCTCCGGATATGGGCAAGGTGACAGCCGGCAATACGCCAAGGCAAGGGAGAAAAACCCATTTGGGTTGGTCTATTTCTTATAAGGTCCATGGATACACATCAAACAATGCTAAATTAACACAATAATTAAAAGTATATATGAGATCTTTAAGAATCGAAAAATGAATTTTACTGATAGTGAAAAAATAACTTAAATATTGAACTTATGGAGAAGTCGAGAAATTTTGTAATTGATAGTAAGTTTGAATAATTATTGGGTACGTGTCAGCTAAACGTTACTGTCGGCTTTGTGTTCTGTGGATTAAATGTGTTGACAGTTAAGTGTCCCGTAGCTAAATGTCTTGACGGCTAACTCTCTGTTTCAGCAAAATGTCCTGTCGGCTAAATGTCCTGTCGGCTAACTGTCCGTGTCGGCTAAATGTCCTGTCGGCTAAGTGTCCTTGTCGGCTGTCTTGTCGGCTAACTGTCCGTGTCGGCTAAATGACCTGTCGGTTAAGTGTCCGTGTCAGCTAAATGGCCTGTCGGCTAAGTGTCCGTGTCGGCTAAGTGTCCGTGTCGGTTAAATGTCCTGTCGGCTAAATGTCCTGTCGGCTAAATGTCCTGTCGGCTAAGTGTCCCTGTCGGCTAAATGTCCTGTCGGCTATGTGTCCATGTGGGCTAAGTGTCCCTGTCGGCTAAATGTCTTGTCGGCTAACTGATGTCGGTTAAGTGTCCTGTCGGCTAAGTGTCTGCGACAGCAATATTTTGACTCTAATATTTTTGTTTATATTTTTTCTAACTGCAGCTTCTGAGTAATATTGCACGAGCTTCAAGCAGATGTAATCGTTTTCTTTACTCTATAAGTTTTTTATTCATTATCTATTCATATTATTATTATCTATGTTTTGAACATAGCTAATGACGATTGGCCATATTCGAGAAGTTTGTCGCTCATTCTCAGTCTTTCGAGAATTCTTCGAACGGCTCGAAATTTATCCCCATATAAATACATAAAATAAATGGCTTGTTGATTTGGAGCTAATTCACAGTAAAATTTCATTGCGGTAATATGATTTCTAGGCGATTCTTCCACAAGTTTCCCGCGCTTTTGAATTTTTTATGACTTGTGTGACTAGTAAGTGTTCATTAATAAACATTACATTAAAAATAATAAATCGCATGAAATCGCCATTTCTTAAAAGCAGATCCTGTATACCAATGTGTGAAGAGCATGGGAAACCACCATAAGTCCTTCCTGCTGCACACTAAAATTAGATAGCGTTGATGGCTTCTTGAGGTCTTGACATGTGCACAAAAAGTAATCATTGGTTATCCATTTTCGACTCTTTTTTGAACCATCTTTTGATATGTATGTTAAATTTTGTACTGGAACCTTGCCTTTATTATCTTAAAATTTTATTTTATGTGCCCTATGCTTTCGTAACTGCCTGTGCTCGTATTTTTCTCATGTGTCGCCAGCTCGATATTACTGCTCAGTATTTATGACTACCTTGTGACTTTTGTATCCTTTACGAAATTTTCAATACTTTTATGTAATTTTGCATAACTTTAGAACTTTTAAATTTGTATTTATGTTGACATATTCGAAATGATCTATTTTTCAATGGAGGTAAGGTCACTGCACCTAGGCACTCTGGTGATGCACCATTCTACTCAGGAGGTTATCGCATTAAACATTTTTGCTTTTAATGGTTTACCTTCATTTACGCCTATACTACACATTATATTTACATAATAATGAAAATAAATTGCAATTGCAAATTTTCTGTACAGAGTAATATAAACTTCAAATGAGTGAATGTGTCTTTGAATTGAATTGCATATAACTATTTACCAATTTTATTGTAATGACGATGTTTTTAGGGATAACGTAAAGTATCTATCGTAACACATAATGGTATGTTTTAATGAACTTTGGAAGAAACTTTACGTATGTCTAACTTTCGACACTATCACACTGAGAATTAATTGAGATATTAAAATGAAGCTAAAACTCCCACATATAATTTCATTTCATGGATACTGCACAGTTGTTTGTGTAGCTCCTTACTTCATATTCCTTAACTACACTCTTTTGCAAAAAAATCAAAGCACCATGAAGGAAGTGGTTGTTTTTTATGAAAATGTGTATAGCTCATACACAGATAATAAAATGATTAATAAATCAAAGCCACAGTACATGTTCACAGCTCACAATCACCCATTGAGTGTTCAAATTAGTAGTTGGTCGAATCGTCCCTGGCGGCAATACATGTTTGAATTCTTCGAGGCAAGGAGTGGTAGAGGTTCCTGATGTCATTCTGCGACACATTCTGCCAGGTATTCATCAGTTGTCGCTCCAGATCTGCGATATCTTGTGGTGCCCGAAATTGGCGGACTACCATGTCTCAGACATGCCCGATTGGTGAAAGGTCTGGTGACCTTGCTGGCCAAGGAAGAGTATCGACCGCCCGGAGACAGTCCAGATATATGAGAGCGGTATGTGGCCTGGCATTATCTTGTTGGAAAATGGCCCTAGGTTGGCGTGCCATGAAGGGTAAAGCAACCGGCCTCAGGATGGTATCAACATATCCTTGAGCTGTTAAAGATATATGGAGGATGACTAAAGATGACCTGCTGTCATAAGAAATAGCGCCCCATGCTATCATACCAAGGGTTATTGCTGTATGCCTTTGTAAAACAAAGGCTGATTGGGACTGCTCACCCCCGTCCTTTCCAGACACAAACACGGTGGTCAGCTGCTTCGAGAGTGAAGCTGGATTCGTCGTTGAACACTATACGATGCCAGTCATGATGATCGGCTGTGAAACCACGCCAGACGACTCCACCGATGTTGTGGAGTCAATGGCAAACGTCTTAAAGGCCTCTGTGAGCGTAACCCTGTCTCAGACAAGCGCCCTGAGATGGTGGACTGTACCAAGAAAACGGTAAAAGTATATTTTAGGGTACCCCTTGGCGAAACTTGGCGATTTTTGGCGGTAGGATACCGAGTTTGTGCAATGCTTTGACTTGTTATTTTGGCCTGTGTAGCGGCGATTATGGCGCTAAAAATTTCTGCTACGCAAGCCAAAATAACAAATTAAAGTATTGCACAAACTCGGTATCCATGTACACATCGACCTATTTTCACTTTAAAAAAAAATCCCCGAATTGCACAAACTATGCTTTACACACTCCCTTGAGTTTGTCCATGTACACATCGATATATTTCCACTTAAAAACTCAAAGGAGCACCCAATTCTACAGTAGAGGCAAACAAAAAATACACAATCTCAATAAGCTACATTTTAAACCAAACAATAAAATAACACAAAAAAGGAAAATCCTGTTATGTATTTTAGCACTACGCAAAACAAAAATCCCCTTACCTTATTTAGAAATTCGTTCGTCCTCAGTCTGAGGCTCACAAAATTCCTTAACAGCATCCAAAAACTTCCTAAAATTATCTGAACTACAATCCGTATATCTGCGTCGCCACAGAAATTCTCAATAATATACTACGTAGTTCAGGACTATGGCTACTAAGTAAACCTTCATTTACACAATTAATTCACTAAATTAATGCACTTACCCCTTTCGTTCCAAATCGTACAGAAACTTCAAATTAATTCTACTACATTCAGCCATTGTATCGTCTAAACAATGAAACAAGCAATGTACTTCCTAAGCAATACACACCACAAAAGCCTTTTCAAAACCACCCATGATTCAAATTTCCCAGAATAATGCAAACGATTATGTCATAATAGGGTTTCCATTACGTTCAACTACTCAGGTTACCATATATGATACAACTTGGCGAAAAACGAAACAACAACTTGGCGATAAATGAAACAACAACTTCGCGATAATACAAGGGGTACCTTAAAGTCAATTCTACTCCAAGAAAAGTATAGACGTGGTTGTAGTGCGTTGAATGGTCAACAATGATACCGTTGGGGCGGTTAGCGCCTGGCGAACAATCATCCTATCTTGCCTCGTATTTGTGATCCTTGGCTTTTCAGAGCTTTCATTTCGTCGGCAATTTCCTTGTAGCAACCATTGCTGTCAACATCTTTGCACAGCAGTGTCTGTACGCTGCAGGTGGCGGCCTATTGCTCAGTATGACCACCCAGCTTCACGCAACCCTACAGTGCGACCACGTTCGAAGTTCGAAGTCGTTTAGTTGTCTGTAAGATCTTCGATATTGTCGTAATGGCATCTTTAGTTGCTTCTTTACGGAATTATAATGGCAGCAACAACAAAAGATAAATTTTCCGCCTCTGTTACTGGTTTTATACTTTGCGAATTGCGCACTAGAAATGCGCGCTATGATCGCAATTCCTGTTCATTTGTTTTGAAACTTTGATCATTTGCATGTTCGATCAAGATGTTTTTGCATTCCAAATTTCGTCACGATCACAAAAGTCCTTCTTGGTGCTTCGATTTTTTTTGAAAAAGAGTGTATTTATAAAATTTTCCTACTCAAGTAACCAGGCAGATAGCCCTCACGTACTTTACCATATTCAAATAGCCTAACCTAAGCTACCCACACAATAAAATTCTTGCACATCGTTAACTTTTAACACATAGGATAGGACAGTGTTTCCCAACGTGGAGCCCAAGTCCCGCAGGAGGGCAATTAAAAAATGGACTCGTGCAGAGTTTAAGGGCACAACAGACGTTCAAACTTCCAAATTTTCTTCAAGTCGAAATTCCAATTTTTATCCCTCCCCCAAAAAAATAATCTAAGTGATGTATACGTAAAAAAGTTTTTAAATTGCAGTTCATTTTAAATATTTTATAAAGAATTTTTGATGTAGACGTTGACATTTAAAGTCTTTTAAAGGTCATTTATACAGCTGACACATTACGATTTTCAGACGTTTTACGGACATTTCACCCAATGAATTCATTTTATTTTTTACTGTACGAACTGCAACAGGTATATTATTATTATTCCTTTGAATGGCAACAACAGCTGCTTCCAGCTTTAATTGATCTTATATTTATTTTTTTCAGCCCTTACTGAAATGAGTGGTGCAAGCAAGAAAAAAGTTTATCAGTATTCGGAGGAATATTTAAAATTTAGTTTCATACCCGCTGTACTCAACTTTTTGTCTTTTATGCCAACAATACCTGACCAATGAATCACAATGAAGTGAGGTCGTTTTGAGGCACATTTGAAGGCGAAAAAAGAGCAATATTAAAGTGTCTATTTACTGTTCATAATGCAACTGTTAATCGTCCTCTGGAGGCTAGTTATCAAATTTCATTACTCATCGCTAAATCTGGGAAAAATCATACTGTAGGGGATAATTCATTCAAACCATCAAATATCAGCATTACTTAAAACGGTTCTAGAAAAAGATGACAAAGGCGTTAAAGCTATGCCACTAAATAACAATACTGTTAGCAGAAGAACAGATCAAATGAGTGAGGATATTGAAATACAACTTGTTGAAAAGTTGAAAGCAAGAAACTTTTCGGTGCAAATAGATGAACCAACTTTGAGAGACAGTGAGTGCGTACTTATGTAAGATTTACGTAAGGAGATTTTGCCGAAGAAATATTATTCTGAAAATCATTAGAAAGCACCACTACCTCCAAAGAAATATTTGCAGTAAGCTAAAAAATTACTTAGATGTCAAAAATATACCAATGAAAACTAAAGCATTTTGTGTTGCGGGTGATGCTCCTAATATAATAGGGAAGAAGAAGGGTTGCTTAAAATTGATGAATGATGAGAATGCAGAAATGCTTCTTGTGCATTGTGTTTTTCACAGGGAAAATCTGGTAGCTAAAAACATTTTCCCTATTCTAAATAAAGTGCTAAATTCATTTATAAAGTTTATCAATGCTAGCAAAGCTAATGCTAAATGTGAACGTCTCCAATTTATTTTATGAAGAACAAAATGAAGACTATATGAGACTTATACTTCCCACTAAAGTAAGATGGCCATTGAAAGGGAACTACTTGAAAAGATTTATGGAAGTATTTGATACTCTTAGTTATTTTTTAAGCGACTAAACCTGAAATGAAAAACCAGTTAAATGTTGATGTTAAAGCATTTGTGAGTTATTTAGACGATACCTTTATAAAAACTAAATATATTAAATAAACAACTTCAAGGAGCAAATAAATCTCTTGTCGATGCAGAAGCGAAAATATTTGGTTTCATTACCTTTATTGAATTATGTCAGGCATATATTTACAACAAAATTTTTAAAAGTTTCATTGGCTCCAAAAAATGTGAAGTGACTGATATCGGTATACATGTTACTGTCGATGCCCTGAAAATTTTATCGGCTGATTTAAAAGAAAGATTTTCTGATTTGAACTAAATTGATTTCTCAACTCAGATGATGCAGCCAATGGGTGCTACTTTGGTAGACGGTTGCACGGTTTTTGACGATTTACTTTGGCGCAATTGTTGGCGCGGTTTTTATAATCGTCAGCCATCTTGAAAAACGCCGTTTTTAGGTTATTTTGCACATAGTATTCGAAACTTTAAAAAAATAAATATCGTTAAAAATAATAGATTAATTTTTTTGTTGAAAACATTGTTTTTTAAGGTGGCAGGCAAACGTAAATAAACACATTTACTACGAGTATAAAATACTAACGAAAGGTTAAATTATTACTTTCATATAGCACAGAAATAGAATAAAAATACCGCTATAAAAACATTGCGCCAACGTTTAATTGGATTAAAATATTACGTAAATTGCATATCGAATTAAAAACCATCATACCAACGTTTAAAAGAATTAAAATATTACTTAAATCAAATACTTTAAAATAAGTAAATAAAAACGCTTCGTACACTAGAGCTAAAATGACAGCAATTAGTTTATTGTCGGTAAAGAAGGAGGAATGTCTAATACTTTTCTTACCGTTACAGCGGTTATTTCTTTCAACATGACCACAATACCATGTACGGCCGTCCTCAGAATCGGCTCTTCTAATGATCTTCATCTGTGGTCTACATTTTCGCACTTCATTGAAGAAGCAATGGCTAATCTTTGGAATATGGTAACAGGTAGTTTGGCGATATTTTGGTAAGGCGATAAAGGTTACTAGCTAGAACTTTAGCAATAATCTGAGAAGTAAACAGTTCGAATCACAGATTATTTTGTCTCAGAGAAATGAGAAATCATAAGACATGTAATATGACATTTTCCGGAAAATTCCGATCGTGATTTTAGCTAATTAGCACTTAAAAACAATTTCGCTGCTAAAGTATAGAATCGCCCACTTATTTGTTTGGCGTTTTTTTACAAAAGTAAGAAGAATTGGATTTTTGTCAATTTTCTTTGACTTTTTAAGTGAAAATAGGTCGATGTGTACATGGGTAAAGTCAAGAGTGTGCGCAATGCCATTTTTGTGCAATTCTGGGATGGTTTTTAAATGAAAATAGGTCGACGTGTACATGGATGACGAGTATGTGCAATTCTTAAAAACGCGGCATTCAGTCAGTCCCGGATCTGGGGGGGGGGGGACAAGCCGGAATCTGTGCCCCGGGCGGCAACTTCTTAGGGCGGCAAATTCAAGAGTGGCGCTGAATTGTATTTGGAATGTTGTGAAATTTTGATGCAACATTAGTAGTTTTAAAGCCAGGTTTAAAACCTCTTTTAAGAATATTTATAATTAATTACCTTTTAATGGAGCAAACAGTTTTAAAAGTACGCTAAGTACAGCCGAACACGACTCTAAAGATAAGATCAGGGAGAGGACAATAGAGGGACTCCAGGCGTCACTGAAAAAGTCAATGTACCCTGTCCCTCTGCCAACCCAACATGCAATTTTATTACAAAAGTACTCCGTAAACGAACTTGGTCTTTGGTCCCTGTAAGTGACGCCTAAAGACTGCTCACAAAGTGTCCTCGGCCTAGTCAAGGCAATTTTTGAATTTAATGACTCTGCGAGCCAAAAATAACTCTTAAGTACCAGTTAGAATACCTAAAGAAGGGACAAGTATCATATTTAACAACGATAATTCAAAATAAAATTATTGATGTAATGACGAAAACAGTTCGCAATAGCATTTTAAATGATATTAAAGAAGCCAAATATTATACAATAATGTTCGATTGCATTCCAGATGTGGCGCATACAGAACAAATGAGCCAGGTGATTCAATACGTAAAAAATATGTGGTGATGTGTGTGAAATAAAGGAAAGCAAATTTGATTTCACAGAAATTGGTGAAAAGAGAGGAAAATGTATTTCTCAACGGATTGTGGAAAAACTGACACTTGATGGTTTGGATATTGACAATGTGGTGGTCAATTTGAGGATAACGGATCTAACATGGCCGGTACTTACCGGCCATATTAGATCCTGGAGTACAAGCCAAGATTGCAGAAATGAATAAGCTGGCCGAATATGTGCGATGTTTGGCGCACTCTTCGAATCTTGTCTGTGTGCCTTCTGCCTCCTCTTGCCCCGAAGCAGTTAACTTCTTTGCAATTATTCAGAAGATATTTAGCTTTTTTGTCGGATTCACTATTCGATGGGATATTACGAAAAGATGTCCAAAAACAAACTCAAAAGAAAGCAGCCAGACGAGATGGTCGTCAAAATATGTGGCTGTCAAAGCCCTTCTAACGAATTTACCAGAAGTAGTAAAATCCTGGAAAGAAATTAATTATCTTTCAAAGTACTATATTACTATTTCAAAATTATCTATCAAGGTACGAAGCAGGACATCTGCCACATGTTGTAAAAAATTTTGAATTTATTATCAGCCTGACAATTTGGGCTAATATTTTTCGAGAAATCAATCAATTAAATACTGAAATTCAAATGGAAGATATTATTCTTGCGCGTTCCGTCGCATTAATGAAAGGCCTGACCAAAACTTTTCAAAAAAATGAGAGAAATTCCTACGGAATATTGGATAGAAGAATTTAAAGCAGCAGCCGAAAAAAAATACAGGTTGAACCTATTCTGATAAATAAACGAATTCTAAAACGCAAAAAGGAATTTGATGCATTGTGCGAGGACGAATCACGAACATTTCATCGTGTTCAGCTACTTTCTAATGCAATGAAAATTGTATTTAATCGAATCTTATCAGAAATTAAAACGAGGGTAAGCAGAGCTATTACACTAAATTCAAATTTCCATTTCTCAATGGTTGTGAAAATTGAATATGTCAACTGAAGAACTGCAAAAGACTGGAGCGATCTTGCAAGAAAATATGAGGGAGATCTCTAAACGCATTTGAGTTTTGTCAGGAACTTGCCGTTTTTAAAGAACAAGCACCAGTGTTATTCGTTGACATAAAAAAGGCTACAGCTTTTTATCTCTTACAACAGATCTACATCTATGATTTTCAGGATGCCTTTCACAATGTTTGCATTGCCCTGCGGATTTACTCTGTGCTTCCAACTACATCCGCAAGCTGTAAGCGAAGTTTTAGCAAATTAAAACTTATTAAAAACTATCTGAGATCATCGATGGGCTAGGAGCGTTTATCAAGTCTCGCAACATTTATCAAGTCCCATAGATTTATTTTCAGAACAAAAGGCTCGCAGAGTAAAATTTTAATTTTGTAATATTTTAAGAGCATTAAGTAAGAACTTAAAATTATTATTGAAATAAGAATTATGAAAAGAAGTACAAATACTAACCTTTTCCTTTCAGCAGTAGCCCGTATTGTTGTAAATGTGTAGCTAACGAAAGTTCATTAATCAGCTCATCTATTGTCCTAACTTATGTAATCTATTGTTTGTAACTAAAAATCATTTTTTTACGAGTGCATAATCAAGTGTATTGAAAGACGTATATAATTTTAGAGGTACCATAAGGTATTTTTCATTCTTTAAAAGTAACATTTTTGCTAAAATCTTCTTTAAACTTAACATTTTGTATAAGCATACCTATACAAATTGCTATTATCCATCACACAATGAATGCTTCTTTTATGCGGAAGTGTCCCTCGGTTTGTATGGAAACATCGTGTGTCGAATTACTATCAGTGCGCTGTCAAGGGAGGTTCTGAATGCAAACAAAAACACTCCATCTGGAGATCGAAGCCCTCGGAGCAGTGCTTTACTCGCAGTGCGGGGTTGGCCCCTTCTTTCTTTGTTACCTCCATGGTCTGCCTAATTATTGTTGCAAATATTGCAAAATTGCGTATTTCAGAGAAAATGACTATTACAGTGCAAAAATAGTCTTTTGCGTGAATATGTAAATATTTATTATGTTATCAGGCTTTGTGAGGACGATAGTAGAGTTCTTGAGTCGGCTACATGAAGGCGTTATTGTGAAATGAATGTTTAACGTGCTAGGTTAAAGTTACTGTTAGTATCGAGAAATTGGTTCAAAATTATTCAATCCATTCTATTAGTGATTTGTAATTTGCTTATATTTGTTTAAATGAATTTTTTTATTATTAAGTAATGTCTGATTTCCATTTTTGTGCTGTGCTGAACTATTTTAGTATTTAGTGCTGAATCGTTTTCTATTAATATCATTTATTAGTGTGAGTAGGTATTGTTGCAAAGATTGAAAAAAATCCCCATTTCAGGGAAAATGTAAATTTGATTATTTCAATGCACTGGAGAAGTAACTGCATTAAGAGGGTTCTCACGGGTTTTTAATTATGTAACTTTTGGTATGTATAGTTGACCACCACCGGCTGAGATGTAAAGTCTGAACACCGGTAGTTCGCTCGGGGGTTAGAATCAAGCGAATCAGCTGGCTGCATGGGTGTTTCCGCCGTTTCGCATATGAGTTTTTTTTTCGCTCATGCGTAACTTGCATTTGAGCCAATAACTCTTAGAAAGACCTCAGCGAAGACATCTTCCCTCTTAGGCAGGTTTCTCTTATGCTTTGCCATAAGTAAACAAACTAAACCATTTGTTATGTATATTTCTTTTAGAACAAAAATGGCAAATAAAGAATTTCTTACTATAAAACGGATTTTACATCTCGAAAACTACCTATTTCTATGTTTATTTAAAAAAACTAAAATTTGTTACAGAAACTTAAAGAAAGATGGGTAAGAGAGGCAATTTTAAGATTTTGCCCCGCCTAAGAAAAATGCTAAATCCGGCGGTGCATTCAGTGGGCTATTCTGCATTTTCTCCCACCAAATGATTAAGCACTTTTGTTCCATAAAAGTTCTAGTATAAGAGTAATTCGGCTAGCAGATTGTTGGAAAAAATGTTGAGTAAAAAAAAAAAAAAAAAAAAAAAAAAAAACACGCCTTTACTTCGTGAAAACAAAATGGCGTCCAGAAAAAAACTAGCAGGTTGCTGTAACAGAGTTGGTCGCCATATTTTCGCCAAAAAATAGCCAAGTTACCATAATCCGAAGATTTACCGAAGCAATTAGCGATGTTTTCTCTAAAAATTTAAAATAAATTTCCTCTGACTCTTGTAACAATTTATAAATAAATCTTTGATTAGGAAAGCCAGGCTGGTCAAAATAAGGTCTCAAAGGACAATTTTTTGATTCCGATACCAATAATTCTTGGTACTTAACAATAACAACATTCATCTTTGAAAGAGACATTTTTGAAGGAATTCAAAGATATGAATTAAATTTTAAAATGGCGAGGTAATGCACAAATTTTCAGTAACCAATCAGGGAGATGATTACAGCTCGTAATGCACAACTATTCTATAACCAATCAGAGAGCTGATTACATTACACCTAGAATTAAAATTATTTAAATAATCCTACATAATAAAACCATTTAAAACGATCATTAACCATTTTATTACGATCATAGTAGGCTTTTATTTGATCAATGTCTGCGGAGCACGTTTCACCATTTCTGGCTTTTAACACCACTACAGCGTGAGTTATTTTTTCTATGACATATGGTCCTTCAAATCGTGGAAAAAATTTGGCAGTTTTATCTTTTGGTGCTGAAGAAAGTGAATGCTTATTTTTTAACACTTCATCCCCTACTTTATAAGTTACTCCCCGTCGTTTCATGTCATAATAAAGCTTCTGTTTTCTCTGTGCTACTTCAGTATTATTTTTTGCTTCTTTAATTAATTTTTCTATATCACCCATTTTAAATTCTGGGGCTCTTTGTTGCACATAAAATAATTTATCTAACGGCGTTATAATATTTCTGCCTAAAAATAACTCAGCAGGAGTTTTGCCCGTTGTATCATGTTTTGCGGTCCTAAGGGCGAAAGCAAATTCATTGACATAGTTATCCCAGCTTTTATGAAAATTTTAACATAACTACGGATAATTTTCACTATATTTCTATTGACCCGTTCCGCTATATTTGATTGCGGCCGATACGGGACCATTTTTAAATGACGTATGCCCAGTTTTTGGCACATGTCTTCAAATACATTACTTACAAATTGAGGACCATTATCCGATATAACTTTTAGGGGCGCCCCGTATTTTAAAATATATTTATTTAAAATAGAATCAGTAACAGTTAACTTCGCGGAGGCTCGTTTTAAGGGAACAATTTCGGTCCACTTACTAAAATAATCAACCATAACAAGGAGATAGCGACTTTTATTTAACTGACTTTTTGGGAAAGGGCCCAATAAATCGATGCCAATTATTTCATTTGGAAATTCGGATTTAATACTATTTAGAAACCCGGCCGGGCGGAAAGTAATATAATTAACTGCTTGACATGTTGGGCAGGACTGGACATACGCCCTTGTTAACTTTTGCAGTTCAGGAAAATAGACTGCCTCGCGTACGCGTTGTATAGTTTTTCGAATACCAGCATGAGAAGTTAAAGGGCTTTCATGCAACTCCTGCAGGATATTTAACCTAAGACTAGCTGGGATAACAGGTCGAAATTCGTTGTTGGAATTCGTAGTTTTTGTATAAAATAATAGACCATCTAATTAGTTCGTAATGGGCCGCCCTATTTCTTATCGCCACAATATCTTGGTGGCTAAAATTTTCAGGATCCTTTAAATACTCATAAATGCTACCAAACTCAGGATCCTTACCCAGTTCGGTTATTACAGTTTCTCGGGAATTTATTGTACATGCTGTGAGCATTGCCACCTTTACCGTATTACCTTCTTCATCTATTTTAATTCTGGATAGGGCATCTGCTACGATATTATCCTTTCCGGGGGTATGCTTGATTATCAAATTATATTCTTGTAGCTTGAGTGCCCATCTTATTAACCTTGGGGATAAGTTTTTCCCTGAGTACAATCTAGTTACCGCCGCATGATCAGAGTACACTGTTATTGGCGCCTTTCCAAAATAGACTCGGAACTTTTGCACTGCTAACAGAACTGCAAGTGCCTCTCTCTCGGTCGCGGAATAGTTTCTTTGTGTTTGATTTAAAGTTCGGCTAAAAAATGCCACGGGCTGCTGATTTTGAGAAAGTACCGCTCCTACCGCATAATCCGAAGCATCCGCTGAAATTTCTAAATTCTCATCCTTTTCAGGAAATTTGAACATAGGGGCTTGCGTTAATGCTTGTTTTAATTTTTCGAAAGCACTATTGGCTTCGGCCGTCCACGAGAATCTTGCCTTTTTCCGTTTTAATTTTAACAATGGTTCAGCAATAGCTGCAAAATCTTTTATAAAGGACCTATAATATGAACAAAGTCCTAGAAAAGAAGAGAGCTTCTTCGCCGTGTTTGGAGTCGGATACTTTTGTACAGCGATTATCTTTGATTTGTCTGTCTCGATTCCTTTCTGAGATATTTTGTAACCTAAATATTTTAATTCAGGGGCTGCAAATTTGCACTTTTCGACATTAACTTTTAGACCGGCCTCATTTAATAAAGAAAACACCTGTCTTAAATCCTGTACATGTTGGTCGAGATTATCACTAGTAATAATGATATCGTCTAAATAGATAAATGTGGACTTTCCAAGAACAGGCCTTAACACAATGTCCTTACATCGCTGAAATGTTGCCGGTGCTCCTGAAAGGCCAAACGGCATACGCAGAAATGCATAAGTGCCAGACTTGGTTATAAAAGGAGGCACGTCTTCAGGCCTAACCCCTATTTAAAAATAACCAATCGTTAAGTCTAAAGTCGTCATATATCTGGTCGATGTTATGTTCCTTAGAATTTCTTCAATAATAGGTAACAGATATACCGGATATTTAGTTATGGAGTTTAATTTACGGTAGTCAATAGCGAATCGCCACCTTTTTGGATGTGTCAATGGATAGTCATTATTTTTCTTACATAAAACCAACAGGCTAGCATAACTACTTGAGATGGGCGTTATGATCGTTTTACGTAGCATATCGGTGATATGCCATTCTATAATTTTTTCCTTATTCTTATCATATCGGTACGCTTTGTGGCGAACTGGCATTGAATCTCCGGTGTCAATACTATGGTTAGTAACCTGAGTAAATCGTGGAATATCACTAAATAACGAAGCAAATTCACTTACCACTTGTCGGATTCTTCGTTGCTCTTCATTAGGCAGATGGTCAAGGTTTAACATCGGCGGTTCAGCCTTTTCTTCTCAAACTGGTTTCATCGTCAGCTTAAGGGACGCTTCATTAAAATCCAGCGTTGCTTGTGCCTCTGAAAGAAAATCTATTCCTAAGATAATATGTGCTTGCAGATTCTTTACTATGAAAAACATAACCTTTACTTGTTCGTTCTTGATACGGATGTATAGTGGTAATTTACCTATGCACTTACATCTTTCTCCTTGCACAGCTAACACTGTCGAATCCGAATTATATATGCGATATTTACGAAAATACTTCCTAAAAAAATCTTCTGCCACACAGGAACACTGCGCGCCTGTATCCAGGAGTGCGGTGGCTGGGATATTATTCACCAACACTTCAATCTTCGGAAGAGTCAAATTTTTCACCATTACTGTATTTAACTTGAAGGAAGAGGGGTTTTCTTGGCCTTCGGATTTCCGCACCCTCCCGTCAGCAGAAATCCGTTTTAGTTTAAATCATTTTTCATTTCCATGCTTTCCTTCTTTTTCCGCTGGCCTTGAGACTTTTTTTCTGGATTGCTATTGAACTGTCGACGTTCGCCGGCTATTTTTGAATGCTCGGGTTTCCTTGTCCACTGATTGGCTTTGCTTCCGTAGCCGTGTGCTTGACTTTGCTGTGGTCTTGGCGCACCAAATTGGTTTCGTTGTTGATATTGGCGTCTTCTTTCAATGTCCGCCGTTTTTCTACTTTCAAACTGGATTGCTAGCTCAAATAATTTTTCCAGTGTAGTCGGATTCCTTAATTCAAGTATTGCACTTGGGGAAGTAACCTCGGCAAAATCACTTGAATTATCTCAGGATCCGGACGGTTTCCATACAAGATTTTGAAGACGTGAATTTTTCTTAAAATAAAGCTTGAGAGATTTTCGATTTTTTGCTGATATATGCTGAAAAGTTCCGTTTCTAATTTCGCACGATCCCTTACGACAGGGAAGGCTTTTACTAGGGCAGTCTTGAAATTCTCGTAAGTATAGGTGGGACTTCCTGCTTGACCCAAGAGACTTCTGCCTATACATTTGAACCAGTTAAGCGCTTGGCCCCTCAAAGCGCTGGTAGCTAAGGTATCTTTTTGAAATTCGTGCACGGGGTAGAGCATGAAGTGGTCATCCAATTTTTCCAAAAAACTGGTAACCGGTGAGTTTCCATTAAATGTTGCTTCTGGTTTCATCGAAGCGCGCATGGTCTGGACGATGTAACCAAATCCTTCCAGGGCGGCAGCTGGCATTTCTGGATTCTGAGCCGCTTCTGCAGGCAGCACAGGTTCTTCTTGAAACTTGGCCATGGTTATTCTTCTTCGTTGGGCGCCACTATCAGGTTCAATGTTCCGTCTTACTTTCTTTGCGAACATGCACAGACCTGACTCGGAACAGGGAGCTTACTAAAGCTATGTTCAATAACTGTGGGAAGTAGACAAGATACACAGGAAGGGTATACAAACCCTTCATTTTTCATTCTTTACAATAATTTCCGTACTTCGGAATACAGAGACCAACTACTTGTGGTCTGAACGTAAGAATAAAAATATAACTAAACTCTAACTTAACTTTGGAATAATAAAACGTGGAAGATTGGCCGGATATTAACAGGAAGCCGTATGTAGTACAGAGAACTGTTAACACTACAATACGTTTAAAATTATCACGAGGATTAAACCTCTGGCCTGGAAGGCGACCAGCAACCGAGTAAAACTCCTAAGGCAAGCGGCCTGCTTCGACTAACTCCTTCCTCTCTCTCGCTTGGCAAAAAGCCCCAACTTAAGTACTTGGCGTTCGCCAGACAAATTTTGCATAAATAAGTTAACGCTTTTAATTCTGGCCGGAAGTAGAAAATAAGAAGTGACAGTAAAGATTTAAAATAAAATAAACGTTAGTAAAACTTAAGATCCTTACAATGTTTACTTTTAGTTTTTCAAACCATTCGGTTTTATTTTTAGAAAATGGATTTGTATTTTCTACTGATCCTAAAATATATTCATTATCATTATTATGTAACTTATGCTCTAAATTATTCTGTACAACATTAACATTTTTATAAGTGCACATTTTAGAAAAGTGATTTTTCTTTTTACAGTACAAGCAAATCTTATTATAAGCAGGACAGTTGTATAACTTATGAAAAGTTCCACATTTTCTACATGGTTTTGAATTATTGTACTTATTTCCTTGATAGTTTGAAGAAGATTTAGTACTTTGTTGCTTTTGTTTTACATGATAGTCTTTCTTACAAGGCTGACCTTTTTTCCTCTGAAGGTCGAAATTTATTACGTTTGATAGCTTCTATTTTATTTTCTTCAGTTAAAGTTTTCAGCTGAAGTTTTACACATTTTAATACATTTCTCCAATGTTAACTGTACTTCCCTTAATAATCTATCTTTGAGATTTTTATTTAGAATTCCACTTACTACTCTATCCCTTATTAAACTATCTTTTAATTCTGCAAATCCACAGTTGCTACTTAATTTCTTTAAATCGGTTAAAAAATTATCAAACGATTCACCTACATACCTGTTCGACAGAAAAATATGTCTATCAACACTTTCGTTTGCTTTCGGTATGCAAAAATTTTCGAAAGCTTGAATTACTTTGTCAACATCCTTCTTATCTTCTTCACTTAAATTAAAAGTATTAAACTTTTCAAGTGCTTCTTCACCAATAATGTGCAATAAAATAGCTACTTTAATTTCAGGTGATTTAGTAATACCACCAGACGCTAACATATAAATTTGGAATTTTTGTTTCCATTTCTTCCAATTTTCGCTTAAATTACCTTCAAAATTTAGGTTACTTGGTGGCTTTAATCCATCCATATTTAATTTAGGACATTAAATAGTTTATATATACGTATTTTTAGCCACTTCCAATAAAAATAAACAACGCACTTACCAGCGATATTAGGTTCGATTTCACAGTAAACAACTTTCCATCATGTTTTTGTTTAGAATATCTTTACCCACGCTGCATGGTTCTTCAAAAAAGATTTTCTTTTTTAATCAACGACGGGCTGCGCCATGTGTTGTATTTTATATATGTTGGGTATGTGCTCAGTGATGATTACAAGATGTACACAAACATCGTTTATTCTACATTGCTCATCCACTATTCTATATTACAGTTATGATTAAAGATAATAACAGATACAGTTACAGTTACATATATAACAAACCTTGAAGTTTAGAAGCTTAACAAAATATGCCAACAAATAACACAAATTCAGTTTGTATTTCGAAGCTAGATGACAGATGTCTTGCTGCTTTTTTACGGCTATTGCTTCTGAATCCAAAAAATTATGGATAACTGAAATTATACATCAAAACTTAAGCCTTGATATGAGATCCAATTCCTTAATCTTGTAGCAACATTTTTGTAAATAAATGAATGTTGGGTGAAAATTCGTTAAATAGTTGATTTTCAAAAGAATTGCCAAGAATATTTTTTAAAAGTTAAAAATAAAAAAAATCAGAATAGTTTCAAAATAGAAACAATCGTCGAAACAGAGGACAATTGAGTGCCCGCAACTCTAGATTAATGGAGGAAATAAAAGCGAGATTTGTAAATTACAAGGACGTTAAAACAAAAGAAAGTATGTCTAGCTTCTTCGAAATCAGCTGAACTAGTTAGCTGCACCAATATCTTTCTGTAATCCTGTGAAATGCATGAGAAAGACATGTTAGTTGAAACATAAATAAATATAAAACTATCAATTCATTTTTCAAATTTTATTGCATGGGAAATCAGAAATAAAAAGATTCTTTCATGCTTAAATACCATCCGCCAAAGTAAAATTATGTTAGTGAATAATTATTCCTTAACAGAATTATTTTCCTTTCATTATTCACATCAGCAAAATTATTTTTGCTACTTTCGCGAATAACATAGTGCCAGTAACGTTTTCGCATATCAGCCTGTTGTATTTTTATACGGTTTTACTAAGCACTTTTATACGGTCTTACCATACGGTTTTACTAAGCATCTGAACTTCAGTTCGAATATGGTGAACATCTATGGAGCATTTATCTGAATAAATTAAGGATATATTCATTTGAAATATAAATTTGTGAAAAGCAGAAGGACATGGATTCTAATCTCCACTATTTTGCTGCCATTTTTATGTATCTATGCGTAACATTTGTGGGTATCGCAATTACTTTCAGAGGATTTGAAAAAAGCACACATGCTTTTTTCTTGAAAAGCATGTTAACCAACGAATATAGTCTAAAATATATTTCTGATATTTCGAACAATAGATTTATAAAATACTCTATCTATAAAATAAGTATATTCACTTTTCACTAAATAATTTCAGCACACAAAACCAAACCTTTCTTAGCTGATCTTCACTAAAAAAAAGCTTTGATTAAATTTTTCAGAATTTAACTACTGAATTTTAGTTTTTAAGGTTATGAAGCAAAGATATACAATTTAACTTTTTAAAGAATTCTAGCAAACAGGTTTGGTAGTATTAATATTTTTCTAATTATGATTCTCGTGAGCTCCTAAGGACATATTATGAAACATTTGCAGTTTCATAATATGTTTGATTTAAAAATTAAAAAATTTGTCTTTCAAGAAGAGATGGAAAAAAACAATTTCGCTCCCTTTCCCCAAAGAAAACCTTTAAGAAGCGGAGAATTATTATGCGCATTTCTTCTTTTCACAGTCATGGCTGTCTTAATCGACTAGCTCTGGCCTCTTGTATTGTTCTGGGGTCTTTACTTACACTAAAGGTTCGTTTATACTAGCGAAACTTTGTTCTACAAACTTAAGCCGAGCGCCTACTTTTGAAAGGGAATTTCAGCCAGTTGACATAAGCCTAAGAGTTAAAAATTTCCATCTCTTAGGATTACGTCAGCCGGCTCAAATTCCCTTTCAAAATAGGCGGCTCGCATTAGTTCAGGCGAAGCAGTCGAGTTAGCGTACGCATTTATCGTATATTATCAAAGATATTCAAACAGGGTGTCTTTGAGAGCTTTGGTGAAGTTTATTCAACTAATGATAATGGTTATATTGCTTCTAATACTTGGCCTCACCAGTGAGTAAGGGACTAATACCTTTGAATACTGGGAGTTCGATCTTAATGATAACGTGACTGGCTGCACGGTTGGTTTTCACTCACGTGAATATCAGACAGTTTCGATTAGAAAGTCCTCCATAAAGGCACCATTCCTTTACACAAATGAACCTCCTGTGCTTTGCCTTATTCAAATAATCTCACCTAAACTTTAGGACACAAGATTTCTTAAAGTTCTCAATAAATTAAGATCAGAGGAAGACTGCCTTAGTTATTCTATCCAAAAGCTCCGTAAGATTTTCCAGTAATATATCTACCATCTTTCTGTCTTTGCTACATCGTTCCCGCCAATCCATTCTATGACAGTTTAGCCTAGATCGTTACTCCGACTCAGACCTCGACGGGAGTGGCGCTGGCATCTATTTCATTCATGCTAATGGTGAATCTGAATCCCATAAAATAACTGTTGGTAAAATTGTCTCCAATTATACCTGCGAGCTCGTGGCCATCAAAAAGCTTTACCTTTCTAAGGCAATACAGAACTCCAGTGGCCTCTTATTTTTCTCCGATTCTAAATCTGCGCTCCAAGCCATCCTAAGGGACAACTCTCAACTCATCCAAGACATTATCATGCTCATGAACAAAACTACTGCAGCCCAAAGGATCTGCAAACTGCAGTATATACCAGAGCATGTTGATATTTACAGAAATGAGCAGGCTGATGGCCTTGCCAAAAAACGCCCGAAATAGTTCTCAACTTTCCAACAGCTTACCCCTTACCGATGCTGACGCAATAGCCAGCCGAAGACTTATCTCTCAATCAATCAAGAACTCCATTCCTGCCCTAAATTGTAACCGTGTCATTTCCACAACCACAGCCAGACTGAGAACAAAACACTTCAAAGGAATGAAGATATCATCTGATGGCCAGCGAAATTGTAATAGCTATCCTCACTGTACTGATAGCCAACTTTCTAGAGACCATCTTTTCGCTATTTTGGCTAATCTCCTCAGTATAGATATAGCTCCCTCGCACCAACTACTCTAGTCCTTGAAGATCATTGATGTTGCTGCGGCTGTTCTGGATACTTTCGGTCCTATTTGACTCCTCTGCGCTGACTCCACGGACAAGGCAACAACAACATAGTTCAGCCTAACAAATATCATTAGTTTATTTCAAACTTCCATCAGATTATTTTACAGATTCTAATTAAATGAAATTGCGTTGCTCTTATGCAATATTTTATAGAACTGTGCATTTATTACATCTCCGATTTCTTTATATGCTAGCGTCATTTTAGGTTTTATCCATTAATCCAGTTTTGAATGGGTCGGAACAGTTTATGACATCACACCATCCGTCTTATCGTTTCAGCAAAAATCTCAAATTAAGTTCTGCTTTCTTTAATATTTAAAAAAAAAAAACATACGTTGTTCACATAACCTATAAAGGAGTTTATGTTAATGATACGAATAATTCCCATGCAAATACTAAGCTCAAGAACAGTAGCCAAAAAAGGAGGAATATAGTACATCAAAGGGCCATTACATTATGTCCACCCATTTAATAACAGGTAGAACCACATTTAGCCCCCAAAACAGACAGCACCCGGTGTGGCCTTGAATCCACAAGATGCCGATAAGTAGTTTGAGGTATCTGGTACCAAGCGCTCACCAATTGGCCCTGCAATTCCCGCACATTGCGAGAAGGTAGCGTGGCAGCACGAATTTGGTTTTACAGGTGGGACCACAAATGCTCTATTGGATTAATATCAGGTGAATTTGGAGGCAAGACATGACTTGAAAGTCACTGGAATGTACCTCGAACCACTTCCTGACGATTCGACCCTTATGATATGGTGCATTATCCTGTTGGTAAACACCATCCCCGCCAAAAATACTGTTGTTATGAATGGGTGAACCTGGTGTGCAACGATGTTCATGTAGCGCACAAACGTCAGGGATTGTTGTATGGGGATTATTGGTCCTAATGTGCTCCATGAAAACATTGCCCACACCATAATACCCCAGCTACCGACTTGTCTCCGTCCAATTGTGCATCCGCGGAGCCAGTTTCGTTTGGAAAATCGGCATATTAGCACACGCTCGTTGATGTGATGGACCAGAAAACGTGATTCGTCGGACCATGCAACTTTCTTTCAATATCTAATTCCGATGTTACTTGGCTCATTGCAGATCCAGCTGGCGATGACGTGCCGTCCGTGCAGGGACATGCTTCAGCCTCCGGTGCGTTCGCCCATGCGCAGCAATGCACGCTGCACAGTGTGTTGAGAAACACTGTCTGGTTCGCCACTGTTGTAGCTCTCCGGTCACGACGAACAATCTCGCTCTCCTCTGGAATCAATGGGCGTCGACTTGCCGTTACACCATCCATGCACCACTTTCGATATGTGTTCACAACAACTGCACTTGAACAACTCACTAAACTCGCGTTTCCAATACTGATGTTCCCAGTCGCCGAACCATAACGATTTTACCTTTATCGGAGTCTGATAAATCAGCTGCTTTTCCCACTATGTCGCTAATCGCGTTTTATGTTTGGAAAGCCAATGCATAGCCGCTTTATATACTCCAATATCAGCTGCGCACGCGCAGTGGTTTTGTTCCCGAGAGCCCATTGTTGTAGATGGAGGTTAGACTTAATTTATGGCTCTTCGGTGTATTTTAAGCAATATCTGTAAGTACAGGGCTGTTTGTTGTTTTGCAATTGGATGCAGCAGTACTCAAAGTCTTCCCTCTTTATTCTGAGACCACAAATTGAAGTCTTAAAGGCTTAGTGAATTTGAAATATGATTTTGAAAAATATTTTAAATTAATTATGTAATGCATCAGAACATTAAAATTAATTTCTCTCTTTGAAATATAATTTGCATTGCTCTTGAACACTGAAAAAACATAAAGCTATACATTCTTATCTACAATAACATCCCAAGTTTCTCTTTGGACTTTGTGAGGAATTACTTTTAGTTTAATTCAATTCTTCTAGATTATTCTCCGCATTTGTCACTTTGTTCTTTTTTTTCCTGATGGAATTACGGTCAGCTTACGTTTCATATGTTGGTTAGGATGATTTATTAACTATTTTCCATGTCTGGGAATGGTAAAAAAAATGTTTGCTATGCTAGTTAACTGTAACTGCGTATACATATCCCCATTACCTATAAATTACAACGCATTAGCTTTCCTTGCTCTCTTCAAATAGTTTGTTCCACTCCATTTGCATTCTTCTTCCTTTGTTCAATGCACAGTATGAGTAAATTTCCTAAGGTGTTTAACGCCCGGAATGGGGTGCATTCTAAATTACTACAACAAGCTATGTCATAAGAAAGCATGCCCACCAAGCAAAATAAAGGACTGTGAAAAGAAATGCTTTTTGAATCTTCAGTGTCAGAGCTTCTCCATCACTCTCGTCGCCTGACTGCGTAAGGTTAAAGGAATATGTCTTATAGAAAAACTTATAGCTCAGCAGGTCCTTAATCCGCTCATCGCCTCCATATTAATCTGCATCGAAATCATCATATATACATGTGTGTGTTGCGGCCGATTGCAATCAGGAATGGGGGTGTACAATTAAATGTTATACCAGTTCCACCATATATAAAATTTCAACTTTCCGAGGCTACTGGTTTTTTAGTTACGCGAGATATATACGTACGTACAGACGTCAAGAAAAAAAATCTCTTCTGAATTCATTCTAACATCCGTTTGGGAAAAAGTCTTTTATTCTGTCCGTACGCACAGATGTCACACAATTTAACACACGAAAGTTAACACAAGAATATCGTTCCCATTTCTTCGAGAGCGGTCAAAATGGATATTTTCGTTGAAATATGACACCCGAAATTTTTCAGGACTACTAATACTTCCTTTACCTCGTACAAGGAAGTAAAAAATCTTCTCTGAATCCATTATACAATACATTTTGAATCCTCTATTCTGTCCATACGTACAGATGCCACACAGAAACATCATTCAAATGGATTCGAGACAGGTCAAAATGGATATTTTCGCTGAAATATGATACCTCAAATTTTTCGCGATTTCAATACTTCCTTTATTTTGTACAAGGAAGTAAAAACGGATTACCTCTGAAAAGCATATGAAAAATTAAATGATGGAATACGGTAATAAAATAAAAGAACTTATTGTTACTGCTACTAAAAGAAATAAATATCTTTAAAAAAATCATATTAACATTTATTGCAATTACTGAATTTGTTATGGGGTTCTTTTCTAGTTTCTCAAAGCTGTCTGACAAATTCATTGGCCTTTCCCGCTTTGAAGTATTTGTCCAGATATTTGCAGTTCATGGCTTCTTTGAATGGTGAACCATTTCTTTTAAAATCCTTATGCTCTAACTTGTCAATTTTTTTCCTTGGTTTTTTTCCCCTTCCATAAGCAAAAATTATACAGCTTTTATTACATATGGTGCCAGCTGTAGCTTCAGATAAATTGTATGCCTGGCAGATATCAATTTGGCTGCATCCATTCTATATTTTTGAACAATATTCATCTTATTTTATTATGTAGTACCTTTACATTTACAGCTCACAATGTGGATGAATATTTGATATAGAAACAAAGGTCACAGAATTTGGTTAAACAATACGTGAGATTTCTCTTTTCTGCAAAAAGATGAAATTTGCATTACCTATGTGTCTTATCTAATGTCCAGTGATATAATAATTATTTTACCGAAGATATGAACGGTTGCAACACAAAGATTCAATAATATTTATAAATAATATCTTGTGTGTTGCAGAACTAAAGAAAGCAAAACCCCCATTGAGGGCAAAACATCTATATTCGATTAAAACAAACCTAAAAGGATAAAAAAAAATTTTTCATTCTATGACAATAACTACTTCCTTTTTCTCTGCAAAGAAGTTAAATAGAAGCTCATCACAGCATCAGTCTTAAATGAAATTCTGTCGCAAAGGAATAGAGTTTAGTTCAATCAAAGAATTTGATTAGCATCAGAGAGCTCACGTTTTTCTTTTGGTTTAATGGTCATGTATATATCATATGGTGTCTTAAGGTATCCTTGGAGTTGGCTTTGTATCTGCCTCACATAGCCTTTGTTTAGAACACAGGGAAAAGATAAAAAAATAACATAAAGGTGTTTTCCTTTATGGATGGAAAGTGGTTCATAATATCCTAAACATGGATGGCTTTAATGATTAGTAACTTTTCCCTTAAAACTCAGAAATTCCGGAAAAGTATGAGTACAAAAAATGTTTCAATCAAAAATATCCATACTGTTTTTTAACTCAGTTTTTAAGCTTTTGGAGATTTGTTTTAAGAATATGAAATAACATTAAGTGTATAGGAAGCTGAGTAGAGCCAAAAGATTTATTCATTGTGTTTTGAGGTCGCTGGTTAGACTCTATATTAAAGACAAATTTTACAACAACAACAACAAACAATTTTATTTAGTGGACTGTATCATAACTAAAAATCTAAATCGAAAATGATAAATTCCCGACCATACGGGATCAAACATGTATGCTACGCTAGAAGTTCGAATCTTAACTAACTGAAATTGCGCAGAAACAATGCGCTGTACATAACTTTGAAATTGCGCAGAAACTATGCGCTGTACATAACTTATATTGCCGCGTAGGAGGCAACATACAGCCCCACGTTGCAATATCTATGATATGCAACAGATATATCGCGCATGCACAGCTGTTTCCCGCTATGATGGAACCGAGCCACGTCTGTTGCAGAGAGGTTTTCCTTCTTTATAATACATATTTTTTTAATTCTAACCTTCATGGTACCGTATACTAGGATTAAACCCATTTTGTTTTATACGAGAACAGGTACTTTCATTAGTTTATGCACTGCACATGCGATTCTCGAGGTTACTGGAAACCAAAAGTTGCGGGAAACTTGCTTTGCCTTTCTAA
This sequence comes from Stegodyphus dumicola, assembly GCF_044657685.1. Classification (NCBI taxonomy): domain Eukaryota; kingdom Metazoa; phylum Arthropoda; class Arachnida; order Araneae; family Eresidae; genus Stegodyphus; species Stegodyphus dumicola. The sequence goes on from NC_140770.1 coordinate 108,286,357, forward strand.
AAAGACAATCAAATTGGAGCTGCGAAAATTGGCTCTATGCCAGCTGCCCGAATGACACTCACGTGATACACAATTCGCGAAAAAAGTGATCTCTTCCGACGTCGGCGCAAAACTCGCCTTTTTTGGCGGGATCGTTGTATGAAATTCCCTGACTTTTCCAGATTTTAACTAAAACACTTAAATTCCCTGACTTTTCCCTGAATTTTTTGGTCAGTTTCCGAATTCCCTGACTTTTTCCGGTTTTCCAGGTAGCGTGGCAACCCTGTAAACAATTCAGAAAATTCCATAAAGTTTGAACATTTGCAAATTTTTTCAATAATTATGGTAAGAATATCAACATTTCAAACAGTAAAAAATATTGACATTTTTTATCGAAATTACCAAAATATAAGTATAATAAAGAACAATGTATATTTTATTAACAATAGAAATTAATCCTTGAAGTTATCCTCAATAGGCAATAAACAAATTTTTGATATTGGCCTTTTAATTGGACCAAACTTTGTGTTAATGACTGCTACTCGTATCTTACCATCTTTACCAGGAATCGTTTGATCAATTCTTCCTAGTAACCATTTAAATGGAGGTAACTGATCATCTTTAATAATAACCATTGTATTTTTCTTTATATTTTCTTTTGAAAAATACCATTTCTTTCGTTGTTGCAAGTGATTAAGATAGTCAGTTACCCATCGTTTCCATATAATCTGCCCCCCCCATTTTAGTTAATTTTTGTCATCTTGACAATCTACTTTCTGACAAGTCCAAAATTTGAGGTTCTACAATTGAGTTTATGGGTCTACCTATTAAAAAGTGACCTGGCGTCAAGGGTTCGTAATCTGAAGGTTCAGATGATAAAGGAGAAAGAGGTCTCGAATTTAGTATTCCTTCAATTTGATCAATTACGGTTAAAAATTCTTCATATGTTAGTTTTGCATCGGAAATAGTTTTTTTAAGATGAAATTTGAAAGATTTGATTCCGGCCTCCTAAATTCCACCAAAATTGGGGGCACGAGGAGGAATAAATTTCCAAGAGATATTTTCAGATGCCAAATACTTACCCAAAACTTCATCAGGGACAGTAACTAAAGAAGCAAGTTTCTTTAACTCTTTGTGAGCTCCTACAAAATTAGTTGCATTGTCACTAAACAGACATGAGCTTTTACCTCTACGCGAAAAAAATCGTTTTAAACATGCAATAAAGGCTTCAGATGTTAAGTCAAATACTATTTCTAAATGAATCGCTAACTAAGCAAACAAAGATTGCTATATAAACTTTATGTAAACTACCTTTCCTTTGATTTCTATATTTGATTAGAAAAGGGCCTGCAAAATCTATCCCTGTGTTATGAAAGGTTAGATTTGGATTTACACGTTCAGGAGGTAAATCGGCTATTAATTGGTCTGAAATGATAGGTTTATGACGAAAATAAATTAAGCATTCATGAACTGTTTTTCTGGCTAAGTCCTTGCCACCAATGGGCCAAAACTTTTCTATAACAAAATGTAATAATGCTTGAGGACCAGCATGAAAATTTTTCAAATGCTAATGAATAAATATTAGCTTGCTAAGCTTATGATTTTTTGGCAATAAAATTTGATGTTTAGAATCATAATTAATTGTGGCATGAGTTAAGCAACCGCCCACACGTAATATATCTTTTCCATCTAAATGGATTTAAAGTTTTTACCTGACTTTTGATTACTCTCAGATCTTGAAGTGATTTAATCTCCTCTGCAAATTCTATTACCTGAACCATTTTTATCAAGTGCATTTCCGAATCTTGATATTCAGTGCTTACTAATGGAGCCTGTTTTCTTCTGGACCTTTCAGATTGGACAGAAACCTGAAAATAAGACTTAAAATTCTAATTAGTTTAACATAATTATTTGTTAATTCAAAAAAGGTATTCCAAAACAAGTTTAAATTGCAGTTCAGATTAACGTCTAAAGGTTTTTTAAGTTCATCCTGATAAGCAGGAGAATCTATGAGAGTCTTGTCAAGTTCAAATAAAGAAGCATCACTAAGTTCGTTCCGTTCAGGACCATTCCACCGCAAGGAAGATGTCACAAGTTCATGAGGATAAACACCACGAGAAATCAGATCTGCCGGATTATTTGCTGATGATACGTGCTTCCAGTGTCGCGGCTCTACTAGTCTTTGGATTTTGGAGACTCTATTTGTAACAAAGGTCTTCAAAAGATGAGGAGAAGACTTCAACCATGACAGTGCTATCGTTGAATGATTGCACAGAATAATGTCATCTAAATGCATCTTATATGAGCTGCTAACTTTCGAAATCAGATGAGCCAATAACAAACATGCACAAAGTTCCAATCTTGGAATAGATCAAGTTTTCAATGGAGCCACACGAGATTTGCTGGGTAGTAGATGAGATGACGAGCCGTGATCTTCATCGACACAAATTAAATAGACAACTGCACCATAAGCGGCTTCCGAAGCATCTGCATATCCAATGAGTGAAATCTTGCTTGGATGATTGGAGAGGATGCAACGATTAGTTTTTATGTTCTCAACAGCCTTTAAATTTGAAACTATCTGTTGCCATTCGTGAGCAATAGTTGCGAAAAGTGGTTCATCCCAACTCAGTTTTTGAACCCATAATTTCTGTAAAAATATCTTGGCTTTGGTGATTACCGGACCAATCAGTCCTAAAGGATCATAAAGTCTGGCAATTGTCGATAAAATGTCTCTTTTGGTATATGATGATTTTTCCTTGATTGCTGAATTCATCCTTCTGAGAATTCCATGTAATACCTAAAGCTTTAACCACATTATCACTTTTGGAGGAGAATGACAGCTCAGAGCTTGTAGAAGGGCTATCCAACAGTTCAGGAGAATTAGAGTTCCATTTGTGCAAAGTCATTCCACAACTATGAAAAAGCTGTATAAGCTTGCTAAGTTTGATGAACCAGAGATGACATCATCAACATAGCAGTCTGACAAGACAGCTTTGGCAGCTTCAGGATATTTATGCCTTTCGTCATATGCAACTTGCTTTATGCATCTAATGGCTAAAAATGGAGCACTTTTAGTACCACAAGTCACCGTTTTGAATCTATATGTCACAGGCGAATCGCTAAGGTTTCTCTTCCATAAGATTCGAAGAAAGTCTCTTTGGGATTCATCAACTAAAATTTGCCTGTACATTTTTTGTATATCCACAATAACTGCAACTTGATGTTTTCTAAATCTCACAAGAATATCAAAAGTATCTTCTTGGACTGCTCCCGCTAAAAGTAAATTATTCAAACTTAAGCCATTTCAGCTTGGGGCACTAGCATTAAACACAACTCTTAATTTTGTACTTGACTTCTCTGGTCTATATACTCCATGATGGGGAAGGTAATATTCAAGTTCTGGTTTTGAATTATCATCGACCCTTTCCATGTGGTCCAAATTTTCATATTCTGTTATGAAATCTTGATATAAATGTTGCAATGTAGCATTTTTGCTAAGACGTTTAACTAATTGATTGAGTCTAATGTTGGCTAAGTGCTTTGAATCTCCTAATTGTTCGTCTTTCATAGGCATTTTTACGATAAATCTGCCATCTTCATTTCGTTTGTAAGTGTCTTTGAAATGTTGTTCACAGAATTCTTCTTCGTGGCTAAGAATTGGCTTTTCCTCACCAATATTTTCCACTAACCAAAATTTTTCTACCAATCTATCAATATTATCAACATTACCGAGAAGTCCACAATAATTCTGACAATTTTCAAAGGATGTTTTCAAAGAACCCGTAGCTATATAACCAAACACAGAATTTCTGAAAACGAGTGATTTCGTAGAAGATTTAAATTGGCCATTAATAAGAATGTCATAAAATATTTCTGCTCCTAAAAGCAGATCTATACTAGATGGAGTTGCAAATTCTGGATCAGCCAAACTTGATTTATTAGGAATGTCTATATTTTCAATATTTAATTTTGTAGAAGGTACTAAATCTGTGATTTTATTTACAACTAAAAAATTTAATGAAGCAGAGAACGAATTATTTCCATTAAAAATAGAAGCAAAAGTAGAAGATTTAATGTTTGAAATTTGCCCATTTAGACTAGAAACAGGAATATTTATTCTTTCCTTTTTTAAATTTGCACGCTCACAGAATTCATTCGTAGCAAAATTTGACATTGAGCCTGAGTCAAGAACTGTTCTTGCTTTAACGAATTGGCCATAAATATTTCTAACTCAAACAATCGCAGTTGAAAGGAGAACAGTTTTATTTTTCGAAAAAAGACACGCCAATAAGGCTTTTTCTGTTGATTTATTGCTATTCAAAACAGCCTCATTTTTGCAGTTCTCTGGGGAGGGCGTAGTTTCACTTTGCTTTATCCCACTTGTTGCAGACGACATGGAAGCTTCATTCCGATGAAGAAGTGAATTATGTTTTGATTTGCACACCGAGCAAAAGTGTCTAGACTGACAAGAAGCTACTTTATGATTTGACTATAAACAGTTAATGCACAAAAAAAGCTTTTTAATCATTTCGTATCGTTCCATTGGATTTAATGCTAGAAATGTTTCGCCTTTAAAAATTGCGTGATTATCTTTGCAAACCGGGGGGGGGCAAATAAATTTATTATTATCATTCGTTTTTGTCACTAACGATCGAACCTTATTTGGAGGAATGTTTTGTTTTGTTTTTGCAAATACAGTTTTGTTTTGCATATTTTCTAACATCTGGCATCGCTTTTGAAGAGATGTCATGAAATAATCCCATTCAAATAAATCATTACTATTTAATGACATTTCAAATTGCTTACGTGATTCTTTATCTATTTTATTGAGAATAATATTAATCAGCAAAGCTTCGCTTAATTTATCCACATTTAAAATTCCATAACTTTTAATGCTCTTAAATGTTTCTGAACTTTATCAATTAATGAGCGTAAATCTTTAGGATTTTCATGAACTATTTTTTCAATAGAAAGTAATTCATTGATATGAGAATTTACAACCAGTCTCTTATTATCATATCTTTCTTCAAGTGCCTTAAATAAGGAAGAAAATATATCATCTATCGTTTGTATCTGCTTTGCATCATCAATTAAACAAGATTGTAAATAAATCAATTTCTGAGAATCTGTTAATTGTCTATTAGATGAAATTAAAACTACAAATTGGTTTTTAAATAAATTCCAGTCTTCGAAATTGCCAGAAAATTTAGGTAATGTTATTTCAGGCAATTTATAATTCAATGAATTACTTCTTGTTTCTGGGATACAATTAATTATTTGCATTCTTACTACATAATGAAGTATAAAGACATTTCAGGCTTACCTGAACATTGGTAATAGCCATCTCGATTTCTTCAAAAGTAGCTTCGATGTCTGGTATTTCTTCATCTTTGCACACTTTGTAATAATCCAAGCGAAGTTCATCAATTTGTTTATTTAACTTGTGCACTTTTTCTTGCAATACTTCTATTTGTTCGAAACCAAAATCATCACTTTTTCCACTGACAGACGACTTTAATTTCCTAATTTGTGATTTAATGCTGCCACTTTTTCTGTTCAACGTAGTTATGTCTTCATTAGCCATTTTTTATTCTAATTAGCTCGGGCTCGATGTTGACCATGTTTTGAGGTCGCTGTTTAGACTCTATATTAAAGACAAATTTTACAACAACAAACAATTTTATTTAGTGGACTGTATCATAACTAAAAATCTAAATCGTAAATGATAAATTCCCGACCATACGGGATCTGTTACCTGACATAAGAGAAAGTTTGCAATATGATCTCTGATTGTAGTAATGTATATATGTAGATGAACCAAAAAGTAAATTATACCAGAGCTACTTTGCAATATACTGGAGTTACACTGAGTTTCTTTGGCAAGGATGCAGATCAAATTCAGGTTCATTGCCAAAAGTACCAAAAGTTATCTTAAAGAAATAGATTATCTATTTGCACAAAAACTATGCCTAATACGTGATCTCATTAATAACTATGATTTTAAGGATCTGCATTGCAACTGGATGATTTCAAGTAACGAACAAGTTCTAAAAACTGTAAATACACTTAAAATAGAACATATCCAATGCTACGACTTTAGATAAAAAAAAATAAAAAAAAAAAAGAAGAAGTACGATATATTGATATATTGAAAACCTCTATACTACTTTACCACTTGAAGAAATTTATAAAAGTTTACTTGCTCTTCCTGATTTATTTCCGCAAATCTCTACAATAATAAATACCGAAAAATGGCAACTTTTTCTCTCAAGCGTACTTTCAATAATTTTATTCAATTTAACAATAACATCTTTAAACAAATACAGGGAATTCCAATGGGAAGTAATTTTTCAAGTTCTGTCTGTGAATTATTCCTTTATACAAAAGAATTGACCTTTATACGTTCACTCAGTAAGGAAGAACACGAATTTTACCAACACATCTATCGATATATTGATGATGTAATTGCCTTTAAACACTTCAATAAAATAGAAAATGCTAATATCTACACTACATGCTTAAAACTAAATAATACAAATACGGTGCAACATAATGTAGTCTACCTTGATTTACATATTATTGATTACAATTTATTAAAAGTTTACGACAAAAGACAGCATTGCCATAGGTCTGTTTTTTTATATTTCTTCTAAAAAAATTTTTTTTGGTCTTAGCAAGACCCACGCTGTTGATTGTTTTATTTTTTCCTTATTCTTTTAAATTTAATTTCAGATTCATTTATAAAGTTTTAATTCTTTAAGCTTGTAGGTCCAGCCCGTACGTTATTGTATATTTTGACTAATAGCATACCGCTATTTATTTTTATTTTTATTATTGCTATACATCGGAATTGCATTTACATTTTTCACACCTTAATGTGTCAATTTATGCGGAAGCGTCGGGAAATTGGAACAGAGAATTGAGACTAAAAAAAATTTTCAGGACTGTTTATTTAATTAAATAAAAAATTTTGTAACGCAAAGTTTCAATTGTCTGTTTCGGCGAAACGCGTAACGATGTTAGCTTGGTTCGATGCTCACTCAGAAAATTTCCCTTGAAAAGCCAGAGTGGACCTCGAATTGAGCTAATTTACCATTTTCCGCTTCTTAATTTTTAATATTTTTTTTTTTTTTTTTTGCTTGTTCCATCAATCGGTTTTTTACTGTTTTATTTTTTGCCTTTAACTTTTTCCATCGATTAGTATTTTACTGTGTTTTATAATTTACATTTTATTTCACATGTAGCGTAATATGTCACCTCATTCAATTTAATTAGTTTTTTTAAAACTGTGTTAAAATTTCCGAAAATCTTTAACATATAGTTTTTTATTCGAACTTATAAAAACTACTGAATATGCATATGTTGGATTTTTCTTGGAGCCACAGCTTTTAATAACTTTTTGGCGAGCTAACTACAATTTCTCTTCTCATTTCCTTAATTTTGCAGCACATTGCGCAAAATTTTTTTTTTACCAAAATTGGTCTTTTTTGTATTGTTCTTACAACTTTGCTTATAATAATATATATATATATATATATATATAATATAAAAAATAGGATGGCTTTGCTCTACGCGAACTAGCAACCTTTAATTAACTTTCTGCAATTCCAGGATCTTTTCCCTAGACCAGAACTTTCGAGAACATTCCAGCCTATTATGCAACCGCTTCTATAAATAGAGAACTCGCGCCACCTTTGCTGGTAAGATCTGTGCTTCTGCTCTCCTGCCTTTCTTTGTTAGAATACTATGATGCATTGAAATTAAATTTATTTAGTAAAGAGTGATGACATGCCTTTCAACTGCATAAAGATGTGGAATCAAAACAATTAACTTCTGTGTCGTCCTTGGATTGCAAAGCTTTACTCATGTGCCCAACTGTCAAAATATTATATATATATATATATATATATATATAACAAGCAAGTTAGTTAGTACAATACTGTATGACCAATTTGGTCTAGATAACATTTACTATTTATATATATATATATATATATATATATTTAGAATGATCTAAAATTCATTGAATTCAAAAACAAGTTTTTCTAATACTTGCACAATAGCTGCAAAGTAAGATAATTTATTTACTAAAGAAATATTGATTTATTTCCTCCTAATATAAATTTAGTAGAACTTATCAAAAAGAGGGAAACCATATGTAGAAAGTTTAATTCCGAAAATTGTGGAAGTCATTTAAGATGCAATAAGACACAGTCCTAGTAGATTTAAATCATATTTCTTTTACTGCAGTCAAGCATTTTTCAGCTACAAATACTTAGCACATTTATCGGGCCTGCTCCAGAAAAGATATATTTTAGATATTACTGCTGCAGGAATAACACAGCAAGGTACACTCTTAGCAAGAACAGAAGCAGAAGCAAAGTGTAGAGTTATTTAATATAGTAGTTTATTACGAGAAAGTTCTGATTTAAGTTCCAATTTAGCAATGTCATCAGCATTACAAGTCATATGCATAGCTTGATCTAGAAACAACACAGTCCAGAAAAAGTTATTACTACTTTTAGAATAGAGAGGGGAAGTACTCAAATTAAAAGAGGAAGTAAGAGCTATTGTTAATTTAAATTATAATTTTGATTTTCACATTTTTTATCTCTTTCTCTCTCTCTCTCACACACACACACAGAGTAAGAAATTTAGAACCAATTTTTCACAAAGACCAAAAATTGAAATTCACAAGTGGTGCAGTTTTAAAAATTAATAATTAATCGATGAATAATACATGAAATAATACACGGTGAAACCTTATAGCATAAGTGGCGACAAATGCATACGTTTTTCAAGCATTACTTACAATCCTTCAATATGTGTGCCCCTGATCACACATGACACATCTACATGTTAATCAAATTCTCCCTATACTCTGTGTAGTATGCTGCCGTAAATATCTGCAGTGCATGCTTTTCTTAACATAAACTTCCTCAAGAGACATGGGCACTTATGGTTATAAACTTGGTCTTTAACAAACCCCCAAAGAAAGGAATTGCATGGTGCTAAATCTAGCGAACAGATGGCCAGAGGAAAAGGCCATCCTGTTCGCAGTTATTGTTGCAGTATGTGCAATCCAGCATTGGTGAACAACATGATAGAAGCTCTCGTACATTCCTGTGAAAGTGGGGCAGACCACAGTCCATTTGAAAAGTGTAATCATCATAATTGGTGTTTAGCTAGGATAACAGCCAGGTTTCAACATGTCTAGAAATGAGTCACCGATCACCATTTCTTGTTCAAAGAGAAATGGGCACTGCACTTTTTCATGGAACACTGCACAGTAAACATGCATGAAACATATGTTGCACTGAAACCACAGATCTGGACACCTCAAAATGGAGCACACAAAAAGCCTTTTCCTGTGGTGGTGGCACCATCTTGAAAACTGACACTGCAGTTGCACATAAGCATAACAAACAAACAGCAGGTAGCACATGAGAAATTTAAACAGAGTCTAATATGGTGTAGGTTTTTACATGGGTAAGCTAATACACCGACTTATTATTCAATTTTAAAACCATACCATTCATTTATAAACACCCTGTATATATATATACACTTATTTTTAAATCTGTCTAATACCTTCATACATGCTTGCTGATCATATTGTAATGATATACCAGCTGGAAGCTGAAATCCTACTTCAAATTGGAGACATGTGAAACAATTAGAATTTCAAGGGCTAAATACTTAAATTGTAGAGACATTCATCATACGGCAATCAAATTGTAAAGAGATACAAACAATTTGAAAACTGTTGCACAGATCTGACTGTTATATATATTGTTAAAGAAGATCCCCAACTTCTATCACTAAAGGTCCTCTTGACAAAATTGAAAAGATGATTCAAGATAATCAATGTATTAAAAAAATCACATCCTATGGAAATATATATACTATCATTTATGATCATTTAGGCTTTTGTAAACAGTGTGAAGTAAATGCAAAGTATTTTGATAAATGAACATAGAAATCATTGCTTTCCTGCATGTTTGGCATTCTTAAAAGACACGCTACACAGGGTCACAATTTTTTGCTTTAAATAATCACAAGAAAAGAACTATGGTTTAATAGTTTCTACTCCGCAACAAAACATGTATCAATGGATTGGTTACATACCAACTCAACAGAAAAAAGTCCAACTTTTAGCAGTAAAAATTACAACATTTTTTTTTTATTGTGAAGTGCTTTTTACGACAAATTCATAGCAAATAAGAAGGATAAATAGTGGTCTCATACCTCAAACTCTAAAATGCTGCAAAAGACAATTAAAGACCCATGTGGGAAAAGTAAATTAAGTGATGAAATCATTCTATTGCCCAATATAACATAGCCGTTGCGGTGAAAAAAACCAAACAATTGTTGGAAAAATCCAAATGAGAGGTGCGATCACACCACTGTACAGCTCTGGTTTATCACCATAAGATAATCATTTGTTTGATAAAATGAAATAGAAATTTTATTTTGACAGCATTTATTTTGAACTAATGAAAATGTGAAAATTGCAGTTTTGAATGGGTTACACCATGCAAGAGATTTCTCTTACACTGGTATGGATAAATTAAGTATGGGTTATGATATTTTTTAATTGCTTAAGTGATGGTGTTGAAAAACAAATGAAGGTTGTGTTTTTTAATAATAATACATAACATATATATGTCTTTATGTATTTATTATTTTCACTTATGTGTGCTTTTTAATTTGCCTTGCATACATCATACAACATGAGACATGGAATCTTCAGTACTCTGGTGATTATGGCTTTTAAATCATCAATTTATATCTGATAAGATGATACCTAGAAATGATAAAATTAACATAAAATAGTTGTTTGTGAAATGAACCATTATGATCTTAAGCAAATCAAAATTTACATAAAAGGCTAAATATTTATGTTTCATCGAGCATTTCTTTCAATGTAAATTGTTTTAACTTGCTTGTCCTCCCCCTTTTTTTTGTGATAGCTAATACATCGTCTTGGAAAAAAATATATGCACCCATAAAGAACTGAGTTATTACTACAAAACTCGATAGTTGCATAGTTTCAAGCAGATAAACAAATGATCAAAAACTGGGGCAAAGAGAATGTTTTATTTCGAATAGAAATAAAAAGAATGTGAAAATCATTAGGTGGTAAAGCTCCCCTGGCAGCTATTCAAGCCAATACTTGACTGAGCATGAATTCTTTTACGTTGTTCCTCTGTGATTGATTATGCCACAAATAAAGCAATTTGTTAGCAAGCTGGGACATATTTGTACACAGCTGAATTTTGCCTCCCCAACATGCTCCATAGACAACGTCTGGAGACTTGACAGCGTAGTCGAAGATATTGTTGGGGAAGTCGTGCTGTATGTGGCTGAGCATTTGACAATGCTGGGAAACGGCCTGCTAGCGTAGCAGTACAACTGGCTGCAAAATGTCATCAACATACCTGTGAGCAATCAGAGTGCCTTTCAGCATGACTAATGGTGAATGGTCGTCCTAGCTCATTGCTCCCTGGACTGTCACAGTGTTCTCGCTGTGTGCCGCTCGGTAACAAATTGTACATTAGATAGCTCAGTTATCTGTCTCTAGACATGTATGTGGTGATCATTGGCATTGAGAGAAAAACATAATTTGTTGCTGAAGATCACATTTCTCCAACTGGTCACTGTCCAGCTTGAGCAAGACGACACTGCTTATAGTCGAGTCTTAATGGACATTGAGATCTGAGCCCACTGTCATCTAGACTTCCATGAATCGTATCACTGGATGTTCCTACAAGTTGGAAAATGGTGTTGAAGTGATAATAGTGTACCTGATGTTGTGGAAGTAACAGCTCTTCTAATTGCATGATCCTCTGGTGCCTTAGTGGCCCAGGGATGTCCTGAGCCACTACAGTGTCTGACTATGCCTTCACTGAGCTACTGATTCCAACAATGTACGGCGACCATGTCGCTTCAACCAATATGTTGGCTGATCTGTCTGTTTGACCAACCAGCTTCTTTTAGCTCTAAGATGTGACCGTTCTCAAAGTCTGACAACTGTTCATAACGCCATTGAATATGTATTAAAAGGCATCTTTTGTTACAATGTCATGTATCCTAACCATCAGCATGGTTGCAAATGTTTGTCACTTGCCACACCTGTCCTTTTACATTCTACCAGCTGCACACTTCAGACACATGTTATATCACTCTGCAATGCTGATTGGGGCTCCAAGTATAACCATTTACACAACTGGCCAAGCCACATTTGCATGACACGTTCTGTAGTGTTAAATATTTGCATAATCGCCTGTAGTAACGGCAACCGCCGGTAATAAAAGCAGGTGCTTTCCTTAGTGGCACTGCAGTTCATTTTAGTTCGAGCCAGAATAGACCTGCCTGGGGGAGAAGCCAGGGGATGAGAGATTCCGGTTCCGGTTCCCGTCTTGTTGCGGATCCAGTCCTGTTCCGGTCCTATTCCAGTTCCAGCCTGGCCATTTAAGTCCAAAACACGTAGGAGCGGAAGTCTGAATCCAGCGAATGGAGATATATGCCGAAAGGGCTAGATGGATTCTGTCTTTTAAAGGAAAGTGTTCTTCACCGTGCCGGCATAGCTGTTACTTTAAAGCACTTTGAATGTTTTCCTCCCAAGATGTTAAGTTTTCATTTATGATGTTAAGTTTTCATCAGTGTTGAAGTTCCAGTTAAATAAACCTTTAAGTTTTAGACAAGGTTTTTGTGTTCTTCAGAAAATTTTAGATTCGAAGTCAGATTATCACATAGGATTTAGTGGAAAAATCAACAGTAGTCATAGCTCAATTTTTTGCAGCAGTCTCTTTAATTACTTTTTATTTAATTTACTTTCTCTTTAATTCTATAGATAGACATAATTCCTTGCTCATTTACAAAGTTCCCTAGTTCATATTTTGTAACTGCCATTTGAGAATTCTCACTGTATTGTAAATTAAAATATTTTTAATCTCAGCAAACTGTCAATTTCTTCACAACTGGCAGCGATATTTCTGGATTTAGAACCATACTACAGATTTCACCATCCATTAGGTGACTGAAGATTACAACATTTCATTACAATGGAAATCTTCTGTTATATCATCTTCATTTATTATCACATCTAGACATTTTTTCACAAATATCACTAATTGGAAAATTCTTCATTTTGTCTCCGATATTAAAGAACTTTCTAATTCATGAAGATCATCATAAAGTAGCTAGTTTCTGCTATAGACCATTGGCAATGTAGTATGAAATTGTTGACTACAAACATGATGTTCCGCTAAAGTTTTTTTTGTTTCTACTCGTGCATTGATGCAGTTAAGCCTGAAATATACTAGTTTCATTGTGTATTATACTTAAATCTATTTCTCGCATATGTTTAAGGCTTATACGAGTATGGAATAAACAAGTTCTCACATATACTAAGTATTATCGACAATAAATCAGTTAATCATAATTCAAACACCAATAACACTCAACACTTTGCAGAGAAGTTGGCTGAAGTCTGTAATCCTCACCTAGTGTAATATCAACATAAATGATTACCAGTTACAATGCTATTCAATTACTAATTAATAATAATAAAAAAATTTAGAAATCACTGTGTGAGTCATTTCGCAAGCTGCCACGAACTGATAGTTATCTGGTGATGAAAGAAAAAAATAATAAAAACTATTCACTAGGTTGGCATCATGGAAATAACTCAGCAGGTATAAAATCAATGAAAATCTTTGGTAACACTTTTCAGTTTGAGATAAATGTTAAACAAAAAGATGGCTGCGGATTCAAATTATTAATTGTACAAATTTATGCTAATGCTATGATCCTTCACCATGGAACTGTGAAATTAAGAATCAGGGCCTTCCACGCTTTATTATGAAAAAATGATTACTGTGCATGTGTTAAACATTAAGTATATGCTAAAGCAAGAAGCTATTCTCAAAATGTACTTTTTTCTTGCTTTTTGCAAAAAAATTCTAAAAAAATAATATAAAAAAGCTGATGTGTATGCCATGACATTATTGTATGGCATTTTTCCTGCATTTCATTTAAACTTATTTCCTCGAATTTCATTAGAGTTAAATTTCTCATTAATTCAGTTCTCATTTCGTGGCAAAGCAAAAATACATAAAAATTCAAAGAGGTAGAAAAATATTCTTTACAATTAAAATTACAGTTTCTACTCAAAAACAAGCAATTCAGCCATCAGGCAATAAGGCAGATTTTTTGGTGCACAAAACTAAAAGTTTCCTTTCGGTTCCATTCGGTAAAAAGACATGGAAGATGCAGAAAGACTTAATTTACTATTCTGCTCTGCTAAGTTTTAAATGTAAACAAATATAGCTGCTATGGTGAAAAAAAATAGGCGTAAATTCAAACAATTTTTACATTGTTGATAATTCTTCAACTACTGCATGCAGATTAATTAAAGGCACAGAAACCTTAACTCGAAGATAAGAACAGCGTAATTCAATAATTTTTAAAGGAAAAAATACACAAGTTAACAATATATAAGAATAAAAAATGGAGCTCACTGAGCTGAGTAAGAGGTTAAGTTAGGTTATTTTAATTACAGCAAAGCCTCGAGGGCTATCTAAGGGGAGGAATGCCTTCGTAGAGGACTTTCTAAGGGAAACTGGCTTGTATATGCATTACACATGGGGTAAATCATGTGTAATGCATATATAATTTGCGGGATTCGAACCTCGGACCGAACAACCAGTGTTCAGCTACTTTACCGCTCGGCCGCTGGTGGGCCAAGAGCTGAGTAAGAGAGTGGGTATGAAGGTAATAAAGATGATTTAAATAAAGTTCTTTCAACAATGAATTCTATTGAACCTACTATTCAGTTCACTTTTGAACTTGCAATTCTCTTTCGTTTCTCAGCATTTTCGACATTCTGGTCACATGTAACACATCCAACTTCAGTGCTACAGTTTACCGTAAACCTTCATCGGTTTGCCTTCCACCACACTTTAAATCATGTCATCCAACTAAACAAAAGTTAGCTTTATTTTATTCCCGAGTTTTCCGCACTCTTCAAGTTTGCTCCTTTAAGTTATTTCTTGATGAAGAACTAAATTATTTAAAAGCAATAGCTATTGACAGGGGCTTTTCACCCAACATTATTAATCAAGCAATTAAAAAATTCTCATCTCAACACACTAAAAGGCACACTCTTGTTTTAGGAGATTATAAAAATTCTGTTGTCATTCCCTTCTTCTCCCATCAATTAGCTATAAAGTTACACTTTTTTTGCAGAAATTTAACTTTCGGGTTGTTTATTCTCCCATCAATAAAATTCCAACTTCTATACTCAAGGACCCCATTCCAGATATGAATTCCTGGGGTATTTATAGGATTCCTTGCCAGTGTGGTTTGATTTACATTGGCCAGACTAAGAGAGCCTTGAAATTTCGCGTCAAAGAACATGAGGCATATGTTAGAAAAAAGGAAACACAGAAGTCTTCTGTTGCTCAACATTGCTGGTCCGAAAATCACACTTTCAATTTTTCTGCTGCCAAAATTATTCAAAAAACATCTTCCATTGGAGAACTGGATTTTCTAGAGGCATTTCACATTCATAAAAATCTTTCTGTTCTAGTTAACGACCCTAATTCCAATCCATCTTTGCCCTCAGCCTTTAAAGAAATTATGTTTTAGTTCTGGTTTCACCAACAAATGGCACCAGTAGCTTGACTCTTGTTCATTCTTTTTTTTATCTTTTCTCATCTAATCACTATATTTTATCTCGTTCATTTGCGCTTTTGCAGCTGAGGATGATGGTTTCATAAAACCATCAAAACTAATCCTGTGAAAATTTGAAAATATAACGCTGATTTTTGTTGTTTGACTTCTGAATTAGTATTTGTTCGGTGTGTTATTGTGTCTTAATTAGTGGGTATATATATTTACATAATTTTGGTGCAGCCGATTGCAACCAAAAAGAGAGGCACACAAGTACACGTTATAGCAGTCTTATATACGAAATTTTACCCATTCTGAGGCTACTCTGTTTTGAGTTATGCGAGGTACATACATACCAATGTATGTAAAGGTGCCACAAAAAATTTCTTCCGAATCCATTTTAAATCAGTTTTATTAAAAAACTATTTTTCTAAATAATATACATAATATTGTTTGGGGGAAAAGAGTCCTTTATTCTGTCCTTACGTACAAATATCACACAAAAACATCCTTAAATTGCATTCGATAGCGGTCAAAATGAATATTTTTATTGAAATATGGTAATTGGAATTTTTCATGATTACAATACTTCCTTTACTTCATATAAGAGAGTAAAAATTGCTGGTTCAAAAGTCAATATGTTAGACGCTCAGATTTCAGACTGGTACTGTGTAAATTTTCTGACAGAATGCTTAATTTAAAATTACAATTACCTCTTTAGATAGTTCAAACATTAATCACAAAAAGCAATTAAACATAAAATTCAATTTTGCTCATTTCTCCTAATAAAATAGATTTAAGATTTATCCAGCAACATATTTATAGATGAAACAGATACAAACAACTCTAAATGAACCTAATACATGTGAATAATTTGAGTCCATGTAACTTCTATTCCAAAGATTTTTAGTGGAGTACTGGGTAAATTTTTCAAACTTTTCCATACAAAATTTTTTATCTCTTTGGAAGTGAAGAAGTTTCAGTAGTTAACACTAAACTAATTTTAAAATTCAAAGAGTTTCACCATAAAGCAAAAGTTTAATTAATGAATGACACTTTAAAAAAATTTTAAACACATTCAGAGTTAAAGACAACATTTATTTTTAAAAATATCTTTTAGTAGCAATGAACAGTTGGATAATCAATGAAGTTCTAAGAAGTAATCACTTAGATAAAGCATTATTTCTCAAAATTGGTATTCTCTCTGAAATGTCTATAAAAGATGACTGCTTTGCTTGTCCTTCAATAATAAAGGGAATGGACGTTTGTTAACTGAAAAATATTGCTAACATTTAAAAATTATAATAAAAACATCATTAATAAGTATATGTATATAAATATATTATGAACAATAACAGACTGGAAAATAAATATGAGGCATTTAATCCATTAAAATCTTAAGATCTAAATACAATAAAAGTACTAAAGTCAGTGAGAAATGAGTTATAATGCTACATCTATTGGCAATCAATGCAAATCTGTTTAATCAAAAAGAACTTTCATTTTAACAGATTTAATTACTAATTAACAATAAAAATTAAGTTTGTTCTAATGTTAACTATTGATACAGACGCATGAGTAAATACTCATTAATAATTAATGGTCATAATCATTAATCAGCTAAGAAACTGCTAAGAACATAAATGTAGTATGCATTGCATCCAAAGCAGAAATTATTACACTTACCCATAAATAAATCTACTCTAATGATTAAAAAATAAAAGATCATTTATCTAGGATCACGGAGGATTGCGGCTCCATTTCAAAAATACCGCACAGTAAAAATTTTACATAACTTCTATTTATATATTTCTAAAAAATTGAGTATTATGAAGCACATACATACATCATAGCTGCTACCCTTAAAATCTGCAAAACCAGAAGATTTTTGCTAGAAAACCGGGAGGTTTTCATGCTGCGTGGCAATGTCACGTTAAAGAAGCCCCAAACCGATTTAAATTCATTTTATAATGCATGATTCAGGTTACTGAACTGTTTGTAATATAATATTGATACAAAATATATTAATTAGATATTGTAAATGTTATGCTCTCTGGCTAATTTTATTGTGTAATTTTCTAATATTTTATGACAAGAAAATCCCAAGTAGGAAAGAAAAGCTATTTATTAAAGTACTTTTAAATATGATGGAAATAATTCATGCACATAATATTTGTCAGGATAAAGTTAGTAATGCACCTTATACTGAAATAAAATAAAATTAAATACAAATATTAACTGATTAAACATTGGTTGAATCTTCACACACATAGTCTGCAGTAGTTTAAAACAAGTCATATCAAATTAAACTTAATAAGAACAACAAAATATAATTCAAATGAAATAAAATTTATGTAATCTAAAATTTTTAAATTTATATAATCTCTGAATGGCATTTTCCTAAAACAAAATTTGAAAAAGATTTTGATTTTTATAGACTTTTGATTACACAGTGTACATTTCACAAACTGGAAATTCCAGATTTGAGAAAGTAAAAAATCCAGAATTCTAGCTATATCCGAATCACCCCTGCTAGGATTTTAAATTCAACAACCAGAGCTAAGAATTACCATATTTACGAACATACCTCCCTCTAGCATTCTGAGCATATGATTTTGAAACTTCTGATTTGGGATAACAATGTAAAAGACATGGACAGATAGAAAGTACGTTGCATAAGTAAAGTTTATTCTCCATAACTGGCAGTATTCTATTTTCAAAGAACTCTTTTAATGCTTTTTAAGAAAGCTTAGTTCCTAACATTATGACATTCAAGTGTTTTAGACTAAATATTACATTTTGAAACAATCAGTTATTAATGATTCCATTACTGTTATTAAAATTCATAATTTACCTTCATTCTATGTGTCACTTCTGTGTAGAATGAATGTTTTTCTTTAAGAAGTAAACAGTATGTGGCATGAATAGATCTCAAGATGAAGAAAACAAACTGTAAGTAAATCTTTTTTCATTTTCACAACAATTCATTAAAATCATATTACAATGCTTATGCAGTCAAATTTACAAATATGCACAGATGTAAAAGAAAGCAGAGACCAAAGTTACAATGTTTCTATTATAAGTAATTCATAACTGTAAAATGAACACTGGCCCAGCATGGTAGAATTTGAGCTTCTGGCCACAAGAAAACATTTGAAAGTTCCATTTAACTTCAAACACCTTAGAAATTATTGCATTAGAGGATAAAAAAACTAAACATAAAATTTAATACATATATAATTTATAGTTCTTCATAACAACACAGACGTTAATCTTGAGATATGAAGAATTGGGAAGTTCTCGAACAAAAACAGGTTTTTGCGAGGTTTCTGTTTCGTGTGGCAACATTATTTCAAATTTTCAATTTGCTTTATAATGCATGATTCAGGGTTACTGAACTAATTATAAAGTGATTCTAATGTAAAATGTATTACTATTTAATGTATTCATGCAAAAATCCTGAGTAAAGAAAACAGCTTTTATTTATCACTTTTAAATGTGATGAAAATAAAATTACTAAATAATGCACATATTATTCTAAAGATAAATTCAGTAATGTACCAATATTTTATGTAAAATAAAATACTAATATTAACTGATTGAACATTGGTTGAATCTTCATAAAAGTACTACCAATGTCTACAGCAAATTAAAACGATTTAGATTAAATAAAATTTATGCTGAAAATTTCTAAGGTTCGTGGAATGGAAATTGCATATTTAATTTTTTTGCAATAAATTTTACTTATTGGTGGGAAATGCTTTTCTCAGTAAAGATTAAAAATTAAAAACCGGAAGATTTGATGATCTATTGAAAGACCGGGAAATGGGATCATAAACGAAGAAAACTGGCTACTGTGATAAAGAATATACAACACTAGACCTCTCACTGCGGAGCTCATAGAAACTTGAACTATGTAATCAAATATGGGGGACAAAAATTATCACTTGTGTAAACCTTGCATTTGTTCTCATGTTTTTATCAGATCGGATTTGTGGGAAATTTTTTTGCCCAGTCGCAATCTGCCTGACAGCTAGAATTATATCGGAAAAACATTGTGGTCAGAAAGTGTTGGACTCTTCTCTCTTTGCTTTCGAAGTGTAACAAATTTTTTCCATACTCTCATATTGTTTCTAGGATTCACTCTATTTTCCTTAGTGGTGCTTTAATTGTTTTACTTTTTCCATTGGTGTGCTGGAAAAAGAATTTTTTTTTTTTTCCTCTCATGAAATAATACATTCTACACTATATTCAATAGTTGAATTCAGTTGGAGGCTGGCTAAGTTATTGCTTGGTTTTTCTGAATGAAATTTAAGTCCAGCCAAAGTTCCAAATAAGATAAGGCCCAATATTTTATTTCTTTTATTTCTTTTATTTAACTATTTACCGTTAATTTAAATTTAATGATTTTAATCATTAGTTATTTTATTTTTATCAGTTATTTAAGTATTTTTCTGTTCCTTTCTGATGGCTTTCCATAGACCTCCCACACTTCTGATTTTAGAAATAAAGACCTGCTTTTAGCCTGCCCCCCTACCAATCTCCTACAGCACCAGCAAGTCCGATGGAAAGCTTTGGCTTTATTATAGAAACTATGGATACATCAGTGAAATCAAATTCCATGTTGATTTTTTTAGCTTAGAAATGCATTCTTTACTATATCCTGTTGGATAGCTGTTAAAGGTGGTCATAGTAACCGCTGCACTGTGAGGTCAAACCCTGATCTGATACAAAAGTATCGGGAAATATTTACTAAATGAAGCAGGGAGTAAAAAGGATAAGTTTCAAGTACAGATAGCCCTTCTACAACATGGCATCCTGTAACACAGTTTCACTATAAAACACATGATTTATAAATTGTGAGAACCCTCCAACAACACAGTTGCTTTCTAACATGATAAGAAAACTGCCAAACAATACCCAGTCTCAAGAGAGCACAAGCACCAGATAACAATGAAGAAACCTCACTATCGTAGAAGGTGAACAACATGAGGTCACAAAAGGTGTTCTAACCTGCACATTCAGCCTCCAAAATTCGAATCCTCATCTTCATGGCTTGAGAACAAAAGTGTCTCACGCTGCTGGTCGGCAGTTTGCCTCGAGCCACGGTGTGTTAAAGAATAACTTTTTTGTTTTTAAGTTTCGGTCCCACAACATGTCCGATACAGATAATAAAACAACATTTAAGAGGAAATTCATTTCTTTAGAAGTGAAGATATGAATTTTGGACCTTCTTTTAAAAGGAGAAAAGGCATCTCACATTGGAAAAAGTTTTAATTTGAATGAAGCAACAGTCCAGACTATTATGAAAAATAAAAAAGAAATTAGAAGTGCAGTTGCTGCAGGATCTTCGACATCCTAAAAATGTACAGTTTGCCCCCAGGGTACCAATAATTGAGAAGATGGAAAAAGCACTCAGCATTTGGATTGATGATAGATGTCAAAAAAGAATTTCATTAGATGTTACTTACATTAAACAAAAAGCACTCCAAATTTTTAAGCACCTTAAAGAACGTGGAGAATTCTCTGTTAACCCAGATTTTCTGGCAAGTAAAAGTTGGTTCGAAAATTTTAAAAAGAGTCTTGCAATTCATAGCATAAGAATTCAAGGAGAATCAGCATCGGCTGATTATGAAGCTGCTAGGACTTTGATTATGAAGCTAAAGATTGGCATTTAAATTGTTTTGTGCCAGATAGCAAACGCTATTTAAGGCAGAAAAATTTGAGCTTCAAGGCGCTATTACTATTAGATAATGCTCCGTGTCACCCATAAGATTTGAATCATCCCAACATCAAAATACTACTACCTAACACTACTTCATTACTTCAACCATTGGGTCAACGTAGCATTTATACCTTTAAAACATATTACATAAGAAGAGCATGACTGTGGATTTTAGGTGTAATTGATGCAAAACCAATTAATGTAACGGAAGCTTGGAAGACATGCAGGACAGCACTGGATCGACATCATATCTTTGTCTCTGAAAGAACTAAAAGCATCAACGCTAAATGCATATTAGAAGAAGATATAGCCCTCTTCAGTTGAAATAGAAAACATGTGAATTGCCAGAAAATGAAATTGGTGGTTTATTAGAACTTGATAAATCAATTGGAGGCGAAGGTTTTGTCGACATGGTTATAGCGGACGTTTAAGATTTATTAGTGGACAAAGTAGATTTGTTGGAAACGGCATCCGAAGCCGTAAACCAAATAGATTCTGAGGACACTAGCACTGATGAAGATTGTGCAGTTAATACATTAACATTAAAAAAATTAAAAGAAGGCCTAAGCTAAGCTGAAAATCTCGAATGATTTTTCTTAACTGCAGACCCATTGAAATAAGCCGAAAATTTAAAAGGAAGCTGCAAAACCGTTTAGCTCCATATTGAAAAATTTACATTGACCCAGCAAGAACTAGTAAGCAAAGCAAAGCAAAGCAAAATTACAGATTTTTTAAAGAGGGAAGAAAATGCCAGAACTTTAAATGAAGAAAAAAATTCTGTAAGTTATCTCACTCCACCGAAAAAACATTCTGTTGATTATACTGAGCAGTGACAGTGAAGAAATTTATTAAACTAAGGTTGTGTTAAATTAAAATCTGTAATATTTTTTGTTTTGTGTTGTATATCTATATATATGTTTAATAAAAATTAAGTTGTTTATGTAGAATTAAAAAAAATATATTTGTTTTTAATAAGTTTTTGGAACGTAACCCCCCATTTTATACTGGCTCTGGGTCTCCTATAACACGATTTCACACAACACGACATTTTCTAGGAACCTATCTACCTGTATTTAAAACTGCCCTTTTGAAAGCATTCCTTGTGGTGAAAGATAAGGCTAAGTTTCAATCAGAACTTTATGGTAAATACCAGATTAAAGTGAATGACACAAACTCTAAAGGTATTTTAAGTAAAGTGGTGAATTTGTTGAATGGGAAAAAGCTCAATGCACAAGTTATTCAATTAATATTACCCAGATTGTTGCTGTATATAAATTTTTAGAGCTACAAAACTCTGGTAGGCTAGAACAACATTTTGAATTAGCAGTAAATTTGAAAGTTGGCATGTGTAAGTAAATACTCATAGGTGTGAATAAGAGAAGCAGAAATTTCTGGAAGCTTGTAAGTGAAAGAGCTGCTAGATTTGACAACAGAAAGCAGTTTGGTAATCTGAAAAAAATTTTGTTGGTTAATAAGATAAGTTTTAGAAAGAAAAGCTATAGAGAATGGGGGGTTCAAGAAGAAAGAAGAGAATACGAAATATATCCAAGGTTTAAGGAAAAGGTCAAGGATCTCTGAGATATCGTGATCACCAAAGTATGAAACAATGGCAGATGGAAAAACAGCAGACAACTTCAGTGAAGAGAAAATGACTGGTCAGCCAAGATAATACAAAAGGCTGCTGATAATGAAACCAGTACAACAGAAAGTTAAGAGAACCAACAAGCAAAAGGCACAGATTAATGGGAGACCAGAGACTGCGGACAATATACTGGGAATGAACCTGCCGACAAAACGCTCAGCTCCACCTAAATACTTGGAAGAGCAATAGAAGTTCAAAAGGATAAAAGAGTCCAAAAATGAAAAAGACGACCATATGAGTTACCAAATGCTCAGAATAAATTTCCCACATGAATGGAGTTCCTGTTCCTGGAGAAACAAATGCCTGAATTCCATGAAAATACAGTCAAATACAGAAAATCTGCCAACTCCTGAAATACACGTTGTCTCTCAAAATACAGTAGGTGATCAGTTAACGAACATAATCTGTTCCAAGATTATGTTCGCTATCTGAATTGTTCGTTAACCGATCACCGATTTACCATATATATTAATGGGAATTCGTTCTGGAGATCCTAAAAATTAAATTAAAAAAAAAAATTTCATGTACAAGTATAATTTCTTAGTAAGTTTATTTATTGCAAATATAATACATACATATACTCTTACTTATTAATCAGTCCTTTTCCTTTCTTTGGGCGTTAAAGAGCATGTCCAATGTCAATTGTTTTTCTCTCTCCTTCAGGACTTTCAGGAAATGATTGACAGCAATGTTGTTGTAGAGATCAGCAACCCTATTGACATCAGCTTGTTTTGGGTGCCATTTTAAGACCGTTGTTCTGACATCCTCCCACTTCTTCAAAAGATCTTTAATGGCCGATGTCGGCATTGCTCCTCTTTTGTCTTCCACTTTTTCGGAAGGAAACACATTTCACTGAGTTTCTTGGTGTTCTTCATTCAAGATTTCTTGGAGTTCTGTCGTCAAGTCACCTTCATGTCATCCTCGTTCACCTCCAATTCCAGATCTCTCGCAGTTGTTACAAATTCATCCATAATTTCAGGGGTATCTCCTTGATCACCTTCGTCTCCTTGAGTGAGGGATGGACACAGCTTTCACCAGGCAGAAACCAACTGTTGTTGATTGATTTCTGACCACGCCTTTTCAACAAGACGAATAGCTTCGAGAATGTCAAATTTTTCTATCAAAAACGTTTTTAAAGCCATTTTTGAGGAGAATTGACATGCTTCAAAACATTGCCGAAACAGCACACGAATGTACAATTTCTTGAAACCTGCAATAACCTCTTCATCCATTGGGTGAATCAGTGAAGTCGTATTCGGAGGTAACTGTCAGCCAGGGAAAGTCTATCAGCAAATTATCTTCAAGGTCTTTTGGGTGCCCTGGTGCATTGTGAAATAGTAGCAATGCTTTCAATGGCAAGTAACTGGTATCAAGGTAGTCCTTGATGCTCAGAGCACAAACTTCAAATAGCCACTCTTTGAAAAGAACTTGCATGTCCCATGCCCTCTGATTCGATCTCCACATCACTGGCAGTTTTCTCTTGATTATGGATTTTTGAATGCTCTAGGATTCTCAGAGTGATAAAAGAGAAGTGGTTTAAGCTTTATATCACCACTAGCATTAGCTCCCAAAAGTAACGTCAATCGGTCTTTCATGGGTTTATGCCCAGGAACATTTTTCTCATCTTTCCTGATGTAGGTACGGTTCGGCATGCGCTTCCAAAACAAACCAGTTTCATCACAATTAAATATTTGTTGTGGACAATACCCTTTTTTTTCAATGAATTCTTGAAATTTGAGAAGGAACCTCTCAGCTTCTTCTTTATTTGCCCTAGCAGACTCACCATTCATGACCACATGTTTAATGCCAGATCTCCTTTTAAACTTTGCAAACCAGCCAGTGGTAGCTTTGAATTCTAGATTTTCGGATGACGAACCTGGAGTTTGTTCTTTCAATTTCTCAAAAATTTCTGTAGCCTTTTCATGAATGATGGACATACTAGTTACATCTCTCGTTCATTTATCCAAACTAAAAGCAAACTCTGCATTTTTTCATGGATGGCATTTCTTTGCTTCTCAGATGTAATTTTCATTACTCTTTTAGCGGCTTGAGTCTTCTTGATGATAGCTTTCTTAGCTAGGATTGTGCCTACTCTAAATCTGTTCAAGTCGTACTGCCTGGCAACATCAGTCATTTTTTTGTCCACTCTCTACTTTAGTTATAATCTCTTGCTTCGTTTCTATGGTGAGCACAGTTCTTGACACTCCACTCTTTTTAGGTCCCATAATATTGTCAGATTTTCAATTTTTTTTTTTTTTTTTTTTTAATAAGGCGTTTAGAGAAGCACATACAAAAATCACAAGGACAGAAACCAACTATGGTATACAATTGACAAAGTGTCGTCGCACACTACAAGTGTCATACACTGCTGCCTCACTGCAACATAGTATGAATGATGACATGTCAGCGCATGTGCACATCCAATGATGACATGTCAGCGCACGCGCACATCCATTTTCAGTACGAATTGAGGACTGGTATCGGGTGTTCCAAGAGGTTTTCATTAGATGTAGTTTTTCTTTGTTATCTGAATATTATTCATTGTCCAAACACAAAAATCTTTCCTGAAAGTGTTCGCTGTTCGAACTGTTCGTTAACCGATCACCCACTGTATAAAAATTCAGTTTATAGGTTCCGGAAACTGCAACATTGAGTACAAAATATCGAAGAAAAAATACTTACCAAATAATGACATCATAATTACCGAATAATAATGAGTCATAACGGAAATACCAAATTATTGACATCACGATGAAAGTTTCCTCCCCTCTAATCTACATGGAGGTAAGAAAGCAGACGATTCACTCAACTCTTCTTTCAAGTTCACGATTCACGTTGTATTTTCTGAGCTTTGTTATTTCATGAGAATATTTAGAGCTGCCTTTTTTTTTTTAATCCGGATATTTTGTGGATAAATTAAGAATATTTTAAATTTCAGCCCTTTATAATACAATTACAGATAAGAAACGTACTCATGATTTGACTGCTTGCAACGTCGAAAAGCGTAAACACGTTGCATTGACGGTAATGCAAAAAGTGGAAATTCTGCAAAAGATGGAGACAGGTATAGCAGAATCATATGGAATTGTGATACAATTGTGTATGATATAAGGAAAAATAAAGAAAAGTTGTTGAAATTTTACAGCAACAGTGATTCTAACACCGGAATCTGAAAACGGAAATCTTTACATGAGGCGAAAATGGCAAACCTTGGTGCTGTGTATATATAATACAATGAATAATATAATCAATTTATATATGTAATAATAATTTAATGCATATAATAAGTTATTACAATAATATATATAATAATTTAATTAAATGTATCTAATACACCTTATTTATTTTGCACTTTTAGTCTGAATATTATGATTTATCTTTTCTATCCTGAAATCCGCACATCTGGTCCCAAGCTTTGCAGATTTCTGGAATTTTACTGTATAAGATAAGCAAAAATTTGGGGCATTTCTTTAAGTACTGAATTTATTTTATGTATGTGTACAAGTTGCTACTATATTTTTATTTTTACTTCAAGCAAAAATATCTAAGTTTTGATTTAGTGAAGAAGTTTTTCTGTTAATGTATTCATCTTCTTTTAAGGATTTTATGTTTGTGTTTAACACAATTATTTTACTTCAGTCCAAAAGACTGTAATAAGCAGATGATTTTGGCATGAATGCAAAGAAAATAATGTGACTACTGTATGTATGTATATAAAGTAACCTTTTGAATTGTAGTATGTTGAATGAAGTTTACTGTTTTGAATGCATGAATTATGCTAACAACAGATGTATCATAAATGTTAAATGTATTTGAATGGTATGTATTATAAATGAATTGCTAACAGATGGTAATGAATTGATTTAAAGTAAAAGTGAGCACAGTGTAAATGAGGTTATTCAAAAGTTCGGCTCTCCAGCCACCTCTAACAACATTAAGTGAAATTTAAGCATAGAACATCAGGCATAGATTTTTGGAATAGGATATCATCGAGATCTAGTGTGCTTAATGCAGGGGTTCTAAACCAGGGAAGATTACATTATTTGTGGTCAACCTTTTATTTAGCTGCTAAGAAGTTAATTTTAATTCATAAAAATAAAAAATTACTTTTATAAAGTTTTGGTATTAACTAACATTTCCTATACTTTTTTGTTATTTAATTTATAAAATACATTAGAAATAATTTAAATCTAAATAAACCTATGCATTTTTCCAGTTTGGAATGGTGGAGGGAATAATGTTCTAGCAATGGTGATAGTAGAACATGGGGTAAAAAAGTTTGAGAATGACTGGTTTAAGTTGTTAGCTATTTAACAATTCAGTTAGCAGGTAGTTGAAGATACAGTCAAAAGTCTTTAATCCAAACGTCAATAATCCAGAATGACCTATTATCCGGACCTCAAAGTTACAAACTTTCTGCGCAAGTGTCAAAGCATAATGCATCAATGCATGCGAATAATACCTTTATGCATGTGCATATGCATCTATGCATGCGCATAATATGTTTACGCATGCACGTTTAATGTATAACGGACAGTACAAGCTAAGCTAAAATTATCTAATTATCTATTTAAGTTAATGTTGCAGATTGCGTTGTTCCTTAATCTTATAATTGGATCTGCCTTATTATTTTTACAAAGAATTTCCGATTCTGGAGCTACCAAAGGATTTACAAAGCGAAAGCATATTCTGATGTTCATCAAACAAAAAGTGGAATTGCTGCAAAAAATGGATAAAGGCATATTCTCTGATTCTCTAATTATTCCAAAATATGTTTATCAATTTCACGCTGCTCTGCTTGGGGGGGGCGCAGCGTGCAATGAACTGGAAGTTGATCTGTCAGCACTATCCTTATCTTCAGGGCAGGTGTTTTTATTTTATTCGGCTAATAATTCCTTACTAAATGTAGTATTTCATCTTGATGTAATCCGTCTTTGATATGATTTAAATCAAATTCCTCATCATTATAAATATCACGAATACACATCAAATAGTTTTCTGGTTGCAATTTCCTAATTTCAACTATGCGTAATGTATGCTTTACGCATGCGCGCGTTGAAAGAAATCTTTAATTAAGTAAACAAATAAATATAAAGCTTTTTTTTTTTTTTGTAAATTTTGATACCCTTTAGATCATAATTGCTCTTTATTTCATAAATTACAGTTTCATATTTTTAATTTTATAATTTCTGCATGCCATCTTACCAGATTTAAACTGATGATCTATAATCCGGAATCGTCGAAGTTCTGACGAGTCTGGATTAAAGACTTTTGACTGTACTACACTGTTTCACCTATCACAATGCTGGAAAGTAGGGTGGAAAAAAGTTTACTGAGGAAGAATAATTTGTGAAATGTTATGCTAGCACCTGAAAATTTATAAGCACATGTATTTCCATGACTATTTTTCCTTCCAGACTCATGGAAGGAGATGTGAGACATAAGACTGGGATGGATCTAAAAAGAAAAAAAAAAAAAAAAAAAAAATTAAATGGAATTTTGTAGAATGTGAATTTAAGGAAGCATTGGTAAACACTGACTCATGCATCTAGATATCAGAATTTAAAATTCTCATTCAAGGATATTAGAACCTTTGCTTTTGAATTATTCAAATTCTGCTATGAAAAACTGAAAGGCATTTTATTTAACCATTATTATGATTTAAGCCTTCACTTTAACTTCTTCTTTATACAATTCTCACCAGAATACAAATTAGATTTGCGTGTATTTAAGCTGAAGGTTCTGAATTTTAGAATATAACTTCTGGCAGCCTTTGGCTTTAGCATTTTGCTAGCGGATGCTTTAAAATACATGGCAGTTATCTGAACCAACTTAAGTAATGTACTTTATATGTAGTCTTAGACTTACAACTTTATAGGTAGTCTTAGACTATGTTATCTCTTTGAATTTAACGTTTGCTATATTAATTTACATAGCCGTCAAGTAGTAGAAGTTTCACCTGTAGCACAAGTTCAACCAGTTCTGTTCAATTTAAGAATAAACAAAAAGGACATTTTAATTTTCTTTAGTCTTTTGTGACTTGTTTCAGATTCAATGATAACTCACTATTAGTCAGTAAGATTTTAATAAAATTTCCAGTTATAATAGAACACTACAACTTTATCAATTTGATCCATGTGTTTTTGATACTTGCACAAGAACACGGCTATTTCTTTGTGCCTTTGAAATTTTTCAAGGATTTACCAATAATTACAGATGAAAATTTCTATTTCCATATATATCATAACAAAGAAACAGTATAGTCAATCTTCCTGTGTTGTGTTTCCCCGAAAAAACAAATCTTTTCCTCGAAATTTGGCTATTATATTGAAAAAGTCAGTACAATAAGCCAGTTTCAACCCAGCTGAAAATGCCATGTCACAGCCATTAATTACACTTCTGAATTCTAAGATTAACTAATTTAAACTTCAGATGTTTCATTGCTCATAGAATGATTTATTAACCCATATGCTTGTTCTTACAGACAACTCCAATAAATTCAAAAATTTTCAATTTTGAGCTTTGATAACAAAACAAATGCTTTTCCTTTCATTAGCTTGTTATTAACGGGCAAATTAAAAGTTTGCATTTCTCTGAAGCACACAATGTAGTCAGTTCCGAAATCTCAAATTTTCTATCTTGAATCCCAGATTTATTTTGAAAGTACTCTTATATACACCCTCGATTGGTGATAAATTTCTCTCCAAACATTTTTGGCTAGAAACTCCTTGACATCATATTACTATCTAAATTTTTTGTCTAACCACATTTTGACCACAAAAACCACATTTTAAACACACAATTTAGACCAAAAATCTAAAATGAAAACAAAAAATTTAGATAAATATTTCTAATCAAAAATATTTGAAAAGAATCCATGTACACAGTGATCTGTTTTAACTTAAAAAAACACCAAAGAGCTGCACAATCTATGCAGCGTAGGAATCTAGGAATTGCACACACCTCCCTAAAATAAACTAACATAACAACAATAAATTTCAAACAATACCATGTACACAGTGTTCTGTTTTAACTTAAAAAAATCAGCGAATTGCACAATCTGGGCATTGCGCACAAATCAACAAAATAAACTAAAATAATTAAAATAAATTGCAAACAATTAGAAAAAACAATGAACATAACATTCTGCAAAATAAGAACAAGAATAAAATAAAATACACCATTATGAATGCTTCTTCAAACAACAGATATATCAATTTCAAACATCAGCCAAATTTCATCAATTTCCACCACTTTACCCTTCCCCCTCCCCATCTTCTCAGACACAGAGCATACAAATCCCAGCATACATTCATGAATGAAATTTCGGCAGCCACACAATGTCTGTGAACAAAGGTGCCCCGATTTTGCTATATCACATGTCTTTCTGCGATTCAAAATTTTCGCAAGTAACGATAAAAACTTTCTCCAAAGTTAACTTACTGCACGAAAACCAAGATCCAAATCTTAAACTTCGCTGACAGCCACATACTTTACCAGGAACTATTTGCCTGCAAACCCACACAAGTCCAGCAGAAACGCCATTCTTCATACAAGTTCTCATATCAGCTCCGCATTTCGGACAACCACTCCAGCATAATAAAGCTTCAATGTCAAAAGGGTTGCCATACAAACAACATTGCACCAAAAACCATCACAGAACAAATATTGCCACATTTGGTGATGCCATACATCTGAGGGTATATATAATATTAGCTTTATTTTTAAAGCATTACATGGTGATTATAGAATGCTTAGATAGACTCTTTATGTTTGAAAACTGATTTCCAACAAGCAGAATTTTTTGGTTAAAGGTTTTTTTATAATGCAAATTAGATCCTTTTCTACTGTTTAAATGTTTCCTTTAAGTGAAACAAAATTCAAAGCCTTTCTTCTGCTCATGTTTCTAAACATCTTAAATTTAAAATAGTTAAAATTAGAAGGGAAGGGACTTAAAAAATTTTTTATGTTGTTCATTTAGTATATACATATTCTCTAATAAGAACAGTCACAAATGATTATAGAAGGCATTGAAGTGCTGCATAAATGGCTATTATACAGATGACAACAGTGTGTGAATCTTCCAAGCAACACCTGAAACAATAGAGACAACTATCTCCAATTAGACATTATGCCAATGAAATATCAAAAATCAATTTATCCAATATTTTACTTTAAACAGCAATGATCCACACAGTGGATTTCTGATTTCTTCCTTTAATAGTTTACTCATAATAATACTCATGCACTTAATGTATCATAATAATCAAATCAGTAGAGATTCAGACTAGCTTCATCAGGGTTCATTGCCACATTTTTGTTAAAAAAATAAGCACCTATAAGCACTTTTCAAGCACATTTTAAGAAAAAAATAAGCACCTGTTTAATTACATATTTCATCAAAATCGTAAAAACAACCTTGTATTTAGCGTAAGTACATTGAAACACTCAAACGATTTCGAGGGCAGGTAAAAGTCCCTCCTCATCAGGAAAAAGAAATATCTAGAAAGAAGACAAGTAAAGGGGAAGGAGTCTCAGAAACACGTGGTCCTTATCAGCACTGCAGAATAATATTCGAATATTATTCGAAGTTCAGATTTTGAGCGTGAAGGAGCAGTTGCCCCTCGCTCCCTATTTTTAACTTCGCTAATTTTCTTGTCCTTTGTGTTACATGTTTGATTAGATAGCCTGGCACAGTAAAAGTAGGCCGCCACTGTAACTCTGATTAAAAATTAGGTTATAACCACGTGCAGTGCTGATAAGGACTATGTGTTTCTGAGACTCCTTCCCCTTTACTTTTCTTCTTTTTAGGTATTTCTTTCTCCTGATGAGGAGGGACCTTTAGCTGCCCTCAAAATCGATTGAGTGTTTCAATATACTTACGCTAAATACAAGGTTGTTTTTACGATTTTGATTGTCACATTAGCGTGTTTCTCTTCTAGTCTACATATTCCATATTGGAAAGTGACAAAATAATAATAATAAATAAATAATAACCAGTCCATTGCTGCAAAGTGTAACGGTTCGAATATCCGAGATTTTTCACAGAAAGGGGAGGATCAGAAACCTTACGAACCCTAAAAAAAATTGAAAAAGTAAGCCCAAAATTCCCAACTTTGAAGATACGCATGAAATGCAGAAATAATAGGAAGAGGGGGGAATGTAGTAAATGAATAGTATGGCAAAAGCTTTTCAAAAGCAGAAAATGAAAATTAAAAAATAAATAAATAAATCAGCGGTCCATGGAAGATTTAAATTTCTTATTTTCAACCAAGAATTAATAATAATAACATAGAAAAAAGTTTACTTAAGATCCATGTGACGCTTTAAAACAGACTCTCCCATACTGGCTATGTTGATTTCAGTTTTACACCAGGAACACATGGCCTTGCGTTTATTTTCACTTTGTTTAAGCCATTCAGAATATTCTTCCTTAGAAAGCCACTCTGTGTTAAAAACACACCCATTTTTAAAGTTTAGCTATACTTCAGCATTTAGTGCAAATATATTACAAATATTCATACATATTACGTTCACGATCATTATACTCGTGCGAATACATGTCTCTACTCGTACAAATCAAAGGTTAAAGATTAAATATTAAATTAATATGGAGAAAGCCATTTCCAGAAGTATGATTCACAGATGATCCAGATAAGAAAGAAAAAGTTGTTTATTTAGTTGCGGCTTTGATGCAGAAAAAGAAAGCACTAAAAACAAAAAAATGAGTGATTTAGAGGAAAAAAAAAGTACCTATAAGGGCTTTTATAATTTATTTTCAAATATAAGGACTTATAAGCACTTATATGGACTGCTACGAACCCTGTTCATGCATAACGATATGTAATCTCCAATGAATTCTGTTCAGTATTTTTTCTCTTTTTAGTGCTATTCTTGATATATATTATAATTTACTATATATGTATGATACATATATTAATTTAATATTCTACAAGCAGTTAAAGAAATTATATTATTTTATTAGAAGCTTACTAAGATTTATGACTTACTGAATTTGAAGTACCAAACAATATATATGGTAGAGTATGTATATCAATATTTAGTATGTAGTATATTTAATTCATCTACATACATGTAATTTTTATGATAGAATATTAAAAAAAATATTACCTGCAACATTATTTGTGAATATTTTTGAGAATTAAAATTCAGTGATATATACAGAAACTGAATAAATTTCTTTCTGTCCATTTCAGGCATGCGTCTTTGATACAAGACTTTTCATCTAGATTAAAAAATGTAAATGAAATGAAACATACACCCTTACACATATAGTAATTAATTGTTTAAAGCTGGTTTATGCAAGTGACACACAGAGAAAAAGATTTTAATTTTAAAATTAAATTTAACAAAACTGTCAGAACAGCTGTTAGAAGCAAATATAGCACAAATCTTAAAATTTCTGAATTTATTATACTTTTAATTAAAAAATCATAAATGTGTAATTGTTATTCACTGGACACATCAATTAACTACTAGATGATAAAAAAAAATAACTCTGTTGATATACAAGAAAATAGAAAAGTTGCCAAGAAATGATGAAATTTTGTTCTTAATATTTTCATTCTTTTTTTAAAGGGGGGGGGAGGGAATAATTTTTAGCTTAATTACACATAAGTCAATAACTGCTTATTTATACATATAAATTGTATTTTTAGCAGTTATAATTAAAAATAGTATGGTTTAAGTAATAAGAAAAATCCAAGAATTTTTTAAGATAAACGCAGTACATAGTATTAGATCATGCCTTTAAGGAAACAAGGGCTACCTTGCATACATCTTAAATTTAAATCTGGATGTTATTTCATAAATATGATAAGACAAGAAATCCAGTATTAAGTAAAATAAATCTGAAGAGATTCTGACTTTAATGTCGCACTAGGATTTGTTACGGTTTTTTAAGCTCTCACTGAGAATTGCTGGTTACCAATCTACTCTTAGACTGACTGCTGCTAACACAACTTCTATTGTCTTGATAGCTTTATTATAAAGCACTGCTTCTTTGCACTCGTGCCACATAAAGTTCAAGAGTCAAATCACAAAATATTTAAAGACGGCATATCTTTAATACTCACAGTGCTAGGAAATATACATTTTCATATTTGTTATATTATTCCTTTGAAAACTAGTTCCCTAAAGGAATTATTACAAAAAAGGAAAAAGCATAAAATGATTTTACTCGTATTTAGTCCAGCTAAGTCATTTCATTAAAATCTCTCAGATTAAAAAGTAGAAAAAATATTCTTAAGAATTGTGTTTATTGCTTTTCAATCACTTGGTTTGCTACTCAGTAACAAAAAAAATTTTTTTTTTCAAAGTTAAATAGGCTTTTGCGGGGATAACAAGTATTCTGTTTGAGGCAGTGATACTATACTGCTTTCAAGTAGTACAAATTATAGATTAAAATTTAAAGATAAATATCTTGTATTTTGCTAAATTCCAAAAATCTGGCATATTAGAGATAAAAATATTCTACAGTCAAAAGTCTTTAATACAGCCACGTCGGGGCTTTGGCGATTCCGGATTATCGCTTTTTCCGGATTATAGATCATCAGTTTAAATTTGTAAGATGGCATGCAGAAATTATAAAATTAAAAACATGAAACCGTAATTTATGAAATAAAGAACAATTATGATCTAAAGGGTATCAAAATTTTTTTAAAAAAAAGCTTAATATTTATATTTGTTTACTTTATTAAACATTTCTTTCAATGTAAGTTGTTTAAGTTGCTTCTTTTTATGTCATAATACTTTCTCTTTAATTCTATAAACAGACATAATTTCTTGATCAGTTACAAAGTTCCGCTGTTGAAGTCCTATAATTGCTGTGCCGAGAATACCGACTAATTTGTCAATCCAAATTTTTTCGTTTTCAATAACCTCTGTGTCATTTTCTTCACTATTGGACGAGGAAGCTGATTTAAATCATATCAAAGACGGAGTACATGGAGATGAAATGCTACATTTAGTAAGGAATTAGAAGTCAAATAAAATAAAAAAACATCTGCCCTGAAGATGAGGATAGTGCTGACAGATCAACTTCCAGTTCA
The DNA here is from genome assembly GCF_044657685.1 of Stegodyphus dumicola. Lineage (NCBI taxonomy): Eukaryota > Metazoa > Arthropoda > Arachnida > Araneae > Eresidae > Stegodyphus > Stegodyphus dumicola. The sequence goes on from NC_140770.1 coordinate 108,321,455, forward strand.
TTGCGCACCACAATGCCCCCCCCCCCCCCCGCAATGGAGCGTGAAATTGATAAACAGATTTTGGAATGGTTAGAGAAACAAAGGATATGCCTTTATCCATTCTTTGCAGCAATTCCACTCTTTGTTTGATGGACATCAAAACATACTTTCGCTTTGTAGATTCTTTGGCAGCTCCAGCATCGGAAATTCTATTTGACATAATCGAAAGTTCAAGCTTAGTTTTATAAAGTTGCTCTAACAGTCTGCAAAAAATAAGCCGGATCCAATTCGAAGATTAAGGAACAGCGCAATCTGCAACATTAACTGAAATAGATAATTACATAATTTTAGCTTAGCTTATACCGTCCGTTATACATTAAACGCTCATGCGTAAACATATTATGCACATGCGTACACGCAAGTGTAAAGGTATTACATGCATGTGTAAACGCCTTTGTGCATGCGTGAACGCATTATGCGTTGATGCATGCGCAGAAAGTTTGTAGCTTTGAGGTCCGGATTATGGATCATTCCGGATTAACGACTTTTGACTGTATTACACTATGAATAGTGCTGCCATTTCACACTTTCAAATACCCATATTTGATAAATAGAAATTCATTAAATTTGTACAAAATATGAAATAAATCAAAAATAAATTTTTAATTCAAAATTTTGGCTTCAAGGTACCAATGTTTGGGTGAAAATGCATACATAAAATTCAGCTGCTCTAGGTGCTGTCATTTTTACAGAATAAATTACATACACAGACATTCCTGATTATTTAATACATATGCAAACACTTCTACAATACATGTTTTATATACTTCTACAATATAAGTTTTTCAGATTATTTCTATTGAGTTCTATTAGCTTTAAATTTGTAGTTTATCTCAACACATTTTAGTCTTTGTTACCATACAGAAGTAGATAAATATATTTGACGATTTCAAAACTTTTGTTTCTCTTGTATTACCAGATTTTTAAAAAGTTACTCTTCTATTTGTTATTTTTATTTTATATTTTTAGATCAAATTTTCATTTTATTATTATTATTATTATTTAATTTTAGCATATGTTGGATTACTTTTGTTTTACATGTTTTTGTTTTTGGACTCGGTCTACTAAAATTAAAAAAACTATTAGTCTCATGTTCTTTTAAAGCATAAAAAGTATGAAACATCTGAAGATTCAGCAGTGAATTATTACTATGTTGTCTAAGTACCACAGAAACAGGGAAAAGAGTGTAAAAGACCCTTTTATTTAACTCAAAAGTTAACAGAAGGCATCACTGTAAGCATGCTTACAGAAGCTTCATTTACTTACTTCTGTCATGCTTATAGAAGCTAACATTTATGGCTTAAATAAAAGATAAATGAATTGACTTTACCAAGTAAAAATAACTTGGCTCTGACGAGCCTAATGGCAAGAAGTAATGCAACGCTGTAGAATATTACTCTCACGAGAATCAAATTAACAATATGGCCTTCAGCAGGCGGAGCATGCTTTGATTCTACCCTCTAAAAGCTTCCTAATTAAAAAAAATTATAATGCCACATGTTCTTTTAAAGCATAAAATGTACAAAACGTTTGATGAATTACAAGTAAATGCCATGTAAGTACCACAGAAACAGGGAAACGGGTGTAAAAGACCCCTTTATTTGACTCAAAAGTTAATTGGAGGCACCACTCATGCTTACAAAAGCTAACATTTATGGGTTAAATCAAAGATAAATGAATTGATTTAACTAAGTAAAAATAAGTTAACCTAACGGCTATACAGTACAAAGTCCAAAATCGTCGGGAATTCAGTGATTCCGGATTCGGGATTTTTCCTTATATTAGATCATCAGTTTAAATCTAGTAAGATGGCACATAGAAATTATAAAATTAGAAATATGAAATCATGATTTATGAAATAATGAAGTATTTATGATCTAAAGGGTATCAAAATTTACAAAAAAAAAAAAAAAAAAAAAAAAAAAAAAGAAGAAGAAGAAGAAGCTTAATATTTATTTGTTTACCTTATTAAACATTTCTTTCACTGCAAATTAAGTTGCTTTGTTTTTTGTGCTTATACTTTCTCTTTAATTCTGTAAACAGACATAATCTCTTGTTTATTTACATTGTTGAAGTCCTGTAACTGCTGTTTTGAGAATTCCAACTAACTTGTCAATCGAAATTTTCTCGTTTTCAGTAACTTCTCTGTCACTTTCTTCACTATCGGTAGAGGTATTTTCTGGATCTAGAACGATACTACAGATTTCGGCATTCATTAATTGATTGATGATTGAGAAGCATTGTCATCATAATGAAAAATTTCTTTTATATTATCTTCATTTATTACCGCTTCTCCACATTTCTTTACAAAATCCTTTAATTGGAAAATTTCACTTTTGTTTAGCGATATCCGAAAACCTTTAAAAGTAGCTGCTATCATCATCAAATTTAGCTATCCTTCATTATACATATTTGGCTATGCATCATGAGCTTGGCGACTAACGACAAGTTGTTCCGTTAAAGTTTATCTTGCTTCTATCGTGCACTGAGACAATTAAGCCCGAATTGTATTAGTTTAGTATTTATGTCTTTGCACATGCTTAAGGCTTATCAGAGTTCTGAATAAATAAAGTCCCACATATACTTACACTTTATTGAGGGCCGACACTAGATATCTTACCACCTGATGCAGTCTCTGAGGGTCCTAAATTCTGCGACTCGGTGTGCCCATACGAACTCTGGCCCTGGTTCTAACAACACGAGTCATTACTCAAGTTGTCATTATGCGTATAACAAATCCTTTTCTTAATTCAAACAGCCCTAAACGTAATCTTTGGGTCTATGGGTATCATCAAAATCTATTTTTAGCATATGGAAAGAAATTTTTGGTTAATTTTTTCTCGTCAACATTTTTTAGCGCATTTAACTTAAATCTGTAATCATAGCCAAGCATTATGTCAACATAAAAGGTTACCATACTCCTTTATTATCCAATTACCAACATAAAAGAATTGTTTAGGCATTGCTACACGAGTCATTACTCAAGTTGTCATGTTTTGATAAACATGCGGTGATGAAAAGAAAGTATAATAAATAAGGATTTGACAGGTTGGCGTCATATCTATGATGTATCTGTGTGGAATGTTTCAGTTTGAGATGTGTGCCAAGCAGATATGCAGCAACGGAACCAAATTAATTATCATACAATTTTATGCTAGAATGATTGTTTCTTCAATAACAAGGTATTTTATTTAGTGTCGAAGTGAAATTAATAAGCCGGACTCTCCAGATGTTTTATTACGCGCGGAGGGGGAATCAAATGTGCATGCGTAAAGGTCTACGAGAAAAAACGTTGTTGGTGGTTTTGAGGTTGTTAGTGGCTGTTCATTCCGGATTTCGGACTTTGTACTGTACAAATAAAGAAATGCACAACTTAATTCTGACCTAAAATCGGCATGACAAGCATAATGGCAAGAAGTAATACAATGCCGCAGAATATTGTTCTCACGAGAACCAAATTAGCAACGTGGCCTTCAGCAGGTAGAACATACTCTAATTCTACCCTCTAAAACCTTCCTTTAAATACTATCTCCTTTCAATTTCCTTTGGTTATCATGCAAGCTAGAAATTTACATTCTGGAAGGAAAATGGAAATGAGGAGGATTGGAAAGAGAATTAACATAAAATAACTGGTTAATACATTAAATGAGACTTTACAAATTTTTTATCAGGTTTTTACACTTTTTTGTTTGTTTATGAATTGTGCTTTTATTTTTTAACCTGGCCTGTGTGTATTCACCAAAATTTGCATTTAGTTTTGTTTTTCCAAATTTGAATTAAAAAATTTTGTGCCCCTTGGCAAAAATTGCCGATTTTTGGTGGCTTATAGATACCAAGTTCCTGCAATTCTTTGGCTTTGTGTCAAAAATTGCCACTACACAAATACAAAATAACAAGTAAAAGAAATGCACAAACTCGTTATCTATGTACACATAAACCTACTTTCGCTTTAAAAAAATCAGAGAACTGCACACTCCCTTCACTTTATCCATGTACACACCGACCTATTTTCGCTTAAAAAAACATCAGAGAACTGCATAAACTTGGCATTGCGCACTCCTTTGTCAATATAACACATCAATCTATTTTCACTTAAAAAGTTAAAGGAGAACCTAATTCTACAGTACAGCCAAACAAAAAATACATAATCTCAAACTACATTTTAAATCAAACAATAAAACACCATAAAAAGGAAATTAATTTTATGCATCAAAGCATTACACAAAGCAAATATCCACTTACTTGATTTAGAAAATTCTGAGTCTTCAGTCTGTGGCACATAAAATTCTTTAACAGCAATAAAAAACTTCCTAAAATCATCTGTACTAGAATGCGTATATCGGTGTCACGACATAAATTCACAAAATACTCTCTGTAGTGCCGGTATCCTCCAACATTCAACCAACACATTTCCTTCCTACAAACAGGACACTTATAATGGCTACTCAATAAACCTTCATTTCCGTAACAAATGGATTAATGATCCTTTCCCCTTTCGTTCCAAATTGTACAGAAGCTTTAAATTAATCTTACCACATTCAGCCATTCTTCGTCTAAACCACAAAACCGCAATGTACTTCCTAACCAACACACACCACAAGGCCTTACAAATCTTTTCCCATCATTCAAAATTTACCGCAATCACGCAAACGATTACATCATAATAGAGTTCCATAGCATTCAACTACTCAGGTTAACATAAATGAAACAACTTCGTGATAATACAATGGGCAGCCTTCAATCTACTCTAACCAAAAATTTGCACATTATTATTTTTGCAAGTTTCATTTCTGGACTCGATCTCATTTTTTTAAAAAATTTGTCTTGTTTTCTGATGCTACAATTTCTGCTCTGCTTACTTTGTCTTGCAGGGGTTGGACTGATAAAATCAGATTACTTGGATTAAAGACATATACAGTACAAAGTCCGTAATCCGGACTCATCGGGAGTTCAGCGATTCTGGATTAGGAGTTTTTCCGGATTATAGATCATCAGTTTAAATCTGGTAAGATGGCATGCAGAAATTATACAATCAAAAATATGAAACCGTAATTTATAAAATAAAGAGCAATTACGATCTAAATGGTATCAAAATTTACAAAAAAAAAAAAAAAAAAAAAAAAGGAGCTTAATATTTATTTGTTTATTTTATTAAACATTTCTTTCAATGTAAGTAGTTTAAGTTGCTTCGATTTTTGTGCTAATACTTTCTCTTTAATTCTATAAACAGACATTATTTCTTGTTCAGTTACAAAGTTCCACTGTTCAAGTCCTGTCATTGCTGTGTCGAGAATACCAACTAACTTGTCAATTGAATTTTTTTTTTTTTTGTTTTCAATAACCTCTCTGTCACTTTCTTCACTATCGGAAGCATGCATGTGTAAACGCTTCACTGGCTATATGTGCATGTGCAACGGACGCGCATATTAAATGCGCTTGCATAAACGCATTACACGCATGCGTAAGTTTGTGGCTTTGGGGTCCTGATTATAGATCATTTCGGATAATGGACGTCCAGATTACGGACTTTGTACTGTATTACTTCTTTTTTTTTTTTTTTTTTTAGATTATTTTTAAATTTTAAACTGTGTTCTTGTCAGTTCAGAAACAATTTTATTTATTTACTTCTTTTGTATCCCCAACCCCCTGATGATGATGCAGTGAAAGATGAAAACATTAATTTTCCTTTTTGGTTTTGGCATGTTTTGTCCCCATATTCTCAAGGTTTGCCACTGCATTTCTGTGTTTTGTTCTTGTATGTGCTTTATTCTAAATAGAATATGGGATGGATTTTAAATGCACTTTTTTATTTTATTTCACTATATATATATATAGCTTATTTAGTTAGCATACTAGTTATTCCTTCAACTTAACCACCAGTGGTAGAGTGAGTGAAACTCCTAACTACTGGCAGTTTAACCTGGATTTGAATTCTGGTTAGCTGGCTTCCCCCTCCCAGAAATAATATAAATAGGAGAAAATTTGCCTTTGAAAGTACTTCATGAAGGCATCTTTCTCCTTAGGATATAATCCTAATATTCTTTACCATAATTAAGTACTCCTTTGCAGTTCATATTAATAGTTTTCATCTACCAGTACAAATCGCAATTTTTTATGCCATTTCAGAATTTAAGCTGTAATTGTTCACAAATTTGGCCCATTATTCCAATCTCACGATGTAGGGTTTTCCTTATTTTGCATAAAAAATTTATTTTAAGTTGATACCTTTATCTGAAATTCTCAACTTCCCCGTGCATTCTCCCGCCAGGATGTAAATTTAAAGTTAAGTGCATATTTAAATGGGTAAACCTGAGTTTATTTAGAGCATGCTTTTGCTAGCCAGCACACATTTTGTTTTTGTTTTGCTGTTACGCTAGTAACTTGGCCATTTCGGATTTATCACGACGCCTCTTAGGTTTTTGTAAGTCTACCTGTTGGGCGTAACTTACATGCTATGCAACACTATTTATTTTTAGATCTTGACTTAAATTATATTCTATGTTTTTAGTTTCACCGCAAGTTTGACAGTGCCTTTGTAATGCACGGACAGCGTGCCTTTCTGTTAACTATTTTGAATTAATAAAGGGTTATTTTCACCCTTCTTCTGTGCTGATAGTTATTCATGCTTGTGTGAGAATTCGCCAGGTTCATTGTTGGATCTAATTTAGTTTATGTGGAAAATGAGAGAACGACCTTACAACATAAAGCACTCAGCATAAAGACACAATGCTAATAACAAATAATACTAATAACAGTACTAAACAATATTCATAAAGACTATTAATTAAAAAATAATGCTCATATAGATTATTTAGAAAAACATATGAATAATCAAGATACCCATGAACAAAATTATAACAACATTGTTAGGTAAAAGAAAATGAACATGCTCTTTCAAAACAAATTTTTTACTTACATGTTTTTGAAAACAACTTTTCAGTTGCTGAAATTCTGCATTACAATCACCTTTTTTCACATCACTTTTGACTGCTATACAAGATGCATATGCTGATGCCTGTAAGGACCAGACAGCACAATAGCAAAACATTTTATTGGGTACTAGATGAATATATATTTAGATTAATATCAGAATATTATACATAATGCACATATGTATATTTGAAAAATGAAAAAAATATATAACATAGTTCTATAAAAATACTAAATGCTTTGCTACGATTATAATTACACATATTATCCCATTGACTGTGAAAATTAGCTAGCTAAAATCCCACTGAAGTTGCATCAATCGTTCCTTCAGAATTTTTAGTCATACTGCATCTCTAACAATAAAACATTCGTCAATGTTTATTCTCAATCCACCAAACTGCCACTGATGCAGAACGTTTCAACACAATTTGAATTTTACTGTCTTGTTCGCCCCTCCAATTTTATTGAAAGCTCTATTTAGAACAATATGAATACAAATTTCTCATAGGTTAATTGCTCCAATCTAGTCCTGTTTTATCACCACATCTGTTTATTTTCTCATTCAACAAATGTTAATTCTCTTGACCAGCTGCAAATAAAATGAAATGGAGTGTCAAACATGATACCATATTCCTTTTTCAATAGATTTTTGTTATCAAAATGAGCACAGATGTTATGAGCATATTGTGACATCATGTTTGACCAAAATTAGCATTTAATCATGCTGCTTGGTAACAATTTCATGGTCAGTGGGATAATATGTAAGTGTACAAATGTTTTTTATTAGAATAAAATGCATTTAAATTAAAAGAGTGAGGGGAAAACTGTATTTTTAAGAGCTGCATCTATTGCTTTTAATTGGCTAACTTTGCTAAACTAACAAAAAGATTGGCTCTAGTGTAGAATTGGGTGCCCCTTTGATTACCAACATTTTTTTTTTTTTTTTTAATTTTGACGATGAAACCTCACTTCTTGTTACCATGATAGTTGTAACTTTGTTTTAGCTTCCTGATTTTATTTAAATGAAAATAGATTGATGTGTACATGGATAAATTTACGGCAGTGCACAATACCTAGTTTGTGCAATTCTAGGAATTTTTTTTTTTTTTTTTTACGTAAAAACAGATTGATGTGTACATGGACACAGAGTTTGTGCAATTCTTTGACTTCTTATTTTGCTTTTGTGTAGCAGCCATCCTGAAATTGTGCCTTCCTGCACCGATCTTGGCTTCAAAAAAGAATTGCTAAAAAACAAGGGGCACCCAATTGTAAACTTTTACCAAAAGATTAAATTTGAAAGATAAAATCTTATATTATGTTGCATGGCAACAGACTCAAATGAAAATTGAAACAATAAATTAGGTGAATCAACATAAAATCATGTTTTTACGACTAATAGCCCTTTTAATTTTGTTTGGTTTATTTGACTATGAGAAAGCAGTGATGGGCTATCTCCCTAAAGGAAGGGATGCCTTCGTTGAGGACTTTCTAAGAAAAACTGGCTCATATACCCGATACGCATGGGAACGCCCATTCGCAGGATAAACCATAAAAACCATAAAACGCCCAATCGCAGGATTTGAGCCTGGGACTAAACTAGCAGAGTTTAGTGACTTAACCGCTTGGCAGTTGGTGGGCCAACAGCCCCTTTGGGTTAACAATTATACAGGAAACAAAAACTTAAAAAAACGGACTCGTCGGGACTTCGGCGATTCCGGATTATCGATTTTTCCGGATTATAGATCATCAGTTTAAATCTGGTAAGATGGCATGCAGAAATTACAAAATTAAAAATATGAAACTGTAATTTATGAAATAAAGAACAATTATGATCTAAAGGGTATCAAAATTTACAAAAAGAAAAAGCTTAATATTTATTTGTTTACTTTATTAAACATTTCCTTCAATGTAAGTTGCTTCGTTTCATGTGATAATACTTTCTCTTTAATTCTATTAAACAGACATAATTTCTTGTTTAGTTACAAAGTTCCGCTGTTCAAGTCCTATAATTGCTGTGTTGAGAATACCGACTAATTTGTCAATCGAAATGTTTTCGTTTTCAATAACCTCTGGGTCACTTTCTTCACTATCGGAAGCGAATTATAATGACGAGGAACTTGATTTAAATCATATCAAAGACGGAGTATATCGAGATGAAATACTACACTTAGTACGGAATTATAAACCAAATAAAATAAAAACATCTGCTCTGAAGATAAGGATAGTGCTGACAGATCAACTTCCAATCCGCAGCGTGAAATTGAAAAACAGATTTCGGATTTCAAAACATACTTTCGCTTTGTAGATACAAATTACATATTAGTAAATATATATCGGAAATTCTATTTGAAATAATCTTTCTAATCTATCATAATCTAATAATGACGTTTCTGCCCCCTCCCCCTCTGCCGCAGAGCAGCGTGAAATTGATAAACAGATTTCGGATTTCAAAACATACTTTCGCTTTGTAGTAAATATATATCGGAAATTCTATTTGACATAATCGAAAGTTCAAGCTTACTTTTATAAAATTGCTCTAACAGTCTGCAAAAAATAATAAGCCGGATCCAATTCGAAGATTAAGGAACAACGCAATCTGCAACATTAACTGAATTAGATAACTTTAGCTTAGCGTATAACTCCGTTACACATTAAACGCGCATGCGCACAAACATATTCGCAGCTGTAAGGGTCTTATGCGCTCTCGTAAACGCCAGTGTGCATGCGTAAACGCGACACATGCGCAGAAAGTTTGTAGCTTTGAGGTCCGGATTATAGATCATTCCGGATTATGGGTGTCCGAATTAACGACTTTTGACTGTATATACATATGCATGGGCATATATGTGCATATGTATACACACACATACATTCGTGCTTACATATTTATATATGCATACACGAACATATATATCCATGCATATATAGACATTTTTGGATGTGATGCTGATAACAGACCAGTACCGACAAAATAGTAGAAATTTAAAATTCCACTTTAAATTGTTATCCTAATAGAAATCATTATATGAAAAAAGGGGTTTTCTTCCGCAAAGGATCCGTTGGCACCGGTGCGTATTTATTCGCCAAGCTCGCCAATGGCTAATCAGCCATGATTTTAGTGATGTACAGTTAAGTTGCAAGATATTTATCTTATGCATGGCATGATTTTAGCTGTGTACAGTCAATTTATAAGATATTTAGCATATAGAAGTAAAATATATAAGTTAATAATGACATTTAGCGGTATATAGTTAATCCGGGACGACGTGCGCTGTATTATGTAACACGATAATGCACGTCGCAATTAAATGACATGCAAATGAAACATATTATTACAATTCAGTAAAATAATTAATTCTGTATTAATTACATTTATTATATACAATAGCTGAAAAATAATGTTAATATTAAAATTAATAACAAATAAATCAAAAGTACTTACGTTTTCTTCAAATGACTAGGAATCATTGATTTTTTTAAATTTTTTTTTTTTTATTTTTTAATGCAATTACAATCCATATTATGCAGAATTGTTACATGGACAATGAATTATATAATTAATTTTCAAATCAATTAGGCTCAAGAAGAATTAGATACCTTGTAGTTTATACATGAAGCTTCTATTTCACAACGTGCTTTATATATATATACAGTCAAAAGTCGTTAATCCGGACCTCAAAGCTACAAACTTTCTGCACATGCATCAACACATAATGCATTCACGCATGCGCATAATACTTCTACGCATGCGCGTTTAATGTATAGCGGACGTTATAAGCTAAGCTAAAATTATCTAATTATCTATTTCATTTAATGTTGCAGATTGTGTTGTTCCTTAATCTTCTAATTGGATCCGGCTTATTATTTTTTGCAGACTGTTGGAGCAATTTTATAAATGTAAGCTTGAACTTTCAATTATGTCAAATAGAATTTCCGATGCTGGAGCTGCCGAAGGATCTACAAAGCGAAAGCATATTTCGATGTCCATCAAACAAAAAGTGGAATTGCTGCAAAAAATGAATAAAGGCTTATCCTTTGTTTCTCTAACCATTTCAAAATCTGTTTATCAATTTCACGTTGCTCTGCGAGGGGGGGGCGTCGCAGCACGCAATGAATTGGAAGTTAATCTGTCAGCACTATCCTTATCTTCAGATGTACCTTCTATATCTTCAGATGTTTTTATTTTATTTGGCTTATAATTCCTTTCTAAATGTAGTATTTCGTCTCGATGTACTCCGTCTTTGATATGATTTAAATCAAATTCCTCCTCATTATAATTCGCTTCCGATAGTGAAGAAAGAGACACAGAGGTTATTGAAAATGAAAACATTTCGATTGACAAATTAGTCGGTATTCTCGACACAGCAATTACAGGACTTCAACAGCGGACCTTTGTAATTGAACAAGAAATTATGTCTGTTTATAGAATTAAAGAGAAAGTATTATCACATAAAACGAAGCAACATACATTGAAAGAAAAGTTTAATAAAGTAAACAAATAAATATTAAGCTTTCTTTTTTTGTAAATTTTGATACCCTTTAGATCATAACTGTTCTTTATTTCATAAATTACGGTTACATATTTTTAATTTTATAATTTCTGCATGCCATCTTACCAAATTTAAATTCATGATCCATAATCCGGAAAAATCGATAATCCGGAATCGCCAAAGTCCCAACGAGTACGGATTAAAGACTTTTGACTGTATATTTTTTTACACTTCATAACAGTTTTTGATTTTCTGTCTTTTTCCCTTGAGCACATGTAACATCTCCGGTAACATAATTTTCTTTACTTTGTTTGCGAATCTTCAAGAGAATCTCTGTTGTATTCCTTCTGTTTCTGTCGTGATTTCAAATGAGGATCTAAAAGTGCAAAGGCCAAATCAGAAGTGCCTCCTATTCCTGAACTTCTCTGGTGGAGTTTTAGTAGATAAAAGCAAAATCATTGAATTTATGGCGGCAATATTTAATAGCAAAAAAAATATGCCCATAGGCCATCGGTTTGATATTTTGCCGCAGAATAAGTGCCACACCCATTTCGTCGACTATATCCACTGCTGCTTTTGTCACATTATATAACGTAATTACTTCACGTCTCCGGTGCTTTCATCAATATGGTCATCATTGTGCATAGTTGACAAAAGGTCATTTGTTCTCTTCAGCCGTATAAGAAAGTAGCATTATATCCTTTTGAAATCCCAAGAGGGTCGAATGCTGTTCTCTATTCTTATTCAACACAAATTCAGGTGGGATAATCTTCTTATCCTTGCATATTGTTCCAACAATAGAAATTTTATTTTTCTATAAGAAATTGACCAATTCATAACTGGTACACCAACTGTCTATCGTAACGTTTCTTCCAGAATTGTATAATGGAGCTAGGATGCACTTTGCTTTTTCACAAGAACTGTTGACTTTCTTGTATGGCCCATCTGGCTGCTGACCTGAGTAAATTTCCATGTCGAAAGTATAGAAGATTCTAAAATCAACCACAGTAAATATCTTTATACCATATCTTGCAGGTTTCTTAGGCATATACTGACGAAAGGAGCATTGTCCTCGAAAAGGTTCTAGCTTTTCATCCAAAGTCATGTATTCGATATAACAAGTTCAATATAACGTACAAGTTCTGCGTATAATTAGGAAGAGAAGGAGAGGTACGGCTTCTGAAATTTTCATTTAACACAGCAATCCCACATTTTTCTAATGCAAAATAATATCAGTGAACTGAGAAAATAAAGACATAAAAATATCTAGTTAGATCTTACAAGAATTATCCATCTAGCGCATGTTATTGAAATAAGTACAAATTAACTAAACACTATACTTTTTACTTTTAATAAAATTTTACTTCGATTCAATTTACATTATTCCAATTTTCAGAAATGTAACATTAGAAACCATGTGATACATACCTCATTTAAGCAAGATGCAAATGCTTTTGGATAAAGACTAAGTCTAAAATTTTTTCGAGCAGTCATGTCACCTCTGTTGTTTTGAAATTAATTTTATTCAACTTCAAATTATAAAAATATTTAAAAACGAAATGTACATAGTTTTCCGCCAAGCAATATTGTTGCCACTTTTGTCACACTATTTAAGGAAGATTTTCAATAGTGTGCCAATACTTCAATAGTGACTAGACAACGTCGAGATCGTTTTTTGCGATCTACTCGATAAAGAGCAAGCCTCCTGGCATTATCTCGATTGTTACAGAGACGCATCGAAAATTTTTCTTCTTTCCACCCTACTCTTTCTCCTCCCACCTGATTCTTATCAGAAGTCGAGTATAAAGATGTTCTTGACACTCGAGAATAAAATACGCTCTGTGTGTGTGTGCAAATTCTTCCGTCAGCTGTGTAGCTGCCGTTTAACTTTCTAACTGTCGTTTTAGAGCTAAACTGAAGACGGCGGAGGTCACGAATAAATTTTGGAAGTGTACGTAATGGATATTTTAACTTCTTAAGATTTGAGAAACACTTGAGTGTTTCGCGATAGAAATAACGCATTTGATGCTGACGATTCTACTTTTATTGGATTATTTCGATTTATTGGATACTCGGTCGGTATACAGGCCGGCAGTAGGTGATAGTGTTCCCTACTCTTGCCAGTTATTGAGAGAGCCCCTAATTATTAACTCTTTTTAAGTTAGTCCAAGAATTTAATTAGGAAAGTTAAAATTAGTTCTAGAAGGAGGTAGCGCACTGCGCGCAGGCACCCTGGTCAGGGCCGGATTTACGTATAAGCTACGCAAGCTATAGCTTAGGGTCTCCACTGTCTTGGGGCCCCCAAAATATTAAAATATAGAATAAATAGTATTAAAATATATTATAACAGACTTAAAGGGCCCCATATCTCAAATAGCTTAGGGCCTTATCAAGTCTAAATCTGGCTCTGACCCTGGTCCTTAACGCCACTACACCGGAGCAGAGAGAGTTCCGTTAGGGCCTGACCTGTGATGCGACTGCATAGAATAGAATATCCTCCGTAAGAGATAAGTATGTGGTGGCTTGAACTTATACAGAAACTTTAATTACTGATTAATATCGTTTTATTTATTTTATTTTATTTTATTTTATTTTTATTTATTTATTTATTTATTTATTTATTTGTTGTTGTTGTTGTCAGAATGGCAGCAAAAAGATTATTCAATTTTTGTTGTTCTTAGAATTGCAAAAACAGGTTACGAATGATGCTGTTCTAAAGCGTTGTTTACACCCTACGATAAAAATCATATCTCCAAAGTTAATGGTACTGTTAATACCTTCTTAAAAATCCCAGGTCCTTTGAACTTTACATTCCTTGCCACGCCTAAGCTGGTTGCCGATTATATTAGCTCCTTAAAACCCAAAAAAGCTCCAGGTGATGATGGTATTTCTACCAAAGTATTGAAACATCTTCCTATCAATGCCAGCACTTGTCTTACTAAGATAATCAACTCTATCATCAAATTCTCTTACTTTCCTAATATATGGAAACATGACATCATCGTCGTCTTCCCAAAACCGCATCCAAATTCAACGTTTTCCAAGAACTACCGCCCATTCAGCCTTCTCAGTCAACTTTCTAAAATTGCTGAAAAGGTTATTCTATATCATCTTAATCAAATTATTCCACAGAGCTCCTACATCCTAGAAAAACAGTTTGGCTTCTGTTATCTTCACAGTACTAATCACCATCTGCTTCGTGTCATCAACTATATTACTGACGGTTTCAATTGTAAGTTCCCTACCAGAGCTATTTTCCTTGATATTGCGAAAGCTTTTGATAGGGTATGGCACCGGGGACTTATATATAAACTTATCAAGTTAAACTTCCCCGATCATTGTATTAGACTTATCTATCTTATTCCTATCTCCAAGACAGAAGCTTTGCAGTGAAAATTGGCAGTTCTGTTTCTTCCACGAGAAAAGTTTTCGCTGGATGCCCCAAGGATCTGTACTTTCTCCATATTTATATAACATTTACATTTACGACATTCCTAAGGACCCACAAATTACCATAACTCTTTTCATTCATGATACTGCAATTATGACCCAGGCTTCTAGTGTTACTGTTGTCCAGCTCCTTCTTCAACATTACCTCAATCATCTAGAAAACTTGCTTCCTCTTTGGAGGATTGCAGTTAATTCCGAAAAATCAAAAGCAATAATTTTTCGCAAAGGCCAAACAAATTTCACTCCACTTAGACCTCTTCTGTTTGATGAAGAAATTGACTGGGTTGACGAAGTTAAATATCTAAGAGTCATTCTTTATAAAAAATTGTCTTTTCAGAAACATCTCAGGGAAACTGTGAAAAAAATTAATATCATGCTTGCAACTTTGCGCCCTCTTCTTAGTAGGAGGAAGTTACATGTCCGCTTCTAAGAAACTCCTCTTATATAAATCTATACTTCGACCAGCATTATTCTATGCTAGTCCTGTCTGGGGCCACGCTGCCAAAACGCACCTTCAACACATCCAAGTTCTTCAAAACAAAGCACTCAGAGAGATTATCAACGCACCATGGTTCATTCCAAATTAGTATACCCACCGTGATCTCAAAATAGATACATTTCAAGATTATATTTAAAAACTTGCCAGAAATTTCTTCTATTCAGTTATCACTCATCCAAACAACTGCATCAAGTCTCTTAGATGTTCTCCATTTCCCAGAGAAAAGCGAAATATCCATCTGACATTCTCCATCCTTAACATTTTTTTACTCATACTAGATTCTTCAGTTCACTGATTTGGACCTTCGACAAGAAACTCACCTTTTTCGTCGACTGATGGCGGCCACCTGACCTTTACTTTCGTCTTTTTGTTTTACTGATGTTCTTCACGTGATACAGATCAAACGGAGTTCTAAGAATAAAGATTAATTTGGAGTCTGCTCCAATAAGTACCTGACGGGGAATGTACAATAAACCATTCCGAAATTCTTTCAAAACATAATTTGAACATTTTTATTTAATTATAATTTAAAATAGTGAGCCAAATTAATCCTAAATACTCAAATTTGCTTTCTAATTTTTAATCTCCTTTTGTAAGGTATCAACAGAGTTCTCAACCATTCCATATCAATTTAGGGATTTTTTTTTCGTTAGTTTTCCAGTGACATCTATCTGATTTTCCCTCTTGTTTTTTTAAGCGAAAAAAACACGAACTGAAATTATCAATGCATGACCCGTTCATGGTTACTTGAGACAGAAATTATCCATATTACGTTGTTTTGTCAGGAAAATAAATATAGTTTTTCATCTGAGCTGTATGAAATTAGTTTCGCTTGTTTATTATGGCATAAAAACATACTTATTAAGATAGCTTGAAAAAGGAGGTTTCCATGGAGAAAATTTTAAGAGGAGCGGTCGCTCAGTCGAGAAAGTGGTTAGTGAGAGTGACGGCCGTACCAAAGAGCCCAATTTCGAATCTTGGAGAAGGTATGGATGTAATTTGTCCGTCCCTTCAGAGAAGGCAACGGTGGCCCACCTATTAGATCCCTTCATAATAAGGAGACCACAGCTTTCGACCATAGCAGTGGTCAATGTCTATAAATGGCTAGAGCCGCCTTTTGGGGGGGGGAATTAAGAGGTGCAAGGTCGTATTAAGCGCTTTTGGTGAGGATGAATGCTACCTGTGTTGAGAAACTATTTTATTATCATTCATTCAGTGAGCCCTTCCGTGAGAAAAAGCAAAAATTAAGAAAAATAAAGCAGGCAATTCACCTATGCAATCAAAAAAGGTAGTCCACCTTAGTATTTTTTTAATATTCTAAAAATACAGTGTTGCCAAAGCATGAAAATTATCTATGGAAAAAGTGCGTTTCTCCAACCGTTGAAGTGCTCACGCAACCGCCGGGCCTCAGAGTAGTAACCAGAGTTGAAATTGCTGCGCTAAGGGGCCCTGGCTGAGCCACCGGCACCAGGCAGTTTTAAAGGTAAACAATAATTCTAACTGGAATGCACCGAAGTTATAAATAAGAACTTCCGTGCTTCGTTTTATGAAACTGAACATTTTCAGCAGAAAGTAGTTTGGATCTCATAACATTTTATATTAACTGGAAACTGACACTAACTTTTGAATGCTTACGTTTCTTTCCTTGGAAAACATACCTATTGGTGGATATTGAATTATTTGAGAAAAGTAGAGTATCTACCCTCATGTCAAAATGTTAGCCTTCCAGCAAGTGTAGTAAGTTATGAGTTATGACACGTTGTATGGGAACAGTCACCACCCTGATCCCTGGTCATACCATCGCTCTTCCCTGGTCGACCACCCTGGTCATACAATCGCTCTTCACTGATTTTTTTTTTTACAATGACAGACACTTACCTATAACGGCGTCGCTGAATCTGTATCGGTGGTTTCAGTTATCTACTCTTAAGCAGGTTAAGGACAGGGTTGTTGCTTTTCGCGCATTTAATAATTTAATATTCTTACACAAAGTGACAATTAGATTAACATAACGAAATAATATGATAAACTGCTCAAGCACCTCCAATACTGTCGTCTTTCCACAGGAAAGAGAACCTACAGACATTTCGGACCTATGCAATCAAATATTGGGTCACTTTCAAAAGCTGTGTCTCGCCTTAGCACAGCTAATGCTTAACGCATACGGAATAGAAATGTTTTCAGCATGGTAACCGGGGCCGGATTAAGAATTTTAAAGGCTTTAAGCACTTAAAAGTTTCTGGTGTTCCTACATTTGTTTATGCCAGTTCTTTCTTCATTCCTTCTCTCTGTCGGTTTTGGTTTAGTTGCATCCTGCTTGCCATGGTAAAATCGCCAGTGGGAAATTTTTTATGTCTTTTTCCTGAATAGAGGACTTTTTTATAATGTCTCCTTTTCATAATGCCCTCAGCACGTGCTTATATTTGCTTAAAGGTTAATCCGGCCTTGATGGCAACTTTTGTCACTTGGCGACGAATACAAACTTTAGCTACAGTCAACTCTTGAGGATTGTTTGTGCTGTGTTGACAACGAAAAATTGAACAAAAATGTCTCTTCATATGGAAAAAAAAGAAAACTTTGTTCACAGGCCAAAAGATAAATGTTTAGTACTGTTTGGATTAAGAATTACTCATCTGTTATTCAAATGAGCCCAGATATGCGTCACTTTATTTACTCGCACTTGGAAAGCATATGCGGAAATAGACTTAATGTTTTTTCATTCGCGTTTATGTTTTTGAATTGTTTTAAATTGATGCTATATGTTTCTGAAACATGCAATAATAAATTAAGTTAACCTTATTTCACATTTATTTTCCACTGTATTTTTGTTTGTTATTTCATCCCATATTTCCTGTTATCATGTAAGATCCCCTTTTTAAATTTATTTATTATTTATTTACTTTATAAATATTTTGCTTCAGTTAAAATTGGGAATATTCAGTTATAATTGGCAGTGTTCGAATTTATACTGGCTAGTTCTCGATGCGGAACAAATTAAACATTGTTTCAAAATAGTAAAAAAAAAAAAAAAAAAAAAAAAAAAAAAAAAAACCAGTTAAATTTGAGAAAATAAAATAAAGTACGCTTCTAAATACAATTATGTATTTGATCAGAGGTAATTATTAGATCCATAGGATATGGAAAAAAAATGCAAAGACTTGAATCAGTATGCTGAGTGAGGCTCGTGTTTTGAGTCAGAACTTCATAGATTTCGAATAAAATGAATTGCAGAGACACAATGGCAATAAAAAATGTAATAATTGTTGAATGTTACAGAACAGAAGCTGAATGATGCAAAAATGACCTTTTATGAGCGGGGAATAAAAACATAAAAATATTTTAAGTCGATTGAAGCTCCGCAGCACTACTGACAATGAGATAAAATTGAAGACACCTAAAATGAAGAAAGTAATTTCCCTGCAAAACTGTGCAGGAGAGATGATGATGTTGTAGAGTTGCGCGCCTCCAACTTGCACGCAACCAAGAGGTGACTGTTGAAACTGGATAAATGACAGAGTCTTGTTAAGGGTTTAAGTCCCTTTCTATTCAACGTAATAAATTACAAGTGCGTGCTCTTGACGCTCACAAACTACGCCAACTCGGCGGTAAAATAAAAATAAGAACCTGAAAAGAAACTAATAACAAGACTCTAACTACGAGGCTCTCTAAAAGTAACTAACCTCACCGCGTTTTACAATACCGCTGCTAATTCAGCAAACTTGAAGATCACGTTGAACGATTAACAATTCTTCAAGGCAAGCACACAGGCCGAAACGCGGGGTTCTTCAATTTCTGTCTAACTACCTCCGCGCTCGTGAAGTAAGAACAGCACACCTCTAACTCGTTTCCTTTCTATTTAACTCAGAATACTTCCGCTGAATAATTTGAATCCTTGCGCGTTCTACTGAAATTTACATACTCTGGCATTGGCAGTTCCAGGGGAAAGTAAGGCTTGACAGGAAAGATAGTTTAAACTTAAAATAAATGTTAGTTAAAATAAATATAAACCCTACATTTGCCGCTGCCAGAATTTGGAAAACTTGGAAGCAGGTCCTACAAACGACCTGTTGTAAGTTTCTATAATTCTGAACTAACTCTCGAGAGCCTCGTTCACACAAAAAAATCTTATGTAACAACTTGTATACTAAATTTCTGTTGATACTTATAAATCTCTCTTCTTACAGCAACTTTTCCTGGACTTCATCAATCAATCTTGTTCTTTTCCTTCCAGCATCTGGAAGGAATAAGTATCAGTATCTTTCTAAATACATTATAATTTACACTTTATTGACACTGAATAAATGTTTGTTTTTTAAACGATTCGTTTTCCTTAGTTATTGTTTAATTCACATTCATTCAATTTTTCAAGCATTAATTTAACTTTACCCTGGCTCTCCACCATGTGTGGTGTCAAACGGGAATATTCGTGTTTTAGTCTTACAACACTTCCTCTAACCACCATGATTTGTTAGAATTCAACGACCAAATAGACACACCTTACTCGACATTCTACAACTCGATGAGCTACTTTAACATTCTTAAAAATTCAAGTGTAGGTGGAGAACCCTACAAAACACATTCATTCTAACTTCCCCCTCATTCATCTTTAAACATGCAGGCTTTCGCTCTAAAGCATGACTTTATCTACAGTTTAATACTTAAATTTTGAATTCATTGCTTTTGAGCATTTTACTTTTAGCATCTAAAATTTTATGCTTCTAGATTAAATTCTACTTTTACATAACATTCAAGTATTTACGTACATTTACAAAATTTTAATACATATGATTTTTACAACTTACCATAAAATGAATAAGAGAAAATAAATTTTTACTTTACTCATTCTTCGCCAAGCTGGCGGCACTGAAACTAAAATTCTTATTAATACAAGAATACGAAGTTATTTTTGTCTTCGGCCACATTTTTGGCTTTAACATAACAGAATTAGTCTTTCGACCAACAGAAAATGCTTTTTCTTAGATTTTATACTTAACCCACCGGGCGGCTCGCATTCAAATCTATTTACGTCTCGAAAACTGCAGTAAAAATTAACCATGTTTACATTTTTTTTTTCATTTAGAGTGAACCAAAATTGTCCTGAAAACGGCCTTTGTTAGATTTTCTTCCCCCCTCCTTGTAGGGCGATCAACAAGTCGTTTCACTTAAGTGATGGTTTCCTACTGTCCTTTGATTACCGCCTAGAGGCGATTAAGCAGATGGGCTGCTTTTGCCCTTACGGAGGAAGGAACACGTTTTGTGTCCATGCTTTGGTTAGACAAAAAAAGATATTTTTTTCTGGAAATCCAAAGCAGAAAAGGAAGTTTTGTATTGCCTTGTTACTAATTTTGTGCATATTTCTAATCTTAATTGCTTATCAGAGCCTTGCCACGATATTTTTTCACCTGAGGCAGAAAGGTCAATGCGCGTCCATATAAATATAAAAATAGCTACACTTGTATTAAGCAAAAGTAATTGTATTAAATCAAAATGTCATAACTCTTATAGCATAATTATACCATAATTCGTAAAGTATTTTGTAATCGTAGTTTTATAAATTCAGAGAAATAATGTAGCGAATTATTTATAATTTTCAAATGAAAACGTTAAAAAATTCGTTTTTGATAAATAAGAAATAACACTGAAATGCATATTGCATTAATTTCCAGGTTTTCTAGCAATTTTTTTGGTTTGTTTTATTGATTTAAGTTTGACGAAGCGTATTTCCCCTAATAATTAAAGTAATTTTCAAATTCGTATAGCCAATTTGGCGCCTCTTCTAGTGATTCACATGAGTCCGGCTTTGTTGCTTTTTAAGTATAAATGTTATTGATTTTTATTGCGTTTCGGTATTTTAATGTACGTTTATAGAATGTTAATTTGTTTTTATATGCATATTTCAGTAATATAATCTTACGACTAGTGAGACAGTGTAGTTTAACTAATTTTCTGCTTTTGATTCATGTTATCGAGCTTTAACGCTAAGAAAAAAATTATAAGAGGCTTAAAATACCTAATTCCTATTGAAAGCTACATGTAATTGATAATTAAATTACTATTAAAATAACAAACACATGCTCAGTGTCAGTCATTTCGACATAATGTTTGTAATTCATTTTACTACAAATTTATTTCGTTTATCTTGTTTCATATTTATAAAAGGGGAGTTTACCTTTATCGCATTTATTGGTTGATAGAAGTTATGAAATATTGAATATTTTGAAACAAATTTCAGTCATAATAACCTTATTAAAAATTTTCTACATATAGACAAGATGTCACAGATACCTCTCAGTTTCCGAACTAAATTACATGGTACTGAAATTCGATGCATTTTCATATGATTATTTTTGACAGAAAGAGTTACCTTACGTAAATCGCAAAAGAACATTGTTTTAATTCTTAATTAAATATAGCACTTGTATTAAATTGCTAAAATTCATTGTTAGGAAAATCTCGCTCTAAAAAATTAGACACTTTTACCTTTCAAAGTGGAATTTTTGTGGTTTTCTCTGTGCATAATGTGGGCGCGAGTAAGTTTTTCTTAGAATGTCCTCCACGGAGGCATTCCTCCCTTTAGGCAGATAGCTCTCGCGTGCTTTGAAGGAAAAATAAAGCAAACCAAAACAAAAGTTTCAAAATTGGTGTTTAACGTTTTTTTGGGTTCAAATACGCAAATTACTTAGAGATCTCAATTCACATTATCAAATGTTATTATTTAAATAAATAAAAACAAGCTGAGGATTTCCATTTAAATTGTTTGTTTTAAAATAAAAAATAAGAACAGTAAGTTTTGAATAAATCTTGTCAACATCAAGCAGGGACAGGAACCTGCCAATGTAAAATTTAATATTAGGCCAAAAAGAAACGCTTTGACGTAGATTTTGGATAAAACTTAATCAAATTCGCAGGTAGTCAGAGACAGGCCTTTCTTCAGTAGAGAGAAAAAAATGTTTCTGAAGTATTTGTGTATTTATTACATAAATGTTTTAATGCTTCTATAGCACTGCTAATCGATAAAATTTATTTGATGAAAAGTAGGAAGTTTGCTTTTAAAATTCCGATTTTTCAACTTTTTTCAGTGACATATGTGGCATCGAAAAACACGTCTGGCCAGGAGGCAGATTAATGGCTGAAAAATTCTTAGAATTTAAAGAGGCATCGAACAAGAAAATTTAGGGATGGCGAAATTCTAAGACTTTGGCACTTGACAACGGCAGAAGTTTTAGAATGTAGAGAGCTACAGAATTTTGGCAGAGCAAAATATTTTAAATTTATAGAACATCGGTCAGTAGAATTAAGATCCCACAGCGATTGCACTGAGATACAAATCGAACTGCTTCTCGATTACACGGATGGACGCAGATTAACTTCCGAAAGCTTAGTGAAGCAAGAGCTATACATAATGCAGCTATTTACGATTTCTGCTATAATAAACTGAAATTTAATATAATAATTTAACACTATATATCAGTTTACGAAAACATGATGATACTTTTGAGAAATTTTCTTTAATTCCCCAGTACACTAAAAAAAAAAAAAAAAAAAAAAAAAGTACAAAAGATTATATAATGATATTACTAACACAATGATGCCGATGACGCATTTAATTTTTATCTTTTTATTAATCTAAATAAATATGTCATGAGTTTTCCATAACTTATAGTTTTGCAAATTAAAAATGTTCAATAATATAATACGTGATTATGGTATTATTGGTATGGTACTATTCAAGGCAAAGCACACGAGGGTTATCTGCCTAAATGGATGGATGCCTTCGTGGAGGACTTTCTAAAGGAAACTGGCTCGTATACACGTTACACATGGGGAAAACCACGAAAACGACCATGCAGCCAGCCCGTTCGCGGGATTCGAACCTCGGACCGAACTACCGTTCAGCGTCTCGGAACTACCTCGGACCGTTCAGCGTCTTTACCGCTCGGCTGCTGCTGGGTAATATGTGATTATGAAAGCTGTGTAAAAGAAGAAAAATTCTTGCACATTCGTCAGGCAGCATACGATGGGCACCTGCTTGAGGAAAAAGATGCGTTTGTAGATGACTTTTTCAGGGAAACTGGTTTGGTATATTCAATCTAAAATTCACCAAAATACCAAGCAACGAACGCATTCGCCGGAATTCAAATTTAGACAAAACTACCAGTGTTCAGTTGCAAAAGAGAGTTAACAACATAAACAGGCAACATGTCTGAAATTAGTATTTATTGCATCCAACAGTGATATGATTTTCTGATATAATTTAACCCTTTAACTGCTTAACCTTCCTAGTGGCCGAGACTCTCAACTAAAATCTCTTCATCTCAAGTCTTGAAAAGAAACCAGATTCTACTATTTCTTCTGCCCATTCTGTATCCAGATTCAAGCTAAAAGCGGCAGACGTTTCGCTGTCTTTAGTTGCTTTCCCCCCACTCAAATGACCGTCGTTCAGCGGGACGTATTGACGTGTCCATGTCCTTTTGTCCAGCAGGCTCCCGTTATGGCAAGAAAGATTTAATTGAATGTATACCAGATTTTAGTGGTTATCGCCGTGTTGGCTGCGTAACTAAGCAGATTTTAAACAGCGTACGTACTTTATGAATATGTGTTTGAAATTGATATTGCTTTGCGTTTTTAGTTTTTTATTTGGAAAATTATTTACTTTTATTTCTCCGTGTTTTACTAAAATATTTCACAAAATCTGCATAAAAATTGTAGTCATTCCTCACGCAAAAATTTATAGAAAATTACGTTTTGATTCCACCATAACTTTGTACCATTACTCATTTGTATTACGTAGCAAGAAGAAGAATAGAACTAATAATTAGGCCCAGAGAAAAGATACGGTCATCAAAATTTTCTACTCATCGCATTATACAAATAAAAACGTACAAAATTTATGTACTAAATAAAATGCATTACGTTAGCCTATAGTTTAATACACAACTAATTTTACTTATTTTATCTTTTAATTACTTCAATTTATATTCTAATCAATAATCTTTTCTGAATGACGTTAACATGAATATTTTCCAACGTCATTGACTTGAATTATTACTAAATCTATTTGAGATGAATTTGAATTTCAAAAATGTTTCTTTACGTGGTAACTTTGAACATTGATCACAACGAATTTATATGATAGAATATTAAATTAAAATTTTTCCTATACCATTCAGTTTTTACAAGTTCTGCATTTTTCTTTTTTTCCTACCAAAATCTTAACTTTAATTCTCAGCTTCCTATTCATCGTTATTATAAATACTTTTTTTTTAGATAAAAATAAAATATTCTTTGCTACATTAAGACCCTCAATGTCTTCACCCCGTCGCTGGAGATATTTGCGGAAAGAAAACTGTGTCATGAAGTAGAGTGCAATGATAAAAGATCGTCTAAAGTGAAAAGCCGGCACATAAATGAACTCCTTTCAGATAAACTATATTACTATCTAGATTTTTGAATGATTTTATTTATTAAAAATTCCTTTTCCATATTAAAAGTTTATAATGATGATTTTAAATCATGTACTGAAAAACGATAAATTACTTTAAATTTTTCTAAATTCGTACATACGCACAGAAAACTTCCAAAATATAATTTTTTTCACTTTCTTTTATTAATGCTTTAAGTATTTCTAACTTAAAATGAAAATTAAGACTAAAACTATAGTGCGAATAAACGTAGAACTGAGAAGAATTTTGCCTAATTTAGTGCACTGAAAAAATCTAAAATTCAGTTTTAAGAAGCTGTATTTTCAAAGTTAAAACTGTTTTTAAACATTTCCCTAAAGAAGCGTCTTTTTTTGTTATAAATTCTAGAAACACATTCTTGAATGGAAATATAGTTTCAGAATTAAATTAAAATGCCTTGAAATAAGTGTGTCTTGAATCGTGTCAGATAAAATTATATGACATTAAATAAGAAATGTTTTTTTTCTCTGTACAGTGTTAAAGCTGATGCTTTCCCGTTTTTAAAGTTGTCGCTGCTACTCCTAGGCTCCAAGACATCCGTAAATAATTAGAGAAGAGGAATGTGTAGCTGACTTAGATAAATCATAGAGTGAATGTCAGTTCGGTTTTACTTCGCTGTTATTCGTTGGTTCTTGTATTAGGCATAAATTTCAAGAATAAGATGAAAACAATCACGACGTGGACGAATCCAGTTTAAAATTTAGAGGACTGCGTCCTCTGAACGCATTGAGGAAGGGGAAAGTTACAGGAATATTTTTTAATTTACGGAGCCTGCAGCTAAAACGATAGTGGGAAAAATACGTAAGGATATAATACACTATCGATTTCTAGAGCAATCTTGAGCAGGCAAATTGCAGTAAATCTGTTTCGCGTCTGAAGAAGAAGGACTTATGCCAGTTCGCTCTTGAAATTGATAAATGTTTATTTAAAAATCTACGCGAATTTAAAGTTTACTTTTTTACAAATTTTAACTATTATATTGGCATGCTTCTCTTCTTATTAATTTGCTATATTGAAAATTCAAAAATATGATACTTGAAATCATGCTCTGTGTGGAAATTTACACATACATGCATATGTATATATATATAAAATCTTTAATATGCAAGTTTTATCAGAATGCATTGAAAAATAAAAAAATAATTCTTAAATTATCCCAACAGTTCTGATCATATGATACTAAAGTCAAAATCATACAACACTTTTCAAAGGATCCTGGTTCTCATTATTTTTAAACACTTATAATTAAAACACATATACTTTAACGTATATATTTTGAACTTTATGTAAGTTCTTTTATTTAATTTCGTTTCCTTACCCAGGATAGCTATAGCTTAAAATTTCAATTCAACAAGAAAAGCGATTTTTCCACTGTATAGCATGAATGGGAGTTAATTTTCCTTAAAAGGTCCACCATGAAGGCATCCCTTCCCTTAGGTATGTAGCCTTTGTGTGCATCAAATCCAATCAAGCGAACAATCAAGAATGAAAAAAAAAAAAAAAAAAAAAAAAAAAAAATTCTGTTTCGTTAAATCACGTGATCTGTGGAGTAGGGGCTCCACTTGTGGTCGAGAAGTAAACAGTTGTATAGTGGTAGTTCGATCTAGGTTATTGCGCAGAAGAGCGGGTTGTTATTATATAGACCATTTTGTGGCTTTCTGCTTGTGTAATGTGAATACGACCTAGTTTCGCTGAGCAAGTCGTCCTCGAAAATATACCTTCCCTTAGGACAGCCGTCGTGTGCTTTGTCATATCCAAATACCCTGACCTGATAACTCACTAGCTACATTTTAAACCGAGGCGTCCAATGACGTTCTGAAAACTGAGTAATTAAAAAGATTTTTTAATACGTTTCATTTTGCATCTTTTAATTTCCTACACTTTTGTTCGTTTTGTAATTTGAAGCA
Organism: Stegodyphus dumicola; assembly: GCF_044657685.1. Classification (NCBI taxonomy): domain Eukaryota; kingdom Metazoa; phylum Arthropoda; class Arachnida; order Araneae; family Eresidae; genus Stegodyphus; species Stegodyphus dumicola. Next base: position 108,348,231 of record NC_140770.1, read on the forward strand.
CTTCCATGTCTTTTAAAATCTAATAATGTGGTTAGAAACACAAAGAAAAATTTGAACCTTATGGACCCACACTGAATTTTCTGTCAGAATAAAAATACCAAATGGGAAAACTCGTATTCGGTGAAATATTGTACTAGCGTTGCAGAAACGACTCTGCAGAAGCAACTGAAATTGGCAAAGCAAATCAGAAATTTATTTCAAAATTTGACTCAGTCAAAAAAGTTCTTAACTGCATAATTCTTAACCTTCAGCTCTTAACTACACATTAGACAAATAATTTAATGGAATTCGATAAATATACCTCAAAAAGGGAGGACTCTCGAACGATGTACTTTTCTAGCTTTCTTTTTGAGCAAGTAAAGAAGAAAACGAGAACTTTACTATGGAAATGATATATATAATGAATGGATATTTAATAATTGAAAATGCTCGATTGATTGCGAAAATTGCACACATGGAGTTCATGATTACCATGAATTTACTTGCAACGCTGAATGAGAATGATTACAAATAAACTGAAATTCTTGATGTTTCCTTAACATTTTATAATATAACTAACATTGTACAGTTTTATATGCAGAATCTGAAGTACTGTTCTGTTACATAGAATTATTCTTGGTGGCAAGTATTGTATGATTATTTCCACCATACGTAAATTTCATTCTCATTGTGCATAAATTTATATCTGCAATTCTATTCAACATTTAATTTAAAAACTGGAAGGAGTATCTAAAGTATGGTCATCAGAATGCAACAGAATATTATAAATGTAGTTTCATGATAGTAATTTATTTCAAAAACCAAAATCTGCTTTTGGTATTTCGTATTATTTTATCATAGCAACAATCAAAAATGTTTTGAAATGCTTTTAGAAATTTAACGCTTTTGGAATAAGATAGCTCAAATATTTTTTATCCATTTTTAGTGTAGACTATACCTATTTCCAAAATTAATTAAAATCTTTATTCATCTACTTTTTAAAATTTTTATGTTTTGAATGCGCACTCATCGTTCAGTGGATAATTCTTTTAATGGATGGACAACAAGAGGTCATCCGAAACTCTAAAACGAACGACGTAAAAATTTTAAAATATGCCATTATACGAATGATTGATATTTTATCGTAAATTATTATTCAGTGATTTAAGAAAATAATAATTTTAATATGATTAAATTTGATTGAAATTGAACTAAGGATTTACATCTTCTGTATTACACACTTTTAGACAACAGATAGGAAATACAAAATATCAGAATTTTTCTTTAATGTGAAAGCTTAGAAAATCCTTCAAAAGGAAAAAAAAAGGGGGACCAAAACGTTACAATTATTGCAACCTAATTTAGATGAAGGGACAACTTCTCCAGCAGCGCGGGAAATTTTATTACCCTCAGTCACAATGAAACAGACAGAATGGGAAAGAAGAAAAGGCAGGGACAAGGTTGTCTTCTGTTCCCCCCCCCCCGCCCCCGCCGCGTTCAAGCAATTTTGACTTGGCCCTGTATCCAAAAGGAAAGATGCAGACGATATATATCTTTGATTTTCAGAATTGTAGGCAACAATTATTATTGGTAATAATAACTACAACTACTTCTACTAGATAATGACTACTACTTTCACTTCACCTTTAGTTTCAGTTTAGTTTCAGAAGGTTGTCATGCCATAAAATCAGTAAGGAGTTAGTGAGGGCTACAAAGAATAATAAAGATGTTATATATGGAAAATAGTGATTCTTGCTTTTTGATTTTTGCTATTTAAATTATTATAAAAAGAACTTAGCAAGCAACCACATACTTGGTGACCTCGGAATTATTGATAAAGATGTCAGAAAGTGAAGAATCGGCGATTAAAGAAGAAATAGCACGGGTAAGTGTTAAAATACCTCCCTTTTGGGCTGAAAAGCCAGAGATATGGTTTTATCAAGTAGAAGCACAGTTTTCTATTTGTGGAATAACTGCCGAGGAAACTAAATTCAACTACTTAGTATCGCAATTGGAAGCAAAATTTGTAGAAAGTTTATGGGATATTATAAGTGACAATAGGAAAACCAAATATACTGCTGCTAAAGAACGTCTCTTGAACACTTTTAAAGAAAATGAAAATAAACGTTTACAGAGACTGCTAACAGGCATAGACTTGCGAGACAGTAAACCTAGTCAACTTTTACAAAAAATGCGAAATCTTGCTACCGATGGCATTTCGGATAAAGTTCTTAAAACACTATTTCTGCAGAAAATGCCAGATACTGTGCGCAATATTTTAATCGTTAGTGATGAAGATATCGAAAAACTAGCTCTGATGGCGGATCGTATCATCGAAATGCAACCAAAACAAGAACTATACTGTGCCAGCAGTATTGTTTCTCCAGGAACAGATGCTATTGCTGAATTACGACAACAAATTGCAGCTTTGGATAATAAAGTCGAAAAACTAACTGTTACAAGAAATTCTCGTTCTCGCTCAAGAAATAGCAGTCGATCATCTAATAATCGAAGTAAATCTCGGAGCCGTTATAACCCTAATGGCAAGTACTGTTATTTCCACTTTCGTTTTCGAGAAAAGTGTTTTCCTGATAGATGCAAACCCCCCTGTGCATGGAAAAACAGCTCCTCGGAAAACGAAAATCAGCAGTAGAATTAGCGGCGGACTCTGCTGCTGTAAATAAAGAAAATTGCCGTAAATTCCGCTTATTTATCACGGACAAAAAAACAGGTTTACATTTTCTGGTTGACAGTGGAGCAGAGGTAAGCCTTATTCCTCGTACTTCTAAACCCAAACTTATTAGTGACTATAAATTATATGCTGCAAATAATACAGAAATTGATACTTTTGGTACAGAAGTTTTAATTCTTGATCTTGGTTTACGCCGAGAATTTCAATTCCCATTTATTGTAGCAAAAATTAGTAAACCTATATTAGGTGCAGATTTTTTAAATAAGTTCAATTTATTGATTGATATAAAGCATAAAAGGCTAATTGATGGTGTGACGAACCTTGCAGTTTATGGTGACATCGCACCCATCTCTATTCATGAAACTGTAAATACAACGGGCAGCTTATGTAAATATTCTGATTTATTTGCTATGTATCCTAGTATAACAAAACCAAATTTTTTTATTTCTACTGTAAAGCATAATGTGAAACATCACATTATAACTCAAGGACAACCTGTAAGTTGTAAAGCAAGACCATTAGATTCTAAACGGTTGGAAATAGCTAAAAGAGAATTCAAATATATGCTGGACAATAACATCATTAGTCCGTCCAGTTCAGAATGGGCAAGTCCCCTACACATAGTGACAAAGAAAGACGGTTCTTTCCGCCCATGTGGGGATTACAGAAGACTGAATGATTTAACTGTACCTGATCGTTATCCCATTCCTCGAATTCAAGATTTTCAACATATTTTAACTCATAAAACTATATTTTCTAAAATTGATCTCTTTAAAGCGTATTTTCACATTCCAGTAGCAGATGAAGATAAAGAAAAAACTGCTATTATCACACCTTTTGGTCTTTACCAATTCAATGTCATGAGTTTTGGTCTCAAAAATGCCCCCGCGACCTTTCAGAGGTTCATCAATGAAGTCTTTTATGGCCTAGACTTTGTGTTTCCATATTTGGATGATGTTTTGATTGCCTCTTCTTGCGAGGAAGAACATCGTTTACATCTTAAAACAATTTTCCAGCGTTTAGATAAATATGGTCTCCGAATTAATATTAGCAAATCAGTTTTGGGAGTACCTGTAATAGACTTTTTGGGCTATCAAATATCTGCTGAAGGTTCAAAACCTCTACCTGAAAAAATTAAAGCTATCACAGAATATCCGTTTCCAGAAACTATACACCAACTTCGTTCCTTCTTAGGACTGATCAATTTCTATCGGAATTACATTAAAAATGCCGCAGAAACTCAAGCTCCTCTTCATGAACTTTTGAAAGGATCTACAAAAAAAGATCGACGTAAAATACTATGGACCAATGAAACCAGAAAAAGTTTTGAAAAATGTAAACAAGATATTGCTCAAGTAGCATTGATGGCCTACCCCAATTCGGATTACCCTCTGGCACTTCTCACAGATGCATCCGATTTGGCTATTGGGTCAGTTATTCAACAAAAAGAACCAAATGGATGGAAACCTATTGCATTTTTTTCAAAAAAGCTTAATGATGCCCAGAAAAATTATAGCGCTTACGATCGCGAGCTTTTGGGTATATATTTATCCGTTAAACACTTTAAACATTTACTTGAAGGCCGCGATTTTACTATTTATACGGATCATAAGCCCTTAACGTTTGCTTTTAAGCAGAATCATAACAAAGCATCTCCCAGACAACTCAGACAGTTACAATATATCTCACAATTCTCTACTAACCTACGCCATATAAGTGGTCAAAACAATGTGGTTGCAGACAGCCTATCTAGGATTGAGGACATCGATTCACCTGTTGTTGATTTTGACCTGATAGCAGATGCACAAATTAATGATGATGAACTGCAACAGTTGAAATTACATTCCAAATCATTGCATATTAAACAGCACCAATTACCATCAGGAAAACTCTTATATTGCGATACCTCTACTTCTAATATCAGACCATTCATACCTCAAACTTTTCGGATGAAAATATTTAATGCAATTCATGGTTTAGCTCACCCTGGAATCCGAAGTACTGTAAAAGAGATTACTAAAAGATTCATTTGGCCGGATATAAAAAAAGATGTTAAACAGTGGGCTCAAACTTGTATCGATTGTCAGAAAAATAAAGTAACTAAACATACAAAATCAGAATATGCTCAATATCAAGCACCAGACGAAAGATTTAGTGTTGTGCACATTGATTTAATTGGGCCTTATTCACCTTCAAATGGATACACTTATTGTTTGACGTGTATTGATCGGTTTACCTCTTGGATGGAAGTGGTACCGTTATCAAATATCACAGCAGAAAATATAGCAAGAGCCTTTTATGAACATTGGATAACACGATTTGGTGTACCTTCTTGTGTTATTACTGACAGAGGAACTCCATTCATTTCGGAACTGTTTCGAAATTTGGCTTCGCTATGTGGAGTAAAAGTAAACCATACAACTTCTTACCACCCTCAGAGTAATGGGAAAATTGAACGTCTACACCGTACTTTAAAAGCAGCTATTAGATGTCATAATTCTCTTCATTGGACAGAAACATTACCAACAGTTCTTATGGGTTTGCGAGCTGCTCTACATGAGGACTGCAAGTATACAATAGCTGAAATGGTTTATGGCAAAACTATTAAATTACCTGGCGAATTCTTTGAAGAATCAAACATGCCAATATCTAATGATAATTTTGTAAGTAATCTTCGAAATCAGATGGCCCTTTTAAAGCCCTATCAATCCAAATCCAAATGTAAACAAAAGATTTTCATCCCAAAAGATTTGTACACATGCTCGCACGTGTTTCTGCGGGTTGACAGAGTAAAAAAACCTTTGGAGCCCCCATATGAAGGAACCTTTTTGGTACTGCAAAGGACCCCGAAATATTTTCTTCTATCAATTAAAAATAAACAAGTTAGTATCTCTGTGGATAGGTTAAAACCAGCTTATGTGTTACAACCTAATGAACTTTTGTCTCCAACTTCAAAAAGTGATCATACATCTGTGCCAAGTAAGCACACATCAGTGCCACGTCAGCAACTAGAACAACCTAAAAAATTAACACGATGTGGAAGACAAGTAAAACTTCCAGTTCGTTTCAATGACGTTATTGACTCTTCTTGAACTTATAACTCTTTCATATTAATTTAAAACTTAATTATGTTTTTTTGTGTGTGTACATAATTTCATTTTATATATTTGTATCAGTGTTATTTGTATAGATATTTGTATCTTCTCTCCCACCATGTTTTCAGAGTAACGTAACTTTCTTACTGGTAGGGGAGTGATGTAGGCAACAATTATTATTGGTAATAATAACTACAACTACTTCTACTAGATAATGACTACGACTTTCACTTCACATTTAGTTTCAGTTTAGTTTCAGAAGGTTGTCATGCCATAAAATCAGAAGGAGTTAGTGAGGGCTACAAAGAATAATAAAGATGTTATATATGGAAAATAGTGATTCTTGCATTTTGATTTTTGCTATTTAAATTATTATAAAAAGAACTTAGCAAGCAACCACAGAATCGTGAGAAAGTATCTGTCATTTCATTTGAAGATTTTTTTCAAGCTTTCATTCCTGTTTCAAGTTAGAATTACGTTTCAAGAATAAAACTACAGTTTGTTGCAACAATTTTTAGAAACAAAACAAAAAACTAAAAACAAAACAAACAAAAAAAGGACAGTAAAGATTTTTTAACACTGTATGATAAGTGAAACTCTTACGTTATTCCCTAAATTCTCTCAAAGGTTAATCTAACGAATAATGCTTAACAATTTAAAGAATAATGTCTGTCTTTTCACTAATATTCTTTTTAGTCCAAAAGGGGCTTTGTCCTTGGAGGCTATTGTTTTCGTTTTGCGATTTTGCGTTGGTTCACTATAAATGTCCGTTTCAATTTTCAAACTGTTGCCACCCAGTGTTAGAGTCCTCCATTATATTTGAAAAAATTAAATGATGAAAAATCTGCATAAATGTATGTATATTTCTCGCATTGTGATAAAACATTGGTACATACAGCCATCGAATTTTGAACGACGTAATCCTACTGCGGATATGGGTATGTGAAAGCCCAAATTTGAAATTTCGTGATCGATTTGATATTTTGTAAAACTTTAACGAATTTTTGAGTAGCAAACTAAACGATTTAAAGGTGAGCAATGGCAATGTTGTACAGAAAAAAACCTTTTTATCTCCAGCACGCGGAACTGTGTATCGGAAATTCTAAAGATATGCTCAATTTAAAACTACTTTGCGATATTGCTCTTGAACTGAATTTTATTGTTTAAGTGCAAAGAACGTGATATTTAATAAATAAAGGTAACACACAAAATGTTAAAAAAAGTCTCTTTGGACGTAATTTAAAATCTGAAACTTTTCAGATTCTGCAAATGTAAATAACTTGGATAAATAAATAAATAAAAAATAATAATAATTTTGTGTAGTTTCATTTTAGCCCAAAGGGCATTAGTCCAAAAAGGATATTAATTTCGTTTTGGCATTTTGCGTCCATTCACTTTCTGTATTGATTCACTTTTCTGGAAGCCCTAATTTGGAGTTTGGTTTACAATTTATTTCATATTTTGTCAGACATTAAAGAATTTTTGGTTAACAAACTCAACAATTTCAAAGCGAGAAATGACAACATTGTAAGGGATTTAAAAAAAAAAAAAAAATTACCTTCAGCGCGCGAGACTCTGAATCGGAAATTCTAAAGATCTGTTTATTTTTAAATTATTTTGCGATATTGCTGTTGAATTGAATTTTATGGTTAAGTGCGAAGAGCATGATATTTAATAAATAAAGGTAACGCACAAAACATTAAAAAAAACGCCCCTTATTGCATAATTTATTATTTTAATAATATATATTATTAATAAGTATTTAATAATATATATAATAATTTATTATTTAAATATTATTTTATTATTATTATTATTACTGTTTTATCAGTAATGTTCACAATTTTGAAATTCTAAGTTCCATAACCGGCAAAATAATTCAAGCTTATGATATTTGTTATTCTTCTACAAAATCGCTTATCCTATGCACTTTTTAATTGCAATTCCACACCTGCGTCGTTAGATATCGTTTTCAAGTCCCTAATGAAAGAAGTGCTTTTAATCTTATATAAATCCGTGAATTCCATTATATAATCAACGCATTCATCTTTGATGTATTCCTAGAGAATATATGCATTGATTGCAGATAACTGAAGTGAGTTCTAATTTGTTCGTTGTTTTCATGTATATTTGATATGATAAATTATGTTTCTTTTTCCTAGTACATTGATCTCAGTAAACAGTAGATCGTTTATTTTCATAAAAGGAAAAAAAAAAAAAAAAAAAAAAAATTCTTTAAAATAACTATATTTTCAAACGAGGAAAACTCAAAATTGATTACAATCAAAAGACATTATATTTCAGTAGTTTGTTTTCCTTTACTTCGAGAATAAGAGTTACTGCAGAGCAACTTTCTTCAATGCCTTGCTTAGAATAGAATAGCAGAGTTTGGACACTATGATAGTTAGTTTAATTAATAAGGTATTTTCCCCCTCCTTTACGTAATCCATCGCGGTGTAATTAGAAGCATACTCGACGCGTATTCGAGAGCTCCAGGGTTCGAATCCCGGCAAAGGCCAATGTACATTTTTCACGTCTGCAGCATCAAAAACCGTAATGACTCAAAGTCCGTAGAAGAACAGGTTAGCTCACTTGCGTACCAATGATTATGCTATATAAATTTAATAATATTTGTGATATAAAAAAATTAATTTTACAGCCACGTTCAAATTTACATTAAACTTAAATCAATGCAAAAGTCTATAAGAGCCAATGTAGAGCGAGAACTCACTTTCGTTTGTTTACGCAAGTGAGGTAACCTACGATTCTTCTTAACTAAGAGAATAAAACTATCTGCCTATGAACAAGGATGCTTTCGTGAAGACTTCTGAAGGCAAAATATCTCGTATTCACGCTACAGAAAAGGAAACCATTAAAACTCCCATGCAGTCCACCCGTTCACTAGGATTTCAACCTAGGTCAAACTACCAGTTCAGCGACATTACAGCTAGGTCGATACTATGAAATTGAAGAATTCTTAAAGCATACGAAAAATTTACTGCATTTTCTACTTCTTCACAATCAAATTGAAATATTTTCCTCTTTTGATCTTGTTTTTGTTATAAATACGTATTTTTTAATTAAAGATTTGTCCATAAGATGTTGAAATGAATGATAATTTGGAATTAATTGTTTCTCTTTAATGCATAGCCAATAGATTGCAATTTTCTTGATCTAATTTAATCCTATCAAAAATTCTGTTCTAGTAACACTTACAAAAGGCACTAGTAGTATGTGTTTTTAAGTCTTGAATAACTTCTGAAACATCCATAAACAGTATTATTGGGTTTGATTGCTTTTTTAATTAACTATAATGAAAGAACATAAACTTTCCCGAGTTTGCAGCGCACCTGATATAGCATACGAGGGCTATTACCCTAAGGCAAAGGACGCATACGAGGAGGATTTTTCAAGGGCAACTAGCTCGTGTTCGCATTGCTCATGGCAAAAAAAAAAAAAAAAAAAAAAAAAAAAAAAAATACAAAATCGACTAAGTAGCCACCTCATTCTCTGGGATTTTAACGCCGGCTTAACACAATTACAGTACTCTTATTATTCACTCTGCCAGTGGTTGGCCTTTTACTAAGACTGGGAATTTTAATAATATTAGTATTTAGTATTGCAAAACATTTACAAATGAAATTGATGCTTTCAAGGAAAAGTTTAATTGAATTACGTATTCAATCTATTAATACCGAGAAGAAGATAAAACTGAAAGCATATTGATCAAATATCAGGTCTGTCTTCTAAATTGGGTATTAAAAATCATTCAAGTGATTGTTATAGATTTGTGCATATTGTATGGATTTTTTAAAATTCGCAAACCGAAATTGCGGTAACACCATTAATTTCTTTCGACATATTTCATCCTCTGAAAATTCTCTATTCTGAAAATTTCGTTCTCTGTTTGAAAACAAAATAATGATCCTTTTAACAGCTGTACGAAAAGTGAGAAGCTCTTTTTTTTTCTTCTCATTCACTGTTTTATGACAGTGTTTAAGCAACACTTTTTACAATACACTGTAATAAAATATGTATAACATTTTTTTACGCATACGTATTAAACGACTACGTTTTTATACTGTTTAGATAATCACTAGACGTCTGTGCTTGTAGACAGATTTGATAAAGTTAAATGGAAATGCACGGAAAAGCTATTTACCTTGAGGTAGACATCTTTATAGAGAGACTTTGTAGGAAAAATTGCTGGTATTCACGTCACAACTGCAGTTTTAATGAGAAGAAAAAATAAATAAAATCTGAAAACGTTTTCAGATTTTACATTACGCCCAATTTTAAGGTTTTGTGTGTTACTTTCATTTATTAAATATCATGTTCTTCGCACTTAAACCATAGAATTCAATTCAACAGCAATATCGCAAAATAATTTTAAAATGAGCGTAGCATTAGAATTTCCGAAACACAGTCTCGAGCGTTGGAGATAATTCCCCCCCCCGTACATTACTGTCATTGCTCACTTTGAAATCGTTGAGTTTGTTTATCAAGAATTCTTTACAGTGTTCCAAAATATGAAATCGATAATAAAACAAATTCCAAATTAGGGCTTCCAGATGACCATATTTGGTGGAAGATTACGTTATTCAAAATCTGATGTCTCTAAGTACCATTGTTTTATCACAATGCGAGAAACATACATACATTTATGAAGATTCTTCATTATTTAATTTCTTTAAATATAATACAGGGCTGTAATATTTGATGGCAACAGTTTGAAAAGTGAATCAACGCAGAAAGTGAATCGACGCAAAATGTCAAAATGAAATTAATAGCCCTTCTGGGCTAACGCCCTTTGGAATAATAAAATATTTTTATTCGGATTTAAATTGCTTATTATTTGTAAGATTGCTGTTATGAAAATTAGTCCATTTTCCCAAACATATACGAAACAATAAGCTATTTAAATATATGTTTATTATACTATAGATTACTGCGGGAGATGAATTCAGCTATCGCCTTTAAAATATGTAGTGAAAGATCCATAAGTAGCTGGTATTGGTATAATAATAGCAATAATTTTAATAATAAATGAAGTTAAGGAAAAGTTGTATAGAAAAGAATGATAATATTTATTTTATTACTCGTTTACTTCTATATTTAATAAAAATCACTCTGCTCATTACTGTGCTTACTTAATAAAGTTCAGAACCTCTAACATATGATAGCATACGTCGAGGCGTTGCAACCATGGCCGGCGCTAGGCATTTTGCCGATCGGCGTAACTTTTTAAATTTTTAAATTTTGCTTTTCGGTGCATTACTAAATTAAAAAACATTTTCAGCTTCTAAATGCCTCTGCCTTGTGTATTACCTAAAGTCCAAAATTTTTGCCATCCCTAAATTTTGCTGCTCAATGTTTTTCTAAATTCTAAAAATTTTCCCGCCTTTTTATTCTACCGCTCCTGCTGTGACGTCAGTCCTGGTTTCAACGAGTATCAGTTTAAAGCTTACAATTATTTAAAATTCTTGTAACATGTTTATTATTCTAGTATTTCCGGAAATTAAGATGTTTCTATATTTATAACGTTAATATCAGTCTTATGCTGTCAAAAGTCTGTGATTAAAACATCTCTTGTATATTTAAATTTTCAATACTATACCGATATGCTTCTATTAAAACAAATCTTCATTAAATGTTAGGGTACGTTAAATCATTAACATTTTTAAAATTTATTTTAATGATTCTGTTCAACTTATTGTATTGCGGATATTCGATTCTAATTGAAAAATAGGAACTTTGATTAAATACTCTGGATTTATATATTAGCTTCAAACTGTCAAACCAGATTTTAGTTGAAGAGCGGTTATTATTCAATTATTTTTATTCTCCATTTCAGATATTAGATGAAGAAATAAATTCCATTTTTACTTTCAGTACGTGTTGAAAGTATTTCTGCTGTCTTGGCTAATTCGATAGCAGTATTCAAAATTCGAACAAAACATAGATGTTTGGCGACTCAACAGTTATGTGCAACAACCCCAAAATAACAAGCTAAATTTCAGAAAAGCGAAACCCTTCCCAGCAGGGAGCCTATTAGTGCAATCACTCCCGTCGAAATTGCTGGGGGAAAGAAATCCTAACGCGAGCGTATATATGCTTGCTGGCCGCTGAGAGCAATATTTTGGTTGGACGTATATATGCTTGCTGGGCGCTTAGAAGAGGATTTTGGTTGGACGTATATATGCTTGCTGGCCGCTTAGAGCAAAATTTTGGTTGAACGTATATATACGGCTCGGCCACTTGGAGGGTTAAGACGTGTTTAAACGTTTTTGGAATTTCTTTAAAAAAATGCTTAAGACATCTTTACACGAATTTCAAATCGCACGAAAAATGCTTAAGACGTGTATACACGAAGACCGAATTTCGCGAAGATTGCTTAAGAAGTGTTTAGACGACGCGATCTGGTCTTCCTTCCCCTACCTTTCTGCAGGCGGCTGTCAGTTGACACAAAGCTCTTAATAGGGTGTGAAGTCTCTTTCAAAAGAGCACTTTAGGAAAAAGTCCTTAGAGTGAAGTATCTTTGTCAGACAGCAGGTATGTATTATCTGTGCGCCGACTAAAAGTTTGCGAAAGAAGATAAATCGTTTTACAACTGTTTGCCTTGTGGTACTGTGATGCTTCTTTGGCAATATGAAGCAACCCCAATGATGAAACACAGCAATAACTTTTATTAAACATTAAAAAAAATGGCGACATACAAACAAGAAGAGAAAACATATTCTAACATTTAAAAATGAATTACATTCTTCGTGCGAAAGTCGCACGAGGCACTCGAGTCTGGTTTCAAATATTGCCATTCACAAATACCTTAATGTTCATCTATTTAAATTATTTAAACTACAAGATTTTAATACTATTTAAAGCTGTTACAACCTCTCCCCCAACGGAGAGACTTTTTCCGAGGGGAAAAGTTCTGTAAAATTTGACAGTTTAATAAGCTCGGCTTGCTCATTTGCTTAAAGAGAAAAGGTAACTTCTCTCATAAATTTCCAAATTTCAGGTCAAAAATTTAAAGTTTTAAACAAACACTTTTACACCACATTTAAAAAGAAAAAAAATGGAGAAGGTTCAAATACATCAGTTGAGCATACATTAAATAATAAAATAAATTCTGAACGTGGTTACATACACTAAGAGTTATTACATTACTTAATTCTACTCAGAACATCTACGTTCTTGTGCAAAGATAATTTGCGATGAATGACCTTAAAATTATAAGGTTGTAATGAGAGTGCCCAACGCATCAATCTAGAGTTACATTTGGCGTTGGATTGTAGCCAGGCCAAAGGATTGTGATCAGTTTGAATCAAGAATTCTTGCTGACCATCCAGATAAAAATGCAGTTTCTTGATAGCGTAGATGATAGCAGCGCACTCCTTTTCAGTAGTACAATAATTCTTTTCAAACATAGTAAATTTTTTGCTTATATACAAGATAGGATGTTCACGTTGTTCATCATCTAATTGGCATAGTACTGTTGCGTGCGTACGGGTTCGTTATGAAATGAATGCACAAGTCCGATGAAAAATGAACAAAAATTTATTATTATCACAACAAAAATGCTTAAATTTTCTCAAATTATCATGCAGTATCACAATATCTCACAGTAGTTATCTTTTAACTACTTAAATGTACAATAGAACGTAATTCAAAACAGCTAAAGAACGCTAATCCGCGAATTCGCTATAATCAACAACGGCAGTTTTCTAAACAACAACAAACTAAGCAACTACTACGAACTGAGATGTTTTCCTCCTTTTATAAGATTTTAAAAATCACGCGCTAGAATTTTCCAGTGCTTTCTCGAAATCAAAAAGAGATATTTATTTATTTAATGCACGCGCTCTTGTATTTTCAATTTTCCGGCTTAGCTTTCTTTTAATATTCGTCACGCGCTGCACTGCGCGAGAAATAACACCATTTAATTTATAATTGAACTAACATTAGCTTTTTAAATACCAAATTCGTAACACTGCCCCCTTCCCAAGGACTGCACGTCCCGGGCAGTACAATCCCTGGACAGGAAGTCAAACTTTCAACTGAGGCATAAATGCAACTGAGGCATAAACATTACATTACAATATCAAACAACATGAACAATAAATGTAATAGATAACTTAAACAAATCAAATGCTATTCAAATACAAATCAAATACAAATCAAATACTAAATGCAAATCAAATACTAAATACAAATCAAATCAAATACACATTTAAAAACAAAAAGGACCATGGTCTTATACTATTTACAATTATTTACATTACGTACTATGGCCATAGTAATGAGCTAACCTGTCGTAATGAACGACTTTAGGTTTAGAGTTCGAAGACTTACGAATCCGAACCACGACGTCATTCAGCCTATTTAGGACTGTGTACGGGCCATCCCAAGGTGACTGTAATTTCGGACAAAGTCCTTTCCGTCGAGTCGGATTCCACAACCACACCTTGTCTCCTTCGTGGAATTGATGTTCAGTAGCTCTTGTGTCGTAGCGGGTCTTCATCTTCTCTGTCGCCGAGTTGACTCTCTCTCGTGCAAAGTTGTGCATCACTTCAAACCGGGCCTGGAGATCTTGAATATATTCCTCAGACGATGAAGGAGCATCCGGAGGGCGGCCAAACAATAGATCACAAGGCAGACGAAGGTCACGACCGAAGAGCATCTGTGATGGGGAATAGCCGGTAGTCTCGTGAACAGCACTCCGGTAAGCCAATAAAAAGAGTGGTAATTTCTTGTCCCAGTCCTGCTGGTTTCTGGAAACCACTAATGAGAGGTTATTAAGGATGGTTCGATTGAACCTCTCTACCATGCCGTCCGACTGGGGATGTAATGGCGTCGTTTGGGTTTTGTCAATGCCGAGTAGTTTGCATAGTTCTTTGATTACTACCGAGGTAAAATTCCTTCCCTGATCGGAATGTAACTGAAGAGGCACCCCGAACCTGGAAATCCAGTGCTGTATCATCACCTCAGCTACTGTAACAGCCTCTTGATCAGGAATAGGATACGCTTCAGGCCACTTGGTGAAGTAATCAATGACAACGAGTATGTATTTGTTACCATCAGCAGTTCGTGGCAGAGGTCCCAAGATGTCAAAGGCGATACGTTCAAACGGCGCACCTACGTTGTAACGTTGCAGCTTGCCTCGGCTGCGTTTCCTTGGTCCTTTCCGACCTGCACAGGCATCGCAAGATCGGCACCACTTTTGCACGTCATCCTTTGCATTATTCCAGTAAAAGCGCTCACGAACTCTCTGAAAGGTCTTCATATTTCCAAAGTGACCTCCAGTAGGGGTGCTATGTAACTCTTTAAGGACATCAGGAATGCGGGATCTTGGAAGTATAAGTTGCCATCGGAACGTCTTCCCATCATCCGATTCGAATTTCCGGTATAAGACGCCGTTTTGAATTTGAAGTGAATCCCAGAGTGCCCAGTATTTTTTGGTTGTAGGACTACAGATAGAAATGTCCTGCCAGGTAGGTTTTCTGTTTGATGACTCCATTAAATCAATTATGGGTTTAATGTCGCGGTCTTCCAGCTGGTCTTTCCTGACTTCATCATCACTCCACGGTTCTCGATCAGCCGATGTTGATGTTGTAATTTGTCTTGCGACCGGAGTCCGCTGCTCGTATTTCGCTTCCACCCTGGAACAATATCGGCAGCTTTCTTGGCAACGTCTTCTAGACAGGGCGTCGGCGTTTCCGTGTGATGATCCCTTACGATGACGGATAGTGATGTCATATTCTTGGAGTCTCTGTATCCACCTGGCTATTTGACCCTCAGGGTTTTTGAAATTTAAAAGCCAGGTCAATGATGCATGATCGGTGCGGAGCAGGAATTTTCTGCCGTATAGATAGTGATGGAACTGTTCTACAGCTTTGACTATGGCGAGCAACTCTTTCCTGGTGACACAATAATTCCTCTCCGGTTTAGACAGGCACTTGCTCCAGTATGCCACTACACGTTCTTGGCCGTCTATTTCTTGGGACAAAACAGCACCAACACTTTCATTACTCGCGTCGGTGTCGAGAATAAATGGTCGGTCAAGCTGAGGATACGTCAGGATTGGAGCATATGTTAAAGCCTCCTTTAAGTTGTTAAATGCATCCTCGCATTCTTTTGTCCACAAGAACTTCTGGTTGCTCTCTGTCAGCTTGTGTAGGGGTCTTGCGATGGAAGAAAAGTCCTTCAAGAATTTCCTATAGTAGGTGCAAAGCCCTAGGAAGCTTCTCAGCTGATGGACATTTTCGGGACGTTTCCAGGATTTAACGGCTGATACCTTTTCAGGATCCGTGCGCACACCTTCTGCAGAGATGACATGTCCCAGGTAAGTCATTTCCTTTCGGAACAATTTGCATTTAGCGGGACTCAGCTTCAGATTGGCTTCTTTCAGTTTCTGAAGCACCTTCCTAAGATTTTCTAAATGTTCTTCAAAACTCTTTCCGACGATGATGATGTCGTCCAGGTATATGAGGCAGGCTTCGTAGGAAAGGCCTTTCAAAACAGTTTCCATAAGACGTTCGAATGTTGCCGGCGCATTACACAGTCCAAACGGCATCACCTTGAATTGCCAAAGCCCTTGTCCCGTAGTAAATGCCGTCTTTTCTCGGTCTTCAGGCTGTATTTCTACCTGCCAATACCCACTCTTTAAATCAAGTGTTGAGAACCACTTGCTTCCAGAAAGAGTGTCTAGAATGTCGTCAATTCTAGGAAGAGGGTAACTGTCTTTCTTCGTAACCTCATTCAACCGGCGATAGTCGACGCAAAATCTTGTTGAGCCGTCTTTCTTTCTGACTAGGACGATGGGAGATGCCCATGGACTTACTGAAGGCTCGATGACATCGCTTTCTTCCATATCTTTTAACAGTGTTCGCACCTCTTCCTGTTTAGCAAACGGTAGACGTCTTGGATGTTGCTTGATCGGGGGATGATCGCCGGTATCTATTCTATGTTGTGTCAAACTAGTTCGACCCACGTCAGAAGACGAGCGGGAGAAAACCACTTGAAGATCTTTAATGACGCGATCGGCAGCATTCCTCTCTTTATCGTTTAATTGCGCATTCTGCAATAACTCCGATGTAATTCTCTCTGAGGACACGGATTCTTGGATGTTACTCTTTCTTTCAACGGTGGTAACTGGAGTACATGCTGCAACCACTTCACCTTTCTTAATAATTCTCCCCTTCTCAGTTACATTGGCGACTCTCACCGGGATAAGCGTTCTGGATAGGTCGACGAGTGTTGAGGCTACTAGTACTCCTTTTGGGCTATTACAGTTATTGGGATATTCTATGATGCCGTAGCGGAAATTTCTGTTTTCGGCTATGGATCCAGGAAGTAAAATTTCTGTTCTTGCCGGTATTGTGATATTGTCTTGTGCTATGATTTTATGGACAGATTTAACTTCATCATTGACTCCAAATAACGCTATGTCCTCAGATGTAGAATGCAATTCTTATTTTTAAAGTCCAAGGAAAAATTGTATTTCCTTAGAAAGTCCAATCCGAGTATGCAAGAATCAGTGATCTCTGCTACATATGCCGTGTGATGGTAAGCGGCACTTCCAAACGTGATGTTAGCATTTACTTTTCCATCGATGTTGATCTTCTCACCGGACACAGTCTGTAGGGTAACGCAGGGCGGCGTCCAGATAAGTTGATTTTCGGGAAGCGTCTGCAGGATATCCGCTGCATCTGCTCTCAGAGAAGCGGCGAGATGACAGGCCTTAGCTTGGGAATCCCATCCATTCGCATCCGCAACGATAGAAAATTGTGTCCTATACACCTGCCAGGAGGTCTTCCCATCATATGTAGATAGTTTCAGAACGGAACGAGCAGGCATCGATACAAATTTGAAACCTTCAGAATGGTTTCCTACCGTCGCGATGCACTTCTTTAGGCTGTCAACTTCTTTGGCGACGGCAGCAGAAACCCTATCATCAATTTGTTGTTCGACGGCAGAAACTCTTTCTTCAATTTGTTGTTGGAAGGCCGAAACTCTTCCTTCGACTCGTTGCTCCACAGCCG
This sequence comes from Stegodyphus dumicola, assembly GCF_044657685.1. Lineage (NCBI taxonomy): Eukaryota > Metazoa > Arthropoda > Arachnida > Araneae > Eresidae > Stegodyphus > Stegodyphus dumicola. The sequence goes on from NC_140770.1 coordinate 108,366,038, forward strand.
ACACTCTATCTTCTATTTCATCTTTGACAGAAGAAACCTTTTCTTCAATTTGCCCGACTTTATTTTCGACAGCTCCTATTCTGTCTTCCATAGCCTCAAATTTACTTTCTATTACGCAGGTTATTTCTCTTTTCATTTCGTCTTGACCTGCTTCAATATTTTCTTGTACAGCTTTTATGTCTTCTTTAAAAGTTACTTGACCAGCTTCCAACTTTTCGTGAACGGCTTCCATTTCCTTTTTAACGGATCTTATCTCTGCTTTAACAGAGTCTTTCATATCTTCTTTAAATGATGCTTGGCCAGCTTCCATCTTTTCTTGGAATGCAGCAAAAGCACTAATGAGCTGTCTCAATTGTTCTTCCATCGCTCTTGTGATTGGCATTCAAACCCCACTCCTGACACCAAAAATTGTTGCGTGCGTACGGGTTCGTTATGAAATGAATGCACAAGTCCGATGAAAAATGAACAAAAATTTATTATTATCACAACAAAAATGTTTAAATTTTCTCAAATTATCATGCAGTATCACAATATCTCACAGTAGTTATCTTTTAACTACTTAAATGTACAATAGAACGTAATTCAAAACAGCTAAAGAACGCTAATCCGCGAATTCGCTATAATCAACAACGGCAGTTTTCTAAACAACAACAAACTAAGCAACTACTACGAACTGAGATGTTTTCCTCCTTTTATAAGATTTTAAAAATCACGCGCTAGAATTTTCCAGTGCTTTCTCGAAATCAAAAAGAGATATTTATTTATTTAATGCACGCGCTCTTGTATTTTCAATTTTCCGGCTTAGCTTTCTTTTAATATTCGTCACGCGCTGCACTGCGCGAGAAATAAAACAATTTAATTTATAATTGAACTAACATTAGCTTTTTAAATACCAAATTCGTAACAGTACTATACCCATGCCATTGTCTGAGGCATCGGTTTGTATAATAAACCTTTTATCAAAGTCGGGAGCATACAGAATTGGTTTCTTGCATAGCAACTCTTTTAAATTTTGAAAAGCTTTGTCACATATTTCAGACCATTGTATATTTCCTTTTTTTGTTATCCCCTTCAAAGCGTCCGTGAGAGGTGAAGCAATTTCCGAAAATCTCGGTATGTACTGGCGATAATACCCTACCAGTCCTAAGAAAGCACGTACTTCTGTTTTGGTTTTAGGCGTAGGATACTCCTTTACAGCCAGGATGTTTACTTCATCCGGGGTTCGTTGTCCTTGTCCCACAACATGGCCTAGGTATCTCACTTGATCTTGTGCAAATTTACATTTTGATGGTTTTAGTCGTAAATTTGCTTTCTGTATTCTTTCTAGAGCAGAAGTTAAGTTTTTAAGGTGCTCTTCCCAGTTTTCTGATTAAATGGCAATGTCATCCAGGTATGGTACAGCGAAACCTTCGCATCCAGCCAGGACTTTAGTCATAACTTTGCTAAAAAAATATGGGGCATTTTTTAATCCAAAGGGTAAACGTAGAGGCCTGAAACTTCCAAAACTAGTTACAAACGTTGCATATCTTTGGGCTCTTTCTGTTAACGGAATTTGCCAGTAGCCTCTAGATAAATCTAATAGGGTAATATATTTTGCTTTTGCTACAGTTTCGATACGTTCTTCAATATTAGGCAAAGGATAGTATTCAGTTTTAGTAACAGCATTGAGTTTACGATAATCAATACAAGGCCGAGGATCCTTTGATGAAGATTCTATCAAAATCATGGGAGATGTATAGTCCGATTCTCCCGGCTCTATAATTTTAAGATCGAGCATTTTCTGTATTTCCTTTTTGAGAATTTCAGTCTGTCGGTGTTTCAGCCACCAGAGCTCTCTGCCTGTCTGTGAGATATTATTTCGCAATGCGCAGATTGTATGCGTAGTTCGCATTTTGTTCTTGCATTCTTAAAACCGCTAATTGTAACTCTGTCGTTTTACTTTGTGCTGTGTTGTGTTCGAAAGTTCAAACCGCGAATAAAGGTTAAATTTACAGTCCACTCGCAGTGATGTATTCTTAGGTTTATTAATTTAAAGTTAAGATACCGCTTCGCTACATTATTTGGTCGTCCTACGCCGGAGCTTCGAGAAAAACCCGCGCTTGTGAATAAGAATTCTACGTGTCCGTAATGGTGTTGATAATGCAATTTCGGTTTAGAATTCTCAAGACTTACGGAATGCATACAATGTTCGAGGTGAGTGAAATAGTTAACGCATTTTAATTGCATTTGAGATTTCCTTATTGCTACTATTGTTGTGTTTAAAGTATTAGTAAAATCGAGAATTTAGAATATTTTCAAAATGTCAGATATAGAAAAAAAACGAAAGAAAATTTTGAAAACACAGTTAATTAAATTCATTGAGAGAATAGATTATGATAACTTAGATAATGCTGAAGCTGAATTAATCTTAGAAAAATGTAAAATCTTTAAGGAAGATTTTAAATCTCTATTTAGAGAAATTTATACAAATTGTGATGATGAAAAAATAGACACTTTCGTTGAGGAAGAACAGTCGATTTTAGAGAAAATTGAGGAGGTTCACTTAAAAATTATTCGTAAGTTAAAGGTTTACAAGGTCGTAAATGCAAATGGCGACAAACCTGTCGTACCTGAATCAATCTCTGAAAGTTTAAAGTTACCAAAATTATCTTTACCCACATTTAGCGGAAATTTAACTGAATGGATAACATTTAAAGATTTATTTAACGCTAGTGTTCGCAACAATTCAAATCTTTCTGGAGCTCAAAAATTACAATATTTAAAGAGTTCTTTGAAAATGATGCTTATCGCATTATTCAGTCAATTCCCATAGCTGATCAAAATTTCAGTATTGCTTGGAATTTACTAGAAGAGAGATTTTCTAACAAGAGAGAACAGATATTTGCTTTTATTAAAAGAATTCTTAACGTTTCACAATTACAAACGGAATCTGCATCCTCGATATTAAGTTTAGTAGATAACGTAAACGAAATAACTCGCTCATTGGAAATATTAGATCAAAGGATAGATAATTTTAGTGATACTTTGTTGTTGTATATTATTTTGCAAAAACTTGACGTTTCGACAAAGTTGTGGTGGGAGCGTCAATTAAAAAAAGATGAAATACCAAAGTTGAATGACTTGATAGAATTTTTGAAGAATTACGCTAGAACATTACAGAACAGTAAACCTTTAGTTAGTAAAACGCATAAATCAGATAAACCAGTGTATAATAGGGTTACTTCTCTGATTTCTAATTCTACCTGCTTATTTTGTAAAGAAGATCATTTTTTATACAGGTGTTCTAATTTTTTAAATTTACCAGTGCGAAAACGAATAGAGTTTGTTAAGACTAATAAACTTTGTTTTAATTGCTTGTCTAATGTCCATAAAGTTAAAATGTGTAAGAGTGCAAACACCTGCAAGCATTGTTTTAAGCATCATCATAGCATTTTGCATTTAGAAAATAATTTCAAACCAAAAAATGCATCTAGATTCCCTTCACCGGAAGCACAAGTGTTTGTTCCGAAATCGCAAATTAAACCAGAAAACACTTTGAGTGAGGTTTCTCCAACTGTTTGTGCAAACAACTATGAAAATAAACATTTTGGTGCTCATGCTAATGGTAAACGTAGTCATGTACTTTTGTGTACTGCTTTAATTAAGGTTCAAAACTCAAACCAGGAATTCATAAATTGTAGATGTTTACTAGATTCAGGTAGTGAAAAATCATTCATTCGTCGGAAAACAGCTATCAATTTAGGATTGAGCATAAAGGATTCGAAGATATTAGTGTCATGCTTAGGTACTTTCAATACAACTACTACTGGAGAAGTTGACTTGTTGTTTACACCTCATTTTAATACTAATTACAGAATTTCAACATCCGCTTACATAATAGACAAAATTACAGGAAACATTCCAAGTGTAACTTTACCTTTGAATTTATATGAAAATTTCCAGGATTTAACTTTAGCAGATCCTACATTTCATGAATCGGGAGAAATTGATATTTTACTTGGAGTTAACGTATTCCTTACTTTAATAAATGGCGAGGTAATTAAAAGGGGCAAAAATCTTCCATTTGCATGTTGTTCTAAGTTAGGATGGATAATTGCTGGAACTACACATTTTGAATTCCCAAACCGTAAGCAGGTTTCAGTCAATACGCTAAACGTAAACACGGAGGAATTAGTTAAATCATTTTGGGATTTGGAACAAATTCCCACATCGAAACCTTTAACTAAAGAGGAAAGATTGTGTGAAAATCATTTCGTGGAAAATCACGTGCGTAGTGAAAAGGGTCGTTACTCAGTAAAACTGCCATTCAAGCCTAAAAGAAATGAGTTGGGTAATTCCAGACCATCAGCCTTTCGCAAGTTTCTTAGTCTGGAACAAAAATTAATAAAAACTCCTGGAGTATATCAACAGTATAAAGACTTCATTTCCGAATATTTATCACTTGGACACATGGAAGAATTATCCGATGATAATCCAGATAAAGTAAATTTTCATTATTATATACCTCATCATCACGTGCTAAAAGAATCCAGTCTTACCACAAAATTACGCGTCGTTTTCAATGCTAGTGCCAAAACTACATCAGGGATATCGCTTAATGACACGCTAATGAATGGTCCCAAGGTACAAGACGACTTATTTACTATTCTTTTGAGGTTTAGATGCTATCCCATAGCCATTACTAGTGACTTATTGAAAATGTATCGACAAGTTCAAATTCATGATGAAGATCGCGATTACCAAAAAATATTTTGGAGAGATGATCCATCGAAGCCGATTAAAACTTACAGGTTGTGCACAGTTACGTACGGCACTACTTCCGCTTCATACCTGGCTACTCGCGTACTCAAACAACTAACAATTGAGGAAGGAACTAAATTCCCAAAGGCAGCTGAAATAATATTACACAATTGTTATATTGATGATGTCCTATTTGGTTCAGACACAGTAGAAAACGCAGTAGAGTTAATTTCACAACTGAGTGAACTTTTACAAAAAGGTGGCTTTCAATTGCATAAATGGTGTACTAATGATCGCTCGATTTTGGAAACTGCTTTGAGTGCTCGGAACTCAAATTCTTCATGTGCAGTAGTTGATACTAAATCAATAAAATTATTGGGTTTGGAGTGGTATCCAACGCAAGACGAGTTTACTTGCCACTTTGGAAATCTCGAAAACAGAGAGTGTTCTACTAAAAGAATAATTTTATCTTCTATTTCGAAAATCTTTGATCCACTTGGTTGGTTAGCACCTTTTATAGTTGCAGCAAAAATCTTGCTTCAAGACATATGGAAATTACAAATCTCGTGGGATGATCCCTTGCCAGATGAAATCAATCAAAGATGGAAAATCTATTGTGAAGATATCGCAAATCTTGAATGCATTCATATTCCTAGGAGAGTATTATTGCCCAAATCTACAAATGTAGAACTTCATTGTTTCTGTGACGCATCAGAGAAAGCTTACGCCGCAGTGATTTATTTAAAGTCTTCAAATCATTCTTCAATTTCGGTGCAGCTACTAACATCAAAAACTCGCGTAGCTCCCCTGAAAGTAATCTCTATTCCTCGTTTAGAACTATGCTCTGCAGTTCTATTAGTGCATTTGGTTCAAGCTGTGCAGAATTTTTGCATGTACCTTCTTTAACTTCTTGGATGATTTTAGACAGTTCCTTATCAGCAAGCTGAAGTTGTGCAATTTCTTCTGAGTCAATTTTTACCAGTTTCATGAGAGCTTCATCTTCCGTATTTCGTTCCGGTAAATTATCTTCTTCTTCAAAAACATCTATGGATGCTTTATTTTCTTCCTCCATCGGTTCCAAGAGCTTCTCTTCAGCTATTTCTCTTTTCCTTTGAGCTCTAGTAGAGACAGCATTAACCTGGTGAGGACAACTATCAGGCTCCTTTCCTTGTTTATTCAACAGTGCAAAAGTTCGATTGCCTAATAAATACCTTCCTTTGTCGAGTTCATTTCTAATAATGGCCGCCTTAGTTATTACACGCCCAAGATCGCAATTTAGTTCGATCTCAGCCAATGGTAAACAGGTTGGATTCAAGTCTAATGGCTGTTGCACCCACACATTTTCACCTGTCAGCATTTCCGGCGTGATGTATTTGCGACAAACTATATCAATACTAGCACCTGAATCCCTTAATATAGGAATTTTATGACCATTTACGTAACCCATACTAGTATAAGGTAATAGAAATTTATCCTCTGGTTTTGCACTAATTCTGTTAAGATTAGCAGGAGATTCAGTACTATTCTTAAGTTTTGGACATTGGGGCCTTAAATGTTGATAGGACCCACACTGATAGCATTGTGGCGTCTTTCGTTTTTCATATTTATCATCTGGACGTGGACTTCTAGGTCTATGAAACAAGCTTTGCGTATTAAATCCTGATGACATTTTGTTTTCAGTTTTATTTTTATTATCTGAACTCAATTTACCTCGAGTTAGTGCATTGTATCTTTCTTTCTGCCTATCCACTATAGGCTTTTTTTTCAAAATCTTCCATTTGATCCATTAGTTTCCGCAAACGTTTTCATAGGCATCAAGTTTTTCAGCTAATTTTTTAGATGAAATCATCTCTACCCACTCATCAAGAAAATGATCTCGAATTTCAGGAGGAACTCGACGCTTAAGTTGGTCAATCACCATCAAATCTAGCAACTGATCAAAAGTCTTAACTCCTAGACCAGTCACCCATTCCTTGCAATAATTTTCTATTTCATAATTGAAATCCACCCATGTGGATTCGGTACTCTTTTGATGTTTCATAAATTTCTGCCTAAACTTTTCCGGGCTTAATTTAAACCGTCTTAACAATAAATTCTTCACGTGTTCATAGTCTTTAGCTTTATCGGAGGGTTCTCTAGCTATTAACTGGGTTACTTCATAAGGAAGTAGTCCTAGTAAATGAGATACAAATTCTTCTTTATCAATTTTAGCCCATTCTGCTTGCCTTTCAAACAATAGCAAATATAGACTGATATCTCCTTTCTTGTCATCGAATTTCTGCATAAGGTGACGCAGCTCCGTTTTCGGCCGGATCTGTCCGGTATTTTGAGACTTTGTCTCTGCTTCAAGTCTTAATCTCTCTAATTCATACTTTTCTTTCCTTCTCCGCTCTTCCGCTTCTTCCTGTCTCCTACGTTCTTCTCTTTCCCTTTCCTCCCTCTCTTTCCGTTCTTCTCTTTCATCCCTCTCTTTCCGTTCTTCTCTTTCCTCTCTCTCTTTCCGTTCTTCTCTTTCCTTCCTCTCTTTCCGTTCTTCCCTTTCCTCCCTCACTTTCCGACTTTTTTGTTGTGGTGATCCACGGTTTGAAAATGGTTTCTGAATCAGAAGAGATTCGTGCACTAACCTAGTGCTTCGCATTAGAGAGTAAAGAACATCTATGATATAAAAATATACTTTTATTTAACAGCGAAAACGCGCAGTAACATTATTAACGAAAGCTCATTCTCCTAATAACATACTTCTTTTTTTCACTCCACTTGCGCATGCGCATTGACAATTACCAAAGGAGCTTGGCAGATACTGCCATCTGTTGGAAAAACTATTCGCTACATATTCCTCCCACCTGAATTTACTGGGAGGTAAATTCACACATCTGTTAAGTATAATATATGCATAATAGTACAGTATACAATATTGAAGTATAAAATTATGCCTACCAAGATGTTCTAATTAAATTGAAATACAAATTTACCTGGAGATGCAGCATTCCATAATTTTCTAGACATATTAACAGATAATACTAAACCTAGAAAAATAAAAATAAATCAAATTATTAAAAAGTATTCAAACAAGTACAAAACATTTCACAGACGTATCACTGGTTTCACAGTTCTACCACTGCTGGTAGTCATAGGAATATTTTCAGTCATATCCTTTTGGACTGGGTTATCCAGCTCAAGTCTGTACAGTCTTTGCACTGGTCTCAGAAACTCAGAAGTCTCTGTTCTTATGACAGCAAGTCTTATTTGTCCATCACGACCAGGTAGCAGCTTTATGACACGCGCCAGGTTCCAAAAAGCACGTTTTTTGTTGTTATCTTCAAGTAGAACAATTTCACCCACCTGGAGAGGTTTAGCTATAGAGTTTTTAATGGACTGCTGACGTAACTGTCCTAGATATTCCACACGGAATCTTGCTCTAAGTTGTTCTCTCATCTTTTGTAGATACTTAGCTCGTTTACTCAGTTTTCCTTATCCACTGTATCGATATCAGGTACTCCTGATTTGGAAATCTCCCGCAGGAACATTTCTGGAGTTAATGGGGATGAATCTTCAACGTCTTCCGACACGTAGGTAAGTGGCCTAGTATTGATAACTCTCTCACAGTCGCATAGTACTGTAAGCAACTCCTCGTAATCCAGGGCAGCGCGACCTAGAACTTTTCTCAGAATCTGTTTCACCATTTGAACTAAACGTTCCCACCAACCGCCCCACCAAGGTGCGGAAGGAGGAATAAATTTCCACTGAATTCTTTGCTCAGCGGCCTTTGATCGCAGACTCTCCCAATCAATTGTATGCAGAAGGCTCTCCGCTCCTTTAAAATTACTGCCATTGTCTGAGTATATTATAGATGGTCTTCCGCGACGAGAAATGAAACGTCTCAATGACTGGAAAAAAGCTTCAGTTGTCAAGGATGTTACTGACTCCAGATGAATGGCCCTATAGACCGCACATGTGTAAAGAACAATATAAGCTTTTCGACTATCTTTAAGGTAGAGGGGTCCTGCTAGATCGACACCCACTATCTCAAAATCATTTGCATCACGTACTCTATCTTTCGGCAAAATTCCTGGAGTTACATCACAACTTTTGGATTTAAATCTTTGACATTTAACACATTTTCTAATGCAGTTTCGTACTGTCTTACGAGTTTTGAGGATCCAATACTTTTCCCGCAAATGAGACATCACCATAGAAGTACCAGCATGCAGCAGCTCATTATGTGCATTCATTATTAGTAAGTTTACTACTGCATGATCAGATGGCAAAATGACAGGAAACTTAAAAGTCATCAGTATCGTCGCGATAAGAAATATTGGTTTTAGCTCTGATCAAACCATCACGATCAACTATAGGTCTCAGGTCTTTAATTTTATCATCGTTCACACTCTTAAATGATTCTCTTTGAACCAATAACATAAGAGTTATCTCAGCTCTTTCAATTTCCGAAACTGACAAAATTTTGGAGGTTTCGTTTGTAATTCTTCGTAATTTAAAGTAAAACCTAAGAATCCAACCTAACATGCGTACAATTTTCTTTATGGATGAAAAGTACCTGTAATACCAATTGTCAGGTTTAGAATCTTTGTTAAGAGTTGTCAATACTGATTTACGCCTTTCTGAATTTATGATCTCTTCGTCCGGCAAATCGGTGCCTCTTGACCATGACGATTCTGGTTCTAACAGCCATGATGGGCCCTCCCACCATTTCGACAGCAAAAACTGTTTAACTGAACAGCCTCTAGAAGGGAGATCGGCGGCATTCAGCTCCGAAGGGATGTAATGCCAATCTTCTATTTTTGTAAGTGTTCTGATTTCTTGGACACGATTCCAAACGAAAGTTCCCCACCGTACGTCTCGCTGGATCCAGCACAAAGCGGTTGTTGAGTCAGTCCAGAAGAATGTTATTAAATTTGGCATGTTCAAATCTGAAAAGACCATACGTCCCAAGCGTGCTCCGATTAAGCAGGATAATAATTCCAAACGAGGAATGGATATACTCTTTAAAGGCTTAACTCTAGTGCGTGCTTGCACAAAATTTAAATAAACCTTATTTTCGGTCTTCACTCTTAAGAAAATACAGGTAGCATAGGCATGCTTGCTGGCATCGCTGAAAACATGAAGACTTACATCTCCGTTAACCGATCTGTCAATATTAAGCCATCTAGGAATTTTGACATCAGACAGCAGTTTCATTTCCTTTACCCATTGTATGGACTTCTTTCCTAAATGTTCTGGCAATTTTTGATCCCAATTTAATCGTAATTTCCAACACTCTTGCAATATCACCTTTGGGAACAGGGTAACGGGAGAAAGGAAGCCTACTGGGTCAAATAACTTATGCGCGCAAGAAAGGAGTGTTCGTTTACTCGCGACAATCTCCTCTTTCTTTAGTGACTCAATTTTACAGGAAAGAGTATCATCCTTCAAATCCCAGTTTAACCCTAAAACGCAAACGAATGTATCTAATTTAGAGTTGGGAATTATTTCGGTTTCACAATTCGACTGCCATCCTCTAAGATTAAACTTTCCCAATGACAATAACATTCTCGATTCTAGTACAAATCTATTCAATTCTTCAACATTCTTAAAACTAGTCAGGCAATTATCAACATAGAAGGACTCCTTCAAAATGTTGGCTGTAACTGCAAACTGATCTGGGGCACGATTTAAATGATAGTTCAACGTAGCGGCTAACAAAAATGGACTACAGTTAAGCCCAAAAACTACGCGACTATGTCTGTAAATTTTAGTATTCTCTTCTTCTGCACCTTTCCAAAAGAAACGCAAATAATCTCTATCCGTCTCTCTTATACCAATCTGCAAGAAGGCTTTCTCAATGTCTGAAATTACTGCAAGAGGATATTTCCGAAAACGATTCAACAATGTTGGAATTATTTCTATTAGGTTGGGACCTTTCTCAAGACAATCATTTAAGGAAAGTTCTCCTTTGGCGTGTGCCGAAGCATCAAAAACTGGCCTTACTCGCGTAGTTTCACTAGATTCTTTAAAAACCGGCCTATGAGGCAAATAGTGCTCTCTATCTACTTCGCCTTCATTTACCTCTTCAATAATTCGTTCCTTCAACCACGTATCAAATACTTCCTGATAAACTTTAATTTGATTCGAATCTAATAATTTCCTTCGCGTATTAGTCAGGCGTTTTTCTGCCAACGTTTTATTATTAGACAAGCGACAGGGGTCCAGTACCCAAGGTAATGCAGTTTCATATCTCCCGTCTGAATCCAAATTCAAATTTTCCTCAAAATATTGCATGGTCTCCTCATGAATTTCAGCTTTCTTTTTAGACTCAACTGGGTCATTTATACCAATAACGTCTAACTTCCACAAGTTTTCTGCTGATCTTTCGTTTAGCAATAAAGAAACACATGCAAGAGAATCATTTATACCCGAAGATTCCTTCGCTGGAATTTTACCCATTAAAATCCATCCCAAACTTGTTTCCATCGCGACCGGACCACTTTGTAAACATTTAATATTTCCGGTGAATAATTTTCCAGCAATATCAGAACCTATCAACAATTTAATGTCACTTTCGTTTTCGAGAGCATTACCCTCTACATCTGACACTTGAATATTTAATTTACGAAGTTCTTTCAACCAAGGACCTTTAGGTATTTCCTTAACATCAGAACAGATAACAGATTCACTTAAACAATGCACACTACATACATATTTATTATCAAGGCTACTCAAATTAACTATATATTTAGAATGCAATTTTTCTTTTGTTTCTACACCTCCGAATAATTTATGAACTAATTTCACTTCACCAACACTGTTACATTTCAAAGAATCTGTAATATCTTTCGTTAAATAACTTCTCTCGCAACCCGTATCTATAATCCCTCTGACTATCCTTTCCCTGTTGCCATTTTTTACCCTTACGATTAATGTTTGTAGTAACATATCGGAGCTCGCGGATCTGCTAGCCAAAACATTGACCTCATTTTTCGCCACAGGCTCTACTTGTTTAGTCTCTTTCAATTGAGAAGGAACTTGTTGACACATTACTGCCAAATGCCTTTTCTGGCAAATTAAACACTTAACCTTGGACTTACAGTTACGAGAAATATGGTTTTTCTTCAAGCATAATAGACATAAACCCTTCTTAAATATTAAATCTTTTTTATCCTGATATGTAAGCGTACTAGGTTTAAAACATTTTTCTGTTAAATGTGGCTTATCACAAAATAAACACGATTCCTCAACTTTCTTAATAGGAGCATTTTCTTTAAATTTGTCTCCTGTCTACAAATCATTACAAGTAGGAATATTAGACTCATCATTAATGTAACTTTTAGATTTTCTACTTTTATCAAAAGAAAAACGCGCTAATTTAATTCTCTCTTCAGATATCACTTCATTTTTCAAAAACAGAAGAATAGATTCAAGATCGCTCTTACCTTGTTGTGACGAGCTCTCCCGTTCCCTCTCCCACACGCGTAAGATGTCAGGGGGCAGGCAAGATTCAACTAACGGAAAAATAACACTAGCGTATTTATCTTCAGTCACACCGAGAGATTCCAGAGCACGCAGTTTTGTTTCTAAACTGTCGTACAACGATGATAGCGCAAAGTCCTTTTTGGTTGCATTATTATTTATCAACACAAGATTCAATAAATCCCGAACGTACACTTGTATAAGAATATCTTCACGTCCAAAACGATTCTTTAAATGTTCGATGACTTTCGGATAATTTTCTTTAGTTGTCGGGAAACTCTGCACTATTTCCCGTGCTTTCGATTTGGCAGCAGTAGCCTGGATCAGATATACGAATTTCAAATGATCATCTAGCACTGGATCTTCGTGTATCTTACTAAAGGTATTTCAGAAATTCAACCATTGTCGTGGATCACCTGTAAATTCAATCAAATTTATTTTCGGAAGCTTCAAATTCGTTGCCGTTGTTCTTGAATCAACAGTTCTGGTTTCATTTACCGATGCATGAGTTAGCAAATTTTTCTCTAGTTTCACAGTGATTTGCTTCACTTTCATCCTGGCTGCTATTAATTTCTCCTTGTAAGTCTCACATGACTCAAATTCTTTAGTATATTCTTCTTGCGAGACTTCTTTCGATTTTGATAGGAGATCCAATATTTCTTCATCCAACTGTTGTAGTCGAATTCCTTTATCTTCCAGAATTTCCAGGGACGATAATAGAACATCACTGTTCAATTCTGACTCATTCAAATGTCCATGTAGGCTATTATATGCTTTCATGAAGGCTGCACGCAGTGGTATTCTTCTTACTTTCAAGGCTTCCATTTCTGCTGTTAAACCATCAAAAGTTTCCTTTACCTAACTAATGCGTCCTGTTAGACGGACGCCACTTTTTTGTTGTGGTGATCCACGGTTTGAAAATGGTTTCTGAATCAGAAGAGATTCGTGCACTAACCTAGTGCTTCGCATTAGAGAGTAAAGAACATCTATGATATAAAAATATACTTTTATTTACACAGCGAAAACGCGCAGCAACATTATTAACGAAAGCTCATTCTCCTAATAACATACTTCTTTTTTCACTCCACTTGCGCATGCGCATTGACAATTACCAAAGGAGCTTGGCAGATACTGCCATCTGTTGGATAAACTATTCGCTACATTCCCTTTCCTCCCTCTCTTTCCGTTCTTCTCTTTCCTCCCTCTCTTTCCGTTCTTCTCTTTCCTCTCTCTCTTTCCGTTCTTCTCTTTCCTCACTCTCTTTCCGTTCTTCCCTTTCCTCCCTCACTTTCCGTTCTTCTATTATTGTGTCTAAGACTCCTTTGACGAATACTTCATCATAAGCTCTACTTTCAACAATTTTCTGTTTTAAATCGACTATTTTCAAATCTGCAGTCACATGAACTCCCAGTTCAGCCGCGAGATTTTGCAAATCTTCCTTACGAGCTCTTCGATTATTCGATCTCGCCGGTGCCTCCAAAATAATTATGACTGTGATGCTTCTTTGGCAATATGAAGCAACTCCAATGATGGAACACAGCAATAACTTTTATTAAACACTCAAAAAAATGGCGACATACAAACAAGAAGAGAAAACATATTCTAACATTTAAAAATGAATTACATTCTTCGTGCGAAAGTCGCACGAGGCACTCGAGTCTGGTTTCAAATATTGCCATTTAAATAGATGAACCTTAATGTTCATCTATTTAAATTATTTAAACTACAAGATTTTAATACTATTTAAAGCTGTTACAGTACTTTATACAAATGAAAGTGAAACAGGATCCGACGTTGTTATAGTACATTGCCGAATTTTAGTAGAAACAAGAAAAAATAAGAATTGTAACGGAGGACGCCTTTATGCCTATATGTTATAGAATCAAATATTTTATTTTTGTATTGAAAAATGATTACAATTTCTGATTCGTCAGGAAACAATATAAAATGTGGCAACCAGCTTTCTTGTTTGCCTTCGTATTTCAAATGCGCGTTATTATAATGTTATATTTTTCTTTTTACATTCTTAAATGTTAAAACTGTGCTTCCAGCATGCCTGAGTTTTGTACTCGTATGTGTGGCTCTATGCTCCGTAGAAATGGCGAACTGACATATAAAAATTATATGAATGTTGAAAGGAAGATATTCTACTCGAAACTTCAACTAAATGGAATAAATGAATACGCCGAAGGAATTTCTAGAAATATTTGTTTTAAAAATTTTATTATTAAGATTTTAAATACAAAATGTTTTGAAATCTAAAGAAAAAAATATGTAATCCTTGAAACATTTTTGGAAAGAAATCTATCAATATAAAATCTCTTAAAATTAATGGAGTGTAAATTAATTAAAACAGTTAGTGTACGGAAGGGTTAGATATACTGCGCACAAAAAATTACAGTCAGAAGATCAATTATTTAAAGATATAAATTAATTACATTAAAAGAATTTAAAATAAATTAACATCTGTCCAAATGTCAATGCTAACAGCAATAGCACGAATGAAAGTTATTCTTTAAATTCCGAACTTAGTTCTTCCGTCGGTACGCAATGATTGTGTCTTTGCGATTGCTTTTCTTATAGATACTACAAAAGGCCGCCAACGAAGTAGCGGTAAAATCGTTGAATACTAATAGTTTGAAGCGGGTTCAAATCATGATGAATGGAATGCCTGCATACCAGTTTTAGCGAATGTTTGTTGCGCATGTTTAATGTGAATATGAGACAATTTATTTAGCTTTTCATGATGACGTGCCTTGACTACGAGTCCTCGCTCGGGTTGTGTTTGGTTTGGCTTGTTAGATTATTAAGCACGTGAAAGCGATCTGTCTAAGGGGAGGTATGCTTTCGTGACAGATTTTCTAAGGGAAACAATCTCGCACTTCAAAAAGTTAAAACCATAAAAACGCCCATGCAATCAGCTTGTTCACGGGGGTTTAAATGCAGGTCAAACTACCAGTATGTTAAGAGAAGCGATTCCAAGAATGTTTAATTATTTTATTTAGTTTGTCATAAGCTAAATAAAATAATTAAACATTCTTGAAATCTCTTCACATTACTGAAATGGCAATAACTTCGAATTATACTATGCTACTACTTTTCCTCTAATATGAAATTTTGAACTTTTCCGTTATCGGACAGCCCACCAGGGACTCAGCGGAGTCTAACGAAACAACTGGTGGTTCTGTCCGGGGTTCAAATCCCGGGAAACGAGCTGGTTGCCAGGATGATATTCTTAGTTTTCCATATGTGTAACATGTATGCAAGCTAATTTCCGTTAGGCAGTCCTCCAACGAAGGCATCCTTCACCTTAGGCAAATAACCATCGAGTACTTTGCCATAATCAAATAAACCTTTATCCATAACATGCAAATCTCTTAAATTTAGAAATATTTTCGATTTTCGAAACGAGTTAATGTCAAAAGCGCATCTTCTCGTTGCTGCATATATTTATTTAAAGCAAACTGCTTGGCGCGTGTGCTTTTATATTTGAAAAGATTCAAAGAATTTTCAACATGGAAATAAAGTTATTAATTTTACTGAATTTTGTGGATTCTTTGTGTTTTGAGGTAAAAGTCAAACCATCAGATATGTGATAACCTTAAAATAAGGGTATATATAATCAGGATTTTGCGGCCAGACATTCCCAGCGAAATAAATTACAAAAAATTATCTATATAGAATTAATGTATATTCCGTTTAGTATTTTAATTTATCAGTGTTATTACACATCAGTTTATTAGTGTAAGTTATATCGAGTTTTAGTTGTGTTCGATATAAGAATTTTATTTGGTTTATATAAATCCGACTCGTTTAATAATATTATATTTATTAAA
Organism: Stegodyphus dumicola; assembly: GCF_044657685.1. Lineage (NCBI taxonomy): Eukaryota > Metazoa > Arthropoda > Arachnida > Araneae > Eresidae > Stegodyphus > Stegodyphus dumicola. Next base: position 108,382,078 of record NC_140770.1, read on the forward strand.
TGCTATTTATTAGGTTTTCAAATCTGTCAAACCCAATCAATGGCCTCCTGGCTAAGATATCTGATTATTGCTATTTCGACTCGTATTCGAACCCAAACAAACGAACTGGTTGAATTTTGTGATTTCCCCTATGTGTAACATGAACATGAGTACGTTTTACTTAGAAAGTCGTCCATGGAGACATTCATTGCCTTCGGCTGATAGATCTCGTTTCCTTTGCCATACTCAAAAAATCTAAAAATTTTTCAAAAACACTAACAGATGCATATAACAAAATAAAATTAAGTAAATGCATATAAGAAAATAAATTAAGTAAATGCATATAAAAAAAACTGAAGTAAATGTATATAACGAAAAAAAAATGAGGTAAAAACAAATTTTCAATAATTTTTCAATACAGTAGTTTTTAAATTGCTTGTTTTAAAATTTTATTTCATTTTTATGTATGTACTAATATACAGTGTATGTGTGCGAAAGTGTGCTTGTTCGGCATATCCATATACATTAATTTGATAAATCTGATTTGAAAATGCATGCACTAACGCGCTATTCTCGTAATTTGAAAAACACTAAAGTATTGTCTGAGAAAAATATTTATAAAGAAAATTAAATTTCGTCTCCTTACTCGGTGCTGTGTAAAAAATTTAAATAAGCTTATTAATTTTTTCTTCTTTATTAAAAACAAATTAGTTTCTTTTCATCTATATATGAAAAATAACAAAATCTTGCTGTCAGAATGGAAATTCTTAAAAATATGAAATTCGTTTTTTTCGAACAAAAGTTTCTGAGAAATTTCTCTAGGTCAGCAGGTAGTAACAGGACCACTGACTGCTTTGTTTGAAAAACCCGATGAAGTGGATGATTTTACCCCCCAAAAGGTTTTCTTTAACAAAGCAGATGCGGTCCAAATGGCTTTTCTGAGAAGCGTTCGTATTTGAATAGCTTGAAGCTTGAAAGCTTGAGTTGGAAGATGTTCCCGAAGTCAGACAGCAATAAAATTTGTTATAGATATTTCTCTCTCTCTCTCAGTGAGTTCTTGAAATCTTGGAATGGGTGAAAGTTTATTTTGTTTTACATATATAAGGAAACTGCATGTAAAGCAAAATAATTCAAGGCACCCATTGTATGTTAATCATTGTACGTCCCCTCAGCTCTTCGGTTGGGTATTAAGAAAAGAAATTCCTATACTGCTTTTGTATTACTTGTATAATGAAAGATTTGAAAAAAATAGCTTCATATGAAAAGTTTTTCTCCGATGAACGAATACAGCTGAAACATGTTTCTGTCTTCAAGTATATCCACAAAACATGAAATAGTTTTGTACTCTTTTGTATTCTATTGCATTTTTATATTACTTCGTGGTAAATTTTTTTATTCTTAAATTTCTCTCTCTCTTTTCTTATAATACACAAGTACTCTTTCAAATATGGCTGACTTATGAACCTAAATTTTTATACTATAAAATTTTATATAAAAATTAGCCGTAATCATTAGACACAGCTTTGTGTATATTATATTCTTGAATACATGCCTGCAATTAATACTAAGAATACTATTGATAAAATTCGTATTATAATATTATTATATATATAAAGTATATTCGTATTATAATTAATAATGAAAATACTGTTTAAGCTAAAAACCGATTTGAATCTTTTTTTCATTATAGGGTAACATGAGCCAAACAATTTTCGTTAGAAATATACAATTATGCTAACTTGACACATCAGATAGAAAATATTTTATCGTCATCATCGGCTATGATAAAAGATTTATACGCTTAAGATTTTGGATTATGATAAAGCACACAGGACCTACTTGTCTAAGGGAAAGTCTTCAGAGTAGATTTTTTTTTTGTGGGAAACAAACTGTTAATTCACAATCAATTGTACTTATGAAAAACCCCTAAGCCTCCCATGCAGCCGCTAGAATTTACCGGTGCTCAGCTATCTTACCGCTTGGAGACTAGTTGGCTTTCTGAACTTACGCAATATCTATCTGAATTTGAATATTTGCATAAAAAACGAGCAAAATAAAATTACACATTGTAAATAGTACATTTTACTGAAATCAAATTTTCTTTGAAAAAGGAAAATTAATTGTAAGGAATAAGATGGATGCATTTAATTAAACGGCGGGCAATAACAGCGCTGATCATATGTTTCGTATAGGAAATCATTTTCTTCGTGTTATCGTGTAACGGAAAATATCCACAGATTATATTTTACAGTTTTTAAGAAGTCATGGGTTATCTGCTTTAAGAGAACACCTTCGTGGGCAATTTTCTAAATAAAATTGGCTTGAATTCACGTTACGCATCGAGAAAATCATAAATACCACAAGCAGCTAAACTGTTCGGTTGCCAACAACAAAATACCAACATCCAGCAATCTTATTCACTCAACTATAGTGAACTTAAACTAATGTTTGTATATTATTAGTAGTATTAAAATAATGAAAATATTTATTCTAATAAAAATTTTTGTTTGAATATCCTCCCTAGTAAGGTATTTCCTTCGGTTGGAGATTTGTCAACAATAAATGCTATGTTTAAACAAGACATTTATTTAAAGCATAATGCTTCAAAAATGTATGCTGGGATCCCTAGAAAAAAAATATCGCCGGAAAATATATCTCCGAAAAAATATTTAATTATTCATATTCTTATGATTAATTATTAAATAATTAATAATTTTTATAATTATTAAATGAAATGCTTATTTATGCTTTACCAAATGTACAGCAACACTCTTTCTTTACAAACATAACATTTTGAATAAATTATATTGTAAGCTAATAAGTAACAACATTGCTTTGTTTAATCAAGATACAATAACAAGCCGAACAAACATTAAATTGGAAGTCAAACAACAAAAATCAGCGTTATATTTTCAAATTTTCACAATCTAATTTTCATTATATCTTCTCTCGTTCATTTGCGCTTTTGCAGCTGAAGATGATGGTTCCGTAAAACCATCGAAACTAGTCCTGTGAAAATTTGAAAATATAACGCTGATTTTTGTTCTTTCACTTCCAAATTAATTGCTTTGTTTGTTATTAATATGTCTCATCTTCCTATTTCAGATAAAATTTACTAGTGTTTCTTGGACAGAAAAGCAAGAATTTTTAATTTGAATCCATAAATTTATGATACACTGAAAACGGTTTCATGTTATAATTCCCTTTCTGACTATCTTGAATGTATATGAAAAAGTAAAATGCAAATTTAATATTAATATTACCACCCTTAAAAACACCCAAATATTTCGTTTATGACTCTCTTAAAACTACGTAATAATTAAGGAAAAAAGAAATTATTTAAAATAATTATTAGTTGCCTGCAGTTGAAGAATATAGGAAAATGCAGAAGGTTTCAAAGATTTTTAATTAATGACAAAAATACAGAAAATCGGAAATAATACGAAATGTTTCAGCAATATCTCAGAAGGAATGAAATTTGCACCAGATATTTGTCAGAATATAATTTTAGTGATAGCAGTTTAATCAGTCTGCATTGAAATTCCGGTGATAATCAGTGACATACAGATTTAGGTTACTTAGGTTAAAAATGCTTAATAATTTAAAATTTAACCGGGTAAATTTTAAAACCAATTTATTTGAAAACTATCAGCTTCGCTGCGAGCCTTCGTCTGGTTTTAAATGTACCGGAAAAATGGCTGAAGGGAACTCCAAACGTTAAATTTAAAAACTGCGTAGGATTTTACTCTGCAGAACAACTTCATATAAAAAGTTATTACGTATAACAAAATTACAATGAAATAAGCCCTTAATAATGTCCCTTAATACAAATATTAATTATCCTAATAAATAAATTAACCAAATTCCCTTTGCAAAATCTTAAGAACTCAAATGGTATAAAGGAGGTTAATAACTTTGTTTCCTAAAAAAGTCAGTCAAAACTTTTCAATATCTTAAAAACAGTGAAATGAGCAATAAATAAAATAAAGGAATGCAAAAAACAAAAAATTCTGAAAAGCAAAGTATAATTAATGATATTTTATCTTATGTTTTCAAGGGAAAAAATTACAGTGAAATAAGCTATATCCCTTAATACAAATATTAATTATTCTAATTAAAAAATTAACCAACTTTCCGTAGAAGAACAAAAATCATGTAAAACTTTTCAATATCTTATAAACAGTGAAATAAGAAAAAAAATGACATGAAAGCAACTCAAAAAACATAAAATTCCGCGCAGAATTTTACACCACAGAACAACTTTATCAAAAAAAAAAAAAAAAAAAAAAAAAAATCATAAAAATATATTATATTTATATAAAAATGACAATGAAATATGCCAATCTCTTAAAAACAGTGACATAAGAAATACGATGAAAAATTGTTGCCAAACCCATATTTCTAAAAGAATGAAACTATTCAAAATGATGCGATTTCATCAAAAATCTATCAACAACAATAAGACAGGAAAATTGTTGCCCAAATCACATTTTTAAAGATGTGAGATGGGAGAAATGTACTCGGAAGTTTCATTGGAAAAATCTTTTAAAAATACAAAATATTATCATTTATCCAAAATTCTTTTTGTAAAAGCATTCGCAAGGATGAAAGTTTAACGTGTCCAAAAATCAAAGAAAAATAATCTGTACATTTTTAAAAATAAACTTTTTTAGAAAAAATCCCATTGAAAAAGTGTTAAGCTCCCTTTGTTAAATAAATTCGTATTTAATCGATTTATTGAAACACGAAATTTATTTTAAGTTCGTAAAATAGCTAAGTGCCTACGTTTCATGACGATGTGAAAATGGAGTGTGTAGAGTAAAATCTCACTTTCCTATAGCCCATTATGTTTCAAAATGACACGATTTCGTTACAAAACATGAAATAAAAAAAAATTCGAATTCGAATTTCGAAAAAATCGCTTCGAAGTGCACTGGATCTTGTGTAGATGTACCTATGTACCAAATTTCGTAGCCGTGGGTCTATTAGCTTACGCGCAGCACGAACGAAAGGCGCGCACACACAGACAGACTCTTTCTTTTATTATATGTAGAGAAGATATGTAGAGATAAGATTGTTTAAGGGAAGGAAACTTTCAAGTTTCGCAGCTGTAGCCTGCGTCATTAAGACGATCATCACGGAGAGTCTAGCCTTTTGCAATTCTCTTGAGAGCTCACAGGTACTGAACAATATATAGCAATCAATCTCACTTAGCGGAATCATTGAAGTAAAATTCTGGGAGGGATGGGAAATAACAAAAGAACTGCTTGACAATTTTCAGAGGTTTAGGGTTATTTTCGCGACATTTTACGGGAAGTTCGGTCCAAAACTAGCGACAGTTTTAAAGAGATTCGCAGATAATCACTCGACAGGCTAAGGGTTAATGAAATATCACTGTAAAAGAATGGGAATCTTTTTTTTTTTCTTTTGTAAGGAGATTTTTTTCCGCTTTGTTTTCAACATTTGGTTGAAATGCAAATTAAATAAATATTTACAAATGCAGAATATTGGATAGTTATTGATGATTTCGAGATTCAGTTTCTGAAATCCATTTCATGTGTCATTTCCTTAAAAAGGTGATACTGAAACCAACTTTCGAGGAGTTGGTTTCAGTATCCGCTGGTGGGTAATATGTGATTATGAAAGCTGTATAAAAGAAGAAAAATTCTTGCATATTCGTCAGGCAGCATACGATGGGCACCTGCTTGAGGAAAAGGATGCGTTTGTAGATGACTTTTTCAGGGAAACTGGTTTGGTATATTCAACCTAAAATTCACCAAAATACCAAGCAACGAACGCCTTCGCCGGAATTCAAACTTAGGCAAAACTACCAGTGTTCAGTTGCAAAAGAGAGTTAACAACATAAACAGGCAACATGTCTGAAATTAGTATTTATTGCATTCAACAGTGATATGATTTTCTGATATAATTTAATGGAATATCACTGTAAAAGAATGGGAATCTTTTTTTTTTTTTTTTTTTTCCCTTTTGTAAAGAGATTTTTTTCCGCTCTGTTTTCAACATTTGGTTGAAATGCGAATTAAATAAATATTTACAAATGCAGAATATTGAATAGTTATTGATGATTTCGAGATTCAGTTTCTGAAATCCATTTCATGTGTCATTTCCTTAAAAAGGTGATACTGAAACCAACTTTCGAGGAGTAAAATGATTACTAGAAAAGAGTTTCCGATTTCTTTCATTCTTTTATTCCCATTATAAATTTATCCCGTAGTTCTTAGAACATTCTTCTATCCGTAAGTGATGATTTGCTTTCCGAGAAAATTTTCTGAAAGGAATATATTACTTAGTCTTTCAAACCATGGGAAAATCTTGCCATCGCCGGTACTTAATTCCCTTCATTTACTGAGATAACCTCCTGTGTTATAAGTATGGTACTTGTTTTCTGATTTTTACTGAATTTGCATGCTCAAAGCTATCTAAATAAAGAAACGCTATTGTGAATATCAGGGTATGAGTACTATATGAAAGGGTTATATATTTTTCAGAATTCCCCTATGAGCTGTTTATTCTTAGGGCAGAAAGAGGAAAAAGCTTGCATACATCGCCATTCCCGGAAACTAGACAGTACCGAAAACATTACTAGACAGTCCGGTTTACCAAACAATAGAGTTTATCTGATTTCTAGTTGTAAAAGCTGACAGTTATAAATTGTTATGTTCATGGCGACCTTCAGAAGGCATCAAATTACTTCAAAAGTTCCGCTGCTATAAATTTTCAGACTGCAATTTTGTTCCTTTAAATTTTCGAAAATACCTATTTTTTTAATTATTTTTCGGTACTTATATTAATATTGATACAAATAATATAGAAAGCACCAAACGTAGCTATGATGTATTTCAATTTGTCCTTAGTATTTTCTCACATATAGTATTAACACTTTGTCTACACGTTTCTAATGTTTCACCATAGTAAGCCTTCTCTTTCCGAATGTATTCAGTTCCTTTTCGCTTTCGTTTTCTGCTTCTTCTTCTTTTTTTTTAAAATTTTATTTATTTATTTATTTAATGTTACCATATCCTGAGTTTTACTCTAGCTATTAGCTAGAGTAGCTACTAGGTAGCATTCATTATAGTACATTCATTATATTCATATAGCTACTAGCTAGCATTCATTATAGTACAAAAACTAATATAACTTGTCAATATCAACACATTTTTATCTTCAATAAAATCCACTAATTCGATTGATGCTGTAAAAATTACAATTTAATACTTTAGCCAATTATTCTGATTATAGTGATTTAAATTCGATTTTAGGCAACATATGCATTCTTTCAGAAAACGCGATATATTGAGCACCGCTGTTACAAGTAAATACTGTACATTCAACCATTTCATAATATGTAAATGTAGCATAACTTCTTTTCGAGAGCTTGCACTGAGATTCTCCTTCAAGTAAACCTTAATGGAACTTTCTTTCATGAAAATTTAGAAGTATAAAAGCCTCAGAATTATTTCCATTGCAAACATTTATGAATTATGCAGAAAAATATATAAGAAAAACATCAATGAGAAACTATTATCGAATATACATTTCATGACAGTAGTAAAACATTTTTTCAGTACCGACGGTATTAAAAAGCTCAATATTGTGATAAGCTAAATAAAATAAAACGGTATTAAAAGTTTAATATTGTGATAAGTAAATGTATACTAATCTATAACACTCAATTGATATTTTTGTCATTAGAACTATAATGTAATTCTAACCGTTAAAGTAACATTGTATTTGTATTAACTAGAATTATAATTGTAATTTCAATTAAATTTATCAGTACTCGTTGTTTCCTGCACCTTGAGGGAGACGCATTATTATTATTTTTTTTTCCTATTATATAAAATACTGTCCTCGGAAAAAAATGTCACTAGACATGATTCTGTCTCCAAAATTAATGGATGAGGTGAACAGAAATAATCTTGGAACAGCCTTTGGGCAAGTGCTGCGAGTATGCGAAATGTAAGACTGTAATTAAACTTCGACCATCCTGGAGACTACACTTTCTTAGAATATTGCCATTCGACAAATTATAAGACCTTCCATTTATCTTTAAAGTTTAAGCTATCTGTTATTGACTGAGAAAAGCTGGTAATTCATTGTAGTTACTTTGTAGTTAAAACTACAACTAATGCAGTTATAATTGTAATTGTGCCGCCCAGATGGTATAGTGGTTAGGGAAGCCTGACTGCGATACCGAAGGGCCTGGGTTCGAATCCCGGAGAAGGCATGGCTTTAACTGATCGTCCTTTCATAGGAGGCGATAGTGGCCCACATATTAGATGCCTCCATAAAAAAGTGACTGCAACTTCTGGCCTTGTATAGACTAATGGACTGTGTTGCACTGTAACTGTTCCCAATCTTCCATTGGGGAAAAAATAAAATAATAATAATAATAATTGTAACACAATGAGCTAGAGTAGTTACTAGGTAGCATTCATTATAGTACATTCATTATATTCATATAGCTACTAGCTAGCATTCATTATAGTACAAAAACTAATATAACTTGTCAATATCAACACATCTTTATCTTCAATAAAATCCACTAATTCGATTGATGCTGTAAAAATTACAATTTAATACTTTAGCCAATTATTCTGATTATAGTGATTTAAATTCGATTTTAGGCAACATATGCATTCTTTCAGAAAACGCGATATATTGAGCAATATATTGATAATGCGAGCAATATATTGATAATGCGAGTAATATATTGATGAATGATTGTTCGAATTACAATATAACTTCAAAAGCAATTAGATTTTTCGCTCAGCAGATTAATAAGTCGTCTTTTGAATACTACTAGTTCAAATCGGATGCCCATTTTGGCAAACAATCTAAATTTTTAGATAGCTCCGTGGATTTCCTTATGTGTAACATGAATACAAATCATTTTATTTTAGAAAGTCCTCTATGACTACATCATTCTTCTTAAACGTTTCGTTGCATTCAATTAAATAAAGATCTTTTCCTGCTTTTATTAACGGGTGATGTGAACATGAGCCAGTTTCCCTTAGAAAGTCCTCCACAGAAGCACCTTTGCAGTCTTTACCGTAATCCAAATAATATGACAATCACAAGTGCATAAGAAAATTGTACTTTTATTTGTTCTTACGGGAAACAATGATGGAAAATAGTTCATGCAAGTACTTTCACTTGTAACTGAGTAATACATTTTAACTATTTATGGAAAATGTGTGTTATGTTGAATAAAAGACCAATTCGTATTTTTTTTTTTTTTTTCCAATGGCAGGTAGTAGCCGTTTATAGACATTGATCACTACTAAGGCATGTTATTAAGGAGGGAACTAATACGTGGGCCACCGTTGCCACCTATGAAGAGGACGAACAAATTACATTCATGCCCTATCCGGGATTCGAACCCAGGCTCTTCGGTACGGCAACCAGAGTCACGAACCGCTTTACTATCTGGGCGGTAATTCATAATAAATGGATTTAGTAAAATGTCTAATACACACAGCAATTAAGCATACTGATTGCTGATCAGAATCCTTTTTTACCAGCTAAAGCAATAGGTTGGATAAAATTATGAGACTTAGTTTAGTCCTTGATGATCTCCTTTCTGAAAAGAAAAGGATAAATGTAATTTTTATGATTTATTTCTTGTGTAATGTAAACAAGACAAGCATCCCGTAACAAATCCTTTGCGAAAACATCCCTTTGCACTGGCATAAACTCTTTGCTTGCTTTCCCTTAATCTTGTAATTTAAGTTCACATGTATATCGAAGATCATAAACATACATATTTGCTTACTAACGTTATGTGCATTTCGGTCTATATAAAATATTTCCTTTAAATAAACTCCTATTTATGCTGGTACCACAAACTACAATATATGTAAGATGATTCAGAAGACATGACAGAAAATATTAATATTTTTCTTATAGGTGATTATCCCGTTGTATTATTTAAAAACTCATTATCCAAAATGCAGAAACATTTCGAATATAATATTATTGACTGTAATTTTCAAATATTATCACGATTTCCTTAGCCTATGTCACTGAAATTATAAGGGGCAGTTGTTTTTTTGATTAAATAGTTACAATCATCTGCTGCGCAATTTTAATTAAGAGATTATTACAATTGCATTGTAATTTTTATTAGATTATATAATTACAGTTATACTGTTTATTCAATTAGATTTCACAATTAAAATGCAATTATAATTAAAATGCATTTGAGTAAATTGTATATGCAATTAAAAATTGTTACATTGTAATTACAAGATAATTGCATAATATTATTCCAATTACTATGTGTTTTCAATTGCATTCTGCAATTACATTTGCAATTAAGATCATGATTTTCCTGGGCTACGTAACTGCTTTTATCAGAAACAATTGCTATCCTAATTACATTATTATAATTACTTACTGGAGTTACAATGACAGTGTAATTGTAATTAGATTATATGATTGCAGTTGCATTGAATACGAAATTGGATTTCACAAATATAGAGTAATTGTAATTTAAATAAAATTACGTAAATTGTAATTGTAATTAAAAAAAAGCTACTTTTTAACTATAACTACTTAGTAATTGCATAATTTTATTACAATTGCATACTACACTTAGAATTACAATTATGATCCTAATTTCACTATGTTAAGTAATTCTAATTATCAGAGACAATTACTTACCTAATTACGTAGTTATAATTATCTACTGCAATTGCAGTTAAAATTACGTTGTAATTAGCTAATATTACCGTAGTTGTGATTAGATGCAATAAAATTTGTAATTGTAATTTGATTATATAATTATAATGTTTGTGATTATCATTGCATTGTAATTGTAAGACTTAAGAATTAAAATGCAATTACATACATTTTTGTTGCATTTAAAAAGTATTTACTTTCTAATTGCAATTGCGAAGCTAATTACAATTGCAATATAATTGAAATCACATATTTCAAAATATTGTTGCAGTTCCTTGCAATTTTAATTTTAATTCCAATTACATTTTGCCAAACTGCATCTAAAATTTGGAGAATAATTAGGCTGGAAAATGAAAATTCTCTTTACCAACATAAACATTTAAGTTTACTATAGCTGGTATAAGCACAGAACAGCTGGAAGTTTTGAACGAGCTATTTATTCCGAGCTGTTATTCAAAACCTAACGATAAAACCCATTTGCCCCTAGCGAATAGATAGTTTCCTCTCCTCAATTACCTCCCGCAGAGAAAAATTATCACCTGTCAGTTTACATTAAGAGCAGAGAGGGGAGGGCACTCTGAGACAGGCCGTATATATGTTGCTTTGCCGTTTCGTGCCAAATTTAAGTTTACGTATATATGCTGCCTTGCCGCCATGAGGACCAAAATATTTGGACGCATATATGCTGCCTTGCCGCTATGAGAGCCATTATTTTCGAACGCATATATACGGCCTTGCCGCCTGGAGGTTTAAAGAAAATAATACTTTTGCCTTAGCTAAATAAAGTAAAACAAAACTAAGTCTCAACCGAGACATATTGACTTTCGTCAAAACATAGAACTTCGTACTTATACATAACATTTCGGAACAAAAGAGAAAAAAAATTTTATAGAAGATTTTAACTTATCTTTGAGTTTTCGATGCTTGAAACTCCGTCATTCTTTTCTGGCAATATTGTTCCCAAGTTATAGGTTTCATGGACGTCAATCTTCTCCTTACTGACCTCCGAGTGTCGTCCACATTAGTTTTTCTTTTGCGTCCTCTGCATGCTGGCCTCTTGGCGGAGTAATCGTCGGGTTGTTGTCGTTTCCGTTTTTCCATCTCGACATCCTCCGGTCTGGAGTCCTTCTTGAATTTCTTCTGTTGTTCCTGGTATTTTCGTTCCTCCTGTTGCCGTTTCATTTTCCAGAACGGCGGCCTTGTTGGCACCTGACTCTCTGGCCCTGGGAGCGTTCTCCTTGATGTATAATTTCTCCTGCGATCCGTTGTAGATGGTGTTTTCTTCTTTACCACGGTTTCTTTACGCGGTGCATCTGCATTCTTGTTTTTCATAAATGCTGGAGTTTGAAAGTTTTTATTTTTTCTTTTTGGTACCGTCGTCCGGGTTGTAGAAGGGCTAGGTCTCTCTTCAGTTCTCTGCTTCTTGGGTGGTGGAACAGTTGTTATTTCTGGACCTTCTACTTCGTTTAGACTTGAGTCCTGCAAGAAACTTTTAAGGATTTCAAAATCATTTGGATTATAGTATTTTTTCACCTGGTCGGGACTTGCTTTACAGATCTCCACTCTCTCGTTCTTAAGGTATAATACGACTCCTTTGATTTCCTGAATTACATAGGGGCCTTCAAATTTTGGAGCTAGCTTTGCCGTAAAATTGTCTGGGGCACTTGATAAAGAAAATTTCCGCTTCAATACTTTATCCCCAACTTTAAAATCTGCTTCACGGCGTTTTCTATCATAATACGCTTTTTGCTTATTTCTTGCCGTATCCGAGCTTTTAAGCGCCTAATCAATAAGTTTTTGCACATCTTTCTGTTTAAACTCTTGCTCTCTTTGTTGCACAAAGAATAATTTATCTAAAGGCGTAAAAAACTTTAGGCCTAAAAATAATTCTGCTGGGGTTTTTCTCGTAGTATCGTGATTTGCCGTTCTTAAAGCATAAGCTAATTTATTTATGTAGCCATCCCAGCGCGCTTGCGATGTGTGCTCACGTAACTGCGAATTATTTTTACTATGTTTTTATTCACTCTTTCTGCTATGTTTGCCTGTGGTCTATACGGAACCATTTTGATATGGCGTATGCCAAGTCCATTGCATATGTTTTCAAATATTTGACTAATGAATTGTTTTCCTTTATCGCTAATGACTTTTATCGGTACACCGTATTTTAAAATGTATCTGTGTAAGAATGCATCTGCGACTGTTTTGGCTGACGCGCGTTTAAGTGGAACAATTTCTGTCCATTTTGAAAAATGATCTACTATTAATAAAAGAAAACGATTTTTATTTAACTCGCTCTGGGGGAAGGGACCAAGAAGATCTATGCCTAAAATTTCATTCGGAAATGTAGCGCGAATGCTATTTAAGTACCCGGCCGGGCTGTAATTAATATCATTTATTAACTGACATTGATTGCAGGACCTGACATACGCAGTTACTATTTTGTATAATTGCGGGAAATATACCGCTTCGCGTACCCTTTTTAAAGTCTTTCTGACCCCTAAATGACCCGCTGTTTTCGCGTCGTGTAATTCCTTCAAAATGCATAATCGAAGCGAGGCTGGGATGACTGGTTTGTACTCAAGATTTTCTTTTGTTGTTTTCGTATAAAATAATAAATTATCTATTATTTCATAGTTTTCTGCTCTATTTCTTATCGCATCGATATCTGTGTGCTCAAAGCTTTCGGGGTCTTTCAAATATGCATAGATATTTCCAAATTCAGGATCAGCTTTCAGTTCAGTGATAATCGTATCTCTAGAATCTAAAATTTTTGAAGTCAACACAGCACATTTAAGTTCATTTCCTTCATCGTCCAGTTTTATACGAGAAAATGCGTCAGCTACATTGTTTTCCTTACCCGGTTTATATTTTATTCTGAGATTATATTCTTGGAGTTTTAAAGCCCATCTGATTAACCTGGGCGATAGGTTTTTCCCCGAGTAAAGTCTATCAACAGCCGCATGATCCGAAAAGACTGTTACTGGCGCTTTGCCGAAATAAACTCGAAATTTGTGTACAGCCATTAATACGGCTAATGTTTCTCTCTCTGTAGCTGTATAATTCCTTTGTGTCTGATTCAACGTTTTACTAAAAAATGCGAGAGGATGGCTATTTTGCATAAGAAACGCACCCACCGCATAGTCTGACGCATCTGCTGCAATTTCCAGGTTTTCGTCCCCCTCCGGGAATTTTAAAACAGGGGCATTGATGAGCGCTTCTTTTAATCTTTCAAATGCTGTATTTGCTTCCGCTGTCCACGTAAATTTACCTCTCTTTCTTTTGATTACTAAAAGTGGTTCAACAATATTAGCGAAATCTTTTATGAAAGACCGATAGTAAGAACATAACCCAAGGAAAGAAGAAAGTTTCTTGGCGGTGTTGGGCGGTGGGAAATCCTCGATGGCTTTTATTTTTGAATCTTGCGTTTCTATACCCTTTTGCGAAATTTTATAACCGAGATATTTAAGTTCTTTAGTTGCGAACTTGCATTTTGAGGCGTTAATTGTAAGACCGGCCTCTTTTAACAATTTAAAAACTTCTTCTAGATCATTAATGTGTTGTTCCAACGTACTACTCGTTATAATTATATCATCTAGATAAATTAAAGTTGATTTTCCTAGGACAGGCTTTAGAACAATGTCCATAGCTCTCTGGAATGTTGATGGGGCCCCACACAACCCAAAGGGCATGCGTAAAAATGCATAAGTCCCCGATTTTGTTATAAACGCGGTTTTATGTATGTCTTCAGGTCTCATAGCTATTTGATAGTAGCCAGACGTTAAGTCCAAACTAGACATGTATCTTGTCGATTTGATCTGTCTAATTATTTCCTCTATAACCGGCAAAGGGTAAATTGGAAATTTAGTAATACTATTTAGTTTTCTGTAATCGATAGCAAACCTCCAAGCCCTTTTATCCGAAGGAGGAAACTCGTTCTTTTTCCTACATAGTACGACTGGACTCGCGTACTCACTATTTATGGGGGTTATTATTTTATTCTTTAACATCTCCTGAATATGTTCTTCGATGATTACGTCTTTTTGTTTGTCATAGCGGTAAGGTTTAGTCCTACAAGGTTTTTCGGCAGTTAATTGTATCTTATGCGTAACTATTTGACAATTTCCCGGCTTTTGTGAAAACAAGTTAGAAAAATTACTCACCACTTGCTGGATGGCTTGACTTTCATGGTCATTCAGATGGCTAAGGTCCACTTGCGGTTTCTTCACAGGTTCCACCACCCTCTGGTCCATCTCCAGCACCACGGAACTGTCTTGAAAATTCAGCTTGGCCCTCGCGGCCCTTAAAACGTCCATACCTAAAATAAGAGGATTTTGCAGATTCTTCACTACAAAAATTAATACTTTGAGGCTTTCCTCTTTTACCTGTATGTTTAATGATAATTTCTCGATGCAGTGACATGTTTTTCCTTGCGCCGCTATAATTTCCGTATTTTTGGTTTTAAATAATCGTACCCTATAAAAATTCTTTTTGAAGAAATTTTCGCTCATAAAATTTCCTTCTGCTCTTGTATCGATGAGGGCTTCTACTGGTACATCGCCAACCAGGACTTGTATAATTGGTAGATGTGAGTTTTTTACGATGGCCGTATTTAAGTATCTTCTTGAGGGTTTTTTTAAAACTTCCGGGGTCTGGACCCTCCCTTTCACAGGCCCCTCTACTTGTTTAAAGCTTTCCTTTCAATTTGTGCCTTCTGGGTACGCAGATGTTGATTTTCGAATTTTCTTTTTGGGCCTTGACCTTCGAGGCTCGATGAGTTAGCTTGATAGCTCTTTCCCCCATAAGAGCGATTTGCATTTCTGGTTTCCTCATTTGAAGATTTCCTTCGGGTACTTTGAGAATACGTTGCCCCTCTAGCTTTTTCCGCTATTCTGCGATTTTGAAACTTCACCGCCACTTCGAAGAGCTCCTGCAATGTGCTTGGGTTTCTAATTTCGAAGTAGTCTTGAACGGGGTAACAATCCTGGTAAGATTATTTCAATAATGTCCGCATCGGGTTTCTTCCCATACAGCGTATCCGTCAGCTTAATTTTTCGTAGAATAAAGTCCGTTAACTCTTCTATATCCCGTTGATAGAAACTATATAGTTCGGCTTCCAGCCTTGCTCGATCTTTCACTATGGAGAAGGCCTTTACTAACGATTTTTTGAAATTTTCAAATGTATATGTCTGGCTTCCAAATTCCCCTAATAAAAATTTGCCTATATTCTTCCACCATAGCGCGGCCTGTCCTCTTAGTGCGGATGTGGCGATGGCAACTTTTTGTCTTTCAGGCACAGGGTAGAGCTGAAAGTGATTTTCTAAGCCTTCTAGAAATATCGCCACCGAATGTTTTCCGTCGAAATTGACATTTGGCTTGATTGACGCTCTCAAAGTCTGGACCAGGTATCCAAATCCTTCCAATTGGCTTGCCATTTCTTGGTGTTGTCCAGCGGCTTCCATCCAATTTTCGGCCATTTCAGTTCGATAAGTGCTCGGGCGCCAATGTAGAGTTGCGCGCCTCCAACTTGCACGCAACCAAGAGGTGACTGTTGAAAGTGGATAAATGACAGAGTCTTGCTAAGGGTTTAAGTCCCTTTTTATTCAACGTAATAAATTACAAGTGCGTGCTCTTGACGCTCACAAACTACGCCAACTCGGCGGTAAAATAAAAATAAGAACCTGAAAAGAAACTAATAACAAGACTCTAACTACGAGGCTCTCTAAAAGTAACTAACCTCACCGCGTTTTACAATACCGCTGCTAATTCAGCAAACTTGAAGATCACGTTGAACGATTAACAATTCTTCAAGGCAAGCACACAGGCCGAAACGCGGGGTTCTTCAATTTCTGTCTAACTACCTCCGCGCTCGTGAAGTAAGAACAGCACACCTCGAACTTGTTTCCTTTCTATTTAACTCAGAATACTTCCGCTGATAATTTGAATCCTTGCGCGTTCTACTGAAATTTACATACTCTGGCATTGGCAGTTCCAGGGGAAAGTAAGGCTTGACAGGAAAGATAGTTTAAACTTAAAATAAATGTTAGTTAAAATAAATATAAACCCTACAATGTAAACAATTATGTATATAGGTCTAGCATGTTGAACAGATCTGTTGCATAGTGTCTGGAAACATGATGTTCCGGAATAATTTCATGGTTCAAGATTTCAATAAAATATGCACCATGATTTGTTTTAGCATTACGGTAAAAATTTTTGTTTGGCTTGTCGATGTAGTCCTTAACGTAATCGATCTTTAAGTCTTTATGCTGGTTCTTGTTTCTGAAAAAACCCAAGGACTCCAGTCAAAGGATGAAGAAATTTTTTTTTGCAAAATTTGTAGCTTGTTAATTTTTTCCGCTTTAGCACTAACCCATACAAGGGAAAAACCTTCCATAATAATTACGCTATATGTAATAAATGACTAAACTATGATAATTCAGGGTTAACTTCCGCAGCGCGACAACATGTCTTTAGTCTCAGTATTTGATAATACATCGTCAATACTGTATAGGAGACGCCAGCGAAGCGTAACGTGTGCTAAGTCGAGATATTGCTACGTATACAGCTTTTCCCTCTCTTACATTATGCTTGACATTTATAATTACATCGACAGGGAATCGCAATTAGAGAGTATTTGACTTTTCTTTCTTTGTCTTCTTGCTCGTATTTCTCAGAATATTTCTTCGGTATTCTCATATTATTTCTAGCGTTTTCTTCACCGACGTTTTAAACTTTGTTTATTCATTACAGAATTTGAGAATGTCTTTTGATGTACCCTCCTTTGAAAACGTTCCTAATGCTATAGATATATTCAGGCACAATTAATGCAATAAGCATATTTAAATTTAGTGATAGCCCCCCACAGCTAGCGAATTTCATAACTGCACATTTCATAACTGCACCGCACGGAAAGATAGAAATGGTTTCTGAAACGGATGAACGTCTTCAACTACAAAATTCGTACAGCTGAAGTTAGAGAGAATGCTCAAAAGCTCTTGAGGTCAAGAATTTTGTCAAGAATACTGCACATGAATTTTGTTGTAACCTTGAATTTTAACTTAAGTTAATGGATAGATTTTTAATTAATAGTTTTATTGAAATTTTATTTTTTGTATGATATTTTAGAACAGTTTATAGTGATCATTAGGTATTTTATTTCGGAGTAGAAGACGTGAAAAATGCGTAGTGCTATCTTCGGGATTCGAGCTACTGACCTACCGATTGACCTGACATACTTCCGATTATACCCCGAAGGCGCGGCAAGGAGGGTAAAAATATCTCACAAATCTATCGAGGGTTCTGTAGTTTATTAGTTAGATGATGCCTTCATTTACATAGATGGAATTGTTGAATTTATAAAACAGACATAATGGCCTCAAAACTTGCTAAAATAAAACTCATTTGTAGGACAAAGGAATAAAATTTCAGTAGAAAATATTCATTTGTCTATAGACAAATGAAACCTCGAAATATATTACTGCTCGTTGTCAAGTTGGGTAAAGGAGATATTTTTGGAATGACATTTACAGTCTCAGATAAATTTCTTGCATATTATTTGCATTATCATTACACTAAGTTATGCTTGATATTAAAAGATACACATGAAACACAAATTCAACTAATTTATAAAATAAATTCATACGGTTTCAAAAGTAAAGATAAGATAAGAAATGTAATAAAACAGCTATTTATATCCATTTATATCTATAAATATCTATTTTTAGGAAAAAAATATTAAGATTATTTCACTAAAAATAGATGATTGACAAAATTCATTTGACTTGTGATACTTAAAGGGATCGTTTCTAACAAGTCCATTAAAATATACATTTTAACGATAATTTTTCAGATAAATTCACTCAGATATAAATCTGTATTATAATAATCACTGCTCGTTGCATAACAATAATATTTTGTGCTAGATTAAGTAGAATACATTATATCATGGGTGTTATTGTTATATTTAAATTGTTTCAAGCAAAATATATATTTAGGTTATATAAAGGACATTCTGGTGGCGATCCGCTCTGACACAGCAATAATTCTGAGAACATAAATGAATATCGGTTTCGAGCAACCTTCTAAGATAACTTTTTCCGCAGAAGACCAAAATAATTTAAACCGTAGACTTCACCTTAGTAAAAGTTCGCATGTAATTCGTTGATCTATGTGGCGCGAAACCAGAGTTCTTGGTGCTATGGACCTACCTCTATCGAGTACTAAATAATTTGAAAATATCAAGACAAAGTAATGTTCCACACGAAATTCGTCAAAGTAGCTTTGTAAATTAAGACACAATAACACGCCGAATAAATACTAATTCAGAAGTCAAACAACAATATTTTGTAAATATAACGCTGATTTTTGTTGTTTGACTTCTGAATTAGCTTTGTAAAATTTAATCCTAAGATGCAATAATAATGAGCTTATGACCTCCAGAAATGAACTTGAAAAATAAAGGCACTGTAGCCGAAGATACACAAAGACATTATTGATGACATTATAAATTTAAAAAGCAGTACGAAATCACTAGAACTCATATAATTACGAGGAGAAATTCAACGAGAAAAGAGCAAAAGAAGCATCCGAGAAATACTTAATATACCAAAGAAAACCTTATTTACAAATCTAAAAAGAATAGAAAAATTATGCATACAAATTTTGAAGATTTAAAGGGATAAATTATTGTTGACAACAGTATCTCAGTTAAAGATGTCTTCCAAAATGGTAAATAATACAAACCGTTTGTCAGTGGAGTATGTGCGTTGGGAATTCAACCATACGTCGGGCCTCTGCTCCCCTGTTCGAATAAAATTCAGAGTGAAATACTTCAAAAGTATACTATTAATTTCTCTGAGAACTTTGAAGAAATCAGTAAAAACTCTTGGTAAGTTTTCAGAGTGCTTACTGAATGGGAGCACCGGAATTTTTCTACGCAGGTATAGTTTTTGAAGTTATATTATAAAGGTAGTTTGCCAGTTTCGTGTTTGCCAAGAAAAGATGCTGGCCTCATCTGAATTGGTGAAAATTTGAGGTGTTACGAATTCTTCTACTTCCATATTTGACTTTTTCGAAGTTGTTGTCAGCCTATGTTTACACGTTTCGCTGGGACAGCCTCCTAGGACACCTTTGGTCTTTCTGAAGGTCTTTTTCTCTTTCAGAATTAAGCACCACATTTCCACTTTTAAGCACACTGTTCATTATACCATTAGCTTTAAGGTTTCTTTTTAACATTCTTTGGAGTTGGTTGTGGAATTTGTTTTACAATTGCATTAGACTTTTTTTTTAACCATGGTAACTTTAGCTTCTAAGTCAATCCTTTCGTGATTTCCAGCACATTTTATGCACCTCGGTATAAACTCAGTCGAGGAATGATAAAAATACTGGTAGTTGTGGCACCAAGCCACACTGCCCTTTAGATATAAACGTCAGCAATAACACTAATGCACATCAGATTAGATATTTCATGAATGCGCTCAGTTTCGGACTCAGTAGCTAACTAAACTTGGAAGAATAGACATGAGTACACGCGTTCTAAATTTTAGGCGTAGTACACACCTTAATAAAGTTGAATCCCCCTTTTATTAACTCTTGCTTAATTTCGAAAGCTAAACAATTAATTTCTCTAATCACTAACTTCGCTGGTTTTACCGAGTTACCATGAATTACATAGTATTGAATAGAATTTATTTCCACATATATAACTATATTTCGGTGGGATTCGTCGATTTTCGTAGGTAAAATTCTCAGGAACTCTTTCGAAATTGTAGCGTTTAAAACTGCGTTCGTAACCATCAACGGAGTTTCTTAAGAAATTCGCTGAATTTCAATGGGGAATAACCATTAATTGGGCTTAACTTTTGAAACTTTCTGAGCGTTTTCGGGAGGAATTCTAGGAAAGTACCTATATCAACATTATCCGAATTTTCAATATTCCCATTTTCTTCACTATTAGCATTATTACTACTGTTTACATCAACATACATAGAAAATTTATTTATAGGGTTATTATCAATAGCATTTTTCATATACCTTTTTGGGCGGGCAAACTTCCGTGTTGATAGGAATATATCTTTTGACGAAGATTACATGAGCCACGTTTTTTGGGCCTATGAGAATTGCCACAAGTATTGTTGATAGCAATTGGTAGTTGTAGACTGTATATTAATTCATAAAAGTCAAGTTGAGAAACTTAACAACATTTATTTTCTTTCAAGAACAGTAATGCCGCTTTAAACGGGCAAAGAGTGAGTAAGGAATAACTAACAATTGACTTCCGCTTTGTTCGGGCAGAGGAACGATGTGGACCGAGTGCATCCCTATCGCTTACTAATTAGTACTGAGCTCTCGCCACTGTTTGCAGCACCTTACGTGGCGCTGCAAACGTTAAGCCAGTGCAAATAGACAGAAGTATTCTAACCGAGACGGAACATTCCGTCCGGCATTGAAATTTGATACAAAAATTTCAATTAGTTAATTAGTGACAAATTACAATAGTTCAAAACTGATAATCACATAAATAATTGTCAGATTACTACAGCTCTAAAACTGAATTATGAAGTTTAAGAACATTAAATATTGAAAATAGTAATTATGTAAACAATATATAAGTTGACATAAAAAGTGTCACAATACACATACATTTCAAAATAAGCCATACAAATCCTTTAAACATATAATGATTAGTAAATTCTTGTAATGTATAAACTGATTCCACAACTATATATAAAGGTAAGTAGAAACTTGAATATTACATTGGCAATAAACAGATCTTTGATATAGATATAGTGCAGATTCCTAAAGCAGTTTTAACTTTAGCTACACGTACCTTACCATCTGTACCACGGATTGTCTCTAAAATTCTACCTAAGGCCCAATGGCAAGGCGGCAAATTCTCATCCTTAAGTAAAACCATTGCACCTGTTTCTACATTGGATTTCTGAAACTACCATTTATTGCGCTGTTGCAAGTGATTGAGGTTATCTGTTTGCCAACGCTTCCATATTAATTGAACAAATTTTGTTGTCCGCTGCCACCTTAGGTTAGTGATCACAGTCCACCAAAATTCGGTGATCTAGGGGGAATTAATTCCCAGACTATAGATTCTGAGGTGAAATAGCTGGATAACGCCTCATCTGGTTTTCTAATCAATTTCTGTAAACGCTTTAACTCTGTATGAGCCCCCTTAAAATTTGTGACATTATCTGTAATGATGGAAGATATTTTCCCTCTTCTCGCACAAAATCGCTTAAGAGCTGCTATAAAGGCTTCAGACGTCAAGTCTGTCACTACCTCCAAATGAATTGCCTTTGTGGATAAACATATAAATACAGCAACATAGATTTTAGGAAAAATGCCCTTGCGTTTACCCTTGAATTGTACATGAAATGGTCCACAAAAGTCAACGCCACAATTAAGAAAGGGTGAAGTTGGAGTTATACGCTCAGTAGGAAGATTACCCATGACCTGACTTGCTGCAATTGGTTTGTTTTTAAAAAAAATCACACAAGCATGAACTATCTTACGAGCCAAGCCCTTGCCGTGAATGTTCCAATATTTCAAACGCACCTGATGAAGTAAACCCTGCGCTCCAATATGTAGGTACTTATGAAAATATTCAAAAATCAATACAGTCACTCTATGAGTAGGAGGCAAAATTAACTGGTGTTTACAATCAAATAATAAATTTGAGTTTTTTAATTTTCCTCCAACTTTTAAAAGAGAATTCTCATCTAGAAAAAGGTCAAGACCTTTTAACTTACTTTGCGCAGGAATAGGTTTACCTCGTCGAAGAGCTGTAATTTCCGAATTAAAGGCAGTTAATTGGGCATGCCGTATAAGAAACTCCTCAGCCTTTTTCATCTCATCTGTAGTTAAATATCCCTGCATCTTATCCTGGGATTTACAATTTTAGATAAACCTGAAAATAAAACTGAGAATTCTGATTAGCTTAGGAAAATTATTGGAAAGTTTCAAAAAAGAGTCTATAAAATGTTCATTCATTGTCAAAATCAGAACTAGATTCAATGATTGTTTCAGTTCTTTCTCATACTTCTCGTCCGACGAATAAAAGTGTGTGGCGACTCTGTAAACATGTGTTGTACTCGCCAACCGCGCGCCGTTATCACTAACTGTAACCGAAGATGGTTTCGGCGACACACAGTCACGTCTCGTCGTCAGTGCGGTTGGTCGCTCGCTTTCCTCCAACGTGATTGTCTATCGACTGTAGTAATTAAGTTTTAATATTGTGATGTGATTAAATGTTTTTGTTATGAAAAAATTGGCTCTTATGGCATGTTATGAACTCATCCTTAAAAGCACTGGCAAATTCCAATACGCATAGTTTGTTGTTGCACACAGCCACGTGCAACAAATGGTGACTTCAGGACGGTGAGGCTTAAGCCAAATGAAGCGTCGAAATTTATAGTACAGCAGGAATTTTGTGCTTAAACAAGACCTTATGATAATGTGCGAAACGCAGCTGAACCAATATTTTTTACTTATGTGTATTGGATTACTTATCGTATCTATTGGATCGTGCATCAGTTTCATCATATTACAGCCACGTGGATTACCTTCATGTTTATGTTTGTGATCATCCTTCAGACATGCGGATTATCTTCATCTTCCATTAGTGATAGTGTTCCAACATCAAGCGAGTGGATAATTTCTGTACATCAAGGTGATATTTTTTACCTTTTATTCCGTACATGGATTCGTATGTATTCGTCAAGCAGGTGAGTCTTTTCCTATATTTTTCATGTTCTAGATCATCAGAACCCATGTCCTAACATTAATTATTTTGTGTTTCTTCACGTGTACTGCAACAGTATTCTTGAACTATATCTTTTTTTTGTTATCTGTATTTATTCGTATTTATTATGGCTACTAGTGATCCTCTAGCCACTGATGACAAACAAATGGCTCGCGTTGCTGTGAAACCTGCCCCATTTTGCCGTAGTGACCCCAACCTTTGGTTTTTTAAATTAGATGCACAATTCAAGCTCGGGGGTATAACACGCGACGACACGAAATTTTATACTGCAATTTCCGCCCTCGACACTGAGGTTCTTCAGTCAGTACGCGAGATTGTTCAGAAGCCCCCCTCGGATAATAAATACGAGGAATTGAAAAATAAATTAATTTCAGTTCATGAGGAGTCTGAAAACACCAAACTAAAGCAGTTATTACAAGATTTGCAACTTGGTGATATGCGCCCATCCCAGTTATTGTCAAAAATGCAGGAGCTTGCGGGTGACAATTTTAAGTCCAATGTTTTACAATCATTGTAGCTTAATCGTCTACCGAACAATATCCAAGCTATTCTTGCCTCCAGTAACCAGAACCTACCCCAACTGCCCAAATGGCAGACAAAATTCATAATGTTCTCCAACCACAAGCAATCAGTCAAGTTCAGCATCCCAGTGTTGATATTTCATCTCTTCAACAACAAATCCAGGAATTATCATTGCAGGTCGCAGTCTTACAGACACGATCTCAGTATCATCCGCGCGGTAGATCAAAGTCCCGGAACCGAAATAATAGGGAATACCAACGCGTTCATTCTGGCATTCAATCAGACATTTGTTTATATCACAGCCGATTCGGTGATAAAGCGCGCAAGTGTACACCTCCATGCAAATTTCAGAAGACCTCTTTAAACTGAAGGGGCCGTCACTCAAAGCCATGAGTGACAACGGCCCGTGCATTAGTCGATTGTTCGTAACAGATAAACCATCAGGCAGACGTTTTCTTGTTGATACAGGTGCTGACATTTCGGTTGTACCTCCCTCTTTTGCCGAATCCAAACGGCCGCCTGGAAAATTTAACCTTATTTGCAGCTAACGGGTCAAAAATTGCAACATATGGAGAAATATTAATGTCTTTGGATCTAGGATTGCGTCGCAAATTTCAATGGCCATTTGTCATCGCTGCGGTTTCGCACCCAATAATTGGTGCAGACTTTCTGCAAAAATTTTCTCTGTTGGTCGACATTAAAAATCGACGCTTACTCGACTCCATCACACAATTGTCCGCGGTAGGTAGCATTGGAAATGCCACTAATTTTGGAATTAAGTTAATTTCCGGTAAATCTCCTTTCCACAAACTACTTGAGCAATACCCTAACGTCGTCCGCTCAGTAACTGGCAAACCGACTGCTGACCACGGTATTGTACACGTCATAGAGACTACTGGACCACCAATCTTTCCCAAATCGAGGCGGTTGCCTCAAGAGAAATTAAAGGCTGCAAAAGAAGAATTTAAATACATGCTTGAGCAAGGAATCTGTCCGCCATCTAAAAGTTCATGGGCCAGTCCACTCCACATGGTCCCTAAGAAAAACGGCGACTGGCGTCCTTCTGGGGATTATCGACGTATTAATTCAGTTACTTTGCCTGATAGATATCTGGTTCCTCATATTCAGGACTGCATGCAAGTCTTGGAAGGCAAAAATATTTTTTCTACGCTAGATTTGACTCGTGCTTACCATCAGATCCCTGTCAATCCACCTGATATACCAAAAACTTCGAATTTCCTGTCATGACTTATTATATTATGTAACGCTGCGCAAACGTTTCAGCGCTTCATTAATGAAGTCCTTCGAGATTTAGATTTTTATGTCCCATATTTCGATGACATTCTGGTAGCCTCGACAACTGAAAACCAGCACCTTGAACACCTTTGCATAGTCCTTGGCCGATTTCACTCTTATGGTGTAGTCATGAATCCATCAAAATGGGTTTTCGGGAAATCTAAAGTGTCATTTCTTGGTCACGAAGTTTCTTCGGAGGGCGTTCGCCCACTTAGTGACAGAGTCACTGCAATTCAAAATTTCCCAGAGCCCAAAGCTGTTCAGGAGCTGCGTCGTTTTCTAGCCATGTTAAATTTTTATCGTCACTTTCTTCTTCATGCCGCTGAAAAGCAGGCACCTTTGCACACATATTTGGTTGGAAGTAAAAAGAAAGATACGCGGCCTATTATTTGGTCTGATGATGCCTGTACAGCCTTTGTACAGTGTAAGAATGACTTAGCGTCGGCAACAGCTCTTAGCTATCCTTCTAAGCACTCTTTAGCATTAATGGTTGACGCGTCTAATACGGCCATGGGTGCGGTTTTGCAGGAACTGGTAGGAGCATGGAAGCCTCTGGCTTTCTTCTCGAAAAAATTTTCTGCAGCGCAATCAAAATACAGCACGTACGACCGCGAAGTTCTTAGTGCGTATAAGGCTGTTAAACATTTTCGTCATATGGTAGAAGGTCGTGTGTTTTCTATCTATACCGACCACAAGCCGCTAATTTTCGCTTTTCGGCAAAAGCCTGACAAGGCTTTCCCCAGGCAAATGCGTCATCTTGATTACATAGCGCAGTTTACAACCGATTTTAGGTATGTAGAAGGCCCTCAAAATACAGTTGCTGATGCTCTGTCCAGAAATGAAGAGGTTCAGTTGCCATCAACAACAGATTTCTCCGCCATTGCTGAATGTCAGAAACAGGACCCAAAATTGCAACATCTTTTGTCTGACAAGTCTTCTCATGAACTTAATTTAGTACCTATGCAGTTAGAACCAGATCTTTCACTGTACTGCGATGTGCAAGGTAATGTGGTGCGGCCATACATTCCACTGAAATTCCGGCATGGTATTTTTAGTGGCCTCCATAATTTATCCCATCCTGGCATCCGTGCTTCTCGCACGTTAATTCAACAGCGTTTTGTATGGCCTGGTATGCAAAAGGACATCGCTGCATGGGAGAGGTCATGTACAGACTGTCAAAAATCGAAAATTAACAGGCACACTCGAACTCCATGTCAACGCTTTGAGTTACTATCTGCTCGCTTTAGCCACGTACATATCGATTTGGTTGGACCCTTACCCCCATCACTAGGTTATACATATCTTCTTACGTGTGTCGACAGATACACACGTTGGCCAGATGCTATCCCTATTGTAGATATGTCCGCCGACACCGTGGCCAAAACCTTTTTTTCTGTATGGATTTCACGGTTTGGGGTACCCGAGTACGTTACCATGGACCAAGGACGGCAGTTCGAATCTCAATTATTTACTGCATTAACAAAATTCTTGGGAACTAAAAAGATCCGTACATCACCGTACCACCCGAATTCCAATGGACTTATTGAGAGGTTCCATCGCTCTCTTAAACAGGCCATTAGATGCCATTCTGCTATTCACTGGGTTGATGTCCTTCCTACTGTGTTGTTAGGAATCAGAACGGCTATCAAAGAGGACCTGGGTTCTTCAAGTGCTGAAATGGTTTATGGTACCAATTTACGTTTACCGGGAGATTTTATAAATCCCGCAAAAAACTCACCCAATGTCCAGCCCCATGCATTCCTCAAACAATTGCGTGAAACCATGGCTGCATTATACCCTAAGCCCACAAGCATACATTCTTCAAGACCTGTGTTTGTGCCTAAAGAACTCGCTACATCCTCACATGTGTTCTTACGGTGTAATGCATCAAAAACGTCCTTGGAGCCTACCTATACAGGCCCACACCTAGTTCTAAGTCGCACATCCAAGAACTATCGGATACTAATCGGCGACAAAGAGACAGCGGTAAGCCTTAATCGTCTCAAACCACCTTTATCTTAGCACCACAAACTGTTGAGACTGGTACATCAGTCCCACCTCCTTCGAAGGCACCTTCATCTATTGGGTCTACACCAACATCTGCTACTACGTCAGTTCCTGTGCCTGGATCCCAGAAAACAAGTGCTCCTCAGTATACACGTTCCGGACGTAGAGTCCGATTTAACCCTTGGTACCTTTAATTCGTTGCCACTGGAGGGGGAGTACTGTGGCGACTCTGTAAATATGTGTTGTACTCGCCAATCGTGCGCCGTTATCACTAACTGTAATCGAAGGTGGTTTCGGCGACACACAGTCACGTCTCGTCGTCAGTGCGGTTGGTCGCTCGCTTTCCTCCAACGTGATTGTCTATCGACTGTAGTAATTAAGTTTTAATATCGTGATGTGATTAAATGTTTTTGTTATGAAAAAATTGGCCCTTATGGCATGTTATGAACTCATCCTTAAAAGCACTGGCAAATTCCAATACGCATAGTTTGTTGTTGCACACAGCCGCAACCACGTGCAACAAATGCATTTTGGAAATGGAAGTTGCTGATTGAGGAACTCAGGACCTGATAACCACAAGGAATTAGCCAAAAGTTCACTAGGGTCTGCTCCTCGGGATATTATATCCGCTGGATTTTTCTTTGAGGCAACATGACCCCATTTCAATTGGTGACTCAAGTTTTGAATTTCAACAATTCGATTGCTCACAAAAGTTTTGAGCTTGTACGCAGGCGTGTTTATCCACGCTAGAACAATAGTAGAATCACACCACAAAAAAGTCATATACTTAGCTGCAGAGCTGTTATTACCTTTGACACAAGACTGCACAGAAGTAATGCTCCACACAATCCAAGACGTGGAATTGTAACAGGCTTTATAGGAGAAACTCTGGATTTGCTACAAAGGAGATTGGAATAATTCATTCCATCAGTGGTAATACAACGGATGTAAATAGCTGCACCATAAGCCTTTTCCGAAGCGTCCGAGAACCCATGGATCTCAGTTCTAACGGAATGTTCAGTTAAAACATATCTGGGAATATTCAATTGATCGATTAACTGAAGCTGGGAAAGGAATTTTTTCCATTCACACAACTCCTTGGGAGGTAATTCCTCGTTCCAGTCCAGTTTCAGCAGCCATAGTCTCTGCATGAATATTTTTGCCCTCGTTACTACGGGTCCGATGAGACCCAATGGATCAAAAAGCTTAGCTATTTCAGATAACACCTGACGTTTAGTAAAGCTATCTTGATTGTTCACAGCTGTTTTGAAAGTCAAGTGATCATCCTTCAGTTTCCAGAGCATTCCTAGCGTCTTCACTACACTTTCTTGAGATTCACAGGAATATTCCTGTGTTGAAATATCATGCAACAGCTCAGGATGATTGGACACCCATTTATGTAGCTCCATACCTCCACGACGAAGCATTTATACTAATTCAGACTGAAGCTCCTTTGCTTCTTCTAAAGTATTTCCTCCTGTCAGGATATCATCCATATAAAAATCCGTAGATGTGGCAGCAGCCGCCCTGGGAAAATAGTCCTGTTCGTCAGCTGCCAGTGCCTTTAAGGTTCTCATGGCTAAGAACGGCCGTATGTAACCCTACGTAACCTATACACTTGAACTGGGGGCCTCGCGGTTTGGCTTCCAAACAATTCTCTGTAAATTTCTTTGCGATGGATGTATGAGTTTTTGTCGATACATCTGCTTAATATCGGCACTAAAGGCAAAGCCATGTTTTCTAAACCTGTAAACTATAAAAAAAGAACTTCTTGAATTGTGCCTCCGTTCAATAGAATTGAATTTAGCGAATAGCCACTGGATGATTTACACGATGCATCGAAAACAACTCTTAATCGAGCTGAAGTTTTCTCCGGGCAATATACTGCGTGATGGGGAATGTAGTAACAAGTGTCACAGTTATCCACGGGCATAACAGGTTCCATGTGATTCAAGCTTAAATATTCGTTCATAAATTTCTTATACAAATTAGCCATAGTCTTATTAGCATCAAGACGACAAGACGATTCCAAATTGTATTCAGTCTCTTAATAGCAATTTCTTTAGATGAACCCAGCATAGAAATAGTATCATCCTTCATAGGTAATTTTACTATGTAATCTACCTGTTTTATCACGCGAGTATTTTTCATTAAAATGCCTTTTGCAAAATATTTCTTCTTCATTCTTTACGACTTCCTTACCATCTCCCGGGAAGGATTCTAATTCGAAAAACTTCTTAATTGCATTATCGAGATTTGATTCCTTTATCAAATAACAATAGGATTGATTATTAACAGTGGGTAGAACCCCTGTCATTAAATAACCAAATTCTGTGTTTTGCAATATTATGTTTCCATTCAGCGCTTGAACTCTACCTTCTTTCAAGATGTTAAAGAATAACTCATTTCCTATCAATATATTGATTTTACCAGGTGTATAGAAGTTAGGGTCTGCTAATTTAATGTCATGCGGTATCGTTAGATTAGAAATATCCAGTTTTGTCGAAGGAATTACATCTGTTATTTTGGGAATAATACATAATTCTAAATTGTGAGAAAAGGTCTCTGTTTCGTTCGAAATATGGGCTAAAATCTTCGCTTTGATTGAATGAGCTGATCCACTTATTCCCGAAATGTGCGTTTGGATGGGTTTAGTTTTCAAGCTCCAAAATTCTACGCATTCTTTGGTGATGAGGCTCATTTTCGAACCGCAGTCCAGTAAGGCTCTTATTCTGCAGCGCTGCCCGAACACATTCGTCACATAAATAACCACCGTACTCAGTAAGACAGAGTTTGCCGCACCGGAAATGGATGCAAGACTATGTACTGCTTGCTGTATATTGTCACCCGAAGCTTCTTCGGAGGAGTTTGTTTTCCCCTGGTTTGGAGGAAAGCAGGGAGTGTTCGTTGAACTCTGACGGTCATTGTCCATATGGAGAAGGGAATGATGTTTTCGGAAACAGTGGCTGCACGAAAAGTTTGAATTGCATTCTCCGGAATGAGTTTTTAGACAATTCACGCATAATTTTTTATTTTTGACGATAATGAGCCTATTTCCAACATTCAGTTGTTTGAACGCACTACATTTAAAGAGGTCATGGTTTCCTTTACAATGGATACATTTTTTGAGTTGGAATGAATTGAATTTATAACAAAACTTCTTGGTTTTGCACCGATACTGGGTTTAATAGGAAATTTGATAGGCGTATTTTTATGAATGCTTTCTAGTACCAAAGTTCGATTCTCAAGAAAGCGAAGGAGAATATTTATTAAAATTGCGTTAGATAGCCTATCAAAATTGTACTCTAATGTTTTTAAGGCGCGTAGATTGCGTTTGGTATGATCTAATAATTGGCGAAGTTCCTTAAGTGATTCCTGCTGAATTTTTTCTTGATTCAAAATATTTTGAATATAACTACCCACTATCGCCCATTTATTTTCATATCTTAATTCTAAAGCTTGAAACAGTGACTTGTATGTATCTTGCAATTTTCGATATTTTTTGCTTCTCCTTTAAGAGCAGCCTTTAAATAATAAAGTTTTAGTGTTTCAGTTAATTTCTCATTTTCAGCAATTAAGGATATGAATTGGCATTTAAATGAATGAAATTCTTTATATTTTCCAGAGAACTGAGGTAATGGTATTTCAGGCAATTTAACATTAATATTTTCAACAGTATTTTTACGTACTGGTAATGCATTAACTTTTGATTTTAATTTTGAAAGGAGGTATTTGAGACTTACCTCCATTTTCTCCAGATCGTCCTCTAGTTCTTCAATAATTTCACAAGATTCCTCTATGGCAACATCTGCTGGTAGATTTAAGTACCGCTGTTTTAATTCATCCAAGGATCGCTTTATTCCTGATAACGATTGCAATTTCACTTCTAAAAAGGATTCACTTTCTTCATTTTCGACAAAGTCACGCAGAGAGTGTTCCAGTTTTGTGACTTTTGCTTTCAGACAACCGCGTTGCCTATTCAAAGCTATTACATTATTCATAGTTGCTGTTCTTTCTCAGGGTAGGTTAGGACCAAAATGCTGATAGCAAATGGTGGTTGTGGACTGTATATTAATTCATTAAAAGTCAAGTTGAGAAACTTAACAACATTTATTTTCTTTCAATAACAATAATGCCGCTTAAACGGGCAAAGAGTGAGTAAGGAATAATTAACAATTGACTGCCGCTTTGTTTGGGCAGAGGAACGGAGGCTCGATGTGGACCGAGTGCATCCCTATCGCTTACTGATTAGTACTGAGCTCTCGCCACTGACCTTACGTGGCGCTGCAAACGTTAAGCCAGTACAAATAGACAGAAATATTCTAACCGAGACGGAACAAGTATTATATTTTACAATTAGTTTTACTGTGTTATACAGTAAATCTAGTTGTATCATTTGCATTAGTCAATTTGTCCCATTTGCACTAATCACGGTTTTTTCCATGTAGTAATAAATGTGACCTATCTCTTCTACTCTGTATTTAATAATTTACTTTTAATAATTTAAATTGGTTTGTTACATTCTAAACCAATTATTGTTGGGAAGAATTACTGCAGGAATAATTCTAAAGCTCATTATTGCAGAATTTTCTGCAATCGAAAAAGAAAATATCTCTTTGTAAATGGAGATTTTAAAGTACTTCGTAGCATAAGTGTTTTCCAAGAAGTTATTTAAAACTATATGTGTAGAAGAAAGATTCAAATAAATTAAAGTAATATTTTTTAAAAATGTGTTTGCGTGAAACTGAAGAGAATGGTAGTGCACCAAGATTTAAAAAATATAATTGTAGCTGAATAAGTCTTCTAGTCTTACATTCCAGAAGATTTAAAATTTATGTACAGAATAAACACGAATCCCAAGGGACAAAAATCAGGAGTTCGTGTTAAAAAATTCGTGTTAACTGGGAACTCAAATTTATTTTTGAAATATTTTTTTTTCTGTTCATTAAACTATTTCAATTCATTAAACCATTTCAATAGAATAGCACTGCAGGGTTATACTGTTTCTAGAAGCTCGTATCAAAGCTCTGCAGATCCTACTAAACTGATAGCGAATTATCACTTGGTCTGAAACTAATTAAAACATCTATAGAAGCTTAAAATAACCTTTTTATTTAAGTCTTAAATGGATGGAAAGTCACAGCTTGTACTATAAACGAATTTCTCTTACCTTTCTGGTATTTAAATTTACATAACAAAAAGATAAATTCAAATGCACTTAAGGCCTGTATTAAGATGTTCGTACCGAACAGATTTAACACTTTCAGTCTTCATACTACATATAGTGGTTTCACAGATTAAGTCAGACGTTCATAGAGATGAATGCAAAATAAACGATCTTTACATCACACGAAAGGAATTTACTGCAATTCTTGAAAATTTTATAGTAACATTAGCCATTAAATTCATCCTATGAGCAGCAGAATATGTATACAAAGTCTTTACGAGTTTTCTTGTAGAGTAAGAACTTGTTTTACCTCTTCCTATTACTTTCATTACCGTATGATAAACTATGAAAATCGCCATCCAAACGGGAATGTGACTGCCTTAACGAAGGGCCCGGGTTCAAGTGTCTGTACGCCATGGGACGCTTAAAATATGCTGCGAGCCGAAAGTCGTCTCGAGATGTTGATTATATGAGAAGAAGGGGTGGAAGACCGTCGGATCTGCCCTGCCCTTGTGGTGCTCACCTTTACAACTGGGGCGAAACTGGGTATACAGATGAATTGTCACCTATATGGCGCTTAAGGCTCAGGCCAACAACAGACGCAATCTTGTACTTCTTGCCTTGATAATAATGCGTGGGTTTGTTCTGATTACACCAGAAAAGGGAGATTTGTAACAACCAGAACAGCCATGGACAATCTGAAAGAAGTTTCCCAAGATCAATTAAAACGTAAGACAGCGTATTCAGAGGTTTCTCTAGTTTCATAAAATTCAAAGCAGTATTCTTCAATGACCGTTGGACTAGTAAATCTTAGAAATCACGTTCAGTTGTTTTTTGTGACTCATAACTGGTGATCAAACTACTAGACCAATTAATTCACGTATGCATCCGATTGCAAATTTTGGTTTCCATAGTAGAAGGAATTCTTTGGTAACTACTGTAATTACATTACAGTAACATTACGGTATCGTTTTTGTTTATATTACATACCGTAATTTGCTTTGGGAAATTATTATTATTATTATTTTTCATTTTTCGAATACTTTTGAATAATCTGTCTCATACGTTGCCGCTCGTTGAACATGCTGATTCATCATAGCATCTATTTGCCCATTAAATCAAAACTTTTCTAAAAAATTCTCAGCTTCACGTGATTACCAATTAAAGTAATGCACCTTTCTGCCAGAAGGCGATAATGGCAGAAAATAATCGCTCTAAAAAAAGGCTGTCTTAATCTTTTTTCTTCTTTCTCAATTTTTTCTTGCATTACTTGATCCATCACTGTTGAATTAAAAGGTATTTTCTCCCTACGTGCTTTCGTGATGTAACGATAGCGCACTCAGCGCGTATTTGATAGGTCCAGGTTCGAGTCGCGGAGAGGACATTGCCCATTTTTCAACTCTCCTACTTCAAAAAAGAAAAGGTCTCTACAGTGGCTCTCGAACTAAAAGGTGGTGGACACTAATCCATCACTAGCAGGATTTGGCGAATGGGTCCTTTAATCCCCAGTCGCTCTTTAAAAGGGAGAGTGTATACAGTATTTTCTCCCTCCTTCTAGCATGCCTTCGTGGTGTAACGATAGCACACTTAGCACGTATTCGAGAGGTCCAGGATCGAGTCCTGGCGAGGGATTTCCTTATTTTTCACATCGCTTGCTTTAAAAAAATAACCAAATAAATAAAACCTAAAGACTCTACAAGTTCCTCACGAAAGCGCCATTAGTATTGGATAAATATGTAATGATAGTAATACTTAATACATAGGATGTCCACAAAGTCCCTGAACAAAGCACACGAGGACACTCTGCCTAAAAGGAAGGGATACTTTCGTGGAGGGCATTCCTAGGAAAACTAGTTCTTATTCCCGTTATTCCTGGGAAAACTATGAAAATCTATATCTCAGCCAGGTCTTTTTGTCTGGATCCGAATCCGAGTTGAACTACCAGTATTAAGCGATTTTAGCTGTTCGGTCACTGTTGGGGCAACAGATGCTTGGATTTTGATGCTTTGATGAAAATGTTTCATTTAAAATAATCATTGTTCGATGCCAAACTTAATGTTTTGGAGGACATTAACTGCATTGTTTGGCTGGATTGATCTGACTGCTTCAGCTGGGTCATCAGCATGATAAGCTCACATAGTATTGTAATTGAGTTTTCCACATAGGAAGTCAGTAATACAATAATACCCAGGGCCGAAGCACGATACCCCTACTACTATGTGTCTGTGAACTGAGTTTCCACAGTTCACAGTAAGATACGTAAGATATGATTACATAAGATCAGAATTAATCACGATGATAACTGAGTGAAGTTCAGTTTGATGAGCCTGTAAATTAGTCCTTTATGTCAGATGCGATAGAAAGCTTTCGCTACGTAAGGAGTGAAGTGGATCAGGTAGGAGATGCATTTAAAGTTGAATGCCTTGTCAGATGAATGTCTCACAAGCCTTACCTGTTAAAAGTAACAGGCTGGTTAGGCCTATAATTTTCACCTTTGATATTGTACTTTTGAGGCCTGGGTGGCAGGAAAATCTTTTATAATTTCCGGTGCGTCAGAAATAAGCACTGCAGTTGCACTGTGGCGCTGTTGAAAACATGTAGGAAAAGTACATCAGCAAATTATCATTCCTCCCCATATTATCACACCTGCATTATTGAAGCGGTCACGTTCCTTTTCACAGCTGAAGCTGGATATTTTTTCACCTCAGGCAAAGAGGAAAATGCTAGCCTCTATGTACAATTAAATTAACTGTATCCGCATGCATCTAGATTCAACAAAAGTATATATGTTATTGTGAAAGACCGAAATTGAAGGATGTCGACATTCACCGGTGAATGTCAACACATACCAAATACATCGGTGATAGACCGAATATTTGGTTATATTGTATGTCGACAATCACAGATATACTGTGGTGGAGGTTGAAAAAAAAAGTCGAGTTCAACAGAGAGGTGACTGTCTGTCTCCAAATCCTTTGCTCTGCTGAGATTGAAGTTATGCGGCATGTATTTGTTATACTCTGGAACACTGTTTGTCAGTCTTATGCTAGATTTGATGGTACGCGCAAGATTTTCTTAATTTTTTTTTATCCGATACCCTAATTTATGTTGAATGGATACTGCAGTGAATCGTGAAATTTTCCTTGAAAAATTAAATGTATTAATTGCGAGTAAACGAGAAGACAATTGTGTCTACTTTTCAAATACATCTCTCCTCACAGGGATTGATTACTCCTTATGAAGCTATGTTTGGCATTTAACTAAGAACATTCATAGCATCATCTTTTTTGCCTGGCGAACAAATCGCAATTATTGAAACTGAAGAACAGCTCTTAAGAAATTGCTAATACGTTTGAAACCGAAGAACAGCTTGAAGAAACTGTTAATACTTTTGAAGAAAATTTCAGCAGTGGCCATACCGAAAACCATATTCCAAAGAAAAATACTGAAGAGGTCTTGCAACCTACCATGTCTTCGTATCAAGCCTGGACTGAACTACACGAGTTATTCCTTATTTTTGTTATTCACCAGATTTAATTAAATGCAGCTCTTTTTTTTTTTTTTTTTTTTGATTATATCAAAGCATTCCAGGGCTATCTGACTAAGGAAAGAAATGCCTTTATGAAGAAAAATCGCCTCTGAGGGCAACTGGCTCCTATACCTGTTACACATGATAATAACCACAAAAATGCCAATGCAGCCAGCTCGTTCGCTGCGATTCGAATCTCAAACCGAACTACCAGTGCTTAGAAACTTTACCACTCAGCCGCTGGTGGACCTTAAAGTGAAAATGAAACTGAAAGGGAAAAGAGTGTGAAGTCTAGGAGGAACTGCCGGTTGTGTTGAATGTGTTAACAAAATATGTCTTTTTAAATGACTTATAAAATAACTGCTTTACTTAATTTACTAGAAAGTAAAGTTTACTTTTTATACCTGTTATAGTTTTCTTGTGAAATATTTATTTAGTTTAATATAAGTCCATAAGCTTTAAGTAAATATTACTAATATTTTACTAATATAATTTGTGAGTGGCATCAATATTTAATTTCTGTTTATTGTTGTTCTAAAAAGAATATTATTTAAATTTATGTATTAGAATACTGGATATTTGATTCTCTTGACTTGCCTGGAAGAATATATATATTGCAAATAAAAACATCTTTATTTGGAAGTATTTGATGGGTAATGTTTGCTTAATTAAAAGAATTGTCTTAGTGAAATTCTTGGGATTCATCTGGGATTCAAAGGTAAACTTTAGTAGCAGAATATTTGGTGAATTTTATTTGGAAATATTTAATAGGTAATATTTCCTTAATTAAAAGAATTGTCTTAGTGAAATTCCTGGGCTTCACCTGGGATTCAAAGGTAAACTTTAGTAGCAGAATATTTGGTGAATTTTGGATTGCGTCTTACACCAGTCATGGGAAGGTGTTGAGGTCGATATTTACATTTTAGAGGTGCAAACATCGACTCCTATCGTTCCTAGGACCTACGCGTTCGAAGGTGATAAAAGAAAGTAAAGAAATGTTAAATAAACATACATTAAACATGTTTAGATGCATTTCGAGAACTTTTGCGAAGCACCTTGTATATAAATTACCATTTGTTTTAAAGTACGAGTTAATCAGCACCTTTTTGCACTTGTTATCTAAAAGTTCTTTGAGTTTTGGCATACAAATTGTTAATTTCCTTAGAACTGCTGAAGCACGCTATACTATTGTAATATATGTTTTTCTAATTGTCATATTTTGCACGAACGAAAAAAGAAATCTTTCTTTTGTACCAACAGTTATACTCTGATTAAAACCATTCTGATTTGTAACCAAAGCAAATTTTTGCAAATTAAAGTGTAATAAATGCATTAATTTGTTCAGTTTTTTGACGGATTAAATCCTCACTGAATACATTAATATTCACTAGTAAGGTATTAAGCTATAAACATGTTAAGATTTCTGTTTTTCATCATTTTAGTGTTTTAGATAGGATAATTTTGCAACTCATGGAAAAGGTCACGAATCGATTGAGATAAATTTCGACTGTTTAATTCATTACGCTTTGGAAAATTTCAGATAATCAATAGTTGTGTTTATCTATTTAACCAGCAGAGTATTTATCTTATATTCACATGGGCCCTGACACTCTATCTAGCTCACACTGCATAATAATTCAATACAGTTGCTAAGCGACGAAGCTTCGCTACGGCTACTGAAGGTCATTCTCTTTCTGCTAACCTAAAAGGGTGCGGCGCAAACGGCTGAGAAATAGTCCACGCAGATCTATTATCGATCGAAAAGAAGATAAATTTAGGGAAAGAATAACAAAGTGATTTACAATAAAACCTCGAATATTCACAATTTCTATAAAATGTAACGTCCTTACTAATCATTCTTGCTCTTTTCCCAAAATAACCAAAGAATTATTGCTTTCTTTGATTTTTCTTTCTTTCTTTTTTTTTTGGGGGGGGGGAAGTGGGTTAAATGAAGAACATCCAAAAATTTTTGGGTGGCATAGGACTTTTTCGAAGCAGATTATGATTTTTTAAGAGCTTTTAAATTTCGAAGTCGCCACAATTATGAACATTGATGTTTGAAAATTAAATTTATTTATCTAAAGATTTTAATCTACTGCTCAGAGAACACGCATTTTATAATTTGAATATATGGATTAATTTCACAAAACTTAAAGTTAACTCATTCATCCATTATTCCGGGAGAGGGAAGGCCTTTCTTAGACCCTTGCTTATTCTCTTCTGATACAGAGGGATATTATTTTGTTTTTTATTATGTAAAAACTGATGAATTTAAATTACGGTAGGTTGGTTTGCTTAAGCAAGACTTTCTATCGTCATAAAAGGAGAGATATCGCGTATCTTTTGAATTTTTTATTTACGTGTATATCCAAATTCTTCTTTTAATTTATCTCCAGTCTGAAAATTTTTCGTTTCTGTATACGTAGTTCACTTCACTGAATTACCCTATTTAGATTCTTCTTTTTAGTCCTCGGGCTACTAATTTCTTTTTGGCATTTTGCGTTGAAAACTTTAAATGTCAGTTCACTTTCAAACTGTTACCACCAAATACTACAGCCTGTATTATTTTTAAAGAAATTAAATAATGAAGAATCTGCTTAAATGTTTCTCGCATTGTGATAAAACGACGGTACCTAGAGCCATCAAATTTTAAATAACATACGTTTCCAGCCGAATACGGGCATCTTGAAGCACAAATATGGAATTTAGAATATTTTTTATTATCTATTTCATATTTTGTACAACTTTAACGATTTTTGATTAACAATGATTTCAAAACAAGCAATGGCAACACTGTACTGGAAAAAAAAAAAAAAAAGAAAGAAAACCGCGTTTTTAATATCCAGCGCGCGAGAATGTATCGGGAATTCTAAAAGTTTAAACTGAATTTTATGAGTTAAGAGAGAAGAACATGAAATTTAATAAATAAAGGTAACCCACAAAACGTCAAAAACGCCCTTTTGGGCATAATGTAAAATCTTGAAACTTTCAGATTTTCTTTTATTATTATTCCTCAGTTTCTTTTGTTTGGTTCGCTCAAAAAGGACGAAATCTACTATTACGCAGGTAACAGTGCCTGATTAACTATGAGACAAATATATGAACTGTTAACTGATTAACTATGAGACAAATATATGAACAGTCTTTAGGAAGCGTAATTAGAAGGGTTCCGGGATCAGTAAAAAAAGAAATAAAAACAATAAAAAAGCAAAAAATATCAACGTTCTTGAGATTTTATATTACGCCCAAAGGGGCTTTTTTTAAGGTTTCGCGTGTTACTTATTAAATATCATGTTCTTTGCACTTAACACATAAAATTCAATTAAACGGCAATATCACAAAATAATTTAAAAAGAGCATATCTTTAGAATTTAAGATACACAGTCTCGCGCGCTGGGGATAAAAATGTTTTTTATACCTTACCGTGTTGCCATTGCTCGCTTTAAAATCGTTGAGGTTGTTAATCAAAAATTCGTTAAAGTTTTACAAAATATGAAATAGATAATAAAACAAATTCCAAATTCCAAATGTGTGCTTCCTGATGCTCAGTATTCGGGTGGACGATTACGTTATTCAAAATTTGATGGATCTAGATATCGTTGTTTTATTTGAGTAGATTCTTCACTATTTAATATCTTTAAATATAGTACAGGGCGAAAGTATTTGGTGGCAACATTTAAAAAAGTGTTTCAACGCAAAATGCCAAAACGAAATTAATAGCCCTTTTGGGCAAAATTGCACTTTTAGGCTAATAATAAAATAAAAAATAATGAGTTTAAAGATTAAAATATTAAAAAAAAGTATTTGCTATTATATAGTACATCTAGATTATTATTTTTAAATAGTGCAAATAAATGCATCACAGTAAACTGTGAAGTTATAAAATCGGATCCGATGCTACGCATTTTACGAGTGTATTACGTTTATGAGCTATTTAATGTAACTCCAGGTACGTATAATATGTGTGTATGTTCACAGCTAATTGCTCGTCCACTTGCAACTGCAAATTGCTGTTGTAACGCCAGATACTACTAATTTTATTTACTTTTAGGAGTTAGGATTGAATGAGTAGAAGCACAAATGAACGTTTAGAAAACGGATAGCCTGCAAGGTATATTCTCTCATTTCACGTCGTGCGTTAGTAATGTAACCGGAAAGCACGTCCTGCTAGCAACTGGAAGTTCCAGAGTTCAAATCGCTCCTAGAACATGGCCCTTTTTCATGTTTTAAGTGTCCAAATAAACCTAATGACTTTACAATTTTATTAAAATTCAAGAAAATATCAAACACATGCTGCCAGCACAAGTCATTAAAAAAAATATAAAATAAAATACACGGAGGGGGGAAAATAGAAGCTTTCAGATTTTATGTTACGCCTAAACGGATTTTCCTTCCTACGCCTACACACACATACACGTTTCGAGAGCATTTGGGCTAAAAACAGCATATCTTTAAAATTTCCGATAGACAGTCTCGCGCGCTGGAGATAATAATATTTTATTCCACCCAGCGTTGTCACTGTCCGCTTTGAAATAGTTGAGTTTTTTAATCAAATGTTCTTTAAAGTTGTACAAAA
The DNA here is from genome assembly GCF_044657685.1 of Stegodyphus dumicola. Taxonomy (NCBI): domain Eukaryota; kingdom Metazoa; phylum Arthropoda; class Arachnida; order Araneae; family Eresidae; genus Stegodyphus; species Stegodyphus dumicola. Next base: position 108,422,633 of record NC_140770.1, read on the forward strand.
TAGAAAATAGGTAATAAAACAAATTCCAAATTCGGACTTCCAGGGGCCCATATTCAGGTGGAAGTTTACGTTATTCAAAATTTTTTACCTCTAGGTACCGTTGTTTCTTCAAAGTGCAACAAACATGCATACATTCATGCAGATTTTTCATTATTCAATTTCTTTAAATGCAATACAGGGCGATAATATTTGGTGGCAAGAATTTGAAAAGTTATTCAATGATTTTAGTGAATCTACGCAAAACTGTCGTTTCGAGACTAATACTCCTGCTGGGATAACGTCCCTTTGGACTAAAAGGAAAAAAAGAAAGAAAAAATGGGAAAGAAAAGTTGTTAAGCAACAAGAGACATTAGACTAGAACTAGAAGAGAAACACGTGACAATCAAAATCGTAAAAACAACCTTGTATTTAGCGTAAGTATATTGAAACATTCAATCGATTTCGAGGGCAGCTAAAGGTCCCTCCTCATCAGGAGAAAGAAATACCTAGAAAGAAAGAGAATAAAAAAAAAAAAAAAAGAGAGACATTGTTTATTTTATTTTTATTTATTTTTTTTTTTTTAAGCTCGAAGGGCATTAGCCTAGACGGGCTATTAATTTCGTTTTGGCATTTTGCGTTCAAAACTTTAAATGTCGGTTCACTTTTCAAATTGTTGCTACCAAATATTATCGCCCTGTGTTATATTTAAAGAAATTAAATAATGAAGAATCTGCATAAATATACTGTTGCGTGCGTACGGATTCGTTACGAAATGAATGCACAAGTCCGATGAAAAATGAACAAAAATTTATTATTATCACAACAAAAATGCTTAAATTTTCTCAAATTATCATGCAGTATTACAATATCGCACAGTAGTTATCTTTTAACTACTCAAATGTCCAATAGAACGTAATTCAAAACAGCTAAAGAACGCTAATCCGCGAATTCGCTACAATCAACAAGAGCAGTTTTCTAAACAACAACAAACTAAGCAACTACTACAAACTGAGATGTTTTCCTCCTTTTATAAGCTTTTAAAATCACGCGCTAGAATTTTCCAGTACTTTCTCGAAATCAAAAAGAGATATTTATTTATTTAATGCACGCGCTCTTGTATTTTCAATTTTCCGGCTTAGCTTTCTTTTAATATTCGTCACGCGCTGCACTGCGCGAGAAATAAAACCATTTAATTTATAATTGAACTAACATTAGCTTTTTAAATACCAAATTCGTAACACTGCCTCCTTCCCAAGGACTGCACGTACCGGGCAGTACAATCCCTGGACAGGAAGCCAAACTTACAACTGAGGCATAAATGCAACTGAGGCATAAACATTACATTACAATATCAAACAACATGAACAATAAATGTAATAGATAACTTAAACAACTCAAATGCTATCAAATACAAATCAAATACAAATCAAATGCAAAATACACATTTAAAAACAAAAAGGACCATGGTCTTATACTATTTACAGTTATTTACATTACGTACTATGGCCATAGTAATGAGCTAACCTAGCCTGTCGTAAAGAACGACTTTAGGATCAGAGTTCGAAGACTTACGGATCTGAACTACAAGGTCATTCAGCCTGTTTAGGACTGTGTGGTGACCATCCCAAGGTGACTGTAATTTAGGCCTGAGTCCTTTTCGTTGAATCGGGTTCCACAACCACACCTTATCTCCTTTGTTGGATCTATGTCCAGTAGCTCTCGTGTTGTATCTGGTCTTCACTTTCTCCGTGACCAAGTTCACTCGCTTTCGTGCAGAACGGTGCATTCCCTCAAACCGGGCCTGGACATCTTGGATGTGTTCCTCAGGCGATGAAGGCGCATCCGTAGGGCGACCAAACAGGCGGTAACAAGGCAGACGAAGGTCTCGACCGAAGAGCTTCTGAGATGGAGAATAGCTGGTAGTCTTGCGTTTCGTTTCGACCCTAGCATGATTTCGGCGGCTCCCCGAGCTGGGTCTTTCGGACAAGGCGTTGGCATTTCCAGGTGAGAATCTCTTCTGAGGATGGATAATCGTGTCACCAGATGCTGAAAGCAGTTTGTTGTTTTTGAAGACTAAGGAAAAATTGTATTTCCTTAAAAAGTCCAATCCGAGTATGCATGGATCTGTAATATCCGCCACATATGCCGTGTGATGGTAGGCGGCACTTCCAAACGTGATGTTCACGTTTAACTTCCCAGCTATCTCGATCTTGTCACCAGACGCAGTCTGAAGGGTAACACAGGATGGCGTCCAAATAAGTTTATCTTTAAACTGTTCAGCTAAATCTTTCCTAATGATGGTAACATTAGCTCCTGTGTCAATGATCATATTGCAAGGAACTCTATCGATATTCCAATTAATATACATTCCGTTACTGTTGCCACTCACTGTATAAATTTTAAGCGCTTTAAAACAAGGTTTTTCATTATCTGGCAACCTCCGTTCCTCGATATGGTCACTAATTTGTTTACTGCGTCGTTGCTGGGAAATGGTCTTATTTTCCGTACCTCGGGGTGTTCTGCAGTTTCTTCGTATGTGGCCTTCAACTCCTCAGTTCCAGCACTTTAGAATTAGTTTCTTTTCACTTCTGTTCCGTCTCAAGCCACTGGCTTGTCTGGTAAAATCATCTGCTTTATATTCCGTACCCTGGGGTGTTCTGCAATTCCGTCTTAGGTGACCTTCACTACCACATCTCCAACACCTTAGAGCCACTTTCTTCTCGCTCCTACTCCGTATCAAAGCCTCGAATTCTCTGGCTAAATCATCCAAACGAGCGATCAGTTGATCCATTGGCTCATGGACTCGCACAGCTCTAACTGGGTAGCGATCTCTACTAGTTGCTTGCTGGGCTGCCTCGAACTTCATGCCGTACACTAAAGCGCTTTTCAAATCGTTGACATCCGCCATTCGCATTGCTTTCTGTATTTCAGGGTCCCGGATGCCATCGATGAAATATTGCAGGGACAGAATTTCCCTCGTTTCTCTCGGGCACTCCGTAAAGGCGAGGTGGGACAGCCTTTCAACATCCGTGGCGAGTTCCTGGAGTGATTCTGTGGGCTTCTGTTGACGGGATTTTAATTGGAGCCTGCTTTTAAACACTTCTCCCCAAAGCGCAGCTCCAAGGCGCCGGACAGAGCTTCGAAATCTAACCTTTTGTTTTCGGGAAGAGTCTGAAGGATATCCGCTGCATCGGCTCTTAAAGAAGCGGCGAGATGACAGGCCTTAGCTTGGGAATCCCATCCATTCGCATCCGCAACGATAGAAAACTGGGTCTTGTACACTTGCCAGGATGTCTTCCCATCATATGTGGATAGCTTCAGAGATGGACGAGCAGGCATCGGTAAGAATTTAAAATCATCACTCTTGCTCCCTGCCGTCGCTACGAATTTCTTTAAAGTTTCCATTTCTTTAGCAACTGCAGAAACTCTCTCATCAATTTGTTGTTTGATTTCGTGTTGGACGGCACAAACTCTTCCTTCAATTCGTTCTTCCACAGCGGAAACTCTCCCTTCTATATGTTCTTTTACAGAAGAAACTTTTCTTCTATTTCTTCTTTCACCGAAGAAACTCTTTCTTCAATTTGATCTTTTACGAAAGAAACTTTTTCTTCAATTTGTCCGACTTTATTTTCAACTGTGTCAATTCTGCCTTCCATAGCTTCAAATTTATTTTCTATTATGCAGGTAATTTCTCTTTTCATTTCTTGTTGACATGCTTCAGTCTTTTCTTGACCAGCTTGAACGGCCTTCATTTCGTCCTTAACGGATTCCTGGCCCCATTTCATTTCTTCCTTAACGGATTCCTGCCCCAATTTCATTTCCTCTTTAATTTCTTCTTTAAATGAGGCAAAAGCTGATATTAACTGCCTTAAATGCTCTTCCATCGCTCTTCTTATTGGCATTGAAACCCCACTCCTGACACCAAAAATTGTTGCGTGCGTACGAATTCGTTACGAAATGAATGCACAAGTCCGATGAAAAATGAACAAAAATTTATTATTATCACAACAAAAATGCTTAAATTTTCTCAAATTATCATGCAGTATTACAATATCTCACAGTAGTTATCTTTTAACTACTCAAATTGTAAGGATCTTAAGTTTTACTAACATTTATTTTATTTTAAATCTTTACTATCACTTCTTATTTTCTACTTCCGGCCAGAATTATAAGCGTTAACGTATTTATGCAAAGTTTGTCTGGCGAACGCCAAGTACTTAAGTTGTGGCTTTTTGCCAAGCGAGAGAGAGGAAGCAGTTACTCGAAGCAGGCCGCTTACCTTAGAAGTTTTACTCAGTTGCTGGTTGCCTTCCAGGCCAGAGGTTTAATCCTCTTGATAACTTTAAACGTATTGTAGTGTTCACAGTTCTCCGTACTACATAGGCTTCCTGTTAATACGTATAAGGCCAATCTTCCACGTTTCTTATTTCAAAGTTAAGAGTTTAGTTTTATTTTTATATTTTTACGTTTACACCACAAGTAGTGGGTCTTTGTATTCCGAAGTACGGAAGTTATTGTAAATAGAGAAAAATAAAGGGTTTTGTATACCCTTCTTGTGTATCCTGTCTACTTTCCACAGTTATTGAACATAGCTTTAGTAAGCTCTCTGTTCCGAGTCAGGTCCTTGCCTGTTCCCGAAGAAAGTAAGACGGAACATTCAACCTGATAGTGGCGCCCAACGGAGAAGAATAACCATGGCCGAGTTTCAAGAAGAACCTGTGCTGCCTGCAGAAGCGGCTCAGAATCCAGAAATGCCAGCTGCCGCCCTGGAAGGATTTGGTTACATCGTCCAGACCATGCGCGCTTCGATGAAACCAGAAGCAACATTTAATGGAAACTCTCCGGTAACCAGTTTTTTGGAAAAATTGGATGACCACTTCATGCTCTACCCCGTGCACGAATTTCAAAAAGTTACCTTAGCTACCAGCGCTTTGAGGGGCAAGCACTTAATTGGTTCAAATGTATAGGCAGAAGTCTCTTGGGTCAAGCAGGAAGTCCCACCTATACTTACGAAAATTTCAAGACTACCCTACTAAAAGCCTTCCTTGTTGTAAGGGATCGTGCGAAATTAGAAACGGAACTTTTCAGTATATTTCAGCAAAGAATCGAAAACCTCTCAAGCTTTATTTTAAGAAAAATTCACGTCTTCAAACTCTTGTATGGAAACCGTCCGGATCCTGAGATAATTCAAGTGATTTTGCCGAGGTTACTGCCCCAAGTGCAAGACTTTATTGAATTAAGAAATCCAACTACACTGGAAAAGTTATTTGAGCTAGCAATCCAGTTTGAAAGTAGAAGAACGGCGGACATTGAAAGAAGACGCCAATATCAACAGCGAAACCAATTTGGTGAGCCAAGACTGCAGCAAACTCAAGCACACGGCTACGGAAGCAAAGCGAATCAGTGGGCAAGGAAACCTGAGCATTCAAAAACAGCCGGCGAACGTCGACAGTTCAATAGCAATCCAGGAAAAAATCTCAAGCCCAGTGGAAAAAGAAGGAAAGCACGGAAATGAAAAATAATTTAAACTAAAACGGATTTCTGCTGACGGGAGGGTGCAGAAATCCGAAGGCCACGAAAACCCCTCTTCCTTCAAGTTAAATACAGTAATGGTGAAAAATTTGACTCTTCGAAGATTGAAGTGTTGGTGAATAATATCCCAGCCACCGCACTCCTGGATACAGGCGCGCAGTGTTCCTGTGTGGCAGAAGATTTTTTTAGGAAGTATTTTCGGAAATACCGCATATATAATTCGGATAATACGGCAGTGTTAGCGGCGCAACGAGAAAAATGTAAGTGTATAGTTAAATTATCGCTGTATGTCCGTATCAAGGAGGAACAAGTAAAGGTGATGTTTTTCATAGTAAAGAATCTGCAAGCACATATTATTTTAGGAATAGATTTTCTTTCAGAGGCACAAGCAACGCTGGATTTTAATGAAGCGTCCCTTAAGCTGACGATGAAACCAGTTCGTGGAGAAAAGGCTGAACCGTCGATGTTAAATCTTGACCACCTGCCTAATGACGAGCAAGGAAGAATCCGACAAGTGGTAAGTGAATTTGCTTCGTTATTTAGTGATATTCCAGGATTTACTCAGGTTACTAACCATAGTATTGACACCGGAGATTCAATGCCAGTTCGCCACAAAGCATACCGGTATGATAAGAATAAGGAAAAAATTATAGAATGGCATATCACCGATATGCTACGTAAAAAGATCATAACGCCCATCTCAAGTAGTTATGCTAGCCCGGTGGTTTTATGTAAGAACAATAATGACTATTCTTTGACACATCCAAAAGGTTGGAGATTCGCAATTGACTACCGTAAATTAAACTCCATAACTAAATATCCGGTATATCCGTTACCTATTAATGAAGAAATTCTAAGGAACATAACATCCACCAAATATATGACGACTTTAGACTTAACGACTGGTTATTTTCAAATAGGGGTTAGGCCTGAGGACGTGCCTAAGACTGCTTTTATAACCAAGTCTGGCACTTATGCATTTTTGCGTATGCCGTTTGGCCTTTCAGGGGCGCCGGCAACATTTCAGCGATGTATGGACATTGTGTTAAGACCTGTTCTTGGAAAGTCCACATTTATCTATTTAGACGATATCATTAGTACTAGTGATAATCTCGACCAACATGTACAGGATTAAAGACAGGTGTTTTCTTTATTAAATGAGGCCGGTCTAAAAGTTAATGTCGAAAAGTGCAAATTTGCAGCCCCTGAATTAAAATATTTAGGTTACAAAATATCTCAGAAAGGAATAGAGACAGACGAATCAAAAATAATCGCTGTTCAAAAGTATCCGACTCCAAACACGGCAAAGAAGCTCTCTTCTTTTCTAGGACTTTGTTCATATTATAGGTCCTTTATAAAAAATTTTGCAGCTATTACTGAGCCATTGTTAAAATTAAAAAGGAAAAAGGCAAGATTCTCGTGGACGGCCGAAGCCAATAGTGCTTTCGAAATTTTAAAACAAGCATTAACGCAAAAAACAAGCATTAACGCAAGACCCTGTGTTGAAATTTCCTGAAAAGGATGAGAATTTAGAAATTTCAGCGGATGCTTCGGATTATGCGGTAGGAGCGGTACTTTGTCAAAATCAGCAGCCCGTGGCATTTTTTAGCCGAACTTTAAATCAAACACAAAGAAACTATTCCGCGACCGAGAGAGAGGCACTTGCAGTTCTGTTAGCAGTGCAAAAGTTCCGAGTCTATTTTGGAAAGGCGCCAATAACAGTGTACTCTGATCATGCGGCAGTAACTAGATTGTACTCAGGGAAAAACGTATCCCCAAGGTTAATAAGATGGGCACTCAAGCTACAAGAATATAATCTGGTAATGAAGCATACCCCCGGAAAGGAAAATATCGTAGCAGATGCCCTATCCAGAATTAAAATAGATGAAGATAGTAATACCGTAAAGGTGGCAATGCTTACAGCCTGTACAATAAATTCCCGAGAAATTGTAATAACCGAACTGGGTAAGGATCCTGAGTTTCGAAGCAATTATGAGTATTTAAAGGATCCTGAAAATTTTAGCCACCAAGATATTGTGGCGATAAGAAATAGGGCGGCCCATTACGAACTAATAGATGGTCTATTATTCTATACAAAAACTACGAATTCCAACAACGAATTTCGACCTATTATCCCAGCTAGTCTTAGATTAAATATCCTGCAGGAGCTCCATGACAGCCCTTTAGCTTCTCATGCTGGTATTCGAAAAACAATCCAACGCGTACGCGAGGCAGTCTATTTTCCTGAACTGCAAAAGTTAACAAGGGCGTATGTCCAGTCCTGCCCAACATGTCAAGCAGTTAATTATATTAATTTCCGCCCGGCCGGGTTTCTAAATAGTATTAAATCCGAAATTCCAAATGAAATAATTGGCATCGATTTATTGGGCCCTTTCCCAAAACGTCAGTTAAATAAAAGTCGCTATCTCCTTGTTATTGTTGATCATTTTAGTAAGTGGACCGAAATTGTTCCCTCAAAACGAGCCTCCGCGAAATTAGTTACTGATTCTATTTTAAATAAGTATATTTTTAAATACGGGGCGCCCCTAAAAGTTATATCGGATAATGGTCCTCAATTTGTAAGTAATGTATTTGAAGACATGTGCCAAAAACTGGGCATACGTCATTTAAAAATGGTCCCGTATCGGCCGCAATCAAATATAGTAGAACGGGTCAATAGAAATATAGTGAAAATTATCCATAGTTATGTTAAAAATTTTCATAAAAGCTGGGATAACTATGTCAATGAATTTTCTTTCGCCCTTAGGACCGCAAAACATGATACAACGGGCAAAACTCCTGCTGAGTTATTTTTAGGCAGAAAGATTATAACGCCGTTAGATAAATTATTTTATGTGCAACAAAGAGCCCCAGAATTTAAAATGGGTGATATAGAAAAACTAATTAAAGAAGCAAAAAGGAATACTGAAGTAGCACAGAGAAAACAAAAACTATATTATGACTTGAAACGACGGGGAGTAACTTATAAAGTAGGGCATGAGGTATTAAAAATTAAGCATTCACTTTCTTCAGCACCAGAAGATAAAACTGCCAATTTTTTTCCACGATTTGAAGGACCATATGTCATAGAAAAAATAACTCACGCTGTAGTAGTGTTAAAAGATAGAAATGGTGAAACATGCTCCGCAAACATTGATCAAATCAAACCCTACTATGATCGTAATAAAATGCAAATTTTCAAAGATCTTTTGCAGGATCCGGCACGGCAGACACCGCAGGCACAAGCTCCAGAGGGGGAACAACGACAAGTACAAGAGAAGCCATTAAGAGGCAGGAGCAAGTGAAAAGAAAGTTTCCCCGCGGGAAAATTGAAGGTAACAAGAAAAAGAAGCCGTTCCACCGTCCAGAAAAGAGAGCTCACGAACACCCCCACAATGAAGAAGGGAGAAGGACGACGTATGCAAAGAGAGCCAGGAGAAATGACGGCAACTATAACCCGGCTCTAAAACGGAAGATCTACTCATCCGACAGGACTCTCCGCAGCAAATGTCGCCGAACTGCGGAAGGGCCACCAGCGGCGGAGGAAAAGTTACAAGGAAAATTTGAACGGCCAGCAACGAGGTCCAAGCAGGAACACGAAAGAAGTTTCCCGGTTCCGCCAAGACCAGCTGCCATCAAACGGCCAAGACCACAGGCAGAGGCGAAAAAGAAGGTATTCAAGGGTGACCGAACTGGAAAAAAAAGAAAGCTTCTAGAGGAAGGCACTGAAGGGCGAGCCCGCACACGAAGGAGGATAAATCAAACAACAATCTACGCTACTTTCCAGGACTGGGTTCAGAAAAGAATGTCCGAATATCACAAAGATAAGTAAAATTTTATGTTACTTTGCAAACTTAAGTTAATCTTTCATTCTTACTGCAAGTGGCAGATTTCAAGAAGTTTTACCTCATGCGAGGTCTACCTTTATTGCCAAAAGGGCGAGAAATGAGTTGTTACCGATTTTGGTATTATGTTTTTCAATTACTCGCGCGTAAAACTAAAGTTTATGTATAATAGCGATGTGTAAATACTTAAATATTGTACAAGTTATTGTACAAATTTTATTTAAAACATTCTAGCAAGAAAGAAGTTTTAGTCTGAAAGACTTTTTGAAATGTAGTATTTCAATGTAGAAAGAATTGGCACTTGCTTTGAGAAGAATAGAAGTTAACAATGTACTACTAATGTTTGTTTTCAAATGTGTAAAATTAACGGCATGTTAATATGCTCTTATATACAATGTGAACTGTTATTTTAAATGTTAAGAAATACCGTGATATGGTAAAAGTGAAAGTAATGTTAAAATTTTTTTTTATTCGTGTGACTGTAAAAAGACTAAATCATGGTGAATATGTGTTAAAGGTTGAATGATGTAGTTAGGCTCTTTGACGCGACACTTCAGAGTTAGCCACTTTCAGAATAGTACCTCAGGGTTTAGAGTTAAATTTAGGGTGTGTTACGAGGTCTTGGTATGTTGAATTTTAACACGTTAGTGTTTTCATTGTAGGAGGAAGTGTTGAACACGTAGACAGAAACACATTCGTGTTTGGTGTTCTTTTACAACACATGTCCGGGAGCACGGGGAGAGATAATTAAAATAGTCATGAATGAAATAAGAATGTTAAGAGAAATATAATTATACATGTTACTTGCCATTTCATTGAGTAACATTTCATTAAACTAGTTTTCCTTCCAGATCTCTGGAAGGAACCAGATTTGAATAAAAGCTCCTGTTTAGATGCAGTACAGATGAAATAATTGTGTGTCCTGGGAGCTGCTATTGTAAAAACAAATTTCTTTCTTTTAAATTTCTAGTTTCTAGCGAAAAATATTTGTAAAAGATTGGCCTCGCGTTAGATTCTAGAGCTAAAAGTTTTCAACGAGGTCGTTTTAGACCTCAGTTTCAAACTAATTAACTCTGGCGGGAAGTATGTAAGGATCTTAAGTTTTACTAACGTTTATTTTATTTTAAATCTTTACTATCACTTCTTATTTTCTACTTCCGGCCAGAATTATAAGCGTTAACGTATTTATGCAAAGTTTGTCTGGCGAACGCCAAGTACTTAAGTTGTGGCTTTTTGCCAAGCGAGAGAGAGGAAGCAGTTAGTCGAAGCAGGCCGCTTACCTTAGAAGTTTTACTCAGTTGCTGGTTGCCTTCCAGGCCAGAGGTTTAATCCTCTTGATAACTTTAAACGTATTGTAGTGTTCACAGTTCTCTGTACTACATACGGCTTCCTGTTAATATAAGGCCAATCTTCCACGTTTCTTATTTCAAAGTTAAGAGTTTAGTTTTATTTTTATATTTTTACGTTTAGACCACAAGTAGTGGGTCTTTGTATTCCGAAGTACGGAAGTTATTGTAAATAGAGAAAAATAAAGGGTTTTGTATACCCTTCTTGTGTATCCTGTCTACTTCCCACAGTTATTGAACATAGCTCTGTTCCGAGTCAGGTCCTTGCCTGTTCCCGAAGAAAGTAAGACGGAACATTGAACCTGATAAAATGTCCAATAGAACGTAATTCAAAACAGCTAAATAACGCTAATCCGCGAATTCGCTACAATCAACAAGAGCAGTTTTCTAAACAACAACAAACTAAGCAACTACTACAAACTGAGATGTTTTCCTCCTTTTAAAAGCTTTTAAAATCACGCGCTAGAATTTTCCAGTACTTACTCGAAATCAAAAAGAGATATTTATTTATTTAATGCACGCGCTCTTGTATTTTCAATTTTCCGGCTTAGCTTTCTTTTAATATTCGTCACGCGCTGCACTGCACGAGAAATAAAACCATTTAATTTATAATTGAACTAACATTAGTTTTTTAAATACCAAATTCGTAAATTCGTATTTTTAATACCAATTTCGTAACAATACGTATGGTTCTCACATTGTGATAAAGCAGCGGTACCTAGAGCCATCAAATTTTAAATAATGTAATCCTCCTGCGAATATGAGCATCTGGAAGCCTAAATTTGGAATTTTAAATTTGTTTTAGTATCAATTTCATATTTTGTAACACTTTAACGAATTTTTGATTAACAAACTTAACGATTTCAAAGCGAGCAGTGACAACATTGCGCGGAAAATAAAAAGAACATTTTTATCTCCAGCGCGCGAGACTGTGTATCGAAAATTCTAAAGATATGCTCATTTTAAAATTATTTTGCGATATTGCGGTTGAATTGAATTTTAGGGTATAAGTGTAAGGAACATTTAATAAATAAAAGTAACATACAAAAGGTTTAAAAAAAAAAAAAATGTCGCTGTTGGCGTAATGTAAAATCTGAAAGCTTTCAGATTTTTTTAATTCTTATTGAGAAAGTAGAAAAAGTAAAAATAAATAAATAAATAAATAAATAAAAGTGGCCTACGAACAACAAAACAATTTGAGCAAAAGGAATTGTTAAAACTTTATTCCAAAGAAATAGGAAAATCAGTAACATAACCCACTGAAGAAAAAGGACATCTAGATTAAGAGACGACAGAATTGAAAGAAGAAAGCAATTTGTTTCATGACAATATTAATGTTCGGAACATGTACCGTATCTAGTGGAAACTACGTACATTGGAAACATTAGAAATTTTAACTGAATATGAATTTGTAGCATCTCATATGTAAAAACATGGCTCCATAGGAAAACGATATATAAATTGTTTATCAACAAATGTAATGAATTGATTAAAATTATTAGTGAAAAAATGATGAGCATTTTTAAAACGATGTTAGCAATAAAAAATTAGTGTCTAAGGTATTTCCTCTGTTCTTGCTGCGTTCCTTCCTAGTGACTGGTTAGCGAAACCGTGTAACGGGCTAGCATCGGAAAGTCAGGTTTTCGAATCCAGTCGAGGGTACTACACATTTTTCATTCTGCTTGCTTCTAAAAAACAATGAATGGTGTCTACAATTTCCCTATCATAATTAGTGATTCCACATCTGATATCGCGTGTTGATCAACTTAGTATAATACTGCGTTGTTTCTTAGATAATGATCAATCAATGGAGCATTTCTTTAGCTTCTTACCTACATATTCGCATATTGGTGCATTACTGGAAACCATAGTAGTGGACTAACTAAATTTATTAGATTAAATAAAGACTGCAGAGGCTTCAAATATGATAACTCAGCAAACAGTGTAATGGGAAAACACTACATGCTTTGCGAAGCACATTTATTAATTCAGTTGGAAATATCACTACTCAGTGTTGTTCGCAAACTACATTATATTCAGTTTATTACTACAAGCTCCACCAGCAGGTAAAGAATGTTGAATACTGATAGTTCGTCCCGGATGCATATAAGCAAAATGTACACTGCTATGACAATGCCTTGAATATGGCCAACGACAGTCCCGGATGACCATGACCATTAACTCCGCCTACGATGATAATGTCACAAGGCCTGAAATTTGTTATACCGACATATTTTTGTAGTTTTTTTTTTTTTTTTTTTTTTTTTAAAGGTTGCAGTATGACCGCTATTTTGAAAATTACCGCCACTGAAATTCCTGACTAATTCGAAAATGATATAGTGGAATCATTAGATGACATCGTTACAATAAGAAGTAATTTGAAAAATATGGAAGGTACCAACAAATGGATACTTAAATTTGCTCAGAAAACAAATACTCGCACGAGTACCAGAACTCCAAATCCAAATTGTTAATATCTTATTCGTTAGTAAATACATAATCGTTATTTATTCATTTCCTTACTTTCATGAATTTAAGCATGCCTAAATCATTATGCTACTGATACGTAATACTGTTATGGATTCTGTATTTATTTAGTTTGTTATTTTAAATAGAATTATTATTAAAATTATTTTATATTCCCGTGCAATGCTGCCCAAGATTTATTTGAAGAGAAAACTACGTCGAAACAATTAAAAATAGAGGAGCACGCGCATTTAATAAATAGATGTCTCGTAATTGTACGCATTTGCTTTCCGGAAAAATCGAGAAAATAAAAGCATATTCTCGTGCTGCTTAAAAAGCTTATAAAAGCTGGAGTAAAACATCTCAATTCAGTTTGTTTAATTACTGCTGTCGTTCACTGTAGCGAATTCGCGGTAAAATCTGATCAGCTTTCTCTGTTTTGAATTAAATTCTGTTGAACGTTTCTGTAGTTTAAAAGATAACTACTGTGAGATATTGCAATATTGTACAAATATCTGAGGAAATTTAAGCATTTTATATTTTTATTTGTTGTGATAAAAATAAATCTTATTCACTTTTCATCGGACTTGTGTATTCAATTTATTATGAACCCGTACACACGCAACACTTTTTGGTGTCAGATGTGGGGTTTGAATGCCAATAACTAGAGCGATAGAAGAACAATTCAGGCAGTTGATAATTGCATTTGCTGCATTCCAAGAAAAGATAAAAGCTGGCCAAGCATCCTTTAAAGACGAGATTAAAGAGAGTCAAGAATCCGTTAAGGGAGAGATGAAAGCAGGGCAAGAAAGATAGAAGCTGGTCAAGAATCAGTTAAAGTAGAGATGAAAGCCGTTAAAGGAGAAATGAACGTTGGCCGAGAGGAAATGAATAGAGAAATCACCTGCATAATAGAAAACAAATTTGTAGCTTATAAGGTATTTCTCTCACCTCCCTAGTGTGCCTTCGTGGTGTAGTGGTTCTGCACACTCTGCTGGTATTCCCAGAGGTCCGTGGTCCGATTCCCGGCGAAGGCATTTGCTAATTTTTCATCTTGCCTGCTTCCAAAAATACCTAACGTCTCTACAAGCTATTGAAGGCAGAGTTGACGCTGTTGAAAATAAAGTTGGACACATTGAAGAAAACGTTTCTTCTGTAAAAGAACAAATAGAAGAAAGAGTTTCTTCTGTAAAAGAAATAGAAGAAAGAGTTTCTTACGTCAAGGAAGAAATCGAAGGATGAGTTTGTGTCGTCCAACAACAAATCGAACAACAAATTGATAACAGGGTTTCTTCGGTGGACGAGGAAGTTGATGTCTTAAAGAAATTCGTAGCGACGGCAGGGAGCAATTCGGATTGTTTTAAAATTTTACCGATGCCTGCTCGTCCATTTCTGAAGTTATCCACATATGATGGGAAGACCTCTTGGCAAGTATATAAGACACAGTTTTCTATAGTGGCGAAAACAAATGAATGGGATCCCGAAGCTAAGGCCTGTCATCTCGCCGTTTCTCTGAGAGCAGACGCAGCGAATATCCCTTCATATCCTTCTTCCTGAAAACAAAAGACTAGATTCCGAAGCTCTGTCCTACGCTTTGGGGAGATTTTATTTTTTTTTTTGGCTTGTGTGCTTTTATTAACTTGTTTGCAAATGGATTTTATGACACTTCACTCCTGCTTCTGTTTAATTGGTTATGCGAGTTGTAATTAGATTTTGAATTTAATTTGTTAAAAATAATGCTTTGTAAGTAAATTTTAAATTTTTTTATCACTGCTCTCCGTGAAAACTAGTTTTGAGTTGATTATTTGTTTGGCACTTAACTTGGTACTATTTTGAAATGCTGTTTTATTTTGTTTTGAAAAAAAAAATTTTTGATGCTCAAAATTTTTTTTTCCTGGTGCGTGGGGGGAATGTTATGTCTCGAATTTCAATTATTAATATGTGTTTTAAGTTATTATTATTCTAATATTTTTATTTGTATTCCTGTGTATTTTAATCTGGAAAAAAGTATTCTTAAATTGGTAAAGCCTTATTTAACTGGTAGTTCTTGAAAGCGTAGTGACAGGAAACGGTTACGACAGGAAACGGTTACAAGAGCCATCTGGTTTATGGCCTTTTTACTAACAATGGAGGCAGTAGGGTGTTGTGTTGTCGCTTTTACTAATGGCGTTTGAAACGAAAATCGTCTTCCTTTCGCTTGCAGTTTTGCTTACTTCAAGACAGTGGGATTAAACTAAGCTTAGGTAATTGGATTCTCGTAAAGCTTAGTTCCGCTTGTTAGTTGGGGGGTCCCTTTTTTCCTCCGTTGTGTGTAAAGATGTTTTTCGGACTGCATTGTCAGATTTTCTGGTGTTTGATTCGTAATGGGTGTGTCATTTTCTCAGTTTAGATAACATAAAATTTCGGCATTGGTGTGATTTTAATTTTATGATTTTTGAAAGAATATGAAATCACAGAGACGGAGAAACCGAGATTTCCTGGGTGCTTACACCAGGCTAGAGTTGAATATTCTTGATTGCGATTTTCAAGCGAAGAGTAAGAAGAGAAAGGAGTGGGGCTTGACCCCTGCGGGCCTTGCTCTCACGAGCGGCGTATATCAGCGGGCTGCGGGTGTGGATTCCCGGCTTTGATCAGATGAGAAATTAGATTTAAAAAAAAGGGCGCTAGAACTCATCGCAAAAATTTATAGCATCGTCGTTTCTCCATTATAATTTTCCAAGAATTGTAAATAGGTATTCTCAGGGTGATGCAGATACCAGTGGGTTTCCTGTTTACCTGCCTAGTGCCTTTCCAGTTTGGGTCCTTTCAAGGCGTTTTTCCCTGGTTTATTGAAGCGTTACTGATAAAGACTGTTCCGGATTTAAAAGAAGCATCCCGATACCTGTGTCTTCCTTGGGTCTAGATTTTGTTGAAGTGTTAGCGTTCCTGATTAAGAGTGTTCTTGATTAAAAGAAAGGCTGCCTGATACGAGTATTTTCCTGGGGTTTTGACTAGATTGAATTCTTCCTGAATGTAGTGTGTATCATTGACCTGCATTCGGCAAGCAGCACGATTTGGGTTTTGTGGATTTCTTCGAATGGTCAACGAAATGAGTTGGACGATCTGTTGAACTATTTAAAACGCCCTACTTATCCGTCGATGATGGCCCACGCGAGAAAATAGGAATAAAGAAAATAGGAGTTTGTTGTATGAACTTCACCCTGTGAGTGAATTTTTTCTGTCTTTTCTATTTAAACTGTAACCGAGTAATGATACTTATATGAATACGCGTGTAAACGAAGTGAATAGAAGAATTAAATAATGAGTAGTTATATTAATGTACTTGAAAACGAAATGATTTGAAGATTTAAGTAATGACAAGATATTTAAATATACCTGTAAACGAATAATTAGAAAATTGGTACAACCACCTAAATTGTGAGTTATGTCATGTTAAAAAAAATGGTACACCTACACTTAACATGAGTGTAAGATTTGAAATGATATATATGTTAATTTACATCTTAAGGTTAATTTGTAGGGGACTGATCAGTTTACCTAGTTATCATATGTTTGAATATTCTAGAAATTAATAAATGTGTTTGATATATATTCTATGTTTCATTTGTTTAATTTAGTGTATAAGTTACTGTGGTCTGTCATGTCCCTCCATTTGTTTGAGCCGGGAGGCTTTTAAGAAACATGGAGTTTTATTGAATTTAGGTTATTGATATTTCCTTTTGCATAGGTTACTCACAACGCGAATCTAAAAGTTAAATTGTACTGCCACTATACGAATGTTTATAAGAATGTCGATATGATATATGAATGTGGAAAAGATTATATTATTGTTTTGAATTATTTGATTTTTAGTTAATTTGTCCGGCACCACGTGTTAAGTTGAGTCAAAGTTTAAAGCTTAAAAAAAAGTATATTCAACAATACCCAAATTTTCATTATATAACATTGGTGCCAGATTCAACAACCCCAGGGTACGGAAATTAAGACTATTTCCCAGTAACGATGGTGGAAACAAATTAATGACCCTATCCAGGAACGGAGGTTGCCAGATAATGAGAAACCTTGTTTTAAAGCGCTCAAGATTTCTGTACTAAGTGGCAACAGTAACGAACTGTCCATCAATGGGCATATCGATGGAGTTCCTTGCAGTATGATCATTGACACAGGAGCTAATGTTACTATCATTCGGAAAATTTAGCTCAACAGTTTAAACTCATTTGGACGCCATCCTGTATTACCCCCAGACCTTGTCTGGGGATGAAATTGACATAGCTGGGAAATTAAATTTGAACATCACCTTTGGAAGTGCCACCTAGTATCACAAGGCATATGTGGCAGATATTACAGATCCTTGCATACTCGGATTGGACATTTTAAGGAAATACAATTTTTCCTTGGACTTAGAACAATTTTTCTTGCACTTAAAAACAACAGGCTGCTTTCAGCATCAGAGGACATAACTATCCAACATCAGAAGGGATCCTTACCTGGAAACGCCGACTCCTTGTCTAGAAGATCTTGCTCAGAAAGCTGCCGAAATTATACTAGGATGAAAGAGACACACCAAACTACCGGTTATTCCCCATTACAGATGGTCGTGACCTTCGTCTGCTTGTGATCTATTGCTTGGTCGCCCGCCGGATGCGCCTTTATCGCCTGATGAATACATTCAAGATCTCCAGGCCCGGTTTGAAGGGATGCACAACTTGACTGTAGCGAATTCGCGGTGAAATCGGATTAGCTTTCTTTGTTTTGAATTAAGTTCTGTTGAACTTTTTAGTAGTTTAAAAGGTAACTATTGTAAGATATTGCTATATTGTACTGTAATGCGATATATATCTGTAAGGAAATTTAAGCATTTTGTATTTATTCTTGGGATAAGAATAAATTTTATTCATTTTTCATCGGACTTGTGCATTCAATTTATTACGAACCCGTACGCACGCAACAATACATTGTAATTTAATTTGCACAATGATGTAGGCATTATGATTATATGTATAACTGTAATATATTGGATTAATTGAGGTATGATTAATTAATTTAGCAATAAGCATATTAGATTAGTCTTTCTAACTTCTTTATTTTTATTTAAATATTAATATATTATAAATAAGCATTATACGAGGGCTGTTCAATAAGACTAAAATTATAAAAAATACAAAATACCTTTAATCGTCTTCATTTACACGGTCTTTTTCAAAAAAAAAAAAAAAAAAAAAAAAAAAACTACGGCCTTTTTCAAAATTGCCTCCGCACTCTTTACACATTCTTTGTTGCTTGCAAAATGTTTGCCTCTTAATGGTTTCTTAAGTTCAGAAAAAAGCCAGAAATCGCATGGAGCGAGATCAGGACTGTATGGAGGGTGCAGTAAAATCTCTACGTTGTTCTGCTGCAAAACATCCTGTAGGCAACGAGCAATATGTGGTCGGGCATTGTCATGATGCAATAGGAAGCCATTTCGGAGCAATGGACGTTTTCTTTGAACGTGCTGTACCATTGTTCGTAGGACATTCGCGTAGTACGAGGTATTACCGGGTTTGACAGCGTGTTGATACACTATTCCTTCATAAAAAAAAAATATGGTCGTAACTTTATCAGCCGATCTAACAGTTTTGCTTTCTTGGGAATAGGCGAAGACGGACGCTTCCATTCACTACTTTGTTGTTTCATGGTCGGGTCATAGTTATGTAACCAAGCTTCGTCTGCTGTAATGATGCGTTTTAAGAAATTGTCTCCTTCTTGTTCCAGTCTTTCTTTCCATTCTGTGCACATCCACTCTGCTGCATTTGCTCAGATGTCAACAATTTCGGAATCCATCGCGCACAAACACGTTTCAGTTGCAAATGTTCTGCCAATGATTGAGTGAATACTTCTTAGAGAAATATTCAAGAGAGCATGCAGCTGATGTACTTAATTCTGCCGTCCTCCTTGATGATAACTGCAGCTATGTTAATCATTGTCTCTGTGACGAATGTTGAAGGTCGTCCCTCACGTGCAATATCTTCCACTTTTTTCCTGCTTCCTTAAAAGCTTTATTCCAGCGAAAAACACTTGCCCTCGCTAATCCTTCATCGTTAAAAGCTTCACGTATCATGTCAAAGGTCTCCGATGCTGATTTTTGCAGACGAACACAAAATTTAATCGCATAACGTTGTTCCATCGACATTTCCATTTCGACAACTGGCCACGTCTCGTAGGCGCCCGCAAGCACGCTTCAGTCATGAACCTTATAAGAAATAGACTAACCCAAACGGGTTTTCTCCCTTGTCTGAGGCGTTGCCGGCTGTCACCTTCATCACGTCCGAAGGAGTAGGGACGACTTCCAGAAATTTACATTGATTGCCTATTGCAGTGTGTATAATTGTCAAGAAAATGCTGGTTGTAGCGCTTCATTTCACAAATTAGAATTTCTACATGTTCTTATTTTTTAAATTGAGATTGATTTTTAAAAATGTAGCATATTTATCGAGCATAATTAACATTCCAAATAATTATAAAGCTATTGCATGCTTTCAAAACTGGATATTTTTTTAGCTTTTCGTATGCTGTAAGGAAATTTGTAACTACTTCTTTTAGAAAATAATATTTTAAATCTGAACTAATAGAAAATTTCAAACAAGCAATTTTCTCTTGCAATTTTTATGCTTTTTATTGGTGTAAATAAGTAAAAAATATTAAAATATTTAAAAACGAATTTTTGAAAGTTTTGTTCAAAATTCTAAATTTTGCTGCTTTTTAAAAATTATTGATGAGTATTATAACACAACTTCTATAAGGGAATTTTATTTCAATTATATTTCATAATACATCATAGTGATAAACACTTTTGACTCCTTAATAATTTTTATACATTTAATTCTAATATTAAAATTGTATTTAACCGTAATAATTAATTTAGCTTGTATTTTATAGTGATTATTTTTTTAATTTATTTTTAGTTCTGCATAAGATTTTTTTTATTTATTGTTAATTTAATTTATTAGCCCATGCATGAATACATGTATGTTTCTCGCACTGTGACAAAAACGGCAGTATCTAGAGCCATCGGATTTTGAATAATGTAATCCTCCACCCGAACATAGGTATCTGGACGGCCGAATTTCGAATTTGTTTTAATCTATTTCACATTTTGTAAAATTTTAACGAAATTTTGATTAACAAACTCAGCGAGTTCAGAGCGAACACTGTACGGATATGCTGTTTTCAAATGTATGTGGTTTACGGGCGAAGAACATGATATTCAATAAATATAGGTAACACACAAAACTTTAAAAAAAGAGTGCTTCTAGATTTTATTTTATCTTTTTTTTTCCTTCATTACGCTCAGAAAATTTTATGCTCCGAATTTTATGAATTATTAAAATAACTAATCCACTTTAATGTTAATAATTTAATAATCATATAATCAAATAAATATGATCGTTTTGTAATGTTATAGTTTGGAAAATCACTGCCTGAAAATGCTCATTAAATTGAAAAAAGAAAATTATCAGATCTTGTTTAATTTTACCTTATTTATTTCAAAGCATCGCGTACTATCAATCTCATTTAATTTTGCTTTATTTTTAAGCAAAATTAAGCTCATAAATTTTGTGCTTAGAGTTTTTAGTGCTTTACCAAAGTAAAGATGTTTGTACAAGAATTACGCGTGAAAAAAATGCGCGAAATGCAGTAAAATGTGCTTTAATGAGATATATTAAATCCTATTTGGAAAAAATTGTGGCTTTCATAATCTCATCACTATACAACGTATCACATTTAATAATTAAAAAGAGTTATGTGATACAAACGCCATAGGTTTCAGTGTTAAAGTAAACCAGATCGTCCCTACTCTTTCTTGCCGACATGTCGGTGACGCGCGCCCCGCCCACTGGATTAGTCTATCTCTTATAAGGTCCATGGCTTCAGTTCAATCACGTAATAATCAGGAACATGAGTCTGTACACGCCATCTATCGGTAGCTTTTGTTAATACAGACAATAAACTTTTTTATGCCACAGAAATTAACATTCCGATGAATGGTTTCGCAGCATTAAAATTAGTCTTATTAAACAGCCTATATATATATATATATATAACAATATTTTTTATTAATAATTAACTAATTTAATAATAAATTTTTATTAATAACTAATAACTGCATGGTTAATATATAAGGTATTTCTCCCGCCTTTTTAGCCTTCGTGGTGTAATGATCAGCACGCTCAGCGCGTATTTCAGAAGTCCGAGGTTCGAGTCCCGGCGAGAGCGTTGCACATTTGTCTCTTATCCTGCTTCAAAAATACCTCATAAATCTACAGTGGCGCCCAAACTAAAAAAGGGGCTGGATGATGGTTCTCCACCACCAGGATTTCGCGATTGGTTCCATTAATCCCCAGTCGCCCTTTAAAAGGGGGTGTCTATAAGGTATTTCTCCCGCATTCATAGCATGTCTTCGCGGTGTAATGGTTAGCACAGCGCGTATTCGAGAGGTTCGAGTCCCGGCAAGGGCATTGCACATTTATCATGTAGAAATAACCTAATGTCTCTACAAATCTATATGTAACTAGTATAATTTTATTTATTAATAATGATTAATAACGAAATAATCATTAATTAATCATTATTGTTCAGTTTTAAAAATGTTATGCCTTACTTTATCCTTCTGTATAGATGGCGCTATCCTCGCGCCAGATGTTTGATTCCTAATCTAATTTTTAATTTTGTCGTGTATTTGTGGTAACAGAAAAAAATGAAACCAACCAACTAGTATTCGATGTTAAAAAAAGAATGAAAACGTGTAAACAATTCTGGTAACTCATAAAGTCGAAATCTTATTCAATTTTTGAGTCTTTTACTGTATCAAATTCAAGTATTTCCAGGTAACTAACTATAAGTCGATGAAAATTCAAGATAAGCTATTTAATAATTATTAATTATTGAACTTACCATCAATTATTGGAGCCACCAGTGTGGATAATGTTAAAAACCGAAAATCCAATTCTAGTATACCATTAAAGTTACCTGGTTTACCAAAAAAAAAAAAAAAAAAAAAAAAAAAAAGAAAAAAAAAAAAAAAAAAGAAAAAATCGAAGTATGCATTTTTATGTTGTTAAATGAAAAACTATAAGGAAGTTTTAGTTGCATTCAGATTATTTTCATGTATTCTTAAATTCTGGTTCTATTATACATTTTTAAATATATGTTTGAAGTTTGCACGACATCTGTACATGACTATTCTGTACGTAATTTTATTTTTTAAAGTAAAATAAATATGTCAAAAAGGAAATTATCAGTTCCTTTAATGTATCGAACTCAAATCAAGCAAATTGGAAGATTTGCTGCAACTGTTGACGATGTTTTAACATCAGAAAATTTTGAGAAGTTTCTTACATTAAAAATAAATCTGCAAACATGTTTTGGCAAGCTTGAAGAATATTATCATGGATATTCTATTCTTGAAGATTTTGATGAAAAATCTTAGTTTAAAAATGTATCTGATGCTCAGGATTTGGCAGATGAATCATTAGTGAAAACGGAAACATATCTAAATTTGTTTATTAAAGAATCACAGCTTAATAATGATAAGACGGTAAAATCTGCCACATCCTATATGAACATAAAGCTTCCGAAATATGAGCTTCTAACGTTTCCTGGCCAGTTTTAATCCTGCTTAAGTTTTAAATCCATATTTTTAAGTTCTGTTGATTCTAATGCAACTTAAACTGATATTAAAAAATTGCAATATATTCAAAGTCCAGTTTCGTCTGATGCTGCAAGACTTACTAGGAGATGCGCAATAACCTCTGAAAATTATAAAAATACTTGTGAGACTGTACTCGACAGATATGATGACCAAAGGGAACTAGGATTTTCTCAGTCTAGAAAATTATTTAATTTAAAATTTGTAAAACCAACATCTGATTGCATTTGAACAATGATAGATGTTCAATGCACTGAAATGATTCAGAATTTTAAAACACTTAATTTAAAATGCAATCAGTTAGTCGATACTTTTCTGATGTATGCGTTACAAGATAAGATAGAAGATTCATTTAAAATCAACTGGGAATTAAAGCTAGAGAATAAGACATTTCCATCTTTCCGTTTTTAGAAAAACAAGCTAGAAGTCTTCAGGAAAATTAAAATATTGAAAACAAATCAGTAAAATCCATTAACAAAACTTTTTCTCTTGAAACAAGTGTAAAGTTAAGGCAGGATTCTTGTGTACTTTGCCAATTACCACATCTTTTACATTACGAGAAATTTCTTAAAATGAATACTGATGAGCGTTGGAACTTCATACGAAAAGCAAATCTTTGTTTTAACTGTCTGAGATCAAGTCATGGTGTATCCTGATGCCGATTCACTACATCTTGTAGGGCATGTAAACAGAAACATCTTACAATTCTTCACACTTTTCGAACTGATAAAAAACATTCAGCTGAAAGTCAAGTACAAAAGTCTATCTCAAAATCAGCCTTAATATCAACCTTCGGCTAGTAGCTCCTAAGAGCAGCAGTTTTGCTTCACAGGGAATATTCTAATTTAATTTAACTTGCCACAGCTTTAATAAGAGTAAAAAATAATCAAAGACAGTTTCTCGAATGCCGTGCTTTAATTGATAATGGTTCTCAAACATCTTCAATCACTGAATCGTGTTGTAATCGACTAAAACATTCATCTCAAAAGTCTGAACACACTATCCTAGGACTTGATGATACAGTTTTCGCACGTGTTACGAAAGTATCTAATTTAAATTTTACTCTCCATTTTAATAACGAGCCCTTTTCTGTTAAGGCTCTTTAGTAGACAAAAAACTGAAGTCAAATTTACCAAACCTTGATCTGTCAGAATTCAATTGGCCTCATCTGAAAGGATTACAATTAGCAGACCCTTCTTTTCGCATAAGTAGACGAATTGATATCTTTTTGGATGCGGATATATTCTTAGATTTAATTCAAACTGGAAAGATAATGGGAAATCAAAAACAACCATCCGTTCTAAATTCAAAATTGGGTTGACTCATTTCAAAAAGGATGTGCGTTTCAAATAGAATTCAGAATTCTATAATCAATTGGCATGCTTTAGTAGACATTGAAAATTGAATGAAAAAATTCTGGGAAGTTGAATCGGTTCCAGAAGTGAGTACACTGAATGATGAAGAGCAAGATGTCGAGGCATTTCATTTGAATTACACTAGTCGAAATTTCGATGGTAGATTTGTTGTCAGTCTCCCATTTAAGAATAAAGCTCTATTGGGTGATTCACGAAATAAATCTAAGAAGCGGTTCTTTTCCTTGGAAAGAAAAATTCAACAATATATATATATATATATATATATTTCATACCAGAATACCAAACTATGAATCATATGCAGATTGTTCCAAATGTTGAATTTTCAAAATCATCCTCAGAGTTTTTCTAATCACCTTATTTTGCAGTTACTAGAGATCAAAGTGAAACTACCAAATTACGGGGTGTATTCGACGGTTCTGCAAAGTCTGATTCAGGAGTTTCTTTAAATGATGTTCTCCATACTGGTCCAAAACTTCAAAATAAATTGTTTGACATCCTATTAAAATTTAAAACTCATTGTATCGCACTCACTAGAGATATTAAGAAAATGTTCCGACAAATCCTGGTCAATAAAAATGATGTTGATTTCCAGAGAATCTTTTGGGGAGAAAACCCTGAAGAAACGCTTAATGAATTACAACTTCTGACAGCTACATATGGCACTTCTTGTGCACCATATTTGGCTATTTGAACATTAAAACTTGCCATAGAGAAACAAAGGAGTTTTCCAGAAACTTCGAGAGTCATACTGGAAGATACCTACGTAGATGATATTCTCATAGGAGCGAACATTAATGAGCAAGCAAAACAGTTAGTCTCACAAATTATCGAATTAATGAAGAAAGGCGATTTTCCAATAAGAAAATGGGTATCTAATGAACCATCAGTCATTGAATTTTTACCTCAAGAACTAAGAAACGGAACGGACCTTTGGCAGAGTGAAGAAAGTCAAATCCATAAAATTCTAGGAATCAGTTGGACTGCTAAAGATGTATTCAGAATTAGAATAAACCCACCTATGGATGGCGTTTTAACAAAACGTCAACTATCGCGAAAATTTATGATCCTCTTGGGGTTTTATCACCTACAACGATTCAATTAAAAATCATAATGCAGCATTTATGGAAGAAATATATTGAATGGCATGATTTAATATCTAATGATATTTCCCAAGCATGGAATCTCTTTAAATCTCAAATACAACATTTAACTTGTAAGGATCTTAAGTTTTACTAACGTTTATTTTATTTTAAATCTTTACTATCACTTCTTATTTTCTACTTCCGGCCAGAATTATAAGCGTGAAGGAGTTTATGCAAAGTTGTCTGGCGAACGCCAAGTATTTAAGTGTGGCCTTTTTGCCAAGCAAAAGAGAAGAAGCAGGCCGCTTATCTTAGAAGTTACGCAGTTGCTACTTTGCCTTCCAGGCCAGAGGTTTTAATCCTCTTGATAAATTAAACGTATTGTAGTGTTCACAGTCTCTGTGCTACATACGCTTTCTGTTATTATAAGGCCAATCTTATTCTAAAGTTAAATTAGAGTTTAGTTTTATTTTGATATCTTTTAAGTTAGACCCCGAGTGGAGGGTCATTGTATTCCGAAGTACGGAAGTCATTGTATATAAAGAAAAAATAAAGGGTTTTGTATACCCTTCGTCTGTATCCTGTCTACTTACTACAATTAGTGAACATAGCTTTAGTAAGCTCTCTGTTCTAGTCAGGTCATTGTATGTTTCCGAAGAAGGTTAGAAGAAACATTGAACCTGATAAACTGAAATCAAGATTTTACGATTCATGATGAAAAACAGTTCCACTAAAAATATTCAATTAACTGGCTTTTGCGATGCGTCTGAACTTGCCTATGCTGCAATGTTTTATTTAAGAACACTATTCGAAAATGCAACATTCCATGTTTCATTTATTACTTCAAAAACAAAAGTTGCTCCTGTAGAGACAATAACATTGCCAAGACTCGAACTATATACAGCGCTTCTTCTTTCTAGATCCTATAAAGTTGTTTCAATATCCTTAAGGAAGAATATTCACATTGATCAGACTATTTTATATTCAGACTCAAAAATACTTTTAGATTGGCTTAGTTCGGTAACCGAAAAAATGCCCACAGGAAAAATGCTCACAGGGTATAAAAATTTACAGAGAAAAAGCCCACAAGGAAATATGCCCACATAGAAAAAAGCTCACATTTAAATTAAAATGCTCACTTAGAAATATGCTCACACGGAAAAAAGCTCGCATGAAATATGTTCACATGGACAAATGCTCACATTAACCTTTTCAGGGGCGATAAATAAAAGCATGAAAACTGTATTAAAATTGTCTATGTACTGTAATATTTTATACCACTATACGAAATTTTTTCCCAGCCACCATACTACCTTCAGCTACGACTCACTCAGAAGTTCTAAAGTATCTTCTCGAAGAGATCTTTGAAGAAGATTCTTCAAATTCTGATTCTACGCATCAAACTCAATTACATCATAACTTCAATTCTCATTTACCAGATCTTCAATCAGCAGTTCCACCTCTTCCCACCATTTATGAACTCAATAGCATTATAAAATCTCTAAATATTCGTAAAGCTCCTGGCCCCGACGGTTTAGATAATCAATTAATCAAAATCATTTTTAACAGTTTTCCTTCTTTGATTTTGGCCTTCATCCATGCTTGTTGGCGCCTACGTTATTTCCCTTTTGATACCAAAAATGCAGAAGTCGCTCTTTCTCAAGAAAGACAAAGATCCTTCAGTTTCTTCCACATATCACCCATCTGTCTACTTCCTGCATTTGGAAAATTACTGGAAAAACAATACTTCTACGCTTAAACCACTTCCTTTGTAAACACCAGCTTCTCTCCACCCACCAGTATGGCTTTACCAGAAACAAATCTACTGTGCATGCTTTATCCGATCTACTCTCAACAATATTCACAAATTGACAAAATAATAAGCATTTACTCATCATATCATTGGACATACAAGGCGCCTTCGATAGACTTTGGTGGCCGGATGTTTATGAAACAATGACAGCTCTGGATTGGCCTTCTTTCTTTGTAGACATCAAAGTTATCTCTCTCATCGCTCTGTACAGATCAATGCTATGGATAATGTGTTTACTCATCGTGTTCAAAAGGGATGTCCACAAAGGTCCTGCTTGGGTCCTCTTCTGCTGGACCCTCGTCGCTAATTCTCTCTTCGAGGAATTTACGGGATTACCAGATGTAAGAATCATAGCCTACGCAGATGATTTTTAATCGTTATAGGTGGTCGCTATGACATTACACCCAAAGCTCAATTTTGTTTGGACAAGTTTCAAAATTGGTATCGCCAACATAAAATAAGAATCTAAACTACCAAAAACGGAAGTCTACTTATTGGAAGACAACGTCCTTTACAAAGAAATCCAACATTAAAACTCAATGGACAATCGATCACTTTTGTTGAAATTCTGTTGTACTTGGGTATCAAAATCTGTTGGGTATCAAAAATATTGGATATGCGGTATCCAGGATAATCGCTTATCCTGGATACCGCATATCCAATATTTAAGAGAGAAAACTCTCAAGCTTCAAAATTCAATGAAAAGGATTTCTGGACTCTCTTGGGGCTCACCCTCGAAGTTTCTCAAATTATGGTACACAATAGTAACGCAAAGAATCATCTTATATGCAGCTTCCATCTGGGGTACACATTTTATCAATGGGGCAATTAAACGCCTTAATGCTTTACAACGGCCACATCTTTTAATAATTAGCAAAGCTTATCGCACTACTTCAACAGCTGCTCTTCAGATTCTAACTGGCCTCCTCCACTTCCACTCCTGGTACAGGGAGAAGCAACAATAGCCAATGTACTTCGACTTCAAAAGCCCCAAGAATTATAGAATCATCACTTTCACCCAGACGACTATGAACTTCAACAATCTAACGATGCTTGTCATTCAGCCTCATTCAATCTTCAACAAAACGTCTTCATTAAAAAAGCATATCCCTTGAGTTCTAATTTTCAAGTTTACACAGATGGTTCACAAATGTCTTCAGGAACAGAAAGTGGTCTCTGCTTGTTTCAAAATGCTTCTCATTGTTGTACACTTGGAACAAACGGCTTCCAATTAAAAATTCAGTTTACCAAGCTGAGTTGATTGCAATACGCAAAGCAGTTCGACTGGCTCTTTCGCTAAACTCAGTTCAAGAATTTACTAAAAATATTTATTCAGATTCTGCATCAAGTTTGCAAACAATAATAGATTTATTTAATAAAAATCCGCTAGTTCAAGAAATACAACAACTTTTACTACGCTTTCCTGCTTCCCAACGTCCAAACCTCGTCTGGGTCAAAGCACATCACGGTATCTTAGGTAATGAACTAGCGGATCAACAAGCCAAAGCGGCAGCTCAAGCAGTAGAATATCCTATCTATGTTTATCCTCTTATGTTAAAAATTTACATGGAAAATTCTTTTGACAAAGTGGCAATAAGAATGGATTTCTGACACAACTGTTCGAAGAACATATAAATTTATTCCTAAAGTCTCATCAAAATTATATTCAATCTCTTCCTCAGTTACCTGGTTTGCCACAGGACATGACCCTTTCAAGAGCTACCATCATCGCTTTGGATTAAGCTCTGATAATCTTTGTGATTGTGGAAATATTGCCGATCGCGATCATATCGTTTTCAATTGTACTCATCATGCGCAAGATCTTCTAAAAGCTCCATCCGAACAATTTTGGCCACAGTGGTTCAATAATTTAATAAAATATAAAACAAGCCTCAGCCAACTAGACAAAATAATTTCACACTGCAGCCCTTCAACACTTACTGTTTCCCATAGCCAGATGTAGAATCTATTCTTCTCCTTAATGTTGAATGTTTTTTTTTTCTTTTTAACTGTTTAACAATAGCATTGCACTTTACTTTTTTAAAAATTATTTTTATTATTATTATTATTCTAATTTTTAACATCAGAGTTCTGTAACTTATATAGTTACAGAACATATATGGATATGTTAGGATATGTTAAAATAGCTCCTCTTTTCTATTAGTTCCTTTATGAAATTTTGTCAAAATATGTTTATTCACAAATCATGTACTCTTTGATTGTGGTGTATATGCTAGTTCTTTAAATCAAAAATCTCAAAGTCCAAATTTCCAATAACCATGCCTAACTTTCATATCGATGCTTTTTACATTTTCTCTTCAAAACATTGTTTTCATCCCAAATCATTTTTCTTTTTCTAACCGTACGAAGCACCTACTGCACAAGGCATAATAGTCTTCATAACAAAAACTTTCATTTTCTTATGACTATCGTTCAATTTACCACATCTGATCCGCCACCCGGCCCTTCGCTGGGGTGCGCTGATAGTGCTGTGATGCGCATCATCCTGTTTGTTGTCCTACAGGACAGCTTAGGTCAGGAGCCGTCTCGTCGGCTAGAGCTGTAACTGCTAATAATTAATTTGTGTTTCTTTACTCCATTTTTGCATACTTATGATGTGTATCTATAGAAATTGAAGTTGTAAAATTTCTGCAGAAATTTAAAATTTTAGAAATAAAATTTACATTTTTAGGCACTTTTATGATGCCTCTCAGTTTAACATTATGAAGCAGCCTTTGAAAAATCTCCTGAAACCACAAATTGTTGCGAAAGCTCTCATAACGCACTAAATTCATTATTTAATTGTAGCCATTCCAGTACGTGGTTTTTATTTGACGCATTGAAAAATGATTTAGCCTCTCAAGGTTTGTTATTAGCTAATGTAAATACAGGATGTACTGAAGTAAAAAAAAAAGAAAACATGAAAAACTTACATTTGGTAATCGTGAATCATGTAAGAAACTATGATGAAATCGATGATAAAATTAAATATTTTAAGTAATTTAAATATAGTAATCATTCTAAATTCTCATTCATTATTCACTATTCTTCTAAATGTTTATATTATAAAATGTGTAACTTACGTTTATTATTATTTTATTTATTTAACAATTAAAAATTGTAATAATTTTTCACTGTATAATTCTGTTTCATGTTTACTTCCTTTCTCCTCTCCTTTTAATTCAAAACGGCCCATTTGTTAATCTTGTGTAGCAACTGAATCTACACATAAGTTATAAAGTTTTTTGAAATATATACCATAGTATGTTTTGGTAATTTAAATAATTTTTCTTTAGAAAATTCAAGGAGGTGTACGATGTTCAAATCGATTAATTATTGATTCATTAATGTAGTGATATTTCTATGTGAATGATTTATCAGTGGGCTTATTTCCATGTGAGCATACTTCTGTGTGAGCTTTTTTCCGTGTGAGCATATTTCTAAGTGAGCATTTTTCCATGTGAGCTTTTTTCTTTGTGGGCATATTTCTGTGTGGGCTTTTTTTGTGTGAGCGTTTATACCTGTAAACATTATTCTGTGAGCATTATTTCTGTAGGCTTTTTTCCTGTGGGCTTTTTTCCTAGAATCGCTTAGTTCATCTCCTTAAAGTTGGAAACGTTTTATTGCTAATATAATATCAAACATTCAAGACTCAACTTCAGAAGCTTCATGAAATTACGTGATCAATCAAGAAAATTCATCAGATTGTCTCTCCAGAGGTATTTCTGCATTCAAACTGGAAAGTCACACTTTGGGGTGGCATGGTCCTCAATGGGTGTATCAGAATAATATTCTTCCTCTGTCTAAGAATCCACAGGAAACATGTGTAGATGATATCAGATGCGAAGAAATGAAATTGTTTCTGTCAGTTATCATCACCATTTCAGATACACCTGAAATTATTGCTATGTTAGAAATTATTTCAAATACCCATCGTTATCGTTTTCAAAATGCATTAGAATAATTTCGTGGTGTTTAAGATTCATTAGAAATTTCAAAATACAAGCTCAGAGTCAAAGAATCAAAGGTTTATTATCACCTGAAGAGCTTGAAGAAGCAACTAACTCTATGATTAAGTTCATTCAAAAATCACAATTTAAGCTTGAGTACAACTACTTACAAAAGAGACTTTCCTTGACTCAAAACAGTAAACTGATTCCAATAAATGTTTTTTTTTTTTTTTTTTTGGATGGAGGGGGAATTATTAGAGTAGGAGGACGGTTGAGCAACTTTAACTTAGATCGCAATCAAAAACGTCGAATTCTTATGTCAAATAAACAGTATTTTACTACGTTATTGATACAATATTATCACAAAATTCATTTACATAAGTGGTTCTCTACTTACTTTGTGTTCTAACCGTCAAAAGTATTGGATACCCTCTGGAAGAGATGCAGTCCGACGAATGCTTTCTAAATGTTTGACTTGCTTACAACTAAGTCGCAACCATGCCATACCATCATGGGAGACTTGCCTTCTAGTAGATTTAGTGTTGGAAAAGCATTGCTAACGTTGGACTTGATTTTAGTGGACCATTCATTACGAAACCTAACGTGACACACAACAGAATAAGAACTAAATCGTACATTGCTCTTTTTATTTGCTTTGCCATTAAAGCAATTCATCTCGAGGTTGTTTCGGATTAATCAGCATATGCCTTTCTAACGGCTTTAAGACGTTTTATCTCTAGACGTGGAAGGCCAGTAAATCTGTATTCTGATAACGCAACGAATATTCGAGGAGCAGCAACCTAACATAAAAGAAAAATCAGTGCTTATCAATTCTGCTAAAATTCAAAATTTTACAAGAATCTATTGTAAGACATATTATCCCACATTCAGCTTCACATTTCGGAGGACTGTAGGAGGCTGGAATAAAATCTGCGAAGAAACATTTTTTGAAAGTTTGCAAGTCAGGTATCTTAACTTTTGAGGAATTTACCACTCTAGTAATACAAATTGAAGCATGTCAAAAGTCTAAGCCACTGACTTCTCTTTCTTCAAATCCTCAAGATTTAGAACCGCGTATTCCAGGACATTTTTAACAGGTGCTCCTGTAACTTCCTTTCCTGAGAAAGCTCCAACATGTCTTTTTGCTTAAAGTCAAGATGGCATCTGATTCAACAACTTCGTAATCAATTTTAGTCAAGATGGCAGAAAGAATATCTGAATCAACTACAATTATGAGGAAAGTGGACATTGCGTGCAAACGATATTCAAGTCAATGACTTGGTGTATCTCAAAGAGAATCCCCTTCCTTTTTTCAAGTGGAATCTTGGAAGAATCACAGACGTTTTTTCTGGAAAAGAAGGAGTGGTTCGAGTTGTTGAAGTAAAAAACGTCAACTGGATTTTATCGATGTCCAATCTTCCCATCTCTCTTCCTAAGGAGTCATCCTGAACTTGAATGTTCAGCCCGGAGGGGGATATATGTTCAGTTTTAAAAATGTTTGTCTTATTTTATCCTTCTCTATAGATGGCGCTGCCCTCGCGCCAGGTGTTTGATTCCTAATGTATTTTCTAATTTTGTCGTGTGTTTGTGGCAAAGGAAAAAATAAAACCAAACGACTAGTATTCCATGCTAAAAAAAGAATGAAATCATGTAAACAATTCTGATAACTCATAAAGTCGAAATCTTATTCAATTTTTGAGTTTTGGCTGTGTCAAATTCAAGTATTTCCAGGTAATTCTATGTCGATGAAAATTCAACGTAAGCTGTTTAATAATTAAATTATTGAACTTACCATCAATCAATTATTATGTACAATATATTAATGTTTGTTAATAATAATTTATAATATTTATATATAATATATTAATATTTTATCTCCAATCTGTATTTTTCCTTTAATTAGCATTAATGATCGCTGGGAATTACCGAACTAAAGATACTTATAATTGACAATCCAAATATTTTCAGAAAAAAATTTATATGCCATCTTAGTTCTCACAGGAAAGTTAGGAGGAAAATGAGCGGAAACAGTGTCTCAAAAAGTGCAGATTGTAAAGCTTTTGTAAAAATAATAATTAAGAAAGACGCAAGATATGTAATATGGAAGAATAAATTTTTCAAAGTAAATTACGCGTTGATTTAAGTTTGCTTCTGTAAGCATAAAAGTAATGCTTGTATTTATTAAGTTTCCCTCATCCACAGCCAACTGACAAATGAAAAACTATGAAAACGTAAGAATAATAATTAAAATCAAGCAAAAAAATTACCTTAATTTGCCATCAGTTTTTAATAAAAACTCTGTCAACTATAAGAGCACTCAGACAGCCTTGTCTTTTCCGGGAGCAAAAAAGTTTTGCTTCTGAAAAAGTCTTGCTTTTTACATTGACATGATTCTGTTCTACTTGATATAATAGCTTATATAAGTATACTTAAATTTATATTAAATATCTTTATCTTACTGTAGCTTTATGCACATAAAAGTCAGTTTTTTTTTGTTGTTGCTGTTTTGTTTACTTCTATAATATATGCATATATGTGTACGTGTATAAGTACATATCTTTTACAATAACATCTACTCAATCATTTGCCTGGAAAAACATTAACAAGCCTGTATGGGAATTATCTTTTCTAACATCGCGGTGTTAATTAGGTACTGTACTTCACCATACATTCCTATTCTCACTTGGCAAACATAGCTCATTCTCACCATCTGACTGGAACACTAGAGTAATACTTATTAAGCATTAATATTCCGAAACAAACGTTAAATTGTTATATACAGCTCTATAGTACATAGGAGCACGTAATAAGTTAAAAAAATACACATGACTTAACAGCAGGCGAAGTTTCTAAGAAGAGCTCAGTAAAGTAAAAGTGGGGATTGCCTCTCGAATAGCAAAGAAGCCAATAAGGTTGAAAATGATGAAAGAGAATGTCACACCATGCCTGAAGTAAAATAATGCAACGCAGAAGGAAAATAAATTGTGCAAATATTTACAACACATTAATTTAGGATTAATTTTGTAATTGAACCACAGGAAACTTTTAAAAAAGAGAACTATAGAAGATGAAATGTGTTCAAGAGCTATCGAGAAGAAAAGGTGATGCACAGACGCTTTGCAAGGTAATTAAACGCAATTCAACAGATAAAGAAACTTTCAAGGTGTACAAAATTTTAGTTATAATACAGATATACTCCAAAAAATGTAATTAAATTTATAAAGTTTGACATGTTTTGGTAGCGTAAACTAGTATCAAACTCTTAACAGAATTAAGCAATTATAGCTATATATGGTCAGAAGTACAGAGTCTTAAGAAGATTTTAGTACAAACATTTTTATTAAAACAGTATTGGAGCTTAAATGCACGACTCGGGCCTACAAATCAGCCAACTACTTGTGGCAGTGTAACGTAAAGTAAAGGTAAGCTCAGATTTAAAATTAAGCTAGTAATCAAAGATTTAACAATTCAATTTAACGCGAAGCTGGCTCATAAATCTAACCGGCGTAAGTAGTTAAATGTCAGCATTATAATGGAAGCTTATCTGAGCTAGTAAAAACTTAATAACGTGACTTCAAGAGGCAGGAATACGCTCTGTCTTACTAACTAACAATCTCAGTTTAAATACTCCTTCTAATTTACACTCTGAAGAGAAAAATCAAGGAAGAAATGACAGCAAAGATCCAAACATAAAATAAATGAATAATGAAGACTAATAGTAACCTTACAAATTTATTTACTTAAAACTATCTTACTGTTCTTCCTTTGTACAGTACGTTTAGGTAGAGCACACTCGGAAAAATGCACGATTTAGATTGCTAAAAGCTTTACAGTAATTTTACGAATCCAAATTTTAAGAATCTTAAGAAGTAAGAAATGAGTTTAAAGACAATTTTAAGAAATAAGTTTAAAAATTAGTGTTATTTATACATCATGTATTAAAATGTACATGGAGACCAGTACCGTAGCTACAGTTAGGCAAGATTAAGTAAAGTCTATGGTCCTCCATTACTGTTTGATTGTTTAGTATTCGAAAAATTATAATAAATTAATAAAATTACTGCCGAATCCTTCTTTGATAGTTTACATGCATCGACTTAATTTAAAAATTTGTTAATAAATTATATTATTAATTACTAGCAGCTACGCTGCCAGCCTTCATCTGGCATTTAAATGTACCGGGAAAATTTCGGAAGGGAATACCAAACATTAAATTTAAAAACTGCACAGAATTTTACTCAGCAGAACAACTTCAGCCAAAAAAAAAAAAATAATAATAATAATAATAATAATAATAAATAAATAAATAAAATAATAATAATAATAATAATAATAATAAATAAATAAAATAATAATAATAATAATAATAATAATAATAAATAAATAAATAAAATAATAATAATAATAATAATAATAATAATAAAATAATAATAAAAATTTAAAAAAGTGTATTACATATAACAAAATTACAATGAAATAAGCAATATCCCTTAATAGAAATACTAATTATCCTAATAAATAAATTAATCAACTTCCCGTTGCCTTCTCTCGACAAACGTAAAGTGGGTGTACTCTAACTGCGCTACTGAAAATCCCCCCCCCGGGTCGAGCTACAGTCCAACTGCGCCAATCAAAATTTCTTTCCCCTGCTGCCTACAGTGTTACAATTTAACTTTTCGAAGCCAATTGCAGCCAAGAGGAAAATAAAAATAAATAACTAGAATTGCATATCAATAATCAATTATTAAAGAATAAGTAAAAAATATCTAACAAGCAGGCTAATTACTTGAATAACAGTAATAAATGCGAGAATTAACAAAGAAAATAAAAGGTATTGGTAAACATACATATTAGCATTACAATCATCTTTCATTTATTATAATAATACCATAAATTAAATAATTATAAAGCATACAAATTATATTTTTAATAAATTACATCAATAATAGTCAAGATGTCTGAACTAGATTGGAAAATTTAATAGAGTTCACTAGCGTGCAAAAACATTATTCCATATCAAAGTGTGTTAAAGAGTGCTAAAAATATTTTTTATTAATTAAAGTAATCATGTAAATGTTTGCAGAAATTAAATTTAGTTAAATTAAAAAAAAAAAGCTTAGCATGAAATCTATTATGACAACATTACTATGCATTTGGAACACTGACGTATAAATTATAAATACATTTAAATTATTGTGCTAAGAAGTATTTTCTAAAATTTATCTAGAAGAAAGGAATTAGATAAACAGTACTGCAAATTAATATAATCAATCAGGCCTCTCAATAAATAAAAGTTTATTTTTTAACCAAAAATACTTGGAAATATCTGAACATATAATTAATTAGAAATGTATAATTCAATTAATAACAAGCTAATTAACAGTAACATTAAGCTTAATTTCATTCAATCTAAAACAAGCAATCGATCAGGAGCTCCGCATAACTGAAGTTTTAATGCTATTTTACGTAGATTTGCGTATAAAATAAAAGTTGTACTTGTGAAACTAGTGAATAATGTACTGATAGCCAACAGGAATTAAAATACAGTGGTTAAAAATATAACTACTTGTCAGAAAGTATGCAAAGTTGCTATGGCTAGAGAAATGGAATGATTATAGAAAACTCATAAAGTTAAGCGCTACAGTGTGAAAAGAAAATTCTGGAATAAACATGTTAAGAAAATTAGATGGAGAAATAATCCTTAATTTATTGATATCCGTATAAACTCTATGCTTTTGGAAAACTGTTACATATAATTTGCACCGAGGTATCAATCACCGAAACCGAGTTAATTTCTTTCCTTATTTTTTCTTATTAGAGGGATTTGTAAAAGATATGCTAAGGTAAAGGTGAAAATTTTTGCAATATTTTTAAGGATAAATTTTAAAAGTATTTTTACTTCATGAACTGAAATTTTTACGCTACATTTTTACATAGTAAATAAGTACAAAAAATGGAAGAGCTGGGGGATCACTTTGACTAGAAACTCCGGTCAAACTACCAATGTTTAGTGACTTTTGCGCTTGATCATAAGACCTTTTGAAATTAGGCTGAACAATATATTAAAGAAAATAGAAGATACAGCACACGTAAGAACAAAAGTGGGCTGAATTAGAGATTTACATGTTTGGTGAATGAGTTAAACTTACCTGTATGCCATTATGAAATATTAGGAATGTAGCATAAAGCATGAGTGAAGAAGGCAATGGCAATCTAAATCATTGTAATCTAAATGTATAACAATTGTCATCTAAATGTATTATCAGTATCTGCTATTAATTTTAATACTGCTGAAAAAATTATAAATGAATTATATTGTAAAACCCATGAACTCGTTGCATTATAAATTATAACAGTTAGAAATATGATTAGCGTGATTTAGCGACCATCTTTGTTAACAAAAAATTTCAAGTAATTAATTTTACAAATAATTCAGCCCGAAACTAAATTAGAAAATAAGCTACATGCTGAAGATTAAGCTTTGCCAAGATGTTAGAAACATCTTCTGTTAACTAGAATTGTGATGCAAGAATTTGTAAAAAATTATCATTTAAATATAAATTGGCATAAATACAACACAAGGTATATAAATTCTACATACATGAAAACTTGAGTACTGTGCAACAATATGTCAAAAAGGAATGGATCAAAAGGGAACTAAAAATCTCAGGATATGAATATAAGGGAGTTTGAATTTTTTTTTTTTTTTTTTTTTTTTTTTTTTTTTTTTTTGTTAATTATGAAAATTCTGCTGACGCTCATAATTATTAATTTATTAATTAAATGTGTATTAGAAATTAAATGTATGCCAAAGTACATCAGGTGGAAAACAGAATAAATATTAAAACGTTTCTAGTATTAAAATATGAAATTTGTAACAAAATAACCTTAAAATAACTTCAATGACTAAAAATTGAAAGCTTAATACGGGAACATATTGCAATAATATTAGTGTGAATTTAGACCGACTTAAGAAGTCCAAGTTTTAGATTTAATAAAGAGAATTTTTTTAAATTAAATTAGAACTGTTTACCTAAAATGGTAAATTTAAAAGTTAAAAACCATTCTGCTATCTAAGAAGATTTGTTAATATTTATCTAGACAAGAAACGTATTTAAGGTGAGCTACAAATCTGATATTTGATAGGTTGATTATGTATTCAGTTTTGTGTATGTCATTAATCTATTAATTTTACTATTCAAAACTGATATATATATATATGTAGTGGGGGAGTTGAAGATGCTAAATAACAATTCCAACGTTGTTTTTCACACCACAGAACATTTAATAAAGATAATCAGAAGAAGGTACAGATTAGATTAATCACAAGTGCCGTTTGATACAAACAGGATTCTGTATAGCTTTTACCAGTCTTACCACATAACCGATTAGTGACTACTCGCACTTGC
Source organism: Stegodyphus dumicola (assembly GCF_044657685.1). Lineage (NCBI taxonomy): Eukaryota > Metazoa > Arthropoda > Arachnida > Araneae > Eresidae > Stegodyphus > Stegodyphus dumicola. The sequence continues at coordinate 108,461,116 of NC_140770.1, forward strand.
TGATGTATTATACTGTTCAACTTACCACCTCGCACTTGCTGATGTATTATACAGTCCATTTACCACCTTCGCGTGGAAAACTACAGTTCCTTATTCTACACCTTCACGTGTAGACATACATCTCACCACTTTCGCGTGGGATAGCAGAAGAGTCTCTGTCATACTCCTCTTTCACCTCGCTGCTGGCGCATCGGTGAGGCCCTCTGGTGGTTGTGTCGCTCTTACGGATACTACAACTCGGCCGTCTTGACACTTTTTCGACCACGAAAACACGGATCAGCAGCGCTGGAACATCAAGACAGCACCTGAAAATAAATTTAAAAAAAAAAAAAAAGAGAAAAGGAAAAAAAAAACAAAAAGAAAGAAGTGTGGAAGAACCACACATAGTCCTATATAGTAGAAGTCCACGGCTTCATGAGATCAGCTGCTGTAGTGGTACATCCAGGACCTTCATGGTGTCCCACTTTTTCCACCTGGTAACAATCTTTGCCTTTCCTCGCTGTTACACGATATGGGCCGAAGAACTTTGGCCTTAACTTTAGTCCACCTCCATATTGCGTTGTTTGTATGGCAACTAAGTTGTTCACATTGTATACTTGTGCCTCTTTTCTCTTCTTGTTGTATGTTTTTCTATTCTCTTCCTGAATTTTTAGAATGTTTTTCCTTGCTTCCTCTCTCATATCTTCTCGATCTTTCATCATAATATTTCTTTCTTCTTCTTCAAGAATTTCCATAATCTTTAAGTCTTCTCGATTTCTCATTTTAACACCAATGAGAAGCTCAAATGGAGAACTCTTTGTGCTTCTGCTCTGAGTGCTCTGAGTGCAAGATCCGTTGTACATCTCCAACATATTTGTACCACTTGGTTGGATCATCTATGGATAATTTGGAAAGGACTGGAATCAGAGTGAGATGAATCCTTTCTACTTGTCCATTTCCTCTAGGAACTCCGGTAGTTGTGAATATGTGCTGGATCTTCTCTTGACTACAGTAATCTTCAAAGTCTTTAGAGGTAAACGCCGTACCTTTGTCACTTATAATTCTCAAAGGACTACCGAAAGTTGATTGTTGCAGTTTCAGCTTCTGCAGTGCCTCTTGAGCTGATGTAGACTTTACTGGATAGAGCCACACGAACTTTGTGAATGCATCAACCACGGTTAAGATGTGATTGTAGTTCGTATTTGTCGACGGTAATGGTCCTATGAAATCGATATGAAAAGTGCTCAAAGAGATACTATCTTTTGGTATGGGATTCAGCAATCCTTCGCTCTTACCTCGTTTTCTGTCGCACAAAATACATGCTACACAATTTGAAATAACTTGCTCAATTCGTTTTCTAAGGTTAGGAATATAAAAGTCGTTTTTTAGCAGATCTTCTGTTTTAGACACTGCGAAGTGTCCCTTGTTGTGGATACTACGTATGATTTCTAGCTCTAATTTTTCGGGTACCACAAGTAACTCACGACCCCTGTCGAACTTGTATAATTCTTCATTTTTCACTAGAAAATCTTTCTTTAGTCCTTGCTCGACTAAGGATTTTAGCAACTGGAGACGATCATCACTTCTTTGCGCAGCTGCAATTTTGGCTGTAATTTCTCCCTGAGAACAAGTAACCATCATGACCGCGTTTCTACTTAATGAATCCACATGCTTCATTTGTTGCCCAGATCTGTGAACAATTTCATAGTCAAATTCTTCTAGAAGTAACGCCCATCTCGCCACTTTAGGGGTTAGATCTTTCTTAAATATGGTCTTCTGGAAAGCATCGCAATCCGTAACTATCCTGACCTTAGATCCTAAAAGGTAATTCCTGAATTTCTTTAGAGCTTCTACTATAGCTAAAACTTCAAGCTCATAACTAGATAGTTTCTCTTGTTGGAGACTAGTTTTTTTACTCATGAAGTAAATGGGGTGTAACTGTCCATCATCTGACTTTTGTAGCAATACAGCGCCGAAACCATGACTGCTTGCGTCTGTATGCAATTCTAATGGTGCTCCTTGTTTAAAAATATGAAAAACCAGACTTGTCGATAAAAGTTCTTTCAATTTATTAAATGCATCTTTTTGCTCAGGCCCAAATTTGAATTCTGCTCCGTTACGAAGAAGATCACTTAGTGGTTTCGCTATTTTTGAATAATTGGCAATAAATTTCCTAAAATACCCAGTAAGACCCAAGAAACTTTGAATCTGCTTAAGGTTTTTCGGTTCCGGGAAATTTTGAACAGCTCTGGTTTTTTTCAGTAGAAGGGCGAATTGTACCATCCTCAATAACATACCCGAGAAATTCTATTTTTCTTTTCAAAAATTGGCATTTCTTAAAATTAATCTCCAAACCATATTCTTTGGCTACTTCTAAAACGCGTTTCAACTTTTCTAAGCCTTCTTTCTCATTTCGTGCTGGAATAACAACAGTGTCATCCCGAATTAAATCTCTAAACACATTATAAATAAATCTTTGGAATACAGTAGGGGACGTGCACAAACCAAAAGGTGCTTTTAGAAATTCGTACAAGCCTGCATGAGTAATAAATGCCAAATATTTAGTGCAGTTTTCCTCAACTGGAACATGAAAAAAAACCATTTTTTAAGTCTAATGTCGAAAAAACCTTTGCTTCACCCAAACGATCTAAAACCTCTTCTACTTGTGCCATAGGAAAAGAATCCTTAGCTATTTTTTTATTTAACTGCCTGAAGTCAACACAAATCCGTGTCTTCCCCGATTTTTTCTACACAAAACAATTGGCGATAATCCCATCCTTTAACCATTCATCTATTTGATTATCAAAAATTTTTTGATCAGCAAAAGGAATTCTCCTCGAACGCTGAGAAACTGGAATATCATTTTTTAATATTACTTTCATTTTTAAGTCTGTACTGCGCGGCTTTTCTAACGGTTTATACTCATTAATAAGAGTGGAAACAGTATTGCGTAATCTTTCATCTTTAATATGCCATAAATCTGTTTCGCTGTCTGCCTCAATGGCTGCAGAAATAAAAGACAAAAAATTCCTTTCCGAAGAGACGGAATCATTTTCATATTGCGTAATCATCACCTGGTCACAACAGATCATTTTTAGACGGGAAGGGGGGAAAACACAGTCTGTTATCAATTCATCAACCATCGCTGCTTCTATCTCTTTTTGTTTTTTTGCTTTCGCATAAAGAAAAAATAAACTTAGCCGTTTCCGCTTTAACCACGTGACCAAACGAACTTTTGAGTTCTATACATCCACTTGATAATTTATTCGGAAAAAGGGATTTCTTTACAACTATCAATTCACTTCCAGAATCTATTAAACATTTTACTTTCTTATCATCAATCAACAGTTCAATAAATTCTAACTTATTTCTAGCTGCATTATTCGATTCAATCTCTAACCCAGATACCTTTTTTGGAGACGAACTTTCCTCCTTTCCTAACCGTTTGGGACAATTTCTCGCAAAGTGAAATAATTCCCCTTTACTCCCACATACATAGCAAATACGTTCTGGTTTACTACTACCCTGATTTACAAACTTCCCTGAATCCTTGAAATTGCTCTGAGCTTTTCTAAGACTGTTTTTGGAAAAATTAAGCTTTTTATTTTCTGGAGTTTCGATTCGTGTGTTACTGGTATCAACTAAAGATTTAGCCCTGGATGAATAAAATAAATCACATTCTCTTCCCAATTGATTAGGTTGGAACCAACTTTGACCCTCCCGAACACTAATATGTTCCTTTGTTTTAGAATCCAGAGTTTCATACAACTTATCAGATACAATAAGATCACACAATTTCTTAAAGTCATCTACCTTTCTTGCAATAATAATTGAAAGTTGCACTGAGCCGAGACGCGAACTGAACATGCGATTCAGATGAATGTCTCTGCGCATTTTTAAAATTGTTCAAACACTCACGCGGTGTTGGCTGAAATTCTTTCAAGATTAGAGTTTTTAATTTATCATAATCCGCGATTTCTTGTTCAGAAACATACGTTAGAACATTATTACATTTATCACCTAATATATTAATCAACACTTCTGATTTTAACTCCACTGGTACTCTTTTAGTAGTAAAAGCTTTCTCAAGTGACTGAAAAAACAAATGCATAGCTTCCGGTTTCTAAGGTACAGCTATAGTTAGTGTTTTGACGCTTTTAATAATATCTTCAACACTAGTCTGCGCGTTTCTTCTATCACTCGATAATGATTGTGATTTTAACTTTCTAACTCAATCTGCTTCTCACTTTGAGCTAATTTAAGACGTTCGATCTCTAACAGATAGTGTTCATTACTTGTTTTAGGCGTCCGATCCTCTGCGATCGACTTGACGACGCCACGAACAAATTCAACGTTCGTTTTGAAAACATCAGAATTTTCGATAATTTTTCTAATGTCAGCTTTTTTAGCATTTTCTGGAACAGTCTGTCCAATTTGTTCCGCAATTAATATTAAATCACTTTTCTTTAAATTATTTAGGAAAGTCATTCTAAAAACGAAACAAAAGTATCACTATCTTCAAGAAAGAAATAAAGCAAAGTTTTCACAGTACCTTCTCTGAAGTATCCAAATATCTCGGACAGGCCCCCAGATTTTCAGTAGTTGGGGAGTTGAAGATGCTAAATAACAATTCCAACGTTGTTTTCCACACCACAGAACATTTAATAAAGATAATCAGAAGAAGGTACAGATTAGATTAATCACAAGTGCCGTTTGATACAAACAGGATTCTGTATAGCTTTTACCAGTCTTACCACATAACCGATTAGTGCCTACTCGCACTTGCTGATGTATTATACCGTTCAATTTACCACCTCGCACTTGCTGATGTATTATACGGTCAATTTACCACCTTCGCGTGGAAAACTTGTAAGGATCTTAAGTTTTACTAACGTTTATTTTATTTTAAATCTTTACTATCACTTTTTATTTTCTACTTCCGGCCAGAATTATAAGCGTGAAGGTTTTTATGCAAAGTTTGTCTGGCGAACGCCAAGTATTTAAGTGTGGCTTTTTGCCAAGCGAAAGAGAGGAAGCAGTGAGTTCGAAGCAGGCCGCTTACCTTAGAAGTTACGCAGTTGCTATTTGCCTTCCAGCCCAGAGGTTTTAATCCTCTTGATAAATTAAACGTATTGTAGTGTTCACAGTCTCTATGCTACATACGCTTCCTGTTATTATAAGGCCAATCTTCCACGTGTATTATTCTAAAGTTAAATTAGAGTTTAGTTTTATTTTTATACTTTTTTACGTTAGACCCCGAGTGGAGGGTCAGTGTATTCCGAAGTACGGAAGTTATTGTATATAGAGAAAAATAAAGGGTTTTGTATACCCTTCGTCTGTATCCTGTCTACTTACCACAATTAGTGAACATAGCTTTAGTAAGCTCTCTGTTCCGAGTCAGGTCCTTGTATGTTCCCGAAGAAGGTTAGAAGGAAAATTGAACCTGATAGTGGCGCCCAACGAAGAAGAATAACCATGGCCGAGTTTCAAGAAGAACCTGTGCTGCCTGCAGAAATGGCTCAGAATCCAGAAATGCCAGCTGCCGCCCTGGAAGGATTCGGTTACATCGTCCAGACCATGCGCGCTTCGATGAAACCAGAAGCAACATTTAACGGAAACTCACCGGTAACCAGTTTTTTGGAAAAATTGGATGACCACTTCATGCTCTACCCCGTGCACGAGTTTCAAAAAGTTACCTTACCTACCAGCGCTTTGAGAGGCCAAGCGCTTAACTGGTTCAAATGTATAGGCAGAAGTCTCTTGGGTCAAGCAGGAAGTCCCACCTATACTTACGAGAATTTCAAGACTGCCCTACTAAAAGCCTTCCCTGTTGTAAGGGATCGTGCGAAATTAGAAACGGAACTTTTTAGTATATATCAACAAAGAATCGAAAACCTCTCGAGCTTTATTTTAAAAAAAATTCACGTTTTCAAGCTCTTGTATGGAAACCGTCCGGATCCTGAAATAATTCAAGTGATTTTGCCGAGGTTACTGCCCCAAGTGCAAGACTTTATTGAATTAAGAAATCCGACTACACTGGAAAAGTTATTTGAGCTAGCAATCCAGTTTGAAAGTAGAAGAACGGCGGACGTCGAAAGAAGACGCCAATATCAACAGCGAAACCAATTTGGTACGCCAAGACTACAGCAAACTCAAGCATACGGCTACGGAGAAAAAGCGAATCAGTGGGCAAGGAAACCCGAGCATTCAAAAACAGCCGGCGAACGTCGACAGTTCAATAGAAACCCAGGAAAAAAGTCTCAAGGCCAGGGGAAGAAGAAGGAAAGCACGGAAAGGAAAAATAATTTAAACTAAAACGGATTTCTGCTGACGAGAGGGTGCGGAAATCCGAAGGCCACGAAAACCCCTCTTCCTACAAGTTAAATACAGTAATGGTGAAAAATTTGACTCTTCCGAAGATTGAAGTCTTGGTGAACAATATCCCAGCCACCGCACTCTTGGATACCGGCGCGCAGTGTTCCTGTGTGGCAGAGGAGTTTTTTTGGAAAGTATTTTCGCAAATACCGCATATATAATGCGGATAATACAACAGTGTTAGCGGCGCAAGGAGTAAAATGTAAGTGCGTAGGTAAAGTACCTTTGTATATCTGTATCAAGGACGAACAAGTAAAGGTGATGTTTTTTATAGTAAAGAATCTGCAAGCACATTTAATCTTAGGAATAGACTTTCTTTCAGACGCACAAGCTACACTGGATTTTAATGAAGCGTCCCTTAAGCTGACAATGAAACCAGTGCGTGTAGAAAAGGTTGAACCGCCAAGGTTAAATCTTGACCACCTGCCTAATGACGAGCAAGATAGAATCCGACAAGTGGTAAGTGAATTTGCTTCGTTATTTAGTGATATTCCAGGATTTACTCAGGTTACTAACCATAGTATTGACACCGGAGATGCATTGCCAGTTCGTCAAAAACCATACCGGTATGATAAGAATAAGGAAAAAATTATAGAATGGCATATTACCGATATGCTACGTAAAAAGATCATAACGCCCATCTCAAGTAGTTATGCTAGCCCGGTGGTTTTATGTAAGAAAAATAATGATTATCCTTTGGAGCATCCAAAAAGGTGGAGATTCGCTATTGATTACCGTAAATTAAATTCCATAACGAAATATCCGGTATATCCGTTACCGATCATAGAAGAAATTTTAAGGAACATAAAATCAACCAAATTTATGACGACTTTAGACTTAACGACTGGTTATTTTCAAATAGGGGTGAGGCCTGAGGACGTGCCTAAGACTGCTTTTATAACCAAGTCTGGCACTTATGCATTTTTGCGTATGCCGTTTGGCCTTTGAGGCGCCCCGGCAACATTTCAGCGATGCATGGACATTGTGTTAAGACCTGTTCTTGGAAAGTCACATTTATCTATTTAGACGATATCATTATTACTAGTGATAATCTAGATCAACATGTACAGGATTTAAGACAGGTGTTTTCTTTATTAAATGAGGCCGGTCTAAAAGTTAATGTCGAAAAGTGCAAATTTGCAGCCCCTGAATTAAAATATTTAGGTTACAAAATATCTCAAAAAGGGATCGAGACAGATGAATCAAAAATAATCGCTGTACAAAAGTATCCGACTCCAAACACGGCAAAGAAGCTCTCTTCTTTTCTAGGACTTTGTTCATATTATAGGTCCTTTATAAAAGATTTTGTGGCTATCGCTGAGCCATTGTTAAAATTAAAAAGGAAAAAGGCAAGATTCTCGGGGACAGCCGAAGCCAATAGTGCTTTCGAAAAATTAAAACAAGCATTAACGCAAGCCCCTGTGTTGAAATTTCCTGAAAAGGATGAAAATTTAGAAATTTCAGCGGATGCTTCGGATTATGCGGTAGGAGCGGTACTTTCGCAAAATCAGCAGCCCGTGGCATTTTTTAGCCGAACTTTAAATCAAACACAAAGAAACTATTCCGCGACCAAGAGAGAGGTACTTGCAGTTCTGTTAGCAGTGCAAAAGTTCCGAGTCTATTTTGGAAAGGCGCCGATAACAGTATACTCTGATCATGCGGCGGTAACTAGATTGTACTCAGGGAAAAATTTATCCCCAAGCTTAATAAGATGGGCACTCAAGCTGCAAGAATATAATCTGGTAATCAAGCATACCCCCGGAAAGGAAAATATCGTAGCAGATGCCCTATCACGAATTAAATTAGACGAACAGGGTAATACCGTAAAAGTTGCAATGCTTACAGCGTGTACAATAAATTCAGGAGAAACTGTAATAACCGAACTGGGTAAGGATCCTGAGTTTGGAAGCATTTATGAGTATTTAAAGGATCCTGAAAATTTTAGCCACCAAGATATTGTGGCGATAAGAAATAGGGCGGCCCATTACGAACTAATAGATGGTCTATTATTCTATACAAAAACTACGAATTCCAACAACGAATTTCGACCTATTATCCCAGCTAGTCTTAGATTAAATATCCTGCAGGAGCTCCATGACAGCCCTTTAGCTTCTCATGCTGGTATTCGAAAAACTATCCAACGCGTTCGCGAGGCAGTCTACTTTCCTGAACTGCAAAAGTTAACAAGGGCGTATGTCCAGTCCTGCCCAACATGTCAAGCAGTTAATTATATTAATTTCCGCCCGGCCGGGTTTCTAAATAGTATTAAATCCGAATTTCCAAATGAAATAATTGGCATCGATTTATTGGGCCCTTTCCCAAAAAGTCAGTTAAATAAAAGTCGCTATCTCCTTGTTATGATTGATCATTTTAGTAAATGGACCGAAATTGTTCCCTTAAAACGAGCCTCCGCGAAATTAGTTACTGATTCTATTTTAAATAAATATATTTTAAAATACGGGGCGCCCCTAAAAGTTATATCGGATAATGGTCCTCAATTTGTAAGTAATATATTTGAAGACATGTGCCAAAAACTGGGCATACGTCATTTAAAAATGGTCCCGTATCGGCCGCAATCAAATATCGCGGAACGGGTCAACAGAAATATAATGAAAATTATCCGTAGTTATGTTAAAAATTTTCATAAAAGCTGGGATAACTATGTCAATGAATTTGCTTTCGCCCTTAGGACCGCAAAACATGATACAACGGGCAAAACTCCTGCTGAGTTATTTTTAGGCAGAAAGATTATAACGCCGTTAGATAAATTATTTTATGTGCAACAAAGAGCCCCAGAATTTAAAATGGGTGATATAGAAAAACTAATAAAAGAAGCAAAAAAGAATACGGAAGTAGCACAAAGAAAACAGAAGTTATATTATGATTTGAAACGACGGGGAGTAACTTATAAAGTAGGGGATGAAGTTTTAAAAATTAAGCATTCACTTTCTTCAGCACCAGAAGATAAAACTACCAAATTTTTTCCACGATTTGAAGGACCATATGTTATAGAAAAAATAACTCACGCTGTTGTAGTGTTAAAAGCCAGAAATGGTGAAACCTGTTCCGCAAACATTGATCAAATCAAGCCCTACTTCGATCGTAATAAAATGCAAATCTTTTCAGATCTTTTGCAGGATCGGGCACGGCAGACACCGCAGGTACAAGTTCCAGAGGTGAAAAAACGACAAGTGCAAGGGCAAGCCAATGAGAGACAGAAGCAAGTGAAAAGAAAATTGCCCCGCGGAAAAATCGAAGGTAACAAGAAAAAGAAGCCGTTCCACCGTCCAGAAAACAGAGTTCACGAACACCCCCAGAATGAAGAAGGGAGAAGGACGACGTATGTGAAGAGGACCAGGAGAAATGACGGCAACTATAACCCGGCTTTAAAACGGAAGATCTACTCATCCGACAGAACTCTCCGCAGCAAAAGTCGCCGAACTGCGGAAGGGCCATCAGCGGCGGAGGAAAAAGTGCAAGGAAAGTTTGAACGGCCAGCAACGAGGTCAAAGCAAGAACACGGAAGAAATTTCCCGGTTCCGCCAAGACCAGCTGCCATCAAACGGCAAAGACCACAAGCAGAGGAGAAAAGGAAAGTATTCAAGGGTGGCCGTACTGGTGAAAAAAGGAAGCTTCCAGAGGAAAGCACTGAAGGGCGAGCCCGTACAAGAAGGAGTATAAACCAAGCTACTATCTGCAGTACCTTTAAAGACTGGGCCCAGAAAAGGATGTCCGAATATTACAAAGATAAGTAAAATTTTATGTTACTTTGCAAACTTAAGTTAATCTTTCATTCTTACTGCAAGTGGCAGATTTCAAGAAGTTTTACCTCATGCGAGGTCTACCTTTATCGCCAAAAGGGCGAGAAATGAGTTGTGACCGATTTTCTTATTATGTTTTTCAATTACTCGCGCGTAAAACTAAAGTTGATGTATAATAGCGTTGTGTAAAGACTTAAATATTGTAAAAAGTTATTGTATAAATTTTATTTAAAACATTCTAGCAAGAGAGAAGTTTTAGTCTGAAAGACTTTTTGAAATGTATTATTTCAATGTAGAAAGAATTGGCACTTGCTTTGAAAAGAATAGAAGTTAACAATGTACTACTAATGTATGTTTTCAAATGTGTAAATTTAACGGCATGTTGATATGTTCTTATATACATGTGAACTGTTATTTTAAATGTTAAGAAATACCGTGATATGGTAAAAGTGAAAGTAATGTTAAAAAATTGTTATTCGTGTGACTGTAAAGATTAAATCATGGCGAATATGTGGTAAAGGTTGAATGATGTAGTTAGGCTCTCTGACGCTACACTTTAGAGTTAGCCACTTTTAGAATAGTACCTCAGGTTTTAGAGTTGAAATTAGGGTGTGTTAAGAGGTCTCGTTATGTTGAATTTTAACACGTTAGTGTTGATTGTAGGAGGAAGTGTGGCACACGTAGACAGAAACACATTCGTGTTTGGTGTTCTTTTACAACACATGTCAGAGAGCACGGGGAGAGATAATTAAAATAGTCATGAATGAAATAAGAATGTTAAGAGAAGTATATTCTATATGTTATTTGCAATGTCATTGTGTAACATTTCATTAAACTAGTTTTCCTTCCAGATCTCTGGAAGGAACCAGAATTAAATAAAAGCTCCTGGTTAGATGCAGTACAGATGAAAAAAAGATTGTTGTATATCCTGGGAGCTGCTTTTGTAACATATTTCTTTCTTTTAAATTTTCTAGTTTCTAGCGAAGTTATAATTGTAGAAGATTGGCCTCGCGTTAGATTCTAGAGCTAAAAGTTTTCAACAAGGTCGTTTTAGACCTCAGTTTCAAACTAATTAACTCTGGCGGGAAGTATGTAAGGATCTTAAGTTTTACTAACGTTTATTTTATTTTAAATCTTTACTATCACTTCTTATTTTCTACTTCCGGCCAGAATTATAAGCGTGAAGGTTTTTATGCAAAGTTTGTCTGGCGAACGCCAAGTATTTAAGTGTGGCTTTTTGCCAAGCGAAAGAGAGGAAGCAGTGAGTTCGAAGCAGGCCGCTTACCTTAGAAGTTACGCAGTTGCTATTTGCCTTCCAGCCCAGAGGTTTTAATCCTCTTGATAAATTAAACGTATTGTAGTGTTCACAGTCTCTATGCTACATACGCTTCCTGTTATTATAAGGCCAATCTTCCACGTGTATTATTCTAAAGTTAAATTAGAGTTTAGTTTTATTTTTATACTTTTTTACGTTAGACCCCGAGTGGAGGGTCAGTGTATTCCGAAGTACGGAAGTTATTGTATATAGAGAAAAATAAAGGGTTTTGTATACCCTTCGTCTGTATCCTGTCTACTTACCACAATTAGTGAACATAGCTTTAGTAAGCTCTCTGTTCCGAGTCAGGTCCTTGTATGTTCCCGAAGAAGGTTAGAAGGAACATTGAACCTGATAAACTACAGTTCCTTATTCTACACCTTCACGTGTAGACATACATCTCACCACCTTCGCGTGGGATAGCAGAAGAGTCTCTGTCATACTCCTCTTTCACCTCGCTGTTGGCGCATCGATGAGGCCCCCTGGTGGTTGTGTCGCACTTACGGATACTACATATATATATATATCTATCAGTTTTGAATAGTAAAATTATATATATATATATAAAATCTACAACTTGGAAAGTTCTTAGTTCTTACAGAGAATAAAAAAGATCTGGCTTATAAAACTTTAAATTCCTTTAAGTATCATAAAACTTTAAAATGAGTGTAAAAGAAATTTATTTTTACTTTAGCACACGCCAGACTTTAAATGAATATCTGTTTTGCATGCACAATTTTTACAATATTGATAAACGAAAGTAAAGGCTTGCAGTCTCAATAGAATGTCCCAGTAATGGCGATAAATGACTTTTCGTAGCACCCAATCTTCTTGGGAAAGAAATAGGGGACAGGAAACGTCGCGCAGTTCGTGGATTAGATAAGAGGGGAACAGAGATCTTCGATCAAATTTGGCGCAGTTCGTACCCTACCCGTCCAGTACCCAAGAGAAACATTAAATTTGAAAACTGCACAGAATTACCGCACTCATTTTTCTAAGTTGCAACAGGGACGATTTTCAACAGTCAACAGTCCAGTATACAATTGAATGAAAAACTGCTGCCAATACCACATTTCTGAAAGAATGAAACTATTCAAAATGATGCGATAAAATGAAAAACAATCTGCTTCGAATTTTGAAAAAATCGCTTCGAGGGGTACTGGCTCTGGTCTAGATGCACCTATATGCCAAATCTCGCAGCCTTGGGTCTATTATCTTACACGCAGAACGAACGAAAGACGCACAGTCTATTTCTTTTATTATATGTAGAGATGAAAGAGTTTTATATTTTCTTTTCAAATAATAAAATAATGAGAAATAAAATTGAATGCCATAGTAACCTATCTTGTTTATTATTAATTCCATTGCTGCGTAATGAATTCTTTTGCTTACACGTATTGGCCCATTTGCAAAAGTAGTATTGTCATTAAAAGCACATGCTTACTCTAACAAAAACTAACCTGTTTTATTTGTGATAATCACTTTTATTTGTTTTAACTGTGTTTTTTATATCTGATTATAAAAAAAAAGTTATAAGGTTTACCTTCTTTTACTACAACTGCAACTTTTAGATAGACGTAAAGCGAATTATCGCTTCGTCTAAGAGAGTAAATGCAGAAATTTTTGAAGGATGTAAAAGACCCTTTATTTGTAAATTCAGTAAGAGGGGCAGAAAGCACTCCCGGAGTTAATATATTCCGCTAGCCTTTATGGCGAGAAACGCAAAGTGAAAATACAAATGTAAAGCTAAATTTAAATAGCTAATAGCCAAAGGCTACACAGAGCAATTTAATCGTGAAGTTGGCTCTGAATTCACTGACGGCAATTTAAACTATCAGCAAGTAGCAATACTGAAGACGGGAACTATTATCTAGGATAGCAAACCTAGTAACGTGGCCTTCAAGAGGCAGAACACTCTCACAAACTTAAACAAACCCTCACTTAAATTCACGCGAACTGATTTGCATTCTAGCGGGGAAACGGGAAGAGAGAAGTTACAGTAAAAGTTCAAACCATAAAATAACTATTATGTAAATTAAACAAAGCTTATAAGATATTAAAGCATAGCAAAATTTGCTATCGCAAACCAAATAGGATAGTTTTAAGTTAGATTGCCCTTGCGCATTTGATGAAAGGAGCACCCAGGGCAGTTAAGTGCCCGTGTCCTATAGTAGTCTGTATGCTATATTTAGTTCTGCAAACTCTTAAGAATTGCTTTATTAGTTGTTGGATCGAAAATAAAATTTGAAAGTAAGAAATATTAATATAATTATTAAATTCTATATATAATATTAGTTAAAACGATTAGACAACTTTGTTACTAAAACATCAAACTTAGAAAAAGATTTTTCAGTAGATATTGTGTCTGCTAGTAAGGTTGAACAGCTTGAAGAAAATCGGTATTATCGGCTGAAGTCACCTCCAATATAAGGCTGACAATAAACGTACATAAGAAACAGATACATGACATCAGCAGATGCAAGTAATTATGTAGGAAAAATATTACTTATGATCTGAGATGATTTCTAATTAATTGAGACAAAAATGAAGAAAAACTTATGGGACAATTTCAAAATGATAGTAAAAATGGAACAGGCATTTTAATGTACAATACATCTGTGATGAAGTACGGACAAGTGCCAGTACATTGGTTGTGTTAATCTAAATTATAGGATGTTGCATATTGCAAACTTTATTGGTTATTTTCTAACTCTACTTGTAGTTGGTATACAGGTGCTAAAGTTTGGATACATTTAAGAATTACAGAGACGGTAAGAATTAAAACCCATACGTCTTCAGATCACATGTAGTAGCGAGCGCTATACATGAAACATAGGAAAAAAATTTATTAGTGATAAAGACCTCGAAGAACAAGTTCAATAGGAGACAAATTTTTGGAAAATGGTTTTAGAACTGTTATTTAACATTACACTTAAGCTGTCAAAAAGTGCGTTCGCTTTTAGTGGGCAAAGTGAAGATATAAATACTAGTTATAATAGCAGTTTTTATCAAAGGTTAAATTATCAAGTAAATACGACAATTTTATGAAACAAATTTTTAAAATGCCAGTCAAAGTGCTATATTTGATCCCTACCATACAAAATAAGTTAATTCAGTGTCCTGATTATAATTTAGAATTAACTTTTGTGAACCAGATAAATGCTTCTCCGTTTTATTCTTTATTATTAGACACTACACAATACATATTAAAGACAGATCAAATGAGTCTCCTATAAAGACATGTTCATATTACAAGAGATCAGAATCCATAAATTTTATAACTAAAGAAAAATTTTTCGGATTTTATCTGTAAATGATCATTTTTCCTAAGGACTGAAATAACTCATTCTCACTTTCTTGAATAACACAGAAATTTCAATTAAAAAGAATTAGGGACAAGGATATGATAGCGCTTATGTTGTGAGTGGTGTCGATAATGGCGTCAGCAAAAGATAAAAAAATATTCAGCCAAATGCAGAGTATATATACTGCTGTTCTCACAACTTAAACCTCGTCATTAATGACGCTGTGAATGGTGTAGAGAAATTACATCACTTTTGATATATTAAAAAATTACACTCGTGTGCAAAATTAAGAGAACTTGCACATTATGTCGAATTTATGAAAACCTAATGGACAGAATAAAATTTGGTATGAATATACATTTATAACAGAGAAAGAGATATATCATTCAAAAGTCATTTTTACGTATGCATGATTATCAGTAAAAAATATATTGCAGGGATGTACAAAATCCACGTTATGGTATAGAAATAAAAATGAGCCTAATACTGGCTAATATTGGCTGTGAGAGGGATTATGGCCCCTCTCACAGCCAAACAGCTCGCGCAGCATGACGACATGCTAGAGAATAGGCAGTTCAGGAGCCCCTATGACAATCGATCCTACTTCAGAAACGAGGCAGTTTTCAACTTCAGAACGGTTCTCAGAGGTGTACAAAGAGATGAAACTGCTTTCCCAAGAGCATTCCAGACTTTTTCTATAGGGTTAAGATCAGGAGGTCTTGGCTGACCAACCCATGTAATAATTATCTGACCAACCCAGCCTTTTCTCAAAATGTTTTCGAACAACTGTAGACTGTGAAACTCGGGTGTCAATGGCAGCATACAGCTCACGTGAGATCTGTGAAGCTGAAGCACCCTTGCATCGCCGTATTGAAATTGCCAAATAACGATCCTCACACGTCGTTGTGGATCTTGGCCGACCTTGTCCAGGTTTTCTCGATAAGGATCCAGTGTCCTGAAACTATTTCCAGAAAGTGCAGACGGCAATCGGTGTTACATTGAGCTCTGCAGTCACATGCGCTTGTGATTGACCTGCCTCCAATCTACCGACAATTCCTCATCACATTCTGTCATTCATACATTCGCGGCTATTCATTTTATCTGATACCTTGCAAAATTAACCCAACTCTTGCGAGAAACACAGCGAAAGTCCCGAAGGTGTACGAGTACATAAATCACCAAAAACCTTCCCGTGCGCTTATATTCCTTCCGCAATCCGCGGGACACCAGCGGCTGAGCGGTAAAATCACTAAACACTGGTAGTTCGGTACAAGGTTGGAATCCCGCGAACGGGCTGGATGCATGGGCGTTTTCGTGATTTTCCCCATGTCCGCGCGTCTAAGAGCCATTTTCCCTTAAAATGTCCTCCACGAAGGCATCCCTTCCCTTAGGTAAATATCCCTCAAGCCGCCCAACCTGTATAGTGGTTAACGTCGCTGACTGCCTTGCCGAAGAGCCCGAGTTCGAATCCCGGAGAAGGCATATGTGTTTGTAAATGTATAGTGTCGGTGCGGGATGGCGGCACTCTAAATATGCGGCGAGCCGAAATTCTTCTTCTGTGGTTTGGTGGAAGGGCAGAGGGGTGAGAGACCCCCGAACCCGCCTCCCCCTTCGGGGTGCAGTCCATGAAAATTGGGGCGGAACTGAGCTAAATCGCACTGTCACCTGAATGGTGCTCAAGGCTGTTGCCAACGGCAGGCGTATTCTAGCGCTCCCTGCCACGAGAAATTTCGTATTCTTGTGCTGACTACGACAGGTGACAGGTGACGGAGGACGGGGACGCCTGGTGTTTAACGGAGGTAAACAGGCATATGTCCCACGCCCTTCCCTATATAGATACAAGAACTCCCTGGGGTCCCACAAGGGAGTTACTGAGCCTTCATGAAAAAGTTTACATGGCCATACAAGGGCTATTCCAGTTTGACATTGGTTCTGTACAGATTCTTATGTTAATGGTTGGCCTGGGTGTTCATAGGCCATAATGCATACATGAAACATAACATTACATACATGATATATGACATGACATTAAACTTATACATAATACTTGCATGAATTAGTACATACATACTTTACACTTCACATGACATTAGACTACACATACATAATGCATGACATTAATCTACACTTATTAGAGTTATAACCTGACTGTATACTACGTTAAGCTAATTGTATTGCGAACTTGCTAAGTTACTTTATAACTGGATTACTTATAGTTTACATTATTGCTATTACTTCTTAAATGACATTATGCTATATAACAAGATAGGCACACATACTTTGCCTTATAATCACATATGCGTTACTTAAAATAATACACATGGGGCACGCGTTACACGCGCTAATGACTACATTACCGATTACGTTATGTTAAAAGTACACATAGTACGACGTATTACACTCATTGATTAAATTACTTACATTACACTATTACTTACATTACTTACATTACACAGTTACTTATACACTTACATATTTACAATTTTAGACATAACACCTGCTAAGTTACAACAGAGACATAGAATTATTGCGCTGTGTATGCTATTATTCCTATGTTGGCTGGCAGACATCCTGCCCTAGGGCGCTCAGCTGCTGTATAATTTTACATATATTTCTTATCGCAGGTGCGTGTTTGATGATGAACCTCTTGTAACGTACTATATCCGTAGTGGAATATGGTAGGTGATGGCTCGTCGTGAGGCTACAGTTGAACACGTAGTGGTCGGGGGAGCCAATTTCCCCACACACACACGCTTCTGTCATGGAAATAGCACGCTTATAAAAGAAGGTGGGAAAAGGGCCATGCCCCGTGATATAGTTTACTAAAGGGGGTATGGCCTGTAAGCGTTCTTTGTCTACTACAGGGTAGAACTCGAAAGTCCTTCTGCCGGTATCTCCATTCTCCCATTCGTGTTGCCATTGTTTATTCCCTATGTCTCTTAGTTGTCTTTTTAAAAATGACGGCGGAATTAGTGCTGAGACAGCCTGTGCATTATTGTTGATTGCTGCCTCATTGGCCAGTTGATCTGCCTTCTCATTGCCTGCGATCCCAGAGTGGCCTCTTACCCATTTTAGCTTGATGTTAGATTGCTGGTTGCTATGCAATGTCTGTTGGATTTGCATGATTATGGTAGATGTGTGATGATGATTCTTTAATGCCTGCAGCACTGACATGCTGTCTGTGCAGATTTCTGTTCGTGCAAGTTGTATGTCATGTGCGTACTGTATTGCCGCTTCAATTGATATGGGCTCCGCCTGGAAGATACTATTGTGAGCTGCAAGATGACCTTTCCATTGACTGTGAAGTGTACCATGCTCATAATAAGCATAAGCACAACCCACTCCGTTATCATGTTTGGAGCCATCTGTGTAGAATTGCGAGGCGACTGGTACATCCTCTCTTCGCGGCGTAGATCTCTTTGCTATTTTGACGTGTATGCCCGAGTTTTTATGTGCTGGGTGCACGTGCTGTGTGCTGCCTGGTGTTTCGTACTGCAGCGTGCTGAAGACTGTGGTGTCGAGTGCAGCATTCTCCTTTAATCTTATTACCCGCTCATATATTGCTTCTAACTTGGCCCTGATGTGAAGGGGTGTGAGCCCGGTAAGCACAAGTGCTGCATTTGTCGCGGTTGTTCTATATGCCTTGCTAATGTTGAGAGCAAAAGGTCTTTGTATTGCTGACAGGGCTTTTATTTTACGGCTGCCCATTGGTAGTGCCCAAATAGCTGAGGCATAGAGTACAATCCTTTCTGCAACCGTCAAGTAGAGCAGTTTTTGAATGTAAGGGTTCTGCCCCCAGTTTTGTCCCCGAAATTGCCTGGCTTTCTTTGCAATGTTGGCTGTTCTGACTTTGACTTCTTGTAGATGTGGTAGCCAGGTCAAGCCTTGGTCCCACGTGACTCCAAGGTATTTCAACGTTTTGGTGATTTTCAAGTTTCTGCCCATTAGCTTAATACAAGGTCGTCTAGTGGGGTTTGTACCTGGACGCGGTATGACCATGGCCGTAGATTTCTGGGCTGAGATAACGAGTTTCAGCTTTTGGCACGTGTCATAGAATTTGGAGCAAGTGGCGGAGCCGTTCCTCTCCAGTTCGTCTCGCGTAACTAGCAGTGCCGCATCATCGGCATACGCCACTACTTTGGTGTGATCAGGCCAATTGAGTTGCAGTAGCGCATTGAACGTAATTATCCAAAGCAGGGGCCCCGCGCAAGAGCCTTGTGGGCAGACCCTCTCCTGCTTCTTTGTATAGACACCACTATTGTTTGCGATTATGAGACTTCTTGAGTCCAGATAATCGTTGAAGATGTTATATAGATTCCTGGGGCACTTTGCCTCCCTGAGGGCCTGCTTGATTGCAGGCCACCAGAGGGGCTGACTACGTCAGACAAGTGAACGTACGCAACAACAACAACAGATATTTCTTGAAGCTTTGCCGTAATCACATAAACCAAATCCTTCCACAATGCCGGCCCACCAGCGGCCGAACGGTAAAGTCGCTGAACACTGGTAGTTCGGTCCGAGGTTCGAATCCCGCGAACGGGCTGGCTGCATGGACGTTTTCGTGGTTTTCCCCATGTGTAACGTGTATACGAGCCAGTTTTCCTTAGAAAGTCCTCCACGAAGGCATCCCTCCCCATAGGCAGATAGCCCTAGTGTGCTTTGCCATAATTAAATACACCACCACACCTTCCACAATGCCAGCTCCACAAGCATGCACGTGTACATTTACGTTTTCGACTCTGGATATTTGCATAATTCTTCGGTAGCAAAATTAGTACATTTGGTTCAATTCGTTTCGTAAAAAACAGATATAATTTTCAAATTCTTTTAATTTTGCAAACGAATGTATTTATCTCTACATGCAGTAAAATTACATTATGGTGACATTTTAAAAGTGTTAACTGAAATTTGTGATAAAAACGACAAAAAAGAGGCACGGAAAGAAGTGCTGCAGATGAAAAAGAAAATAGCAAATTTTATTATTTATACATAACATATTAAATGAATAAAAATACGTTTAAAAATATTACAGAAAACTGATTTACAGTACCCGCTATTACTTAAAATCACGCTCGTTCCAAACATATTTTAGTTTTATATTAAGCTGCTGAGTTTAACAGACGGCAGTTTGTGTAATGTAAATCATATCAGTTCTAAACCTTTCAAGTACACTGGTGTGCAAAAATTAAGGACGAGACGGTTTTTTCAATATAACTTTGTACAAAAGCTTTCCAAATCAACACATTTAATACCGTAAGATCCCCAATACGTAAGGACATGAGTAATGTAAGCAACACTTACTAAAAGAGAAGTCAGAGGGATAAAAAGAAGCTTTATTGAAAAAGTAGCATGGAGCGCAATGCGACTGAAGGCCGAAACATCCCTGTGATGGGTGTCCAGCAAGAAACATCCGGTCTTTAATAGGGGATATGATCTCCCCTGACTGCTAGGCAGGTTTCACAGCGTCTGCCCATGCTGAGAATGAGGGTGTCAATGAGTTGATGAAGCATTGCTGCCCATTCGTCTTGCAGCGCCAATCGAAGCTCCGGAATAGTTACTGGTGGTAAGGTACGAGCTGCCAAGCGTCTGCCTAGAAAATCCCATACATGCTCGATGGGATTGAGATCCGCAGATCGTGCCGGCCAATCCATACGTTCAATACCCTCACTCTCTAAGAGCTGTTCGGCAGCTACTGTACGATGACATGGTGCATTGTCGTCCATGAAAAGGAACTGCGGACCCATAGCGCCTTTAAAAAGACGCACATATGGAAGAAGAATCTCGTTACAATAACGGGTCCCGTTGACTGAACCTGCATCGAAGATGTGAAGGTCTTTACGACTACCAAGCATGATGCCTTACCCAAACGAGAACACCGCCACCTCCATACCTGTCCCTTTCAAAGATGTTCGAGGGATGATTGCGGCTTCCCCGCTCTCTCCAGATGAGTATGCGATGAGAATCGCTACTCAGACTGAATCTGCTCTCATCTGTAAAGAGTACTCGTCCCCATTCATTGTCTCTCCAATTCCGGTGTTCCCGGCACCACAGAGAACGCCCTCTCCGATGGGCAGGCGTTAGAGGTACACACCGTACAGGGCGTCGTGCAAACAGACCACCACCGTGCAGTCTTCTGGCCACGGTAAAACGCGATATCGGTCGTCCAGTCGCCTGTGTCGTGTGTCTAGCGATTTCTCCCGCTGTCTGCCGCCTGTTTCTTCTGGCCTGTAAGGCAATATACCGGTCATCTGCGGGTGTGGTTCCTCGTGGACGACCACAACTAAACCCCCGGATAGCTGTTCCTGTAGTTTGAAATTGTCTCCAAAGTCGTGAAACGATGCTGTGAGCAATTCCGAACTCTACAGCCACACTTGTCACACTGCGGCCTTCCTCCAACTTCCCAATGATTCAACCTCGGGTAAAAGCATCCAGATGTCGTCTAACAAATTGATTATTCGCCATTTCTCGCTGAGGCAGCAACTCGGTGTGATTTTAACTGCTATACGGCGTGCAATCTCTTTGCCAGAAATACTGATCTTACACCGACAACATGCTTTATACTACTCAGACACTCCCCCATTACGTCTACCTGCATATCTGCGCATGTGCTACCGTACATCACCTTACTTAATCTCCTGATTGGTCTTTCTGTCCGCTCTGCCTCTTCGTTCAGCTGATATGCTAATTTTTCGACTTCGTCCTTAATTTTTGCACACCAGTGTAAAATGATCACTAACAACTAATTCAATAATTAATCCTAAAATAATAATAATTCAGTATTTAATTCTAAAATTAAACTACTTACGCAATTTTGGAGTTAATTAAAATTTTTTATAAAACTTACAGTATCTCCAAATCTTTATCTGTTACAAACAACTCTGTTTCATATTATTCAACAGCGGATTTTAAATTTCTAAAGTTTCTCTTAGAATTTGTAGTGCTTAGATTCGATTGATGCTGTCATATCATCACTTTCGCTTCCAGTTTCACCCAGTGTGTTTAACCCTTTTTAGTTTTCACGCACGTTCTCTCAGTACTTTTAGTCCAAAGGGCTTTTGTCCCTGGAGGACTATTGTTTTCGTTTTGCGATTTTGCGTTGAAAACTTGAAAAGGCTGTATCACTTTTCAAATCTTTGCTATCAAATGCCAAATACTATTGCCCTGTATTATATTTGAAGAAATTAAATAATGAAGAACCTGCATAAAGGTATATTTCTCGCACATATCCCTTCTCACTTGGCACCTCTTTCGTACTTTTTAGTTCAAAGGGATTTGAGTCCCGAAGGTCTATTACTTTCGCTTTGGCATTTTGCGTCGGACTCCTCTAAATGTCGGTTCACTTTTCAAACTGTTGCCACAAAATGCTAGCGTCCTGCGCTATATTTGAAGAAATTAAATAATGAAAAATCTGCATAAATGTATGTATATTTCTCGCATTGTGGTAAAACAACGGTACCTAGAGCCATTCAATTTTGAACGACGTAATCCTACTGCGAATATGGGGATATGAAAGCCCAAATTTGAAATTTGGAATTTGTTTTATCATCGATTTCATATTTTGTAAAACTTTAACGAATTTTTTATTAACAAAATCAACGATTTAAAAGCGGGCAATGGCAACACTCTACGAGGGAAAAATCTTTCTATCTCCAGCGCGCGGAACTGTGTATCGTAAATTCTAAAGATAGGCTCTTTTTAAACTTATTTTGCGACATTGCTGTTGAACTGAATTTCATGGTTTAAGTGAGAAGAGCATGATATTTAATAAATAAAGGTAGCCCACAAAACGTTAAAAATACGCCCCTTTGAACGTAATTTTAAATCTGAAACCTTTCATATTTTTTTTTATTATTTATTTACGTATTATTATTATTTTAAATGGGACATAGTATAAAAATCAATCTTCATAACTTACGATGTCCGAGCTATTAGCTGTTGCCTGCAATTATTCTAAGGCATCTTATAAAAACTACTTTTCGAAAACAGTTTTAAACTAATTTTAAGAAATTAACCATTAACCCTTGCATTCACTATAATATGCATGGCCTCTAGCAGAAATATCGACTTACTTTACTCTTTTGAAACATTTAGATTTTTACAAAATTCAGTTCCGTTTATCATTTTCTGACTCTCTTATCTGTAAAGAATCTGAAAGTTTTTATAATATCCTAGTCTAAAGGTTGAATGCTAGAAGTTGCATTTGCAGAAAGCGACGCTAATATATTTTCAGAAAGAGATCGAGCTGTATGTGCCTCGCAACTATCTAATTAGAAAAGTTATTTTTTATTTTTTTAATTCGCTTTTCTTTTTCAGAAATAAATAAGTAAGAATACTACTTTTTCCTTTTCGCTAAGCTAATTCGGAGGTAAATTCTCCACTCCTTTCAGATATCGACATTTTCTGCTTTTCAGTAAACAGTGCTGTCTTCTTTATTATTGGAACCATACTGCATTAATAAGACTCTAACTCATCCCTTCTGTTACTTAAAGCAACCAACCTACCAATGGCTGAGTGGTAAAGTCGCTGAGTACGGGTAGTTCAGTTCGAGGCTCGAATACCAACGAATGGGCTGACTTCACGGGCGGTTTCGTGGCTTTCCAATGCGTAAAGTATATAGGAGCCAGTTTCCCTGAGAAAGTCCTCCACAAAGGCATCCCTTTCCTTAGGCAAATAGCCCCAGACTACTTTACCAACTCAAATAAACCAAACCAAACTAAGCTTAAAAACAACCTCTATTTCATTTTTAAATATTAATGTGTACTCTGGTAATGTTCTGCAACGCGGTTAAATTTAGTCTGTTTTTTTCAAATTTCACATGGCTTGTATTCATTTAACAGCGTTCATTTAACAGTCGCGTGATGATATGCTTCTTTCTCTTCACCATGCAGTTTCTGATGAACTACGTTGAATTTCTCTTTCTCCAAATTATAAAATATCTGTCAATTAATACAAAATTCTCTCCAAGCATTTAGCGAATTAGTAAAAAAAGCTCTAGAACCAGAAATACTTTTTGATTTTATAATTTGAAATCATTCTAGAATAGCAACTTATGCGTCTTTTGATTTTCTGTCTTTTTTGGGTTTCTTTGACACACGAGCATTTATTAGTAGTTCTTCACTAATTAAAATTAACTTTTAAGTACGTTGCACAATGCTCTTATGGAAGTTTTTAGTTTAAATGTAGTTTTTCTCTCGATGAAATTACCAAGAACATTAAAAATAATTTCGAAATTTGCGTTCCTAGCCAGCAAAAAATTAACTTTCTTCTATTTAGTCGATCTGTATTTTCATACTTACAAGCAAGAGGTTCAACTTACCGGAGACCGTTTCTGTGATGAAGTTATTTTTCCCCACGTGCATCTTTTATAGAAGTGCTTTTGTTTTTATAGATGACAATGTACGGCCACATACGACTCGTGATGGTGAAAAGCTCCTAAAAAGTGAAAATATCCACAGAATAGATTGACCAGAGTATTCTTCTAAGATAAATCCAATCGAACATGAGTCGAATACTTTAGGGATACACATGACGGCCTGATCTTATCCTCCAGAGAGCACCAACTGAAACAGCTACTCCTTGAAGAATTGAAGTTCTGACCTCTAAAATTGTTAGATAATCTGGGGTTGAGTATCGATAAACGGTGCAAGGCAACCATTGAAGTTGAGAAACAGCATATCGTTTACTATGACTTTTTATTTTATTGTTTTTCCTCTTGGCCATAGTTTTTTGTACCAGAGCCATTCTGTCAATTAAGATCTTTTCTATTCATTCTGTACTATCCTGTTTCTTTTTGGATACTATACTTTCTTAGTTTTTAAGTGCTACATTGTGCCTCAGCAGTATGAATTTCATGTCACCCAAATAACGTTTTGTGAAATTATGGCCGAAATCAGAAAAGTTGCTTTAGTTTTGCTCATAAATGTAAATTCTTTTACCTCAACTAAAGAATGCAATAGGCTGCTCTGATTATGTATTTCAGAATTTTTTTTAAAAATTAAGAATGGGTAAGTAGATTAGTATTTTTCTTTTTTTAATTAGTTATATTTATTAAGATTATTTCTGTGCGGTATTGTGGTTAGTAATTTTTGTTTATTATTAAAATAGTCTTCAGTTGGTTAAAGTATGCAATTATTTGAATGAAATGGATTTTCGTGATTATCTGTGCTAATTCACCATTTAGTATGTAAGTATATATGTATATTTATTTTAAGTTTTGCCTAAGGGCTCAAAATTTCTAGCTACGACACTGGTGGAGACCAAATACTGCTATATAATGAGGTGCAAATGATTGAAAAAAGAAGAGTAGTGTTTTAGGAGTGCGCTATGTAATATGAAGATTTGAAGACATTTTAGATGAAAATTACTTAGTACTGCTAATATATTTTTACTATAATAAAAGAATTAAACACTAAAAAACAGGTACTTATTAATAATTTATTATTCGTCTTATTAATAATTTAGGATTCTTCATAATCAGCACGTCATAATATATATAATTAGCTTGGCAGTTACCGAATCTGAAAAGATCAATATCGTGTTCAATATGTTGGTATCTGTGTTCACCCTCGAAGTTTTTATGGCGTGAAAATGTCTAATACTTTTATATTTGTTATGGCAAGCCTTCCGAACATCTTCGAACAATTCCCTGCAACGGCAAAGAGCATAGTCCTTATAAGAAAATAGACTAACCCAAATGGGTTTTCTCCCTCGTCTGAGGCGTTCCCGGCTGTCACCTTGATCACATCCGGAGGCGTAGAGACGACTTGCAGAAATTTAACAGTGGCTGCCTATTGCAGCGTGTATAATTGTCAAGAAAAAGCTGGTTGTAGCGCCTCATTTCACAAATTAGAATTTCTACATATTTTTATTTTTGAAATTTGAGATTGATTTTTAAAAATTTAGTATATTTATCAAGCATAATTAACGTTCCAAATAATTATAAGGCTATCGCATGCGTTATTTATAAAGCTATTGCCTGTATGGATATTTTTTTAGCTTTTCCTATGCTGTAAGGAAATTTGTAACTACTTCTTTTAGAAAATAATATTTTAAATTTGAACTAAAAGAAAATTTCAAAAAAGCAATTTTCTCTTGCAATTTTTATGCATTTTATTGGAGTAAATAAGTAAAAATACTAAAATATTTAAAAACGAATTTTTGAAAGTTTTATTTAAAATTCTAAATTGTGCTGCTTTTTTAAAATTATAGATGAGTATTATAGCACAATTTCTATAAAGGAATTTTATTTCAACTATCTTTATATCTTTTTATATAAGCGGCTAAAGTATGTGTCGCCGATAGTTTATTGCTGCCACTCGGAAAAATGAGCGTGGAAATTAACGTTTCCGCAGTTTTTAATTAATATCTCGGCCGATTAAAGTCGTACGAAGATGAGAACGGTATCGATGGATTCGGAGAATCTTTTGGAATCTGAGGATACGCGTCTCGAATTTCAACTCGGCGCCATTCCGTAGATATTCGAGAAAAAAGAATTTGGCACGTAGCCAAATCCCTCTAATAGGGAAAACCCAAGAAAGAAAGTGGAAAATGTAGGGAAAACGTAGGGGGAAATTAGTTTTAATTAATATCTCGGCTAATTCCAGGAATTAAGTCCCAAGAAGACGCGAATGGTCAAAATGGCGTGCCACGGACCTGCGGAATCTAACGGTGTGCTTCGCTAAGCCCGGGAGCCAGCTGTTTCGGAAGAGATGATGTTACTTCACCCCATATATATATGCGGCTTAAGTGTCTGTTTGTCACCGATAGTTTATTGGTTGCTTGCGTTACTGTACTAACCAATGGGGTGAAGTTACCACGGCACAGGGTTGCCGTTTCAATTCAAGTGTTAGAACAGCTGATCATATATATATATGTGTCAGTAAACCTGTATCATCTGATACATTTAACTTCTTAAAATGCTACTTATAAGTGAATATATTAATACAATTTGTGAATTGATGTTATTAGTAGTTTGTCTACTTGAGCATAATATGCATAAAAAATCGAATAATAAATTTTAATATACATTGAAGTAAGAAACAAATGCGAATTTAATTTCCCTTACATGAAAACTATTCAGCTTTATTTTCAATGTATGAGATTCAGAAAATAAGTAACCATAAAATACTCTCATGCTATTGTTTTTAGCTTCATATATTGCACAAAATATTGCAAAAGAAATATTTCTATTTCTTATTACATAATTATGAAGAGCTTAAAATTAATTATTACCCCAAATTATGAATAAAGTCTAAAATCTTCAGTTAGCTTGTTACGCTTTCTATTTTTGAGAAGTTATATGCATACAAATTCCTATACATTAATCATTACAGGTGAATAAATGCTTGCATATACTTTTAGACTATAACTTATTTTTATATATGCTAATTCCAAGTCTCATTTGGGAAAAATAAAGTAAATTTTAAAGTGAAATAATATGGATTATAGCTCACATGTGTAAGCTAAAAATTCATTTTTCATAATTCTGCTGAAAATTATTATGTATTTCATTTATTGATTAAATCCGAATAGAAATCATTACCATAACTGCAGAATTATAATAATTTCAATGAACGAAGTATTTTAAATATAAGTGAAAACAAGCAATGCATGAAAAACTCTTTATTAGGAAATATATGTACATATATATACATATATAAAAATGGAAAATATGACACTAAAATATGACAATAAAATGACATTC
This sequence comes from Stegodyphus dumicola, assembly GCF_044657685.1. NCBI lineage: Eukaryota > Metazoa > Arthropoda > Arachnida > Araneae > Eresidae > Stegodyphus > Stegodyphus dumicola. The sequence continues at coordinate 108,488,554 of NC_140770.1, forward strand.
AAAATATGAAATGTAATGCATGTACAAAATGCAATAAATTCTTACTCAAACATATATTTAAAGAGTCCACACAAGCTCTAGAAGTGCTGACATTATACAAAAGGCTTGCCACAAAATTATAAAAATTTGTTGATGTATGTGCACATTGAACGCTAAATACAAAATTATATAGTTTTAAATAGAATGTCAAATGCCTTCATGGCATGATTTGGGCATGCTATTAAGTGATTTACTGCTTTAATATAGAATGAACTTGTAATACACACTATAATGGGCTGTTTATTCTGAGCTGGTCCAAGAGATTCCATGTCTTCTATTCCCTGAAAATAAATTTCTTTATTAAGAATACATCCATTACCTATCTATTAGGACAAGTCAAATACCAATGAGCCATACTAGAAAGTTTATCTTTCCAATTAAAAAATATCGCCAGAAAATTTTTTCTTCTTTCAAAAATAAGTAATTCCTAGTAATTTTATTCACATAGAGGTCTTTTGCTTTTAGTTTCTGTAAAAATGCAGTATAAATACATATAGGAATATGTAAATATTATATTGATGAAAATATAGAATAGGATAGTAATGCATACTGCTATTTGTGCGTTGCTTCTTAATGAAAAATGTAATAAATAATGTACATAAAAATGTAAAAAGAACAAACTATATGGAGAATTAGTCTGTCTTTTCCTTATGAAAACAAGTATCATCCCTTCATAATAAACTATTGTTGTTCATAATAAACTGTTGTTATTGCAAATATTCTTGATTTCATGATCGCTATAGTCTGGCTGGAAGTGTATCTTTTGAATTTCACCTTGAAGCAATTTTTCCATCACTTTACAAGTTAAAAAAAAAAAAATCTATGTTCACTGTATATACATGCATACATATGATTAGTGTCATGCTTTAGATTTAGATCATACAAAGGCATCACACATATTACAAACCATCTTATTCTCTCGAAATATTTGCTAGTATGTAGGTGACATTCAAATCAATGCAATTCCAATTCTACAGAAATTAGCTAAATGACTATGCATCATCTGTGGGTACAATAGTCGAAAGCAGCCTGAGAAGATGAATTTTAGCCTCATGAGGCCAAATACATTCACTGTTGTAAAATGGCTCATTTTAATATAATCTGCCCTCTTAAAATGAAAGTTAGTGCAAAGCATATCAAAATTCCTCAATACTTACATTTAGCAAATATTAAAAGTGCAGAATTTGGATTTTTGTTTTTTTAAAAACAGCCTGATGCTAAAATACTTGCTTTGCCTTTACCCTACAAAAATAAAAATAAAAATATATATAAAAGACATATACTGGATAAAAATTGCATGTGAAATGTAATAATTAATTGAAACTATATAAATATCACACATGAACCTTTCAAGATAGAATATGTAGCAAATTTCAAAGGATATGCAGCTCAACTCACTTACATATAGTATCAATAGCTTATTTACATATATACACTGCAAACTAAAAATATTATCCTATGAAAAGAATTTTATAGCTAAGCATATGAAATTATTTTTTATGCATAGACTTATGCCAAATATTTACTCATTAATAATGAATAAAACCTTTTCCCCTCTTTCTTTCCAATAATTTTAGCTGAGCAAAAGTTTGAGCAAAACTAATGCTTTAAAAAATTAATTAGTTCTTTTTGTTTCTTATTGGTTTATATGGATTATGTCTAGTTCTGTTTTAGTTTCTTTTTATTGATATGCATATTCGTGTCGGGGAGGTTTCTGTAGACAATGGTTTCTAAAATACTTTGGTTTCTAGATTATTTTTTATTTTTTATAAAAAACCAATGTGAGTAATAGATGCAAAATTACTTTACTCTAGGTAATTAAAACAGTAAACAAAGAAAAGTTTTAAAGTATTATATCATTTATAATCCTAGTTAAATTCTATCATTTATAATCCTAGTTAAATTCTATCATTTATAATCCTAGTTAAATTTTTAAGATTTTTACCATTGAAATTAGCAATACTTGGTACCAGAAGATCAGGGCATTTTGTTTCCACATATTTCAAAATTCTTGGGACATAAAAAGATGAAAACTGTTTTTTAAATGTCTATCATTAGAAATTGTTTCAGTTTCGATACAATTTCTTACATGGCTATTAGACAAAACCATTTCAATTGTTTTTATGACTGAAACATACTGAAATGTTTCTTTTACAATTTTGTTTTCAAATTGACCTGTTTTTGTATTCAGAGCTTGATCCAATCTACTGCCAAGCATAATTTCGACAGGTTCGATAAAATTATGACAGCTTTTCAAAGCCTTTATTTGTCCTTTAGTTGCTGACATGCCATCAAAAATCTGCCTAATGGGAAGGATGCCTCCGTGGAGGTCTTTGTAAGGCAAACTGGTTCGTATACACGTTACACATGGAGAAAACCACAAAAAAGTCCATGCAGCCAGCTCCTTCATGCGATTCAAACTCTGGACCGAACTACCAGTGCTCAGCGACTTTGCCGCTGGTGGGTAATATTTAGGGGATGTGCATTAATTTTCGGAGAAAAAGCATGACATTAAGCATTTGTAAGTAAACAGCCTGTTAAACATGGTATTTAGGGCATATAAATTAAAATGAGCGCAGGGGCGTAGCTAGAGGGGGGCAAGGGGCATCTGTCCCCGGGCGCAGGATCCAAGGGGCGCCAAACTGATGTTACGGCATTTTAGAATTAAATGTTTTCCATCCTTGGCAAGCAGTAGGGGGCCCGAAATCTTCAGTTGTCCCTGGGCGCTGAAAACCCTAGCTACGACTCTGAATGAGCAGCAAGAAATATAATATTAATCATACGTAAGTAAAATTTACATAAAGTAAATATTAGTTACTGAAATCAATTTGGCCTTCCCCCATTTTCTCAAAATTGTCCCAAAAACTGTTCCGTTAAGAAAATTTTTGGCAACTTATTATCTTAGAAGGAAACTTCTTTAAACGCAATTTAATATTTCTTTGACTGTATCTCAACCATTATGCTTAATTTCGTGCCGAGACAAGTACTCGAGTATGCAGGTTTGTAAATTTTCTTTGCAAACACTTTAAAATCACTTTTAGGAAACATAGCACGGAAATCAGACAAAATAATAAATTGAGAAAAAATGACACATGCAAATAAATTTTGAACAGCAGCGAAAGAAAGCGAGGAGGCCGCAAGAGAATTCTACCAGCTTTGTGCTTTTGCAGCGTTTACATTTACTGGATTCTTTGCGGTAGTGTTTTCGAAGGCAGGTGGAAGGATGGTAACTTTGAACTTCTGCAGTTCATAAAATTTCAGGATGCAGTTTCAAATACTGATATACATCTGTAAAGTTTTTTCATGACTGTTGCGAGAAGAATTTTGCAAAGTACAAATGGATTAAAAAACACCTCAGACTGAGAAATTGTACCATACTGTCTATAAATCAGCTGATAGAGTAGTAAATCAAACTTTTAGAATACTATTAATGATTTTGTGTATAGGAAAACAAACAAAATAGTACTTTACGGTATTAGAATTCATGTTTTATTTCAAAAATAAACCCAGATATTTTGTTTTTATATATATCATTTTGACATTTTATAGACTTTTTATTGTGCACTGAGCGAGGCAGCAAGAACTCTGGCTACACCTCTAACAGTGTTCACATAACTTAGTTATTGAAAATGTAAACAAGCTGTGTTACCTGGGTCTTTAAGCCCTATTTAAACCAGAAAATGAATTCATATGAGTTTATTAAGATCAGGTTACTTACATTTCTTTCCTACTTTAAAGGACTGTGGATAACAATAGCTTTTGCTAATGTAACCAATTATATTATTTTGAACATTACTTCATCAGATCCTCTCACTCATTTTAATATCACTAGGAGAAGATATAATAACTAATTGAAATGAAAAGGCAATAATCTTGAAAAGTAATAAGTAAATGTCGTTAGTTTAACTTTCTAACTATTGAGTTGATGTATATGAATTAATCTATGAATCATTTTAGAATTATCATGTTTAAACTAGTATATATTTCGACAATTTTGAAAATATGCCTTTTCTTAGAAGGGGGAAATAAATAAATGAAAATAACCCGTCGAATTAGGTTTTCTACCGCAATAGAAGGGAGGGGAAGCTGTTTTTTAACTGTGCATTCTATTATCTGTTAATAAAATAAGTTAATTTTTTAAATATGATAGGCGCTGCCAGAAATATAAGGCAATATTGCTTAATTTTCATATTATAAAATAAAAATGCATCAAACATTTAGGTTTTATGGCTTACATATAAAAAAGTCGTTTTGTTTCAGTTGAAATAAAAATGTTTAGACATGTATGAATTTTACTATTTAATTAAGTCTGAAAAAGACATGCCTTACATTTTTTAAAAATAAATACTGTTTTTTTAATTTTCTTATTTGTATTAAAAGAAATAAACATTTGGTGTACATATTATATATTGGCATATACGTATATTTGTCAGTAAATACATATTTAGCATAAAATAAATACATGTATATAGCATATAAAGTCAACCGAATATCTGGAATTTTCAAAAATCCGGACTAGGTATAGTTTTTAATTTAAAACAGAGTAGAAAATAAAATTACCTTTTAGGACATTAACAGCATCTTCAGGAACTTCTTGCAGTTATAAAAATCTGATAATTTTGAGCTATCATGTAATGCCTCCTGGAAAAAAAAAAGTATTTTATTGTGCTACAGTTTAAAAAAAAGACAAGGGGCAGATAAATTTGACAATTTGCTGTGGCACAAGTATTAGGAATATAGAACCTATGTAGAACGGACAAGGTACTAAAATTTTATGCTTGGTCTTTGATTGAAAATGAATTCTCATTAAATAGTTATCTGCATGAATTACCTGGAATATTTAATAATACAATAGTTTTCAGTTTGTCATCAGAAAATCAAAACTTATTATTTTTTTTAAATAGCTGGGTTTTTTTTAGTCCAAAGGGACAATTCTCCCAGAAGGACTGTTAATTTCGTTTTGGCATTTTGCATCGATTCCCGATATGTTTCATTTCAAATTGCTGCCACCAAACATTATATTTAAAGAAATTAAATAATGAAGAATCTGCATGAATGTATGTATGTTTCTCGCATTGTAATAAAACAACGGTACCTAGAGCCAACAAAATTTGAATAAGGTAATCTTCCATAGAATATGGGCATGTGGAAGCCCTAATTTGAATTTGAGGGAATTGGTTTTATTTTCTTTATTATTTAATATTTTGTAATACTTCAACGAATTTTTGATTAACAAAGTAAACGATTTCAAAGCGAGCAATGGCAAGACTGTAAATATATATATATATATATTTCCAGCTCGCGAGACTCTGTATGGGAAATTCTAAAGATATGTTCATTTTAAAATTATTTTGCGATATTGCTGTTGAACTGAACTTTATATAGTTTAAGTGCGAAGAACATCATATTTAATAAATAAAGGTAACACACAAAATGTTAAAAAAACGCCGCTTTGGACGTAATTTAAAATCTGAAGCTTTCAGTCTTTTTTAAAGAATGCAAGATTTTTTTTAAATCGTAAACGGAAAGCCGTTGTAATAACTTACTTACATCTTCTTTATCGGTGGTTCTTGTGTTCTATTGGCCAAACAAAGACACTTTCCTTTAACTAAATCTATTTAATGAAGAGAAGACTATGTACAAATATTATATACAGATTACAGAGTATCTAGTTTATGTCACTCTCAACCACTCTCATCAACCTCTCAACCCTCTCTACCGAAACTCTTAATTAGCTAAACATACGGGCGGCGCAGCGCCCTCTATCTCTTTCTTTCTACATCACTCCCCACCTGTACTCTTTAACAAGAGTACACAAACTTACTTACATAACAATATCAACATTAATTAATAATGGATTAATACTAAATGGTATGACATATATAAATGAATAATATTGTTGTGAAATGAACTGAAGTAATAACCGGCGCGAGGCGCTGCTGCTTGTGACGTCAGCCTGCGTGCTGAGTTTGTTTTCGAATGTTTTGCTTGTAGACGAACGAAAGCTGAGCTCGGAAGAGTGATACTGTTTTGATGGAAATAAAGAATGATTTATTAAGAATTTTTTTGTCTTTATTCATAATGCACCCAGCCTCGGGTAGAGGCAGGCCCGCAACTGAACGAACTGTTTTAAATATATTTGATTTATATATTTTCTGTGTTCTTCGTAACATAGTGGTACCCTCGGCGGGACCGGGTGCTTTGAATTAGAATTTTCCGATTGAACTTTTGTTATTGAATTTCGATTTTGAATATACTTTGAAGATGGATTTGATCGCTTTAAAGGCTCAAAGAAAAGGACTTAGAATTGCGTTTTCGCAAACCTCAAGGAAAACCGAAAGTGAATTAACTAAAGAAGTAAGAGATTTGAAAATACTTTCGATTTTGAAGTGTCAACTTTGTGATAAATTCCAGAGACTTGACGTATGCCAGAGTGCTATATCGCAGCAAATTCTGCAGACTGAAGATGGAGAAAAATTATTTAGTGATGATTTTCAAGAAGCGGAGAATTATCGAGATAAGTTTCTAGAACAGTGTGCTCAAATAGATGCGGAAATACAAGCCTCTTCTCCTTCAAATAATTCCGAATCTAGGAAATTTAAATTGCCTAAAATTGAGCTTAAAAAATTCAGTGGTGAAGCTAAAGATTACCTGACTTTTTGGAGTCAGTTCCAGAAAATCCACGATGACAAAAGTATCGCCGATGAAGATAAAATGCAGTATTTATTGCAGGCCATGGAACCCAAATCGAAAGCAGAACGCCTAGTCCTTAGCTTCCCGGCAACGGCAGCTAATTATCCTAAAGCCATCGAACAACTAAAAGAGCGCTTTGGACGCGAAGATTTACTTGTGCAAATCTATGTGAGAGACTTGTTAAGCCTAGTGATGAAGAACGCTGTAACCGGAAGAGCAAAAACGGATCTACCCTCCCTGTATGATGAACTAGAAGGAAAATTGCGAGCGTTGGAAAGTTTGGGAAGAACCCAAGAAAAATATGGGGATTTTTTGACCCCCTTAGTGGAAAGTTGCTTACCAGAAGAAGTACTGATGGCATGGGAAAGAAGCAGAAATCACGACTCCATTGAAACTAAAGGGAATCGATCTTTGAAATATTTAATGAATTTCTTAAAACAGGAAGTTAAGGGGGAAGAGATGGTTCTCCTCGCAAGAACTGGTTTCGCTTCCCAACAGAACCATCGAAAGAAAGATTATAACCACGAACAGGTAAAGCAAAATGATCCCGTAACAGCATCAGCTCTAGTAAGTCTTGAGAATTCAGGTAAGAGTGTTCCGAACTGTAATTTTTGTGAAAAGAAACATTTTAGTGAAAAATGTTACTCTGCAAAAAAAATGACTTTAGCTGAAAAACAACAATTGTTGTTGAAAAAAGGTGCTTGTTTTTCTTGTCTGAAAAGAGCGAGTCATATTAGTAAATTTTGTCCTTTCAAAGGTAAGTTAAGTTGTTCTATTTGCAAAAGTTGTAATCATTTTGATGTAATGTGTAATCAAAAGCTAAAAAATAATGATCAGATAAATGTTTCAAAAGAGAGTTCTCTTTCTAACTGTAGCAGAAGCGAAACTGTATTTTTGCAAACGCTTTGCGTTCGAATTCGGTGTCAAGGTCGCGAGAAAATTATTCGCTGCATAATTGATAGTGGAAGCCAAAGTAGCTACGTTAGTGAAAATATGATGAGTCAGCTTAAAGCATCTCCACTTCGGGAGGAGACAGTTATACATGCACTGTTTGGGGGGGACGAAACGAAACCTAAACAACATGAAGTGTTTTCGGTCGAGGTCAGCAATTTAAAAGGAACATTCGCATGTAGTTTTGAGGCATTATCGGAAAAAAAGATTTGCGGTTTTATTCCTAAGGTTAAGGATAAAGAGATTTTGAATGAATTAAAAGAAAAAGAAATCGAATTTTCGGATCCATTGCGAAAGGAAATTGAAATTAACCTTTTAATCGGAGCAGATGTTATAGGAAAGTTATTGACGGGAAATTCTATTGAATTACAGTCCGGGGTAACGGCTGTCGAAACGAAACTTGGGTGGACGGTATTTGGCAAACGAAATTCGGGTGAAAAGGATAATATTTTGAAAACATTTTCAATGCATGTCAGGAGAATTCCTCTGAATGAGTTATGGGAACTTGAAAAAATAGGAATATGCGCTCCAAACGAAACTGTTAAAATGAATGAAAGTTTTAATTTATCTGAATTTGAGAACAAAATGAAAATTCTTCCAGATGGAAGATATGAAGTAGAACTTCCGTGGAAATGTGATACGACACATTTAACCGATAATAAAGAATTATCCTGGAAAAGGTATCAAAAGATGATCTATAAACTCAGATGTAGTAAATTTTTCGATGATTATCAAAATGTGTTCAAGGAATGGGAAAGGTTGAATATTATTGAACGCGTACCAGAAAACGAATTGAATAATGAATGTCATTATTTGCCGCATAGGCCTGTAATCAAATTAGGAAGTGAAACCACGAAAATTCGTCCTGTTTTTGACGCTTCTGCATCTGAGAAAGGGAGACTCTCTTTGAACGAATGTTTGTGTAAAGGAATAAATCTTATTGAATTAATACCTGATATTATAGATCGTTTTAGAATGTATCCGATTGGTATTAGTGCCGATATTGAAAAGGCTTTTTTAATGTTATCCGTCGCATCTAAAGATAGAGATTTTCTCAGATTTTTTTTCCCATGCAATGAAGAGAAATTAATTTATAGGCATTGCAGAGTTGTGTTTGGAGTTTCTTCGAGCCCCTACTTGTTGAACGCATCTATAATGCATCTATTAGAAAACTGTCCACGTCAATATAGTGAAGTTGCTCAAAAATTGAAATCGTCATTTTATGTGGATAATTGTTTATCTAGTGTTTTTAGTATTGATGAACAGTTTATGTTTATTGAACATTCCAAATTAATCATGTCAAATGGATGTTTTAACTTGCGCGGTTTTGAAAGCAATGTGGCTGGTACAAATGTTGACAAACATTCAGGGGATACTTCCGTTTTGGGGGTAATTTGGAATTTGGATAATGATACGCTGAGGTGCTGCACAGACACAGATACATTGACCTGTGATACAAAAATCACAAAGAGGACAATTTTGGCAATTGTGCAGACAATTTTTGATCCTATTGGTTTAATAACGCCAACTACATTGCTTCCAAAACTGTTGTTGCAAAAATTGTGGAAAGTGAAAATTGCATGGGATGATGAATTGTCTCCGAATGATGTAAATATATTTTTGAACTGGTTTAAAGAACTTAATGTTTTGAAAGATGTTACTTTGCCTCGATACTTGTTTATCAATGACACGTCTGAACTACATGTATTTGTGGATGCTTGCAAGGGGGCGTATGCAGCGTGCGTCTTTGTTCGATCAATATTTAATTCTGAAGTAAAAATAAATCTCGTACGGGCGAAGTCTAGAGTATCGCCTTTGAAATCTTTAAGCATTCCTCGCTTAGAATTAATGGCCTGTTGTATAGGTTCTAGACTTGCAAATTCTATTATCAAAGCTCTCAGTTTGCCCGATTTAAAAGTTACCTTCTGGTCTGATTCAACCACTGCCCTTTGCTGGATAACAGAGCAAGGAAATTGGTCCGTTTTCGTCGAAAATAGGGTTAAAGAGATTCGAGAGTTGACGCGAGGTCATTCATGGAGACATATCCCAGGGAAACTAAATATTGCCGACTTGTTGTCGCGCGGATGTTTTGCGAAGCAAATGCTTCGGTCTAGATGGTGGGAAGGCCCCTTGTGGTTACGAGAAAGCCCTGAAAACTGGCCCACTGGTGAGATTATTTATTTGCATGAAGAAGTAGAATTGGAGAGGAAAAAGATAAAAAGAGTGAATATTGATCTATCAAAAGACGCACCCCCTTGGCATCGAATCAGTGTATCCAATTATGATAAAATGATTAGAGTATTTGCATGGATATTTAGATTTGTAAATAATTGTAAAGGTGGTTCTGAAAAGAATGGAAAGATTGAACTTTCACAGTATGAAATTGAAAATTCTGAGAAAAATTTAATTCGTTTGGTTCAAAATTATTATCTGACTGATAAGAAATCTTATAATTTTATTGAAACGCTCATTGATGATGATGGTATTCTAAGAGTTAAAACGAGAATACTAAATAGAGATGACTATGAATCTTTTCTGTATCCAATACTGTTACCAGAAAAATGTGATTTTACTAAGTTATTAATCAGAAATGTGCATAATAAGAACTGTCATGCTGGTCTTCAGATGATGCAATGCATATTACGAGAAAGATTTTGGATAGTCAGAGCTAGAAAGGCCATTAAAAATGTCCTCTTTAACTGTATCGTTTGTAAAAGATTTAAAACTAAGGCCATGTCAAGCGAACCGACACCTCTGCCGCCAGACCGAGTTACGGATTGTGCGCCATTTGAAATCATAGGGATTGATTTGGCCGGACCGCTGTTTTTAAAAAATGGAGGAAAGGTGTGGATCGCGCTGTTCACCTGCGCTGTGTACCGTGCCATTCACCTTGAACTCGTAAATTCTCTTTCTACTGATGCGTTTCTCCTGGCGCTTCGACGATTTGTTGCTAGGCGCGGACGCCCTAGAATAATCTATAGTGATAACGGGACAAATTTTCGGGGTGCGTCTAATGATTTATCAAAACTAAATTGGACTAAAGTAGTAAAGGAAACGGGAACTGAAAGTATAATCTGGAAATTTATTCCACCTACTGCAGCTTGGTGGGGTGGCTGGTGGGAGAGGTTGGTTCGTACAGTAAAAGAATTGTTAAAACGTACTTTAGGTAAAACAGTGTTATCATCTGAAGAACTTTGTACTATTATTTGTGATTGTGAAACTATAATTAATTCTAGACCCTTAACTTATGTTTCTGAAGATCCGCAAGAATTAGTACCTCTGACACCCGCCATGTTTCTTATCGAGAACAGAAATTCCAATGTTGAAGATCTTGATGAATTAAATTCGTCAAGTCTTAATAAGAGATTAAAGTATAGAACTAAATTGTTAAATGATCTGAGACAACGATTTAGAAAAGAATACCTTAGTCAACTGGTTCAAAAGCATAATGAAAAGCGATCTCGGGAACCTGTTGTAGGAGAAATAGTACTGATGGGGGATGATAACAGAAAACGTTTATTTTGGCCTTTAGCCCGAATTACAGAATTGATCCCTGGACGTGATGGAAAGATTCGTACGGTTAAACTTAAGACCCGGCATGGAATAGTTATACGACCAATACAACGCATCTTTCCTCTGGAGATACAGTCCAATGATAGAAACATAATTCCTGATAAGAAACTGGGTGCAGAGGAATCTAATTCTAGTGCTGGGTGTACGTTAAAAAAGAGTATTGCACCTGATAAAATGGTGATGCAACAATATTCCTCCTCTGGACGACTTGTAAAAGTTCCAAAAAGACTTGATCTTTTAAATAATGTTTGTTATGAGTTTGAGACTCAACCTGAGTCTCAAGGGGGGGGAGGATGTTGTGAAATGAACTGAAGTAATAACCGGCGCGAGGCGCTGCTGCTTGTGACGTCAGCCTGCGTGCTGAGTTTGTTTTCGAATGTTTTGCTTGTAGACGAACGAAAGCTGAGCTCGGAAGAGTGATACTGTTTTGATGGAAATAAAGAATGATTTATTAAGAATTTTTTTGTCTTTATTCATAATGCACCCAGCCTCGGGTAGAGGCAGGCCCGCAACTGAACGAACTGTTTTAAATATATTTGATTTATATATTTTCTGTGTTCTTCGTAACAAATATAAAAGAATAATCTATACTAGTATATATCAAAACCACAAATGAACATAATAATTAATAATATAATAAAACTCAATAATATCAAAAGTTCTAAATTAAATCTCGAAAGGATATAACATCTGGATCGATCTTCTGAATTGTCCTTTGGGCAAGGCACGCTCGAACATGTCCATCTCTTCCTATAATCACGTTTTCAATTACACCCATGTCCCAAAGTAGTTTGGATTGTTTTGGTCCTTCTACCAACACAACGTCTCCAGTCTTAAGGTTCCGCTCAGTTTTAGGATTAGCAAAGTTACGCGCATTTCTAAGATGGAGTAAATATTGTTCTTTCCACTTGATCCATGTTAATTTTAAGAGCTTAGATTGGTAAAGCTTCCTTCTGGTTAAAGTCTCTTTGTCGGATACCTTGTTAAAAATTTCCAAGAAATGCTCGGGAAAGTTAAATGTACCACGTCCTGGCAATAAAAACTGTGAAGGTGTGAGCGGGCGAGGTTCACCCAGCTCGTTGCTCTCATATGTTAGAGGTCTATTATTTAGCAAACACTCGAGTTCAGTTAATATTGTAGAGAGCTCTTCGAAAGTCAGTAATGCTCTCCCTAAGATTTTCTTCAGAGGTTCCTTGATGCTTCTCATCAAACGCTCCCAGAACCCTCCCCACCATGGGGAACGCTCAGGTATGAATTTCCATGTTACCTCTTTGGATGTCAAGAAATCACTCACACTTGGATCTGCTTTGATTCTTTTAAATCCTTTAATTATTTCACATGTGCTGCGGAAATTCTTGGCATTATCTGAATAAATCACTTTGCAGCTCCCTCTTCTTGCTAAAAAACGTCGTAATGAAAAAATGAAACTTTTTGCTGACATATCTGAAACCACTTCAATGTGTACAGCACGAGTGACGGCGCATGTAAGGCTATGTACACCTTTTTGTGGTTACCCGCTTTTTCTCTAATAGTAACTGCTCCCGTTAAGTCGATGCCTACAACTGTGAAAGGATTACTTTGGACTACACGATCTCTGGGTAACTGACCCGTTAACTGTTTGGCGGGCTTCACTGCAAACTTTTTACACACCAGGCAAGCGTTAATAACTTTCTTTACTACTTGTCTTCCTTTAGGTATCCAAAATTTATTCCTGACTTTGGACAATGTTGCCATGACTCCTGAATGGAATACTTTTATGTGTTCACTAAATATCACTAGTTCGGTGAACTTCGTTTTGGGCAGAATAATGGGATGTTTTTCGTCATCTATTAATTCTGCTTGTTCCAAACGACCTCTGACACGCAAAATACCTCTACTGTCCAGATATGGTGCTAAACTGTAAAGCTTAGAATCTGGTGTTATTAGATTATTCCTCTCTAGTTGTTGAATATCCGAAAAGTAATCCGCTCTCTGTACTTGTTTTATCCAGTACTCCTCAGCTTCTTGGATCTCCAATACAGTAAGAGGACCTTCTTCACAGGCACGTTTTCTTAGCTTGGCGACAAACCGCTTTACCCAAGCTGTAACTCTCAACAATTTTTCGAGACTGCTGAATTTGGTAATGTCTAACGCATTTTCTTCTTCTGGAATAGTCACCTGAACATAAGTGCTTAAACGTTCCAAATTTTGAGTATCAGTTTCTACTTTAAACTTCTGCTCAGGCCATTGATCTTCAGAATCTTTCAACCATGATGGACCATGCCACCAGTTATTATCTTTCACCAATGCATTTGCTGTTTCACCACGAGTTAATTTATCTGCTGGGTTTTCCGACCCTGGGCAATATTTCCACTTATCAGGCGAGGTACAGTCTTGTATTTCTGCAACTCTATTCGACACGAACTGTTTCCACTCACGCGCTGACCCCTTTATCCACCACAAGCAAATTTCGGAGTCCGTCCACAGAACTAACCTACCTACCAAATCCTGAAATATTTTCAATAAATATTTTCCTAACCTAGCTGCAACTACAGCCCCCATCAATTCCAACCTAGGGAGAGACCACTTTTTTAACAGAGCTATCCTACTCTTCGACATTATAAACGACGTACATACCTCTCCTCTCTCATTCTTATATCTAAAATATGCCACCGCTCCATATGCCACTACTGACGCATCACTGAAAATATGAATTTCAACCGACTGACCTTTACTTAGAACTTCTGTAAAGTAGTACCTCTCTATTTTCAACGCGTTTAATTCCTCAATTTCAGCGCACCACTTTATCCATTTGCACCGTAACTCCTTTGGCAACTCTGCATCCCACTCCAAACCTCTCTCCCATATTTCCTGCATCAGTCTCTTAACTCGCACCACAAATGGAGAAATAAATCCGACTGGGTCAAACACCTTAACTGCTGTGCTTAACACCGATCTTTTGCTATTTCTCAACGATTCTAAACTACTCAACAATGATGTAACGTCTACTTTCAAACCATCCTCTTCTAAGTTCCACACCAAGCCTTACACTTTCAACTTACTATCTGTCTCAGACCTACTTTCTTCACACAACCCTTCCTGAACCCACAAGTCATACAGCTCTTTAGAATTAGTGTTTAGCTTTCTCAAATTAAAACTCGCGTCTCTCAAAATAGATACCGCCTCTGATGAAAGACTGAAAGCTGATTCTACACTTTCCCCTCCATAACACAAATCGTCTGCATACAGTGAGCTATTTAGCATCTCGACACAGTTTTTGTTTGCTTCCGCATATTTCTTTAAATGATGTTTGATCGTTGCACTCAATAAAAACGGTGAACAATTACATCCAAATAATACTCTGTTTATTTGCATAATTTTAAAGTCCTCACTGTCATTATCAGGATACCAGAGAAATTTTAAATATTGCCTATCTTCCCTTGCTATCCCAATCATCAAAAACGCCTTTTCTATGTCACCGCAGAATCCAATTTTAAATTTTCGAAAGGAAAGAATGATATCCAAACTATTCGGATTTAGGTTTGGGCCCTTTTCTAAGCAATCGTTTAACGATAGCTTTCCTCTTTCGCTACTGCTGCAATTAAATACCATTCGAACTTGAGTGCTTTTTTTATCTTTACGGACCACTGCTCGGAATGGCATAAAGTATCCCTCTCTCGTATCCTCACACTCTTGAATAATGTTGCTTTGTGTCTGAAATTTAATTATTTCCATAAACTGTTCCATCACAAAGCTGTTACTTTTTAACTTTCGCTGCACCCTTTCGAACTGCCTTTTCGCTAAACCAAAATTATTTTCCAAATGCTCTGCACTCCTATTCCACAACAAGCGAGCCTCATACCTCCCGTCTACATATTTCAAATCCTCTTCAAATTGTTTAATTATTCACTCATCGCCAGAACCCCTTTCCGACGCGCACTCAGAGATTCCTAGACTTTCAATCTCCCAAAGCTGACGAATCTGTTCCGATATTTTTATTTCCTCTTCCGAATTGATGTGTATAAACAAGCCGGTGGAGTCTGACCCTGAACTTAACTTCTTACTCTCTCCCCCCACTCTACCACTCAACGTCCAACCGAATATGCTTTCATGTAGTACTAAATATTCTGTTAACCGATGTGTTTTCCCCGTTAAGATGCAGTTCAAGTAATCATTTCCAATTAAAATCTGTACCTCTGCCACTTCACTATCGCAGCTGTCAGATAAGTGAAATCCTTGTTGGCGAAGATTGTTTATAATTTCTGCAGATGGCGTGGGTAATGCACTGGAACATATGGTTTTTACTTCGAGTGCTTCGATGATTAGAGTGAACCCGGTCTTATTTTTTAGAGAAAGTCTTTTTCTTTTAAATTCTCGCACTGGAGGATTCGAAGATGCAAATGTATGAATTCTTAATCTTCCTTTACCAATAGTTGGTAAACTTGCTTTTCTGGAAATAGACTGACAAACATAAGATCTTTCGGAAGCAGAATCGCATAACAACCTAACGTTAAATGTGGAATTATTTCCTACCAGTTGACCTCTCAATGTCTGATAATTAATCACGTCATTAGGAATTTGCTTGTTCAGTGTTTCGAGGAATAGTGAACTAACGTTTGTCTCTTTTGCTGCGCTCACAGTATTTTTAATGGATTTATTTTCTTGCCCTTCTGCATCACACAGGCTCTCTAAATGCGACAAAGATTTGCAAATATTACATTTAACCCATTTTGCCTTACAAAATGGTTTTTTGTGACCTTTTTTTAAACAGCGCTTGCACTTAAATTGATCGTATAGTGCTTTGTGTTTCTCTGAAATACTTAAGTCGCAGTCTTTAGAAAGGTGAGATTTAAGACAAAAGTCGCACATATAATTTTCGACTGATGTATTAAGCGTCGCCGCTGATACCATTTTCTTTTTAATTGGAGCAACACTCTTACGATAGTTGTCGGTATTTCTTTCACTGGTTATCGAAAGTGTTTGTTGTTTAAGACCCAGAGTTAGTGACTTTTCGCGCGCTTCTACTTCTCTCTTTAGAAACAACAATAAATCTGACACTGTTGACTCTGTGTCGACCTTTTGCTCCCTACTAAACTGTAACACTAAATCTTGCGGTATACACTTATATAAAATAGGAAGTAATAGATTGTCGTAAGAATTAAAATTAATATCTAATGTCTCTAAACTTCTTGTTTGAACTGTTATTTCATCATATAGTTTTCTTAAACATCACTTGAACGGCGTACTGACTCTAAAGCTAGGAGAACGTTCATATGCGCGCTAACTAATATTTCTTTTTTCCCAAATCTGTCAGTTAAGATTTCGATGGCCTTTATATAGTTTTCTCCTATTAATGGCAATCCGCTTATAGCTTTTGCAGCTGAACCGGTGAGTAAAGATCTTAAATAGTTAAACTTCTCAACATCTTGAAGCGTATTGTTTTCGTGAATGGCAGCTTTATACTGAGCCCAAAATTCAGTAAATTTACATAAATCGCCGCTGAAAGTTTCTAAGGTAATGCGAGGCAATTTAGTATTATAATTAGTTTTGATTTCCGAAACTTGTGAAGTTGTTCCGGTTTTACCCACATTTTGAATATATCTACTGACTTTAGATTTACATCTAATGATGGATTCGCTGTATTCTAATTCCTGAACAGTGCTTTGAGCATTAATAACTTCATCATATTTTAACAAGCTAGTTTCTCTCTCGATTAACACTGAAAGCGATTCCTGCAACACTTCTAGGTTCGGATTCTCGCTTTGCAATTCCTCATCTAATTTCCTTATTAATTTTGTTACACTGGTACGAACCGAACCTCTAATTTTTCTATTTCTCTCGACAGTTTCTTCAAAACTCATTATCAAAGATAAATTGCATGCAAATAAAATGAAATGACTCACCTTCCCGGCCGATGTACCAAAACTTGATGTATGTAATAACTTACTTACATCTTCTTTATCGGTGGTTCTTGTGTTCTATTGGCCAAACAAAGACACTTTCCTTTAACTAAATCTATTTAATGAAGAGAAGACTATGTACAAATATTATATACAGATTACAGAGTATCTAGTTTATGTCACTCTCAACCACTCTCATCAACCTCTCAACCCTCTCTACCGAAACTCTTAATTAGCTAAACATACGGGCGGCGCAGCGCCCTCTATCTCTTTTTTTCTACAGCCGTCTTAGCAGCTTTATTGGCCTCCCGGACTTTTGAATGTTCAAGAGGCCTTAGCTACACCTACACTCTCGAGAATAACAACATATTTGCAAAAATATAAGTTTTAGAATGCTGATATGACCCAGGTAGTGCTAGTATTTATATTTTGGAAAAATTCAGCTTTGCAACAGTAAGTGAATTTTATTGTCACAAACTATAAGCAGAATTTATAAAAAATGAAAGTTAAAAATCTACTAAAAACTACTAGAAGCTGAAAACGATATGACTTCAATAGGAAATTCAGTAAAGTATACGGTTTTTATTTCTTGCAATACTACCAAATAATTTACACACTTGTGTTATAAAAAAAAATCAAAACTTTAGTATGCATTTTTTTTTCCACCGCTGTTCTTCCTATTTGAAATAGGAATGCATGCAGAGCTAAATTTAAATAATTAAATTCGGTAGCTTTGTGTAAATTGTTCAAAAATAAAAATAATGTTAAGAATTATTTACAAAAAGTACCATCCATACGTACAGCTTTTATTGTGTTAGCAGTACGTAATAAATAAAACTACGTTACAAATTTACAGACACCTAAAAAAAAGAGCAAACTAAAACTACTTTTTATTACATACTTAAATTTTGACACATAAATATAACTATAATTTATAATAATTAAGATATTTATATTAAGAAATAATTGTATATATATTTTAAAAGCGAACTTACTTTTGGCAAAGGAGCTGTATCCATTGTTACGACTGTCCTCGCTTGAAATGGCGCTTAGCCAAAGAACGTTCTTTGGCTTAGAAAACTTGTTTGGTCAGTCTGGGTGGCAATGGCAAGACAGGGGGTCGTCCTGCTCCTTCAATTCACTCCCTTCCTTAAGTATATAATTGCAAGTGGGAAACATGTTCTGCTACCAAGACAGTAAATTTGCGTTGTTTGACACGAAACGGAGCGAAAACTGCTATCACCCTCCAAATCCCACCCTGCGAGATTTAGAGTGTACTGTGACAAAAACGACAGTATCTAGAGCCATCAAATTTTGAATAATGTAATCCTCCACCCGAACATCGGCATCTGGACGGCCGAATTTCGAATTTGTTTTAATCTATTTCCTATTTTGTAAAACTTTAACGAATTTTTGATTAACAAATTCAACGAGTTCAGAGCGAGCACTGAACGGAAAATAACAGTTTTATCTCCAGTGCGGAACTTCTAAAGATATGCTGTTTTCAAACGTATGTGGTTACGGGCGACGAACATGATATTCAATAAATATAGGCAACACACGAAACGTTAAAAAATGGTTCCTTTTGGGCGTAATATAAAATCTGAGTGCTTCTAGATTTTATTTTACCCTTTTCCCTTCATTACACTCAAATTTTATGCTCCGAATTTTATAAATTACTAAAATAAATATTTCACTTTAATGTTAATAAGTTAATGATGATATAATCAAATAAATGATTGTTTTTGTAATGTTATTATAGTTTTGAAAATGGTCATTAAATTTTAAAAATATCAGATCTTGTTTAATTTTACCTTATTTATTTCAAAGCGTCACGTATTATCAATCTTATTTAATTTTACGTTATTTGTACGCAAAATTAAGTTCATAAATTTTGTGTTTAGAGTTTTTACCGTTTTACCAAAGTAAGGATGTTTGTACAAGAATTACGCTTGAAACAAATGCTCGAAATGCAGTAAAAAGTGCTTTAAATGAGATATATTAAATCCTATTTGGAAAAACTGTGGCTTTCATAATCTCATCACTATCCAACGTATCACATTTAATAATTAAAATGAGTTATGTGATACAAACGCCATAGGTTTCAGTGTTAAAATAAACCAGATCGTCCCTACTCTTTCTTGCCGACGTGCCGGTGACGCGCGACCCGCCTACTGGGTTAGTCTATCTCTTATAAGGTCCATGGCAATGAGTTGTTGACGTCGCTACCACGTATAAGAAGCTTGCGTACAGATACAGTTCTTCTGTATCATCCATGAAGCTGCACTAATAGTCCACATTACAATTATTTGAGAAGAATGCAAAGACTGTATAAGATATTTCTCCCGCCATCTTAGCATGCCTTCTTGGTGCAATGGTCAGCACGCTCGGGGCGTATTCGAAAAGTCCGCGGTTTGAGTCCCGGCGAGGGCATTGCTCATTTTTCATCTCTCCTGCTTTCAAAAAATACCTAATGTCGCAACAACTGTTTTCCTTTTCTTCAGTTTTCATAGGCAAGCCCTGGCAGCAACGTTTATAATTTCAGCAGCTGTCCTTTTCTCATTCTGTATTCAATGTTTCTCAGTAGCTTAAAATAATTTTCTTTTACCCACATCTGGGAAGAGAGGCGTCACATTATGGGCCTTTTTTCCTTTGGGAACTTTCGAAAAAAGGTTACTTTGGTCTGCCTCAAAACTGTGTAGAGTTTCTTACTGATCAGAATATGTTGGTCCGAATTGGTAAGTAAATTTCGAAGTTCAATCATTTAAAGTATTCTGCGCAAATATCTTGCAATCCCTTTTATTGTCCTTCCACTTTGCAATCAATTTCAGAGCAAAAATTTTCAATACAACTTTTAAACTTATTTCAATGTCTGAGAACAATTAAGTTTGTCCGAAATATATGTATGTTAAACACCATACTTTTTGCGGAATGGCAGCACACTGGTACGTGGAAGTTAAAGTTATTTTATTTCGGGAAGTGGCTACCCATTTCTTTTAAATCGCTGAATTTTCCGAATAAATGTGATACATAAATATCTTACACTTTGCTGTGTGACAATATATCGCTTCTAAATCTCTGAGTTTGCTAACCACAAATTAAGTTCGCGCGAAGCATAAAAGAAATGTAAAAACAAATTCCAACTTTTGTTATTTTAAAGTTCACGAAAAATACCGATTGGCTTAGGTACAGGGGTTACTGTAGAATATTTTTTACTACTTTTTGCATATGTAGTGAACAAGTGAAAGTTGTGAAACTAAACTCTTTTGCCTGTGCGTGGTGCACGTGATTTCCTTCATGCTTTACATTTTGATTTGGGTTTTTTTCCTGATTTTTTGCTGAATAAACTTTCAGTTCCTTTGCATTAACTTGAAATACGTCAGCTGAATGATTAACATTAATGGATTCCGCAATATATTTAATGCTTTGAGCACCTTTAGCTATTGTATTCTTCAATTTGTATTCAAACTTACAATTAGTAACGTTAGTCATGCTCTTTTCAAATTTGAAATGTTTTGCTGGAGAATTAATACTTTCAAACTGTTGACCTATCTTTCTAAGTATTTTCAGTAATAATAATAATAATAATAATAAAACTTTTAGATGCCGAATTAGTACATAATTTCATTCCTTGTATTTTTAAATAAATTTTAAAAAGGTTTTGAATCTATTTTTTATAATAAGTAGATTTTGAAATACATAAATAACAGCATACAAGCAAAAAATCTGTAGTAATTTCATTAATTTAATAAATACTAGAATTGTTTTCAAATTAAGTTAAAAGAAAGTGTGTTTGAAAATAAATCTGCCTACATACAACTCCTTTTTTTTATAGAATCTGGTACAAAAATACTGTAATGTACGCCATATTTATACTTCTGGGTGGTCATGCTCTACTATTAATTGTTTATTTGATTCTAAATGAAAGATACATACTTCATTATGTAGCATTTTGTTTTTAAAATTTCAACACATGTTTATTTACCAAAAGAGGTGACAAAAGAGGAAAAAAGAAAAAGAAGGCATGTTTAAGGCAATATTTTATAATTTTGCACTGTCTACATCTAGCACTGAAGAAATTTCTCTTGGAACTAGATGTTCATGTTTTCAGTTTTAAAAATGTAATATTTAGCGAATTTTTTGCTAAGTAACATTATTACAAATTTTGAGTTTCTGTTCTTGAATTTTAAAATATATTAATTTGTTTGTTAGCAGTATGTTGCTACTTATTAAACAGTTGGCCTAAGGTTATTTTCTAAACGGTTCATAAATTAAATTTCTATTTATATATCATATAGTAAGTGCACAGTTAAATTTATGCAAATGAGAAAAAAATATTTTGAAGGGGGGAAAATGTAGTATAAAAAAAAGAAAATCATTTCTCCATTATTTCAGATGCAACAGGTTTACATTTGAACTAACTACCTAAAGACATGACGAAGAAGAATACAACAAAAAATAATTATCATTAAATTAACTAATAAACATATAAATCAAACGGCTGCAACATACAAACAGTCAAAATTGAGTAAACTTTTAATTAATGTAAGCTAATATTTCATAAATCAATGAAAAAAATTAAATCAAACGAAAGACAATGGAACAAATAATCATGTCACTAACATCGAAAATTAAATTTATTACTATTATCACTGCCGTAAAAGTTTTCTCCCCTAGAAAGATCTGCCAGAATCTAACGAAATTTTATGTATGTGAGTGCAGCGTTGATACAAGTAAGTGATTACAAAATCAAAGCTAAAGGATTGTTTATGACAGAAAAAAATTAAAATTGAGTGGAGGTTCTAGCGGCCAGTTCAGCCGGCTCTAAAGCGTGAATACACTAAGAGATACGGGTCAAGGCCAACTGGATAGGCCTTTTACGAGCGCGCACTGAGGCATACAAGTTCCGTATATAAGTCTGCATGATATTATTCCACAGCGCTGCAAGTGCATTTCTATGTATTTCCACCAAATTAAGCTATTCAACTGGCTTTCAACCAAACTCTTAAGCTGACCAACTGACGTTCGAAGAAATCTCGGATACTGTGCATTGGTGGTAAATCTAGCCATTGGGAAGGCCAGGGAAAGTGGTGGAGGCATTCCTGTGACAATCTGGCTGAGTGCAACTGAGCATTGTGCTGTTAAAAAATATCACTTGGGAGTCCTGTCATGAGTGAAAACCGGAGGATATCACTGAATGTACACCTGCGCTGCTGTGTTGCAGTGGATTAATATTAGAGATCACCGGTGCGGTATGCGATGACACCTTACATCATCACGCTAGCTGTGGAAGTGCTATGCCATCTCCACACAAATATACGGTTATCGTTACTTTCCTAACTGAATTTTAATTCGTTCCTGAAGACGACGGTTCCATTCGATGGTGATCGCATCCTGTAGAGGGCATCATCGTTCCAAGCGGAGAAGATAGTGGGTGCTGTCCTTGGTAGCACACATAATGGGGACGCGATATCTAATGTCCTATAAGCCAGGCACCTCGGGTACAGACACAAGAGCCACTAAGGAATGAGCTGTCTGTGTTCAGACAGAGAACAGTGATGCAGTTCGCGCTTTTTCTGAGTGTGGGTGATGGGAAAATCTTTCGACTAATGGTCTGCTGAGGGCATTCTTAGCCTGTTACCGTGTATGCGACCTCTCTCTAGTCCAGTAGTCCCACGAGCAGGCCCGCGGAGCCGAGTCAAAAAGACGCCGGGGAATCATTAAAACAAGCAGTTCGTCTCGCTGCCTGTCTGAACAGAAAAAATTCTTTTCTTATTTGAACGCCCCTCCGGGGTCGACTCAGGTAAAACCAGGGAAGCTACTGATTAGGATCTGTACCTAGGCAGTCTCGGCCACAGGTGTTTAAAATCAGTCTCCGCAGGACTGGAGTCATCTCTAGCGATGGCTGTTTCAGACTCGCAGGGACCATATAGAGTTCTCGTCCGTTCAGCTGGTTGTGGTTGAGCTATATAGTCAGATATTCATGGATGTCCGAGACGAAACAGCCCCGTTGGTGGAGTTAGTGAATTTAGAGAGCCTTTAAATTGCTTGAGGTTTCTAGTGGACAACTGGAGCCTCAAAATTATATAAGCATATCTTTCCTTGGTTTCCCTCTGGGGGCGCCTAAAGCCGACATCTGTATACCATGACGTAATGTCAGCAGGCCAGATTGGCGGCCCGGTCTGTCTGAAAGTGTTTAAGTGACTTCGTTCTGCTGTCCAGGGTTGGGGCACCTGTTTATGGTAGATGTTTTTACCATCCCTTCAGAACGGGGACGTGGAATGTGAGTTGCTGAGTATTGCTTAGTCTTAGCTCGTCGACTCGATCGATAGGTTAGCGGCCTGGATCGCCTCTAGGTGTTGGGACGTTTAACTGTGCTAAGGCAGTCCCGAGATTGCCAGATCTAAGTGCCCCTTCCTCCTAGAGCACCCTGTCTTATTTGACCGAAAGTTATAACCAGGGCAGGAGTTCGTCTCTGGTGGTTTCTTCTGTCTTATTTGAACGTGAAAATACGTGATGTCGATGTGAGGGTAGACACATTAGACAAATTGCTTAATCCTTATTTTGTGTCTACTGTTGCAATGCTAGTAATTTGCTGCAATATTTACCTTTTTTGTGATTGCTCGTTGCTATTGATTTTTTTACATAAAAAAATTAAGTGCAGTTACATATTAAATTAAACTTAGGTTAACGTTTTAATTTGGAAAAGCAACGATTTGAGCATAATTACTCGAAAACTGTTTACTTCTCATGTTTGAACCATTGTCATAATTTTGGCCGCTTAAATTACTAATATCTAAACCATTTCCTCTAAATTCTTTAATAAGAATGTTGCTCGTCCTTCACTGGTCGTATCTGTTGTAACACCAAAATACTAAAACCTTTCTTCAATATTCATGTCTGTATTTTCTAAATTAAGTAATTCTCATACAAAGTAATATCTGCTCTTGATGGCTGGCACCAGGGGTTCAATCAAGTAAAATAGAAAAATACTTTGCCTGTTTGATCTTACTTAAAATAATTTGCTTTATATTATCCCCGAATATGCTAATTGTTTCATTTTGAATTTTATCTTCAAGGTAATGAAGCATAATTTTTTGAGTTTGAATTTTATTAATATATACAGACATGATAAGGTCAAATTTTGTGATCATTTTTATACACTTTAAAAAATTATTATTTCTTTCGAATAACTTGTTACTGAAACCCCTGAAGGCTAAGCCTTGTTTGAATAAAAACTGAATGGCATAGATAATTCTTTCAATAACATCGCGTGAATGCTTAGTCTCTTTTTTTAATAAATTTTGAAATTCCGAATCAACAGGTTTATTCTTTCATAATCCTTCTAAGAAATCAGACCAAAGATGTAGATTCCGGAAATGCATTATATTTTTTTCATGAAGTTTTAAGTGCTCATTGAAGTGGTTCCATTCGTTAAATTCAGAACTACTCAGTTTTGCATTTCTGAAACAAAAATTTTGCAACAAAAACAATAAACAATTTTTTTCAGCAGAATTTAGTAACGTTTTAACTCTTTCGTTGTTTGGCAAGATTCGACAAAGATACATCTAAAAAAATTTTGTCTTTTGGAATTTTGTCTTTTGGGAAACCGAAAATCGAAACCAGGATATCCATGACCATTTTCTATTAAGGCTTTGAACTTGGGATGGCAATAATGGACTTGGGCATAATCCGAAATCATCAGGCACAGGAAAATGCGTATCTACTGCAGAAAGTGTAGATTTGACTAGTATATCTTCTGTTTTTCGACCGCCTGAACTGAAGTTAAAGGTAATTCCCGGATGAATACACATTCTAACTCTTTTTGTCTTTTTGATTATTAGTTTCTATTGACAATTTCAATGGCAGCTGAGACGTTGATGGACAACTAGTGCTAGTAGCGTCAACTTGAGTATTCTCTGGGTTTGGGGGAAAAAAAAAAAACTAAGTAATTTTAAAGTTATGGTTTATTAAGTCTTTCTCTACCTTTCATTTTCTTCATTGCATTCTGATCCTAAGACAGTTTTTTCTGTTTTTCTTCCGACATCTGGGGAAAAGTGAAAACAAGAAGAGTGGAAGTAAAAATAAAATTAGAAAATAAATATTATAAAGTAATTTTCAGTAATTATGCTCAAATCGTCGCTTTTCTGAGTTGAAAAGCTAACCTAAATTTAACATAATTAAGTAATTCACTGCTGCTTGCGGTAACTGCTTGCTGTTTTTGTTATTCTATGTAGAATAACAATAAAAACAAGCAATCACAAACCCACACGGTGTCCGCCGATAACATCGCGGCAAAAACATCGCAGACGAAAACGTCGCAGCGAAAACAACGCAAGGCAAAAACGTCGTGCTACAAAACATCGTGGGAAAAAACATCGCAAAGAGAAAACATCGCAGTTCTAAAACATCGTGGTACAAAACATCGTCGTCGAAAATAAAGCGGTTCAAAAACTTCGCAGTTTAAAAACATCGTCGTCGAAATTATCGTGGTAAAAAACAAAGTATCTACAAATCATCGCATGACGATAACATCGCCGACATGCTTTTTTCAGACTTTAATAACTGTAAATAGATATTCCCATAATAATTTGTGAGCGCAAGATAGAAACAAGGATAATTTGTTTTTCATGTTTTATATTAACTAATAAATTTTTGCTGAGAAAATAAGAAGGAAACTTCAGCATAGAAAATTAATGCAACTTATAGCACTTAATAGAATTTTAAACTGACATAGTTAACTAACAAAGACCATTAATAAATAATTTTTATAAACTTTTTACTGGTAATTTTTCATAAAAAGTATAATCTAGAAGTTGCATTTAATTTTCTATGCTTAAGTTTCCTTCTTACGTTTACAGCAAAAATTTATTAGTTAATAAAAAATGTGAAAGTAAAAATTATCCTTGTTTACATCTTGCGCTCACAAATTATTATGGAAATATCTATTTACCGTTATTAAAGCCTAAAAAAAAACATGTCTGCGATGTTATCGTCATGCGATGATTTGTAGATACTTTATTTTTTACCACGATATTTTCGACGACGATGTTTTCAAACTGCGAAGTTTTTGAGCCGCTTTATTTTCGACGACGATGTTTTGTACCACGATGTTTTAGAACTGCGATATTTTCTCTTTGCGATGTTTTCTCCCTCGATGTTTTGTAGCACGACGTTTTCGCCTTGCGTTGTTTTCTCTGCGACGTTTTCGGCTGTAACCCCCCCCCCCCCCCCACACACACACACAAAAAAAAAAAAAAAAAAAAAGGGAAGAGAGAGAGAAGATAAATGGTGCACAAATTACTACGATTGCAACATTAGACACAAAATAAGGATTAATTTGTCGAACGCACCGTTGTATACGGCACCAGCGTTTACCCTTATATACGCATCGGCATCACGTATTTTCGTTCACATATATATTTACAAGATCAGCTCAACTTATATCAAAAACTGCAAAAAGCATTAACTGATAAAAATCAAACGGATATAGTAAATAGTATAGATCTTATGCATCAACTGCAGTTTTTGCACGCTTTTGAAGGAAATGTAGCATCGCCGGTTGAAACTCTAAGCTATATCGTTGTCGACAACGTAGCGGTATGTAGAAAAGAATTTTGGATATATTCCTAGATATCAGCTCTAGAGCATCTTTTGTGCTCTTGTAATCACAGTTTGAACCTTGTCGTAAGCTACGCTGCAAACAGCAATTAATTCAGTGCAAACTTATTAGATATGTAAGTTAGTTAATTTGTTTTTAATTTTAAAGTAATAAATAGTGTTTAGCCATATATTTGATATCCAATATGTTTAGTATATTATTTCGCTTCGCTTGTATAACATGTTGTTGTTGACTTATGCTGACTAGTCTGACCTACAGTCAGCTCAAGCCCACGAAATTCCTCGTGGCAAGGAGCTCAAGATACGCCTGTCATTCGCAACAGCCTTGAGCACCTTACTGGTGACACTGCGATTTAGCACAGTTTCTCCACCAATTTTGTTGGAGAACACCCTGCGAAAGACAGGTCCAACCGTGTCGTACCCCCGTTTCCCTACCACTAATCTCTCGAGAGGACTTCCAGCTCGCTGCATATTTAGAGTGTCCTCATGCCGCACGGACACTATACATTTACAAAGCTTGTGGGTTTTAACAAAACACAAAATGTTTGCATATTTAGACAAATTAAATTTAGGCAAATTAAAGATAAAATGTAATTTTTTTGTCACTGCATAAAGGCGCTCGCTATACATTTGCACGATGGCGCCGATTAGGTTTGGCGCGGGCCTGCCCACGAGCCTTTCACAGTGAAGTCAGAACGACCCAAGTGGAGGCTGCTCACCGAGTTGGCAACCCGACTTAAGAAGACTTACGAAAGTTTAAAATGCTATATTTTAATTTTTATTATTAAATCTTGACCCAAATACCTAAAGCTCCCCATTTCTATAGGTTATACATTCCTTTTGTTCAACTTTATCTGTTTTTCTGCTTATATTCAGCCTTCTTTTTTTTTTTTTTTTTTGTGGCAATTTTTACTCTGAGAAGTGAGTGATATTTTGATTTACTTATTCGCTCCATGTCGAGCTCTAGTAAGCCTAAAAGCCCTCTCTTAAAGTGTATAACAGCTATATATGCCCTAAATTTAAGAGTTTGTAATTCCACAATGGCAACCACCGGCATAAATTTTCAAAAAATGTTGTTTAAATTTTGTTTGCCTTTTGTGTCCTTTATAAGCACTTTTATAAGAGCTTTTGCTCACATACTTTTATATACACTATGAAGAATATTAATTATTTCTTTGGCCCAGTCCTTTGGATTTGTTTGTGTACACTCTTCTAACTGATACAGCTCGCTGATATGTACAAAAAATGTCTGGTCCACCTACGCACTGACCATATATAGGTAGTTTTGCACTAGAGAAAGTGTGAAAAAATGCAGCAATTACAGCACTTTCCATTCACTATTTATGATTCTAACTCCATTTTGAAGTTTGTCAATAAAGACATCCATTAGTGAACGATGTTGACCCCTCCATCAAGATATTTTTATTTTCACTTCAATTTTCTAACTCTGAAACGGGGCTTCTGAATATGACTTACGCGTTCATATTTGGTGACACTACTTAAATATAAATATCTTTTACGTCACAAATCACTTTCAAAAACATCTCCTGCCGATGAGAAACATTTTAGTTCACTCGAGGAGAATTTCTTTATTAATATTATTTTCAATTTCTTTCACAATCCGTTTCATAAATTTGTTCCTTACTCATTTTCGTTTACAAACACGGCTTCGATATTTTTATCACCCTTTATTATACTTTTAACTCGAATGTTATTAAAAATAATCAAAGACTAAGATAAATCTAGCCGTATGCAATGTTTCGAATCAACTCAAACTCATGTGCTAGCGAGAATATAAGGCTTTCAACAGGCAATTAATAAAAATATTGCATTTTATTGGAAATAATTTTATGTTGCTGCACAGATTACAGATAAGATTCTATTAATTCCCTCTCTTTAAAAGGCTTTACATTACAGTTCAAAGGTAAAAAAAATATTTATGTCCATTTCTAGCTCTTTTCAACCCTTTGAATGTGCACTTCCGGTGATTTAAATGCCCAATTCCGGTTTTTGCGTCTTTATGAAATCCTTAATATCTCGGTTTTTAATTAACGTAAAAACAAAAGCGGACCAGTTTTAGAAAGCTAAATAAACAATCTATTCAATGGACGAATAAAAGAAAATTGCCATTTTTTGCCAAAATTGGCCTTTTTAATGTGTTCGGATACCTTAAAATTTGAAATGAGATCCAGAAAGTTTGAAATGACTATAGTCTGGAATATAGGAGTGGGTTTGAGAGGCAAAAACTGGATCTTGACTAAATTCTTTTTTTGACTAAATTATTTTTCCTCTTTAAATTCTTCAAAGAGGTAATCTTCTAGCCCTGGAGGTGGGTGATAACTGAAGAAACCAATCTCACTTCAGAGAGTTTTGGAAGTCCGCTTTCACATCATTGCTTGAATTAAAATAATTGATAAGGCTTGGGAAGAGGCCACCAAAAGAGCCTTTATTTATTTGCATGGAAGAAACTTTGGCTAGATAGCGTTATCTAACGCGAATCCGAGAGTTTTTAAGCAAGTGTTTGTAAAGTCTGTAATCAATAAGATTGCGTCTGTAGCCAATATTATGATGCTAGAGGTTGATAGCAACGACATCGATGAACTAATGAAATAGTCAAGAGATGATCATCGAAGAAATAGGCTTGACCTCACTTCGCCACAAGAAGTCTTGAACATAATTAAAAAGCTTAGAAACAGAAAAGCGCCCGGACTAGATAATGTAAATAATTTTGTACTGAAATGGCTTCCTATCAATATTATCACGAGGCACACAGGCATTTTAAATGCATGCCTCTACATCAGTTACTTCTCGAGGATTTGGAAGACCGCCAAAATGATTGTACTCCCAAAACCGGGGAAAGATCAGACGAAGCCAGAATAGTACAGGCCCATCAGCCTGCTTCCCAGCATAGGCAAGATTTTAGAACAGATCATCCTCACCCGGATTCAACACCATCTCGACAAGCTACCTTTAGAGCAATTTGGATTTCGCAAAGCTCTTTAAACCACAAAACAACTGGTGCATTTAAATGAATTTATAGGCAGTGCTTTGCACAACAAGAGATATGTTGCCTTACTCATGCTAGACCTGGCGAAGGCATTCGACCGCGTCTGGCATGAGGGGCTTATCTACAAGCTGATTAACTTAAAGTTCAGTAGAGAGCTTGTCCAAATCATTTACTCCTTCCTTTCCAACAGGACCTTCTATGTACAGAAAGGTAAAGATACTTCTTGCAAAAAGCACGTGAAGGCCGGTGTCCCATAATGATCTATACTTGGACCAGTTTTATACCTGTTTTATGTAGCCGACTTACCTGCAGATCACCTAGATCAGAACTGTTTTATGGGTTGCTATGCAGACGACACAGCTTTCGCTGTCAAGTCTGCATCGCCAAATTTCGCTTTAACCAAGCTACAAAGACTCATGCCAAAACTTAAGCTCTGGTGCTCTAAGTGGAGGATCGCAATAAATGCAGACAAGTCAAAACTTATTGTTTTCAAGAAAAAAAAATGAACTCTCCTCTGACTGCTCAGCTGAAACTCTTCGGAACTGTAGGGCCAATTGTAAAAAGCGCCACGTACTTAGGGCTCAAATGCAGCTAGAATTTTCAGTGGAAGGAGCCCGTCAATCATATCAGAGGCAAGACAGTGGGAGTTATTCAAAGTCTCACTCCACTTCTTTTTTCGACCTCTACATTAGACTTAAAACGCAAAAGGCACATTTACATCTCCATCATACGGCGGCCCATCTTTGCCTATGCATCTCCCGCCTGGGCTTCTATTCAAAAGAAGGATTTAAACAAACAGCAAGTGACACAGAATAAACTACTGCGTATGATAACCAACGCCCACTACTATGTTTCCAACCAAACGCTGCACAGAGATTTAAAATTAGATACTGTAGAAGAGTATCTGCACAAAGCTAACATAAATTCTTTCAAGAAAGTGCAGGACTGAGCCATATGAATGATCTAAATTATGTTATTCTCGAGGATTCACTTGCGGCCTACCTCACTCGGGACTTAAATTTTCCTACATAATCTGCTTCGCTGCTTGTACACTGCTCACAAAAAAAAAAAAAAAAAAAAAAAAAAAAAAAAAAAGGACAGTGCTATATCTCCCGTTCTACTGGGCCTATTGACAATATTCAAACTGCGTTTTTCATGTCTCGAAACCGCTACTTAGGATATATATTAGATTTATATATAGCACTATTTTAACATAAGTATTTTGACACAAAATCGGACTTTTTCTGAAATAACATACCAATTTTTTTACATATTTCAATTCTAAATATTAAATTTTGTAAAATTTGGTGCGAAATTTACGGAGAAATTCAACAATTTATGTTTGCGCCAAAATTAGTTCACTTGGCGAACTTCTTAGTATGTGGCAACCTATTTTCATTTCCATTTTTACATAGTGCGTCAGAGGAAAAAAAGACCAATCGTTTTTTCTTTCAAATAATGTTCTTTATCTTATATTTTTAATTATAATTGTTATTAATTTTAAGCAATTTTTTTCTTTTTCAACTTTATTTTAATTGTTTACATTGCTTGGTTTCTTTCGAATAACTGTTTTAAAAATTTCTATTTACTCATTCGAACTGCGTAGTTTAAATCAAAGGCACATCTTTTTTTTTTTTTTTTTTTTTTTTTTTTTTTTATAATAGTTTTCTTTATACTAGTATATTTTTAGTTTTTTAAATGTTTAGAGTTTTATTTTAATTGTTAGCGTTGCATTGTCTATTCATATAATTATTTTAAAATTTTCTATTTATTCATTCGAACTGAGCATTTTAAATATATTTACTAATATAAATTTTCGAGAATTTGATTTTATTTATTTGAATTCCGTTTCTTTCGGAAGAATACTTTGTAACTCAGACTACGATGCATTTGAAAACTGCATATATTAAAAGAGAAATTACAGTAAAGCACACTTAATACGCCTTTCAATGCTCTGTTCAGTGTGTGTATTTAATAATGGCAAAGCACACGAGGGCTATCTGCCTAAGGGGAGGGATACCTTCGTGGAGGACTTTTTAAGGGAAACTAAGGGATACACGTTACACATGGGAAAACCCACGAAAACGCCCATGCAGCCAGCCCATTCGCGGGATTCGAACCTCGGACAGAACTATCAGTGTTCAGCGACTTTACCGCTCGGCCGTTGGTGGGCTGTTCGGTTCAGAAAAGATATATATAAATAAGAGAGATGTATAACCGACATTTTAACTTAGAATAACTTGCATATACTGCTTTAAACATTTTTATCATTGTGCCCATTGCTTTACACAATTTTATCCTACATTTGGTTTACTAAAATTTTATTCATATTTTAGTCAAATATTTTATTTTTGAAATCGCAAGAATCAAATATCATAAGGTTAAAAAGTTTTAAATTAAAAAAAATACAAATACTAAATTTTACGCAAAAATTTATTTTTTCTTCTCTTTTTCTTCAGGCATTCTGCTTCATTCTTGCTCTTTTTCTTTAGGCACTCTGGAAGTATATTAAAAAGCATCCAATTTTTCGAAACATCTTGGTATTTCTGACAATCATTTTAAATAAAGTTATCGCCTTCCATTTCATAAAGGCCCACAAGCGGCCGAGCGGTAAAGTCGCTGAACACTGGTAGTTGACTCTGTGGTTCGAATCCCGGTAAACGGGTTGGTTGCATGGGCGTTTCCGTGGATTTGCTCATGTGTAACGTGTATGCCAGCTGGTTTCCCTTAGAAATTTCTTCACGAAGGCATCCTTCCTTTTAGGCAGATAGCCCTGCTTTGCCATAATTTAATAATCCAATTCAATCCATTTCATCAGACACTTTAGAGGCTAAGCATTTTGAAGGTATGAGATAAAAGGAAAGGCTGGTTTCACCAAGAGGTTTTGGTTTATTTAATTATGACAAAGAACACTAGGGCTATCTTCCTAAGGGAAGGGATGCCTTTGTGGAGGAGTTTCTAAGGAAAACTGCCTCGTATAGACGTTACACATGGGGAAAACCAAGAAAATGCCCATGTAGCCAGCCAGCCCGTTCGCGGGATTCGAACCGCGGACAGAACTACCAGTTTTCAGCGACTTTACCGCTCGACCGCTGTTTCATCAGGAGGAAAAAAATACGTCTTTAGGTGACATCCACATACATCATTGGATAAACTCCTGAACTTTCAAATAATTCGACTGGGAAATCATGGGATTCTTCGTTTATGATACGATATGATGTTTCATAACGTAATTTAAATTTATACAACCTTATAGTCTAAAACCAGTCGCTCTTCACTTTAATCTGCAATGATATCGTTTTTGTCTTTTCTTTTAACCCCACAAGCTCAATTGATGGTATTTGCTGGTGTACACGTCCAAGAGTTTTCTCTTTGAACACCTAAATTCTTTGAAGTATCCTGAAAGTATCTTCAAAACCGTCCAACTTTTTTAAACATCTTGGTATGGTTTGGTTTATCGAGATTACGGCAAAGCACACTAGGGCTATCTGCCTAAGGGGAGGGATGCCTTCGTGGAGGACTTTCTGAGGGAAACTGGCTCGTATACACGTTACTCATGAGGAAAACCACGAAAACACCCATGCACCCAGCCCGTTCGCGGGAATCAAACCTCAAACCGAACTACCACTGTTCAGCGACCGCTCGGCCGCAGGTGAGCTAAACATCTTGGTATATCTGACAGCCAAATTGTCCTGCAAATTTTCTTCTTTCCTTCTACAGTTATTTTCAGTCCTCACACAAGAAAATTAAGATTTTTCGATTGCTAGACTTCCAGAAATTTTGCATTTTGTCAATTTTTTAAAATTATTAATTACATGAATTGCGTTTCAGCTGAAGACAGCTTTTCATTTTCTAGTCATTTTGACTATAAATAAAGTTTAAAGCGAAGTCCAAAGGATAACTATTTTAATTAAGAGATTTTTTGCTAAATATCAAAGAAATAAAACAGTAAATCAGTGTTTATTCTGTACCACCGAGTGATCCTATTCTTATATAGGCTGAAACAATCTAAACCATTAAAGATCATGTTTTTTATGCAATCTTTAACGCGAGAGAAAAATTAGCTTCTTAAAACATTCTTTCTAAGAGAATTAATATAAAAATTTATATTTAAATATATTTTTAAAGCTGGGACTTGAACCAAACTGTCAAACTTTTAAAGTTTAATTTACGTGGTGGTTATAATTAAAGTTCCACTTTGAAACGGTCACAAAAGGAAAACTACCGGACCAAATGTTATCACACTTGGAAATCGTGTAAAGGAGGTTATGGGAATTTATTTTCCGCGGAGAAAAAAAAAAAAAAAAAAAAGAGTTTAAAACTTGAAAATATCGGTTTAAAATGTGTTTAATCGTTTCCGAAACGTGTTACAAAGCATGTTCAATGCAGCGTCCAGTATTTTCCGAAAGCAAGTTAAATCCTGTTACTGCATTCTCAACAGTAGCTCTTAGCACCCTGTATATTATTAAATTTTAATTGAAGCTATGCGTTATATGTGTACCATGCGTAAGATTTTTGCTTTTATGGAAAAAATAAAGAATCGAAGCAAATATACTTCGGATAATGGCCCAAAACTGAAAAAATTTCCCCTCCCTCCGAAAATAAAATATTGAAACTTCGACCTTGAATTTATTGGATTATCGAAATATTCAGGGTTCTAAGTCCTAGTTCCGACAACAATTACGTCAAAAATTGTTGGTTGTGCATTAGCACTGAAGGCGTAATGAGTACGTTTCCTCAAGCACAGAATTAAAGAATCATAAGTCAAAATTTTATCTACCAAATCTTTATTTAATAAAATAGGATAATTTTGCTTAACTTAAGCATAAAATTAAAGTAATAATCTTCACAGACATTAAAATTGAAGTATCGAAAAGGAGATAACTTACATAGAATCTTCCTCAGTCTTAAATATCATCAGGCTTACCTATTTTAGGCAATAAGAAAAAGAAACAGGAATATACTTTGACACCGCACCTGGAAAAGAGAAGTACTACTGGATTAGACCTTTGGCCAGGTACAAGTAGCTAGGGTGAGAATCAAATATACTGCATTGCACACGAACTTTACTTTCTCTCGCTAATATATATCTTGGCGCACGTTCGTTTCGTATGCCTTTCGAGTTTCATTATGCAAAATACCTAAATTTATGCTAACAAAAATTCCGAATTACTGAAGCTGAAGTAAAAGGTTTAGTTTATATTCACTGTAAGTTAATAAAGTAATAATCAGAGTGTATTAAAAATACATTATAGAATTTACGCTGATCCAACTTTTTGTCTGAATGCACAACATGTAATGGAAGAGAAGGCTTGTAGAGATTTGTTTTTGACAAGCCTCTAAAAAGTAGATGTCATACTCCTTTTGTCTCTTCAATGTCAAAAAACTTTCCTTTGAGAGGCAACTTTAGATTTTGCGAAAGAAAAAAAAAAAAAAAAAAAAAAAATCACAAGAAGACAAATTTTAAGAACATGCAGGACGATTGAGTACACATACTTATTTTCGGAATACAAGCGGTTCTCCGATTGGTTATTGAATAATGAAAAGATACATTGTTATGTAATACGAAACATTTGGAATACGTTTTCTGACTGAACAACGTAAGATTAAAAGTCATCTGCTTAATTCACAGCCATTTACAAGTCAACTACTCGGGCAATTGCAGAATCGTTTTGATTTTGAGCTTGTAAGACAAACCTAATATCACTGGATTTAAACACTTCTTTAATCTTCCGAGAACATTCCTTCTTTAGCTCATATTCCAAGAATATTAAGTGAATACAATTATTGCAAAAGAAATTGAATATTCATTTGGACTAGGGCTTGGTAGTTTACTAACGAGTTAACAAAACTTAAATTCTGCTTTTTGTGTCTAAGAATACAACAGTATCTTAAATATTTAGAAATAAAATATTAAATTGGAAATTTAATTGCAGCCTCAGCAGTTGCTTAGCATTTGAAGATTGTTAAATACCAATTGTTTGTTGCGAAGTCTAACCCAGGCTGCATAGTTGGTTTTCGTAATTTTCTAGGTTCTCTTTACAAAGGTTCTCTATGAAAGCATCTTAACCAAATAGCTCCCATGTTCTTTCTCTGTTCAAATAACCAACTAACCTAGTTCAAGCGCGATTTCCAAGTGAAATTACTAGCAAAACCCGAATACTCATTAAAAATCATGTAGCTTGCCAATCGGGAGTAACATGAAAGATACGGCGCAAATAACTGAATTGCTGTTACGGTACGCTGTTTCTAAACTTACATGGTCATTCCTTAATTAAATATAATTGATTTATAACTTCTACTAGAGCTGACGGTAAGAATTGAAGTGCAAATAAATAATATCGCGTGCAATTTTGATTAATATAAAATTAGAAATATTTGCCTTCAGACAGAAAGTTTTTTGAAAAATCTGCAATTACTTTATAAGAAGAATTTATTAATAACCCTAATAATTACTTATTATATTACTGATGATTAGAATTCAGTTCGTGACAATTATATTCTAAATTAGAATGTTAAGGATATAATGAAAATACGCTTCGCATTAAATACATTTTAGGATAAAAAATGAGTTGATTTTTTATGTTTAAAAACTTCTTAAATTCATTTAACTAACGGCCCACCAGCGGCCGAACGGTAAAGTCGCTGAACACTGGTAGTTCGGTCCGAGGTTCGAATCCCGCAAACGGGCTGGCTGCATGGACGTTTTCGTGGTTTTCCCCATGTGTAACGTGTATACGAGCCAGTTTCCCTTAAAAAGTCCTCCACGAAGGCATTCCTCTCCTTAGGCAGATAGCCCTAGTGTGCTTTGGCGTAATTAAATAAAGCAGAGCAAAGCAAGCATTTAATTAACATCGTAGCCCTGTTGTTAATTGAATCCAGAATTTGGGTGTCGTTTATATAATTATTCTTACTTGTCCACAGAACCTGCTGACTTATCCAGCCATTAAGTAGCTGCAGATCATTTCTACATAACCATTGAACTTCCATTAATTCGGTCTCTAGAAGATTGTATGTTTATATTATAATTTGACTTTATAAATAAATAATAAATTTATAATGAATTTATAAAAATGATTATTCTAAATCTTATGTTTCTATAAAAATATAATGTGCTTTAAAAATATGGATGATAGTATCAGCCGTTGCTTCAGCCACTTCATAAGCAACAGCTTGTTTAGAAATAAATTATGCAGTTAATGTCATAAAATATTTTCGTAAAATTCAAATACACATCAAACGGAAGTTCTCAGGTTTAGACAATTCGATTTAAACGAAGTTAAAGTAAAGTAGCAGGGAAAGGAAGAAAGAGGAAAAAGGAAGAAAAAAAGGAAGAAAGAGAGAAATTAAAAAAAAAATAGTTAAAAATTTGAATAATATCATCTTTAATTAAAAAAATAGCTTTTCATATAGTATTAATAAATATTTATTAAGTATCATTGAGAAAAAAAATTATATAATTAATTCTTCGTAAAATTTTACTTGAAATTTAAGGTTAAAAATAGCTGTGGCAATTCACTGTAACAAATATCCATAAACCACATTCGGCGTTATTATCGCTCAAAAAAAAAGATGTCAAATTTCAAAACGCGAAAATATGTAAATTCGTGTATATCTTAGACAATTTTTAATAAAAAAGTCTAATTTTTTGCAGGTATGCTTAGAAACACACCTACTTTAAGATGATGGTAAAAATTTTATACGTTATAATACAAAATTTTTTTCGAAAAATTTATAAAAATTATTTAAAAATAGAAATTTAAAAAATAAAACACAAAAAATGGGTAAATTTTATTTGGAATGAACCTAAATTCCAAAATGTGAAAGGAAAAATAATAAAAGTTTAATGAAAAAAGATATATCAATAAATATTTGCCAAATTCAATTAACATTGAGGAGCTAAAATTTTGAGAGCTAATATTTTAAAAACTACTCGTACGATTTTTACAAAACTTGGTATTCTGGCATAATTTGAGTCGTAGAATCGAAATATGGAAAAAAATTGGTATTCTATTTCAGAAAAAGTCCGATTTTGTGTCAAAATACCTATGTTAGAATAGTGCTATATATAAATCTAATATATATCCTAAGTCGCGCTTTCGAGACATGAAAAACGCAGTTTAAATTTTGTCAATAGGCCCAGTAGAACGGGAGATATAACACTGTCCCCCCCTTTTTTTTAGCAGTGTACATAAGTTTTTGTATTCTGCATTATATTTCGTATTTTACCATAATTTTGTATTTTGAATAATATATCATATTTTCTGTATCTTATGTGTTGTAACTGTATATAGCTTGTATAATTTTTTCTTATGTTATCCACCCTTGTATTACATTTAACATGCTTTTGAATTATTTGACTGATGTGTTTCTGTTATTTATGCAACGACACAAACATACAGCACAGTATCCTCACAGCACCTGAATCTTGCGCTTCTCGAAGACTTTGCGACTCATGGTCGCCCCCTGTTACCACCTCAGACCTTTATCAAACTATCATGAAGTCTTAATGTCATGTGCCCACTGGGCTTCATTTTCATGAGCCGGATAAATTGCGCATATGCGCGATATTTCGGCAATAACCGTGCAGACCAGACCATCGAAGAAATTAGTTGTGTGAGGAGATTTCGTCAGGAAGCTGGATATAACAACCTCAGAAAATCAACAGCCTTCCAGTAAAATAAGGGAGAAGCCGAAAGTATGAGAGACTGTTGCAACATACTTTGAGAAACATCAGCCTAATAAGGTAGTATTTATACGCGCTTAACGATAATGCTGTGTATCCTTTTCGCCAAATTTTGAAACGTAGGAAAAGTCATATGTCTTTAAACAACTTTCTTTTAATAGAGAATGTATTATAAAATATAAATTGCGTTATTCTAAATTTGTTTGAGCATTTGTGGTACTCTTCTGTTATCGGGACCGGATTCAGAAATATATGCATGCATGTATGTACGTATGTATATTACGCATATCACGTGTGCATGTATGTATATTACGCATATCACGTATGTATGTATGTGTATGCATACACACATATATGCACATACATACATGCACACGTGCATGCATACCTACATACATTTCTGAATCCGGTCCGGATAAAAAGAAGAGTACTGCATTTGTTTCAGAATGAAACGCATTATGCACTTCCTATGGAAAAAATTGTTTCGCTTAACGAGAGTTTCGCATTATGTGTAAAACCTAGGAACAAACGTGCTCGTCAAGCGAGGTTCCACTGTATAGCCCTCAAGCGTGGTTTGACCATCAATTGCAAAACAGTTCCCAGCAACATTTTTTTTTCTTTTCTTTCTTTAAAAATTTTTATCTTATCTAAAGAATACTGTTATTCTAGGTTTCTTACAAAGAATTTAGAAAATCAGTTTATTTTTCAAATGAATTTAAAAATAAAACTTAATTAAAGATAATATCTAATTGTTTGAAAGAAACGTGTCTGTGAAAGATCTTAAAACAGACGAAATAATACATTTGTATAAGGCTCTTGGGCAAGCTTACTGTTGTTTTATCCGATATTTACATAGTTTAATTTAGGAGAAGAACCCCGAAACGCTGACCTTCTTACTAATTTTGTCTTTCATTTGCTGTCATTGGATGGCGCCACCTACGATTTTGTGACTTTCACTCTTCGTCCTCTTAATCGCGGATGCTGAGAAGCAGGAAGGATTTTTTTTGCGCGGAACGTTCGTGATATTCACTTTGCAATTCTTAGCCCATCCCATCTGATCAAGAGCGTAAATGTTTGTGTTCGTTTGGGCGCGAGAGTTACATTAATTTGAAATATCGCAGATGCATGTGATTTGATAATTTAATACGGGATTGAACTAGGATTTAAATTTTGAAAATATCGTTGAGAGTATTAACCAAATGGATGAGGTTTAATTTCATCTAAACACATATAATTTAAATTCTTCTCTGCATCCTGTAATTCTGTATGTAATTATTACATTTATTTGTCAATTTTTTTACGTATTGTTCTCAAAAAATTGTTTGTTTAATCTTTATTTTTATATTTCAGTCCTGTCTTCTGGTAAATAGTTGTGAATGGGTTAGTAGTTGTTTAATTTGCTTATGATTTTGTGCGTTGCAGATTGAGATCTTTATATTAGTAAATGTAAGATATATATCTAATATGGATTTTAATAATTTTATCAAGAAAGAATGCTTGCTAAGTTAATTTTACTAACTATAAATGCTTATTAAGTTAATTTTACCAGCTACAATTGCTTACTAAGTTATTCACTTTTCGATCTGAGAAAACATGGCTTTGATTGTTAAGTTGATGTGTTTTCATTAATATCATATGAAAATGTTTGTAACAATCTGGACATATGTTTGAAAATTTCCTTGTAAAATCAGCCACTGTACTTAATCTTAGAAATAAACTCAATCACATGTGCAATGTACAAATTTCAAATATTGCCAGAGTATCATGTGGTGATTGCTTTAACAAGGAAATACCTTTTGGAAATATTTTGGCATATGTTTTTAATGAATCTATAATTCTGTTGTGAATTCGTAAAGCAATTTTATAATCAAACTTTTCTGAATATTTCTTCTAGAAAACTAAAAAAAAGTACTTTTATTTAATTAGAATAATTGGTATTTTGCAGGCAGATTTGAAGTTTAAAAATGATTGAAACCAATGATGTGCGTCAGTCTCTAGTACTACTATATAAAGGATTTCTGCTTCGAAAGAGGCATTACATAGTCACAACCATTTTTGAAATTGTTCTCCCTGTCTTCATTGCCAGTATTCCTGCCATAATACAATCAGAACTACACTCTGATTATGCAGATGATGTCCAAGGTCCACAACAGATGAATGTATCAACATTTCCTCCATTTGAACCATTTGAATTCAAAGGCTATGTTAGAAAAGATCTTAAGATGGAATTTGTGTATACGCCATCAAATGAAGTCTCTCAGAAACTTATGACTGCTGCAGTTTCTTTGTGGGATCAGAAAGCAAATACGTCTTTCAATATAAGTAAGAATGTTAATTAAATATTTAAGTATATATCTGTATATATCTCACGTTCTGAAAGATTATAGAGCTGCCATAATACTTCATCAGAACTATATATATTGAGATTATAGAAATCTGTCTATCTTACCATAAAGTAGTTATGATCATTAACCCTTTGCGACATGCATATTTAAAATATATTTTAATCTAAAAAAAAATGCCTTAGAATAAGTCAGATGGACTTATTTATGTACTTTTCAGGCTTGAAAAAATTCTGCGCTTTTATTTTTTACGGGAAAAGGTGGGATACCATTCGTCCCACCACGCAACTAGCACATGTCTTATACCATATTAGTGTATAGCAGGAAAAAAAAAATTAATATGTAGAATGAATAAAGAAAATACAGCATTCATTCTAAAATATTGATAATAAACACATTAAAATGCATTTTGTGCAATATATTTAATATTTTTTAATTTTAGGAACAAAAGAAAATATTTTTTGGATATTATTTTAAGATTAAAATTTGATACTCGTACATATGATACTAAATAAAATATTAAAATTGCCACTTGATTCAAAAACATATATATATGATTAAAAATGAAAAAAGTCATTTTTCATGAAATTTTGAAAAAATGTTGTTTCATTCTTTTGTAAGCATAGAGGCACTTCACATGTTTCACACATCCAAAATGTTCGTCGTTCTTCTTTTGATGTGCTGCAATATGCACATCTTCTGCTGCTCCTTCTCTTTGGTTTGTGACTTACATTTTTTAGTCTTTTCTGGTTGTACAAACGGTTTTTTAGTTTTTATTTGAACTGGGGATTTCAGTTAATTTTTCAGCTCTTTCTTGCCTGCAAGTGCCATTAGACCTTCTAAAACTGAGAGACTAAAATCTTTCATTGTTTTTACATCATGATTGGGTTTGCGAACAAACTTAAATAGAATAAATGTGTTTACTATACTCGCATGTAAAAAGGAGAAAAATATCCTGTGCCTCCATTTCTTGCTTTTACTGTCTATTTCATATAGTCCTTTCAATTGATCAAATAAGTCAACATATCCCGTATTCTTATTATATGAAATAATGCTTTTTGGGTACAGTACTTTTTTTTTTGTTTTTCCATCTCGTTCTTTTCTATTAATTTCTTTCATTTCAGTTGCCTTTTCCAAGCAAGATAAGACAGAAATGTATCTTTTATCCTTCCATTTTATACAATAAATTGAATCATGGCTAACTGAAAAGTCTATATCTCCTCTACAGATATCCCCTTTCTTCTTCAGCAATAACTTCAACATCAGTTATTCTCTCCTGGATTTCAATTTCATCTGAATCAGAACTGACATCTGAAGCATTTGAGTCGCAATAAGATGGCAATTCAGCAAAATGATCCAAAGCTTCCTGAGTTGTTAATTTCTTCTAGACATTTTAGCACATCAGAACCTACAACAGATGTAAAAGCTTGCGCAGTCACGAAAAAAGTAGATGCAAAAAAGAAAAGAAAAATAATCATGAGTGCTGCCATCTATTGAGCGGAAATTCAAGTGTGTAGTTTGAAAATTTTGACCCACTTATTTCAACTGCAAAATTAATGTTATAAAATATTGAATCCAATTAAGATTTTTGAAAATAAAATACCTTTGAATATTAAAAAGAGTCATACATATCCTAAATTGTATACCAAAATTTTTAAAATATTGAAAAATGCAAGATATCTGGATATCACTGTTGTGATCCTATTTTAAATATTTTTTGCTTATAAACTTAAGCCCTGGTATAGTAGTGGCATCTATTGAGAAAAATAATAACTAAAATCGATTATTTATAAAAGATTAGAAAATTTCTAATGGAAATTGCAAACTGAGAAAATAAATATTAATTAGGCAGGACAGATATTGACCCACCATGCCGCAAAGGGTTAACTGAATTTAAGTAATTTGCAATTATATAATTATGCTATTAGCTTATATTTAAATGTGCTTTATGGATTATCACCAAATTGTTGTTTTATTTATGGTAACCTGAGCAGTTGAATGTTATGGAAACCTTATTATGATGTAATTGGTTGTGTGATTACATTTAATCTGACTGATGGGAAAAGATTTATAAGGGTTTGTTTGTGTACTGGATGTTGGTCAAGAAGTACATTGCTTATTTTGTGGTTTACATGGTATTAGGTTGTTCTTAAAATAATGCAGATTTTTAATCTATATCTTTAAAGTAGCATAACTCAACTCAAAAACAGTTTTATTAATCAAAATAAGCACCAGCAGAATCAGTGTATTTTTGCCAACGAGATATAAGTTTGTTTATGCCGGCAGAATAAAATTCTGGAGATCTGCATGCGATAAAGTTCTTAAAGACGTTTTTGGCTTC
This sequence comes from Stegodyphus dumicola, assembly GCF_044657685.1. Taxonomy (NCBI): domain Eukaryota; kingdom Metazoa; phylum Arthropoda; class Arachnida; order Araneae; family Eresidae; genus Stegodyphus; species Stegodyphus dumicola. The sequence goes on from NC_140770.1 coordinate 108,531,686, forward strand.
GTCTTGGTTTCTGAAGCATATCTTCTGCAAAATGTTATCCAAATGTTTGAAATGTGGTAATCAGTGGGTGAGAGGTCAGGCAAATATGGGAAAAGAGGGAGAGTTTTGTATCCCAATTCGTTAAATTTCTGTAGGGTCAGTTGCACGACGTGCATCGTGGAGAACTGGCTCCTTTCTCTTGACCAATGCGGGGCACATGCATTGCAATTTTTGGTGCATTTCATTGGTTTGCTGATAGTACTTATCTGCCGAAATCATTTCATCTAGATTTAGGAAGCTGTGGTGGATGAGACCGGCTGCAGGCTACCAAACAGTCACCATAATTTTCTTTTGATGCAAAGTGTTATGGTGTCTGACCGCAGTTAAACCACTGAGTCGAATGTCGCCAGTTGTTATAGAGAATTCACTTTTCATCAAACATAAGAATTTGATCAAGAAAAGGGTCATTTTTGTTGCAGAGAAGAGAAGATGATACTTCAAAATGGCGATTTTTAAAATTTTCGCTCAATTCGTGTGGCACCCACTTATCAAGCTTCTTTGATTTTCCTATACAATTCAAATGATCAGAAATCATAGTTTTGCTTACACCAAGCTCCTCCGCACACTCTTGAACAGCTGTGCATGGGTTTGTTTCATCTAAAGTCTTCAAATCGTCGTCATCCACAGCTGAAGAGTGTCCACGACCCTCTTGATCTTCCAGGTCAAATTCTCTACGGCAAAACTTTTGCTACCACCGTTGAACTGTAGATTCATTAACACTTTTCTTGCCCCATACTTTGTTGACATTTTCAGCCGTTTGTGCTGCGCTGTGGGCTAGCTTATACTCATAAAAGTAAATTTGCCGAAAATCCTGTTTTGACATCTAAAGAAAAACACCTAGTAAATATTTTTCTAAATACTTTTGGAGCAAAATGATTATTTTAGAAAGACAATAGAGCTTCAAAATGATATATAAACCAATGTAATTCAAAATATTTTTTATGCTAAAAATGTACAGGAAAGATAAACAATTGCAAAAACCTGCATTATGGTAAGCTGATGGTTGCAAATGGCTGAATGTGGTAAGATTAATTTGAAGTTTCTGTACGATTTGGAACAAAAGGAAAAGAAAAGCCTTAATTGACTGGTGTGTAAATGAAGGTTCACTTAGTAGCTATTGTGGTTGATCTTTGGATTATGGTAACTTGGCGATTTTTTGGTGAAAATTTGGCGACCAACTCTGCTACAGCAACCCTCCCCATTTTGTCTTCACAAAGTAAAGACATGTTTCTTTTCTTTTTATTTACTCAACACTTTTTCCAACAATCTACTAGCCGAATTACACTGATGCTAGAAATGTTATGTAACAAAACTGCTTAATCATGACAAATATTAACTGCAAAATTGGGAAAAAGTGCAGAATCGCAAACTCCTTGCGCGTTTTTCAGAATAGCACATACACATAAACCATTTACACGTCGACTTATTTTTACTTAAAAAAACATCCCATAATTGCACAAAAATGGTATTGCACACACTCTTAGCTTTATCCATCTACACTGCTATTTTCTCATAAATTACAAAAATTTGCACGAAAATGCAGGAAAATTTTCTTAATCTTTAAACTCAATAAAAAGCACATATATGAAATTACCTGATCGCGAAAAAGTACATACCCTTTCCAAGGATGAACATTTCCACATATAAAATAAATAAAATATCCAAAAGCTTTTACCTCTAAATTATCTGTTATATTATAGACGTCACTAGCGAATTTATATGCAAACATTAAAAATAGTTACAAATACTTAGTGTCAAATATTTAAATTATTTCCATACACGTTTACTTCAACTGAAACGTATCCCAAATTCCTACAAACATAAAATTCACAAAATAACTATCATTTAATTAAAATATCACTAAACCATGTACACGTCGACTTATTTTTACTTAAAAAAACATCCCAGAATTGCACAAAAATGGCATTGCGCACACTCTTCACTATATCCATCTACACTGCTTTTTTCTCATAAATTAGAAAAATTTCACAAAAATGCATGAAAATATGCAACGTATACTACTGAAACGTATTCCAAAATACTACAAATATATAACTCACAAAATCACGATCATTAAATTAAAATATAATTAAATTAAAAAACACTACTTAAAATGTAAATAAGCACATAATTAAATTAATAAAAATTAGATTACAATCCTAATTACTTTAAACTAAATCATTGCTAATACCACATTAATTTATTTACTCCTTACATTTAGAACAATGCATAAAAATAATATCCTCAAATGATTCAAAATACTAACTTACCTAATCTTCTTTAGAATCTTCATTACGTGGCTGCAGTACTACTGCTAATTTCTAAATCCTAAATCCAGTAGTCAACTGGAAGTCTCACCAAGTAATAAGAAATTAATAAAATTTCACCTATACTCAAACTACTTTCAGCAAACAACGTACCCTTCCTTACACTCCTTTTCACAAAATGTCCATTTTCACCATATTTCTTGCACCGCCATTTAAACTTAACTGTAATATCCTTCCTTTCACACAATCTCAACTTATAATCAGATAAATGCATTAAAAATTTAGAATTCTCTTTACATAGCGCCATGCAATCCGAAAATTAATCAACACTATTTCACACAACACACAATGAAGCTTTTCCAAATTAACCCCCTTTTCCGATTAAAGAACTGTAATTCGTCCATTAATGTCATGTTTCACACAACACAGAATATAGCTAAATACGAAATTTCCAGATTTCCCCCCTTTTCCGATTAAACAACTGTAATTCGTCCATTAATGTCACATGACATATCTCATGATCTCTCATTTCCTTCACACAAAATAATGCGTAATCGGAACTGAGTGCTTCTCACATTATTACCAAAGTCCTAGGTAGTAACCTTTATCACCTCAAAAATGTTGCCAAACTACCAGTTACCATATTCCAAAGATCAGCGACCATTGTAAGTGTCCTGTTTGTACAAAGGGAATGTGTATAGTCGAACATAAAGATAATTAATTCAGTTTACCGCAAGAAAGATTCAAATGGTTACCATATAACGCGTTCCATTACAAAGTTAACATGGTTTGAGGAAAGTTTTTGGTTGCTGTTAAGGAATTTTGTGTGCCAAAGACTGAAGACACTGAAATTTTTAAATAAGGTAAGTGTATATTTCCTTTGTGTAGTGTGTAGATGCGATAGTAGTGCATAATGTTTTTTATGTTACCTCATTTTTTGATTTAAAATGGAATTTATTAAGATTATATATTTTTTGTTTGGTTCTAGTGTGCAATTGGGTGCACCTTCATTTTTTAAGTGAAAATAGATCAATGTGTATATGGACAAAGTCTAGTCAGTCTGCAATGTCGAGTTTGTGCAATTCTCTTATGTTTTTCTAAGTGAAAATAGGTTGATGTGTACATGGATACCGAGCTTGCGCAATTCTTTGACTTTTTATTTTGACTTTGTGTAGTGGCGATTTTTGGTTGCTACACAAAGCCAAAATATCAAGTCAAAGAATTGCACAAACTCGGTGACCATGTACCACCAATTTTCGCCAAGGGACACCCGTAAATATATTTTTACCAATTATGCTTATTTTAAGACATAGAAGTAAGAAACCAATAAATATGGATAGAAAATTATTAGCAGTGTGAACTGTTTTTGTGCCTTTGTTTCCCATTATTAATACCTCTTAGAAATGCTTTTTTAGAAACTATGAAAATTAATCCAAATGCTGTCAACCGAAAGAAAAAATTTGCTGTGTATATTGAAAGTTAGTGGTTTATCAAAGTTGTACAGTTTTACTTTTTTATATGTAATGAACACTGCTTCTGGTTTGAAAGCATATAGAATTTTAAAATGTACAAATGTTACAGTAATATAATCAATATGTTTTGATTAGTGAAATATGTAAATTTCAGAAAATTAAATATGCAGGGAGCAGGAATGTAAAAGGCAGGTGGAGGGGACTGAAATAATCAGATTTTGTAATGGAATGTACATACAGAAATAACACATTTACTTGGTCCAGGACATGGCTGATTAGTAAATGAAAGCTTTATGCTGGCATGCATCTCATTTTCATTCCTTGTAGCAGGGTTCACATGGTCCTTAAGTGTTTTTATGTTTTTTGAAGTCGATTTTTGGTTCTTAAAAGTGCTTAATTTTGGCCAAAATTGGCAGAAGTTTCTTAATTTTAATCATCTGAAATTTCTGTCTTCCCATACCTCTGTCTACCCCTCTTCCCTTATCATTAACTACTCAAGAGATCTTTTGGCTGGCCATGTATTTTGAGTGCCATCTTACTGCACAGATACTATATGCTTACAAACATCGATGCCTTCTCCAGGATTTAGACCCAGACCTTATTATGGCAGTCAGCATCACTAACCACTACACAATCTGAGTGGCCAGTGCAGTAGTACAAGAAGGAACATTTTTTTAGTATGAGTATATTTGACATTTTAAATTTTTTGACAAAAAAGCAGGACAAAATTACAAACTTGCTGGAACCATACCTTCAAACTGGGATGCCAGGCAAGCCCATTTAAAGTGATAAATGTATAATTTAAAACAGAGTTTAAAAAAGAATATGCTGATGTGCTAAGTTGGTTGCAGACGTGCTGAGGAAGTTTTCGATTGTCAACCTTGGGTTGACAAGCAAACTAATAAGCAAACTAACATGCATGCTCCACAGAAAAAGTAACACACTTTTCCATCAACGAGTATGTGTGAAACTTTGCAACTTTGCATCAACGAGTATGTGTGAACTTTGCAACGAGTATGTGTGAAACAGGTCAAAGACAAGTACCGACCATAGCCATATTTCAACCGCTGGCCAGTATCTCATCCCTGCCCACAGACTTACCACTGCAAATGAATGGTGAGCTGCGTGCCATTCCTAAAAGCCAGAATATGAGAGAAAATGAATGCACCTCCACTGAAGAACTCGGTGAAACGCACGAACGAATCCATGACATCTGCTGTAGAGTCGCAGCAGTAAAATTTAATCCAAAATTTTATTGAAAACTGAAATAATTTTTTATCATGGTGGTCGGGACATGTGTAACCATCGGCAGTTACAATGATGCCCGCAGGTATTTGTTGGGAGACCCCTGTTCTAAATCCATGAAAAGTAGGATAGGAGAAAAATAAGTGTTGCACATTATTGGCATATATTTTTTTAACAATCGCACAAGTTATTTATCTTACATTGAAAGGAAACAGGTGATTTGCAAATATACTATGACAGATAAAAACATGTATTGTAAAATTTGTAAGAAGTTTAATATACTGGGTGTTCGGGATAAATTTGACAGTTTCGTAAGGAAAAAGAAAATCCGCTTGTATGAGTAGTAGCAAAGGTCTTCATTGAGTGCAAGCTTCATAGTAGAGGCTGCAACATTCATTTCACGTGACAAAGCCCGAATTCCAATGCCAGGGTTCTTCAACGCCTGTTCCTGCAGATTTGCGAGGAATTCTGCTGTACGAACGCAATCAGATTATCTGCTAGGGATCTTTCTTTTTGCTATTAACCTCGTAGTTACCATTGCAAGTCTCTAGTTCATGCCTGATTGTTTTTACTGTGTTCAGGGAACATTGGGCAGCAGTCATAGTATCCTTATTTTGATGGCCGGCACGAATCATCATGATGCAAGTTATTATCTTCCATGATTCAGGTGGGTTCCAGTCATCCATCCTTTCTGACATCTTGTATATGAATGAAGAAGGGTCCAAACTTTTAAATGATGAGGAGTGTGTGTCAATACCTCCAACCTACGGAAAAATATAATCAATTATAAATATGTCAAATTTATCCCGAACACCCTGTAGAATAGGTATTGTAAACTATTTTCTCTTTTCGGAATTTTAAATTTGCGAGAAAATAATAATTACATCTCCTTAGCATTAAATTAATTTGATTTTTGTGTTAACCTTCCAGTAGGCCAAAGGTTTGCTTCAAAAAGACTCAAAATTCGGCAAAAAAGTAAAGTTTTCTTCGAAGTAAATTTGTCTTAAACAATTTGAATTTTTGATAAGTTATATATTTTTATTGTTTGACATACTTATTTTTAAGCATAAACACAACATATGTTTTATATTGGGATAAAGTTTTCTGCATTACTAAATTTCATAACATATTTTATAAATTCTCATGATTTTTAATATCTTTCACCATATTTTTAAGCCACTTATTTAATCCAGACAGCTATAATCTTCAATTAGTCTGGATTAATAAGCTTTTACTGTATGTACTGTTCTATGCTTGTTTATTTACTAATGTATTAGGCATTGATAACATGATAAATTATTAAAGTATTTATTTAAAAATAATTTTTTAGCTTTAAAAGGGGTGGACAGGGAAGATGAAATGGAAACATATTGCCTTTACAAGCTGAGATCCTCTAGTCGTCAAATTATGATAGGCACAGTCTTTCAAAATTTCATTTCAAAGAAGGGGCAGCTACCATCATCATTAGAGTACAAGATACGCTATGGAGATTCTGATCGTTTTGATGACCTGACCTTCTATACTGAGAAGAAATATCGTGTAAATGGGCCACAGAAATACAATGGTAAGATAATTGTGCCTTATATTCATGTAATACATTTTATATATTGTGTATTTTTAGCATAAATATTATGTGTGATAATATACTTGTAACCTGTGGTTTGAGCCCTAGTGAATGTTAACCTGAAGGTAACTAGTGATCATCAGCTTTGATGAACACTGGTAAAAGAATTCTATTTTAATTAAAAAATCTATCTAAATTTATTGCATTGTTGCTAATGAATAAGCCATTGGTCTCACTAAGGGGGGTAAGAACCTTTAATGTAATATGGGCAACTAAAAACCTGTGGGATCTACAACAATTACCACATTATTATAACTGTTTTTTATACATATGTAGCACAATTATTTAATGTCTCTAAATGTAGTGCACTGCCCCACACTGCTCGTATATGGGCTACTTCCAACTAGTGTTGACAAGTTTCTTCTATGGGAAAAAAGCTGGTTGGAAGAAATAAATTTCTTCCACTAAAAATGAAAGAAACTAACTTTTTTTTATCTGATTTAATAATTATATTAGTATAACTGTATTTTATTCATATGTAGCACAATTATATTATTAATTTATACATTTTCATTTTCTATATAATTTTATTAGCCCATACATGAACCCACACTGCTCATATACAGGCTATTTCCAACTAGTGTCGACAAGTTTCTTCTACATAGAGCCAGATTTAGACTTGATAAGGCTCTAAGCTATTTGAGATATGGGGGCCCTTTGTTATAATTTATATAATATATTTTAATACTATGTACTTATACTATATTTTAATTTTTTGGGGGGCCTTCAAGAAAGTGGGAGCCTTAAGCTATAGCTTGTGTAGCTTGCATGTAAATCCGGCCCTACTTCCACAGTGGGAAAAGCTAGTTGGATAAAATAAATTTCTTCCACTAAAGTGAGAAACTAATTTCTTAATTGATTACACAATTATGTTATAATGACTGTATTTTATTCATATGTAGCTCAATTATGTTATTAACTTAAAATATTTTTATTTTCTATGTAGTTTAATTATTCTTATTTGTACACTTGCAATACTCTTTTTTGATAAGATATATATATATATATATATATATATATATATGCATATTTGTGTACTTGATATCAGATCTGCTTTCACATCTGGGGATTTATATAGATTTTGAAACTAAATTTCAGTTTATTCCAGGAATAAAAATGGTGAAATACTTAATTACAGCAAAATTCTGTCTATCCATCATTCAATTAATCTTAAAGCTCAGGTAACCAAAATATTTCACAACTTTAGAAACATTTCCCCCAACACCCAAAAATTAAACAAATAAAAGACACGGAAAAGCCATTATGTACGTTATTGGACACTATTACCAAATAGTGTGATTTAGTGCCAACAAATGCAAAGTATGATTTTGTAATACAATCATAAAATCTTTGCTTAGGTTGTTTTATATAAACCCTTACATTTCTGAGGAATGTTAGTGCAAGTTTACTGAAATCTCCACCAACTTCATGGTTGACAGGGTTTCATTATCGAATAAGATATTTTGCTTTTTTATGTTTAAAGCTTATGAAATACATTGGCTTTTATATCTCAAATGCATTTTATAATCAAAAGTCTTATATAATTTTTAAATTTGGGCTTTTGATAATCAAATTTATAGTAATTAAATTGATTGTTTTTATAATTTTAGTCCAGAAATTTCTTCCATTTATTTGGCCTTTTTCTATCATAAGTTGCTCAGTTATCCAAATTTTCAAGTATCCAATATTTCCCTAACTTTTCAAATAATTGAGCTTTTTCTGTATTTAGAAAGAATAAGAAACACATTTGGATACTGTTCTGCTTTCGGGACCAGACTCAGATATTGCCAAAAGCTATTGTTTGGTGAAAAATCCAAAACATAAAAATAATCGCCAATATTTATGATATGGCCAAGTTAAAGAAAAATCCAAGGGGGGGGGGAATTAACAGATATTTTTAAAATTAGAATTTTTAATGTAAACAACTTCCTGAAGAAATCAGAGGGACAAAAAAGTTCGGTTAGTGAACTAAGGTTAACATGGAGTCATGAAACTGCAGATATTATTTAAAATATCTGAAATTATTCGTGTTTTAGGATGCTTTTGTCCCACATAAACTAAATTAAATAAGAATGTAAGTGGTTATGGTCAAAGTAGCGTTTACGCTTATTTCATTTCGCACCAACCCATAACCTTTCAGTAGCTTGTATATGACAACTAGTATAGAAATCGATAAATTTATATTTATGGTTAGTGCAGAAATGTTCAAATCTGTCACTGTATATCCTTCCCAAAAGTCTCAGTATATTATACAGTACAAAGTCCGAAATCCGGATGTCCATTATCAGGAATGATCTAAATTTTGGACCTCAAAACCGTTTTTCTCGTAGGCTTTACGCATGTGCATTTGCTTCCTTCCCTCTGTGCATAATAAAACATCTGGAGAGTCCCGATTCTTAATTTCACTTCAACACTAAATAAAATACCTTGTTATTAAAGAAACAATCATTTTAGCATAAATTTGTACGATCAGTAATTTGGCTCCGTTGCTGTGTATCTGCTTTGGCACAAATCTCAAACCGAAACATTCCACATAGATGCATCGTTGATCTGATGCCAACCTGGCAATTTGTTATTTATTATATTTTACTTTCATCACCGCATGTTTATCAACATATGACAACTTGAGTAATGACTCATGTAGCGATGCCTAAATAATTTTTGCTTCCTTGTATGAAGTAAAAAGGAAGTATTGTAATCGCGAAAAGTTCCAGGTAACATATTTCAAGCAAAATATCCATTTTGAATGCTATCGAATGCAATTTAACAATGTTTTTTGCATGACATCTGCATGTAAGGACAGAATAAAAGACTCTTTTACTCCAAAAAAATTATAAAACTGTTTTAAAATGAATTCTGAAGAGAATTTTTCATGGTGTCTATACGTACGTATGTATCTCGCATAACTCAAAAATGAGTAGCCTCAGAACAATGAAATTTTGTATATAGGATTGCTATAACATGTAGATGTGCACCTCTTATTTTGGTTGCAATCGGCTGCACCAAACCTATATAAATATATTTATTTATATATCCACTCTGTTACCCGGCTCAGTGATCTCAGTTTTTTTACTCTTATATGTTTGTAAATTGTAAATTTTTTGCTTTAAAAATGATTGAATTATGTTGTTTTTATCTTCCGGTTAAGGTTTTTATGCCTTTAGTAAATCTGTATACAATATTTTTAGAATTATCAACAATTTTAAAGTTGTTTAAGTGCCTCTAAGCCATGTTTTTGATGGCGGCCATTGATTGTTTACATTTGAAACAGCAGACTAGTGGATTTGTTGCCAATCTAGAGAAACTTAGCTTCGCAACAACAAAGAGAACGCCTTCATTTATTATTGCCAATTAAATCATGCTTAATCCTTTCTGGAATTTTTTCGAGGAAATAAGTGTTTAAGATTTACTTCGTAATTTTTAATATAGATATGAGTTTTTATGTATTTTTGCCTTCTCGCGATGTGAGAACTTAATTAATTAAATGAGAAATACTCAATCGTCTGTGAAAAACTGTTTCTTTTTTGTTTTGTGTTCTTAATTTCTTTTATACATCGTTCTAGATTTATTATAGTATTTGAATCGAACATGTGGCAACGATTAGATAATTCTTCAAATAATATAAATTTTGTGCATTCTGAGTTATAATATGAACGAAATATAACACTGTTAAGTGAACCTAGTGCCAGAGTGTTGCTATGGTAAACAAATACAGTCAAAAGTCGTTAATCCAGACACCCATAATCCGGAATGACCTATAATCCGGACCTCAGAGCTACAAACTTTCTGCGCATGTGTCAACGCATAATGTGTTCACGCACGCGCATAATATTTTTACGCATGCACATATGCGTATGCGCATGTGCATAATACGTTTACGCATGCCCGTTTAACGTATAACAGATAGTATAAGCTAAGCTAAAATTATGTAATTATCTATTTCAGTTAATGTTGCAGATTGCGTTGTTCCTTAATCTTCGAATTAGATCCGGCTTATTATTTTTTGCAGACTGTTTACTGTCTGTTACTTTTTTTATTTTGCAGACTGAGCAATTTTATAAAAGTAAGCTTGAATTTTCGATTATGTCAAATAGAATTTTCGATGCTGGAGCTGCCGAAGAATCTACAAAGCGAATGTATGTTTCGATGTCCATCAAACAAAAAGTGGAATTGCTGCAAAAAATGGATAAAGGCATATCCTTTGTTTCTCTAACCATTCAGGGTTAAAAATGGCATTCAAAACAATTGTTACTTGATTCTAATGAAGAAAAAGTCACAAAAAGCAAAATCCAGTTTTTTAAGTTTGATGATTCATTTCTTTAGTGTAGATGATTCTTTTCTTTAGTAATGGAGAAAACTCCACTGTGCATTCTGGAGTTCCTTCTGTTTAGTAAATTACATATTTCCAAAATGACTTTTTATAATTTGGGTTTGGTAGTTAGTAACTCTTATTTATTATTCATAACAAAAATGTGTATTAATTAGTTGTTAAAAAGGACTGATGCTTATGGAAAGTATAATCCAAAGAATATTAGTATTTCTGAAGCAGACAACTAGAAAATTAACTAAATAATTTAAAATAACTTTTGCTCATTATATTTCGCAACTTTTTTTTAGTAATTGTTCTAGAGCTTTTTTAGAGAGATAAATATAGTACAGTCAAAAGTTGTTAATTCGGACACCCATAATTCGGAATGATCTATAATCCGGACCTCAAAACTAAAAACGTTCTGCGCATGCGCCGCGTTGACACATGCGCATAGGCGTTTACGTGTGCGCGTAAGACCTTTTACGACTGCGCATATGAGTATGTGCAAGTGCAGAATACGTTTTCGCGTGCGCGTTTTATGTATAATGGACGTATAAGCTAAATAATTATCTATTTCAGTTAATGTTGATGATTGCGTTGTTCCTTAATTTTCGAATTAGATCCGGCTTATTATTTTTTGCAGACTGTTTACTGTCTGTTACTTTTTTTTATTTTGCAGACTGAGCAATTTTATAAAAGTAAGCTTGAATTTTCGATTATGTCAAATAGAATTTCCGATGCTGGAGCTGCCGAAGGATCTACAAAGCGAATGTATGTTTCGATGTCCATCAAACAAAAAGTGGAATTGCTGCAAAAAAATGGATAAAGGCATATCCTTTGTTTCTCTAACCATTCCGAAATCTGTTTATCAATTTCACGCTGCTCTGCGGGGGGGGGGGGGGACGTCGCGGCGTGCAATGAACTGGAAGTTGATTTGTCAGCACTATCCTTATCTTCAGGGCAGATGTTTTTATTTTATTCAGCTTATAATTAATTACTAAATGTAGTATTTCATCTCAATGTATTCCATCTTTGATATGATTTAAATCAAATTCCTCATCATTATAAATATCACGAGTACACATCAAATAGTTTACTGGTTGCAATTTTCTAATTTCGACTATGCATAATGTATGCTATACGCATGCGCGCGTTGAAAGAAATGTTTAATAAAGTAAACAAATAAATATAATTTTTTTTTTTTTTTTTTTGTAAATTGTGATATCCTTTAGATCATAATTGCTCTTTATTTCATAAATTACGGTTTCATATTTTTTATTTTATAATTTCTGCATGCCATCTTACCAGATTTAAACTGATGATCTATAATCCGGAATCGCCGAAGTCCCGATGAGTCCGGATTAAAGACTTTTGTCTGTATATTGAATTTTAAAGATTGCATTTATTCTATTGTGGTTTATATGCTATCAATAAAGTAGATTTAATTCAGTTCAATAAGTTTAAATGAAAGCCAAGAAAAAATGTGTATAATTAAATATTCTGTACAAGGAAGTCATGTGGAGTACACATCGGATTCTTTTTTATGTTAGTAATTGAATAGTAAAGGAGTATGGTAACCTTTTATGTTGACATTACGCTTGGCAATGATTACAGATTTAAGTTAAACGGGCAAAAAATTTTGACGAGGAAACCTTTAACAAAGAAAATCTTTATGTGCCAAAAATAGTCTTTTTAATGACACTCATAGGCCAAAAGACTACATTTAGTGCTATTTTAATTAAGAATAGCTGATTTATTACTCATATAAACCCAGAACCAGCACCAGGGCTTTTATGGTCACACTGCGTAGCAGAATTTAGGACCGACAGAGACTGCATGAGGTAAGATATCTAGCGCCAGCCCTCAATAAGGCTTAAGTATATGTGGGAATTTATTTATTCAGAACTCTGATAAGCCTTAAGCATATGCAAAGACATAAATACTAAACTAATACAATTCGGGCTTAATTGTCTCAGTGCACGATAGAAGCAAGATAAACTTTAACGGAACAACTTGTCATTAGTTGCCAAGCTCATTATGCATAGCCAAATATATATATAGTGAATGATAGTTAAATTTGATGTTGATAACCGCTAATTTTAAAGGTTTTCGTATATTGCAAAACAAAGGTGAAATTTTCCAATTAACGGATTTTGTAAAGAAATGCGGAGAAGCAGTAATAAATGAAGATGATATAAAAGAAGTTTTTCATTGTGATGACAATGCTTTTCAATTCTCAATCAATTAATGAATGGCGAAATCTGTAATATGGTTCTAGATCCAGAAGAAAGTGACAAAGAAGTTACTGAAAACGAAAAAATTTTGATTGACAAGTTAGTCGAAATGCAGTTACAGGACTTATGTAATTGAACTACAGGACTTATGTAACAATGTAACTGAACAAGAGATTGTGTCTGTCTACAAAATTAAAGAGAAAGTAGTAGTACAAAAAACGAAACAACTTACATTGAAAGAAATGTTTAATAAGGTAAACAAATAAATATTAAGCTTTTTTTTTTGTAAATTTTGTTACCCTTTAGATTATAAATAATTCATTATTTCATAAATCACAATTTCATATTTTTAATTTTATAATTTCTACATGTCATCTTACTAGATTTAAACTGATGATGTGATATCCGGAAAAATCCTAAATTTGGAATTGCCGAAGTTCTGACGTGTTCGGATTTTGGACTTTGTACTCTAGTGTCATCAATAATATTTTATTCAATAACTTTAAGCAAAGTTCTGGCAGAGTAGTTAGGCAACTAAAAACAGTCTTTTGTTTCTCAACAAATCCTGTTGACTTTGCATGAGGTAAGATATCTAGCGCCAGCCCTCAATAAGGCTTAAGTAGATATGGGAATTTATTTATTCAGAACTCAGACTAAGGATATGACCAATGTGGAAGGATATGACTAATGTTGATTTTTTCAACAGAAAAACAGACTTTCATCAACTTTGACAATATTACTGGTACTGCCTATTTTAACTGACAGTCTAGATATTAATGTATGGCCTTATGTAACTGTTACAGCCACCAACAGTGCCATAATTAAAATCAAGTTGATACTGATTGAATTTAAGAAATGTCATTTCTAAACACCATGCATAAATGAAACAAATTGCCATTGAGAAGCTGATTCTCAATCCTTCAAACCAGTTTTGAGAATGTAATCCTTTTTTTTCCTCGGCATGTCACATCTTCACATCTCCATTTCAGTGTTTCCATCGAGTTCCAAGTAGAGTGTCATTTTATGACTTTTCGTGCACTGTCTTTCAAAGTGAATAATTACTCATTCCTGAAGAAATTGTATGGAAGGTATTTCATCATTGGGTAAGTCCCAAATTTTCATATCTATGGTCAATATAATAATAATAAAACACAAGCTTCCATTACATCTTTAGAATTTGTATTCTTGTTACCAGTTTTGAAAAGACTTTTTTTTTTTTTTTTTTTTTTTGTTAAGTATATATTGCAATGAATTTAAAAGTAAACGTTCCTGACTTCATATGAATCAATCCTTTGCAGTTTCATATGAATCAAGTTTAGCAGAACAGTTGGTGACAACTACAGTCCCGATAACAGAACAGTACTCAAAATTAAAAGAAAATTAAATTGCAAAATTTAATCTACATCATCATAAAACGAATGTAATAAAATAGATAACATTTTTTGGTATTGCATGTAATTTTGTATGAATAAATTCAAAAGAGGGAAAAGTTTACTGTATTCTTCAAAACTTTATTCTCATTTCATTATAAAGCTCATGGGAAATTTCAGAAGTGATGCATTTTTTCGTACCATACAAGATTTAATTTATGGCAAGGAGCATCAGCAAAAAATAAGATTTGGTGTTCACAAAATTTTTCCATCGTGGAAAAAAATCAGCCCCTGTATTTTTTTCTCATGTAACGCTGCTATATTATAATTTAAACATTTTATTATGTGCCTATATATATGTATATAGATATATTTAACCTCATTTGTATGCTTGGAGTAACCTTCTTTTGAAGTATATATGTAAGTATTTTATATACATGCTACGAGATCTGCATTTATATCTGATTTTGGGTGAATTTTTGAAACTGGATTTCAATTTATAACAGCAATAAAAATAGAAAGTTAATTAGAAAGCATTGAAAACAACATTAAATCAATTTTTAGAAAGAAAATTGAACCTACATCATCTCCATTATTAAAAAATGAGGAATATGTAAATGTGTATGCTCTTTGTATTATAGAAAATGACAGCATATAAAACCACCGAATTTTGAACACATGCAGTCTTGCACCCGCACATAACACTGATGAGCCAAAACATTATGACCATCCCTGCAATTTTCAGTGAACTTGTCTGGATGATGTAGAAGGCACACGATCATATGACAATGGTATTAAACTGATGCTGGAGAAGCTAAGAAATAATTCTTGCACTTTTGTGAGTGATGGGAAAGACTGCTGATCTAGGAGAATTTGATAGAGGATAGATTGTAATGGCCCAAAGACCCAGAATGATTATCTCCGAAACTGTAGGTTGTTCACACTCTGCTATTGTTAGTATTTATGCAATATGGATAAAGGGCGGTGAAACCAGCAGCAGATGCCAAGGTGTTGGACATCCACATATTGAGATCAGAGACTGTTCCACATGTTACAGCAAAACTGGCACCAGACAGTGGCTCAAGTATACAATACAATGCATGTTGAATATAATACAATACAATGCATGTTGAAGTGCAAGTGTTTCAAAACACACAGTTCAGCGGACATTGTTGGATATGGAACTGCGCAGCAGACATCCCACTCATGTTCTTCTGTTCATAAAGCGTCATTGTCAACCACACCTATAGTGGGCTCAGAAACATTGAGATTGGACCATGGATAAGTGGAAGACCACCATCAAACTGAGCAAAGGTGGTTTGCTTAATTTAAACAGGGTAGAACATCACTTGGAGAGGATCCCAGATTAAGTTGCAGTTTGGATGTG
Source organism: Stegodyphus dumicola (assembly GCF_044657685.1). NCBI lineage: Eukaryota > Metazoa > Arthropoda > Arachnida > Araneae > Eresidae > Stegodyphus > Stegodyphus dumicola. Next base: position 108,547,633 of record NC_140770.1, read on the forward strand.
ACCACTGAAGAAATGTATGCTCAACTCAAACAATTTATAGTGGAAAATAAATGAGTAACACTTTTCCAGATTTACAAGAGAATAAGCATCAGCTCTTGGATTAGTAAAAAAAATTCTGTATGAAAAGTTGAAAGTTTGTGCCAGATGGGTACACCAAATGTTCATGCTAAAAATAGCAAAATATTGAATGAAATAGTCTCAAGAATTTTTCTGTGTGATAAACAGTGAAAACAAAAGTGCATTTGCAAATAGTGATAGGATGAAACGTAGCTTCACCATTGTGATCCGGGGGGTGGGGAGGGGAACTCAGAAAGTGTGATATAGAAACAAGCGGATGTATGTGACCTGATAAGTTCAGAACCCAGAAAAATCTGAAGAGAATATTTTGGATGCCATTTTTGAACTTCAAGAAAGGACACTGATTGCTGATTATATGTTGCATAATAAATACCACAGTAGCATAAGTTTATTCTGCTAAATTATTGACTTAAATTTGACAAATCATAACTATGGAAAAGTTAGTATAAAAGTGCTGCTTTTGCAAGAAAATGCTTAGGTTCATGACATTTCATAGACTACTATTTAGCAATGTGGATTTCATCTTCCTTCTCATTCACTGCATTTACCAAATTTGATTCAAAATAACTTTTTTTTGGTTTAAAAATATGAAGCAGTATTGTTAATAATTGTTAATAATTTGCTCAATAATGATGATTTGAAAGGTGTCATTCAGAAGTAGTTTCAAGGCTATTACAAGCATTTTTTTATCTTAAATTCTTCTAATTGTTGTGCTAACCTGCTAATTGTACTGAAATGCTTAAAACTTGAACAACCCCCTTTGTCTATAAAACAGTGCCATGTAATCAATGTATATGTATATATATAGGTAGAAGGCAGAGTGATAAAAATAGAGTGGTAGTAAGGTAGATGTATAGGTTAAGGTTGACATATAGATGAGTTAGAAGAACTCTGTAACTTGTTAATGAAGAAACGTTTAGAACTTCATATTTTTGGTTCTTTCAAAAATCCAAAATGAAAGGGATCAGAAATAAGTAAGGTATTAAAACTATTAATTAGAAATATTTATAAATACAACATTGGTGTGAATATACTGAAAAAATGTAAGCAGGTGACTGATAAAAGTTAGTAAAAAATACCTGGTTGTTGCTTGCTTTAGTATATAAAATTTCAATGGCAAAGAAAGAAAATTTTTACAGTTGGTAAGATTTCTGGGCAAGGAGTTGTGAGACCAAATTTGAAATTAAAGTATTTTTGACCGAATAACATTTAAATATATATACAAGGTCTGTTCCGAAAATAATGTGCCCATTTTTTTAAAGAAATTTATTGAAATGATTCATACAGTTACTCAGTATTCTTCGAAATACATCCCTCCTGCTTTAACACGTTTATTCCAACAGGATTTCCATGCTTTATATGCTTCCTGGAAGTCTGTCACAGGGTTGTCCTTTAGTAACCTCGCCGTAGCCACCTTGATCTTCTCCAGGGTCCCCAAATGCTGTCCTTTGAAGGATTTTTTAATCTTCTGGAACAAAAAGAAGTCAGGCATGGACAAACCAGTGTTGCAACGCAAAAATCTCTGACAGCGTTTTCTCAAGTTTGAAGCAAAACTTTATTGTGTATCGCTGCTCAAGAGTGTTTTTCATCTTGATTGTGACAGAGCACTCACACAAGGGTTCAATGAAACAGGCACCGTGACTCTCCAGGAACTCGGAGCCGACTTGCACTGGTCGCGTTGTGTTCCCAAGACTCCACCCACCCTTCTGTGCAAGCGGCAGAAGGAAATGGGGCACGCTACTTTTGGGACTTGTATAAAGCTTTTCAAAACAAATACAGAATTTTAAGCAATGAAAGAAAAGAGAAAACTTAATACTAAAAGAGAATTTCTTCACTTGGCTTATTTCTTAAGAGTATTTGTACAAAAATAAATTATTTTGAAATTATTTGTGTAAAACTGTAACTAGGGAAAAAGGAATAAAACTCATATTAATTTTATTTATTGTTTTTTAAAATCTATTATGGGTTTTATTTTACAGATTACACTAATACATATTTCTTGGGATGGCAAGCTGCTGTGCAGGAGACATTTATCCATCAGAAGATGCAAGAAAAAGGGATAAAAGATATCAGATACAAGGCTAGTTGTTCATTTCTGTATAACCTTTACTAATCTTTAAAATTTTATCAGGTATTAGTTGATGCATTGCCTTTTTTATTGTCTGATATGGTTTCATTTCGTAATTTTTCATCTTTTATTATCACTGCTGTTTAATTTTTGTGTTACTAAATGCCTGTAATTTTGTATAATCATTAATAACACACACACACACACACACAAAAAAAAAAAAAAAAAAAAAAAAGGCATAAGATTAATCACCTTTATTCTATGCCTTTTCATATAGGAGTAAAAGCAAGTATTGACAATAAGTAATACAGTGAAAATCATTTAACACGAAACTGAGGGGGCTGAAATATTGTTTTGTGTTAAAAGAATATTGAAAAAAAAAAAAAAAAAAAAACATATATTAAAAAAAATAAGTTTACTAAGAGTACATTTTATTTACATAGATATGTATTTAGGCATGTGTTTAATAAAAATCAACGAAAAACATCCATAAGAACCTAATGAAGTTTAATACAAAATTTTCAGGTTTTTTGAAACACAACGCATTTATTGAGTTTTTGGAAAATAACCTAATATTTGTCTTTACATTGCCTTTTTTTAGCATCAAATTGTTCGATGCTGTCCATTTTGTTATTCATTCCACCAGTGGAATGTGCGTCTAAATAACTGCGCATACTTTTGATGATGTTCTTCATTTCGGATGATGTAAGAACAGTAGCTGCATTATTCATTTCATTTATGTCATTGGAATCTGCATCGGGGATCTTTTTTTAGCTTTGAACAAACTCCAAAATGTCTTTGTCTGCCATAGTTTGGGCTGTACACACATTATCATCATCTACTGCAACATTTTCTTCCGATGATACAATAGGACAGTTCAATAATACAAAAACTTTTTCAAACATTTCATTAAGTGTTGGTCCAGTTTCAATATCCTCCTTCTCCATTTCTTTTGCCGCCAAAGAATCTGATACTTTTTACTGATACTGATAATCTTACGTGACAAAAACAACTTTCAATCGTCTTTGGAGCCAATGAATTCCATGCAAAGTGCAACATATGAAGAGCATCTAGCAAATTGATCGAGATATTTTCATTTGCTTTGATTGCAAGTAAATATTTTTGAAGCAGTTGCTTCCGGTATACAAATTTCATGTTTTATATAATCCCTTGATCACAAGGCTGCAAGACACTTGTTATATTCGGAGGCAAAAACATAAGCTTTTCATTTTTCAATACAATGTCAAGGTGAGCTGGATAATTATCAATTATCATTGCAACTTTATGTGTTTCTTGTAAGAATCACTTGTCTAACTTTACAATCCAACCAGTGAAAATCGTAGCTACCATCCATGCCTTTTTGTTTGCTGTATATTCGACCAGTAATGCTTTTACATTCTTAAAACACTGCGGTTTCAAATTTTTGCCAATATCAAATAGAGTTTTTCTCAGAACCATTAAAATTGCATCCTACCAATACAGTAATCCATTCTTTAGACAATTTCCTCCCTGAACAGGATTGTCCCTTAAACGATAAGGTTTTGTTGGATAAGCAGAAGTAAAATAAAACAGTTTTGTTCGCCTTGAAAACATCTTTAGCTTCATATTCTTCAAGTATTGAAGGCAATGTAGGCTGTATTGAAACCAATTTGTCCTGGTCGGTAAAACTTGATTAGCTTCACTGGAAACATTTTTTAGTGCTATGCTATTTCTTTTCTTGAAATGTTTCAGTCGAGCAAGTTCATTGCTTTTTTCTAGCATTAAAGGCCCTGATATTGGTGCATTCTGAGATCTCGCTTGTTTGAACCAAATAAATAAAGCCGTCTCTAAATTCTCGTGCTTGGCCGTTCTCATTTGTTTTTGCTTTGGCTCAATCAGCATTCAAACATTTCCTCGTAAATTGTCCTCTTTTTTTAATTATTGTTGATAAATGCAGAGTTAGCAATTAAAACAATCTTTATAGATTTCCGTTTTCATCTTCTGTTTTTGATCAAAACCTTAAGAAGCTCCATCTCCATTTTAACAGGGTTCGTACGGTCCTTAAAAGTCCTTAATTTTTTCAAAAACGATTTTTGGTCCTTAAAAGTCCTTAATTTTGGCTAAAATGAATAAACGGTCCTTAATTTTGCTCATTTGACATATCTTATCATTTCTAATGATTGCCATTTTATGTGTGAATTGCGATTTCTCATGACTATGGAATTAAAATTGCACGGCTCTTAACTAATCTGTTGGCGGATTTGTGTTGCAAGCAATAAAAAAAAAAAAAAAAAAAAAAAAAAAAAAAAAATTAGCTACCCGAACGAAAGTATCGGTGTCAGATTGGCTATTCACCCAATCTTTCGAAACAGGTGTTATCCATAAATTTAGGCAGATTGTGACGAAAGCGTGAAGCCAGAAGTTCTTTAAGAGGCGAAAGTGATGATGAAAGGGCTCGAATAAAAAAGGGGGGATTCTGAAAATATTTGCCAAAATTAAGCAATCCCAACCTGGAAGGCCACAACCCTTCCAACGCCAATAGGAACGAGATGCCTGGAAAGTGCATTTTCAATAAACTGTGGCTTCACCAAGCTGATTACAAAGACTGAATATTGATGGATGACAATCCTTATAAAGCTAAATGTGGTCTTTGTCTGAAACAAATTGAAATTTCTATAATGGGAGAGTCAGCGCTGAAAATTCACATGAAAATTAAGTTTTGTTTTATCATTTCAATTTGTTTTTACACGGTTTTGCTTAGCATAATTTCTGTGTTTGTTTCAATTAAGCCATAAATTAATTTTTTATCACCTTCTACGGAGTTTATTCTCTTTTGCACGTACTATATGTATGGGATATCGGGATTATGAGTTTATTTCTGCAGAGGGTCTGTTATCGATTTCGCGGGAAATCTGATGGCTCCATTTCAATTTTAGGTCACCAAGGGCAAATTCGGTAACGCTAGCCGAGAAAAAGTGAAGTTCAGAAATACGTTTTGAAGCTTCAATAGACAATTAAGTATTTGGTTTAATCCTATGCTGTCGACAGTAATGCATTATTTTTGCTAATGGCGATACAATTATTAGTTGAAAACAACTAACTAATTAAAAATTTTTTAATATTTTTAAAGCTGAAAACAACTAATTGAAACTAATTTTCCCGAATTAAATAGACGCAAAATTAACTTTCATGAAATTCTAAAGTTATTGGGTAGACGTTTAACTGAAAATATACATTCCGTATTATATATATATATATATATATTTATACAGTACAAAGTCCGAGGTCGGGACTTCGGCGATCAAAGATTTGAGATTTTTCCGGGTATTAGATCATTTTAAATCTACTAAGATGGCACATAGAAATTATAAAATTGAAAATATGAAATCGTGATTTATGAAATAATGAAGCATTTATGATTTAAAGGTATCAAAATTTACAAAAGAAAAGAGCTTAATATTTATATGTTTACTTTATTAAACATTTCTTTCAATGCGAGTTGTTTGATTTGTTTTCTTTGCTAATACTTTAGACTAATACTATAGACATATAATTTCTTGTTGAGTTGTTAAGTTCCATTGTTCAAGTCCTGTAATTGCTGTGTCGAGAATTCCGAATAACTTGTCAATCAAAATTTTTTCTCGTTCAGTAACCTCTCTGTTACTTTCTTCACTATCGGTAGCTGTATTTTCTGGATTTAGAACCATACTACAGATTTCGCCCTCCGTTAATTGATTGATGATTGGGGCATTGTCATCGCAATGAAAAACTTCTGTTTAACTTCCCTAAATTCTGCCGCCTGGTGCGGTCATGCGAGCTCTGGCGCTGGTTCTGGCTTTATGTGAATAACAAATCAGTTATTTTTAATTCAAATAGCACTAAATATAATCGTTTGTCCTATGAGTATCACTAACAAAATCTATTTTTAGCATAAGGAAAGAAATTTCTGTTAAATCTCCCCTTGTCAACATTTTAGCGCATTAAACTTAAATCTGTAATCGGATAATACTCTGTTGTTTGGCTGCATGAGTCATCACTCAAGTTGTCATCCGTTGATAAACATGCGGTGATAAAAGCAAAATACAATAAATGATTCGCGATTTCGGCATCAAGGATATAAAATATTAGTTGCTGTAAAATTAACAAATGTTTCGGTTTGAGATTATGCCAAGCAGATACGCAGCTATGGAGTCAAGTTACTAATCACACAAATTTATGCTAAAATAATTATTTCTTCTATAATGAGATATTTTATTTAGCGCCAAACTGAGATTAATAATCAGGATTTCCGGCATGTTTTTTTTATGATGAGGAAAAAAATCTAATGCGCATGCGTAAAGCATACCCCTTTCCTCCAAAAAAGCCCTAAAAAATTGGTTGTTGGTGGCTTTGAGGTCCGGATTTTAGATCATTCCAGATATTGGATGTCCGGATCTCGGAATTTGTACTGTATATATATATATATATATATGTACTATATATATATGTACTGTATATGTATATGTATAGATATATATGCTGTATATATATATATATTGTTTCATAAGAATAAATTGAGTTTAATTAAAAAAATTAAATTTAAATACATATTTAATTTATATATATGCATTATATACATATATATGCGATACTTAATTTTACTAATGCCTTGCATGTAATGCCCCTTTAAGCTGCAAAACATCTTTCCCTTCTCAACTGCAGAGTTTCTTCTAACAGTATCATGAATTTTGACAAGTTAGAAGAACCATCTACTTCAGGAAAAGATGTAACTGCTAATTCAACATCAATAAGTGTAGAAAATAATAAAATAAATTCTTTTCTTTTCAAATCTGAAGTTACAGATGCAGAAATATTGTGGGCTTTTAAGTGCATCAAAAGCCACTATTCTTTTAAATCGTGCAATGATATTGAGCCGTTATTCACTAAAATGTTCCAGATAGTTCCATTGCAAAATGGTTTTCATATGGTGAAAAGAAATGTGCTTATATCTGTTATTTTGGTCTTGGCCCTTATTTTAAAACTTTGTTAATAAAGCATTGTAAAAATGCTGAGTTTTTTACATTACTATTTGATGAGACTCTTAATCTGACAAATGAAAAGAAGCAACTAGATATTTATGTGAGGTACTGGCATCACGAAAATAAAGTCAGAACTCAGTACCTTACTTCTGCATTTATAGGGCAGGCAACAAGTGAAATTATTTTATCCAAATTTTATGAATGTGTTGAAAAACTAGACTTGTCAAAACTCTTACAAATATCGATGGATGGTCCTGCAGTAAACTGGAAATTTTATGATTTATTGCAACAGGACTTGACAAAGGAATATAACATTCAATGCTTGACATTAGGGACATGCGGTTTACACATTCTTAACAATGCTTTCAAGCATAGGATGTCATCCACTGGCTGGGACATTCCATCATTCTTATCCTCCTTATATTGGATTTTTAAAGATTCTCCTGCAAGACGTGAAGATTTTTTAAGTATATCTGGCTTAAAAAAGCTAGCCAATAGTTCAACTGACTACTCATCTAGACAATTTAATTAACCACTTCACCATCCTATAGAACTCACAGATATTTGCTACTTTTTTCCCTCTAAAATTATAACCTTTTGCCTCTGAAACTGGTCTTAGTTTATGATAGAAATATTTCTTCCTCCTTTCACCAGATGTCTAGACCTATTTAGAAGTTCGGGCCAAATCAATTTGAACTGCCTATTCGTCACATTCAAGAATGATGAATAGCGTTCACTCTATCTGGGCAATAAACTCTTTTGTGTTTGTTCCCTAGTCTGTTATCTGAAAACTAACAAATATTATTCCCAAAAGGCATGCTTTAAAATGAACAGTAGTTTCCATTGCAATGCCAGCTGAAAGGAGGACGGAATTGCATTGGTATCTCCCACCTTTTCAAGTGAACTATGCTTCACATGTTCCTGGTACAAGTCTGGTTTGAGGAAAGCGAACCAATCTTCTCTTTCAATTTTCGCCACATTTGGAGGGGGGGGGTGTTGGAAAACACAATTCGACAAATCTCTCTCTGACGTAATGATCCAGGTCATATTCAAGCCCGACGAGGGTGTCTCGTTGCTGACGTCTGATAACTACAAATTGTCGAGTTTGTCTTGGGAAAAACAGTGAAGTGGTTAAGCAAGTCTGTGCATTGACGCAAAACAGGAGTGACAACAATTTGAGAGCACTTTTACTGGAGCAATGCAAGATATGATGTGCAAAAGTGGTGCCAGACTTGCGATGCCTGTGCAGGTTGGAAAAAACCGAAGAAATGCAACAAAGTGAAGCTGCAACATTACAGTGTAGGAGCACCTTTTGAACACATTATCTTTCACATCCTAGGACCTCTGCTAGGAACTGATGATAGCAACAAAAGTAGCCTCATTGTGATTGATTATTTACTTATGAAGTAGCCTGAAGCTTATCCTACTCCTGATCAAGAGGCTTTCAGGGTAGCAGAGGTAATGATACAGCATTGGATTTCCAGGTTTCAGAGTGCCTCTTCAATCACCTTCTAATCAAGAAAGAAATTTTGTGTCGGCTGCAACTGATGAACACTGCAAGCTACTTGACATCAACAAAACCCAAACGACACCTTTACATCCCCAGTCCGACGGTATGGTAGAGAGGTTTAATCAAACCATCCTTAATAGCCTCTTGTTGGTGGTTTCCAGAAACCAACAGGGCTGGGACAACAAGTTACCTCTGTTCTTACTGGCTTATTCCCGTGCTTTCCACGAGACTACCAGCTATTCCCCATCCCAAATGATCTTTGGTCATGAACTTCATCTGCCTTGTGATCTCTTGTTTGGTTGCCCTTCAGATGCACCTTCATAACCTGAGGAGTACATCCAAGACCTCCAGGCATGGTTTGAAGTGGTGCATAATTTTACACAAGAGTGAGTCAACTTGAGGATGGAGAAGAAGACCCAGTACAACACAAGAGCTACTAAAGATCGATTCAACGAAGCTGACAAGATGGGGTTGTGGAATCCATTTTATGGAGAGGACTCTCTTCTAAACTACGGTTATCTTGGGATTCAGTTTACACAGTCTTAAACCGGCTAAACCAGAGGTGGGGAGCTCTTTTACCATCAGAGGCCATATTTTAATTAGGCACTGATAAGGGAAGCCGCATAAGTTGATATATGAAATGCAACTTTGGTGAAGTTATTATAATTTTTGTATAGTTTTATCACTTTAGTATTAAAATAATGAAAAAAAGCATGAAATCATTTATTAAAATGAAAATGTACAATATAAAATATTTTTGTATTTACATAAGGCTAATGACTTATTATAATGATAATCTTTAATAATTTTTAATAAACAACTACATATATTTAATTACTGTTTCAAATAAAAATAATAAAGTAGAAGTATTTTTCAATAAATTTATGCACTATAATTAAAAATAGTAGAAAATTAATTATATTAAGTCATGAAAAACCAGCGTCAGTATGTAAAATAATGTTAAAATCCAATGGAAAATTTAATTTAGTGGGATATTTGCATTTGTTTCTAGCCTGAAAGTAACTGAATATTTGGAACAAGCTTCGTAATGCACAGCCTTAGTAGATCCTCTAAATGAGAATCTGTAATTTGCATTCTTAAAATAGTTCCAATTTTTGTCATGAGAAATGCTGACTCGCAGTAGTAAGTACTTCCAAAGCAGGAGAGTAAACGGCATACATGCTCTTGTAGACATGGGTATTCAGCAGCATTTTCCCAGATATCTATGGGGATTCTCTTTAGCATCAAAAAGAGATTTCAGGATACTCTCTTCCAGCAATTCAAATAAATCCATTTGTAGTTATGTAGGAGCTTTGGATATATTTACTAAATGTGGTTCAAATGCCAGTTTCATAGCAGAAGTGTACTCTGTAAAATCTGAAAATCTTTCAGTAAATTCATCTGTTTAAAAAATCCAAGACACCTACATATTCATTGAATGTTTTATTTTGACATTTTTGCTCATTCAACATTTCTGGTAACCCTGGGAAGTGTGCTGCAGATATATCAGACTAAGAGAGCAATGTTTAGTAAAACATTTAATTTTTTTGAAATGCTTGGATCTTTTGCAACATTTCATAAATATGCTTCATTTTACCTTGCAGGCAAATATTTAAACTGTTTTGTTTAGTCATAATATCAGATAAAAATGCAGTGTTTCTGCAAAATTCTTCATCTGATAGATCACTTAATTTTTCTTCTTTTTGATAAAAGTTTAAAATTTGTCACTGTAAAGTTAAAATTTTTATGAAAACCTGTCCTGTTGATAGCCAGCGAACCTTACAGTAGTACGGTACATCAATACTGTATGTTTCCTAGTGTAAATTTTAGCATATGCCAAAATTTACTATGACATATTGCTTTTACATGAATATATTAGGGGGCCAGGAAGTAATATCATTTTTGCACATGTCAATATTTGATTGTTCATTTATTAGCTCATTGTGTATCTCAAAGGTGTGGCAAAGTCATTTTAATGTTGTTGTGACATGCTCACTTCTAAATCATTCAATAATAAACTTTTTTTTTTTTTTAATTTGAAATAGCCAGCTAAATACCAGAAGAGCATATCTGGCATTGTATGCATTTTGAGTTTTGCAAGGGTACTAATGCAACAGTTGCAACCAAAAGCATTTGTGATGTTTATCAACATGCATTAGATATTCGTAAATGTCAAAGATGGTTTTCCAAGTTCAAATCCGGTAATTTTGATGTCTCTGACTTCTTTTGATCAGGAAGATCAACAACATTAGACAACCACATGCTAAGGGCAGAAGTAGAAGCAAATTCATGTCAAACAATCGAGGAACTGTTAAACACCTTTACCCAACCTTGGTTGACCATCCAAGAACATTTAAAGCAGATTGGAAAAATAAGCAGAGCAGGTGTTTGGGTTCCCATAATCTGTCCAAAGAGAACAAAGCCAACTGATGCATCACATGCAACGGCACCATACAGAACCGTTTTTTGATCGTTTGATTACTGGAGATGAAAAATGGGTCCTATATGATAATCCAAAATGCAAAAGGCAGTGGCTCTCTCCAAATGAGTGGGTGTACATCCCAAAAAGGCGCATCTGTGTTTTTGGTGGAGTATTTACAGAATTGTTCATTTTGAATTGCTGAAACCTAGACAAGCTGTTGATTGCAGATTTTTATTGTGAACAACTGGATCGAGTGAACCAATCTTTAATGAAAAAATATCCACCAGTGTCAACAGAAAAGAAGTAATTCTGGAACACAACAATGCAAGACAAACACTGGAAATAATTAATGAATTTGGGTGGGAGGTACTGCCTTACCCACCATACTCACCCAATATCGCACCCTTGGATTTCCATTTATTCTGATCCCTACATTTTCTTAGTGACAAAAAATTTGAAAATATGAATGATGTCCAAAATGCCATCTCGAGATATTTTACTCAAAAAGCAATTGATTTTTTATTGGTCCAGGATTGAAAATCTGCACACTAGATGGCAAAAGGTTGATGATGAGAGTGATTATATTATTGATTAGCAGCTTCGCTGCTAGCCTTCGTCTGGCTTTTAAATGTACTGGAAAAATGGCTGAAGGGAACACCAAACGTTAATTTAAAAACTGCATAGAATTTTACACTGCAGAACAACTTCATAAAAAAAAGTTATTACGTATAACAAAATTACAATGAAATAAGTAATATCCCTTAATACAAATATTAATTATCCTAATAAATAAATTAACCAACTTCCCTTTGCAAAATCTTAAGAACTCAAATGGTATAAAGGAGGTTAAGAACTTTGTTTCCTAAAAAAAATAACTCAAAAATTTTCAATATCTTAAAAATAGTGAAATGAGCAATAAATAACATAAAAGAATACAAAAAACAAAAAATTCTGAAATGAAAAGTATAATTAATGATATTTTATCTTATATTTTCAAGAGAAAAAAAATTAAGTGCTACTTTGGTAGATGATTGCACAGATTTTTGGCGATTTACATTGGCGCAATTGTTGGCGTAGTTTTTACAATCATCAGCCATCTTGAAAAATGCTATATGCGTAAAATACGTAAAATTACGTATTTTACGCATTTTACGCATATAGTAAAGTATTAAAAACTTTAAAAAAATTAATATCGTTAAAAATAATGGATTAATTTTTTGTTGAAAACGTTGTTTTTTAAGATGACTGGCAAATGTAAATAAATACATTTACTAAGAGTATAAAATGCTGAAGTAAGGTTAAATTATTACTTTCATATAACAGAATAAAAACACTGCTGTAAAAACATTGCGCCAATATTTAATTGGATTAAAATAGTACTTAAATTGAATATCGAATTAAAAATATCATACCAACATTTAAAAGAATTAAAATGTTACTTAAATACTTTAAAATAAGTTTTATAGTATTTAATTATTTAACATTAAAACATACGTGGAAATAAATATCTCAGGAATTTTGGAAAATATTGTATTAATTTTTTAATAAAAGTTAAAGTATACAATTATAAAATAAAAGAAAATTATGTACTTACATTTTTTTAAAGTATTTTACCTGTCGTATATTGATAAGTATCACAAAAAAATAAAAAAATAATAATAAAATAAAAAAAAAAAGGTCTTCTAACGGTCTTCATCTGTGATCCACATCTCTCGCACTTCATTGAAGAAGCAATTAGCGAGGTTTTCTCCAAAAATTTAAAATAAATTTACTCTGACGCTATTAACAATTTATAAATAAATCTTTGATTAGGAAAGCCAGGTTGGCCAAAATAAGGTCTCAAAGGGCAATTTTTTTTATTCCGATACCAATAATTCTTGGTAATTACCAATAACAACATTCATTTTCGAAACGGACATATGCATTCCATTTGGAATCTCAGGAATTCGAAGAGATGAATAATAAAATTTTAAAATGGCGCGGTAATGCACAAATATTCAGTAACCAATCAGGGAGCTGATTACATCACGCATAGAATTAAAATTATTTAAATAATCATTCATAAAAAAATCGTTTTTAAAACAAATGCAAAATTAAATTGTATTTTAATATTTAACAGCCATAAATAATGTTTAAAACATTAGATTAAATTTATAGATATTAATAAAACCAATTACTTTTTAAGTAAGGTGACGTCATTGAGTACATCATCCACAATATAAAATTATATAAAATATTATAAAAAACAAAAGTTTTTATTTCAAATAAAAATGCAAAATTAAATTGATTTTTAATATTTAGAAGCCATAAATAATATTTAAAACACAGAATTTATGCATAATAAAACGCATTATTTTTTAAATAAAATGACAACAAAGTATCGGTTACCATAAATAACTTATCCAGCAATGGGTTTACCATAAGTCATATTACTCACCAAAAGAAAAATCGCCAAAATCTGTGCAACCGTCTACCAAAGTAGCACCAAAAAGTACAATGAAATAAGCTATATCCCTTAATACAAATATTAATTACCCTAATAAAAAAATTAACCAACTTTCCGTTGAAGAAAAAAAATCATGCAAAACATTTCAATATCTTACAAACAGTGAAATAAGCAAAAAATAACATGAAAGCAACTCAAAAAACAAAATATTCCGCGCACAATTTTACTCTGCAGAACAATTTTTTAAAAAATATCAATAAAAATGTATTATATGTATAAAAAAATGACAATGAAATATGCCAAACTCTTAAAAACAGTGACATAAGAAATACGATGAAAAATTGTTACCAAACCCATATTTCTAAAAGAATGAAACTATTCAAAATGATGCGATTTCATCAAAAATCTATCAGCAACAATAAGAAAGAAAAATTGTTGCCAAAATCATATTTTTAAAGATGTGAGATGTAAGAAGTGTACTCGGAAGCTTCATTTAAAAAATTTTTTAAAAATACAAAATATTATCATTTTTCCAAAATTCTTTTTGTAAAAGCAGTCGCAAGAATGAAAGTTTAACGTGTCCAAAAATCAAAGAAAAATAAACTGTACATTTTTAAACCTAAACTTTTTTAGAAAAAATCCCGTTGAAAAGGTGTTAAGCTCCCTTTGTTAAATAAATTCGTATTTAATCGATTTATTGAGACACAAAATTTATTTTAAGTTCGTAAAATAGCTAAGTGCCTACATTTCATGACGATGTGAAAATGGATTGTGTAGAGTAAAATCTCGCTTTGCTATAGCCCATTATATCTCAAAATGACGCGATTTCGTCACAAAACATAAAATAAAAAAATTCGAATTCGAATTTAAAATAAAATCGCTTCGAGGTGCACTGGCTCTCTCCTAGATGCACCTATGTACGAAATTTCGTAGCCGTGGGTCTATTAGCTTACACGCAATGCGAACGAAAGACACACACACACAGACTCTTTGTTTTATTATATGTAGAGATTAAAAGTAAAAACTTGTTAAAAATTTATTCATTTGAATTCAATGTAAGAAAGTGACATTACTTTCTGGTCCCCCTAATACTTGACAATCGAAATAGTTCCATCCAGAGTGCCTTGAAAAATGGTTATTTTTGCACAAAGAGTTTGCTGATGCAAAATGCTCACTTTATTTAATTCTATTAATTTTCAAATTGTCATAATCTGTATAATTAAATATTAATTTATACAAGAGCTAGAGGCTGCACATGCTCCATTTCTGGGCTAAACATTGTCACACTTCAGATCCGTAAGTTACCGAATGCCAAGCCTAAAGTTGTTCATTATGATAGGCTATGCCCTTTCTATGGCTATAGTACATAGTCTCCATAGTGTTTATAATGTAAATAGTATGTTAAGACTATGGTCCTATTTTTTTTCTAAATTTGTAAATTTGTACACTCATTTATTGATTTAGTATTTGTTTTGTTATTTACTGAATTTATTCAAGTATTGCATTGATTTGCATTAGTTGTAAGTATGGTTTCCTGTCTAGGGATTGTACTGCTCAGGATGTGCAGTCCTTGGGGGGGGGATGTTATGAATTTCGTACATAGCTAAATGATTTTAGTGCAGTTCTATGTAATGTAACATGAAAAATCAAGAGACAAGCTATGCCAGAAAAATAAGAATACAGAAAAGTCTGTTTAATATTCAGTAAATGTGTATCTTTGTAATTTGGCGAGAAATTGACAAATTTCGCCAAAATTGGCGACCATTTGGTGACATTTTGGTTCGGTTCCTGTATCACTGTATTAGGTATTGCTATTGAATAAATGTAATTGATCACTATGTTAACTGTAACCATAATTATATCCTCATACTGCCTTCCAATAATTTCGAGAAGCAGAAAGTACTAGAAATCCCTCAGTGGCTATGTGAAAACTGTGAGGCCAGTGAAATTACATGCCCTCAGTTGTTGTTGTTAGCTTAGTGTGAGTTCTGAGTACTATCTCCAATTTAGCTTTGCTGTGCTTTAGCTGGGCTTTGCATTGTTTTGTGTATAATGTTCACAGTAGTTTGAAGTGTCGGTGAGTTACTACTGGTTGTACTCTGATATTGTTAAGAGGTGTAGGGCTATTTTTGTGGAAAGTTCCAGATTTCTGAAGTGTTTCTTTTGATAAAAATAATTTTATCAACCTTTCATGCGAGCTGTGTGCATTCAATCTATTACGAACTTATGCACACACAACAATATGTATATGCAGTACAAAGTCCGAAATCCAGACTGGTCAGGGCTTCGGCTATTCCGGATTTGGGATTTTTCCATATAATAGATCATCAATTTAAATCTGATAAGATGGCATGCAGAAATTATACAATTAAAAATATGAAACTGTAATTTATGAAATAAAGAGCAATTATGATCTAAAGGGTATCAAAATTTACAAAAGAAAGCTTAATATTTATTTGTTTACTTTATTAAATATTTCTTTCAATGCAAGTTGTTTAAGATGCTTCCACAAAAAATTCAAAAATTTCCCTTTTCTTTTTTCTTGTGTCATATACAGACTTTCTAGTGCCATACTCCTCGCATAATTTTGAGACAGATATGCCTTTATCCATTTTCTGCAGCAATTCCATTTTTTTTTGTTTAATGGACATTGGAACATGGTTTCACTTTGTAGATCCTTTGGCAACTCCAGAATTGGAAACTTTTTTCAACATAATCGGAAGTTAAAGCTTAGTTTTTATAAAATTGCAGTAATAATAATAGTCTGCAAAAAATAATAAGCTGAATCAAATTAGAAGACCAGGGAGCAGCACAGTCTGCTACATTAATTGAAATGCCTTAGAATCAGTAAAGATAATTTTAGCCTAACTTAGTAGCGTCCATTATGCATTATTGGCTGTGTATCGCAAGATTGGTGACAGAAACCAAGCTGTTTCGCTAAATTTTACCTTGCTGCTATTGCGTACTGAATTAAGCCTGAATTGTATTAGTTTAGTTATTTACTATACTTACGTTTATTTCTTGTACATGCTTCAAACTAATCCGAGTCCTGAATAAATAAACTCCAACATATACTTAAGCCTAAATCTAGGGCCGGTGCTCGGTACCACATTGTGCAGTCTCTACGGCTCCTAAATTCTGCTACAAAGCACTTTCCTAAATTCTAAATTTTCACTGAGCCTAAACTTTGAATCCCAGTGCTTTCCCTAAATCATAAATACTTCTCATCCCTTAATTTTGCCGCTCGGTGCTTCCCAAAATTTCAAAAATTTCATCTTCCCTAAATTCTGCCGTCCGATGACGACATATTCTGCCGCCGCTTCTGGGTTTATGGTGAATAAGATATCAATTATTCTTAATTAAAGTAGCACTAAATGTTATCTTTTGGCCTATGAGTTTCATTAACAAAATCTATTTTTAGCATATGAAAAGAAATTTTTGTTCAATTTTTCCTTGGCAACATTGCTTAGAGCATTTAAAAGTCTATAATCATTGCCAAGCGTAATGTTAGCATAAAAGGTTGGCATACTCTTGTTATTCAATTACTAATACAGTCAAAAGTCGTTAATTCGGACACCCATAATCCGGACCTCAAAGCTAAAAACTTTCTGCGTATGCGCCGCGTTGGCACAAAGGTGTTTTACGCGTGCGCGTAAGACCTTGACTACTGTGCATATGCGTGTGCGTAAGTGCAGAATACGTTTTCGCCTGCGCGTTTAATGTATAACGGACGGTGTAAGCTAAAATTATTTATAACGGATTATAATAATAATTATAACGGACGGTGTAAGCTAAATCTATTTCAGTTAATGTTAATGATTGCGTTGTTCCTTAATCTTCGAATTGGATCCCGCTTATTATTTTTTGCAGACTGTAAGAGCAATTTTATAAAAGTAAACTTGAACTTTCGATTATGTCAAAAAGAATTTCCGATGCTGGAACTTAAAGGATCTACAAAACGAAAGTATCTTTTGATGTCCAACAAACAAAAAGTGAAATTGCTGCAAAAAATGGATAAAGGCATGAAGAATGTGACAGAGTGGTTAGTGAAAACGAAAAAATTTCGATTGACAAGTTAGTCGGTATTCTTGGCACAGCAATTAACGGGACTTGAACAGCGGGACTTTGTAACTGAACAAGAAATTATGTCTGTTTATAGAATTAAAGAGAAAGTATTATCACATAAAATAAAGCAACTTAAACAACTTACATTGAAAGAAATGTTTAATAAAGCAAACAAATAAATATTAAGCTTTTTTTTTTTTGTAAATTTTTATACCCTTTAGATCATAATTGTTCTTTATTTCATAAATTACGGTTTCATATTTTTAATTTTAGAATTTCTGCATGCCATCTTACGAGATTTAAACCGATGATCTATAATCCGGAATCGCCGAAGTCCCGACGAATCCGGATTAACGACTTTTGACTGTAAAAAAAAAGTTTAAATATCACCCCATGAGTTATTACTGAAGCTGTCATATATTGATAAACATGCGGTGATGAAAGCAAAATATAATAAATAATGACTCACCAGGTCGACGTCAGGGATATAAAATAGGTGAATGTTTCGGTTTGAGATGTATGCCAAGTAGATACTCAGCTATGGAGCCAAATGATTTATCTCACAAATTTATGCTTACATGATTGTTTTTCCATAACGAGGTATTTTATTTAGAGCCTAAGTAAAATTAAGAATCTCCATACGTTTTATTAAAGAAGAAAAAATCAAATGCACATGCATAAAGCATTAATAAAAGAAAAATGTTTGTGGCTTTGAGGTCCGGATTTTAGATCATTCCAGATAATAGACGTCCGGATTTCAGACTTTGTACTGTATATGTTTTTATACCAGGGGTGTTTGTGCTCCGGGAAACCCCGGAATTCCGTGGATTTTGAACTTCGATACCCGGAAATTCCGGGGATCGTCATTCAAAAGGAAGTAGGAATAATAATGAATTATTTATTTTGATCTGGGTAATTTTGTTTGCTTTGAAAGCAGAAAATGCAAGGTCAGTGTGTGTGGTGAAAACTTTTTCTTTCTTTCTCCAAAGGCGTGATAATGCGTGAAAAGGGGGAAAAAATTCTTTTTTGTTCTTTCCTTATTGCGAGTTATGACTCATTCCCCCCGGTTCTCGGACATTCTCTTCTGGATTCTTTTCGGCAAGTAGGCGCGGGAGAAAAAAAAGGGAGAGACTTCGACCAGATGTGCAATCACGTGACTCTGGGTTCAAAGGTCTTATCTCTCCTGGCGTGGCGCCAATAAGTAGAGAAGGGAGATTTTTTGCCATATTAGCTATTTGTCATTGATCGCTTTTCAACTTTTTTTTCTCTGCTGTGTAAAATTTTCGTTTCATTTATTGATGCACGTGTAAATTTTTTGTTTCGTTTATTGAAATATTTTTTTTATTTATGTACGCAAGAGAATTTCACTATGAAATTTCTCGATATAAATAGTGATATTATACAATTAGAAGAAGGTGTCTGGAATGCATTTAGGTGGAATTTTATTGAGCGGAGAGATGGTAATGGGGATACCATCGGCACATGGTGCAAGAAAATAAATGTTGCTGGACAAGCATATTGTGTTTTTTGTAACTCACTGCTGAAGTATGGTGGGGAAGGATTCGAGGCTTTCACAAATCATTCTAAAACTGTGACGCACATAAAATATTCAAAGTGCATTAGACATTCAATGACTTTAAGTAATTATGCTAATTCAAAAAATACTGATGACTTACTGGAGACTGATGCTCGGCCATTGGATAAAGTGTCAAGAAAAGCACGCCAAGAGGTATTAATAACTTCGTTTATCACCGAGAATTCTCTTTCTTTCAATGTAGCTCCCAATTTAATTGAACTCTGCAAACAGTTGAGCCGCGATCAGACAGCACTAAACTCGTTGGAAATGTCCAGGACTACTGCATGTTATAAGATGAAATATGGGCTTGCAAAAACTATTAAGGAAAATATCATTAAAACTTTAAAGGAGACTCCATTTTCCCTAAATTTGGATGAAAGTACTAGCAATGCTCAAGAAAGTATACTGGCAATATTGGTACAGTTTTAATGCAACAATCAAAATGAAGTTGTAGTTCATCATTTTGCATCTCTAAAGATGGAATCTTGCAATTCAGAAGCTGTTTTTAAAGCAGTTGTTAATACTATTGAAGATAATAATATTCCATGGGCAAATTTAATTAGTGTATTAATGGACTCATGTAACACCATGCGTGGAAAAAAAAAAGGGTGTTGAAACCAGACTACGATCAAACAAAGCACCCCACTTATTAGATATTGATGGTGACACATGTCACACAGCTAATAACTGTGCAAAAAAATTTGCTTCATGTTTTGATAGATACTTAGAAGATTTGTTTGATGACATCTATTTTGATATGAAAAGCTGCAGTAAAAGAGAAAATTTTTTCAAAATCTGTGAATCCCTTGCCATTAAAAAACTTAAGCCCTTGAAGAGACCAGACCATAGGTGGGTGTACATTTTATGTATTTTAGAAAGAATCAAAGATTTGTGGGATGCTCTTATTGCATTTTATTTTCACTACTTGGATAAAACTGATAAAGGGGATTATTTTTCTTATGTTGAAACTGTATACAATAAAAGAAATATTTCTGCAGCTCAGAAAAAAATTGTTGAAGGGGTGTATTCTTGCTTGCATTCCCAACAACTCACAAAGGATGCTTTAGCTCGGAAAAAAAGAATACTAAATGGGTTATTTGTTATGCAAAACAAAACTTTATTGCATATGGCATTATATTCAGCAGTATTACCAGAGTTCAACACATATATTAAATTTTTTGAAACAAAAAAACCAATGCTTCATTTAATACATTCCAGTATTTATAAATTGATGGCAAAATTTTTCTTTTTTTATGAAGCCAGAAAATATAGAGTGCACATCTTATAATGATTTATTAAAGGTTGATGTCACAAATCCAGAATTCCATCTGCCTAGCAAAGTAATATTTACTGGTGCAGAAGCTTCCACTCTCCTGAAGAAATTATCAAAAAATCATCCAATATCAAAAGAATTCCAAATTTCTCTGATAAAAGCTTATACTAATACAGCACAGCATATGAAACAGAAATTACCCCTTAAAAATTCATATCTAATTAGTTTTACAGCATTAGATCCAGAGCTAAGAGGTAAAACCAGTACAATATTAGCTTTTGAAAAATTATCATCTTTTATGTCCCATATTTTTAGTGATAATGAAAAGTCAAAAGTAGAAGCTGAAATAAGTTATATCAGAGTGATATTGATATCACCAAAGAAATGCTCTACACATCTGATGAAAGTGGAAATCAAGTCAAGTGCACAATTGATAAATATTGGTCTAAAGTTTTTAATTTAAAAGATGATTTCACAAATGATTATAAGTATCCTACATTGGCTAAATTGGTCAAAGCCTGCCTTAGCTGCTTCCATGGCCCATTAGTGGAAAGTGCATTCAACTTAATGGATACACTTGTCACTGACTATAGAACCTCTCTTATTATTGATTCCCTAGATGCAGTGCAGACTATTAAATATGATTTAATGGCTTCTAAAGAAACCTCATGTGAAAAATATGGCTAAAAAAATCCAATGACTGATCCAATTCACAAAGATCTCTTACTGAATATGAACAGAAGTTGGAAAACATATCAAGAGGACTTAAAAACATGTATTTCAGATGAGTCACCTATAAAAGTCTCTGAAAAACCTTCTACATTAGCAGAAAAGCAAACTGCTTCTACCTCTGCATGTGCAGTTCTCGAGGAAATTTCTTCAACTGTAAATGAGGAAAATAAAAGTCAATCTTCTTGCAATTATGAAGTTCACCACAAAAGAAAGACAAGCCCACAAACATCAGAAAATAAAAAAAAGCAGCAGAAATTAGATAATTTTTTTAAAAGAATTAATTCAGGTAATTTAAAATATTTACATAAAATGTAGTAGTTTATATGTTTGAAAATTTATGGTTATTAATTTTGCAAAAAAGTAATTCATTGAAGTTTTATAATTAGGTCATTCAATACTTCATAATTATAATTTTTTATTTCTCTTCCCCCCCCTTTCTCGAAACTCCAAAATGTCGGTAGTAAGTCCGTAAAAGTTCCAGGGGATTTTTTGGGTCCCACAAGCACCCCTGTTATACACACATACTTACATACATACCTGCTTATTTGCACACTTACTTACATATATAAATACATACATGCTTTCATACAAACACACAGCTCTGAATCCAGTCCTGATAACAGAAAAGTACCAATTATCCTTATAACTAGAATTTTTTTACAAGTAAAATACCTGTCAAAATGTTGGCAAGTGCCCAATGAAAAAGTGCTAAAATAACAATTCAGTACATGTATTACTTGTAAAAGGTATGTAAATTAAATTTTATACCTAGAGTTAAGCTTTGTTTCTTGATTATAAATGATAGGTAATAATTCTTTCAAGGAGACTGGTTCTTGTCTTTTACGAAACAAGCACATCCAATTTTTATTTTTTTGAGCAATCTTACTGATTTTACATATTATTAAAATTTTTAGTGATGTATTAAGTTTTATTGTTCGTGTTCTTCTTTTTACACTCTACAGCCGCTTTCCAGCTAAGACCATCTCAGTTAACTTTCACCATCTTGACCCATCCAATGCTATAATCCTCCACCTATTGACACTAATGTTCATTAACCACATTGCTTAGCCTACCTATTATATTATAATATTCAAAATATTTAGTTTGTATATTATGTTATCGGTGATATAAATGTTAGTATTTGGAGTTATATAAATTTAGTAAATTTTGTATGAAAGAGATTTCTTCAAGTAATAAACAAGTGGAAAGTAACTTAAAAAAAAAAAAAAAATACTCTCAAAATCATCCTTTCCTGTTCAAGTCAATTGGAAGAAACTAGTGTACAATTGCTGTAGTTACAATTTAAACGAATGCATAATAATGGTAATGTGTTATCTGTATGATATTAAAGTGGATGTTCTAATTGAATTACCACTTTAAAGAAGGGAGTAAATCTGAAACTATATCTTTGTGAAAAAATGAGAATAAAAAAAAAACTTATTGCCCCCCCCCCAAAAAAAAAATCAGCCTCCTTTTTTTTTTTTTTTTTTTAAGAACATAACATCATAATATACACTTCTTTTTGTATCTCATTACAGTGCAGTGAAATAAAAAAATATATTGTTGCGTGCATACAGGTTCATAATATATTGAATGCACAAATTAGATAATAGGTCGATAAAATTTATTCTTATCAAAAGAAATATATCAGAACCCTGGAATTTTCCTCAGAGATATTCATACAAATGTTCACAATATCATGCAGTATAATCAGTACTTATACTTCAGACTACTAGAAACATTAAAACACAATGCAATGCAAAGTGTATCTAAGGAGAAAGCTAATTCAGATATCTCTGTTCGCATAGAACTAAACAACTCGCAACAACAACTAAGCAACTGGGAGCAAATGCTCTCTCATTGACCTTAAATAGTTTCAACTGACAAGAGATATTTCTAGTACTTTCTGCTTCTCAAGATTTCTGGAAAGCGAAAAGAGTGTAGAATTATGGTTACAGCTGACACAGTGTCAATTACATTTATTCTATTTAAAAACAAATTACTGAGATATCCGTTTACACAGTGTTAAATGCACATACCCTATATTTTTACTTTTCTAGCATAGCTTTCTCTTAAAATTTGTCTCACTCTGCATTGCATAAGAAAATACAACAATTCTATATTTTATAGAATTCATAACAATATATATATGACAATAAAAAAATCTCAATATGACAATAAAAACAAGCGTTACTCTTTTCACATTCAAGACTAGGATACAAATAGTTAAGGCGTATAAATGGGGATGGGTATCTCACTTGAATTTTTGTTCTCAGTTATCTGAAGATTCAGAATTTGTTAACTGTTTTAAAAAAATCATAATAAGTTAGAAACCTCTTGCACTATGGACTTCCTATAACTGTAACATGTGTGATTTCATAAATATATCCCAATCAGAACTTGAAGATTCATGTTCATCAGGAATGTATGGTATAATTTTTTGTTATATATTTCATATTTTATTTTGCTCTTCCTTGCTGATTGAGAGCATTGGGAGCTCCTATCTTCTAATAAGGTTTGCAATAAAATGCTGTGTTAGATCAATCAAATTCAAAAATATTCAAATCTAAAAAAATTAATACCATTTTAAATTCAATAAATGCACCAGATTCTCTAAATTCAAATGTCCAAATTATGCCATATAGACAGAAAATATCTGTTCCTTAATAAATAACTTTTATGATTTAGTTTTCCTGCATGTTAAGTATTTGCTTATGCTGTGTACTTCTGACGTTTTACATGCACTTTTTATTCATGTAGTGGCAAATTTCTTAGCTTGCCTCATTTATTTTATTTTCATAATTATTTCTGAATTATTATCATTATTATTTACAATTATTTTATTATTTTTATGGATTTATGCAATTTTTTTGCCTTGTAGGAATAATCTATATTGATCTTTAGATTATTGAAAACATAATTGCAGAGTTTATTATATTTTGAAACCGAATTCAAAGCTTTATGACTTCACAGTGTTATCTGTAAGTATTTAATTAAGTGATTTTTATATTCATTTCAAAATTTCATTTTGGAGCTTTGTCATAACTTAATTTCTGAAAATCTTCAGAAATACAGTTGAGGTGTAATCTTCAGAAATTATAGCTTTAATACTCATTTACTTTCAGTTTCATTTACTTTTCAGGTGAAGTCCTCTTCAATAAATGAAGAGTAAAAAATGTAATAAATACATACCTTTTTAATCCACAAAATAGTTAAATATGAATCATTGTATCAGTGAAAGTTTCTGAATAGAACCGTTATATGGTAGAAATATATTTATAATAAAGAGAGAAACACACCAAGTAATGTGGATTTGACGAATAAGCGAAATCGAAACTGATCAGCCAGAGCATTTCATAAGTGAAATAAATGCTTATTTTGCTCTTAAAAGAAACAGCATATTTATTTTTACAGTTTTCATTCTTGTTTGCAACATGTTACTTATTTTACATAAAAATATACCAAACTTTTAAGAAATAAAGCTTACGCAACGCTTATCAAGGAACGCTCGAAGTAACGACGTTTTTAGCTTGACTCGTTGTTGCCACATGGAACACCAAATGACATAAAAATAAAACATAAAATTAGGCAAAGCAACAACCGTCTGTTTGACATATTTTAACCAAGATTCTATTGATTTTGAAGGCAACAGGTGCAGGTCCATCATCCTCAGGAGAAAAGAAATTCTGCAACAAGAGAAATTGTTTTTATACCAAAGGCGAAACAGTAAAATGAACAGGGAGGTCCACATAAATAGTAATAGTTCTGTATCTATCCACAGAAATAGTAATGAAACATAAAAAATTATAAGTTAGTAACATTTTTAAAGCATTAGTAAGAACTGGATTGGAATTAAAAGCAAGATAAATGTTTTTGAATGTGGAAAGCTTCAAGGACATCAAATTCATCGCAAGAAGCTTCTTGGATAATTTTTGCAGACCCAAAGTCAAAACTATGATTAAATTTCAAACAATGATTAGCTGTCAAAGACTGTTTATTTCTTCTTTTTGGACATAAGATTTTCATTACTTTATGTAAAACATTAATGCTTTTTTAGTTTGGCCGATATATCTCTAATGTTGGCAAGATATGTTATAAATTCCCCAAGAATTAAAATCAGAAATGGAAAATAAATTTTTTAGGTCATTTGTTTAAAAATTTTTAATTTTTTGTCTATAGCAAGTAATGAATCAGTACTTACTGTAATAAGATAATTATATTTGTATTTGTTTGTAGTAAACTTAATGCAACTATTTGCTTGACATTTCTGATGTTTCAGAAGTCTAAAATTTATGAAAATAATTTCATTTTTTATTTTATGAAAATATTGTGACATTTGTATAGATAATATCATATTCCTTTGTAAATACTAATCCGACTGTTTCAAACTTTTTCTCTAAATTGCAGTTTTAATTTTTACTGAATTATTTTTTCTGGAGTTAAAATTTTTACTGGAGCTTTTACAGGCTCATTCAAAAGTAAACTGGAGCCACCCAACTAGTATAGTGGTTAGCATGACTGACTGCCATGCCGAAGGGCCCCGGGTTCGAATTCCAGAGACGGCATGGATGTTTGTAAATGTATAGTGTCCACATGGGGGCATTTTAAATATGCTGCGAGAAAAAGTCCTCTCAAGAGGTTGATGGTAGGGGAAGAGGGGTGGAAGACACTTGGACCCGCCCTCTCGGGATGCTGTCCATTAAAATTAGGGGTGGAACTGAGCTAAATCACACTTTCACCTGTAAGGTGCTCAAGGCTGTTGCCAACGACAAATGTAAACATGCGCACTTTGCCATGAGGAATTTCGTGAGTTTGGGCTGACAATAGGTCAGACAAGTGAGCATTAGTAACAACAATAATGTTTGAATGATTTTGCTTTATTTACATTTTATATTCTGAATTTTGTAATGCTATGTTTTCTATCCATTTGATGAAAAATATTTTATTTGAATCTTGCGTATAAATGTTTATGTATCAATTTAAATTATTACATTTATGCTATGAGAATTCAAAAGCAGTGAATAGGAAATAGGGTTAAGTTTTTAATATAGATCTAAGTTATAAGTTCACAGTTTTCTACTAAAGTTTAATATTAAATGCTTTGTAATAAACTGTGTAAAGTAATTGACATTGTTTATTATTGTGTGAATTATATGAAATTGCATTTGTTAATTTTATTGTATATTCTTATTTTTTTAAAAAAAATTAGATGCTTTTGCAAAGATTTCCATATCCTGCTTATATACAACCTTCAAGTGCATTTCATGGTGTAGGAGCAGTATCAGTATTCATCGGCTTTGGTTTTTTAATGTTTATTCTTATTCTTATGAATAGAGTTGTGGGAGAAAAAGCAAAAGGCTCAAAAGTAAGTTTTAGAGTTTTTTGTTTTTTTTGTTTGTTTGTTTGTTTGTTCTTGTGTGTGTGTTTTATGCATTACCGTAATCACCTTGTCGCAGCTTAACCAGCGAGTGTGTGCTTTTATATAACAGGGTTCGTAGCGGTCCTTAAGTGCTTATAAGTCCTTATATTTGAAAATAAGATATAAAGGCCCTTATAGGTGCTTACTTTTTCTTTAAAGCCCTTATTTTTTGCTTTTAGTGCTTTTTTTTAAAGGAACGCCCAATTTTTCCCCGTTCCAAAGCCGAAACTAAATAAACAACTTTTCTTCCTAATAAAAAATGGAGTGTCAGATGGTGAATCATACTCCCGGAAATAGCTTTTCCCCCTTTCTCTGCATTAACATAACCTTTGGTGTACGCGGAGAACAGGTGCCCATCGTTCTGTTGGTCAAAGAATTGCGAAAGCAGTAGAAAATTCTGGTACATTCGGCATTCTTTTCCTCCCACCCAAATATTACACACGTTTGAATTTCTATCAAGATCTTAATAATTTGCATTCTTGTTCCACTTGGTCAGTTCATATTCGTGTTTATTATTATCGTTATGCCTATATTATGAGCATATGTATGAATGTTTATAATAACATAGTTGCAGTAACTGCTGAAGTATAGTAAACTTCCAGAAATGGTTGTGTTTTAACACAGATTAGCTTTCTAATTAATAATATTCGGAATGGCTTAAATAAAGGGAAAGTAATCGAATAGTCAAAATAATTTCATTTTTTTTGGCCAATACATTTTACAGTATTTCTCCGCAAAATCTCGAATATTGAAACTGTTACAGTTCGCTGCAAAACAAGCAACGGACATTTTTTTTTTTTTTTTTTGGTGTGTGTGTGTGTGTGTCACTTTCCAATCTGAATTGAATAGGACTAAAAGTTCTGCGGTCTACCAACCCAAGCGAAGAATGATTCTATTCCGGAAATTTAACGCAATCTGTTGAAAATTAGAATGAATAAACACCCCAGATTGGTAAGTCTCTTTCTTTTCCTTTATTTAGTTCTTTATTCTCCCAATACCGGCAGCTGTTGAATCCAATTGCGTAATATCATGTAGGGAAGAATTACGGTGCACGTATTGCGCAATAACGTTTGCGATATTTTGCAGAGGTAATTAATTTTGATGTTCGATTTGTTTAGGAACACTTAAAAGAGTTTTACTGTGCTTGCTAAGCAGAATATTTTTCTGTTCCGTTGGTTTGTTTTTATATGATGCACATATCGAAATGTCAAAAGCGTTAGGGCTACAGTCTATCCACCCCTCCACTCCTCTTTTTCAAGTCACGCTCAATTGTCCGAATATTCGCCAATTTTCAAGTATGCGGATAGTTAAGCTTTTACTGTTAAAGGATGACTGCATGATGCAAATTTCTGTCTTCTGATTTCAGAAATGTTCCTGTGTTTTACTTAAATTACTTGGCTTGCAATATCTGTTAAGGGAAAACTGATATACGATGAAAATTTAGAAAATGTTCAGAATTTAGATTTAAATTAGTTAAATAATAATATGAGTGGAAAAATAAATTGTATTTATTATTAAGTTCCAAGCAAATAGAATAAATATGCCTTATTATTTCTTCTATTTTGAACTGAAATTTCATCATTAAATCTTGTAATATAGTTTAGTTCTGCATAGTTTTTTTTTTTTTTTTTTTCTCTCATAGTAAACTAGTTCTGTAAATTGAACTGTTATTTAAAATTAAAAAAAAAAAGTAATTATTTTCCATGGTTGAGGTAATGCTTATTCTCTCTTAATAAATACTGCATTTCTCATATTTTAAATTACGAGTATAATTTTTGAAGTTATGCAGTTGTGTATAATGTAATTAGACAGGTGCTTATTTTTTTTTCTTAAAATGTGCTTGAAAAGGGCTTATAGGTGCTTATTTTTTTAACTAAAATGTGGCTATGAACCCTGTACATGAGCCCGTGCACTGGGTCCAAAAGACCCAGTTCTTGTTTTTTGAAGAAAATATTGTAAATATTCCAAAAAAATGTTACATCTATGTCAATAATAAATTTTATGATCAAATTTAAAAAATATGCAAGTTGAAATTTTTAATTTCTCCAAATGCTTTTATGAAATAAAAGTTCGGTAAAATCCTAGTATACGGTGAAGCCTTGGCGTGACTTTGAAAATTATCGCCAACACTAAAAATGATCCAAAGAACGTCTATATATATACTATACACACATAGTATATGTATATACACACATAGTATAATATATAGTATATACATAGTATATACTATGTTTAACTGTATATTTTCTTTGAATGAGCGGTTAACTACTCATCATATATGTCCCGCTTTTACTGCTCATCATAAAGTCGCCAAAAGTAGCCAAATCCTGTGTGCACCGGATACTAGGATTAAACCCTGAAAATTTCTTAAAGGAATAGAAAATCTAATTATTTATTAGCATAGGGAAAAAAATTAACTGTATCGATACTCTTTACTCTGTATCAATTCTTATTTTCTTTATTAGTACTATAGGCACAGAGGAAAATGCAACTACAAATGTAAGCAGCACATTGAAGAAAGTGTTTTCATGTGTTCCAAATACCAATATTTTTCACATTTGGCGAAGCAAAGTTTTTTTTTTTTTTTTTTTACTTTTTTGTTGGACAAACACTGCATTTTTTATTTAATTTTCTTTCTTTTTTTTTCTTTTTTTCCCTCTGTGTTTTGTTTCTGATAATTCCCCCCCCCCCCCGAAAAAAAATTATGTTTTTCTCACTCTCGTTTAAAGAATCTGTATCACTATCTGAATCAGAATCATGTGAATTAAAAATTCATGATCACTTCCATCCTCATTTTCTTTAATACGTTCTTTACCAGTTGATACCTCTGATAACTTTTGAAACATTTCTTTTTTGTAAGATAAATAACGTGACATTTTTGCCGCTTTCTATACTATCACAAATCAACGATGTAATAGTAACACAAATAGGCTCACTGGATCTAAAAGACCCGATCGCATCAAAATCAGGACTCTGAATAAAGCCCCAACGGAAAAATTTGGAGAACATAAAGAGGTCGACCTAAGACACGATTACACTGGACCTCAACAACTTGCGTGAAATAGGTGTGCTTTGAGAAAGGTTTATTGAAACATGAGGTTCCTTTGGACCCAGCGCACATGCCCGTGGGTTAAGTTTTTTTTTTTAATAGAAGAAAAAGAATGATGTCTTTCTTATCTGTGCAAAAAATTATTTATTATGTATTACATTTTAATTAGATATTTATCCCCCAAATCATCCAATATACTTATAAACCAAATAGCATTTCTTTTTTTTTTTTTTTTTTTTTTCCTGTTGGAAATTTAATGGTGATTTGAAACAGTTACTCCTTCTGAAGATTTTAGTGCAAAATATTGCATTCAAACAGAAATTTTATCTCAGTGTCTTCCATTGCAGGCAAATCTCAAAAGCACATTTTTAAAAATTTAAAATTTTTATATTCTCTATTTTTGTCATTATGGGGTTGTGTATCCCAAACAAGGTTTACCAAACTATTAAAATTATTTTTTCTATTGCAGCAGATACACATTACTTTGAAATAAACCAAAATGAAATAGCTAAATCTTGTCTCAGTTTCAATGACTTATCAGAACATCGTATGCGTCTTTGCCCAAGCAAATGCACGACGTACTGATACATCAAATGTAGCCAAAGGGTTAAATATGCTCCAAGTACAAAAACATTTTCAAATAAATGTGTACCCGAAAGGTTAAGAAATATGGTATTAAAAAGGTAACAAATCAGTAAATAGTATAGCCACTTCTGGCAGCTAGTCAAGCCAAAACATGGTGTGGCATCGAATCAAGTAGGTCACCTATGACCCGCTAAGGAAGATAATGCCATAATCTTTGCACCTAAGCAGTTAATTCACCAGTATTCTGGGATGGCTGCAGTTGCCTTCCAAGTTTGTCATAAATGTGCTCTATTGGCGAGAGGTCTGGTGACCTGGCAGGCTACAGGAGTACATTATATCCTTGAAGACTTGTTGGAAAGGGTCCCTCAGTATGTAGGTGAGCATTGTATTGCTGATAAATGGCACCTGGGTGACTTGGTGGCATAGGCAGTGCAACTGATGTTAATATATTGTCCACATAACTGCGGTTAGTCGTAGTGCTTTGAAGGACAGCTAGAGGTGATCGTGTGTCCCAACAAATTACTCCCCCACAGTATTACACCTTGTAGAATCACCATTTGCAGATCGACAACAAATGCTGAATCAGATTGCTGGCCTGGCCACCTCCACACACGTGTGCATTGGTCATCAGCACAGACTGAATCGGGATTCATCGCTGAAGATCACGTCTCCAGTCGGTCACACTCCAGCTTGCCTGAGTTTTGCCAAAAATCTAATCAACACTGCCTATGATGTAAGGTTAGTAGGCGTCTTGATAGACATCGGCCAGTCATCTGTGAATGTTTCCCTTTTTACCTCCAAATACTTGGAAGGTGGTATTGATAAAAGGTATTGAATCGATGCTGGCGATGATAGTGCAGAAGTGGCTGCTTTTATGATTGCACAATCCTCATGCTGATTTGTGTTCCTGGGACGCCCTGAGCTTTTGCGACGGTAGATTATCCTTTCCGTGATCCATTATCACCAATACCAAGCAACTACTCTATCGCTCCGACCAAAGTGGCAGCTGATATGCCTGTTTGACCAACCTGCTTCTCTGAGGCCTACTATACACCCCTTCTGAAAGTGCAAGAAATGTTCATACTGCTGCTGGTTAAGCCTTAGAGACATTTCTAGTCACTATACTGTCCATCCAAGTTGACAGATTCGTTTGAATAGCCCTATGGCACGAGCAGTTATGATTTTATATTCTCCCAGCTTTATTTCTCATATGCTCATACTAAGCTTACCCTTGTCTCACTGGTGTCAAAATTTAAATCATTTGCATATCTCTTGCCAGACTAAATTCCTGCCGAGTTTCATGATTGTGGCTCGATTTCTTCTGGGTACATATGTATATTTTTTTTATGACAGAGTGTATTTGATCAAATCACTTACAATATTTCTCTTGCCATATGTCTATAGATAACCTTATAACAAGACTTAAGTTATAGAATTTATTCAGGTTGTCTATTTACTTTCAATATTCACTGTGCATTCTGTAAATGAACATTTTGAAAAAATATGCGTTAATATTTAATTTTTAAATGAATATGCTAAATCTCCAAATTGAAAGTATAGAAATGCCCACATTCATCGATTGCTATATCTCCACCTGTCTTCATAAAGCTTCCAAAGTCCATCTCCTTGATAGAAATAACCATTATCATGGTATTTTGCAACCATTGTTAATTTAAAAAAAATTAATTTTATGGTTTAATTTGCTGCATATATTTGTTTAATACAATATCAGTGTCTTGTGATTACATGCATAATTTTCAATGTATTAATGAGCTATATCAGGGGTCCCCAATCTGTTTGTCCCTAAGAGCACATTGTAGAATATCTGTTTGATGGCGGACACCATTTACGTTTTCAAGGTGAATTTATAGTTGGATAGAGTTAATAATACATGGTCGTATTTCGCTTTGTGCTGGTATCTGTGCTGGACGCAATTTCTGTTTTATTAAAAACAAGAAAACTTTTACATAGAATTTTATTGAAAACTAAAGCATTTTTATCATGATCACACAGTGGCAGGCACACGTTAAACTATTGGCGGGCGCCATGGTGCCCGCGGGCATGGGTTTGAGAACCCCTGATCTATATGCAATAATTTTATTCAATTTGAAGCATATATAAAAGGGCATTTCTAATGTGCTTCATATTAAATGCATTTTATTAATTATGCATTGGGGAAGCATGATCAAGATATGACATCTTCATTCAAAAGAATTAGATCACAAAAATACCTTCTATTAAACAATTTTTAATTACTGCAATCAAAATTGTCCAACATGGCTAAAAAAATTGGAAAACATTTTAAAAAGCAGTATTTCTATTAATTATGGTATTTAAAATGGTGTATTTAGCACACATGTATATGAAATTATTATTATAAATTTTAATTTTAGTAAATAATTTTTTTAGATGCAGTTTTATACATCAGACAATATTATGTCTTGGAATATTCAATATATGTGGTTGTGTTTTTAAATTATCACATTTTGAAAGTTAACACTGGCCTAACCTGGAAGCAGGATAAGCATTGGATTTTCTGGCATTCATACAGGATTAAATCATTATGTCATACTATTTCTAGTTCTCAATTTTTGATGAAGATGAAATAGTAAACTATTACTTTCATAATGAATGGTCATACGGATTTTTAGACTTAAAATGTTTTGATTTTTTGTGGGTTTTCTTGAGATCTTTATTATATTGAAATTATTCCAAGATCACCAGCAATATGATATGATCTGACAGCATGCATCTGTGATTTCTACAAAAATACATTTACTGTTGTATGAAGAAGACAATTCTCAATCATAATGGCTGCTATCTGGTTAACATAACTGTGATTATAAATTTGCATAATAGGTGGAAAAGTAACATGATTTTGTACATTTTTATACTTTGAAAACTCGCTGGAAATTTTTTTAAAACTTGCTTTTATGCCTCTGAGTATCAGAAATTCTACTTGATATCAGGTTTGTTCTGGCATCCATTAAAACAGTATGCATTTTGTATGTTAAATAAACCTGGTATTTTATTATGTGTTCGGAAAATTCCATATAGTTTTATTTCACTTTATTTTTTGTCATTCGTCAGTTATTTGGTAATTGAAGGTTAATGATAAATGCTGTCTCAGTAATATATGCAGTAAAATTTTCATATATATTAAGATAAAAAATTATCAAAATTGATTTATACACATTAAATTAAACTGCATGTGATACTGAAATTAAACTACTCATATCCTTATGAATGTTTTCAGGTGTTTAATAATCTTTCCCCCTCTTTTAAAAAGCTTTAAAATGGCTTTAATTTTATTTAAAAAAATGTTTGTGTTAAATACCTAGGATAATTTCTTTAATTTTAATTATATTTACTGAAGTAAAAATTGAATTTTAATGATAAATTACATTGTTTATATTTGTATACATGTGTAATTGTTTTTTCCTCATTCTTTTAAAAACACAAGTAGCTGAAATGTAATATAGTTTCCTATTATATCATAAAAATAAATATTTTCCTTTTAAAGGGACAAAATGAAAATATTAAATAACAATGAAGAGTATAATTTTATTCAGCATATTATTAAGAGTGGGAATATTAGGAATTGTTCAATCATTTCGTTTCTAAACGAAAAATAAATAACTAAGGAAAATTCCTGTGATCTGATTTTCAACTGAATGTGTTGTTTTAAACAAATTGCAATATTCTTGATGTTCTAATTTTAAGTGCAATCTATTTCAAATGTTGTTTTTTGCTTTTTAAGTTTGTAACATTTTATCTTCTCTGTCTTTAGGAACTTTTAAAGATGATGGGTATGACAGATAATCTGTATTGGACTAGTACGTTTCTAAATTATTTTGGACTTGCTGCTCTTGACCTCCTTATAATTATAATAATTTATAAATGTCCACTAAAAAAATCTCTAATTTTTATGGCACATACAAATGGCTTTCTGTTGCTAATATTATTATTGCTATTTGGAGCCACTTTGGTATTATTCTGTTTGGCATTTTCTACATTCTTCAATCGAGGTAAGTTAATTCTGTTCTTAAAAGCTGATTTTTGTAATTCTCTTTATTTTAATATCTTTCTTTTGTGATGCATTTATATGCCTGTTACATAATATAATTTCAGCATGATGGTGAAAATGTATTGGGAAATCTCTAAGGCCCATATCACACGGCGTTTGTTTCACACGAACAACTGTTTCGGACAATTTTTCTGCCTGGTTTACTATTGAAAGAAAGACGTGTGACTTTTTCCTTCCTTTCGAAAAAAGTTGCAAGTTGTTCGTTTTTCAACCAATCAGCTATCAGCGCCGAATGCTGTTAGCTTGTTTGTAATGGAGAACCAGTTTTCCCTGTGTTAACCCCAAAGCGAGCTGTGGTGATTGGCTGTTAAGACGAAGCAGAAAAATTGTTCCAAACAGTTGTTCTTTCAAAACAAACCGACGTGTGATAGCAGCCTAATACATATTGTTAGTTCAAGCATAGTCAAGCTTAAATTTCATTTTTTGTGTGTAGATTCATTATGCATTCTTCACGTCTGATAGATTACTTTTTGATAGATAGTCTGTTCATAAAAATTAATATTTTCTTATTAATTTAACACAAAATATTATTGTGATTGAAAATGCTATGCAGAGGATGAGATTGTATGAAAAAAAAAAAAAAAAAAAAAGGAAATTTGAATTTTCCGTTTATGTCGAAGTGCATATACTGTTTTATATCTGTGTATAACTATTTGTATATGTTTTATTTTCATTCAATTTTAATGAAAGCCAAAGTATGCAATATGTATTTTAGAGGCGATATAGCAAAGAAATATGAATATTTTAAATACAGCTTCTATGTTTTTAGCAGTCTCATATAATGTTCTAAAAGAGATTGTGCTAAAACATGCTGGAAAATTAATAATTAGGAAATCTGTATGCTCCAGTATGTAATTTATTTCTCTTTGAAGCATTTTCTGTAAATCTGGACCAATATTTGCTTTCTGATCTTGTTACTTTACTGGTAATATATGAACAGTTTTTGAACATGTTCAATAATTAAAATTCTCTATAATTACTTCTTCACCTCAATAAAATTCAAAAGTTTTAATATCCAATTACTTTGTAAAAAATCACCAAAATTGCAACTTCCATTCTTTAGAATTTCCTTTTATTATTATTATTATTATTATTATTATTATTATTATTATTATTAACGAAGTTTATTCAATATTGCATTTTGTTGTTATATAAATTATTTCTGTCTTCTCAAATAAAAAGTATGGAAATGGTAATTTATTAA
Source organism: Stegodyphus dumicola (assembly GCF_044657685.1). NCBI lineage: Eukaryota > Metazoa > Arthropoda > Arachnida > Araneae > Eresidae > Stegodyphus > Stegodyphus dumicola. The sequence goes on from NC_140770.1 coordinate 108,583,144, forward strand.
GGAAATTGTAATGGCAGTGGGTAATTCTTAGGGAATTATGGAAGATTATTAGAACCTGGCAAAGGAATATTATATCTGTATAAGGAAATACTGAATATTCCTAAAAGATGTAACATTTTATAAGCATTTGTTGGTTAATTTATAGGAAAGACTTTTTTTGACTATTCTTATTCCTTCACTTAAAAGATTATGCACTTTCCATTTTCCCATGCAGAATTTTTCTAAAATAAAATTTTAGGAAATTATCCCATTCTTCCCTTGCATGTTGGGGCAGTGTAAATGGTTCATACATCTCTTTAGCATTAAAAGAACCATGGTTTGAATTTAGGTAGACAGCATGTTGATATTTCATGTTTCCTGCGCCAAAAATGCCAAACGGTCTCTACCGAGAGTGTTTAAACTAAAATATAATGGAAGATAACTCATTGCTACCTGGATTTAATTGACTATCTCATGCCTCTTACCATTTGTTGTTCATGTGGGGGGAAGAATGTGAAGAATTATCACATTTCTTCATGTATGCTCTTGTGTATACATGATTAGCTTTTCTAACCAGCACTAGAAAATGTGTGGTTCAAATCCGGACAAGGGTACAGCTGATTTTTCATGTTTCTTGCTCTGAAAATCCTAATGGTATCTACAAATTGGCTCATATTTACATAAAACATGGGAAAAGCAGGAAAACACTATTTAGCTAATGAACTGCCAATGTTGCATATCTTTATATGCGTAAGCTTCAACTGCTGAATTAAAAAAATCTTTATTGTTTTTGTACTTAATTATGCATTTAAATATTTTGCATTTATGTTGACTTGAGCAGATATAGGCAACATACAAAACTAGGTACAAATTAATTTTAGATATTAAATTGTATATTTAAAATAAATTTTTTTTTTCTAAAATTTGCTTAAAAGATGATTTCTTGGATTTGAAAAATATATTAAAATTATTGTAATGTACACCTACAATTTATTCTGCCACATGTTACTTTAAATCAACTGCATTTATGCACGCCAAGTTCTCTCTGTTTGTTTTATTTGGTCTTATTTTTACCTTTCTGGGCAAAAATTACTTCAGCCAAGAAGAATCACCTTTTGGAAATGTAGGAAATGTTGATTTATTATCTAGTAGGAGCCATTGAAAGTTTCATTATTATTTTTTTATGTATTTTCTCTTGTATAATTTTCATCTTATATATATGTTAAAATCATGTTAGTAGAATTGTGAATTTTCTTTATTATTTTCTAAATTCCTTTTAATTATTGAACTTTTTTAGTTTTTTACTGTTTCACAGTTTTTCCTCAGAGCAATTTTTTTCTGAAAGTCTGCCATGAAGGAATTTTTCTTCAAGGAAAATAGTTTTAATTTTCATGGGCTTTTATCATAATCAGGTTCTTAATGGAATGGTTTATGTCTTAAGATGGAAAGTTTGTTAAAATATACAACAATCTTCTCTTTAAAAAAATTATGTTTTGAGATAATTTTGGCCTTTTTTGTAATGGTCCATATATTAGAAAACATTACTGTCAGTGATGTTCAGTACCAGAATTTGTTTATATTCTCGTAAATACGGGCCACTTTTAGAGCTGGTTATTTCTATGGGAGTTGGTTACTATGACAGGTTACATTGTATTTTGTAACAAAAAATGCCATTTTGACCTTAATCATAATATTAAGTGTTTAAAAAACAAAATTTCATTCGTTCATTTTTCGTGTATAGAAAATAATAATAATAGCTCTCTGCAAAGAATCATATGTGGTAGCAAAATTCAAAGTAATTACAAATATGAAAAAAATCCTCTCTTTTAGGTAAAGTCCTAATAAATTTATTTTCTGTGTCTTGTGAAAAGTTGTTTCTTTATATATGACCTATTACTATCAAGATACATATTTTTTTCAAAATGAAATTTTTTCTGTATAGAATATTTGAAAAAAGACTATCATAGGCTTTTTTCCCTGAAATATTGTTTTTTCACTTAACCTTCTAATTGTAGATTTTTTTTAAATGTCGCAACATGATGGTAAGAAAAGCTTTGAAAAGACTTTACCTTTAAATTAAGAATTTCAGTTAGTACAATATTTCTTATGCTCTAACTAGTTAAAATTAAAAATTCCATACATTTATCTACAGCATGCGTAGAAATATTCAAATGCAAAAATACTGACTGCAGTCATTGTTCCGTGCCTATTGCCATCTTATTTAAAGACTTCTTATTAAGCAAATTTAAGGACAAAGTAAGGCTTTACTTTTCTGGGATTTTTGGTTTTCATCTTGGGTAAATTGTTTCGGTTACTTTAATTACAACTGTAAAGATTTTAGCTTTATTAAAAATAAAAGTGGAAATATGCATCGAGAAAAAATTTAATTTTTGAATTCATTATAATTTCATTATTATCTTTGTAATTTTGAATCAGTCGTGTTCAGATGGGAAATATTTTAAAAAGTTTATTTCTTGCTTTAAATTAAATATTTTACTTTCAACAAATTCATTGCTTTTTTTATTTTCGTGTGAAATATGCAGAAAAATTTATTAAAACAAACCAGTCATTTCTTATTTTTATATATTATTGTCAGAAAAGTTGCAGACTGATTGCAAAAAATTATATGTTCAGCTCACTAACTAATGGTTGTTAATTATCTTTAATTAGTGAGCAATACAATTCCCTTTACTATGAGTATATGCAACTGCCAGCATTTCTGGAGATGTCAGAACCAAGCAGCAAAAACCTCTTCTTAGATGCCTCCCAGTGCATCTCTGTCAGTCTTTTAAATTGCTGTAGTATCTTTATATCATAGTTTTTATTTCAGCAACATTTTCCCCTGGGCAAACAAAAAACAGAAGGAATGAATGTGGAGGATAGTTGTTAATTGTTCTACCCATATATCAGCTCACTAGTACTGAATTACTTGGTATAGTTTCAGTACCTAAAAATTGCGATTCATCATCTGCCCTTGCAGCAGAAATTCATGATATACATATACAGTCAATAAATGTAATCAATAAAGTTTTTGTTTTTCATGGTTACTGCTTCTCTTTCTTTAAGCTTAGTGAGCCATGATTTTGCTGTCTTAAATATTTGTAGTACTAATTTTTATCTTTGACAGTAATACTGAACACAAAAATTGGATCTTTTCTGGTCTTTTACAATGATTATTCTTTTTATTATTCCTTTTGTTCCTTTGCTAGTGTGTGAGGAGTAATATTTGCATTATACTTCCATTTTGCTAATGCACTAAGTAAAATCTCATGATAGATGTATTTATTCAAGTTCACATATCTGGTACAGTCAAAAGTCGTTAATTCGGACACCCATAATTTGGAATGATCTATAATCCGGACCTCAAAACTAAAAACTTTCTGCGCATGCGCCACGTTGATGCGCGTAAGACCTTTTACGACTGCGCATATGAGTGTGCTTTATGCGTTTTCGCGTGCGCGTTTTATGTATAATGGACGTATAAGCTAAAATTATCTAATTATCTATTTCAGTTAATGTTGATGGTTGCGTTGTTCCTTAATTTTCGAATTGGATCCCGCTTATTATTTTTTGCAGACTGTAAGAGCAATTTTATAAAAGTAAGCTTAAACTTTCGATTATATCAAATAGAATTTCCGATATATATTTGTTAATATGTAAAGGATATAAAGCGAAAGTATGTTTTGAAATCCGAAATTTGTTTATCAATTTCACGCTGCTCGGCGGGGGGGGGGGACGCCGCGGCGGGCGCGTAATGAATTGGAAGTTGATCTGTCAGCACTATCCTTATCTTCAGCGCAGATGTTTTTATTTTATTTGGCTTATAATTCCTTACCAAATGTAGTATTTCATCTCGATATGCTCCGTCTTTGATATGATTTAAAACAATTTCCTCGTATAATTTGCTTCCGATAGCGAAGAAAGTAACAGAGGTTATTGAAAAACGAAAAAATTTCGATTGACAAATTAGTCGATGTTCTCGACACAGCAATTATAGGACTTGAACAGCGGAACTTTGTAACTGAACAAGAAATTATGTCTGTTTAATAGAATTAAAGAGAAAATGTTATCACATGAAACGAAGCAAAACTTAAACAACTTACATTGAAAGAAATGTTTAATAAAGTAAACAAATAAATATTAAGCTTTTTCTTTTTGCAAATTTTGATACCCTTTAGATCATAATTGTTCTTTATTTCATAAATTACGGTTTCATATTTTTAATTTTAGAATTTCTGCATGCCATCTTACGAGATTTAAACTGATGATCTATAATCCGGAAAAATCGATAATCCGGAATCGCCGAAGTCCCGACGAGTCCGGATTAACGACTTTTGACTGTATTATGCAAACAGCCATCTTCTTGACATAGATCTTTACACATTTGATGTTCTTAACTATATCTACTGTTGGAGTGTGCTTTTTGAACTGTGGATTGCCTTTCACTAAAACCCTGCCATCCCAAAACGTCTTGTGCCATTCAGAACACAAAATTTTTAAGAATTTGTGATCACCATAGGCTTACTGTATTTTATTTCATAATTATGTTGATGATTTCCCTAAGTTTATTCATAACTTAGTGTTAACTCTGTGCTCCATTACATTGCTCATGAGGCTGCAACTAAATGTGAAAACACAACAAATAGTGCTTTGCCAATGTATATCAGACAATTATCTCCCAATTCACGTGTTCTAATAAATCCCCCTCATGTATTGTGAATGGCTTGTAATTTTTTTATAGTTTTTAAAGTAATTGTTTGTATCTATGAGTACAACTTGACTTTATAGCTTAATTATTTTGATACTTGTATTATGTAATTTTCTGGAATGATATTCTTTACTTTAGTTACCATTGCGGTTATTGCAATACTTCTTGCATATGAAGTTCCGTTAGCTCTTCTGTCATCATATTATTTCTCACATGACACAACAAATTACTCATTAATGCCAAAGATTTCAAAGCTGGGACTTTGTTTGCTTCCTCCTGGTGCACTGCTGACAATGTTTTTAATTATAACATTTTATGAATCAACTGGTAAGTTTTTAACTCATTACAGTTGATTTTTTATATCTATATTCCGAAAATTAATTTTTAAATAAGGGTTTTGCAATAAAATCTAAATGCCTTTATATTAAAAATACTATATGAAAGCTTCTTCTTCGCATGTGTGAAGATGCATTTGAAAGGGTTTAAATGTAATTAGGTAGTTATACAGGGGTTGGACAAAAATATGGAAACACCTTTAAAAAAACATGTTTCTTTGCTTAATATGGTGTAGGAAACCCGTTGGCATCCAAAACAGCTTGCAGTCTTCTCGGAATGGATAAATACAGTTCCTGTATGTTTGCCAAGGGAATATTATACCATTCTTCCTGCAAAACGGTGGCAAGTTCAGATAACGATGTTGGCTTTGGATAATGAGAATGCACTTTCCGTTCCAATGTAGACCACAAAGGTTCGATAATATTCAGGTCTGGTGACTGTGGTGGCCAGGGCAGATGAGACAACTCATCCTCGTGCTCAGAAAACCAGTCCTGGACAATGTGAGCTGTGTGAACAAGAGCTTTGTCGTCTTAAAAGACACAATCACCATCGGGGAACAAAGTTTGTACCATGGGATGAACCTGATTGGCCAAAATGTTCACATAAGTCTTGGCAGTCATGTGCCCTGACACAGTTATCATGGGGCTAGCAGAGAACCACGATATGGCTGCCCAAACCATAACAGAACCCCCGCCATGTTTCACTCTTGGCAACAAGCAGTCTGTATTATAGGCTTGAGATGGCGTTCTCCAGACGTAAACTCGGCCAGAAGTGGGAAACAATGTGAAAGAAGACTCGTCAGACCATATTACTCGCTTCCACTGCTCTATAGTCCAGGCTTTATGACTTAAACACCACCTTTTCCTGTTACGGGCATTAGCATCACTGATGAGTGGCTTCTCAATTGCAGCACAGCCAGCAATTCCCTGTTTATGAAGCTCCCTTCTAATTGTTTTGGTACTCACAGGGTTCGGTAACACAACATTCATTTCAGCAGTAACTTTTGCAGCTGTGGTCTTCTTATTTTTTGTCACAATTGCCGTTAATGATCGTCTGTCACGATCACTCAGGACACACTTTCGTCCACGCTGTGATTTAGCAGATGATGTTTTTCCGCTTTTCAAATATGCGGAATAAATCTTCGATACAGTACCTCTTGAAAAATTAAACACCTCGGCTACCTTGCTTACGGAAGCACTTACCATACGTGCTCCAACAATGTGCCCACGTTCGAAGTCTGTTAACTCTGACATAATGCAATGTCACATAACAGTACTCCGACAACAACTGAACTGTTTAGCACATTTAAGAAGTTGTATAGGTGGCTTCAGTAGTCAAAAACACCAGCGCCACCTATATATTTCATTAAAATCAATCTTTCTTTTCAAACATGCATTTCACAAGGTGTTTCCATATTTTTGCCCATCCACTGTAATACTATACTAATGATATAAAGTAGTTGCAACACCTTATTTATGTTTATAATTTAATTAAAAATAACTAAAAAATGAGTAATACTTGATCTATTTTAACATTTCTGAGATAATATTATTTGCAGGAGAGGGAGCACGTTGGAGTAACATAACTGAATATGGTGCAGTTCATGATATGAATATGCTAACAGTCATAGAAATGATGGTTATATCTTGTTTTATATACACAGTTATTATTTGGTATGTTGATGCAGTGTGGCCATGGCAGTTTGGAATTCCAAAGCCACTTAACTTTCCATTTACAGTTAAGAAACTTTACTTATTTTAAATTTTATTTCTTTGTAATTTATGTGCTATTTGTGATTATTAACAGTACTTCATTATTATAAATTTTATTGTAGAAAAACTATTGGTGTAATGGTAAGCCCAAAGATACTGACGAGTTGGAATTAGTTGAACGAGAGTTGAATTCTGAATTTTTTGAAGATGAACCAAGTGGTGTGTCACCTGGTATTGTGACATGTAATATATCTAAGGTATTTTTATTCTTAGTAGATTTTTAATCGGTCAGTAAAGATGAAACAGAAGCAATATTTCTGTTTTGTTGTTATTCTCTCAAAAAGTAAAAAAAAAAAAAAAAAAAAAAAAAAAAAAAAAAGTTATCAAACTTAAAGAACTGTAAACACTCATATATGTATATTGCAGAACAATACATCTTTTATCTATCAGGAAATCTACATCTTTTGCTTGAAATAAATGTATCCACATAATATAAACAGTTATAAAAAATTTTCATTAACATTGAAAACAAGTTAAAATTTCTACTTTTGCTACTTTTAGATGAACTCATGTGGGAATGAATTTTTCTTTGAGGATTTGTTAATAGCAATGCATGACCATTCAATACTTGTAGAACATCTATGATTTTGCTGATAAAATTTTAAGGATAGTTTCCTTTTTATTGTAACAAAGGCAGTTCCTTTGAAATGAAATTGATTTTTTCTATTTTATGAAATTTATTAGTGTTTCAAATGAATTACTTTTTCTACAAATCTTAATAATGGTTTCTATGTAGTGGTTATTACTTGCAAAAAAAGTATAGTCTAGATGTCCTTTCTTAAAACATTATGGACTGTTATTTGATTATATTAATTAGTTTTCTTGTTTCATTTACAAAGTATAGACTGGATACATATGTATAATATATATAAAATAATTTCTACATACAGATGATTGTATGGTTGTACATTTAGTTTTATAACTGAATACTTAATTAGATTTATGTCAAGAGTTATCCATCCATACATAAAAATAAAATAATGATATTTCTTGAAGTAACTAATTTATCTGTTTTATTTTTTCATTTAACAAGCAAACAGTAAACCTAGTACATAATTATCATTTTCTGCTGCAGCTGAAATTCAAATACAGTCAAAAGTCGTTAATCCGGACTCGTCGGGACTTCGGCGATTCCGGATTATCGATTTTTCCAGATTATAGATCATCAGTTTAAATCTCGTAAGATGGCATGCAGAAATTCTAAAATTAAAAGTATGAAACCATAATTTATGAAATAAAGAACAATTATGATCTAAAGGGTATCAAAATTTGCAAAAAGAAAAAGCTTAATATTTATTTGTTTACTTTATTAAACATTTTTTCAATGTAAGTTGTTTAAGTTTTACTTCGTTTCATGTGATAATACTTTCTCTTTAATTCTATTAAACAGACATAATTTCTTGTTCAGTTACAAAGTTCCGCTGTTCAAGTCCTATAATTGCTGTGTCGAGAATACTGACTAATTTGTCAATCGAAATTTTTTCGTTTTCAATAACCTCTGTCACGTTCTTCGCTATCGGAAGCGAATTATAATGACGAGGAACTTGTTTTAAATGATATCAAAGACGGAGCACATCGACATGAAATACTACATTTGATAAGGAATTATAAGCCAAATAAAATAAAAACATCTGCCCTGAAGATAAGGATAGTGCTGACAGATCAACTTTCAATTCATTACGCGCCCGCCGCGCCATTCCCCCCGCCGAGCAGCGTGAAATTGATAAACAAATTTCGGATTTCAAAACATACTTTCGCTTTAGATCCTTTACATATTAACAAATATATATCGGAAATTCTATTTGATATAATCGAAAGTTTAAACTTACTTTTATAAAATTGCTCTTACAGTCTGCAAAAAATAATAAGCCGGATCCAATTCGAAAATTAAGGAACAACGCAATCATCAACATTAACTGAAATAGATAATTATTTAGCTTATACGTCCATTATACATAAAACGCGCACGCGAAAACGTATTCTGCACTTGCGCACACTCATATGTGCAGTCGTAAAAGGTCTTACGCGCACGCGTAAACGCCTATGCGCATGTGTCAACGCGGCGCATGCGCAGAACGTTTTTAGTTTTGAGGTCCGGATTATAGATCATTCCGAATTATGGGTGTCTGAATTAACGACTTTTGACTGTAGTAGCATGGTTATATTGAAAGACATGCACGAAGTGTGTTTTACTGCAAATTTCTGCAATGTAGAGTTTGATTTCAATGTTTATTGAATCAAAAACTTTTTCTATACCTGTAAAGTATTTTTTGGAAGGATTTGTAGGCGAGAGATGTAGGCCTTATAGAAGCAAGACAGACAGTAATGGAATTGACTAGATGGCAGATGATCTTTATCTTTTGGAAATAATTTAAAGACATTGAAATTTTGCACATCAAAATTTTGCATTTAGAGATAAAATAATGTGAAATTGTAAAGGAACTTATTTTTCCAAACTTAAGTCTTTTATGCAAAGCATGAAATTGCATCATGATATGTCTGTATAAATTAGATGAGATCACATTCCCTGTTGATATCAAAGATCTATAATTGTTTCCAGGATATTAATATTATTTCTTAATATTTTAATGCTGTATTTTAATCCAATTTTATTTCTTTCACAGTATAGTTTTATGTTTTATACTTTCATATCTGAATTTTTAGTTTATTTTTATATGTTGCAATGAATGAATATATCTTTAAAATAATTGTATTCCATTTTGTTCAGGAGTTTTTGAGAAATCAGAATTGCATTTTAAGATAATTTTGAAAATTAGTTTCTTTTGATTATTTGAATTCATTTATAGGTTCTCAGTTATTTAATTAAAAAAATCATTGAGCAGTAGAGTGTCTATTAAAATATTATGCATTATAGGTTAATTTAGTAAAATACTATCCTATTTTTTAAGTTAGAATAATTACACTGCTCGACATTGAAAATGCAACACCAAGAAGGAGTGGTCAGAAATTTATGCAAATTTTACAGTAGACGCACATCACTGAGTTATGCGATTGATGTAAAATGCGCAGCTCTCCGATGCATGCGAAGTAAGATATAAGGGAAGGAACGTGCAGAATGGTCAATATTTGTGTCATTATTTCTGCCAGATGAGTTATTGAAGAAAGTTGGTTTTTGTCACGGAGGATACGTGTTATAGGAGAGAATGCCAGGCTGCCCTCAATGAAGGCACTTCCAGCAGATAGATGATTTTACGAGGAGTATAGTGATCGGACTGAGAAGGTCCTTACGTCAAATTGCAGCTGATACCCACATGGATGCGAGCACGGTGCATCGGCTATGGTGAACAAGGAAATGTGAGAAGAAGGAGGGTTGCAGGTGCAGCCAGAGCGACGTCAGCATGCGGGGATCGACGCATCTGCCGACAAGCTGTGTCGGTCCCGCAAGTCACTTGTACCGTGATTCTGCAGCATGTACAAGATACCCTGGGTGTTCCCTTGTAGACCAGAACCATTTCCCGTCGATTGGTTGAATGTGGCCTGCACTCACGGCGTCCGTTAAGAAGACTGCCGTTGACCCCACAGCATAGACACCAACGCTTAGAATGGTGCAGGACTGGGAGCGATGTGGATGACAGAATGGCAAAACGTCGTGTTCTCAGATGTGTCACACTTCTGTTTATTCAGTGACAGTCAACAGGGAGACAGATCTAATCCGGCAGTAACTTTGGAATGCCCCACCACGCGACAACGTGCCATAATGGTTTGGGGCACTATTGCTTACAATTCCAGGTCATCTCTAGTTTGTATTCATGGCACTATGAAGGCCCAACGATACTTGGATAATGTACTGCGACCAGTGGCAATCCCCTACCTTCAGGGGCAGCCTAATGCAATTTTTCAGCAGGATAACGCCCAACCACACAGTGCTCGCATCTGCCAACATGCTCTGCAAGGTATACAGATGCTTCCCTGGTAACCGTACTCTCCTGACCTGTCACCGAACACATGTCAATCGAACATGTGTGGGATGTGATTGGACGCCGTTTGCAGACTCTGCCCCTGCCTCATTCCGAAGACGAGCTGTAGCAAATGGTTAAAAGAGAATAGAGAGGCATCCCTCAGGACACCATCCTCACTCTTATTGACTCTATGCCTAGACGTGTTTCTTCGTGCATCGCTGTCCGCAATGGTCCTACATCCTACTGAGCCGACGCCGTTCTCGCTGTGTATTCTGACTATCTTTTTGAAATAAAGATCACTTATTGCTGCTTGCTGTCTCTTTTTCCAAATTTCATCACTTTCTGACCACTCCTTCTTGGTGTTGCATTTTCAATGTCGAGCAGTGTAATTTTTTTGTAATTTAATAATTTTTTACATTTTTGTGGAATATTTTTTAGATATATATATGTTGTCATAAATCTGTGTGGATGATTTTTATAATACTACTATTAGTCAATCTGTAAGTGCAAAGTTTAATTTGTTAAATTATAGTACATGGGAAATTATAAGGTACCTAAAAACGTTTTTGTTTAGTACTGGAATACTGTGTACAGTGTATTGCATTAAAAAAAAATAGAAGTTTGTATGAAAAAAATAATATTTTATATCTAATTTGATTTAAAAAATAATTTTTTTATGTAAAAATTATTTTTATCACATATCTGACACAAATACTCATAAATAATCATAGGAAAGGTGACTGCAATGATGTAACATTATATTGACCATACTGGCATTAAACAAGACATCCATGATGGCAGAACAACTCTGCCTAGCTCCATATCACTTTCAATTAGGAGCAGTCCAGGGAGATAATTTATTTTCTAAGAACATTTCTCAAAATCAGTTTGAATGTAAGCAAGATTATGTATTGTAGAATTGCTACTGAAAATAACATTTCTGTAGCAATATTGAATCAGTAGTATTTTATATTAAACTGAAAATACTTCATTTTCAATTAAAATTTTTAAACTGCATTGTGTTTTTTATATAGTAATATATATATATTTGTTTTAATAGTATTTGCATATTTCAGGAATTCAGAACAGGATTTCAAAAAAAGTTAGTGGTGAAAAATGTTTCCCTGGTTATGTATAGAGGTCAAATCACTGCACTCTTAGGACATAACGGAGCTGGAAAAACTACGTTTATTAATATTCTTACTGGTGTGTTCCAAAATATTTATGTAAAATAACATTTTTTAAAATTATTATATGAAAAGTATGGAAGAATTTAAGCAGAAGTTGCTATTTTCTGTTGCAATAATTTATTTTAACATGTGCTGAATTGACATGAATTCCTAATAGCTGAAGATGGCTTAATCTGTTTATTTGATACACATCTAGTTAATCTGAGTAATATATATAAAATATAAGAATGATAATTAAAACAGAGAGGTTTGAAAATTGTACAAGTGACTTAATATGTAAACCTTATACACCTTATTCAAGTTACACATTTGTATCACAGAGAATTTATAACCATTTTGTTTAGAATGTATTGAAATTACTTTTTAAGTCATTGCACTTAATGACATAACATCCATATTATAACATAATAAAATAACAATAAACTACTAAAATCAATAAATTACTAAAATCAATAAATTACTAAAAGTCCACAGTTTACAAAAATTGAGCCATGAGCCAAATTTGCACCTTTTCCTTTTCTGGCAAGTATTCTGCAGATCCCTGGAGTTCTGTGCAACTTCTTCAGGAGCGCTGCAAGTTAAAATTACAATTCAAAAGAATTTCTTTAATGGTGTGTGGACTGCAAAACTAAGCATCTAAACAGTGGTCTTCAAACTGTGTTCTGCTAGGGGTTCTATGAGTCAAAATAATAATTATAAGAGAAAATTATAAAGCACTCAAACTAGTTGACTAGTGTTTATTAACTAAAGAGTATAAAGCTACATTTAGTTGTCTTTGAAAGTTAATCAACTTGTTGATTGCAGATTCATTCAGAATGCACAGAAATTTCTCACAAAGCTATAAGCATTTTAATGCATTTGGAACATTATGTTATTTAATAGAAAAATCTCAATGTATGTGGCAACAAAAACAAAATACAGAAATAAATTAAAGGCATAATATACTGCAGATAACTCAAAAGTATACTCAATAGAGCTAAACTTGAATAGTGTGTGTAAAAATATTGCAAGCACATTCCTGTCACTAAATATAATGCAAGGGTAGATGACACCTGGAGCATGAGGTAATGCTATTAATAAATTACACTAATTCTATATTCAAATTTTTTAATAAAAAATACTTTTCTTTCATTTTTTTCCCCAGTGTTTATAGGCATTTGCCACTACTAAGGCCAGAAGCAGCAGTCTTTATTATGGAGGCACCTGATAGGTGGGCCACCATTGCCTTCTATGAAGGGATGGATGAATTACATCCATACCTTCTCCAGGATTTGAATCTGTGCCCTTCAGTATCGCAGTTAGTGTTACTAACCACTTTCCCTTCTGGGCGCCTTTTTCTTCAGTTGTTTTTGCATAAAGTACCTATAACAAGTTGATTTATTTTGAATATTATTCTAAGATATATTTTTAAGGGTGGGATGAGGGTAGCCAAAAAAAAAAAAAAAAAAAAAAAAACTTTATAGTTTTAAGGGTTCTGTGAGCTGACAAAGTTTGAAAACTACTGATGTAAAGCAATTATTATTTTCTTAATTTTTAGTTTCCATTGTTATTGTTACTTAATATAATGTTAATTAGAGTTTTTATAATATAATGAAATAATGGTTTAATGCTTCCATATAAAATTGACCTGACACCAATTTATATTGACCAGTTTTTTAATATTTATTTTCCGAGGTTGGTACAGTTTGGTAAGGTTGGAAAAGAAAATTATTGTTTTATGGATTCCCTGATTCAACAGTTTAAAAACCATAATTCATAATAACCAAATAAATTTATCCATGTTTCTCTTAAAATAAGTTCCTTGGTCTTCGGTATTTTTCTTGAAATATTATAAACAAGATTTAATTTTTTTAAAAAAAGTTCATAAGGAATCACCACTTATCTTGAATAGGATAACAGATAAAATATTCTGTGAGAGATTAAAAAGTCAGATGATTAACTTGTATTGTGTTACTGTCTAAATTTTATAGAGAAAATATAAAATCCTCTTTAGAAAGTTATTATTTTATTTCTCAGTTTTCAAGAAGGAATTAAAATAGTTTTATATAAAATAAGGCTATGGTATGGTTTATGGATTTTTTAAAAAATATTTTTGAGCAAAAATAATGAATATTAAAAATTTTATTATTTACAAGTGGAGTTTATGCATAACAAGAATAATGATAACCAGCAGCAAGTATATTGCAAAAACTAACAAAAGTAAATAACCAAAATATCCTGTATTTAAAAAAATTTTTAAAAAAATGAGTGAAAGTCGTAAAATGCAAAATATCTTCTGTCTTTACAATATGATTAGTGGCTCATGGCTCAATTTTCGTAAACTGTGGACTTTTAGTAATTTATTGATTTTAGTAGTTTATTGTTATTTTATTATGTTATAATATGGATGTTATGTCATTAAGTGCAATGACTTAAAAAGTAATTTCAATAGATTCTAAACAAATTCTCTGTGATACAAATGTGTAACTTGAATAAGGTGTATAAGGTATTTCTCCCACGTTCTTAGCATGCCTTCATGGTGTAGTGGTCAGTACATTCAGCACGTATTCTAGAGGTCTGTGGTTCGAGTCTCAGCGAGGGCATTACTAATTTTTCATGTAGTCCTGCATCAAAATAACCTAATGTCTCTACAAGTGTTATTTATCATATAACTGGGAGATTTGCAATCGTACAATATTCAAAAAAATCTTAGAAAGGTGAAATAGAACTTCTTTAAAAAAAAAGGTGCTCACATGTATGTGTGCATTTTTACAATCTTCAGTTAATCAGATATTTTCTTGGATGATTTGAAACGTAATATGATTTATGAAGTTTAAGTTTACTAATCTAATTTTACAATTGGAGGAGAATTCTGAGGTTACAGTCAACTTCCAAAGAGAAATTTACTATAAGCACCTACAGTGTTTAAGACAGAAAAGGAAACGGTGCAAATTTAAATGGAAATTTAAGGGACTATTGCAAATTAAAGTTAAAAGTAAATTAATTGTTTTACATACTTTTTGTCTTATATATATATATATATATATTACCTAAAAAGGTCTGTCTTATATGTGCATTATTTCCCTACGTAGGCCTTTGTACCCCTTCAAGTGGATCAGCTTCCATTAATGGTTTTAATATTTTGACTCAGACTTCTAAAGCTCGCTCAAGTCTCGGTGTGTGCCCTCAGCACAATATATTGTATGATGACCTTACAGTTGAAGAGCATTTAAAAATATTTGCTGCGGTAAGTATATATTTTTTTTATTTTTATAACATTTTAAAATATTAGTATGAAAATCTCTTTATTGGATTACTGTGAATCTCCATATTCTGTGAACAAACCCATTATTACAGAAAGCTTTAAACATCGGGATCTTTGTAAAGCCACGCAGAAATCTCAGCTGTCCTCATTTGAACATTGAACACTTGCAGTTTTTCTCAACATGATAACTAATAATTAAGACACAATAACACGCAAAACAAATACTAATTCAGAAGTCAAACAACAAAAATCAGCATTATATTTTCAAATTTTCACAGGACTAGTTTCGATGGTTTTATCAAACCACCATTGTCAGCTGCAAAAGCGCAAATGAACGAGATAGGATATAATGATCAGATAAGATAAGAAAGCCTCGACAGAAAATAAGCTAGTGGCACCATCTGTTGATGAAACCAGAACTAAAACATAATTTCTTTAAAGGCCGAAGGCAAAGATGGATTGGAATTAGTACTATTAAATAGAACAGAAAGATTTTTTTGAATGTGAAATGCCTCTAGAAAATCCAGTTCTCCGATCGCGGACTCTTAACCGACAGGACACTTAACCGACACCAGTTAGCCGACAAGACATTTAGCCGACAGGGACACTTAGCCGACATGGACACTTAGCCGACAGGACATTTAGCTGACAGGGACACTTAGCCGACAGGACATTTAGCCGACACGGACAGTTAGCTGACAACACACTTAGCCGACAAGGACACTTAGCTGACGGGACATTTAGCCGACACGGACAGTTAGCCGACACGGACAGTTAGCCGACAGGACATTTTGCTGAAACGGAGAGTTAGCCGTCAAGACATTTAGCTACGGAACACTTAACTGTCAACACATTTAATTCACAGGACACAAAGCCGACAGTAATGTTTAGCTGGCATGTACCCAATAATTATTCAAACTTACTATCAATTACAAAATTTCTCGACTTCTCCATAAGTTCAATATTTAAGTTATTTTTTCACTATCATTCATTCTATTCATTTTATTTTTCACTATTCATTTTTCGATTCTTAAAGATCTCATATATACTTTTAATTATTGTATTAATTTAGCATTGTTTGATATGTATCCATGGACCTTATAAGAAATAGACCAACCCAAATGGGTTTTCTCCCTTGCCTTGGCATATTGCCGGCTGTCACCTTGATCATATCCGGAGGAGTATGCAGCGCATATAATTTTCAAGAAAAAGCTGGTGATAGCACCTCATTTCACAAATTAGAATTTTTAGATATTTTTATTTTTGAAACTGAGATTGATTTTTAAAAATTTAGCATGTTTATCAAGTATAATTGATGTTCTAAATAATTATAAAGCTGTTGCATGCTTTCAGGTCTGGATATTTTTGTAGCTTTTCCTATGCTGTAAGGAAATTTGTATCTCCTTCTTTTAAAAGTAATATTTTAAATCTGAACTAATAGAAAAATTCAAGCAAAAAATTTTCTCTTACAATTTTTATGCTTTTATTGGTGTAAATAAGTAAAAAATACTGAAATTGAAAAAAGGGAATTTTGAAAGTTTTTGCTTAAAATTCTCATTTGTACTGCTTTTTTAAAATTATATCTGAATATTAAAGTATAATATTCTACAAAGAAGTTTTATTTCAATAATATTTCATAATACATCATAGTGATTAACACTTTTAACGCTTTAATAATTTTTATGCATTTATTATAATGTTAAAAATTGTATTTGACTGTAATAATTAATTGTGCTAGTATTTTATAGTGATTATTTTTTTAAATTTATGTGTAGTTCTGCATAAGTTTTCTTATTTATTGTTAATTTATTTTATTAGCTCAAATAGGCGGCAGCTCAGAAAAGCTATTAGTTTCGAAACGGCATTTTGCTTTGTTTCACTATAAATGTCTATTTCACTTTGCAAACTGTTGCCACCAAATATTATCGCCCTGTATTATATTTAAAGAAATTAAATAATGAGGAATCTGCATGAATGCATGTATGTTTCTCTCGCACTATGAAAAAAACAACAGAATTTAGAACCATAAAATTTTGAATAACGTAATCCTCCACTCGAACATGGGCACCTGCAAGGCCTAATTTCGAATTTGTTTTAATCCATTTCATATTTTGTAACTTTAACGAAGTTTTGATTAACAAACTCAACGAGTTGAAAGCAAGCAATGGCAACCCTGTACAGAAAATAACATTTTTATCTCCAACGCGGAAATTCTAAAGATATGTCATTTTCAAATATTTTGTGATATTGTTCTTGAATTGAATTTTATGTGGTTTACTTGCAAAGAACATGATGTTTAATAAATAAAGGTAACACGCAAAACGTTACAAAAACGCTCCTTTGGTCGTAATATAAAATTATATTGCTAAGTGCTTCCAGAGTTTATCTTTTTTTTCCTCATTACACTCAAAAACGTTTATGCTCTGAATTTTATGAATTGCTAAAATAAATAATCATCTTGTAATGTTAATAATTAATGATCACATAATCAAATAAATGATCGTCTTGTTATGTTATAACAATTTTAAAAACTACTGCCTGAAAATGCTCATAAAATCAAAGAAAATTATCAGAACTTTTTTAATTTTACCTTATTTGTTTCAAAGCATCATACGCTATCAGTATTATTTAATTTTACTTTACTTGTACACAAAAATAAGTTCATAAGTTTTGCGTTTAGAATTTTTACCGTTTTACTAAAGTAAAGAAATTTATACAAGAATTACGCTTAAAAAAAATGCGCAAAATGCAATGCAATAAAAATTATTGTTATCCTTGGATTTTTTTGGATTATTCAATTATGGCAAAGCACACAAGGGCTATCTGCCTAAAGGGAGGGATGCCTTCGCGGAGGACTTTCTAAGGGAAACTGTCTCGTATACACGTTACACATGGGGAAAACCATGAAAACGCCCATGCAGCCAGCCCGTTCGCTGGTTTCGATTCTCGGACCGAACTACCAGTGTTCAGCGTCTTTACCGCTCGACTGCTGGTGGGCCTTGTTATCCTTGAATTATACTTTTTATGGAAACATATAGTGGTGAGGGTTAGTTTAGCAAATATATTTTTTTTATTTTGTTATTAAAAACAATTTAAAAAAGGAATTTTTAAGACAAGCAAAGGTATAAATTATTTGTGACCTCTATAATTTTGAGTTCATGCCACCATTCTTGAGATAAAAATTCTGTAACATTTTATTAACAATGCCTCTTGCTTAAAATACTTACTTAGGTGAATGTTTATAGCCTTAAACTAGTGCATAATGTTTAATTTAGAAGTAAAATATTCTTTAAGGTTTTGTTTTATTCATTTTTGAGAAATTTCAGCGCTTTTTCAATTTGGCCAATGTACACCAAACAGCACGATACATATCAAACAATGCTAAACTAACACAATAATTAATAGCATATATGAGATCTTTAAGAATCAAAAAATGAATTTTACTGATAGGTGAAAAAATGACTTATATATTGAACTTGTGGAGTAGTCGAGAAATTTTGTAATTCATAGTTTAAATAATTTTTGGGTACGTGTCAGTTAAACGTCACTGTCGGCTTAGTAACTTGTTGACTAAATGTCTTGACAGGTAAGTGTCCCGTAGCTCTAAATGTCCTGACAGCTAACTCTCTATGTCGGCCAAATGTCCTGTCGGCTAAGTGTCCTTGTCGGCTAAATGTCCTGTCAGCTAACTGTCCGTGTCGGCTAACTGTCCGTGTCGGCTAAATTACCCGTCGGCTAAGTGTCCGTGTCGGCTAAATGTCCTGTCGGCTAACTGGTGTCGGTTAAGTGTCCTGTCGGCTAAGTGTCACGGACCCCCAGTTCTCCAATGGAAAATGTTTCTTGAATAATTTTGGCAGCAGAAAAATTGAAAGTGTGATTTTCGGACCAACAAATGTTGGGCAACAGAAGACTTCTGTGTTTCCTTTTTTCTAACATATGCCTCATGTTCCTTGACATGAAATTTTAAGGCTCTCTTAGTTTGGCCAATGTAAATTAAACCACACTGGCAAGGAATCCTATAAATACCCCGTACATTTCTCCTAGAATAACATTTCTCCTAGAAATTTACTCATGGTTTCTTTTGATGTAAAATCATTATTCACCAATGTTTCAGTGGAGAGTGTATTAAAATGTCTAGAAACCAGACTTCGTGAATTTCATTTCTCTTGCACCGAAATTGATGAGCTAATTTCTCTCACTCAACTCTGTTTGAAACAAACACATTTTGTTTTCCAAAATAAATATTACAAGCAAACTGAGGGATTAGTCATGGGAAGCCCCCTCAGTCCCATCCTGGTTGATATTACGAGCATTAATATGAATCAAAATTGTTTGAAACTTTAAACTTCCCGGTATGGTTCCGCTACGTAGATGATACTTTTACCCTGTTTGAAGGTAATAAAGTTGATTTAAATAAAGTTCTTTCAATAATGAATTCTATTGATTCTGCCATTCAGTTCACTTTTGAAATTGAGACTTGCAATTCTCTTCCGTTTCTCAACATTCTGGTCACACGTAACACATCCAACTTCAGTACTACGATTTACCATAAACCTTCATCGGTTTGTCTTCCGCCACACTTTAAATCATGTCATCCGATTAAACAAAAGTTAGTTTCATTTTATTCCTATGTTTTCCGTGCTCTTCAAGTTTGCTCCTCCAAACTATCCCTTGATGAAGAACTAAATTATTTAAAAGGAATATCTTTTGGCAAGGGCTTTTCACTCAACATTATTAATCAAGCAGTTAAAAATTTCTCATCTCAACACACTAAAAAGCACACTCTTCTTTTAGGAGTTTATAAAAATTCTGTTGTTATTCCTTTCTTTATTTCCATCAATTAGCTATAAAGTTGCACATATTTTGCAGAAATTTAACTTTCGGTTTGTTTATTCTCCCATCAATAAAATTCCGAATTCCATACTCAAGGACCCCATTCCAGATATGAATTCCTGGGGTATTTATAGGATTCCTTGCCAGTGTGGTTTAATTTACATTGGCCAAACTAAGAAAGCCTTAAAATTTCACGTCAAGGAACATGAGGCATATGTTAGAAAAAAGGAAACACAGAAGTCTTATGTTGCCCAACATTTGTTGGTCCGAAAATCACACTTTCAATTTTTCTGCTGCCAAAATTATTCAATAAACATCTTCCATTGGAGAACTGGATTTTCTAGAGGCATTGCACATTCAAAAAATCTTTCTGTTCTAGTTAATAGTCCTAATTCCAATCCATCTTTGCCTTCGGCCTTTAAAGAAATTATGTTTTAGTTCTGGTTTCATCAACAGATGGCGCCACTAGCTTTCTTATCTTATCTGATCATTATATCCTATCTCGTTCATTTGCGCTTTTGCAGCTGACCATGGTGGTTCGGTAAAACCATCGAAACTAGTCCTGTGAAAATTTGAGAATATAACGCTGATTTTTGTTGTTTGACTTCTGAATTAGTATGATAACTAATGTCTTGGTAGTTGATTATGATTATGGTAGATAGCTCTTGTAATGCTGTGCTTTTAGTTCTGACGTGAGCAATTTTCAAAGTAAACTAATTTCTTTTTCCTTCTAATCTTATGTTAACGGTGGTCAGAAAAAAATGGAAAATTACATTGAAAATATTTTGTTCATTTCTTAACTGGATGTCACATTCTGGAGGTGAAGGTAAAAAAGTTTAGCTCCTCTGATAACACAGTTTTCAACAAAAAGTAAATAGACATGCAAGCATAAATCATAATTAAAAAAGTCCATTGTTTATCTATGCTAATAAGTGTTTTGTTTATCTTTGTTAAAAGTTCATCCATGCTTAGTTTGGATTATGTTGATGGAATAATTTACTGAAACCAAATTGCTGTCCAGTTAGCACTATATTATTTTTGATTTCAGCAGAATAAATTTCAAAACCAGTGAAATGATTTGCCAGTGTGGTATGATATGTTTCCATACTTCCTTCTTATCACTTCTTGTTAATTTGTGTCTTATGCCTAGGTTGTTAAAGGTTGTGCATATGCCTAGGTTATTACCAAAATTTTCTTGCCAGACTATAGTGAATTTGGTCTCATTGAAGCTATGCTTTTCAAAGTATTTTTGTATATAGTCAATTATTTGCAAACCAACTGTACCAAAATTTATAGTTTAATTCAAGTTCAATGCAATATTGCCATTTATTTATATAGTGATTGCTTTTAACTCATGCTGCTGTTATCTGATATGGACCTTGTATTTTGAACATTTGTAGTGTTGAACCTATAAATGAAACTGATGAAGGCATTTCCAATCTTTCCACTACTCCTGGAAAAGGCCATTAAGAGTCTTCCATTGTTACTAGATTTTCACAGGTTATATGATGACTATTAGAAACTCAGTATTCTGCCTTGAAATCAAAGTATGTTGATTATGGCATTCTGACAAGTTGTTGTTTTATTCTCTCTGTGTTCTAATGTTATAGCTTTGAACTCTTCTGGTTGTACTAGAAGACTTTTGTTTTTTCATCACATCTATTAATAGATCACCAAATCTTTCCGTTTTCAAATTTTAGTATTTATTAAGTAAAATATTGCCATGCAATAAATGAAATTTATTGAAGTAACGAAACTTATTTCATTTTCCCATATCCAGTGATTTTCAGAATAATTTTTCTTATTAAATTTTATTTGATTTGAACTGTCTGAATCTAGTAGTAGACATCTGTAGAAATTTTATAAAGATTAAACCAATCTTTACTCAGTTAACATTTGCATTTACAGTAGAACTTTAATTCTGAATCAATTGGGACCTGACCCCCCCATTCAGATAATCAAAAATTTGAATAATTGTATTTTCTGAAGAAAGGGTCTAGGTACACTTCAATTAATTACTGTATGTGCTGTATGTTGAAAATGGGAGGAAAAACCCCTATTTTTTTTTTTTTTTTTAAAGAGGTTTTAATTAATTGAAATGAAAAGGCATATTGCCATTTATTTATATAGTGATTGCTTTTAACTCATGTTGCTGTTATCTGATATGGACCTTGTATTTTGAACATTTGTAGTGTTGAACCTATAAATGAAACTGATGAAGGCATTTCCAATCTTTCCACTACTCCTGGAAAAGGCCAGTAAGAGTCTTCCATTGTTACTAGATTTTCACAGGTTACATGTTATATAGGAAGCAATGACTTTCAGCACTTGTAAGTACTGTACAATATCCTATATAACATGTTTTTGCTTACATGTTATATAGGATATTATACAGTATTTACAAGTGCTGAAAGTCATTGCTTGCTGAACATCTCAGTCAAAGTAAGCTGTTTGACTGTCTTCTTCCATTTTGGGGCAGCTAAGTCACGCTTCTGCTTGACAATGAGAAGTTGCATGTGGTCACACTCAGACTGTCTCTCCATCTACTTCAATGCAGTTTCAAGGATGGCAAATGCTTCATTAACTGATACCTAGGTTATAAGATTAAACTTCGACATTAAGGTCATCTTCTTCCTTGATACTTTATTCTTTCACACTTTCAATATCATCAAATTAAGTTCATCATCATTTAAAATTTAAAATCCAAGGTCTGACGAATAACACACCATCCATTCTGCTGTATCCTGAGCACTAACTTCTGCAATGCCTTTCAACTTGTTCTACGCACGTCTTAATACAACTGCCGAAACCAAGCTCTAAACCTCCGCCATCACAATCTTTCAAACTAATTTTTTGTGATTAGCTAATACACCTTCTTCATCTTTGCTCTCTACCAAAAGTTTCCTTAAAAATTGCCTCCTGTAATGACGTTTCATGGTCTCGATAAGCAGTCTGGTCCATTGGTTGCAACAAACTTGTGACATTTGGCAGTAAAAAGATTGTTGTAATAGCCATTCCTTCTTTTCAACAATTCTCCTGTGGTGTGAGTTGGCGTATTATCAACAGTCAAAAGGACTTTACTGCCTTCTTTTCCAAGATATTTTTGGTGCTTTTTCACTTTAGAGAGGAAAATTTCGGCATGCCACTTGGTAAACAGTATTGCAGTCATTCAAGCCTTGGGTTGATATAAAAGAGGGAAAGCTTTTTCACATTTTTAAACGCACTTGGACTTTTTGACTTCCCCTATCAACAGAAGGGGTATTTTATGTACTACAGAACCATAGCCAATAATAGAACTATCTATGAGACAGGGATTCATCATCTCAATAATGTTTGCGCTACGCCTACACTAGCTTCTTGGAGGGAAGGACAATAGTGCGCATAGACAGAATCATTATTTTGAGAATCGCAGTACATTTACATCTTATTTTTTTCCTTAAATTCTGAATGCAATTTGGATAATCAGCAATTCAGGTAGTCAGAGTTCAGATCTCAATCTTTATCTGAATTGTTTTAATCTACTGTAGACGTTTTTAGAACTTCATATGAAGATTCAGCAAATGATTAATCAGTTAATATTTGTATTTAGTTATTTTTATATCAATGTGTGGTATATTGTTAAGCTTATCCACACCATATTATAGACATGGACTATTAATTTTATTTTCATGATATTTAAAAGGCCTTTGATAAATAAAAGCATTCCTTTCCTATTCAGAATATTAGCAATATAAAATTTTAAGAAAAACCATTAAGTGAAATAGCCAAAAAACAGAAAATTTAGAATATGTAATTAAATATTAATATATTTTACATTAGAATTACCGTATTTGACGGCATATCAGACGCACTTTTTTTCGTAAATTTGGTCTCAAAAAAGTTACCAGCGTCTTATATGTTAAGGACACAGGTTAATTTTCAATACTGAATGCTATTTTTAGCCCAGATAAAGGTCTAGACACACATAACTTTTTCTACATCTGTCATAATTAATTTGCGCATGTGTGAAGTATCTGTTGCCAAAAAGCGCCAAAGCTTGAAGCTGATGTCGAAGTTCGAACAGGTTCGACGGTCACATTACGTCTATGGAGCCTTTCCTTCTTTACATAGACTTTCTTTGACTCAGCCGACACACGTGCCGGTATCGGTGCTACTCTGTATAAACGTGTCAGTATCGGTGCTTAAAACTATTTGTTTAAAAAAAAAAATACCCTGGAAAACATGACTACAGGAAACAAGAGATTAAGCTATACAATTCAGTATAAACTAGGAGTGTTAAACTACGCCAAAGTGCATGGAAACAGAGCAGCAGCAAGGCATTTCCGTCCACCACCTACCGTGGACTCTTAAGAAAACCTTTATTTGGCTTTTGGTTTTGTGTCAGTTTAGCACTCATAGAACTGAAACCATAAAGAATAAAGCAAGAGAATTAAAAACCCAGATAGCTGTCATTCCTGGTGGACTGACTAGCCAATTGCAGCCTTTAGATGTATCGGTGAATAAGCCATTTAAGGAAAAAATGCGAGAACGGTGGAACAAGTGGATAGGAGAGCCACATCATTCCCTCACACCCTCAGGTAGAATGAAGCAGCCCTATTTCACAAGTGTGCGAGTGAGTAAAAAGATCTTGGGAGGACGTAAAGGCTGAAGTAATTGTTAAGTCCTTTAAGGATCAGTAATGCTGTTGACGGAATAAAAGACGAACATTATTCGAAAAAGGTGATAATAGCAATGACGGAAACAGTAGTGATGACGATATTCTCGTTTTCGATGATGATGATAGTGAAAAGGATTTTTATGGTTTTAAAAGTGATTAAAGTCTAATTTCATGATAGGCAACAGTTTCCTTGAATCTATGTATTTTGTGGTTTCTGCTTTATTTTGTATTATCTTTGATTGCTTGCCGTTCATTCATTTATTCATTATTGAAATTTACATATCATGTTCAAAACAGCTTGCCGTTTGTTAATTTTCCTTAATAAAAATATGTTTGGTAATTGCATTCAATAATTGTTTATTTGGCTTTTACGAAACGTGAGAACTAAAAGAAACCACATTTTACATCTCGCGCGGACTATTGAAACTTTTTTCCCTTGTCAAATTTCCCTTGTCTGCCGTCAAATACGATATATTATAAATAGTTCAATAACCTGACTCACATATTATAAAATTGACTTAAATGAATTTGTAGTTCTTCTGAAATGTTATCACCATTCAGTGCGAACCCCCCTCCAAAACTCCTGCTTTTTTTATATTTTAAGGGGTTGGTAGCTATTTTATTGTTACTGGTGTTATATAAATTTAATTAATGTAAAGGCTGCACTTAATATGCCAAAATGTAAATTACAATAAGTATAAACAAACTTCCCATACAGAGTTTTGCACAATAAATGAAATCTAGCAAGAGGAGTTGCCTTTTTATTTATTAGTTTTGGAAATATTGAAGCACAATGTGTGTTTATGAACAAAACTGGAAGCAATGAGAGCTTTTCCACATTGTTAAAAATGAGGATAATTTTTCCCTTTGGTGCCAAAGCAGAAGTAGTGGATTGCAACTGAATGATAGCTGCTCATGGATATACACTCTTCATAAATATATTTTAGTTCATTTTAGTGAAGAGTGGACTAAGTATTCTTGTTTTGTTGATGATTTGGTGTAACTATCTCAATGTGAAATTCAATAAAGCTTCTTGGTAAGTATGCAGTAAGACTTTATAGAGAGCTTTTCTGAATGTACAAAATTCAATCTCTTTGTCATAAATCTTTGCATGTTTTTAGTTAAAAGTTAACTCATATGAATAGCAAACATTTGTAAATAAGCCATTATTGCTAAAATTTGTTTAATAGTTATAAATTACTATTAATTATAGCTTTATGATTTACTCTACTATTTTATTGCATATTAATTTTTGTATTGTGCTTAATTTTTTAGTTGGATTAAATTGGTGGAAACATGTAAAAACTCAATGGCATATATGACTGAAAGAGTATATTGATTTGATTGGTACCCTTATTACATGTAAATAAAACTATGAAAAATCATGTGCAACTGGTTCATGTTTTTAGAAAATGACCTGAGAATAAAACTACAAATATTCAGAAGCTTTATTCCCTCACTCAACTTTGAAAATAAAGCAACCTTGTGTTTTAAGTGGGGGGGAAAAAAAAAAAAAAAAAAAAAAAAACATGTTAGTGATCTTGCCATTTAGACTTTTTTTTTTTTTTTTCATTCTCATAACCAGAAATTATTACCGTTATGCAATTTGCAATATACAGTAGCATTAAAATTTTTGAATTTTTGATCCAATACTCTCTTAGAATGTCTGTGAAAATGAGGTGTTTGTTTTTTAGTTTAATACTTCAGGATGATTTTAATTGTTTTAAAAATTTAATGCAATTTTTTTTTTATAGTTAAAAGGCATCAGATGGAGTGACATTTCTGATGAAATATCACATGTTTTAAATGTTTTATACCTCACAGAAAAGCGGAATGAATTGGCAAAAACTCTTTCTGGTGGCATGAAAAGAAAACTCTGTCTTGGAATTGCTATTATTGGAGGTTCTAAAGTATGTAATTTTTATACAATACAATAATATTCTGTTGCATTCATTAAATTTTAAGAACATGCAAACTCTACAAGATGTTTGGAAAAGGTGATTGTAGGCTTCATTTTCTTCTTTAACACTGATTGTAGATATATATTTCTATAGTTTACAATTTCTTAAAATAAACTGCAAACAAATTTTTATAAAAACAGTCTGTCTATCATGCATAGGAAAGATTCTCTAAAGCCGATATCATTTTATAATGTGATTTTTACCATTTATATGATTATGTTAAATTAAAATTTCCAATAAGTAAAATATCTATTACACTTAGATATAGATAGATATGTAGTCTTGACTACTGATATTTAAACTGAATTATAATTAGGAACAATAAGAATCACTAACGAAAAGCTAAGTTTACTGCTTTTATTTTTTAGCTATCAAAATGAGCTGCTACTAGAATAAAAATAACAAGAAAATCAGCATTCCAAAAATAATAATGTAAATCATGAAATCACTACTAGTTGCCATTCTACGTAAAATAAATTTTAGAGACATTAGGTTATTTTGAAGCAGGAGAGACAAAAAATTAGCAATGCCCTCGTTGGGACTCAAACCACGGACCTCTCGAATATGCGCCGAGTGTGCTGACCATTACACCACGAAAGCATGCTAAGAAGGTGGGAGAAATACCTTATATACTCCCCCTTTAAAGGGCGACTGGGGATTAGGGGACCCAATTCTGGCAAAATCCTCGTTGTGGAGAATCGTCATCCACGACTTTTTTTTTTTTAGTTCGGGCACCACTGTAAAGTCATTAGGTTTATTTTGAAGCAGGTGAGATGAAAAATGAGCATTGCCCTCGATGGGACTAAGACCATGGACCTCTTGAATACATGCCAAGTGGGCTGATCATTACACCATGAAGCCATACTAAGAAGGTGGAAGAAATACTGTACAAAATTTAAATATAAATATGAATAACTACTTATTGCCATTCAGCATAAAAGAAGTATAAATATGAGTATTAACAAAACATTAGAGATAGTTTTACAAAGTAATTAAACATTTACAAAAATATAAAATACTTGAAATAAAAAATGTTTATTACTCATGCAATAACTGGGCCACTACAGATATTAAAAAGTTCATATTTTTCACACAAAATTTACTGTGGTATACCTCTGAATGATTTGAAAAAGGCAGCTACAGACTTAAGTAAGGAATGCTGTTTTAACTAAATTGAAGCCATTAACTGCCAAAATGAGCTGTTTGGGTTCTCATCCCAAATAACACACACTATAATAAATTCACTGGTTCTTTATTTTATTAATTCTCATAATTAAATTACAATCACTCATTATTAACTCATAGCTGTGACCAGCACTCATACACCGTCGATGGCAATTCTCAAACTCGTCTGATGATAACATTACAGATGTGTATGCGGGGATTACATTACAGGTGCGCAGGTGCGAACATGCTGCTCTGTGTTGCAATGCGTAGCATTCAACTATTGTAATTAAGATAAAGTACGTAGGTAAGTTGAAAAATAAGTTTCTCCTGTCGACTGTGGTCAGAGTTGTGTATGAAAGTCAAAAAATAGAATGAGACATTAAAGATATGACATACCTTTATTTTTCCACATAGGTACCAAGTACATTGAGACATTTGTCATATCGCTTGATAAGCTTCAAAAAGCCCTCCAGGAAAAAATCAGGGCTTTGCATATGGAAGAAGCGTTGAACGGCTTGTTTCACTTCAGTATTGCTTCCAGAGCGCCTTCCCTCGACACACAAGGAACAATGCATGGGGGTCAGTCTAGAACATCTCGTGCGCTACCATGTAGATGGCAATGACTTTCTCTGTTTCGGATTGTGATGGGGGATGAAACGTGGGTCCACCATTTCACGCCAGAATCGAAGGCCGCATCTATGGAGTGGAAACATCTGTCATCACCTGTCCGAAAGAAGTTCAAGACAACTCCCTCTGCAGGTAAAGTGCTCCTCACAGTTTTCTGGTATGCCCAAGGAGTTTCGTTGCTGGACTTTTTGGAGGTTGGAACCATCAATGCTATGTGCTACTGTGACACCCTGTCAAAATTGAAAGAGGCAATTCGGAAAAAGCGGCCTGGCCTTCTCACATCTGGCGTTCTGCTGTTGGATGACAATGCCAGACCACATTCGGCGACGGCAACGCAAAACCATATTGCAACTCTTGGTTGGGTGCGCCTACACCATCCGCCATACAGTCCTGATCTCGCACCAAGCGACTTCCATCTGTTTCCGGCTTTGAAGAAAAATCTCGGGGGAAGGTGCTTTGGAAGCAATACTGAAGTGAAACAAGCCATTCAACGTTTCTTCCATATGCAAAGCCCTGATTTTTCCCTGGAGGGCTTTTTTTGAAGCTTATCAAGCGATATGACAAATGTCTCAATGTACTTGGTACCTATGTGGAAATATAAAGTTATGTCATATCTTTAATGTTTCATTCTATTTTTTGACTTTCATACACAACTCTGACCACAGTCGACAGGGAAAACTTATTTTTCAACTTACCCTCGTATAAAGAAATTTAAACAAGTATTATAAAAAATTTTGAATAAGTACTATTACATAAAATCATTATTATAATTAGACATTTACGATATACATCAGTGTATAACTCAAAACAATGCAATATAACATTTCAGTTACATAATCACATTTTATGTGATGCACATTCAATACTACACAATAACAATAAAGACAATACTCATTTTTGTATTTGTAAGACACATAATTTGGTAATTGGTCGTTTGAAAGTTCCACTTTGAGATTTTACATTGCACATGCGAACCTTTCCATCTTTACCATAAAATACACTACTAGCCACCCAAATTGCAACACCAAGAAAGACAAGAGATATCACAACAAAATTTATTTAGTAGATAACATGTTGACCAAGTATCAAATGATTAAATTTTTAGACTTCTGTGAAGTGTGGTTCTTTCAAAATCAGTAGCCAGAGAAGCCGCCATTGTTGGAGATCACTGCTGCCACACGCCTCGGCATTGATTCAAAGAGACTTTGGATGTGTTCTTGGGATACAGCTGACCAAGCAGCTTCCACACGTTGCCTAAGTTGATCTGGTGTGGCAGCTTGGGATGTAATCTGGGTCAATCGTTCAGCAATCATGAACCACATGTTTTCTATCAGTGAAAGATCCGGAGAGCGAGCTGGCCTGGGAAGCAATTCAATCTGGCGATTGACCAAGAACTTTTGGACAATGCGTGCCACGTGTGGTCGCGCATTACCCTGTTGAAATATAGCTGTGTGCAAGCCATGAAGATAAGGAAGGACAACTGGCTCCAACACCTCGGAGATGTAGCGCTGGCTGTTTAAAGTACCGGCAATGCATAGTAGAGGAGTGTGAGAGTGATATCCAATACTGACCCATACCATAACACCCAGTGCAGGACCAGTGTGGTGGTGCATAACACAGCTGTTCAGCATCCTCTCTCCACGATGTCTCCAGACTCAAATCCAACCATTATGGTGTTGCAGACAGAAGTGTGACTCGTCAGTAAAGACAATTTCATTCCATTCTGCCGCCACATCCTTCTTTCATTGCACCATTGGCAGCGGAGGCGTCTGCACTGAAATTCAATTCATTTGCAGAACTCACCTCCTCTAATGCATGTTGTAAATTTCATGTTATTTGCAGGCTTCCTTCAAGGTGTTGCATTTACGGTGGCCAGCAGTGTAATTCTAGTATACGACCAAATACCCAATTACAACAAGGCAAATTATCTTTAATTAGGACCATGTCTCCAACTTGTATATTGTTTTTAGATCTTTGCCATTTAGATCGATTTTGTAAATGACTTAAATAATTGGAGTTCCTTTTTTCCCAGATAATTTGTACTAATCTTGTGATCTGTTGGCACAATTTTAACCTGTTAATGTTAACTTCCTGGCTCAGGAATCGAATTAATTGCTCTACCAATTAAAAAATGCCCAGTTAGAACTTCTAAATCATCAATGTCTGAAGACAAGGGTGTCAATGGTCGGGAATTTAAAATTCCTTCAATGTGAATCATAACTGTTAAAAATTGTTCAAAGGTCAATTTTGCATTGCCTACGACACGTTTGAAGTGACACTTAAAAGATTTAACTCTAGCCTCCCAGAGGCCTCCAAAATTGGGTGCTCTGCGGGGGGGGGGGGAGAAATTTCCATTTGATATTCTCAGAGCTCAAATAACCAGCTAAAAGCTCATCTTGTTCACTAGTTTATGTAACCTCTTTAATTCTGCATTTGCACATACAAAATTAGTAGCATTATCACTAAATAGTGTTATGCAAAAAAATGTTTCAAGGTAGCTATTAATGCATCAGATGTAAGGTCTGTTATTAGTTCTAAATGAATGGCCTTACTAATCATACAAATGAATATACACTCATAAACTTTTTGATATACAGTACAAAGTCTTTAATCCAGACTCCTTGGAACTTCGGCGATTTCGGATTAGGGTTTTTTCCGGATTATAGATCATCAATTTAAATCTGCTAAGATGGCATGCAGAAATTATAAAATTAAAAATATGAAACCATAATTTATGAAATAAAGAGCAATTATGATGTATAGGGTATCAAAATTTACAAAAAAAAAAGCTTAATATTTATATTTGTTTACTTTATTAAACATTTCTTTCAATGTAAGTTGTTTTAAGTTGCTTCATTTTATGTGCTAATACTTTCTCTTTAATTCTATAAACAGACATAATTTCTTGTTCAGTTACAAAGTTCCGCTGTTGAAGCCCTATACTTGCTGTGCCGAGAATACCAACTAACTTGTCAATCAATTTTTTTTTTCATTTTCGCTAACCTCTCTGTCACTTTCTTCATGCCTTTATCCATTTTTTGCAGCAAATCCACTTTTTGTTTGATGGACATCGAAACATGCTTTCGCTTTGTAGATCCTTTGGCAGCTCCAGAATAGGAAACTCTTTTTGACATAATCGAAAGTTCAAGCTTACTTTTTATAAAATTGCTCTAACAGTCTACA
Organism: Stegodyphus dumicola; assembly: GCF_044657685.1. Taxonomy (NCBI): domain Eukaryota; kingdom Metazoa; phylum Arthropoda; class Arachnida; order Araneae; family Eresidae; genus Stegodyphus; species Stegodyphus dumicola. The sequence goes on from NC_140770.1 coordinate 108,614,721, forward strand.
AAAAATAATAAGTTGAATCCAATTAGAAGATTAGGGAACAACGCAATCTGCAACATATAGAATAAATGATAATTAGATAATTTTAGCCTAGCTTATACCGTCGGTTATACACTGAACGCGCATGCGTAAAGGTATTATGCACATGCGTAAACGCTACGCATGTGCAGAAAGTTTGTAGCTTTGAGGTCTGGATTAAACACTTTGTTCTGTTCTTTCTCTTTAATTCTATAAACAGATATAATTTCTTGTTCAGTTACAAAGTTCTGCTGTTCAAGTTCTGTAATTGGTGTGCTGAGAATACCGATTAACTTGTCAATTGAATTTTTTTCGTTTTCACTAACCTTTCTGTCACTTTCTTCATGCCTTTATCCATGTTTTGCAGCAATTCCACTTTTTGTTTGATGGACATCAAAACATGTTTTCGTTTGTAGATCCTTTGGTAGCTCCAGAATCGGAAACTTTTTTACATAATCGAAAGTTCAAGCTTACTTTTTATAAAATTGCTCTAACAGTCTGCAAAAAATAATAAGCCAGATCCAATTAGAAGATTAAGGAACAACGCAATCTGCAATATTAACTGAAATAGATAATTAGATAATTTTAGCCTACCTTATACCGTCCGTTATACATTGAATGCACATGTGGAAACGTATTATGCGCATGCATAAACGCTCCGCATGCGCAGAAAGTTTGTAGCTTTAAGTTCCGTAAACAGATCATTGCGGATTATGGATGTCCGGATTAAAGACTTTGTACGGTATACCTTTTCTCTGGTTTTTGTACTTAATTAAGAATGGGCCACAGATGTCATCTCCAGTACAATTAAATGTAAGATTAGCTGTAACTCTTTCCTTGGGTAAATCACCCATGATTTGCTGAGCTACGATGGGATTAGCTTTAAAACATGTTGTACAATTTTTTACAATTTTTCTACAAACATTTGTACCATTTAGAATCCAAAATTGTTGTCTTATATGATGTAACAAAGATTGAGGACCTGCATGCAAATATTTTGAATGATAGTAATTAACTATTAATTTTGTTAATTTATGTTTAGAAGGCAGAATAATAGGAAATTTTTTCTCATAGGTTAAATTGCTATTTATTAATCTACCTCCAACTCTCAACAGTCTATTATTGTGGATGAAAGGGTTAAGACTTTTAATAGAACTTTCTCTTGGAACAATACCTGATTTTTTAACACCATTTATCTCATTTATAAAATACTCACCCTGCACTAATTTTAATATAACTTCTTCAGTTGCTCTCAATTCTCCCACTTGTAAATTACCTACATTCTTTTGTTATTGCTTACAATTCTTACAAAACCTAAAACAAAAACTTATAATACGAATTAACTTTAAATACTTATTACTGCAATTCAATAAATCATTAACGAAATTGTTCACGTTTAGATTTAAACATGCAGATAGTTCAGAATCAGCAAAGTTTTTAAGTTCATTACTGTTCTTTTCAGTAATTGATTCAGGTATAACTCTTATAGGGTACTCATTCTTCATTAAGAAGTCAGGCTCGTTCCACCACAGTTGACTTAGTTGCAGGCTTTTGGCAGCCATACCTCTAGATATGAGATCTGATGGGTTTTTTTCGGAAGATGCCATTGTGCAATTTCAGTTAGATTTTGTATCTTTGAAATCCAGTTTGCAACAAATGTCTTGAGCAGATGTGGCTCTTTCTTGATCCATCACAGCACAATCATAGAATTGGTCCAAAGGTGAATAGCAGCAAGCTCCAATTTTAACGATGATTTCACTGGATGCATAAGTTTAGGTAACAGCACTGCTGCGCATAGCTCAAGTCTTGGGATTGTAGTCTTCTTTAGGGGGGAGACACGCGATTTACTGCACATCAACCTCACTGATGTAAGGTTTGTTGCTGGTGTTGCTTTACAGTAGATAACTGCTCCATAGGGGGCTCCGAGGCATCAGAGAAATCATGTAACTCAATCTTGATTGTATCTGGTAATAAAATACATCTATGGACTACAATGTTGTTAATTAATTGCAAGTTAGTGGAGAATTCTTTCCATTCTTTAGCCTCCTTTTCTGGCAGAACATCATTCCAGTTTAATTTTAATAGCCATAATTTCTGCATAAATATTTTTGCTATAATTATAACTGGGGAAACTTTACCCAATGTGTCAAAGATGCGAGGTATGATAGATAACACTTGCGATTTTGTAACCTTTATAATGTCTTCGATTTTAAGTTGAAGCTCAAACAATAACTTTTTGACTTCCATAAAATACCCGATGCTTTAGATTCTTCTGATTTACCAAAGGGATATATTTTGTCATTTGTTCGACACAGTTCAGTAGCATTACTACACCAATGATGAACATACCTCCACTCTTCAAAATGCTTATTAACTGATTTTGAAGTTCTAAGGCAGATCCTAGCAACTCAGCGCCAGATAGAATATCGTCCATGTACATGTCTTCTCTTAGTACAGGTGATCTCCTTCATCCTTTGACAGCTGTACAAGTGTTCTCATTGCTAAAAATGGTGTATTCACAGTACCATAGGTAACGGTGGTTAGCTCAAAGTTTTTAAATGGCTTATCAATGCCTTCTTTCCATAAAATCCTTTGCAACTTCCACTGATTTGGATGGATAGAAATAGCTTGATACATCTTCTGTATATCTGTAGTGAAAGCAAAAATATATTTTCTGAATCTCTGCATAATTGAGAATAAATCATCTTGTATTACACCGCCATTATACTGTATAGAATTTAGAGCAGGAGCGTAGCTAGGGTTTTCAGCGCCCGGGGACAACTGAAGATTTTGCACCCCTCTCTGTGTGTCACGAATGGAAAACACTTCATTCTAAAATTTCGTACTATCAATTTAGCACCCCCTGGATGTTGCACCCGGGGGCAGATGTCCCTCTTTACCCCACCCTAGCTACGCCACTGATTTAGAGAGTTTCCTTTGGTTGTCGAAGAAGCGTTAAATACTACTCTCAATGGAGTCGACTTACTTTTCTCTTCTCCCCTATAGACTCCAATATGAGGAATGTTATATGATCCTTGTTTCTCCTCGCTTTCACTCACCTCAACCATATGTCCTAACTGTTGATATTCTCTTAAAAAATCTGAATATAATTTTAAATATTCAGCATTCTTTATACTAAGCGTTTCCATAAGGAATTTAATTTACTCGTTGCAATTTGTTTAGAACTTCCTAAAGTGTCCGGGTCCTTCTTTAATGGCATTTTAACAACTTACCTACGGGTTTTATCTCATGTATAATTTTCTACAAAATGTTTCTCAGAAATTAAAGATTCTTTGTTTTGGGGTTTATTAGTGTCAATATTCTCTAAGTTCCAAAATCTTCTAAGAGTATTATCTAAGTTGTCTTCTTCCTTTATCAACCCTCAGTGAACCCTGTTTTCAGTCTCTGTTGGAATACTTCCAGACACGATAAAACCAAAAAAACTGTATCTTGAAAAATAAAATCGGGATTATTCATTCGAATTTGACTCGGTTTCAAAAGTTCATAAAAAACTCCCGCTTCCAACATCATATCTACCTTTTCTGGAACATTAAATCCTTCATCTACTAATTTTAAATTAGGAAGATCTTTTTGCACTGAAATTTTAATTTTGCACGAAGATGTTAAATCAGCAGTTATTTTTGGAATTACTAAAAAGTCCAAATTCTTTATAAAAGTTCCTTTTTTATTGCATATCAAAGCATTAATTTTATGCTTTATTGTCAAAGTAGCATCATTTATTTCTGAAACCAAAATGTTTGTTTTTTCTTTCTCTAACTGCAAATGCTCAATAAAATTACGTGTCAAGAAATTTGAGATACTACACTCACTTCAATCTGTGTTTTCTTCTCTCGTTATCAATTAAAAAACATATGATAGTTGAAAACAAAACTGTATTGTGTTTATTTGAATAGTCGCTAATAAATGCCTTTTGAATGAACTCCTGCCCATTAACATTCAAGGTCGATGAGTCATCTCATTTGGGAATGTTGCAGTCAGATACATTTGTTTTATTTTTATTTTGTTCCAATGAAGAACATTCTTTCTCCTTTACAATATTTGCTTTGGGAAAATGAATATTTTCTGGTTTCGTTTTTGACAAAAACAAGAATATTTCTACGGGCAATTTGATACTGAATGCATGTGTAGACAGTTAAAACATAATTTGTTACATTTCACAACCTGTACTCTTTCACAACCTGTACTTTCTTGTACCGGTAATTTTAAATATGATGGGCATTTAACCAAACCGTGATTCCTAAGGCATAAAATACAGTTCTCTATTTTAACATCTGAAAAAAACACTAATTCGCAATATCCTTATCATGTAAATAGGTTATTATATTCGAAGCTTCATCTCCTAACAGATTCAATAGAATTTCTGCTTTATAGTCGTCCGTCATTTTTTGTGATAAATGCTCGTTCTAATGACAAAAAGAAAAATCCCCAACTCTCAGGCCATATAGGAATATTTACTCATTCTTTGATCTCTCAAGTTTTATTTGTTCTAACTCGACAAGTTTTTGCTCTTCTTGTTTGCTATTTTCAATAATAGAGTTTGCTATCTCTTTTACTAAATAGTGTTTAGTTTTATAAATTTCAGTATTCTCAATAATATCAGTTAAATTTTCTATAATCATTTTTTCATCAACATTTAGATTTATTTCTAAGGCAATGAGCCTTAAATCTTCTTTTTTAGCACCCTTAAATAACATTGTTATTTATAACACAAGAAAGCACAGAATGTACAAAATTAACAAGAGAGGAATCACTTACCTCTGCAGTGATTCACTTTTGATGAATATCCTTACCCAAAATCAGCGATATTCGTTGAAAAGAACAAGTTGGGAATACTGGCAAAAACAAACACTCATGCATTCTCAATAAGAAGCACTATGTATTCACGCACAAAACTCAATCTCCGACAGTGACCAGATATGTTTGGGTTCTCATCCCAAATAACACACACTATAATAAATTTGCTGTTTTTTTATTTTATTAATTCTCATAATTAAATTACAATCACTCATTATTAACTCGTAGCTGTGACCAGCACTCGTACATCGTCGATGGTAATTCTCAAACTCATCTGATGATAACATTACAGATGCGCACGCGGGATTACATTACAGGTGCGCACGCATGAACATGAGCAAATGTTGTTTTGCATATGCTGTATAAACTTTTCTCTGTGTCTCTAATTACATTAGTAACAGGCTTTATAAATGATCGAAATCAGTTTTTTAACTCTTGATGTATTTCTATAAATTTTGCATGCAAAGTTATGGAAGTTTCAGTGTTTAGCTAACTAAAATATAGTGAATATTTTGCTGACTGGAGTTTTTCTTCTTTGAGAACTGTATAGAAAATTAAGTTTTCATTATAGAAACATCTTTATCCACAATGTTAACATTGCTTTTTTTTTAATTTAATTTTCTTAATTTTTTATTTTTTATTTTTGGAATGGCACCAAATGTAATAAAAATATGGTGTGGCAAATGTAATGATGGAATGTGTGATCTATAAAGAAATATAAAATTTTAATTTTATTTACTTTGGGGGTAAGTTACTTTAGTAACTTATCCCCAAAGGATGACACTTCAAATAATGTGAACTAAGTAATATTTAAGACACAATAACATGCCGAATAAATACTAATTCAGAAGTCAAACAACAAAAATCAGCATTATATTTACAAAATTTTCACAGGACTAGTTTTGATGGTTTTACCGAACTACCATCCTCAGCTGCAAAACCGCAAATGAACGAGACAGAAAATAATGATTAGATAAGATAAGAAAGCCTGGACAAGAATAAGCAAGTGGCACCATCTGTTGGTGAAACCAGAACTAAAGCATAATTTCTTTAAAGGCCGAAGACAAAGCTGGATTGTAATTAGGATCTTTAACTAGAACAGAAAGATTTTTATGAATGTGAAATACCTCTAGAAAATCCAGTTCTCCAATGGAAGATGTTTTTTGAATAATTTTGGCAGCAGAAAAATTGAAAGTGTGATTTTCGTACCAACAATGTTGAGGTACAGAAGACTTCTGTGTTTCCTTTTTTCTAACATATGCCTCATGTTCCTTGATGCGAAATTTTAAGGCTCTCTTAGTTTGGCCAATGTTGAACTAAAAGAACTTTGAACACACTAAAAGGCACACTCTTGTTTTAGGAGATTATAAAAATTCTGTTGTCATTCCCTTCTTTCCATCAATTAGCTATAAAGTTGCACATATTTTGCAGAAATTTAACTTTCGGGTTGTTTATTCTCCCATCAATAAAATTCCGGGTTCCATACTCAAGGACCCCATTCCGGATATGAATTCCTGGGGTATTTATAGGATTCCTTGCTAATGTGGTTTAATTTACATTGGCCAAACTAAGAGAGCCTTAAAATTTCATGTCAAGGAACATGAGGCATATGTTAGAAAAAAGGAAACACAGAAGTCTTCTGTTGCTCAACATTGTTGGTCCGAAAATCAGTGTTTCAATTTTTCTGCTGCCAAAATTATTCAAAAAACATCTTCCATTGGAGGACTGGATTTTCTAGAGGTATTTCACATTCATAAAAATCTTTCTGTTCTAGTTAATGATCCTAATTCCAATCCAGCTTTGCCTTCGGCCTTTAAAGAAATTATGTTTTAGTTCTGGTTTCACCAACAGATGACGCCACTTGCTTATTCTTGTCCAGGCTTTCTTATCTTATCTAATCATTATTTTCTGTCTTGTTCATTTGCGGTTTTACAGCTGAGGATGGTGTTTAGGTAAAACCATCAAAACTAGTCCTGTGAAAATTTTGTAAATATAACGCTGATTTTTGTTGTTTGACTTCTGAATTAGTAAGTAATATTTATTATAACTTGACATCATAAAATTTTGAATTAATACCACCATAAATTAAGTAAATATTTCCAGACAGAAGCTTAATCGCCGTGATCGAATAGTGGTTGAAAGAAATGGTCCTACCATTCTGAATCCTAACCTTTCCTACAAGAAATGTGTAATACTCTAATCAAAGTGAATCTCAGTACATTGTCTTTAAACAAAGTTTCATGATAACAAAAGTCAAATTTTATAACAGAGGAAATTGAGTTGACTGGTTATTCCAATATATTTTTGAAGAAGCACAAGCCGGATATTCATATCATCCTGAAAGTGGAACACGTGCGCATGAAGTTCTTTCGAGGATATTTCAATTCCAATATATTTTTGAAGAGTCGTAGATACTTGTTAATTTACTGAAAGAGTCAGCATCTAGATAATTTTAGTTGAATCTTCAGTACCAATTTCTTTACTCGGCGAAATGCATTACTCTACACACGATATGGAGATGGCAGTCAAAAAAGAACGAAGAAAAAACAAACATGGCGCACATGTCAGCCAGGGTCAAGACAGCTAGAAGAATGACCTACACCTTCGGAGCCCAACAGCAGAAGGAAGTAAAACTGGTTGTAGTTGTCAATTTCGTTCTGTCACTGAGCGGTCGCAGTGAACAGACTTGATGTTGAATAAATGTGGAGGCTTGCCTGCACGAGTACATATATACAGGGTGATCAAAAGAAAACCTTCCCCAATATATAAACTCTTACTATCCTATCCGCTCAGCCAACTGAAATGAAATTTCAGGTAATGTTATTTGTAGTTATCTGCTTAAAATTATGCTGATATAAAACTGTAGGAGTTCTTTTGGTTAAAAAATCAGTGGACAAATTTATGAATGGCAACACCCACTTTTTTTCCCTGCACAAATTGACTGGTGCATTGAAAAACGGTAAATGGCATTGGAACAAATAACAGTATCTGAAAGTTCACTTCAGTTGATTAAGCAGATAAGCAACTAGGAGTTCAGATATAAATTTTTTTAATGACCCGTATGTATATCTATATTCTGCTCTGTTACTATCTGGTTAAAAAAATTGTAGCTTAAAGTACTATATAAATGATGAACAATAATTTTTTTTTTTTTTTTTTTTTTTCAAAATAGCATTAGAATAAGTCTATAGATATCAAAAACTCATTCATAAGTGATATTTTTCTACTTTATCTTCAAAATGTAATCTCCAAAATGATGTTAGATAACAATTAAGGTATTATTATTATTATTATTATTATTTTTATCTTTCAACTTTTAACTGAATTGACTTTTGTCAAATATAATTAATTACTGTTGTGTAATAATAAATTACTGTTGTGTTAAAACAAATTGTTTTAAAAGTATTTAAGCATGAGTTGTAAATAAGAGAAATGAGAATAATGGTTAAAAATTATTTATTTTTATAAGTGTTTGTAAGTCTGAAATTTACCATGCGAATGATTAGTGTATGATAAATTTTTGTTTCAGGTTTTATTTTTGGATGAACCAACTTCAGGAATGGATGTTGAAGCAAGGAGGAATGTTTGGGATGCTTTGCTTGATTTGAGACATGATCGTACTATTATCTTGACAACGCATTACATGGAAGAAGCAGATATTTTAGGTGATCGTGTTGCAATAATGGCTGAAGGAGAAATTCAGTGCTGTGGTTCACCTATGTTTTTGAAGAAAAAATTTGGTAATAATATCTGAAACCTATCATTAATTTTATTATATTATTATTCCTTTTTTTCTTTGCTGCCTTTTATCCACTGATATTCTGAGAACTCAGAAATTAAATTAGGGAAAAATCTTAAACTGACATAAAATTATACTGTCTGTTAAAAATAAAACAAAAAATACCAAAATTTCCTTGTGTTATTTCATAAAATATCCGTTAGGGTTTAAACAATAAATATTTTAACTGCATACAAAATAATGCTGCTATTACTGTAATAGATCATATGACAAAGAAAGCCATTTTTGAAGAGATATGAAAATCAAAATGAATTATTTACTGTATAGGCACATGTGAAATACTTGCTTTTGCTTGTTGTAAAATAGTCACTTTTATGCCAGAAGGATGTTTTGCAATATGCTAGTAGTTATTATTTTCTGTTTAAGATGCCTTGATTTAAAAGTGGATCTTTTTTTTTTTTTAAATATGTAAGATAGTTCAGTGACAATAACAACAGAAAATTTAGAAATTAATTAAAAATCTTTCTGCAACAAGTATACAATAAATTTAATTTTTGAACTATGATGTTTTGTGTGTTTGTGAAAAATTAATTTGTCAGTATGTTATGATTATTTGATAAGACAGACAATTTGTTAGTGAGATTATCTAAAAAATTTTTCAGAACAATTATCTTAACCTTTTTCTGAGGCTATATGCCCCACACTTTCACTACATTAAGTAAGGCTCAAAGAAATATTATTTGTTATAGAAATTTAAAATTTGCTACTTAGTGCAAAACAGAAAATGGCAGATCCTGTCAATCTGCTTTTCTGTTCCTTGTTAATTGAATAGTGACTAGTTGACTAAATGGCTTCAGTATGTAAAAAAAAAAAAAAAAAAAAAAAAAAATTAAAAATGGTCTTTGCAGCTCACATTAAAAGGTTAGTACATGTGACTAGACCTATTTCTTTAAATTTTTTGTATTTTTTCATCTTGCTGTTATAAATTTGGTTTTCATTTTTTACAAAATCTTATATCAAATTATTTTTCTGATGTGCTTTATTTTATTATAAGTTAATATTTATATTGATGAGTGCGATAAAATTTTTAGCCCGTTGTTAATCTTTAACAGTTGTAACATATTAATATATGAAGCAATTATTACAACATATTATATTCATATATTATTCACAACATATTAATATATGAAGCAATGATTTAAGAATATATTTACAAACCAAAAATAAGATAATGTTTTGTTATAGTTTGTGTGATGTATTATGTAAAAAACTGTATGTATGGATCCGAAGAAACTTGTTTTTCAAGGAAATTGTGGGCATGAAATTTCTTAATGAAAGTATAATTTTTATGTCATAATTGTAAAAGTATGTTCTGTAATTTCTCTTTTCCTTCTAATAAAAATCTGAATTCCTAAGAAGTAATCTATATGTATAGAATATACAGCATAAGAAACAAATATTTTAGATAATATGCTGTAGGCAGTAATATGTTACAATTAAATATTTGATGTTATTTTAATTCATTTCTTTTTTACTTTTGTATCCATGTATCAAATAGTGTGCATAATTTTTAACTATTTCAGCAGATTTCCGTAAATTTTCTGAAAACTTAGAATCTGAGAAGCTTTTATTACAAGTAACAATTAATAAAGTTTTTCTTCTATATTGATTTTTCTTCTTTCACTGTATTGCTAATTTTTTTTTTTTTTTTTTTTTTGTATGATCTTAAATTCATTCACTAATTGCAGCATACTTATTAAACTATAAACAAAATTTAAATTTTGAATCTCTCATTGTTAAACTTTGATCATATTTTTTCAGTTGGAAGCTCACTTTCCAAGCTGAAATTTCTAAATTAATTATTTATTAATTCATTGGAACACTTTTGTGCAACATTAGGGGGGAAATCGCAGTGATGTGTTGCTTTATGAAGAGTACTATTTGCTAACCTCCTTTTTTTCTGATTTGACAAATCTTTAAACACTCATAAGATTCATTCATGTGGCTTTATTGCTATTATAATTTAGTAGCAGGGTTTTAATATTTTTTGTTTTTTAAACATCAAATTTCTTCTGTTTTGGGGACAGAAATCAGGTATTCAGCTATGCATGTTACAAATTTTGTGCATATGTAAGTAATTTTAGTGAAATTATATGTAAAATTTTAGTATTTCTTTTGTAAAATGTAGCATGAAAATGTAAAGAAGTGAAGCTTTGCCGGAAAATTAAGAATACAGGGGCAAGTCTTTTTAACCCTTTAACTTTTTAACCCACACTAACTTTCACTTGAAGGAAATGAACAAAAATAATTTTTTGGGTGTATTGGAGTCTAATTAAGAGAAAAAAAGTTACAGGAAAAAGGCATTTATTTATATATAAGATACAAAATGTTGTGAAAATGCAACATTAGTCAAAACCGATTATTTTGGGGATACATGGAAATCATTGAAACATTTGCTATGCAAAGGCACATTACATTTATTACAAAATGTTATTATTTGACTAACACGGTATTTGCACTTTTTTCTTTTGTTTCTCGATTTTTTCTCAATAATGTGATTTGTGTGATGCTTTTTCATTTTGCTAAAAGCCAAATTTTGAAATAAAGATGGTTGGCCAACACTATGAAGACGAAGGCTACAAATTGTCAGAATATTCCTCCCTTGTTTTCTGCAATGCCACTGCAACACTTCTTTGAAAATCTAATAGGAAAATTTTGGGGTCTACTGCAATCTTGTAAAGTTTCTATGCATTTGAATAAGCTACATCAATAAAAATTTTTAAAATAGGCCACCATCATTTCTTACCTTTTTCTTGCACTCTATACTTCGCAAATATGCATATTTATACCATACAAACAAAATGGTCCTAAAGATCCATGTATTATCCATTTATATGTTGTAATTTCCGATTGGGTTGTTTTACAAATACAGGTTTGTTTTCTTTTCTTGAGTATCTCTTGGCTACTGAAGGTGGATCATTTGCTTCAAAATTAGTTGCCATAGTTATGACAGAATTGTCATTCCATCAAACTACTGCAATGCCATGCTCCTTATCAAATGCAGGGTGATATGTTTCATGTTCTTTTTCTTTCATTTTGTTTACATGTACTATAGAACAATTTCCTAATGTATTCTATTGAATTGTTCCAGTGGCATGAAATCCCAGCTGATTTAATTCCGACAACAACCTGTGTGATGTAAAACAGTTGTCGAAATGTATGTAATGATTTGAAGGAACTTCCACTACACTTAAGAAACGTTTTACATCTCCACAATGATATAAATAGGCTTCAGAGGAATACAAACACCAAACTTTGTACCCAAATTGAACAGGTTTTCCTTTGAGAAGTATTTTGCATGAATGTCTACCAAAGTAAGGTATCATTTGCTTGTCAGTAGAAAAATGCATTGGAAAAATCTCATACTGCATGAAATTGGCATTTAAAATATTTAAATAGGGTCAAACATTAGCCAATTTATTGGTTTTATCTAATGCATTATTATCAGCTACATGCAAGTCCTGCTTGATATTAATGTATGTAGAACGAAAGTATCATTGCTGTGCGTTCTAATGGACAACTGACATTTTCATCAAGAGACCAGTAAAGTCTTTCAGAAGGGAAGGTGTACCTAATGAGAGTAAAGCAGAAAGCCTGCAAAGCACTTCAATATAGGAAAAGAAAGAGAAAAAAAAATTGTCGATTTTTTTCTGATTTGCATATTTTACACTTTCTTGGGTGACATGTTCCAAAAGATTCTGATTATATAAGTGTAAAAATATATCTACAGGCTTTAGATCAGGCACTTTTTCTGAAATTATTTCCTTTTCTGCCTTTTCTATAGATTCATTGTTGACAAGCATCACTGCATATGCAGGAGAAATTTTCCAATGTTTTTTTCTTTTTTTTTAAGATGATTCAGAATTTTTTAAATAATGTTTTGATAAATTCAATGCTTTTTTTTTTTTTTTGTTAACGAAAAAACCTTGATCTTATTTGATACATCTCTCAGTATAAGCAAATTATCACCTAGCACGTCACCATCTATGCATTCTTCATCGGTTAGAATGTCTGGGTCTGGGGAAATCACTACTAAATCTGTGGCATCTTGACCAATCATCATCTCAAGAAAGTTCTGAAACATCATGTTCATACAGCTTCATAAGTTTTAATGCTTCATTCAATGTCAAAAACCATTGTCTTGAAAACCCATTATTTCAAGACATTATTTTTGAACTGTTGTTTTGTGGAATCTTTAAACGAAAAAATCAATGAAATTTGTGTATATTCCTAAAGACACGATGTTGAACTGATGTTGCATTTTTGCAACATTTAAAAATATGCATATTTATACGATCAAAGACAAAATAATAACCTAACCTTTTGATGCCATTTTATTGTCTAATGTTTCTAGAAGACTGTCATGTGTTCATAAAATCATTTGATTGGTTGCACCTTTTATGAGATATACCCAAAGTTAAAAGAAACAAAATTGCAAAAAAAGTACCAATATGATCAATTTATTTTTCATAAATAGTTTTTATGGGAGAGAAACAATTTTTTTCTCTAAAGAAACTTTGATGCTTTTTGTACAATATACAAAAAAGATAAAGAAACGAACATTTTATAGAAGATGGAAAAAAATGTTTTGATTAATGTTGCGAAAATGCAATGTCAGTTGCTAATGGGTTAACATTAAGTATTGAGGGTTATCTCGCTAAATTGGCGAGATATCGCCAAGATGGTGATGGTTTTAGCCTTTGATTTTTGTCATCAAATGTGGCGAGAAATTGCCAAACTTGGAGACGTTTTGGTTCGGTTCCTGTATAACTGTAGGGGGTATTGTAATTGATTCTATATATAGCTGTAATCATCAATGGCTGGAGAAAAACTATGTAATACTGGGGAGAGCATCAGTTTCTCAGTAAGAGCTGTTTAGTTTAGCGTTAGTTTGAAGTATTGAGATATCTCCATGTGAGCTATGCTCTTTAGATGCGCTTTGTATTATGTTGTGTTTAATGTTCTTAGTAGTTTGAAGTGTAACTTATGATTGTACTCGGTGATACTGTGAAGAACTGTATGAATATTTTTGTACAAAGTTTCAGAACTGTGAAGTGTTTCTTTCAGTAAAATAAATTTTATCAAGCCATCACCAGTTCTGTGCACATTCAATCTACGTATAATAGCTTGTGATATTTAACTCATAATGTAGAAAGATTAGAACTTTAATAGTATGGAATCAGTTACACTATATCTTAGTTTGATATCTAAACTATCTCACAATAAATGAACTCTCTTTTCAATATTGTATGCATGTGCGGTGATTAAAAGATTCTGTTGTATTTGAGTTCGAGGTTCCAAGTTGTGTAACCATGATGTTCTTGAAACAGGAGAGCAGAGTCATTAGAAATGTATAAAAAGGTATGATAAAATGTTGCTGAAATCCACTTGAAGCAATAGGGCTGCAAAAGAGGGAGAAAGCATCTGTAGTTTTATTGTTTCTGTTCTTCATCTGTAGTTTTGTTGTTCTGTTCTGTATTTGTGGTTTATCTAAGTTCCATTTGTTCATTTCAGATTATCTAAAAATTTTCTGATTTGGAAGTAATCATTAACATTGAAGAAACATAGGCAGTATCTTCTTAGCTGGAAAAAAGCTGTAGGAAATTATATTAGAAATACTGAATGAGAAAGAAATGTGCATGTGAATTTTAGTGCATGAGAAATGGTCCAGACTGTATGAACCGAAACTGAAATACCCATTTTTTAATAGCATTATTGTGGTTGTCATGAAAAAATTTCATCCGAATTCTGACTCTGGGGAAATTAACGATGATTCTCAAGTGCATATGTGGTGACATTATGCTAAGGCATATTATACCTCAAGAATGGATCATCAGTATGCAGTATTAGTATTAATTTTTGAAACTTGATCTATAGCTATCATTTTATGAGAAGAGATTATAGTTCTTCTGAATTTGTGATCGTTTTGAAAGGTAATACTCTGGTGCGTATAGTGTAACCTACTGTCTGTCTATTAGATGAACAGCTACCGCCACAGTGTCTGGCGAGTGGTGGTCACTGTAGTAACAGGGCTAGTATATTTCAATTAGGAATGAACCATAGGTTGCCAATTCATCTTTAAATGCACTAAGATGGCAAACTGAAAAGTAAATCTTCAAGATACCCCTATGGAAAATGGGTCAAGGCTCATTTCTACGGCAACAGATAGCTGCAGACTAACTGGCGAGAGCTTTTCTTATAATAGACAGACTGTACATTGACCAGAGTTCAATCCAACGAAATATCAGGTATTTGTTGGAAAACTTTTCTGCCATCCGCCATGCTTCCTGCACTTAAACCCCTATGTCTATAATTTCATTTCTGATATGAAAGAATCATGTCATGCCATTCTCATTCCAAATTCTTCCTCATATTTTTCAGGCAGTAGACTGCTTCATTCAAATCATCACTAGAACAAATATTACTATAAATTGGTAACTACTTCAAAGTACAGAAAATGCTTCACAAATATAACACTTTTGTTTCATTTGTAAATAAGTAGTTATCACTCCTGAAGTTCTATCCACTGCAGTTTTCCTTTAAAAATCAAGTCTTATCTAAATATGATTATCAGATTAAAATATGCATTTTGGCATTTTCTGAGTCTTTGCTGCCAATTAATTGTAAGAGGATTTCATGTACATTGACCAGTAATAACATTGACCAGTACATTGACCAGTATGTAAATAATATAATTTGAATTTTCTAATCTCTCTAAAGAAGCTATCTTTAGATAGGTAAGTAAGTAAAATAGAAGAGGGTAAATAATATGAATTTCTTGAGCAGATTGTTTTCTTGTACATAAAGTACACATTTTAGATAATTTCTAATAATTGTAGGTTAGATTAGTTAAGATTGGTTTGGATTAATTGTTTATGATCAAACATAACTAGGGTTGTCTGGAAACTAATGAATTTGAGGGACTTTGGAATGAGAGGTGATACCTTATTTCATAAAGCTTCATTTTGGAGCATGTAAAGTTTCGTTTCAAATCATTTCTTGTTTTACTGTGCAGTATCTAAGTTCCATTTGTTCATTTCAGAAGATGTAAAAAATTTTTGATTTGGAAGTAATCATTAACATTGAAGAAACATAGGCAGTATCTTCTTAGCTGGAAAAAAAAGCTGTAGAAAATTACATTAGAAATTCTGTATTCTATAGTATTATGAAGGAAAATGCATACAATGAATACTTTATATGTGTATATAATAAATTAAAAACTTCTTAAAATGTGTATTTATTTATTAATTTATTTACTGTTTATGAAATTATACATAAAATAGTTTAGAAAATATGAAAATAAATGAAGGCAACAGATGGATTAAAAACGCTATGAAATAAAATGTAATATTTTTAGCCATTAGCTAATTTTATATTATTTCTTATACTAAATTTCATTTTTATTCTATGTCATTATTTGCAATTGTTAAATCTGTTTTTAGGCACTGGTTATCATTTGCATTTGGTGAAAAATGAAAATTTTGATCTGAATAAAGTAACTGAATTGTTGGAAAAGCATAAGCCACAATCTGTTATAGAAATGAATACTGAGAATGAAGTTACTTTTAACCTTTCTACTGGTACTGATTCATCTTATGGAAATTTATTTAAGGATCTTGAAGATCACAAAGTAGAATTTGGTGTTGATTCTTTTGGTGTCACAGTCACAACAATGGATGATGTTTTCCTGAAGTATGTGTTTCCTTTTCTGATGTTTGTTTCTTTTGTTATTTTATGAGTTTTTATTGCATGTAAACATTTTAAAGCATTTTTGGTTAACATTTAGAGTTAGTTGCTGTCAGACTGTACAGTACAATGCACAAAATTCAGATATCCAATATCCAGAATGATCTAAAATTCCGACCTCCAAATCACCAGTAGCCTTCCCCCTCCCTTTATTTTTTAGAAATTTGTTTATGCCTTACGGTTGCGCATTTGATATTTTTTCATAATAAAACACATGGGGTGTCCCAATTCTTAATTTCACTTCAGCATTCATGTCTAGGTGACAAATCATTATTTATTAATTTTTGCTTTCATCGCCCCATGACTATCAATACAGCTTAATAAATGACCCATGCAGCGATGTCTAAAAATTAATTTTTTTTTCTTTTAATATTAGTAATGGAATACCAAAGAGCATGGTGACTTTTTAAAACATCACGCATGGCAATGATAACAGACTTTAGCGAACTCCACAGTGAAGTGTTGAATGTGTTGTTGACAAAAAGAAATTTAACAGAAATTTTTTCCATATCCAAAAATTGATTTTATAAATGATACTCATAGGTCAAAAGATTGCAATTAGTATTGTTTGAATGGAAAATAACTGATTTATTATTCAATTAAGCCCAGGGCTTGTGCAAGATCTGGTGCATCTGCACTGGGGGGTCGGCAGAATTTAGGGGAGGGAAATTTTTAGAATTTAGAGGAGCACCCAGCAGCAAAATTAAGGGATGACAAAATCTTTAGAATTTTGTTAAGGCACTGGGATGTAAAATTTAGATGCGGCAAAATTTTAAGAATTTAGGCAGTTACTTGGTAGCAGAATTTCAGACCCGCAAAGATTGTTCCAAGCTACAAAATGTCTGCACCAGCCTTGAATAAGACTTAAGTTTATGCGGGAATTTATTTTTTCAGGGCTTGGATAAGCCTTAAGCATGTGCGAGAAATAGCCTTAAGTATAATAAAATACTAAAATAATGTCATTCACACTTAATTTCATCAGCATGTGATAGAAACAAGACAAAATTTAGTGGAACATATGTTTAGCTGCCAATCTCATGATATATTGGCAACAGTGTATAGTGATTGCTAGCTAAGCCTTGTGATGATAGCCAGGAATTTGAAGGTTTTTCAGTTATCACAAACAAAAAGTGAAATTTTATAGCTAATGGAATTTGTGAAGAAAAGTTGAAATATAGCAATAATTGAAGATGATATGACAGAAGCTCTTCATTGTGATGACAATGCCTTAATATGAATCAACTAAGGGATAGTGAAATTTGTAGTATGGTTCTAAATCCAGTCTTGCTGTATGTTCCAGAAAATAATATTGCTACTGATAGTGAAGAAAATGACAGAAAGGTTGTTGAGAATGAAAAAGCTTTGATTGACAATTTAATGGAACCTCTCGATGCAGCAATTACAGGACTTGAATAAAGGAACTTTGTAACAGAACAAGAAATTATGTCTGTCTATAAAATTAGTGAAATATGTTAGCACAAAAACTGAAGCAAGTTAAACAACATATCTTCAAAGAAATGTTTAATAAAACAAGCAAACAAATATTGAGCTTCTTCTTCTTCTTTTTTTTTTTTTTTTTTTTTTTATCTTTTTTAGGTCATAAATGTATCATTATTTCATATTTTTAATTTTATAATTTCTGCACGTCATCTTACAGGATTTAAATTGATGATCTAATATTTGGAAAAATTGCAAATGGCCAATTATTTATCTCTTAGATGGCATTCAAACTACTATTTTTTAATTCAAATGTGTGATAAAAGAGCAGGAAATAGAAATGATTCAAACAACAACCAATTTTGGTGCTATCATCTGAAAAATAAATAACTAAAAGTGGTAGATTGCAAACTGTATGATTATCGTATTATTTATTTGAAATACACTAGGGTGATTGGTTACCTACTAAAGGATTTCACTGATAATGAAATGGAAAGGGGGATCTTAAATATTTTTTGTTGCCATTATTTTGTTATGAATATGATGCTTTCTTTCAACCCATACTCCTGATTATTGTTTCTCATTTTTAAGACATTTTAATTTCACTGTAAACCTTTCATCACACTTTTTTTTTTTTTGTGGTAGTTTTGTACATAACCTAAAAAATGAAATCTAGGCTCATAAAGGGCTTAAATTAAGTTTAAAATTATATTTTGGAGTAAAGTTGAAATATTTCATAACTAAATCCTTTTGTTGATCAGCTACCATAGCTACAAAGCCAAAGAATTATTTTTTTCAAAATTTAGCTAGAATCCAATTTCATTTGTGAAAATAATGTTATGGGAAGTGAATTGACAAATGTATGAAAGTAACATGGACATGTGATTCAAGTGTTAGTAATTTTTTACCAATAATAATATTGAAAATTTCCCCCTTTAAAAATATTGCTTTATTACAGTGTTGCAAATATTTCGGATTTGAAACTCAAGTTACAAGCAAATAATAGCATACAAAATGAAACTGCATTAGAAGTTGAAGGTAAATATAATTCTGTGTTACTATAGTTATCACTATTACTATCTATGTTACTATAGTTATTCTATGTTAAAAAAGGCTTTTTAACGCCTTTGCCAGCCCTCTTCCTCCCTCCCTTAATTTGTGATTATAACTCATGTTGTCATTACCACACAGTATTTATTTTCTCCATGTCATTTGAGACTGCATTTTAAGTCAGCCTTCCTTTGCATGTTTCTAATGCAGCAAAACATGCTAAATAGAAATAGAGTGGGTTGAAAAATTTTAGTGAATTGCCTTTTTTCCCCTTAGCTGTTGTTTCAATGGTTATGGGTCAAGTCAGGAGGCAGAAAATAACTTTGAAACTTCTACTTGAAAGCAAAAAACAATAGTGTAGCTGTTAATTTTTGAAGTTATAGATAAAACTGTTACTGCCTAAATTATTTTATTTACTTCTGAAATTGTATTGTTGAAATCAATTAACTGGGATGATTGTGGTCTGGATATAGCTAGAATTTTTTTATTCTAGAAAATTCATATACACTTAATCATCATTATATACCTTACTATGTCATTATATATACAGGTAATCATCGTGGACAGAATTGATGATAAATATATCCAATCAATTTTTATTTGTGCAGAAACTGCAAAAATTATTAAGAATTTTAGACAGATTAATTCTGAAAATATTTATTTTCATTAAACATAAATAAATGTAAAAATTTTGAATTAGAAAATCTCTATCAAGGCTGTTATTGGTAAAATTTTTAGAATTAATTTACTGAATAGCTGGACAGCTTTCCAAAATTCTTGCAATTTTATTTCAGTTACCATACACACACCCTTACCATATAATGTATCATATAAGCACAATTCGTGAACCATTCTTTTATTAGCAGCTCCTCATCTGTTAATACCTATTAATATGCACACTGCAGGCTCTGATCTTAATACTTGAAGGGTTAAATGGAAAGTTTTTATCTATATTAAAGTGTTTTGCTGGTCGTACTGAACATTTAGTTGTTAACGAAGAAAAATATTAATGTAGCCCTTCCCAAAAAGCAAGCTAAACAATTATTTTAAGAAATGTTGAGAAACCAAAAAGCGAAGTACCTATGTGAAAGGATGTAGTAAAACATGCTACAGGGTTGCCACGCTACCTGGAACACCGGAAAAAGTCAGGGAATTCGGAAATTGACCAAAAAATTCAGGGAAAAGTCACGGAATTTAAGTGTTTTAGTCAAAATCTGGAAAAGTCAGGGAATTTCACACAACGATCCCGCCAAAAATGGCGAGTTTTGCGCTGATGTCGGAAGAGATAACTTTTTTGGTGAATTGTGTATCACGTGAGTGTCATTCGGGCAGCTGGCATAGAGCCAATTATCGCAGCTCCAATTTGATTGTCTTTTAGAAAGGCAAATCAAGTTTCCCGCAACTTTTGGTTTCCAGTAACCTCGAAAATCACATGTGCAGTGCATGAACTAAAGAAAATACCTGTTCTCGAATAAAACAAAATGGGTTTAATCCTAGTATACGGTACCATGAAGGTTAGAATCAAAAAATATGTATTGTAAAGAAGGAAAACCTCTCTGCAACAGACGTGGCTCCGTTCCATCATAGAGGGAAACAGCTGTGCATGCGCGATATATCTGTCGCCAAAGCTCGAAACCGGTGTCGAAGTTCGAAGGTCACGTTATCAAGAGTTCATAAAATGAATATCGTTTAAAATTTATTTAAACTCTAAAGGAAAAGAAAATATTTTTTGGTGCAAGTAAATTAATTCATGGATTAGTTATTTTGAGGGAAGGGGAAAAAAAAAAACTACGAAAATCTGTTTTTAAAATTATTGTGAAAAATCCAAGAAAAAACATTCTTTGATAAAACGTTTCTTCTTGGATTTTTCTGAATAATCTAGAAACGGATTTTCCAAAAGTGATCTCTTTTTTTGTCAAAGAACGTTTCTTCTTAACACGTGTTTCTCAATTTCCTGTACACATCGCGGAGAGGGAAATTCTGGCCGCCAGGTTCCATCGCCAAATCCCTTGGCAAATTTTCCCTCCGCTTTCTAGTGGCGTAATAGCATTTACGTGTATGGAACCTTTTCTTCTGTACATAGACGTTCTTTGGTTAAAATAATCTCCATGTATGGTACAGCGGGATTTGGCGACATGGTGATGAGGCCATACTGTATACAGTCAAAAGTCGTTAATTCGGACACCCATAATCCGGACCTCAAAGCTACAAACTTTCTGCGCATGCGTCGCGTTCACGCATGCGCACAGGCGTTTACGAGAGCGCGTAAGACCCTTACGGCTGCGAATATGTTTGTGCGCATGCGCGTTTAAATTGTAACGGAGTTATACGCTAAGCTAAAGTTATCTAATTCAGTTAATGTTGCCGATTGCGTTGTTCCTTAATCTTCGAATTGGATCCGGCTTATTATTTTTTGCAGACTGTCAGAGCAATTTTATAAAAGTAAGCTTGAACGTTCGATTATGTCAAATAGAATTTCCGATATATATTTACTACAAAGCGAAAGTATGTTTTGAAATCCGAAATCTGTTTATCAATTTCACGCTGCTCTGCGGCAGAGGGGGGGCAGAAACGTCATTATTAGATTATGATAGATTAGAAAGATTATGTCAAATAGAATTTCCGATATATATTTACTAATATGTAATTTGTATCTACAAAGCGAAAGTATGTTTTGAGATCCGAAATCTGTTTATCAATTTCACGCGGCCGATTGGGAGTTGATCTGTCAACACTATCCTTATCTTCAGGGCAGATGTTTTTATTTTATTTGGTTTATAATTCCATACTAAGTGTAGTATTTCATTCTGTCTTTGATAGGATTTAAATCAAGTTCCTCGTCATTATAATTCGCTTCCGATAGTGAAGAAAGTGACCCAGAGGTTATTGAAAACGAAAACATTTCGATTGACAAATTAGTCGGTATTCTCAACACAGCAATTATAGGACTTGAACAGCGGAACTTTGTAACTAAACAAGAAATTATGTCTGTTTAATAGAATTAAAGAGAAAGTATTATCACATAAAACGAAGCAACTTACATTGAAGGAAATGTTTAATAAAGTAAACAAATAAATATTAAGCTTTTTTTTTTTTTTTTTTTTTTTTTTTTTGTAAATTTTGATACCCTTTAGATCATAATTGTTCTTTATTTCATAAATTACGGTTTCATATTTTTAATTTTGTAATTTCTGCATGCCATCTTACCAGATTTAAACTGATGATCTATAATCCGGAAAAATCGATAATCCGGAATCGCCGAAGTCCCGACGAGTCCGGATTAACGACTTTTGACTGTACTAGGATTTTACCGCAAAATCTTTTTTTGTTTCTTTTCTTTTTAATAAATACCTTGCCATTTTGCAGTAAAATAAAAAAATAGTAATCAGTCATCTAGGCTAACTATATTCGCTAAAATATCGTTGATTATTCTAATTCAATTTTTAAGTAATTATCTTTATTTTTATGTTATTCATGTCATTTAATGTTGCTTCTTCCCTCTAAATTTATTTATCATTAGTAAATAATATTTCTAAATTTCAGGAAATTTTCTCTGCCATAATCCTGAAATTAATTCTAGCAGTATGATGACATCACGAAATTTAATGCACATATATTTTCCTTATGTATGCTGCAAAATAAATATAAAATACCTCAATTTAGTGAAAACATATCATTAAATAGATTTCTTTCTTTCATTTAGCTGCAGAATGTCTGCAAAAAAAGCCTTATTTTATTCCAGATTGGGCAGATTCTAATCTCAATTTTCAGTGAAGAAAACAACTCCTATTATAATTATATTTGTGTTTTCAAGTGTTAAGGTGCCTTTTAAGAAGACACCTCACACAAATTAAATTTACCTAAAATCTAACCTAACTTTTAGCATTGCGTTGTGATTTATAAGAACCGGATTAGCCTCATGTTGAACTGGTGATGATCATGAGTAATAATTAAATAAAACGTACAATTGTTATACAATGTATATATCTTAAATTTTATTAAGTTTCTTAAGTGGAAAAGTAAACAAAATTATCAAACAAAGTGTACCAAGAATAATTAAGAATAAATGTCCTCTGAGATTTATTGAATAATTAAGTGAATTTGCTACACAGTACAAGTAATACCATAATTAATTTACCTCTTAGCACAGCCAATGAACATTATGCGGATAGACTGGAATTTTCTCGAAACATACCTGGGAAACCTGGAAAAGTCAGGGAATTTCATTCTCCTGTTTGAGTGGCAACCCTGATGCTAATCTTCTGTTAAAAAGATGGCACAACACATCATTTTTAGCTGTGTCTCTTTAATGGAAAAGCACCTAAAACATAAATTAACATTTGATGCATTATAAAGCATTATAAATTTTGTTTCTCAAATTAAATTGTGTGAAAATTTGTGTGTATGCATTATGTATATGTATCACATTAATGTTATGATTATTTGAAATTATGTCATATTTTTGCTTCAAGATAGTTTTTAGGATTTTTAAATGATGTCACAGTCATCCCTGAATTAAGTGCAGTGTACTTAAAATTTAAAAGAATTTTGATTTTTTGCGTATTATTAGTCTTTGTTTTTTGAATATATTCAACAAAATTTTCCTCAACTGCAGTTACATTAAGTGTTGAAAATGTTACAATGAACATGGACAAACAGAGAGACATAGTAAATATATGAATTTTATATATTATGCTTGCACAATTTTGTTAAATTTTTAGATTTCTTTTAAATAGAAGTTTTTGCATAATGTTATCAGTTATGTAAGTTTTTGCTTATATTTCTTGTTTTCTTTCTTTTTTTTTTTAGATCTATACGATGAAGCAAAGAAAGCACAGCCTTCTCCAAAATTTGGTGTACAGCTCTTTGGTCTTCTGACAAAACGTTTTCATTATGCTAAAAGGAATCTGCTCATTTTGATTTCTCAAATACTTTTACCATTTCTGATTATGATGTTCTGCTTTTACATAATTTCTCTGGGCTCTGGTCAAACTGTTGAATCCTTTCCAGCCTTGAAGTTAGATATTCAGAGTGTTTATGGCCAAACAATTGGGTTTTACCAAACAAATGAAGACCAAATTACTGCTGAACTAAAAAATATCTTTGAAGAAAATTCTGTGTCTGCAAAAGAAATTGATGATCCAAGTAAATTTATACTGGAATATAGTTCCACTGACTTCTCAGTATACTCAAACAAACTTCTTGTAGGTGTAACTGTAGAAAAGCTTAATAATGGTACTTTTATGTTAACAGCCTGGTACAATGGAGAACCATACCATGTAGCCCCTATGTCTCTTCTTCTTTTGCATACTGCATTGCTAAGATTCATTATAGACTCTGGCTCCATAACTTTAATCAATGCACCTCTACCGAGTGGCCAACAGTACAGCTATGATGAACTCAGAATGCATGAGCGTTTAATGGCAAACATTTTTGTTCCCTTAGCATTAACCTATATATCTGCTGCGTTTGTATTTCTGCCCACACATGAAAGAACATCAAAGGCAAAATTATTACAACTTATGACAGGAATTTCAGCTCCACTCTACTGGGCATCTATGTTTTTGTGGGATTTTCTTGTGCTTTTCGTTGCTTGTCTTGTACTCATTATCCCATTTGCCATGTTTACTCCTTATGCATTTTTCTTTTCTCATTCAGAAGCAATAGGTAAGTGTTCAATCTTCATAATTTGCATTTTTATTGTTAATTGTATTCTATTTTAATTAATCTTGTGTGCTTGATGTTTACTCATGACATTTCTAGACTTCAGCAATTGAGAATGGAAAGAACTCTTTTTCTAAAAATTAGTTATTTTCCAAATAAAGAAATATATTAAAAAAATGAAATTTAAAATTTGTATAAATATTGTTTTATAACAAAGCACACATTATCCATGGATCACATAAATCATGCACATTTGCAAAGCCCGTAACTGCTAGATCCTGAGGCTTTAACTTCCCCCCCCTCAAAAAAAAAAAAGAAAGAAAAGAAGGAAAAAAATGGGCCTAGCAACTATGCGGTGGCAGCCCAGTTGCCTGGGATGGAATCTAAACTAAATTGAACTATCAGCATTCAATGGTTTTAACCACTTGGCCACTGGTTGAGCCATTAACTTTAAGAAGGTTTATTTATGACTTAAATATAATATTTCTTTTATATGACTTTCAAAAAATATCTAGCTCTGTCTTTTATCACAGTCTAAAACATCAAAAACAAACTAGGAAATGTATGAGAATCTGATTTTAGATATCAACATTATATTGAGTTATGTTATTATGAGTTATGTGTAGAAGTGTTGGTTCATAGATTTCATTAAAAATTTAAATCTGAAAGTAAATTTTCAGTATATGTATCAAGCATTTCATTGTGAAATCTGAATTTGATTTATAATTAATGTATTTATGCTTTTTAATTCAATTAACTAAAACTGCTAACCCATATTTCAGCAGTCATTTGACCACGTATGAATTGATTCTCATTCTCTTTATCGTCATGTTCCTCATGTCTTTCTTGAAATCAGTATTATTTGATCTATTTGTGATTATAATCTGTTTATGCTTTTTGAAATGGATTGGATTATTCAACTATGGCAAAGCACACGAGGGCTATCTGCCTAAAGGAAGCGATGCCTTTGTGGAGACTTTATAAGGGAAACTGGCTCATGTACATGTTACACATGGGGAAAACCACGAAAACGCCCATGCAGCCAGCCCGTTCGCAGGATTCAAACCTTGGACGGAACTACCAGTGTTCAGCGTCTTTACCACTTGGCCACTGGTGGGCCTTATGCTTTTTGAAACTGCTGAATGCAGAATATGCATTATGCTATTAATTCAACTACTTTTTCACATTTTCCCAAGGCATAGCTAATCTCATATTTCATCCAAACCAGTGTCTCTGCTTTTGAATTACTTAGAAAATCTGTACTGGTATTAGCAAATGTTTAGCCATTTAGTTGTATTGTCTATGTCTTAGCTGTTAGTGTGCCTATTTTGTAGGAGGTATACTTGGAATTTCGCTTGCTGATGAATTGAGAAAGCTTTCTTATTTTCAGTATTATTTTTAAAGACATATCCCTTTGGAACGAAACTAATGCAGCACCAATGCTCTGAGATCCAAAATCACTGAGACTTCAGCGATTCTAGAGTTTGGAAATTTTTAGATTTTAGATCATTAATTAGTAATAGAACATAATCTAGTAACATAGCATGCAGAAATTATTAAATGATTATTTATACCAAAGTTTACAGAAAATGTTCTCTGTTAATATTTATTTTGTTTTATTAAACATTTCTCTCAATGTAAGTTGTTTAAACAATTTCGTTTTTTCTATTAATACTGTCTCCTTGAATTTGTAGAGAGACATAATTTCTTGTTCAAGTCCTGTAATTACCATGTTAAAAATTACCCCTGAAATCTTAGTTGAAATCTTTTCATTTCATTGATCTCTTTATTACTTTCTTTCATTATATATCCGACACTTTTTTCTGGATTTAAAATCGTACTAGAGATTTGGCTTTTATTTGATTGTCATTGAAATGAAAACTTTGGTTATATCATCTTTTTTAACTTTTTTATAAAATTATTTATTTATTTATTTACATATTCCATTAACCTTAAAATTTTATGATTCTTTTCCATGACTTTTTTATCTGAGGTTCCGCTGGTGAAAAGTATACTGAGAGCCTTCAGATTTTTCAAAGTTTATTCTATTGAATTTTCAAAATTTCTGCTTACTGTAGTAAATTTAACCTTTCTCCTGTTTTGATTTGATGTTGATGAATGAATCATCAAGTGGCAAGCTGTCTGTTGTAGCCCTATAATAAACTAAGTTTCAACTCAACTGATTCATAGCTGCTTGGCCTCTAATTTATATCTTAACTCAAGGGAAAGAAAAGTACTTTTAGCTCTTTGCAGAAAAATCACTTTTAGAACATCAAAAATGTATATTCTCAATGGTTCTAACCAACTTTGCAAACTTCTAAAACATTGCAAAGTTGGTAAGAAGTGACCAAACGTTACCAACTGGGGACAAAAATTTTCCCTAAGGCCTTTAGTTAAGTTCTGGTATATTTCTAGTTTTAAGTTAGCGGCTGATCTCTGGAATATGGTAACTGGTAGTTTGGCGACATTTTGGAGGCGATAAAGGTTACTACCTAGGACTTTGGTAATAATGTGAGAAGTACTCAGTTCCGATTACACATTATTTTGTGTGAGGGAAATGAGAGATCATGAGATATGTCGGTACTTACGTATTATCGCAACCAGGTTGGCGCGATTTGTAAGTTTGAGTAAAAAAGTATGAATAGAAAGAAAATGTACATTTATTAATTACAGATAATTTTTAATACAGTTTTTTATATTATTTTGTTTTAAAATATAAAATAGCAATTAAACCCTTCCGGTTTCGAATTTGAATAAGTTGCAGAATTATTTTTTCGGTGGAAATCTTTTGGCTATTGCTTTTAGCACTGATTGAAAGCCGTATTTGCCATAACCATGTACACATCGACTTATATTTACTTAAAAAAACATCCCAGAATTGCACAAAAATGGCATTGCGCACACTCTTGACTTTATCCACGTACACTGCTTTTTCTCATAAATTACAAAAATTTGCATGAAAATGCAGGACAATTTTGTGAATCTCCACATGCTCTTTTTACAAAACTACGGATAACACGTAGGGTTGTCGTAAGTAGGGTCACCAAATTTGGCAATTTATGCGAATTTTGGCCTGGTTGCGTTAATACATAAGTACCGATATGTCATGTGACATTAATGAACGAATTACAGTTGTTTAATCGGAAAAGGGGGAAAATCTGGAAATTTCGTATTTAGCTATTCTGTGTTGTGTGAAACGTGACATTAATGGACGAATTACAGTTCTTTAATCGAAAAAGGGGGTTGATTTGGAAAAGCTTCATTGTGTGTTGTGTGAAATAGTGTTGATTAATTTTCGGATTGCATGGCGCTAAGTGAATTCTAAATTTTTAATTCTAAATTAAATTTTTAAATCTGTTAATAATAATAAGTTGAGATTGTGTGAAAGGAAGTATATTACAGTTAAGTTTAAATGGCGGTGCAAGAAATATGGGGGAAAATGGACATTTTGTGAAAAGGAGTGTAAGGAAGGGTACGTGGTTTGCTGAAAGTAGTTTGAGTATAGGTGAAATTTTATTAATTTCTTATTACTTGGTGAATAGACTTCCAGTTGACTACTGGATTTAGGATTTAGAAATTAGCAGTAGTACTGCAGCGATGTAATGAAGATTCTAAAGAAGATTAGGTAAGTTAGTATTTTTAATCATTTGAGGATATTATTTTTATGCGTTGGTCTAAATGTAAGGAGTAAATAAATTAATGTGGTATTATTGGAAAATTGTTATTAGCAATGATTTAGTTTAAAGTAATTAGGATTGTAATCTAATTTTTATTAATTTAATGTATGTGCTTATTTATATTTTAAGTAGTGTTTTTTAATTTAATTATATTTTAATTTAATGATCGTGATTTTGTGAGTTATATATTTGTAGTATTTTGGAATATGTTTGAGTAGTATACATTGAGTATTTTCATGCATTTTCGTGAAATTTTTCTAATTTATGAGAAAAAAGCAGTGTGCATGGATATAGTGAAGAGTGTGCGCAATGCCATTTTTGTGCAATTCTGGGATTTTTTTTTAAGTAAAAATAAGTCGACGTGTACATGGTTTAGTGATATTTTAATTAAATGATAGTTATTTTGTGAATTTTATATTTGTAGGAATTTGGTATACGTTTCAGTTGAAGTAAACGTGTATGGAAATAATTTAAATATTTGATACTAAGTATTTGTAACTATTTTTATGTTTGCATATAAATTTGTTAGTGACATTTGTAATATAATAGGTAATTTAGAGGTAAAAGCTTTTGGATATTTTATTTATTATATGTGTGGAAATCTTCATCCTTGGAAAGGGTATGCACTTTTTCGCGATCAGGTAATTTCATATATGTGCTTTTTATCGAGTTTAAAGATTAAGAAAATTTTCTTGCATTTTCGTGCAAATTTTTGTTATTTATGAGAAAATAGCAGTGTAGATGGATAAAGTTAAGAGTGTGTGCAATGCCATTTTTGTGCAATTCTGAGATGTTTTTTTAAGTAAAAATAAGTCGACATGTAAATGGTTTATCTGTATGTGCTATTCTGAAAAACGCGCAAGGAGTTTGCGATTCTGCACTTTTTCCGAATTTTGCAGTTAATATTTGTCATGATTAAGCAGTTTTGTTACATAAAATTTCTAGCATCAGTGTAATTCGGCTAGTAGATTGTTGGAAAAAGTTTTGAATAAATAAAAAGAAAAGAAACATGTCTTTACTTCGTGAAGACGAAATTGCGGCGAAAAAAAAATAGAGGGTTGCTGTAGCAGAGTTGGTCGTCAAAAAGTCGCCAAGTTACCATAATCCAAAGATCAACCAAGTTAGCCTTACAATTCCAATGTGAATTGACTTAGGATAAAAAAGTTTACAAAACACTACTCGAAGACCCTTAGATTCATCCAGTTAGGGATTCTGCATTAAAACTAGAGGAAGCCAAACAGATTCATATTCTCACCCATAAAAGGTACTCAAGACCTAAACCAGTAACAGGTGCCAACCTTTCCTCTTAACCATGATTAAATTCATGGACATTGTCTGGCTGTTGTTTATAGAAACAACAACACTAAATAAATAAACATGCAGAAAACTGGTGCACAATAATGCAAAAATATAAACAAACACAGATATTTATTAATATCACGATTTATTAATAACCGAAATGATCTACTATGATTAGATGCATATATTGGTAAATCATGTCTACATCCTTTCTGTGAAATATATAAAATATCAATATCTAAATAAGTGAATATTGATTTTTTTAGTATTTGATAAAATATTCATAAAGATTACTCTTCAGATCTGCAAGGTGATAAATGTTTGTATGCTGAGCTTTGACATCAGTAGCCAATCAAAACCTGATGTGATTAATCGTTTTGTAAAGTGATTAGATTTTGGCCTTTGACTGTGACATATATGCTTGTATGCATAAAATATTTTAGCCTAAGGATGATAGGTTTTGATGTCGTAAAAATTAAGTATGTTTATTTGTGTATAAATTTTTATGTAGATTACAAATACAGCAAAATTTCCCTAAACCCTACAGTTCTAGACAATTTAATTTCTTGTGCTGGTAATCATCTTAAAGAGATAATGTTTAGTCTACAGTCTGTCTATCATAAGAAAAGCTCTTGCCAGTTAGTCTGCAACTGTCTGTTGCCATAGAAACGAGCCTTGACCAATTTTCCATAGGGGTGTCTTGAAGATGAATGACAACTCTTTTTTCCTCAGCCAACAGTTGCTAAAATCAAAATAACAATAAAGCAATCCCTGGTTTGTCCCTATTTGAAATATACTAACCTTGTTGCTATAGCTACCGTCACCCACCTGAAACTATGGCAGGAGCTCTTCTTCTTGTAGACAGACAGTATATGGTATTTTCTCTCTCCTTTCTGCAGGCCTTCATGGTGTAATGAAAGCACACTTGGCACATGTTTGAGAGGTCTAGGGTTCGAGTCCCGGTGAGGGCATTTAAAAAAGTCCAATCCCCAGTCGCCATTTAAAAAAAGGAATATATAAGATATTGTCTCCCTCCTTTCTGCATGCCATCATGGTGTAACTATAGCACACCCACAGCGCGTATTTGAGAGGTCCAGGGTTTGAGTCCCAGCATGCGCATTGTAGATTTCTTCAATTTCCTTGCATCAAAATACCCTAGTGACTCTATCAGTGTCTATTTGTACTTTAAGAAATACGGATCATTTTAGAGGTAGCTGCCATGAGAGATTTTACATATAATGTATGAAGTATCTCCTGTAAACACATTTGTTAAAAATCTGTAAAATACAACCCATCTAATTCAGAAGTCAAACAACAAAAATCAGCGTTATATTTACAAAATTTTCACAGGACTGGTTTCGATGGTTTTACCGAACCACCATCTTCGGCTGCAAAACCGCAAATGATTTGCAGCCGAAGATGGTGGTTCGGTACCACCATCGAAACTAGTCCTGTGAAAATTTTGTAAATATAACGCTGATTTTTGTTGTTTGAATTCTGAATTAGTATTTATTCGGCGTGTTATTGTGTCTTAATTACAACCCATCTGTTAGCGTTATACATATGTAAAGGAAGAAAACTATTCAAACTCTAAATATTTTATTCAAAAATAATCTTTGAATAAAATATTTATGAAAAAATATGAGCAAATGCATATGCAAACTGCTAAATAAGATAAAGTTGTATTAGCATAAAGTTGCTTATCATTTTGTAACTAATAATTTTATTTATCCCTTCTCAATCAGAACAACATTAAAACACTACTAATGTTTTGTATTAATAATGTATCAAAAACGTGTTAAGTGAGTGATTTTTCTTGTATAATTTCTCTTAGAAACTTCTTTATGAAAACGTATCTTAAAGAGAATAGAAAATATTTGTGACACTTTATAATTTAATCTAACCTAACCTTGACAATACATCATACCAGCCAACTTTTACGAATTTTTCGTAATTTTTACGAAAATGCGTTTGTCTTTACGATTTTACGATCGTAATCCATTTTTTACGATTTTTTTCCTTTTTCAAGTGTTTTTGGTGATTTTTGTTGAAATTTTAGAATTTTTCACCAATTCAGCGATTTTTGCCAATTGCATCATGTTTTATCGCCAACTACCGACTACTTCGAATCCAGTAACTTGCGGTTTCTCCCAACTCGCCGCTTAACCAGCTAATCCAATGCGCTGAACTTGTTTCTTCTCCCACACTTTTCTTTGTGGGCGCCAAAATCTCCCCTGCTTATCCAAATTCTTAATGATCTTTTGAAAGAACTTTATACTAAGTTTGTAAAACCGTCCATTGTGAAAAACAATGTGTTGATTCGTGTTGCCTTATAATAGTTTGGCAAATCAAAAGGATGACAATGATCTTATAATTGGAAATCAAACCAGGGAACTTGTAAATTCTTTGAAAGATCATGAGAAAAAAGAATTTTTTCAATGTGTTAGAAAGTACTTTTCCTCAGCCTGTGATTACATTGTAAGGAAGTTTCCTTTGCAAAATGAAGTTCTTTTAAATGCTGAAGTGGCAAATTTGAAACAAATTGGAAATTCATCTTTTGAAAAGATTCGTTTTTTTATTGATAAATTTCCATTTTTGTTAACAATTAAAGAAAATGAATGCCATAATGATGCTTTAGATGAACTACAGAACCCATTTTCTACTGCACAGTTTGAAGACTTTGCCAATTCTAGAGAAGATAGACTTGATGTCCTCGTTGGTACCATAAAAAGAATAAAAAGAGCTGATGGAACACCAAAATATGATAAACTAGCAAGAGTTTTATATGCTATTCTCGTAATTCCACACAGTAATGCTGAGTGCGAGAGAGTCTTCAGTGATGTGAAGAAAAACAAAACTATGTTTCGTTCTTCAATTTCACCAAAAACTCTAGAAAACATTTTAATTGCTAAATGTTATGAGGAAACTAATTGTTATGACAGGAAATTTTCCAAAGAATTTTTGGCTAAAGCCAAAAAATGCACTCTAAATTCATTGCAATAATTTTTTTGTGTAACATTAAGTTCTTGTTTTATGTTTCCTAATAAATTTTTTAGTTACTACTTAATTGAGATTTACTAATGTAAGTACAATTTTCTTTTTTCTATTTGTATAAATTATTATTTTTTTAATATCAAAGCATGATATTAATTCTTCATGTTCTTCTGAATTTTGGAGAAATCTTCTGAATTTGTGGGAGAAATCTTCTGAATTTTTATCTTTAGAGGTTGGCAGGTATGCAATACATCCAAAAAAACTATCCTCTGTAGGTGCAGCAATATTTTATAATACAAGTGGAAATTTTATATGCTGTAAATCCTACTTATTTGTTTACTTACGTATTTGCTTAGATTAGTCTGTTTTGGGTATCTGTGTAGTGTCAAATGGCCAACAGTTAGAAGAATCCATTCTAGTGAGAAATAGGAGGGCTTATGTGAATAATTTATATTTTTCAGGTGTTAATCAATGAGTTGCATTTTATATGGAACAATCTATATGTCTGGAACATATTTTTTTTAAGGTTTTTTTGCATGAAATTCAAATTATAGCAATTATAATAATAAGAAACATTTGGTTTTAAAGAAAGGGCTAAAACCATTCAAGAAAGCCATAATTTGTGAAATAAATCTCAGTATTTTTATTATTTTATAATAAAAACTTCTCAGTGTTTTGCATTGATGTTATTTTAAGTTAATATGTTTTATGATTTATTATGCTTTATTGCAGGAACATCAATTTTAATGATATTATTGTATGGATGGGCATCTATACCCTTCAGCTATTTGTTTTCATTTTTATGTAAGAAGGGCACTACTGGATATTCAATTCTAGAAGCAATTGCTATTTTATCTGGTAAGCTCTTTTCTTTTTATGTACGTAAATATTTATGTAAGTATACTTAACAGG
Source organism: Stegodyphus dumicola (assembly GCF_044657685.1). Classification (NCBI taxonomy): domain Eukaryota; kingdom Metazoa; phylum Arthropoda; class Arachnida; order Araneae; family Eresidae; genus Stegodyphus; species Stegodyphus dumicola. Next base: position 108,648,129 of record NC_140770.1, read on the forward strand.
ATTGCAGCACAGAATCACACAAGATTTCACAAAGGACTGAATTGAATTTTTATTAATTTCTATATTGTAGAGCAAACTAATAAAAACTGAATCAAAATCTGAGCACAACCTGGCTTTGTACAGAAGTGCTTAAATGTAACTTTGTAAACTGTTAATTCAGTAATCAGTAATCAAGTATTCCTTCAAATGTCCAAAGTGAGAATGATGACTGGAAAACAAAGCATTGCACTAAAATTTGGAAAACGTACTGTTGTTAATGGCAGCAAAAAGTTAATGTGAGAAAGTAACTAGTAATTGAAAGATGAAATAAATTTTCATTTGAAAAAAAAAAAAAAAAAAAAAATTATTTAACTTCACTGTCTCTGGATCTGAATTACATTTAGAAAGGGGACATAAGGAAATAAAATTGATGTCCGATTGCAGTTTGCAGTGCATTTAAAAGCAGCAGATATTGCATCAGGCTTAAAAATGGCATTCAAAACAATTGTTACTTGATCCTAATGAAGAAAAAGTCACAAAAAGCAAAATCCAGTTTTTTAAGTTTGATGATTCATTTCTTTAGTGTAGATGATTCTTTTCTTTAGTAATGGAGAAAACTCCACTGTGCATTCTGGAGTTCCTTCTGTTTAGTGAATTACATATTTCCAAAATGACTTTTTATAATTTGGGTTTGGTAGTTAGTAACTCTTATTTATTATTCATAACAAAAATGTGTATTAATTAGTTGTTAAAAAGGACTGATGCTTATGGAAAGTATAATCCAAAGAATATTAGTATTTCTGAAGCAGACAACTAGAAAATTAACTAAATAATTTAAAATAACTTTTGCTCATTATATTTCCTAACTTTTTTTTAGTAATTGTTCTAGAGCTTTTTTAGAGAGATAAATATAGTACAGTCAAAAGTCGTTAATTCGGACACCCATAATTCGGAATGATCTATAATCCGGACCTCAAAACTAAAAACGTTCTGCGCATGCGCCGCGTTGACACATGCGCATAGGCGTTTACGTGTGCGCGTAAGACCTTTTACGACTGCACATATGAGTGTGCGCAAGTGCAGAATACGTTTTCGCGTGCGCGTTTTATGTATAATGGACGTATAAGCTAAATAATTATCTATTTCAGTTAATGTTGATGATTGCGTTGTTCCTTAATTTTCGAATTGGATCCGGCTTATTATTTTTTGCAGACTGTAAGAGCAATTTTATAAAAGTAAGTTTAAACTTTCGATTATATCAAATAGAATTTCCGATATATATTTGTTAATATGTAAAGGATCTAAAGCGAAAGTATGTTTTGAAATCCGAAATCTGTTTATCAATTTCATGCTGCTCGGCGGTGGGAACGGCGCGGCGGGCGCGTAATGAATTGGAAGTTGATCTGTCAGCACTATCCTTATCTTCAGGGCAGATGTTTTTATTTTATTTGGCTTATAATTCCTTATCAAATGTAGTATTTCATGTCGATGTGCTCCGTCTTTGATATCATTTAAAACAAGTTCCTCGTCATTATAATTCGCTTCCGATAGCGAAGAAAGTGACAGAGGTTATTGAAAACGAAAAAATTTCGATTGACAAATTAGTCAGTATTCTCGACACAGCAATTATAGGACTTGAACAGCGGAACTTTGTAACTGAACAAGAAATTATGTCTGTTTAATAGAATTAAAGAGAAAGTATTATCACATGAAACGAAGCAAAACTTAAACAACTTACATTGAAAAAATGTTTAATAAAGTAAACAAATAAATATTAAGCTTTTTCTTTTTGCAAATTTTGATACCCTTTAGATCATAATTGTTCTTTATTTCATAAATTACGGTTTCATACTTTTAATTTTAGAATTTCTGCATGCCATCTTACGAGATTTAAACTGATGATCTATAATCCGGAAAAATCGATAATCCGGAATCGCCGAAGTCCCGACGAGTCCGGATTAACGACTTTTGACTGTATAAGTATAGCTCCATTATTAAATTTTTTACAAAAAATGTGATATTAATTCCATCCACAAATCTTATTTAATCTAAAAGTAAAAGTAATGATGATAACAGAAGGAATGTGATATTTTTAAATCGTCAATAGAGGCCACAACTTAATGTAATCACATGGGTAGGATTTTAAATTACGTTCAAAGGGGTGTTTTTTTTAACATTTTGTGTGTTACCTTTATTTATTAAATACAGTTAAAAGTCCTTAATCCGGACTCGTTGGAACTTCGGCGATTCCGGATTATCGTTTTTTTCGGATTATAGATCATCAGTTTAAATCTGGTAAGATGGCATGCAGAAATTATAAAATTAAAAATATGAAACCATAATTTATGAAATAAAGAGCAATTATGATCTAAAGGGTATCAAAATTTACCAAAAAAAAAAGCTTAATATTTATTTGTTTACTTCATTAAACATTTCTTTCAACACGTGCATGCGTAAAGCATACATTACGCATAGCCAAAATTAGAAAATTGCAACCAGAAAACTATTTGATGTATATTCGTGATATTTATAATGACGAGGAATTTGATTTAAATCATATCAAATATGGAGTACATCGAGATGAAATACTACATTTAGTAAGAAATTATAAGCCGAATAAAATAAAAACATCTGCCCTGAAGATAATAATAGTGCTGACAGATCAACTTCCAGTTCATTGCACGCCGCGACGACCCCCCCCCCCCCGCAGAGCAGCATGAAATTGCTAAACAGAATTCAGAATGGTTAGAGAAACAAAGCATATGCCTTTACCCATTTTTTGCAGCAATTCCACTTTTTGTTTGATGGACATCAAAACATACATTCGCATTGTAGATCCTTTGGTAGCTCCAGAATTGGAAATTCTTTTTGACATTTCTTTTTTGTTAATAAAAAATTCGTTAAAGTTTTACAAAATATGAAATTGATAATAAAACAAATTTCAACTGAGTCTTCCAGATGCCCATATTCAGGTGGAAACATTCAATATTCAAAATTTGAGGGCTCTAGGTACTATTATGCTCTAGGTATCACAGTACAAAAAACGTACATGCATTTATGTAGATTCTTCATTATTTAATTTTTTTGATATAATACAGGGCGATAATATTCGGTGGCAACAATTTGAAAAGTGAAACAGCGCTTATAGTGAATAAATTTCATTTTCACAAAATGCCAAAATGAAATTAATAGTCCTTCTGGGCAAATTGTTCCTTTGGACCTAAAAAAAAAGGGGGCGAACAAGAAAAGGGGTAAGGGGGAAAAAAGAAAAAGAAAACTTATCATGGTATGTTTTTAGTTTTTTGAAGTACTTCTTTTATGAAATTGAAATATTTATTTTCATTTTCATTTTCATTTGAAATTAACTGATTTTTGATGAATATCGTGAGAAAATTTTTTTTTTTTTTTTAGTTCTTGCTACTTGTTAATAAGTAGTTCTCCTTTCAAATTATAATTTATATTCATCCCTTTGATATTCAAGTAAAAAAATATCTGTTTTCATATCAGAAACTATTTGCCTTTGTTTAAAAAGCGAAGCAATGTTTTTCAGCTTCTTTTAAGAATCCTTTTCTAAATCTTTTTAGATTTCTGTCCTGCAAGGTAAGCCAAAGGCATTCAAAGAAAATATGGTTACCCTCTTTCCCGTTACACTAACTCTTAATTCTGCCATCTGTTCTTCACTTTGATCATTTTTGTTCTTATTTTGTGTCAGTATTGTGCATGTTCAAATTTTTGTATGACAAAGTTGAATTAAGGAAATATTGCTGTTAGGTGAGAAAAGCCTTAATATATCAGTATTATATTGATAATAATAGCATCATACTGATCTGCTATAGGAGAGATTTATTATTAAATTTGCTATCTAATTTCAATAATTTGTGGCTAAAAATCACCTCTGTCAGTCACTTCTTTCAAGCTTGAGTAATAATTAACAAGCAGATCTTGGGACCTATAAAATGTGAAGGGTCGTTCACCTTTCCTTTTTTTTATTAGTAATATTCTTTTGAAGTTTAGCACCTAATAGCAGACTGATTCCAAAATATATGATTACTCTAGTTAAATCTGATTCATCAATGTTGTTAACTTTTTCAGGTAAAAACTTAAAAATAATGAGATCATTCTTATATTAAGTTTCTGCTGTTCAAAAGTCTGCATACTTACCTGCACCATGAGTTCCTTTGCTAGGAATACTTTTGCCATTTTCTGCAACATGTGGATCATCTATCTGTAATAACAAAATCACCTTTAATTTTTTTTAGCTAAGTCATTTGCTTTCTTGTATATGCATCTTTATTATATGTGGAATGTTTCCAAAGTTATAGGAAATGAGCTTTAGTTCAATAATTTTTCAAATGGACAAGTGTATTTAATCAAACGGAGACTATGTTAAGAAATTGCATTGTAATATTGATGAAAAGTGATGAAGTAAAAAAAAAAAATTTCACATAAATTTCTAGAACTTTGGAAGCATCTTACTTAAGGTTGTTTATATATCTGGTGTAGAAACAACTATACTATTTTATTTCTATAACATAATGTGAATGATGGTATTCAGCCTGCATTAAGTGTATACAAGTGTTTATGGCTAATACTGTATTTTTAATGGTTAATAAGTAGACTAAAAATGGATTAAATGTGATATTAATATGTTTTAGTGGAAAAAAAATTTCAGAACATTTTACTGATTTTCAATTTTAATCTTATCTTTAGGATCATTTGCAGCTGCAGTATTGAGCTCCATTCAATTACTTTCACATGATACTCCTACAGTTGATCTTTTGATCTGGATCTTTCGTATTTTACCACCTTTTTGTGTGTCATCTGGTTTTTCTAAATTATTTGCTATTGCTTATAATAATGCATTTTGTGAGAGTATATCAAAAAATGATTTGGACTTCAGTTGCAGTTCAGACTCTATGACTGAGAATAGTTCATTGTTCAAATGCTGTAAAGGTATTTTTATTTCCTTGCTGTAACTCATGAAATTTTTTATTATGATTTCTTTTCTAGTAAATACATTAAACGTAATTTTCTTTTCTATATGAACAGATCTTTGTGGAAAGAACTGCTTGCAACAAACTGACCTCATAACCTGGGATGTACGTGCTTGTGGACGAGATATTTTGATGTTATATGTAGATGGTATAGTGTTTTCCTTAATTGTTTGCTTTTTAGAAACTGTTACTGCAAGAAAATTCATGGTTTATATTAAACAACATCTGCCAAGAAGGAAAAAAATAATTCAGGACCAAGAAGCTCTTAGCAATGTCCCTAAAGATTCTGATGTTATAGCTGAAGAAGAACGCATACGGAACATGCATTCTGATGCTGCTGCTAATGAAGCTTTAGTGGTTTCTGATTTGACAAAAATGTTCAAAGCATTATGTGCTGTTGATCATCTGACATTCAGTATTCACCAAGAAGAGTGTTTTGGACTCCTTGGAGTAAATGGAGCAGGCAAAACAACAACTTTCAGAATGCTTACAGGTGATTGCATTCCTAGTGATGGCAATGCTTTTGTTAAGGAATATTCTTTGAAGGAAAATTTGGAAGAGGTAAAATAATATATTTTATGATTTATATATTTTGTTATCATGTTTGATTTAAATTGGAGCTGAACATGCAATGCTTGTTTTCTAACAAACAAGCATTACATGTTCAGTTCTAACAGCCAAAGAGTAATGAACAGATAAAATTTTATTAACCTAAACCTAGTAATTTGTATTCCAGGAATGTTAAGAATATAAAAATAGACAGCATATTTCTTCTGTTTGTGTTTTCTGTGCTAAGATCTGAACTGAAAAATATCCAATATTTTGCTTCTTTTATTGATTTTTTCCCTCTTGAATTATGTACATATGTCTATGTATTAAAAACGACGCATATTTTTATATGTAACACATGCCGTAGAAGCATGTTCTATTGTCCAAAAAATATGGTACTTTTTACTGTTGTATTACAGCTCATCGCATGATGTGTAAAATGCTTAACTGTCCTGTGAAATATTCCCTATTTCAAATTTCATAGGAGAAAAATAGAAATGATATTTGAATTTTTGAAAAATTTTTCTAAAATGTTGTCAACTTCTAGAGATTTCCTTCAGAGTTCTTGAACTTTCTCGAAATTTCCTGCTCACTTAATTAAGGCTGTACCCATTTTAAACTCACAGTAGAGCTCACAGGCATGTTTTATGACATAGTTATGTTGAATTAACCATTCTTCTTCAATAACTGTATCCATGCAAATATTTAGACAAACTTAATAGAATTGAACCATATTTTGCCATAAATGTACTATGAATGAATATTTTTCTGATGAACTCATCTTAGACAGCATTTTGGTCTTTCTACACCTTTTCATAAATTGTCTTGGGTTCCAAGTCATGGTTTTATATCACAGTTTAGCATATCTTTTACTGTCTCATTGCTTAATCTAAGTTTTCTTCTTTGGCTACATATATAGTTCAGAAAAGAAAGCACACTTTCAATATCTCTGAAACATTTGAACATTTCAGAAAAATTTCATACCTGTTAATGATATGCAGTAACATTCCTCACAATATTATAATTTTTTAAATATTTTAGATATTATTACCAATTGAATAATTCAAACAATGCAACTGTGTAGTTATCTTGGCATTCATTATATTAATATATGACTGTGTTTGTGTAAGTAATGCATTTCATAAACCTTTATGTAACTTGAATTTTACATAAGTCAAGTTAGTAAATCATAATCAAATTTAACTTTGTAGGAACCTGCAGTATTTATTATTATTATGTGTATATTGTTTATACAGTATCATTTTACAAATGAAACATCATTCTGCTGCATTTAATCAGATATGAACTATAAAAGAATATAAAAACAAACTGAATAAATACTTTTCAAATAAAAAAAGTCTTGTGATAGCTAACTTATCTGTATAAGGAGACAGTTGCACTATTGCAAAATTCAGCTTGTTTTTACCTAAAATCTAATCTTGCGATTCAGTGTATTTTTAATATTCTAAGTGTCAAAGCAGTATCAAAAGGAACTTGAAGATTTGCAAGACACATACTTATCTTTAATTCTGCAGGCACACATATAGTTACATAAAATCCATGTAAATCATTGTAGAACACTCAATATATGAATTTAAAGAAAATTATCAAATATCAAACATAATTATTTAAATCAAACATTGAACATTTCTTTCCACAGCATCACACATAAAGTTCCAAGCTTCACTACTGTTGCCAAATTAGGAATCAAAACATAAAAAAGAATTTTGAATACCACAGCACCTTCTTGTGTGGTGCCTCTGCAGACAAATGATGTTTTCTGAATACTTCTACCACTGTGTTAGGTTGAAGGCTGAGGATAGATGGGATCATCAGAGTTATCAATTTGGTGTGATTATGAATGGATTCTCACAAGCATGCTTAGAACAGAGTATGTGGTCACATGCATTTTATTATCATAAATGGTCTTGATGTTAAATAAATTAAAATGGGTACAGTTTTGTTGTAAATTTCTAATGTCTGGAATTGACAGTTTTGTTGGCATATTATTTTCTTTTCAGAATTTCAGAATGCCTCAAACTGAATATTGTCATCATTACTAAACTGTTTATTGTGATTCAGTTGAAACTCATTAATGTTAGTGTTATCTACTTTCAACTGGTATTGCCGTGCCAGTTGTACATATGTCTCTATCACTTGCTGTAACAGTTTCATGTTCAGTATTACTCAGTTTCAAAAACTGTCCTGTTATCTATTCTATGTTTGAAACCCAACAGTTTCAGTTTGAATATTACATCTTTTGCACCCTTATGTAACTTCAAATTTATGCAAGTCAAATTTATGTATAAATAATAAAAGTAAATTATGATTATCTAATAAAAGAATATTTAGGGCTTTTGATCAAAATAGAGAAAAAGTGTTCATTTTTTGATAAAATGGTGATATGCCCATAAAATGTTAGATAATGGTATTTTCCCATTCAAAAACAGTATGTATGATCTGCCTAATTAATGCAGTATGTCTAATAAATGCTAATCAGTCTAATTAATGCCAGTATATGTTTTACTCTTGAATGAGGAATTTGAAAAGAGTGATTATTAATTAAAAATCAGTGATTATGGTGAAGTATTTTTTTTATTTCAAGATTAACAATATGAACTATTTATTTCTTTGGTAGCATAAACTGGTATTGACTCTAGCAGACTGGAAGTGAATTTTAGCTTGATCTGAAGTTAATGGCAGAGTCTTGGGAAAGTTTTAAAACAAAATTTTTCATTAAATCAGATCTTGAACATTTCCCATGCTCACATAAGGCAACTCGTGACAATGAAACTTAAATAATAGCCAAATACAAGATTTCAAACTAAATATAGTGGCTGAAGACTACACAATTGATTTAGTGTGAAATTGGCTCAAAATTTCTAACAAGTGTAATAATTTAAATATCAGCAACTAAAACCAAAGAATATAGCATTATCTGAGCTAGCTAAACCTAATGTCATGGCCTCAGGGGACAGAAACATTCTATGTCATACAATCTGAAATTCTCACCTTAAATACTGAGATCATTTGCATTCTGGCAGGGAAAGGGAAAGAGAAGTTACAGTAAAGATCTAAATCATAAAATAACTAAATTATTCAAAATAATAATAACCCTATAAGTTGAATGCTATTTATAATATTTGAATAGTAGTTCAGCTCTTCCAGATTGCTATGTAGTCAGAATCTAATCTTTGCTTTGCTAAATTTATCAGCATTGATGTATTTTGATGACTGAACTTTAGTAATTCAAATATCCCACGAAAAAAAAAAAAAAAAAAAAGGTGCAACCATTTATGAAGAACAGATTAAAGCAAAACCTATTTATGAGAATTATGTTCTGCTTTAATCTGTTCAGCATTCAGCACTAGGGATTCCATGATAATTGCCAGAAACTAGAATATTTTCTTATTTATTTTATAAAAGAAGGTGAAAATGAAGGGCTTCTCATAAAATTTTCTATGTGAGAATTCAATGATGCATTATTTGTATCGTAAGCAGGATGTAGTCAATCTTTATTAAAAAATAAATAACAAGCACAATGTCACAACATTCATTACAAAAATGCCTAGTAGCTAACCAAAATGATCAATGAAATACTTGGTGTGTCACTGGCTGTTTTAAAAAGGAAATGAATGACACTTTACAGACTTTTAATGAGTTGATAGCTGTACCCTAGGAAGTGGAAGAGTTCCTGGCATTTCTCCAACAACTGCGTAAAAGGATCTGAAAGTTTTACAACTGTTATATTAAAAATGAAAAAAGAGAGAACTCTAGATGGCAGATTGACTGCTATTATTTACTCAGAGGAGTAAAACTACTGAAAATGAATGTAAAAGCTATGTCTGTTGAACTAAAATATAGTAGAACTGTAACTTCTTTGAAAATTACACTGATGAGTAATTGAATTAATGATAGATGGCGTTAAGCACATTTTAAGCTGTATGCAAGTCTGGAAGTTACTTGCAAATGACATAAACAGCAGTATGGGTAAGAGTACGGATATAAGTGCATTTAATCGGGGCCCGACGAATGGGTGCCTGCATTTCGGAAGTAGTGCAGAGATTCAGATTTTCACATACCACTGTATCAAGTGTGTGTTTTGAGTATGATTCTGGTAAAACCATCCTTGCAAGCAACAGCAACGTAGGAATGACCAAGATTGGCGGTGGCTAGCCCGCACTGTAATGGCAGATAGACGGGCCACAGTGCAACAGATCACCCGCCAATTTAATGCTGGTGCACAGAAATGTGTAAGCTGCCACATCATGCAAAACCTCCTCCTCTCAATGGAGTACAGGATTATAATATATATATTATATAATATTATAATCATCTTATAAGAGTCCCTCTGCTGACTGCACAAAACATAATCTAATGATTAACATGGGCACGGGAACATCGCCAATTAACCATCGAAATATGGAACGATGTTGCCTGGAGTGATGAGTCAAGAGTCACTTTGGTATGTTCTGATGGTAGAGTATGTGTATGAAGTAAAACACATGAAGTGATGGGTCTTTCCTGCCAGGAGGGAACTCTTCAAGCTGGTGGAAGCGGTATTCTTGTCTGGAGAGTGTTTGCATGGACTGAAATGACACCCCTAGTATGTTTGATATCATGTCTCACAGGTGAATGTTATTGGAATATCCTTGACAATCATCAGCTTCTGTATCTTCGTTTTCGACAGCCCACTGCAGAGATTATCTTTCAACAAGACAATGCACCATGCCATCACTTGCGAATTGTATCGGAATGGTTGGATGAACATTCCACCAACCTGCACGTACTTTCCTAGCCATCAAGGTTACACCTGACCTAAATCCAGTTGAGCACATCTGAGATGCAAGAGGGGAAAATGTTCGAGGCTCTGACCACCTTCCATCTAAACTTCGGGAATTGTGAGAGGTTGTTCAAGAGTCGTGTATACGTATGGCTTCCCATTACTTGCAGTGTCTTGTTGAGTCTATGCCGAGACGAATCACAGCTGTCATCAAGGCAAAAGGTGGTGCTACATGCTATTAGGCATGTATCCCAAATTCATTTGCTCTTCAGTGTCGTATTACTGGAGGGGTTAAACAGACTAGCTACTAAGAAATTAAAAAATAAATAAGCAGATAAAGAAAGGCTATGTAATTAAAAAAGAAACCTCCTAAACATTATTTAAAAAAACTGCCAATTTCGGGGGCTGTCATGAATGAATAAAGTAAGTGTGTTTTAATACCATAAGCGATCTGAGTGTCATATCTGTGATATTTATATTTCTAAGCAAGCAAGCCAAAAATGTGCTTGGTTGGAAGTTAAGTTTAGGATTAATTTCTTGCATAAGAGCATCGCTGTAGCAGTGTTTTATCAGATCTTGTTATGCTCAGTCTTGAAGAGCCTTTTCAGATAATATTGATAGGCCTGAATGTGAAGACTTGAGGCTATTGCCGTATCCAGATTGTGAATGAATAAAAGAAGAGAAAGTTTTAAGGTCATACAAAAAATGATATCCAAGATTTTGAGAGTGAGGAAAGAGAACTGTTGAAAAGAATGGTAAAATAATTGGAGACATTGATTTTTGCAAAAAGAAAATTACCATGAAAAGAAATCAGCTACTGTGCAAGTATCAGCGATTATTGTATGACACTTAAGATGTCATTATAGGCTTCTTGTGAAAGGAGCATTCAAGAATATGATTATTTTTTAATCTACTTGCACAATCACTTGAACAATTCATAAACTCATTGAAGATAGAATATTCGGGCAGAATAGAATAGAAATTTTATATCATCTTAATGTAATTTGAGAGAAAATCTATTACAGTCAAAAGTCGTTAATCCGGACTCGTCGGGACTTCGGCGATTCCGGATTATCGATTTTTCCGGATTATAGATCATCAGTTTAAATCTCGTAAGATGGCATGCAGAAATTCTAAAATTAAAAGTATGAAACCGTAATTTATGAAATAAAGAACAATTATGATCTAAAGGGTATCAAAATTTGCAAAAAGAAAAAGCTTAATATTTATTTGTTTACTTTATTAAACATTTTTTCAATGTAAGTTGTTTAAGTTTTGCTTCGTTTCATGTGATAATACTTTCTCTTTAATTCTATTAAACAGACATAATTTCTTGTTCAGTTACAAAGTTCCGCTGTTCAAGTCCTATAATTGCTGTGTCGAGAATACTGACTAATTTGTCAATCGAAATTTTTTCGTTTTCAATAACCTTTGTCACTTTCTTCGCTATCGGAAGCGAATTATAATGACGAGGAACTTGTTTTAAGTGATATCAAAGACGGAGCACATCGACATGAAATACTACATTTGATAAGGAATTATAAGCCAAATAAAATAAAAACATCTGCCCTGAAGATAAGGATAGTGCTGACAGATCAACTTCCAATTCATTACGCGCCCGCCGCGCCGTTCCCACCGCCGAGCAGCATGAAATTGATAAACAGATTTCGGATTTCAAAACATACTTTCGCTTTAGATCCTTTACATATTAACAAATATATATCGGAAATTCTATTTGATATAATCGAAAGTTTAAACTTACTTTTATAAAATTGCTGTTACAGTCTGCAAAAAATAATAAGCCGGATCCAATTCGAAAATTAAGGAACAACGCAATCATCAACATTAACTGAAATAGATAATTATTTAGCTTATACGTCCATTATGCATAAAACGCGCACGCGAAAACGTATTCTACACTTGCGCACACTCATATGCGCAGTTGTAAAAGGTCTTACGCGCACGCGTAAACGCCTATGCGCATGTGTCAATGCGGCGCATGCGCAGAACGTTTTTAGTTTTGAGGTCCGGATTATAGATCATTCCGAATTATGGGTGTCCGAATTAACGACTTTTGACTGTACTGATCATCACGTACACAGTGGTAGCTTTTATTTCCGGTATGCTATATTTAAAAGCACCTCATATGTAAATAATTTTACAAACTGGCTTTATAAATTGATGCCCTTACCCTTATGAAAGGTCTTAAATGGGCATTAGTAATTGTAGCTATGTTGAAGCTATTCAAGAGGACAGCCTTTGGCTGGATAATAGAAAAGATTAAGAACAGAAGAGTTAAAGAAACATGAAATTTCTTCAAGGTTTTCTATTCATAACAATGTTTATCTTGAAAGATATATAGCTACATTTATCCAAATTTTAATGCTGATTTTAGTTTATCAACATTTTCAGATCCACTGCAGTTTATTTTGTAAAAAAAATCATTGAAAGTTTAAACCGATAGAAGTTTTTCCAAGCTATTTAAGTAGTATACATAGCATGTATCCTTTTAGTAATTTATGATTGTTTAATAGTTAAATACATAGAATAAGAACACATAAGGTATAAATTATCAAACATAAAATTTACAAAATTATACAGTACAAAGTCCGTAATCCGGACTCGTCGGGACTTCGGCTATTCCGGATTAGGGTTTTTTCCGGATTATAGATCATTAATTTAAATCTGGTAAGATGGCATGCAGAAATTATACAATTAAAAATATTAAACCGTAACTTATGAACTAAAGAGCAATTATGATCTAAATGGTATCAAAATTTACAAAAAAGAAAAAAAAAAAAAAAAGAGCTTAATATTTATTTGTTTATTTTATTAAACATTTCTTTCAATGTAAGTTGTTTGCTTCGTTTTTTGCGCTAAACGCGCATGCGTAAACATTAAACGCGCATGCGTAAACGCATTACGTGCATGAAGAGAAATTATGATCTAAAGGGTATCAAAATTTACAAAAAGAAAGCTTAATATTTATTTGTTTACTTTATTAAACATTTCTTTCAATGCAAGTTGTTTAAGTTGCTTCCTTTTTTGTGCTAAACGCGCATGCGTAAACGCATTACGTGCATGCGTGTAAAGCATACAAAATAAAAGTTTGTGGCTTTGAGGTCCGGATTATAGATCATTCCGGATGATGGACGTCCGGATTACTGACTTTGTACAGTTTATACATTTGTAATTTCGGTATGTATCTTACCCATTATTTTTTTCACTAAAATATTATTGCTTCCAGTTTGAATTATATTCTGTCAATCTTCTTTCAGTTTCAGTTTTTCATTGGATATTGTCCTCAGTTTGATGCCCTTATTGATCGCTTAACTGGCCGAGAAACGCTTGAGCTTTTTGCTTATCTTAGAGGCTTATCTGGACAGGATATTGTAGAGGCAGTTAATATGGTAATCAAATTGACAGATCTTTCTGAACATGCTGACAAGCAGATTCAATTTTACAGGTGTGTATTTAATTTTCCTTGTGGCATTTTTTTCCAGCATTTAGTATGAAATCTAATTATATTTGTTTGTATTACTTTAGTGGGGGAACTAAAAGGAAGCTGTCCATTGGAATTGCATTAATTGGGTCCCCTCCTTTAATCTTTTTGGATGAACCAACTGCTGGTGTTGACCCTGTCTCTAGAAGAAAAATTTGGGCTGCTTTATCACAGGTTAGAACTAAAACTGGAGCAGCAGTTATTCTCACCACTCACAGGTTAATATAAATTTAATTTCATAAAGTCATTTGTTTACTATGATAATGCTTTAAAAAAGAGAATAAAGAAGGTTTGAAAAGGCTTGACTTTTTAATTTTTTTGATAAATATAAAAGACTTATTCTTTAACTCTGATCCTGATATTTTGCTTTAATCTATCTACATATCTAACATTGCTACCAGCTCTCCCGATTTCACCAGGAAAGTCTCTAGAAATAAATTAAATGTGCATGATTACTTTATTTCCATTCCCTAGTGATTTTCATAATGATTTTTCATATTAAATTTTATTTAATCTGAACTAATTTAATCTTTTGGAACCGTTTGTAGGACTTTTTATGAAGCCTTAGCTAATATTTAATCATATTTATATTTAATTATACTTTGCATCAATAAATGGTGCATTACTATTTTTATCCACACAAAAGTGTGTACATTTATTGATAGTTTTATTTTCATCATATTTAAAATACACTGCTGGCCACCCAAATTGCAATACCAAGAAAGACAAGAGATATCACAACAGAATTTATTTAGTAGATAGCATGTTGACCAAGTATCAAATGATTAAATTTATAGAATTCTGTGAAGTGTGGTTCCTTCCAGAATCAGTAGCCAGAGTAGCCGCTATTGTTGGAGATCACTGCTGCCGCACGCATCGGCATTGATTCAAAGAGACTTTGGATGTGTTCTTGAGGTACAGCACACCAAGCAGCTTCCATAAGTTGCTAAATTTGATCTGGTGTGGCAGCTTGGGATGTAATCTGGATCAATCGTTCAGCATCCATGGACCACATGTGTCCTATCAGGGAAAGATCCGGAGAGCGAGCCGGCCAGGGAAACAATTCAGTCTGGCGATTGACCAAGAACCTTTGGACAATGCGTGCCATGTGTGGTCGCACATTATCCTGTTGAAATATGGCTTTGGGCAAGCTCTAAAGGTAAGGAAGGATAACTGGATCCGACACCTCAGAGATGTAGCACTGGTTGTTTAAAGTACCGGCAATGCGTACTAGAGGAGTGTGAGAGTGATATCCAATACCGCCCCATGCCAAAATACTTGGTGCAGGACCAGTGTGGCTGTACATAATGCAGCTGTTCAGCATCCTCTCTCCACCCACGGTGTCTCCAGACTCGAATCCGACCATTGTGGTGTTGCACACAGAAGTGTAACTCGTCAGTAAAGACAATTTCATTCCATTCTGCTGTCTACATCCTTCTTTCATCGCACATTTGCGGCGGAGACGTCTGTGGTTCTGCGTCAAGAGTAGACGAAGCAATGGACGTCTTGCGGACAGACCACTCTGCGGTAAACGGTGTCAAATGGTACGCACAGACACTGGATGATGCATTACAGACTGAACGTGCTGTGCTATGGTTCGTGATATGACTGAGCAATCCATCACTGCCATGCGCACAATGTTCCTGTCATCACCCTAAGTGGTGCGCTGAGGTGGATGCGATCGAACACATTGGTCCGTCGTACCCTCCTGCATCCAACGGTCACATATCCGCATTACAGTTGTATGGTTTCATCCAACACAATTACCGATTTCCCTGAAAGATAATCCACACTCTCATTAGGCCACTATCCTTCCTCTGTCGAACTCAGATACTTGATCAAACGATGATCGCTGTTTACTACAAGGCATAAGTGATCTTTTTTTTTTTTTTTTTTTTTTTTTTTTTTTTTTTTTTTTTTTTTGAAAAAACCACAAGAAAAACACAATTGCTGAACTTGAAATCCTCAAAAACTCCAAGCCTTAAATAGCACTTTGAAGTGGCGTTACAGGTGCACGTTATGTGCATCTGTGCTGAAATTCTAATCATTTGCATATCTCACCTCCGCTAATGCATGCTGTAAATTTCATGTTATTTGCTTGCTTCCTTCAGGGTTTTGCATTTACAGGGGCCAGCAGTGTATTTTATTTTGTTATATTTTGATAAATGAAAATTCTCCTTTGCTCAGGATTTTGCGTAAAAAAAAAATTACAAAATGAAATTAGCCATAGAATATTAAATATAGCATATCTGATTAATTATTAATATTCTTTTTATCAGAATTGCATGATAAATGGTTCAGTAACGTGAAAAAGTAACATTATAAAGTGAATTCAAGTCAGTTTGGAGTTCTTTTTGAAATAGCTTTGTCGGGGTGCTGAAAAATGACAAGAAACTGAAATAAAGGTATAGGCTGTGAAAAGACTTGACTCTCATAATAATGATTTGACAAGTAACCTTGAAAATATTTACTTGAGAAACATTACATGAAACAGTCACAAACTGCAAAGTATTATAGACTGTAAGCAGCCAGAAAATATATATGTGGAGGCACATAAAAACAAAATTTTGTTTCTGAAAGTTAAGGAAAAATTGTTTAGTTACATTTTTTATGTCAAAGATTATTGAAAGGATTTAAATCTGAAAGGGATCTGGTTGTTTTTTTTAATCTGAGTCACTAATCATTTGCATGCATGAAATTTATTTTTCCCCAATGGCAAGGCAAAAAGTTACAGAGAACTAAAATCTTACACTTAGAGGATTACAAACAATATAACTAAGAACAAAAAGACCGAAGACATTGCCTAAGGAGTGCTCTTGTCTCCGAGTATCTCAACTCTGTAAGACCACGAGAAGCCCCACATGGGAGCAGGTGGTCCCTGTCCATTTCTTCTCCAGAATTAAGAAGTGGGCAAATCGAATTGCTTGAAATGCCTATGCGGTGAAGGTGGGCGGCAGGGCAATCATGTCCTGCAGACAGACGGAAAGTTGCAACTGCATTGCATCTTGGACTATCGGTAATAAGAGAAGGGCTTATCATTCTCCAACTTTTTAATGCTGTACGAGTCTGAAGACCTTGTAAGATATTAGACATAAATAAACTTCTTAAAAAAGTTTAATCCTCCATTAAGAAATGGCTGTATTGTAGTAAGCTGGCACCTCGTTTTGCAAGTAAGTCCACTTGTTCATTGCCACAATGGGCTGGCCCTCACTGGAGAATGATATTTGTTTTCTCTTTAAAGAGATAGCTCTCAGGAATTCTTGACATTGCAAAATTTCAGGTATTAATGGGTGTTCCACAGAGCTAATTGATTGAATGGCTGCATGAGAATTAGAAAAAATGACTACCTTTGAAAACTTGTAATGAATAGCTAATAATTGCTGTAGGGCTATGCAGATGGCTGCTACTTCGCCATCAAAGGAGATACCAATCCATCCCTCAGGAGGAAAGAAAGAAAAGAGATTCGAAAACACACCACCCCAACCTTAAAAGGAAAGTCAAGCTGAGAACCATCAGTAAAAAATGTGCAGCCATTGAATAGGTGGATATCTAGTTCCAATGGTCTCCAAAGTGAGACATTTTGAAAATGCTTGGTGCAACATCCCTCTTTCTATGGATGATTTCCACTAGGTCTAGCCTTACTTCAACATTAATCACCTCCAAAGGGCTTCTGGTACTCCAAAGGGTAATCAATGAGGTGTCCACCAATAACATTGTGGACGAAAACGTCGTGCTACAAAACATCGCAGTTCTAAAACATCGTGGTACAAAACATTGTCGTCGAAAATAAAGCGGTTAAAAAACTTCGCAGTTTAAAAACATAGTCGTCGAAAATATCGCGGTAAAAAATAAAGTACCTACAAATCATCGCATGACCATAACATCGCAGACATGCTTTATTCAGGCTTTAATAATTGTAAATGGATATTCCCATAATGATTTGTGAGCGCGAGATGGAAAGAAAGATAATTTTTACTTTCATAGTTTTTATTAACTAATAAATTTTTGCTGATAAGGTAAGAAGGAAACTTAAGCATAGAAAATTAATGCGACTTAATAGCACTTAACAGAATTTTAAACCGACATAGTTAACTAGCAAAGGTCATCAATAAATTATTTTTTATAAAGTTTTTACTGGTAATTAATAATGAAAAGTGTAATCTAAAAAAGATTAGGAAAAGGAAGGTAAGTAACTGCGTGACCTTATTTATAAAAAAAATTGCTAACTTAATTGTGAGATTATTTTCTTCACTTTTGTTAACCTAATACTCTTATAATGAAAATTATTTCTTGTTTTGCTTCAGTTTATTCTTAAAGTGTTATTAAAAGTTTCATGCACAGCGTGCAGTCAGTTACTTGAATGTCAATTTGTTAGTTATGACAAAAGTCAGCTACATAATATTTTAGTAGGGTTTGAATTTACTAGATTATGCCAAAGCACACTACGGCTATCTGCTTAAGGGGTGGGATACCTTTGTGGAGTACATTCTCAGGAACTGGTTCATATCCTTTATTCATTCATTATACTTTAGAAAAATCCTGAAAATCTTCACGCAGCTTTTTGTTTGTTTGTTTTTTGTTTCTTAGAAATAATGTATACTTGCAGTGAACCTTCTTGGTAACTATCTCCCTAAGACAAACAGTGTTTTGATCATTATGCAGGTTCAGCACATTCAGACAAGATTTAAAAAATGCAAAATTTTGAGTGGTTGGTTTAAATTGGATTGCTTAAATTTACTTTTAGATTTAGACATTTCTTATTAGCACTTTAAAAGTATTATTTAATTTTTCATATACATTTTATTCAAAAATTTCGTAGTTAATTACTGAACTTACAGTGACCAACTTCCTAAGACAATTTTAATGTTTTTCTTCGGTGTTTCTTAATTTTCAAAATATTTTAATTTATGCACGTGACTAATTTTTCTTGTAAACTTTTAATTAAAGATAAAATTTAATGAAATAAAAGCTTAATTTCTCTTAAATTGTTTTCAAGGATTAAAAACTGTACACATTTTACATTGACTTTTATTTTCAGTGACTGAAATGTTTGAAGTACATTTTTTTTTTTTGTTTGTTTGTTTGTATTTAAATGACAAACACTTTGGAATAAGAAACTATGATATTTTTATGTATCATTTTAAATGTTTTATAAACATAGGATTTTGAATAACAAGCATAACTAAATTTTAAAATCCAGGTTTGCTTCGTGCATGATTACTTTTAATTAAAATAATCAGAAAGAATATTTTTAAATAAAATGAAAGTATTAGTGTTCTACGCATTCAACTGAAAGCATCTAACACATTTCGGAAAAAGATATCTTTAAACAAGGCATGTTTTCCATGGTTTATGTTTTAAATGAAACAAAAATATCTTTTTCATCTTTATATTTCGTGGAGTTAGCCATTTCTTATACTTTGATATGCGTTCTCTTTAATATACATGCAAGGCTTAATTAGTATGTTGGTTGTGATTCATACTATATATTAATACTTGTATACACTTGGATCACATGTTTTTTTTTGGGGGGGGGTACTGGTTTGCTTAGAGTCCCACTTTTTTGTTCATTTTATTGATGCAACATGTTTAATTTTTATATAGTGGCCATGGTGTGGGAGTGTGAGAAGTTGTCTATAGTCCTTATTTATTTTAAATATTGTCCTCATTCATTTTTGTAGTCTTTATTGTATTGTATACTGTCCTTATATATTTTGGTAATAACCATGGTTTCTTACTGATCCTGTGACTCAATTATTTTAATGCATGTTATATGTTAGTGCATATTTCCCACTGAAAATATATTATAAAACTCTATTAATATACATCTTCAACATATTAAAAACAATTAATTGAAACAGAGTCATATGAATCTATGAATTTTTATGAGCAAAAATTTATAATTTTACATGTGATATGATATAGTGCAGAATATCAAACACAAAGATGTACAAGTTGTCAAAATATAAAATCTTTAAATGAAAGGAAAAATACTTATATGAGGAGTTAAACACATTTGACAAATGGCATTTGGAGAAGATGATTTTGCTGCTTGAAATCTGAATAACTAAATACTGAAAATTTAAAAAACATCTTAAATTGTTTAATCCTTTCAGTCCCAATTTATTTGTTTGTTTCAACTGACTTGATTTTTTTTATGTATTCTTGGTAATTATCACAAATGGTACAAATAAAATTGACATAAATTGACAGTCTGTCATGAAGCCTCTATAAGAAGAGGCGCGCGACAATTTTGTAGTAGGCATGTTAGAAATGATGCCGACTACCAGTGGGACATCAACTATGTAGTAAATTGATGCATGTAATTCCATCTAGGCTTCTTTAAACATCTACTGGAACTTATATAACCCATTGGGACTGAAAGAGTTAAGGGAAAGAATTAAATGCTATATTTCACCGCAGTTAAAATTTTCAGAATATTGATTTATGAGTTTTTTACAAAAGTTTATTTTTTAATAAATGATTAAGTTTCACATTTTATATTCAGTCATTTTATTCATAAAATGAAATTTTTTCTTTCATTAATAGTAGTATATATTTGTTTGAAAAGAGAAGTGAGAATCCGGGTTTGACTGGAAACTGTAGTAATCTGTGTGCAAGATGAAAACAATTAGGAACTTTCGGGAAAGTAATGCTTGAAGCTCTTGGTTCTGAGAATTGCGTTGAAAAACAAGCTAAGCGGCTGAACTCAGGGGAAGGGAAGAATTACAGCTACTAAAAAGCTCGGGGGCGGTACGAATTACAGCTAGGAGAGTCAACCGTTAGAACGGGTGTTTTGATCAAGCTTAACTCCTGGGAATCTGTCCCCTCTAGGCGCTTAAGGCTATTTGGTTAATAAAAGACAACTGAAAATTTCAGTCATTACTGATGATGCTCCATGTACAGAACAGAAATAGCATTTCTTATCTTATTAGTATTTGCATGTTTTACAGCTATTATACAGTTCGAAAAGAGAACCCAGAAAAGCTTAGTTTAAAGTTTACCAAACAAGGAGCGCCTTGTTACCAAACTCGTTTAGACCGCCCTTTCTTGTTTGGTTTTGATAAAGCCCTTTGCCTCTTTTTCATATATGTATTCATACATACAGATTTATTTAATTAATATATAATTCCATCAAAGAATTATATTAAAGATTTAATTGACATTTTTCCTTTTTTTTTTTTTTCTTTTTTGGCCAAACTTCAGCAATACGAATAATGAATAATACAACATTTTAATCTTTTTCCAATAAAATGATATATCCATGTAGTTCGATTAAGGAGGCGAATCTTTCCGATTATACGTATGATAAAAACATCATAAATTCAAACTTTGTCGCTGAAAATGGAAAATATTTAGAATCTGAGTAGCAAGACTTTCCAAAATTAAATACATATTTTTTAATTACATAAATTTTAAGCAGTCTGTTTTTAGAGCTGGGCAATATGCATTTCTTTCTTTCTTTTTTTTTTTTTTTTTCCTTTATTTTTAAACACTTCTTCAAACCAATAAGACAAATATACAGATTTTCCCGAAACATGTTTAACTCTGTCAAAATAACGTTAAAAATTTGCTGTCCGGTCTTTACACGCAAAAATTATAAATACATTAAATCGTAAAAGCAAATTTTAAGGCATAAAACTTTATGTAAATAATAGCTTACGTAAATAATGAAAATAATATAAATAAAAAGAAATGAAAAAAATATAAGTGCTTTACAAGTATATGAAATTGGTATAATGCTTTAAAAGTACTGTGTTTTTTTCCAGTTCAGTCATCAAAAATCAGACAAGCAATTAGTATATTTGTTATTTACAGTGGTGTACATGGATAAACTGAATTCTACATTTACCTAATAACACACCTCTCATTGATTTAGCTAATTCATTGTATATCTTTGTTTATTATTATGAACTTTGAAACTAAAACTAGTTAATTACAGAAGAAAAAAAAAAAACTATAAGATTTGTAAAATTATTAAAATGGAAAGATACTTTTGTTTGATTTAAAACGTAAACTATAAAAATTAATATGCCTTCTTTCAAGATATCTTTTTCCAATAGTTTAATGCGTAGAAGCACTAAATACTTTCATTTTATAGAAAAAATATTCTTTCTAATTAATTTAATTAAAAAATAATCATGCAACGAAGCGAACCCGAATTTTAAAATTTAGTTATGCTTGATATTCAAAATCATATGTTTATAAAACATTTAAAATGATACATAAAAATATCATAGTTTCTTATTCCAAACAGTTTGTCATTTAAATACAAAAAAATTGTACTTGAAACGTCTCAGTCACTGAAAATAAAAGTCAATGTAAAATGTGTGCAGTTTTTAATCCTTGAGAACAATTTAAGGGAAATTAAGCTTTTATTTCATTAAATTTTATCTTTAATTAAAAGTTTACAAGAAAAATTAGTCGCGTGCATAAATTAAAATATTTTGAAAATTAAGAAACACCGAAGAAAAACATTAAAATTGTCTTAGGAAGTTGGTCACTGTAAGTTCAGTAATTAACTACGAAATTTTCGAATAAAATGTATATGAAAAATTAAATAATACTTTTAAAGTGCTAATAAGAAATGTCTAAATCTAAAAGTAAATTTAAGCAATCCAATTTAAAGCGACCACTCAAAATTTTGCATTTTTTAAATCTTGTCTGAATGTGCTGAACCTGCATAATGATCAAAACACTGTTTGTCTTAGGGAGATAGTTACCAAGAAGGTTCACTGCAAGTATACATTATTTCTAAGAAACAAAAAACAAACAAACAAAAAGCTGCGTGAAGATTTTCGGGATTTTTCTAAAGTATAATGAATGAATAAAGGATATAAACCACTTCCTGAGAATGTACTCCACAGAGGTATTCCACCCCTTAAGCAGATAGCCGTAGTGTGCTTTGGCATAATCTAGTAAATTCAAACCCTACTAAAATATTATGTAGCTGACTTTCGTCATAACTAACCAATCGACATTCAAGTAACTGACTGCACGCTGTGCATGAAAATTTTAATAACACTTTAAGAATAAACTGAAGCAAAACAAGAAATAATTTTCATTATAAGAGTATTAGGTTAACAAAAGTGAAGAAAATAATCTCACAATTAAGTTAGCAATTTTTTTTTATAAATAAGGTCACGCAGTTACTTACCTTCCTTTTCCTAATCTTTTTTAGTCCTAAGTCCTTTTTTTTAAGTTTTTAATCCTTTTTTAGTTCTAGTTTTTTAATCCTAATCACTTTTAATTATTAATTACCAGTAAAAACTTTATAAAAAATAATTTATTGATGACCTTTGCTAGTTAACTATGTCAGTTTAAAATTCTGTTAAGTGCTATAAGTCGCGCTAATTTTCTATGCTTAAGTTTCCTTCTTACTTTATCAGCAAAAATTTATTAATTAATAAAAACTATGAAAGTAAAAATTATCCTTTTTCCATCTTGCGCTCACAAATCATTATGGGAATATCCATTTACAATTATTAAAGCCTGAATAAAGCATGTCTGCGATGTTATGGTCATGTGATGATTTGTAGATACTTTATTTTTTACCACGATATTTTCGACGGCGATGTTTTTAAACTGCGAAGTTTTTTAACCGCTTTATTTTTGACGACGAAGTTTTGGAACTGTGATGTTTTCTCCCACGTTGTTTTGTAGCACGACGTTTTCGTCTTGCGTTGTTTTTTCCGCGATGTTTTCGGCTGTAACCATCAATGAAATTACTCTTGTGTGCTTTACAATAAGGAAAAAAAATGGATGAAGGCTTTTATGCTAACTGAAAATTATCTGCTTATGATAAATCAAAACTTTCCTTTAAATTGTTGCTGAATTTTGGATACTCTCCTGCTAATTTTTCATTATCTTTGATCTGTATATGCCAGTAAGACAAATTTTAAGGTCTAGAACAAATAGATACAAGATTACTTTTCTTTCCAGTTCTTTATTAGATTAAGTCGCCCAGATGGTATAGTGGTTAGGGAAGCCTACTGCGGTACTGAAGGGCCCGGGTTCGAATCTCAGAGAAGACATGGATGTTTGTAAATGTATAGTGTAGGTGTAGCAGGGCGACATTCTAAATATGTGGCGAGCCGAAAGTCACCTCATGTGGATTGGTGGAGGGGGAGAGGGGTAGGAGATCCACGGATCCCCTTCGAGGTGCTCTCAAAATTGGGGGTGGAAAATAGAAGTCCAACCTCTATTCGGAGTAGGCTCTGGTAACCATTGTTCCATGTAATATGAACAACCTGATCCCGACAAAGTACTTGAAGGGGCTAATATTCTGCATCCATAAAGAAAACACTTGCTCCAGTTTCCTGGATTCGTCAGAATAATGGTCTGCACTATTCTAAAAGAAAAAGTTGAGAAGAAGCACAAATCATAAAGCATCATATTGATGTCTCTTTCTTTCAGGTTATTGTAATCAATGAATGTGCTTATTTCTATCCTAATGTATGTTGTTTGCTGTTGCTGTTAGAGTCATATAGTTATCTTTGAAAAAACTATTTTGATGACTTCATCCTTTACAACCAGACTATTACATAAACTTCTTCCATATTTTATAAGGGCATTATGAGGTGCATTTGTGGCTCTGTATCTACTTATTCAGTATCTACTTATTCTACTTACAGTTTATTATAAAATTTTTATGAATATTTTGAGAATTAAACATATATTCAATTTTATAAGTTGGAAAACTCACAGCAATGAGTTTAAACATTATAAAAGAAAGCAGCCTAGTGCCAGATGCTGTTCTTAATGGCAGTCCTGACTATCAGCACAAGTGTGTGATTTGGATTAATGTTTCAGTACTTTAATCAAAAAGCAGGATTTTTATTTTATTCTACCCCTTGAAAACTGTCTGACATTTTATGGTGAAGCATCAATGTAGTACTTTGATTTTTGTATCATCTTCAGAGGATTAGAATATATGTAATTCCAGAAAAAAAAAAAAAAAAAAAGCTATGTAAATGTACCTTTCATAATGTAATACATTTTATTATTGATCTGTTTTGTGTTGGTAAATCTTTTTGTGAGCACTATATTAAGTATACCTTGTCATTTGGTTCATTAATATTTCATAATATATAATTTTTGCAATTATCTGTAACTTCACATATTCATGATAAATCTTGAAATGCAATATTATGGATATATGAAGGCTATACTATATATTTACTTCGCATTACTGGAGACATTGAACTGGGACTGCCCACTTTTCACCTGATTAAGCCTTTATTAATTACCACTGTGATTCATTTAATTATTTTCTTCAGACATTTTCTACAATATCACTAATTGAATTAATGAGAATTTTTCTCATAAGTATTTTAATTTCCAGTATTATTTATTTATTTGATATTCTTTTTATATTTTTAACATTAGATTTTAATAATATATTTAGTATATGTTAAATAATTGTAATTTTGTAGCATGGAGGAATGCGAGGCATTGTGTAGCCGACTTGCAATCATGGTCAATGGTCGCTTTCGGTGTTTAGGTTCTATACAGCATTTAAAATCAAAATATGGCAAAGGCTATACGCTTGTTATCAAAATGAAAAAAGAAACTCTAGGTAATCCACAAACTGTGACTGAGATAAAAGCATTTGTTGAAAGCAACTTGCAAAGTGCTGAACTGAAAGATGATCATCAAGTAAGACTGTTTCCTCAATCCATAACATAACAATAATTTTTATTGTGCTAATGTGTCCTCCTTCTCTCCTCCTCCCGCTTTTCTTTCTTATCTTTGGAAAAGAGATCTGCTTGAAAATAAAGAGGAAATATTTCTTAATCTTTTATATCAAAATTTCAGTTTCCTTCAAAATTTTAGTTTTAATTTGAAATTATTATAAATCATACAGATTTTAAAGGATGCAGCTTGCCATGTTACTTACTTAAACTATTTCATATCAGCAGATCATGTCATTGAAGTCATTTTCCAGTTTCTTGTTTAAGTAGAAATATCCAAAGCCAATTCCTCAGTAGCTCATTGAGTAAGAAAACCCATTCTGTAAGCAGGAAAGTTTTCGATTTAGATTTTACTGTAGTTTGGATCTTTGTAAAGTTTCCAGTAATTTAAACAGCATGATGAATTCTGGAGTTTCCAGTAGAGAACTTAATCATTTAATACCAAAATAATGATAACAATAATAAAATAAAAAATAAATAAACAAACAAAAATTAGAATTTTGAATTATTGTAATATTTGATAGGAATTTTGTATGAAATTCCTATGAAATAATAATTCAATATTTCAGAACTCAATACTTAGCACTTTGTATTAAGAATTCTATACAAGGCATGTAGCACATTTTCTTGCATCTTATCCTTTCACCATTGCTTGACAATCATACCCTGCCCCCTCTATTCCCAAATTTGAAAAATAGATATACATTTATTTAAATTTAGAAGTATAGAAAATGTTGATAAATACCAAACTTGAATAAAAGTATTTTTTTACATTCATAAAATAAAACTAAATACTTAACAGGTAAATAAAGGACTGACTGCAATTCCCTGAAGCTATGAAATTCTCTCCCAGAGTGGGGAGAATTTGCTTCTGGTTGATAATCCCTGCATTAATCTTTACTGTGGATCCAAAATACAACATAAAAGTGTAAAATTAATTCAATTAAATTATTCCTTTTAGCTAGTAAGACTTAAAATAATACAAAACAGCTTATTATTTCTGGTACTTCAATGGCATATTGGAGTCTTAAAGTATATTTACTGGGTCATAACTCCAGTAACTCTACATGAAGCTATGACACTAACAGGATTTGACTGACAAAGTATAACTAAATTTCAACATTTGGAATCCATGCCAGCATCAAGGATTCAGGTCTGTACTAACCAGCAGGCTTCTCTCTTATTCTCTAGACAATTAACATCAGTGGAACAGCTAAACTTCTGTCACAAATCTTGTTGATTATGATTTTGCTTCTCATTTTAACCTATGCTGTTTGATATAAAATCTTGCGTGATATTTACTAAACTTCTGGACTGAGCAAGTACATGTTGAAATGAGGCATAAAAGAAAGATTCAACATTAAAACTGTCAGCAACATGTTATTAATATTCCTTAAAATATCCGACTATTTTAATTGTTTCGGAAAAATTTTCAATTTAATGCTATTTAATAAATTTGAGAAAGTTAAA
Organism: Stegodyphus dumicola; assembly: GCF_044657685.1. NCBI lineage: Eukaryota > Metazoa > Arthropoda > Arachnida > Araneae > Eresidae > Stegodyphus > Stegodyphus dumicola. The sequence continues at coordinate 108,675,099 of NC_140770.1, forward strand.
TTTATTCTTGAATTTGTTTTAGAAATATGTTTAATAATAATGCATTCTACTGATAGATATGTTTTTTTTTTTTACTTACAGATCTGTATTTCTTAGATTTTTGTGAATTTGTGTTTCCATTGGCTTGATGCTTGCTTTGTTACTGGTTTATACCTATAGCTTCAAGACTTATCACAGGTCATGATCCTCATAAGAAAATTTGAGTTGTGATGTAGTTCCTTCAAATCATGGCAATCATGCATGTATTTGCTTTTCTGCCAGCTCTGTTTGTATGTGAGATACAAATTTGGCAGATAGACATCTCACTTCCCATTCTTCCAATAGTGTCTCTGGCAGACACTTCATGAGAAAATTATTTCTTCAGAAATCTGATCACCAGTCTTTCAATATTTCCATTAATAGCCTGATTAATAATTTTTCAGTATTTTCCTATTTCTGTTCATGAGTGGAATCCATTGGATAATAATATAAAAATTGCAATAATCAAATATATGATCTAGTAATATCTCATTGGTAATCAAAGTTCAAGTCACTGTGTTGTAGGCTTTACTAGCTATGCAGTTCAATAACATAAATGAAGTCATGTGCTATTTATTATAAGCTTTTATTTATTTCACTCATGGTGTTTTACTATGGTTGGAATTTTGTCAGTGATTTTTCAACCTATTTTGTGATAAGATATCGAGTTCAAATTTTATATATGCACTAATGGTTGATGACACTGCAATGTAGTAAAAGGATTTTTTCAAAATTCGATTTAGATTTTTTTTAAATGTTTTAAATGATTGTTTGCACATATATTAATTTAATGAACAACCTAAACATATCAAAATTTTATTGTTTGCATCATGGAAAAGAGTGTAAAAAAACTTGAAAAGTGCTTTATTTTTTAGACTATTTGATGCTTATAATTTTAAAATTTCAACAGCTAATAATGTATCAAATATAAAATTTTCATAGATTGTAAGATAAACTGTTTTAAAACAAGAAAGATAAAAAATATATTGAGTGATTTTATATATATATATATTTTAATGTATTGCAGCCTGAGACAAATTAAAACAAAAAACTTATCTTGCGGAAAAATTGTTTTTGAATTTGTCATCCTTCCTCACTTATTGATGAATTTGTGATACTATTCATTTTTTCATTTTAGCTTTAAGTAAAATGCTTGTTGTAGCATTTTTATTATATCATCTTTCATTCTTTGAATGATGTTTGGGTATTTTTCTTTATTTCATAATTTTCTTATAATTTATTGCTTGTGTTTTAAATGACAAAAAATTTTATCATTGATAATGTGTAACTGAGACTAAAAAGCAGAAAATAAGGTGCAATTAAAAAGAGTTTTTTATACAATTATCTTTCGCTTAAAATGGATATGATAATTAATGCACTGAAAGGAAAAAAATAGTTTATCATATAATTTAATGGGAGTAATAGATTAAATAATTCTATGTACAGAATTCATTTAGTTTTATATCAAGAGTAATAAAAGTGTGAATTGCCTAACTAATGAAATCTATTAATTTAATTGCATGTCAGATGTATTAGCTATTATTTTTTTAAACTTTTCTATTAATTTAATTGCTTTGTCAAATGTATAAACCATTATCTTTTTTGATTTATCATGGGTGCCCCATTTTTTTATTATTCATGATATAAAATTGTAGATGAATTCTTTAAATAGAATTATTGAATCTATTATTCACATTAAGCTTTAAGATAAATTATGTTTCTCCTTTTAGTGCATTTCTTAGGATATCCATTTTAAATAAAAGCTTATTGTATAAAAAAAACTTGTTAAAAAATGTATTTGTGTTTAATATGAACTTTAATGAGATTTATAGTGTTCTATGTAAAAATGTTTCAGATTGTGGTTTTAACTATACACCAATATAATATATATATATAATAAATGAAAAACAAGCATGGTTTTATTTCAGTATTTATGAGTGAAAACTTCAGAAAAAATATCATAAAAAAAACTGTATCATTAGTATCAAACTGATTAATTTCATTGAAAAATATGGCTTTAGCAAAATACAGCAATCTAAAAATCTTCATTTCATTAAGGAAAAATCATTTTATTTTATTATTAGAGAGATACAACTAGGTTGTATTAGGAGCAAATGTTTGACTTTTCATATTGTTTACTATAGTGATTTAGTTCGTGTCAGCATATCATTCTAATTATAATATGAAAAGTTTCATTTTATTTCCTTTCGTAATCTATTGGTTTAATTTTTAATTAGAGGTAGTATTTCTATTTTAACATGTATGTTAATGTGATCATGGAAATAACAGTTCTTCATCCTATGTTTCAGGGTATGCTGCAGTATCATATTGTTGATCCTACTCTAACTCTTAGCTATCTGTTCAATTTCATGGATGATATGAAACATAGATTCAATCTGGAAGATTATTTGATTAGTGACACATCTCTTGAACAGATATTCTTGACATTTGCTCGAGCACAAAGATTATTTGAGCAGTCTTCTGCTTAATGTTAATTATTTAGCTTTTAAATTTATTCTTGCATGGTAATTATTGTAAGTGTATTTTATTTATATTTATATTACAGAGACCATTTGGTAAAGATATTATAAGCTTGAAGTAATTTATATATAAGCTCCTGCTTTATTTGGCAGGATAAAGACTATAATGCTGTTGAAAACAGAATACATTGAAGTGTATGAGTTTTTTTCAGCTTTAAAATGCAGATTCTATTACCAAAAATGTAAATAACACATTACACATTGCATGAGAAAGCAAAATATTGTCTCTTTCTCTCTATATATGTAATCATTTCTGCTTTTACCAGGATTTTTTTCCTGTGGTAGAAATAATGATGATGCAGAATGAGCCTAAGTTAATTGTCTACGCAGTGTAAATGTCTCTGTCAATTTTGCTGATCACTGAAAAACATGAATATAAACAGATAATATTCTATGTTTCAAACAGACCACTTATCTCAACTTACTTCACTGAACAGAGAAGGAAATATTAAAGTTGTTAAGTATTACTATATCTGCATCTTTTAGACTTAAATTCTGATCTTCTACATGTCCTGTCTCCCATGTTTTGAGAATGATCTCTACATGTGCATGTGTAAGCTAGAAACATTTTCTATGAATATGAAATAGTTTCATATTAATTATAAAGTACAAATGTAAAATAAAATTTTTGTCATTTTTGGAAATATTTAATTTACATTTTTTGTAAATAGTATAAAAATTGCTTGAAAATAGTAGTTTAAATATTTTATAAGCTTATGACTTTGCAAACTGTTTATTTTTCAGATAATTTTAGATACTTTTAGTGATGCATCTAAATTTTCTAAATTTACTATTTTAAGTATCAAATTATTTTGGAAACTTATTCTTAAATATATTTTTCTTATCTTAAAATACTTATTTTAACTCATTAACAATTTGTATTCAAACACTATTGCACTATTTGTACCCAAATACACATAACATATATTAACCTGAGAGGCCACTTGTATTATTTGTATAATACAAATTCTGTGTATAATTGAGTCAAATTATTAATCCAAAGAAATAGTTTTAGTGTTCCATAAAACTTTGGTGAATAAAATAGAATTTTTGCCAACATGGACCTTATGTATTCAAATGAATACAAACTAATTATGCTCTAAAAGCAAACATAAGTATAAAATTATGTTTTATAAATGCTATACTACGTAACATTAGAAAATATTTATAGTGTGTAAAACAAGAAAATAATAGCAGCCAAAAACAGCAGTATTTTTATATAGCTGTGCTTGGTGTGTTATTTTTTAAATGACATGGAAAAAAATTTGTATGTAACTGCGTTGCTTCGGGGCTACAAACCTATAAATAAAAGTAACCTTTTGTAAACATTTTTCGTATATGTTATCAATTATTCACTGAAATGGTTAAAATTTTTTCAGACAAACATGCTGAATATTTTTATTAAAACTGATGGAAAATCCCAAAATATCTCCTGTTTCATTACTTATTAGAAATATTAGTAAAAGTAGGATATTAAAATATGTATCCTACTAGATGAATTATTTCAAAAAATATTAATGTAAAAATATCTTTGAATTTAAAAAAACAATTTGCTGTTTTAACATGTGATCATATATTATCCCTCTGGAACAGAATGATGTGTATTTATTCACTCGCATATTTTCCCTACATATTTCTCCTGTACATTTCATATTTTATTTCCATAATTTTTAATGTGATCCCTAAATTTAAAAAGTGGACTCCTTCATGAAAAAGCCCGTTTCTGAACATTTCAGATTGATATTCATAGTATATGCATTTTCAAGACTGTCCATTCAGCTCTTCAAAATCTTAAACCAAGGCTATTCAACCATTCATGGGGTAAAAAGGTAACTGCATTTCCATGTAATATAGAAGCATCACTTGTAGAGATTATGTCTTAAACTGACAAAAATGGTAGCGTAAAAGTATCTTTATACTTAATATGAGTGGACATCTCTCCTGTAAAGCACAAAGTGCAATGGTCAAATGACACTCCATTGTCTTTCTTCTTGCTCTTCTCCTCTAGTCATTAAATACAGTAGGATACTCACGTGCTATACACTTATAACTTTTTTTTTCATTTATTATTATAGGCTTTTGTCATTATCAGCTTTTTAAAATTTAAATTACATAGCTCAAAAAATTTTTATTTTCTCCTACAGGATAGGTAACAAGTACTGTGTTAAAATTTTAAAAATAATGTATTACTGATAACAGTTACTAACAGAAATCTATTTATGCATGCTTTTTAATGATGTAAATTCTTTCTTAACCCCTTTCCCTCTCTGAAACAATATGCACTGCATAAACAGTCTCAGTTGTCAAAAAGTAAAATGAATGAATAAAGATAAAGAATTACACTAGTTATGTGATAATTCTATCACTAATTTTCATATTACAGGAAGTTTATTTTTGCATTCTGAATGTATTTCTTAGTCTTCATTAATATCATAAATTAACATTCATCATATAAATTTGAAATACATATGTCAAACCAGTTTGTCATTCATCTTCACAGATCATCAAGATATACGATATACATTTTATGAATAATTTATTTAAAATATAATTTTTATTCATTGCTTATCAACTTTCCTATCAATAACATAGCTGTCATATTTCCTGATAGAATTGAGGGGTATCTGATTTTTTAGGGCATGCTGCCGGTCTCTCAGGAAATCACTGAATCTCCTGTTTTTAAGTTATCCATGTTTAGCTCATCTTTTTCAAATACAGCTGTAGAGCAATCTTTGATTGCTCAGTATTGAAGAAAAAGAAATTTTTTGATAAAATGTTGAATGCCATTTATCTGATTAATTTTTGTTTGTTCTGAATCGTGTTAATCCATTACAGAGATGTGAAGAGCATTCTGTGAAGCTTTCTAATGTATTGAGTAAATATGTATAATTAATTATGGTGTAAATTTGTTACATTATTAAGTTTATCTTATGTTACATTATTAAATTTATCTGCATGATTATTATGTGTATCTCATTTACTAATTTTATTTTCATCATATTTAAAAGTACTTTGATAAGTAAAAACTTTTTTTTTTATCTACACGTGATTTCATTAACATAAAATTTTTACAAAATTGCAAAATAAAGAAGAATTAGGGGTTAAAATTAATCAGCTTTTTAAATTTAAGAATTAGGGTTATAGTTAAAAATAAGAATATTGAATTAAATATTAATGAATTTTCCCGCAAAATCACATTTTAAATAGTTTAATAATTGAAATCATGCATTATAAAATGACTTAAAGTCAACTGTGTGAATTTTAAATTCTTTTGGAGAATTGCTTCACAATAAAATCTTCCTAGTTTTTATATTTCAAGTTTGGCAGTCGTGCAATATTAGCTTAATTTCATAATGTACTTATATAAAATATTGTTATTAACACAGTACAAAGTTCGTAATCTGGACTCACCGGGACTTCGGCGATTCCGGATTAGGGGTTTTTTTGGATTATAGATCATCAATTTAAATCTGGTAATATGGCATGCAGAAATTAGACAAAATTATGAAACCGTAATTTATGAAATAAAGAGCAATTATGATCTAAAAGGGTATCAAAATTTACAAAAAAAAAAAAAGCTTAATATTTATTTGTTTACTTTATTAAATATTTCTTTCAATGTAAGTTGTTTAAGTTGCTTCATTTTTTGTGCTAATACTTTCTCTTTAATTCTTATAACAGATATCTTTTATAAACAGGCATAATTTCTTGTTCAGTTACAAAGCTCCAAGTCCTGTAATTGCTGTGTTGAGAATACCGACTAACTTGCTAATCGAAATTTTTTTGTTTTCAATAACCTCTCTGTCACTTTCTTCACTATCAGAAGCGGTACATCAAAACATGCTTTCGCTTTGTAGATCCTTTGACAACTCCAGAATTGAAAACTCTTTTTGACATAATCGTAAGTTCAAGGTTAATTTTTATAAAATTGATCTAAAAGTCTGCAAAATATAATAAGCCGGATCCAGTTGAAAGATTAAGGAACAGTGCAATCTGCATCTGAAATGCCTTAGAATCAGTAAAGATAATTTTAGCCTAGCTTATACCGTCCATTATACATTAAACGTGCATGCGTAAAGCATACAAAAAACAAGTTTGTGGCTTTGAGGTCTGGATTATAGATCATTCCGGATAATGGATGTCCGGATTACGGACTTTGTACTGTATAGTTTTACCTGAGCAAGAATTCTACAGTGTAACTGTAATTCTTCAGAATCTGCAAATATGTAGAATCTTCATAAATGTTTTAAAAAAACTCTTTATTACTTACTTTATTACATGAAATTGTACGGCTTTTCGGTATCTTAAAATAGATTGAAACGTATCTTTCTTATGTCCTTATTCTAAAATAAATGCAAACTACTTTTGTTATTGAAGTGAAGTAAAAATGTTTTCTTATTGCATTTGTCAAATACTTTTGTTACTAATATTTTTCCTTTTTTCAGATCTGTGAGAAGCAGGTGGCCTGTAATATGCTTTTCTAATCTAGTGCATAATATATAAATATATATATATATATATTATATATTATGGATGACCTTTTATCCAAGGTTGTAGTTATTAATATTATTGGGGAACTTAACTTGTTTTGATTTCAATTTAATTTTGGATACTTTATGTTTGATTTACTTCAGTCTCACAGCTATAGTGCAAGACAGGTTAAATTTTAGTTTTGGGCATATTACTTTGTTTTTCTTTGTGTGTGTGTGTGTGTATAGATAGATAGATAGATAGATAGACTCTGATTTAAGAATAGATAGATAGACTCTGATTTAAGAATAATCAGTCTTCAAGTCATTTCATCATCCCCCCCAGTGGTTACATTTTTATTTATTAAGTTAATTTAGGCTTTTTATTTATGCGTGAATATTTATTTCTAGAGACTGGATGAATCCTAAAGTTTCTTTAATCCAAATTCTAAGAAATTCTTAAATTTTTCTATTGAATCATTCATACGAGAATAAAAAGAAATCAGTTTGCATTAAGAATTTTGTGTTAAAACGAACTGCAAATCTGCACTTAATGAAAAACAATTAAAAAGGCCAGTTTTTAAAAATGCATTTATATTTATTGCAACAAATAAAATGTACCAAGTGAACTATGTAATTAAAACACTTGAATTTTGAAGTTTATTTTATCATAATTTAATCAAAAATACATGTGTAATGGTTCGGATTTTTTATATTTTTCTAGAATGTTTTAATTGAAAGCAAATGTAGAGGTAAAAGGATTATATTAAAAAAATTAGTACACGTAAACATTAAACTTGGTGGTATGTCCAAAAAATTAAGACTATGGCACTCGAGTTCACTACTAAGCAATACTGGTAATCCAACTCCTTTCAAATTTATGACATCATATTCTTTTTGCAATGAATGTCAAAATTAATTACAAGTTTTGGTTTAAAATATTTTACTGTTTTTAGATTAGAATTTGAAAGGGGAATGTATTAAAATTTAATGCTTCAAATATCAATATTTTCTTTTTAACTCGAGGATATCTCATCCTTATTTATTTGTTTTATTCTAAATAGAATAATATTTGTATGGAAGACAGGTAGATATTGAAATTAGTAAGCTTTTTACTTTTATTCATATTAATTAAATTTAAGTTATTTTAAATCTAGTTAGATATAAGTCACCTTAGTTATTTATCAACAGCTATTATTATAGACAAATTTTAATTTATTTGAAAATGCATTGCACTTATTAAGCATATTCAGCACTTCTCATTTACCTTATTTATAAGTGTTATCAGAAAAAGTAGTGCAAATTTTCTAGTTGTTTAACTAACAGTTGAAATTAAAATTTCATTCCATTGTTCCTGTTGTGGCTTTTAAAACTATTGAAATTCAAGTTTTAATAATCATAGATAAAACTTTGGATGTATATGAATAAGAAAATGTATGTATATATTAATTTCAAATATTAATAGGAAGTAATGTTATTTATGGAATCTGTGACACTTAGCCCAGTGGCCTCAAACTCAGACCACATGCAAGTCGCATGCATAACCTGAAAGCAGCTGGTGTGCCACCATGCATGACGTGAAAGTAGTCAGCGGACCAGATTTTTTTTAACAAAATTTCAAACTAAATTTCACTAACTAACTTAATTTAATTTAATTTCAAATACTAAATATATATCAAAACATACATGAACAATAATAATACAGAAAAAAAAAAAAAAAAAAAAAAAAAAATTCAAATTTAAAGTGATTATTTTTTATTTGTAACAATGGACATTCAGTCAAGAGAACACTTAGCTGACGGGACGTTTAGCCAATAGAGCATTTAACTAATAATATATTTAGCCAATAGCACATTTAGCCAATACACAATATATTTAGCAAGAGCACACACATTACATACGGGGGAAAAAAAAATATATATATGACACTGTTTTAGTAAAATTTGTTCATATTTATCTTACAGAAAGCTTTTTCAAAGCGGCACAACAAGAAGTTTTATGGACAAGTACTATTTATTCATCTTTATTTAATGCTAAAAGGAATATGGAATTTGAAGTTATACAGAAAAGCAACCTTATTGGGGTGTAGATTTCGAAATCAATTTCGAGAGTAATTGGACATTGGTCTCTCTTTATATATATCAGAAGGAGGAAAAATATTTCAGCAGTTAAAAGAATGAAACAATTTGTATGGAAAGAAATTAGCAGAGCAAATCGAAAGTAATTGTAATGGCCTTTGTCGTAGAAAACAGTAAAGAAATATTAAAAAGTTAAGATATTAGTGTTTTGAAAGTGTTAAAAAATTAATGTAATTAATTAAAGAAGAAAGTTTTTTGTTAATATTGGAAGGATTCTAAGAAATCCATTTTACTAATGGAAGAAGCTCTACCGAAAATGTTTTTAGACATTACATGTTCAAATGTGATTAGGTATTAAAATTCAGTTTATCTCTCCTTTCAAGTATATGATTCGTGGTCCTTGACTAATGCTTTCAATGCACTTTTATTTGGCTATCCATGCACTTTTATTCACTTTTTCCCTAAAGTTTTCAGTGCACTTTTATTTGGTTGATATATGTCAGATCACACTGACATGATAGGATGAAACTGTAGAAGAATTAAAATCATAGACGAGATAATTAAAAATTGAACAGCAAATTTAACTGATATGTGAGAAAAAGACATCAGAGTTGAACTTGTGAAGAATTCTGTAAATAACAGAAAGATTAAACAGTATTATGGCAGTGTATTCTGATTATTTTTAACTGTGAACTGCAGTTTATAATGTCAAGAGTTGCTTCTTAGTAGCCTATCAAGTACAGTGTTATATTCGTACTCTTTATTATTATTTTATTATTTATTTATTTAGTTAGTTATTTTTTATTTATTTATTTATGATGAATATTTTTTAATATAAATATCTATTAAAATGTGTTTTACAAAACGTATCTTTTCTTATTGTGTGTTAAAGATTCATAATTATGTATACAAATTGAGATTTAGAATAAATGTGATATTTATCAAACTAGAGCATTTGCAACATAAATCCAAAACTATGTGTTAATGTTTAAAATCAAGCTTGATTTAAAGATAAATAATATTTTAATCAAGATTGTTAAATTTCTTACAGTAAGGGTAAAACAAAATTTAAATTTATACAAACTGTATTTTTCACAATTAATATATTTTCTGTTTGTTAGAAGTCTGATAGCTACAAAATGAAGCTAATTATATATATATATATATATATTTTTTAACAAATTGCTCTGTTTTAGCAGTAAAATAGAATGGATGTAGCAGCAAAGTAAAAGGAGAACTTCATTTTTGTACAATGCCCATAAATATCATTTAAAATTTTTCAGTGTTTAACATCCTATTTCACAGTATTTCCTAATAATTTTCCACATACTGTGCATTATATTTTTCATAGGTGGCACATGCCTTGCATTTTGCTGAATTCATCATGGGTAGTGTTCCTCTCACATTTCGTTACAAATTTTTATAAATTATTACTTTAAAACCTATTTATATCACTGTAGGAACATTACATTTCATCAGTGTATAGACATGTTTTGATCTCAAAAACATGGTCGCCATTTGCTAGGTGAGTTTCATTTTCAAGTAATGGAAAATTGCCAATTCAGCTTCTAATTTTTCATATCTTGGTCATAATTCTTGGTCTAGAATCTAAATTTCTCCTATTAATAGTAAATAATTTTCTGTTTGTTTGCCTCTCCATGCAAAATCATGTTACTCTTACAAATAAAAAATATCTTCTTTTAGCTAATACGTATATTTGCTCAGAAAGTTTGCTTTTCAGAATACATATTTTCTGTTAAAACATTTATTTGAAATCAATTTCCATTGAGAGATTCCATAATCTGTCATGGGCAGTGATGAATCAATTCAGAAATATTCATCTTGTCATCATAAAAGACCTTCAGCTATTAAAAATTATCCTAACAATCTTTTCATCATAAAATTTTAATCTCTCTATCAGTTAAAAAATTATTCGGATTCTCTACAAATTCATATTTAAGGTTATTTTTGCAGCCATCACTAAAACTGGTTGTTCTTAAAGATCCCGCCTCTGATTTTAATACTTGTAGAATTTTAGCTTGTCATGTCAAAGTGTTTTGACATATATGGTAAAATTTAAAAAAAAAAAAACTTTGAAATTTTTCGTTTATCAGAGAGCATGAATTATATATTCACAAGAGAGAAACAAACAAAGGTTTGATAGCTAACCACAGTTAGACACATAATTATAATTTTGACTTTGTATAAAATTATCCGTAAATCTTCTTCGGTTAGGAGATTAGATTTCCTTGAACCCTTCCATATTAACCATTTTCTTCTTTAGTTAATGACATTAATTTTCCAATATTCAAATTTCTAATATTTTAGTTTTTTTTCGTGTTCCATTATTATTTTCCTTGACAAAACATATTCCATTTTTTTTCCTTTGTTTTCCTCATTTCTTTCATTTAAAACCGTTTTTGATTGATTTCAAAATTCTCAACCAAAAGAGTTTGCTTTTCTGTCTTAGTATAAAATGCTATAATCTTTGTAGCTTTAAATAAAGTAAAAAATGTGGATCTTGTCCATAAACCTGTTGATTGTGTCCCCTGGAAACAGCCTTTTGCCAAAAAAATATGGACAAATTTTACAAAAATATAATTGCTTTTTACTTCCTTGTACGAAGTAAAAAGGAAGTATTGTAATCGCGAAAATTTTCAGGCATCATATTTCAATGAAAATATCCATTTTGACCGCTATCGAATGCAATGTAACAATGTTTTTGCGTGACATCTGTACGTAAGGATAGAATAAAAAAACTCTTTCCTCCCTCCCTTTTTTTTTACAAATGGCGGGCCCTTGCATCTAACGGCATTGGTCACTACTAAGGCCAAAAGTGGTAGCCATTTTATTGTGGAGGCACCTAATAGGCGGCCACCGTTACCTCCTATGAAGCGACAGACAATTTTACATCCAAATGCCTTCTCTGGGATTCGAACATGGGCCCTTTGGTATCGCAGTCAGGCTCCCCTAACCGCTAGACCGTCTGGGCGGCCCCCAAAAAATTGTAAAACTGATTTAAAATAAATTCTGAAGAGAATTTTTCGTGGCGTCTGTACGTATCTCGTATAATCAAAAACGAGTAGCCTCAGTACGCTGAAATTTTGTATATCGGATTGCTATAACATGTAGATGTGCGCCTCGTATTTTGGTTGCAATCGGCCGCACCAAAAGTATATAAATATATGTATATATATATCCACTATGTTACTCGGCTCAGTAATCTCAGTTTCTTTATTCTTATATGTTTGTAAATTTTCATTTTTCGCTTTAAAAATGACTGAATTATGTTGTTCTTATCTTCCGGTTAAGATTTTTTATGCCTTTGGTAAATCTGCATGCAATATTTGTGGAGTTATCAACAATTTAAAAGTTGTTAATTGATTTTGCAATGGCCGATATCTTTAGCAATCTTGCTTTTAAGCAAAAAGAAAGGAGATGAGGACTTTTGCGAACGCCGTTTCCTCCAGTCCGTGAGGCTTGGTAAGTTAGAAGAAGTTGGCGAGTAAATGACTCAACATCGGAATTCGTAGATTGGAATTGTTTACTAATTCTGCAGGAAGGAAGTACTGAATGTCCTCTTTATCGCAGAATTTGGCGATATAGTTCCTTAGATGATTGTAGTTTTGACACTCATTCAGTCTGTGCTCAAAATCATCTCGTACTTGGCAATTTACGCATAAAAAGAGAACTTAAAAGTTTTAACTTGAATTTAAGGTAGTTTGTGAGGATTTTGTTAATTTTACATTCCATTTTCCTTGAGTCAGGCCAATTGATATTAAGGTATTTGGAATTTAAGACATTTTTAAAATGACAATAATGTTTGGAATTCTGCCAGATAGTTTCAAGTTCCCCGTCCTTGTCTTGATTAATTTCTTTTTTGATATCCTGCCATGTATAAATAGGAAGGATTGGAGTATTGCGTGAATTAATCGCCTGTTTTGCCAAAAAATCTGCCCTTTCGGTGATCTCGATGCCTTTGTGACCAGGTATCCAGCAAATTATAATCTTACCATTTGGCATATTTTTTGTAAATTTCATATCCTCAATTATGATGTTATTTGAGTCTTCGAAGGAGGCAATAGATTCTACTGGCCCAAGGCTGTCGGTGAAAATTATCGTCGCTTCGGAAAGGTTAGCTAGATATTTCATAGTGTACCAGATTGCTGAAACTTCAGTGTATGTAGAGGCGTTTCTTTCAATTTTGATGGCTCTGTTTACGGTATTTTGTAGATTTGTTATTCCAAATCCGGTTCCGTCCAAGTTTTTGGAACCGTCTGAACCCCATGCGTTTTCTGCTTTCAAATCCGCAGTCAAATTTTTGATAAAAGGAGCGTAATCAGTGACAAAATCGTGGAGATTCTTTAAATCGGGGTTACAAAACTTGCTAAAGTTTATCCAAGGCGGGACCCGTTTCTTTTTGGCGAACAATGTTAATATCTAAAATCCATTTATATTCATAGCTGTCAAGGACTGCCCTTAAATTTTTTCTTTCTTTCTTAAACCTTCCACCTCTCGTAGCGGAAAAAAGTGGGCGGCTGCCCGAAATTTTTGATTTATGATGGATAATGTTCTTTGCCATTTTTTTATCTTGTTGTATTGCGGAATAACTGAAATTCTCCTAATAACGTTATTGGGAGCAAAATGGCTTTTCTAATCGCTACCCCTAAAGGCTTTTCTAATCGCTTTATTGATATAATTATCATACTTATTTTGGGAGGACAGAGATTCTCCCCACCTGATTTCACAGCCGTATATGAGTTGGGGAATCATAGTCTGCTGAATGATCTTTAATAAATTTTTGTTCTTATTCCTTGAGCTTGGTGGTAGAGGATTTTGATTTAGTTTAAAGTGTTATTTAATCTTTTAACCAGATATGCCTCGTGAGCTCGCCAACTGAGGTTGTGTTCGAGTATAACGCCAAGGACTTTATGGTCTTTTTTCCATCTAATACTGAGAGCTCCTATGCTGATGGGAAAAGAATATTTCTTTCTTCCTCTTGAAAAGTCAATAAGTGTTGATTTCTTGAAGGAGAAAGCAACCTTGTTTTCGGCAGACCAGCTAAGAATCTTCTTAAGAGTATCTTGTAAGCAGGGATCTCGACTGTTCTTCCTAACAATTACATGCGCGTAGATATCATCAAATGAAAAATCTAACATGAAACAATATTAGAGGAAAGGTGATAAAATAGCTCCTTGCGGAAGGCCCTTAGACATGAACTTTTCTGCGGATAGGATAGATCTCCACTTTACAAAAATCGTACGATTAGTGATAAAATTGTAGATCCAACGCACCAGGCTTGGGTTCATGCCCATCTTTTCCAGCCTTTCAATCAATATCTCATGTTGCACATTATCGTATGCACCTTTGATATCTAAGCAAATTAAGTAGTTTTCCAGATTTTTACTTCTGGCTGACCAGATTGACTCATAAATGTCTCTAAGGCAGTCAGTTACGCTAGTGCCTTTTCTAAAGCCATAAATATTTGAAGGGAAAATATTTTTTGTCCGCCCACCGCTCTAGGCGGCGCAGGACGATTTTTTCAAGGGTTTTTCTCAATGACTGACGTTAAAGAAATTAGCCTGTAATTTTCAATCTCTCTCCCATTTTTATTCGGTTTTAAGACCGGGATAGCCCAGGATGTTTTCCAGATTTTTGGAATTTTGCTCGATTGCAGGCTTTTGTTATACATCTCTGCGTATATTTGTTAGCAACCCTCAGACCTTTGTACGTAATTCCATCGGGACCCGGAGAGGAGTTTTTCCTACTCCTTAGAGCGTTCATTAATTCTTTGACGGAAATTGGCTCAATTCTTGCCGAAGGCCATTCGATAGGAGCCGACTGGGTGGTATTGTCGTTGCAACTGTCCTTGAAATATCCTTGAAAATATCCGTTTGAGCAAAGTCCTTGAAAATATCCGCTTGAGCAAACCTTGTCTAATACATCTGTGTTGGAGTGTGTGGTCACAAAATTTACCTCCAAGGGAGAGACCGATAGATATTTTTAAAGACTTGCTTACAGGAATTGGATTCAAAGGCAATCTTTGCCCAGTACTTGCGTTTTACTTTTATTAGTTCTCTTTTGTACTTAGCATTTGCACCCTTATACTCCAACCAGTCGCTCGGATTGAGTGATCTTAGTGCCCTCCTTTTCAACTTATCTCTGCGATGTTTTAATTTGGAGCACTCTAAATTGAACCATGTTTTTTTTTGGGGGGGGTCGACCTCGTAGGTGATTTCTCTGAAGTGTATCATGATTGCGCTGTTAATTGAAGAGGTATAAGCATTAACTTTATCTTCCATATTGTCTGCGTGGCTCACAGGAAAGCGTGACAGCGATAGACTGACTTCTCGCCAGTTCGTATAACATTTAATTTTTCCAGGTCTCTTTTTAAAGCTATGATCAAAATTAAGATACACAGGGAAATGATCACTTTGACCCGTATCATCAAGTCTCTGGAGTGACAGTTTGGACGCGATATTGACATTTGCCATATAGAGGTCGAGGATGCCTCCTTCTCGGCCACGACAAATATGAGTAGGTTTCTTATTATTTAGAATGATCATATTAGAGTCAATTAGCGAGTTCATGAGCTTTTGACCGCTGAGTGATGTAATGCGATCTTCAAAATTTTTATGGCGGCCGTTGAAGTCGCAAGATCGTGAAAGGATCCTTAAAGGAATCCAATATCATTGAGTCTTCTAGTTTAAATTTTCCAGTAGGCCTCTAGCAATTTACAATGGTAAAAGTTTTACTGTAAACATGCACTTTGATACTTAGAACTTCCATGTCTGATTTAGTTCCAGTTTCTGAGAATTTGGAAACAGGCAGATTTTTTAACAAAAATGGCTAGGCTGCCGCCTTTACTGGGGAAAATTCTTTCCTTTAAGAAACTATTGTAGCCAGAAAGGAAAGGAACCCTAGGATTCCTACTCCAGGTCTCCTGGAGACGCACAACAGAAGGTTTTAACTAAGAAACAAAAGAAGATAAAAAACTTAAATTCGCCTCGAAACCACGACAATTCCAACTAAGGATAAAACACATGAAATTAGAAAATATCATCATCCTATTCGAGGAATTTCCTCTTCTTGAAGCGTGTCTGGCGCATTATTCCAAGATATCAGGGGACTAGCCTGAACAGTAGTGTTCAAATTTAGGTGTTCTGTTTGAAGGTTTTCATATGCAAGGCAGGTCTATTCAAGATCCTTTTTGGATCTGTTTTAGGGAGTTTTCATACAGGCTTCTAAGTTGAGTATTTTCAGTTTTAAGTTGTTTATTGGCTTCCTTAAGATTTAAATTTTCTTCAAAGAGGCAGTCAATTTTCTGTTCGAGATTTTCTAATCTTGCTTAAAACATTTTTCCGATACCGAGCCTTCAGCGTTTATATTTGTGTGAGTGCTAGTAGAGTTTTGTTATTCCTCTTTCTAGACAGCTTCTGCCTAGGAAGAATATCTGGGAGTCTGGACAGGTCTCTTCGATGGAAATACACGCTTCTGATCGTTCACCTTCCTTCTTTTTTTTTTTTTTTTTTATTTATTTTATTTATTTTTGGGCAAGATTTGTCAAAAGTATTGTGTTCGCCTCCACATCTAAAGCAACTGGTATTTTTACATGGGATCGTTGGTTTTTTACCGCAGTTCGCACATCTCGCTTTGCTTTTGCAAAGTTTCGACTTGTGACCTATATTACAACACTTGTAGTATATTATGGTATTTTCAATATATTTGGATACCGGAAAATTAATTCGACCTATTTCGATGTCTGACCGATTATAGGAACCAAGTTCCTTAATCAGAATTATTGGCACCTTTTCGTCCGACCTTGGCTTAGTGAATCTTATAATACATGAAAATTTAATTTCACTTTCTTATAGACCCGCTGCTATGTCTTCTAAGCTGAGTATCAACATTCTTAACCACATGTTTAGTAGTGTACGTATTTTCAATTATTGAGGCTTTTACTCCAACACCTTCCAATGATTTTAATTTACAAACTTTTTCCACAGTTTTGATTCGTGTTAATGATGATTTTTTTCTCTCTCGTGATATAAATATCATCTTCTTTATCAGTAATTTCGTTAAGGATAGAACCTTTTTTTAAGTAACTTACCAACCGGAATCCCAGTTTCAATTCCTTTTAGAACAATTTTTACCTCTTTTGTGCCATTTTAAAGGCTATTTTGACATTTTCGATTGCGATAGTGTCCGCGCTGTAAAAGTTCCCATTTGTTTTCCTCTCTTTATTGCTGCCATTATCCATGTCATCATCTGGTTTTACGCTTACGTTCACTAGGTATAATCCACCTTCCCTGACACCCTGCATCAGATTTAACAGTCGCCAACCCACTCCGATGGCGGACATGTTTGTTTATATTTTAAACTTGGCAAAATAGCGGATTTGTTGCCAATCTAGAGAAACTAAACTTCACAACAACAAAGATAACGCCTTTTTTATTATTGCGAATTAAATCATGTTTAATCCATTCTGGAATTTATTCGAGGAAATACGCGTTTAAGATTTACTTCGTAATTTTTTAATATAGATATTTTGAGTTTGTATGTGTTTTAGTCTTGTCGGGAAGTGAGAACTGAATTAACTGAATGAGAAATACTGAATCGTCTGTGAAAAACTGTTTCTTTTTTGTTTTGTTTGCTTAATTTCTTTTATACATCGTTTTAGATTTATTACAGTATTTGAATAGAACATGTGGCAACGATTAGATAATTCTTCAAGTGATATAAATTTATATGCATTCTGAGTTATAATATGAACGAAATGTAATGCTGTTAAGTGAATCTAGCGCCAGAGTGTCGCTATGGTAAACAAATATATTGAATTTTAAAGAGTGCATTTATTCTGTTGTGATTTATGAGCTATCGACGAAGTAAATTTAATTCAATCCAATAAATTTAAATGAAGTGCAAGAAAAAATGCGTATGATTTTATATTCCGCGCAAGGAAGTCATGTGGTGTGCACATCAGATTTTTTTTTTTTTTCTCGTGTGTGTCTATGTGTACTTGTTTTCAACTAAACGTACTCATATATTTATTCGTTTTTTATATAAATCTTATATTATCATTTTTGCCACAAAGCCATTAGTCATATATCATGTATATGTTTCTCATTTCTGAGGTTACGGCCCTCGTTACCGTCCTCGTTTTATTAACATCGTCTCTTCCGCCCTCGAGCGACCTTTTAAGTGGTACACTTCTCGGCCAAGGGGATACGTTGGATAAATCTCCAGATTGTCTAAATGTCCCTGTCAGCTAAATATCCCTGTCGACTAAATGTCCTGTCAGCTAAGTACTGTTGGCTAAGTGTCTGTGACTATTATTTGTATTCGTCCCTGTCAGCTAAATATCCATGTCGACTAAATGTCCTATCAGCTAAGTATTGTTGGCTAAGTGTCTGTGACCATTATTCGTATTCACATTGATAACATCGCAAAATCAGAATAAAAATGAAAGCCTGCTCCTTAAGCTAACTTCTTACTAAAGTAATATTTTTTAACCACCAAGCTTTAAATGATTTTATCAGGGTTGCCACGCTACCTGGAAAACCGGAAAAAGTCAGAGAATTTAAGTGTTTTAGTCAAAATCTGGAAAAGTCAGGGAATTTCATACAACGATCCCGCCAAAAAAGGCGAGTTTTGCGCCGACGACGGAAGAGATAACTTTTTTGGCGAATTGTGTATCACGTGAGTGTCATTCGGGCAGCTGGCATAGAGCCAATTTTCGCAGCTCCAATTTGATTGTCTTTTAGAAAGGCAAATCAAGTTTCCCGCAACTTTTGGTTTCCAGTAACCTCGAAAATCGCATGTGCAGTGCATGAACTAAAGAAAGTACCTGTTCTGGTATAAAACAAAATGTGTTTAATCCTAGCATACGGTACCATGAAGGTTAGAATCAAAAAATATGTATTGTAAAGAAAGAAAACTTCTCTGCAACAAACGTGGCTCCGTTCCATCATAGAGGGAAACAGCTGTGCATGCGCGATATATCTGTCGCCAAAGCTCGAAACCGGTGTCGAAGTTCGAAGGTCACGTTATCAAGAATTCATAAAATGAATATCGTTTAAAATTTCTTTAAACTCTAAAGGAAAAGAAAATATTTTTTTGGCGCAAGTAAATTAATTCATGGATTAGTTATTTTGAGGGGAGGGAAAAAAAAAACTACGAAAATCCGTTTTTAAAATTATTGCGAAAAATCCAAGAAAAAACGTTCTTTGATAAAACGTTTCTTCTTGGATTTTTCGCAATAATTTAAAAACGGATTTTCGTAGTTTTCTTTTTTGTCAAAGAACGTTTCTTCTTAACACGTGTTTCTCAATTTTCTGTACACATCGCAGAGAAGGAAATTCTGGCCGCCAGGTTCCGTCGCCAAATCCCTTCGCAAATTTTCCCTCCGCTTTCTAGCCGCGTAATAGCATTTAAGTGTATGGAATTTTCTTCTTTACATAGACGTTCTTTGATTAGAATAATCTCCATGTATGGTACAGCGGGATTTGGCGACATGATGATGAGCAGTAAACGAGTCATTTTGTTCTTGGCGACAATTTTCAAAATCGTGCGAAGGCCGTACCGTACACTAGGATTTTACCGCAAAATCTTATATATATATATATATATATATAAATGCCTTGTCATTTTGCAGTAAAATAAAAAAATAGTAATCAGTCATCTAGGCTAAACATGTAATATAACTATATTCGCTAAAATATCGTTGATTATTCTAATTCAATTTTTAAGTAATTATCTTTATTTTTATGTTATTCATATCATTTAATGTTGCTTCTTCCCTCTAAATTTATTTATCATTAGTAAATAATATTTCCAAATTTCAGGAAATTTTCTCTGGCATAAACCTGAAATTAATTCTAGCAATATGATGACATCACGAAATTTAATGCACGTATTTTTTCCTTATGTATGCTGCGAAATAAATATAAAATACCTCAATTTAGTAAAAAATATCATTAAATAGATTTCTTTCTTTCATTTAGCTGCAGAATGTCTGCAAAAAAAAGCCTTATTTTATTCCAGATTGGGGAGATTCTAATCTCAATCTTCAGTGGAGAAAACAACTCCTATTATAATTATATTTGTGTTTTCAAGTGTTAAGGTGCCTTTTAAGAAGACACCTCACACAAATTAAATTTACCTAAAATCTAACCTAACTTTTAGCATTGCGTTGTGATTTATAAGAACCGGATTAGCCTCATGTTGAACTGGTGATGATCATGAGTAATAATTAAATAAAACGTACAATTGTTATACAATGTATATATCTTAAATTTATTAAGTTTCTTAAGTGGAAAAGTAAACAAAATTATCAAACAAAGTGTACCAAGAATAATTAAGAATAAATGTCCTCTGAGATTTATTGAATAATTAAGTGAATTTGCTACACAGTACAAGTAATACCATAATTAATTTACCTCTTAGCACAGCCAACGTACATTATGCGGATAGACTGGAATTTTCTCGAAACATACCTGGAAAAGTCGGGGAATTTCATTCTCCTGTTTGAGTGGCAACCCTGTTTTATTTATTTCTCTGAAAATTTTGTCCAAAATGATCCATTACTTTGAAAGGGAATGATATTCTTGGCTTTCATTAAATGATGATCACAACCTACATTGCAATTCTAAAAGAATAAATCAGTCAGATAATAAGTACTGCTTTCAGTTTCACACCTGAGTAATTTTCTACTAATGACGCTTTCTTTCTGTCGGCCTAAAATGAATTACACTGATGTTTGATTTTGAATTACACTGTACTTTTTTACTTTTGTGTACTCTTTAAATTGTTTAATATGAAGATTTTTATTTTCATAAAGCATTGCTATTAAAATTATTAACTTTTGAGCATATGACAAAGTTTATTTTATCTTTTTTTTGGAAAAAAGTGCAAAGTTTTTCAGAATGGTTTAAAGAGTGCCTTTAGTGGCAAAAACTCCATTTTGAAACCATGCTGAAGAGTAATGAACACATTTAATTATCATTGATTTCACAAAAGTGAAAAGATTGAATTTTGGCTTTGAAAATCAAACATGCACATATAAAAGTGAAATCTTTTGATATATTGAAGATCTCTGTTAGTAACTTCTCAGTATGTAGTTGTATGGGTAGATAGCAGAGATTTTGTGTTCAAATTTGCAATCACACTTGTCTTCACAATGGATTTTAAGAATGTGAGTTTTTTATTTAATTAGATTAGGTAAAATATGATTTAACCTAAGAGTTAAGCTAAAGATATTTTCTCTAAACCAAAATAAATCATATGAATCAAAAAAAAATTATTTTGACAAAATATGTCTCTTGTTAAATCATGAGTTTGTAAAAATTGAATTTTTCTGTATCTAGCCATTAAAATCTTATACTGTGTCTTTTGAATCAAGTTTGAAGCTTAAAATAGTTGTAAACTGAAAGGGCCCTTTTCAATATTTTTTTCATTTCAAAATCCTACTGTTGAGATCTACATTTTTGCCAGGACTTTTATACATCGTATTTTGTAATAAACTCCTGTTCATTAATTCAGATGCATTAATAGTGGCTTATTCATGTTTCCAGAATTATGAGATTTGCAACAGCATATTTTGCTACATATAAGAAAAAAAAAATAAGAGCTTAATTTGGAAACTTTGGTGCTATTTGTTGTGCCATTGATTTATTTAAATATTGTGCCTTCTTCAGTACTGTCCAGAATTCAACTTATGCACTAAAGTATTTTAACTTGCTAGCTCATTAACTTTTATTCTGATGCATTGTAATTTTGTAAACTTTGTATTTATTATTGACATAGCGACAAAACTAGAGACAAATAGGGAATATAGCTGGGTAAGAACACTTATTTTTGATTTTATACAATTTTACTTGTTGTTTTATTTAATTGACTTCGATCTGCACCTTTAATAATATATTGCCAAATCGACATTTTCCCTAAGATTTCTCCCATTATATAGAGAGAATGTTTAGATGTATGTTATTTGTGGTTGAAACATTTTCAAGTTTTATTGTGAAAATTCTAGTGTGTTTTAAGTACGTAAATTCACGTTTAGCATTCTATAACTGTGTAACCAGGATAGTAATGGTAACAGTTTGTTAGTCATATCTCTTATTCAGAATCATTTGAAATTCAGGTTTTGGATTCTGTACATTGTCTGCCTTATAATTGTGAATTGCTGCGGTGTCAGTTTTTTAATAATAGTGCTATATTACAATGATTGTTGTTAAATCATCTTAAAATATTATCTTGATATGTTTAATACATGAATGCTTACTAATTTTTTTTAGATGTATCTGAAAATTTTGTTTTAATTTATAGATGGCCTCATATGAAACTGTATTTTGTGAGAACTGTCGTAGTTATTTTAATTGTTAATGTAATGGTTTTATATTTTATCTTAGATTTTAATTTTGTTGTAATGGATATTACAGATAAATTAATTGTGTTAATTTATGAATATTTTATTTCAATAAATCATTGTACGAAGAAAACTAATTGTTAATATTGTTGCGTACGGGTTCGTTACGAAATGAATGCACATGTCCGAAGAAAAATTAACAAAAATTTATTATTATCACAACAAATATGCTTAAATTTCCTAAAATATTCGTGCAGTATTACAATATCTCACAGTAGTTATCATTTAACTACTCAAACGTTCAATAGAACTTAATTCAAAACAGCTAAAGAAAGCTAATCCGCGAATTCGCTACAGTCAACAAAAGCAGTTTTCTAAACAACAGCAAACTAACTACTACGAACCGAGAGGTTTTCCTCCTTTTATAAGATTTTAAAATCGCGTGCGAGAATTTTCTAGTACTTTCTCGAAATAAAAAAAAAAAGAGATATTTATTAAATGTTTAATGCACGCGCTCTTGTATTTTCAATTTTCCGGCTTAGCTTTCTTTTAATATTCGTCACGCGCTGCACTGTGCGGAAAATAAAACCATTTAATTTATAATTGAACTAACATTAGCTTTTTAAATACGAAATTCGTAACACTGCCCCCTTCCCAAGGACTGCACGTCCCGGGCAATACAATCCCTGGACATGAAGCCAAACTTACAACTAAGGCATGAATACAATAATAAGCATTACATTACAATAACAAACAACATGAATAATAAATGCAATAAATAAAACAAGTCAAATGCTATCAAATAGAAATCAAATACAAAATACAAATCAAATACTAAATACACATTTAGAAACAAAAAGGACCATGGTCTTATACTATTTACAATTATTTACATTACGTACTATGGCCATAGTAATGAGCTACCCTGTCGTAATGAACGACTTTAGGTTTAGAGTACGAAGACTTACGGATCCGAACCACCACGTCATTCAGCCTACGGACCATCCCAAGGTGACTATAATTTCGGATAAAGTCCTTTCCGTCAAGTCGGATTCCACAACCACACCTTGTCTCCTTCGTGGAATTGATGCTCAATAGCTTTTGTGTCGTATCGGGTCTTTATCTTCTCCGTCGCCAAGTTGACTCGCTCTCGTGCAAAGTTGTGCATCACTTCAAACCGGGCCTGGAGATCTTGAATATATTCCTCAGACGATGAAGGAGCATCCGGAGGGCGACCAAGCAATCGATCACAAGGCAGACGAAGGTCACGACCGAAGAGCATCTGTGATGGGGAATAGCCAGTAGTCTCGTGAACAGCACTGCGGTAAGCCAGTAAAAACAGCGATAATTTCTTGTCCTAGTCCTGCTGGTTTCTGGAAACCACTAATGAGAGGTTATTAAGGATGGTACGCTTGAACCTCTCTACCATGCCGTCCGACTGGGGATGTAATGGCGTCGTTTGGTTTTTGTCAATGCCGAGTAGTTTGCATAGTTCTTTGATTACTACCGAGGTAAAATTCCTTCCCTGATCAGAATGTAACTGAAGAAGCATTCTGAATCTGGAAATCCAGTGCTGTATCATCACCTCAGCTACTGTAACAGCTTCTTGATCAGGAATAGGATACGCTTCAGGCCACTTGGTGAAGTAATCAATGACAGCGAGTATGTATTTGTTGCCATCAGCAGTTCGTGGCAGAGGTCCCAAGATGTCAAAGGCGATACGTTCAAACGGCGCACCTACGTTGTAACGTTGCAGCTTGCCTCGGCTGCGTTTCCTCGGTCCTTTCGGACCTGCACAAGCATCGCAAGATCGGCACCACTTTTGCACGTCATCCTTTGCATTATTCCAGTAAAAGCGCTCACGAACTCTCTGTAAGGTCTTCATAATTCCAAAGTGACCTCCTGTAGGGCTGTTATGTAGTTCTTTTAGGACATCAGGAATTCGGGATCTTGGAAGTATCAGTTGCCATCGAAATGTCTTCCCATCATCCGATTCGAATTTCCGGTATAAGACGCCGTTTCGAATGTGAAGTGAATCCCAGAGTGCCCAGTATTGTTTTGTTGTAGAACTACAGATAGAAATGTCCTGCCAGGTAGGTTTTCTGTTTGATGACTCCATTAAATCAATTATGGGCTTAATGTCGCGGTCTTCCAGCTGGTCTTTCCTGACTTCATCATAACTAAACGGGTCTCGAACAGCCGATGTTGATGATATAATTTGTCTTGCAACCGGAGTCAGCAGCTCGTATTTCGCTTCCACCCTGGAACAATATCGGCAGCATTCTGGGCAAGGTCGTCTAGACAGGGCGTCGGCGTTCCCGTGTGATGATCCCTTACGATGACGGATAGTGATGTCATATTCTTGGAGTCTCTGTATCCACCTGGCTATTTGACCTTCAGGTTTCTTGAAATTTAAAAGCCAGGCCAATGAGGCATGGTCCGTGCGGAGGAAAAATTTTCTGCCGTATAGATAATGATGGAAATGTTCTACAGCTTTGACTATGGCGAGCAACTCTTTCCTGGTGACACAAGAATTCCTCTCCGGTTTAGACAGGCACTTGCTCCAGTACGCCACTACACGTTCTTGGCCGTCTATTTCTTGGGACAAAACCGCACCGACACTTTCATTGCTCGCGTCCGTGTCGAGAATAAATGGTCTGTCGAGCTGAGGATACGTGAGGATTGGAGCAGATGTTAAAGCTTCCTTTAAGTTGTTAAATGCATCCTCGCATTCTTTTGTCCACAAGAACTTTTGCTTGCTCTCTGTCAGCTTGTGAAGGGGTCTTGCGATGGAAGAAAAGTCTTTCACGAATCTCCTATAGTAGGTGCAAAGCCCTAGGAAGCTTCTCAGCTTATGGACGTTTCCAGGATTTAACGGCTGACACCTTTTCAGGATTCGTGCGCACACCTTCTGCAGAGATGGCATGTCCCAGGTAAGTCACTTCCTTTCGGAACAATTTGCAGTTAGCGGGACTCAGCTTCAGATTGGCTTCTTTCAGTTTCTGAAGCACCTTTCTAAAATTTTCTAGATGCTCTTCAAAACTCTTTCCGACGATTGTGATATCGTCTAGGTATATCAGACAGGCTTCGTAGGAAAGACCTTTCAAAACAGTCTCCATGAGGCGTTCGAATGTTGCCGACGCATTACACAGTCCAAACGGCATCACCTTGAATTGCCAAAGCCTTTGTCCCGTAGTAAATGCCTTCTTTTCTCCGTCATCAGGGTGTATTTCTACCTGCCAATACCCACTCTTTAAATCAAGCGTTGAGAACCACTTGCTTCCAGAAAGAGTGTCTAGAATGTCGTCAATTCTAGGAAGAGGGTAACTGTCTTTCTTCGTAACCTCATTCAACCAGCGATAGTCAACGCAAAATCTTATTGAGCCGTCTTTCTTTCTGACGAGAACGATGGGAGATGCTTGTGGACTTGCTAAAGGCTCGATGACATCGCCTTCTTCCATATCTTTTAACAGTGTTCGCACCTCTTCCTGTTTAGCAAACTTTAGACGCCTTGGATGTTGCTTGATCGGGGGATGATCGCCGGTATCTATTCTATGTTGTGTTAAACTAGTTCGACCCACGTCAGAAGACGAGAGGGAGAAAAGTGTCGACGAGTGTTGAGGCTACTAGTACTCCTTTCGGGCTATTACAGTTATTGGGATATTCTATGATGCCGTAGCGGAAATTTCTATTCTCGGCTATGGACCCAGGAAGTAAAATCTCGGTTCTTCCGGGTATTGTCATATCATCTTTAGCTATAATCTTGTGGATAGATTTCACTCCATCATTAATTCCGAATAAGGCTATGTCCTCAGATGTAGAATGCAATTCGATTTTTTTAAAGTCCAAGGAAAAATTATATTTCCTTAGAAAGTCCAATCCGAGTATGCAAGAATTAGTGATCTCTGCTACATATGCCGTGTGATGGTAAGCGGCACTTCCAAACCTGATGTTAACGTTTACTTTTCCATCGATGTCGATCTTCTCACCGGACACAGTCTGGAGGGTAACGCAGGGCGGCGTCCAGATAAGTTTGTTTCCCAGTTGTTGAGCCAAATCTTTTCGGATGATGGTAACGTTGGCTCCTGTATCTTATCGTCATATTGCAGGGAACTCCATTAATATGTCCTATTATGAAAAGTCCATTACTGCCGCCTCTCACTGCAGAAATCTGAAACGCTTTAAACTGGAGCTTTTCATTATCTGGCAACCTCCCGCCGCGATATGGCCACTAATTAGTTTCCCTGCTGTTTGTTAGGAGCGGTCTTAACATCCGTACCCTGGGGTATTCTGCAGTTTCGTCGTATGTGTCCTTCAGCACCGCAGTTCCAGCACTTAACGGTCGATTTCTTCTCACCAATATTTCGTCTCAAGGCGTTCAGTTGTCTAGTTAAGTCGTTTAGACGAGCGGTGACTTGATCCCCTGGCTCCTGGACTTGAGCAGCTCTGACTGGGTGGCGGTCTCGACGAGTGGCTTGCTGGGCTGCCTCGAATTTCATGGCGTACACTAAAGCGCTTTTCAAATCCTTAACATCCGCCATCCGCAGTGCTTTCTGTATTTCAGGGTCCCGGATGCCATCGATGAAATATTGCAGCGACAGGATTTCCCTCGTTTCTCTCGGGCACTCCGTAAAGGCGAGGTGGGACAGCTTTTCAACATCCGTGGCGAGTTCCTGGGGTGATTCGGCGGGCTTCTGTTGACGGGATTGTAATTGAAGCCTGCTGTAGTCTTTTAAACATTTCTCGCCAAAGCGCAGCTCCAATGTGCCGGATAAAGCTTCGAAGTCAAGTCTTTGGTTTTCGGGAAGCGTCTGCAGGATATCCGCGACGTCTGCTCTCAGCGAAGCGGCGAGATGACAGGCCTTAGTTTGGGAATCCCATCCATTCGAATCCGCCGCTATAGAAAATTCTGTTTTATACACTTGCCAGGAGGTCTTCCCATCATAAGTGGATAACTGCAGAGAGGGACGAGCAGGCATGGGTAAAAATTTAAAACCATCACTATTGTTCCCTGCCGTCGCTACGAATTTCTTTAAAATATCCACTTCTTTGGCTACTGCAGAAACCCTATCATCAATTTGTTGTTCGATTTGGTGTTGGACGGCACAAACTCTTCCTTCAATTCGTCCCTCCACAGCAGAAACTCTCCTTTCTATATGTTCTTTTACAGAAGAAACTCTTTCTTCTATTTCTTCTTTCACCGAAGAAACTCCTTCTTCAATTTGATCTTTTACGGAAGAAACTTTTTCTTCAATTTGTCCAACTTTATTTTCAACTGTCTCAATTCTGCTTTCCATAGCTTCAAATTTATTTTCTATTATGCAGGTAATTTCTCTTTTCATTTCTTCTTGACCTGCTTCAATCTTTCTTGACCAGCTTGAACGGCTTTCATTTCGTCCTTAACGGAGTTGACGGCCCCTTCCATCTTTCTTTGGCTAGATTTCATCTCTTCTTTCAGTCTTTAAACCAGGCAAAGGCTGATATCAACTGCCTTAACTGCTCTTCCATCGCTCTTGTTATTGGCATTCAAATCCCAGTTCTGACACCAAAAATTGTTGCGTGCGTACGGGTTCGTTACGAAATGAATGCACATGTCCAAAGAAAAATTAACAAAAATTTATTATTATCACAACAAATATGCTTAAATTTCCTAAAATATTCGTGCAGTATTACAATATCTCACAGTAGTTATCTTTTAACTACTCAAACGTTCAATAGAACTTAATTCAAAACAGCTAAAGAAGGCTAATCCGCGAATTCGCTACAGTCAACAAGAGCAGTTTTCTAAACAACAACAAACTAAGTAACTACTACGAACTGAGAAGTTTTCCTCCTTTTATAAGATTTTAAAATCGCGTGCGAGAATTTTCTAGTACTTTCTCGAAATAAAAAAAAAGAGATATTTATTAAATGTTTAATGCACGCGCTCTTGTATTTTCAATTTTCCGGCTTAGCTTTCTTTTAATATTCGTCACGCGCTGCACTGTGCGGGAAATAAAACCATTTAATTTATAATTGAACTAACATTAGCTTTTTAAATACCAAATTCGTAACACTGCCCCCTTCCCAAGGACTGCACGTCCCGGGCAATACAATCCCTGGACATGAAGCCAAACTTACAACTAAGGCATGAATACAATAATAAGCATTACATTACAATAACAAACAACATGAATAATAAATGCAATAAATAAAACAAGTCAAATGCTATCAAATAGAAATCAAATACAAAATACAAATCAAATACTAAATACACATTTAGAAACAAAAAGGACCATGGTCTTACACTATTTACAATTATTTACATTACGTACTATGGCCATAGTAATGAGCTACCCTGTCGTAATGAACGACTTTAGGTTTAGAGTACGAAGACTTACGGATCCGAACCACCACGTCATTCAGCCTACGGACCATCCCAAGGTGACTATAATTTCGGATAAAGTCCTTTCCGTCGAGTCGGATTCCACAACCACACCTTGTCTCCTTCGTGGAATTGATGCTCAATAGCTTTTGTGTCGTATCGGGTCTTTATCTTCTCCGTCGCCAAGTTGACTCGCTCTCGTGCAAAGTTGTGCATCACATCAAACCGGGCCTGGAGATCTTGAATATATTCCTCAGACGATGAAGGAGCATCCGGAGGGCGATCAAGCAATCGATCACAAGGCAGACGAAGGTCAAGACCGAAGAGCATCTGTGATGGGGAATAGCCAGTAGTCTCGTGAACAGCACTGCGGTAAGCCAGTAAAAACAGCGATAATTTCTTGTCCTAGTCCTGCTGGTTTCTGGAAACCACTAATGAGAGGTTATTAAGGATGGTACGCTTGAACCTCTCTACCATGCCGTCCGACTGGGGATGTAATGGCGTCGTTTGGTTTTTGTCAATGCCGAGTAGTTTGCATAGTTCTTTGATTACTACCGAGGTAAAATTCCTTCCCTGATCAGAATGTAACTGAAGAAGCATTCTGAATCTGGAAATCCAGTGCTCTATCATCACCTCAGCTACTGTAACAGCTTCTTGATCAGGAATAGTATACGCTTCAGGCCACTTGGTGAAGTAATCAATGACAGCGAGTATGTATTTGTTGCCATCAGCAGTTCGTGGCAGAGGTCCCAAGATGTCAAAGGCGATACGTTCAAACGGCGCACCTACGTTGTAACGTTGCAGCATGCCTCGGCTGCGTTTCCTCGGTCCTTTCGGACCTGCACAAGCATCGCAAGATCGGCAGCACTTTTGCACGTCATCCTTTGCATTATTCCAGTAAAAGCGCTCACGAACTCTCTGTAAGGTCTTCATAATTCCAAAGTGACCTCCTGTAGGGCTGTTATGTAGTTCTTTTAGGACATCAGGAATTCGGGATCTTGGAAGTATCAGTTGCCATCGAAATGTCTTCCCATCATCCGATTCGAATTTCCGGTATAAGACGCCGTTTCGAATGTGAAGTGAATCCCAGAGTGCCCAGTATTGTTTTGTTGTAGAACTACAGATAGAAATGTCCTGCCAGGTAGGTTTTTCTGTTTGATGACTCCATTAAATCAATTATGGGCTTAATGTCGCGGTCTTCCAGCTGGTCTTTCCTGACTTCATCATCACTAAACGGGTCTCGAACAGCCGATGTTCATGTTATAATTTGTCTTGCAACCGGAGTCAGCAGCTCGTATTTCGCTTCCACCCTGGAACAATATCGGCAGCATTCTGGGCAAGGTCGTCTAGACAGGGCGTCGGC
Source organism: Stegodyphus dumicola (assembly GCF_044657685.1). Classification (NCBI taxonomy): domain Eukaryota; kingdom Metazoa; phylum Arthropoda; class Arachnida; order Araneae; family Eresidae; genus Stegodyphus; species Stegodyphus dumicola. The sequence goes on from NC_140770.1 coordinate 108,705,297, forward strand.
GTTCCCGTGTGATGATCCCTTACGATGACGGATAGTGATGTCATATTCTTGGAGTCTCTGTATCCACCTGGCTATTTGACCTTCAGGTTTCTTGAAATTTAAAAGCCAGGCCAATGAGGCATGGTCCGTGCGGAGGAAAAAATTTTCTGCCGTATAGATAATGATGGAAATGTTCTACAGCTTTGACTATGGCGAGCAACTCTTTCCTGGTGACACAAGAATTCCTCTCCGGTTTAGACAGGCACTTGCTCCAGTACGCCACTACACGTTCTTGGCCGTCTATTTCTTGGGACAAAACCGCACCGACACTTTCATTGCTCGCGTCCGTGTCGAGAATAAATGGTCTGTCGAGCTGAGGATACGTGAGGATTGGAGCAGATGTTAAAGCTTCCTTTAAGTTGTTAAATGCATCCTCGCATTCTTTTGTCCACAAGAACTTTTGCTTGCTCTCTGTCAGCTTGTGAAGGGGTCTTGCGATGGAAGAAAAGTCTTTCACGAATCTCCTATAGTAGGTGCAAAGCCCTAGGAAGCTTCTCAGCTTATGGACGTTTCCAGGATTTAACGGCTGACACCTTTTCAGGATTCGTGCGCACACCTTCTGCAGAGATGGCATGTCCCAGGTAAGTCACTTCCTTTCGGAACAATTTGCAGTTAGCGGGACTCAGCTTCAGATTGGCTTCTTTCAGTTTCTGAAGCACCTTTCTAAAATTTTCTAGATGCTCTTCAAAACTCTTTCCGACGATGATGATATCGTCTAGGTATATCAGACAGGCTTCGTAGGAAAGACCTTTCAAAACAGTCTCCATGAGGCGTTCGAATGTTGCCGACGCATTACACAGTCCAAACGGCATCACCTTGAATTGCCAAAGCCCTTGTCCCGTAGTAAATGCCGTCTTTTCTCCGTCATCAGGGTGTATTTCTACCTGCCAATACCCACTCTTTAAATCAAGCGTTGAGAACCACTTGCTTCCAGAAAGAGTGTCTAGAATGTCGTCAATTCTAGGAAGAGGGTAACTGTCTTTCTTCGTAACCTCATTCAACCAGCGATAGTCAACGCAAAATCTTATTGAGCCGTCTTTCTTTCTGACGAGAACGATGGGAGATGCTTGTGGACTTGCTAAAGGCTCGATGACATCGCCTTCTTCCATATCTTTGTACAGTGTTCGCACCTCTTCCTGTTTAGCAAACTTTAGACGCCTTGGATGTTGCTTGATCGGGGGATGATCGCCGGTATCTATTCTATGTTGTGTTAAACTAGTTCGACCCACGTCAGAAGACGAGAGGGAGAAAAGTGTCGACGAGTGTTGAGACTACTAGTACTCCTTTCGGGCTATTACAGTTATTGGGATATTCTATGATGCCGTAGCGGAAATTTCTATTCTCGGCTATGGACCCAGGAAGTAAAATCTCGGTTCTTCCGGGTATTGTCATATCATCTTTAGCTATAATCTTGTGGATAGATTTCACTCCATCATTAATTCCGAATAAGGCTATGTCCTCAGATGTAGAATGCAATTCGATTTTTTTAAAGTCCAAGGAAAAATTGTATTTCCTTAGAAAGTCGAATCCGAGTATGCAAGAATTAGTGATCTCTGCTACATATGCCGTGTGATGGTAAGCGGCACTTCCAAACCTGATGTTAACGTTTACTTTTCCATCGATGTCGATCTTCTCACCGGACACAGTCTGGAGGGTAACGCAGGGCGGCGTCCAGATAAGTTTGTTTCCCAGTTGTTGAGCCAAATCTTTTCGGATGATGGTAACGTTGGCTCCTGTATCTTATCGTCATATTGCAGGGAACTCCATTAATATGTCCTATTATGAAAAGTCCATCACTGCCGCCTCTCACTGCAGAAATCTGAAACGCTTTAAACTGGAACTTTTCATTATCTGGCAACCTCCCGCCGCGATATGGCCACTAATTAGTTTTCCTGCTGTTTGTTAGGAGCGGTCTTAACACCCGTACCCTGGGGTATTCTGCAGTTTCGTCGTATGTGTCCTTCAGCACCGCAGTTCCAGCACTTAACGGTCGATTTCTTCTCACCAATATTTCGTCTCAAGGCGTTCAGTTGTCTAGTTAAGTCGTTTAGACGAGCGGTGACTTGATCCCCTGGCTCCTGGACTTGAGCAGCTCTGACTGGGTGGCGGTCTCGACGAGTGGCTTGCTGGGCTGCCTCGAATTTCATGGCGTACACTAAAGCGCTTTTCAAATCCTTAACATCCGCCATCCGCAGTGCTTTCTGTATTTCAGGGTCCCGGATGCCATCGATGAAATATTGCAGCGACAGGATTTCCCTCGTTTCTCTCGGGCACTCCGTAAAGGCGAGGTGGGACAGCTTTTCAACATCCGTGGCGAGTTCCTGGAGTGATTCGGCGGGCTTTTGTTGACGGGATTGTAATTGAAGCCTGCTGTAGTCTTTTAAACATTTCTCGCCAAAGCGCAGCTCCAATGTGCCGGATAAAGCTTCGAAGTCAAGTCTTTGGTTTTCGGGAAGCGTCTGCAGGATATCCGCGACGTCTGCTCTCAGCGAAGCGGCGAGATGACAGGCCTTAGTTTGGGAATCCCATCCATTCGCATCCGCCGCTATAGAAAATTCTGTTTTATACACTTGCCAGGAGGTCTTCCCATCATAAGTGGATAACTGCAGAGAGGGACGAGCAGGCATGGGTAAAAATTTGAAACCATCACTATTGTTCCCTGCCGTCGCTACGAATTTCTTTAAAATATCCACTTCTTTGGCTACTGCAGAAACCCTATCATCAATTTGTTGTTCGATTTGGTGTTGGACGGCACAAACTCTTCCTTCAATTCGTCCCTCCACAGCAGAAACTCTCCTTTCTATATGTTCTTTTACAGAAGAAACTCTTTCTTCTATTTCTTCTTTCACCGAAGAAACTCCTTCTTCAATTTGATCTTTTACGGAAGAAACTTTTTCTTCAATTTGTCCAACTTTATTTTCAACTGTCTCAATTCTGCTTTCCATAGCTTCAAATTTATTTTCTATTATGCAGGTAATTTCTCTTTTCATTTCTTCTTGACCTGCTTCAATCTTTCTTGACCAGCTTGAACGGCTTTCATTTCGTCCTTAACGGAGTTGACGGCCCCTTCCATCTTTCTTTGGCTAGATTTCATCTCTTCTTTCAGTCTTTAAACCAGGCAAAGGCTGATATCAACTGCCTTAACTGCTCTTCCATCGCTCTTGTTATTGGCATTCAAATCCCAGTTCTGACACCAAAAATTGTTGCGTGCGTACGGGTTCGCTACGAAATGAATGCACATGTCCAAAGAAAAATTAACAAAAATTTATTATTATCACAACAAATATGCTTAAATTTCCTAAAATATTCGTGCAGTATTACAATATCTCACAGTAGTTATCTTTTAACTACTCAAACGTTCAATAGAACTTAATTCAAAACAGCTAAAGAAGGCTAATCCGCGAATTCGCTACAGTCAACAAGAGCAGTTTTCTAAACAACAACAAACTAAGTAACTACTACGAACTGAGAAGTTTTCCTCCTTTTATAAGATTTTAAAATCGCGTGCGAGAATTTTCTAGTACTTTCTCGAAATAAAAAAAAAAGAGATATTTATTAAATGTTTAATGCACGCGCTCTTGTATTTTCAATTTTCCGGCTTAGCTTTCTTTTAATATTCGTCACGCGCTGCACTGTGCGGGAAATAAAACCATTTAATTTATAATTGAACTAACATTAGCTTTTTAAATACCAAATTCGTAACACTGCCCCCTTCCCAAGGACTGCACGTCCCGGGCAATACAATCCCTGGACATGAAGCCAAACTTACAACTAAGGCATGAATACAATAATAAGCATTACATTACAATAACAAACAACATGAATAATAAATGCAATAAATAAAACAAGTCAAATGCTATCAAATAGAAATCAAATACAAAATACAAATCAAATACTAAATACACATTTAGAAACAAAAAGGACCATGGTCTTACACTATTTACAATTATTTACATTACGTACTATGGCCATAGTAATGAGCTACCCTGTCGTAATGAACGACTTTAGGTTTAGAGTACGAAGACTTACGGATCCGAACCACCACGTCATTCAGCCTACGGACCATCCCAAGGTGACTATAATTTCGGATAAAGTCCTTTCCGTCGAGTCGGATTCCACAACCACACCTTGTCTCCTTCGTGGAATTGATGCTCAATAGCTTTTGTGTCGTATCGGGTCTTTATCTTCTCCGTCGCCAAGTTGACTCGCTCTCGTGCAAAGTTGTGCATCACATCAAACCGGGCCTGGAGATCTTGAATATATTCCTCAGACGATGAAGGAGCATCCGGAGGGCGATCAAGCAATCGATCACAAGGCAGACGAAGGTCAAGACCGAAGAGCATCTGTGATGGGGAATAGCCAGTAGTCTCGTGAACAGCACTGCGGTAAGCCAGTAAAAACAGCGATAATTTCTTGTCCTAGTCCTGCTGGTTTCTGGAAACCACTAATGAGAGGTTATTAAGGATGGTACGCTTGAACCTCTCTACCATGCCGTCCGACTGGGGATGTAATGGCGTCGTTTGGTTTTTGTCAATGCCGAGTAGTTTGCATAGTTCTTTGATTACTACCGAGGTAAAATTCCTTCCCTGATCAGAATGTAACTGAAGAAGCATTCTGAATCTGGAAATCCAGTGCTCTATCATCACCTCAGCTACTGTAACAGCTTCTTGATCAGGAATAGTATACGCTTCAGGCCACTTGGTGAAGTAATCAATGACAGCGAGTATGTATTTGTTGCCATCAGCAGTTCGTGGCAGAGGTCCCAAGATGTCAAAGGCGATACGTTCAAACGGCGCACCTACGTTGTAACGTTGCAGCATGCCTCGGCTGCGTTTCCTCGGTCCTTTCGGACCTGCACAAGCATCGCAAGATCGGCAGCACTTTTGCACGTCATCCTTTGCATTATTCCAGTAAAAGCGCTCACGAACTCTCTGTAAGGTCTTCATAATTCCAAAGTGACCTCCTGTAGGGCTGTTATGTAGTTCTTTTAGGACATCAGGAATTCGGGATCTTGGAAGTATCAGTTGCCATCGAAATGTCTTCCCATCATCCGATTCGAATTTCCGGTATAAGACGCCGTTTCGAATGTGAAGTGAATCCCAGAGTGCCCAGTATTGTTTTGTTGTAGAACTACAGATAGAAATGTCCTGCCAGGTAGGTTTTTCTGTTTGATGACTCCATTAAATCAATTATGGGCTTAATGTCGCGGTCTTCCAGCTGGTCTTTCCTGACTTCATCATCACTAAACGGGTCTCGAACAGCCGATGTTCATGTTATAATTTGTCTTGCAACCGGAGTCAGCAGCTCGTATTTCGCTTCCACCCTGGAACAATATCGGCAGCATTCTGGGCAAGGTCGTCTAGACAGGGCGTCGGCGTTCCCGTGTGATGATCCCTTACGATGACGGATAGTGATGTCATATTCTTGGAGTCTCTGTATCCACCTGGCTATTTGACCTTCAGGTTTCTTGAAATTTAAAAGCCAGGCCAATGAGGCATGGTCCGTGCGGAGGAAAAAATTTTCTGCCGTATAGATAATGATGGAAATGTTCTACAGCTTTGACTATGGCGAGCAACTCTTTCCTGGTGACACAAGAATTCCTCTCCGGTTTAGACAGGCACTTGCTCCAGTACGCCACTACACGTTCTTGGCCGTCTATTTCTTGGGACAAAACCGCACCGACACTTTCATTGCTCGCGTCCGTGTCGAGAATAAATGGTCTGTCGAGCTGAGGATACGTGAGGATTGGAGCAGATGTTAAAGCTTCCTTTAAGTTGTTAAATGCATCCTCGCATTCTTTTGTCCACAAGAACTTTTGCTTGCTCTCTGTCAGCTTGTGAAGGGGTCTTGCGATGGAAGAAAAGTCTTTCACGAATCTCCTATAGTAGGTGCCCTAGGAAGCCCTAGGAAGCTTCTCAGCTTATGGACGTTTCCAGGATTTAACGGCTGACACCTTTTCAGGATTCGTGCGCACACCTTCTGCAGAGATGGCATGTCCCAGGTAAGTCACTTCCTTTCGGAACAATTTGCAGTTAGCGGGACTCAGCTTCAGATTGGCTTCTTTCAGTTTCTGAAGCACCTTTCTAAAATTTTCTAGATGCTCTTCAAAACTCTTTCCGACGATGATGATATCGTCTAGGTATATCAGACAGGCTTCGTAGGAAAGACCTTTCAAAACAGTCTCCATGAGGCGTTCGAATGTTGCCGACGCATTACACAGTCCAAACGGCATCACCTTGAATTGCCAAAGCCCTTGTCCCGTAGTAAATGCCGTCTTTTCTCCGTCATCAGGGTGTATTTCTACCTGCCAATACCCACTCTTTAAATCAAGCGTTGAGAACCACTTGCTTCCAGAAAGAGTGTCTAGAATGTCGTCAATTCTAGGAAGAGGGTAACTGTCTTTCTTCGTAACCTCATTCAACCAGCGATAGTCAACGCAAAATCTTATTGAGCCGTCTTTCTTTCTGACGAGAACGATGGGAGATGCTTGTGGACTTGCTAAAGGCTCGATGACATCGCCTTCTTCCATATCTTTGTACAGTGTTCGCACCTCTTCCTGTTTAGCAAACTTTAGACGCCTTGGATGTTGCTTGATCGGGGGATGATCGCCGGTATCTATTCTATGTTGTGTTAAACTAGTTCGACCCACGTCAGAAGACGAGAGGGAGAAAAGTGTCGACGAGTGTTGAGACTACTAGTACTCCTTTCGGGCTATTACAGTTATTGGGATATTCTATGATGCCGTAGCGGAAATTTCTATTCTCGGCTATGGACCCAGGAAGTAAAATCTCGGTTCTTCCGGGTATTGTCATATCATCTTTAGCTATAATCTTGTGGATAGATTTCACTCCATCATTAATTCCGAATAAGGCTATGTCCTCAGATGTAGAATGCAATTCGATTTTTTTAAAGTCCAAGGAAAAATTGTATTTCCTTAGAAAGTCGAATCCGAGTATGCAAGAATTAGTGATCTCTGCTACATATGCCGTGTGATGGTAAGCGGCACTTCCAAACCTGATGTTAACGTTTACTTTTCCATCGATGTCGATCTTCTCACCGGACACAGTCTGGAGGGTAACGCAGGGCGGCGTCCAGATAAGTTTGTTTCCCAGTTGTTGAGCCAAATCTTTTCGGATGATGGTAACGTTGGCTCCTGTATCTTATCGTCATATTGCAGGGAACTCCATTAATATGTCCTATTATGAAAAGTCCATCACTGCCGCCTCTCACTGCAGAAATCTGAAACGCTTTAAACTGGAACTTTTCATTATCTGGCAACCTCCCGCCGCGATATGGCCACTAATTAGTTTTCCTGCTGTTTGTTAGGAGCGGTCTTAACACCCGTACCCTGGGGTATTCTGCAGTTTCGTCGTATGTGTCCTTCAGCACCGCAGTTCCAGCACTTAACGGTCGATTTCTTCTCACCAATATTTCGTCTCAAGGCGTTCAGTTGTCTAGTTAAGTCGTTTAGACGAGCGGTGACTTGATCCCCTGGCTCCTGGACTTGAGCAGCTCTGACTGGGTGGCGGTCTCGACGAGTGGCTTGCTGGGCTGCCTCGAATTTCATGGCGTACACTAAAGCGCTTTTCAAATCCTTAACATCCGCCATCCGCAGTGCTTTCTGTATTTCAGGGTCCCGGATGCCATCGATGAAATATTGCAGCGACAGGATTTCCCTCGTTTCTCTCGGGCACTCCGTAAAGGCGAGGTGGGACAGCTTTTCAACATCCGTGGCGAGTTCCTGGAGTGATTCGGCGGGCTTTTGTTGACGGGATTGTAATTGAAGCCTGCTGTAGTCTTTTAAACATTTCTCGCCAAAGCGCAGCTCCAATGTGCCGGATAAAGCTTCGAAGTCAAGTCTTTGGTTTTCGGGAAGCGTCTGCAGGATATCCGCGACGTCTGCTCTCAGCGAAGCGGCGAGATGACAGGCCTTAGTTTGGGAATCCCATCCATTCGCATCCGCCGCTATAGAAAATTCTGTTTTATACACTTGCCAGGAGGTCTTCCCATCATAAGTGGATAACTGCAGAGAGGGACGAGCAGGCATGGGTAAAAATTTGAAACCATCACTATTGTTCCCTGCCGTCGCTACGAATTTCTTTAAAATATCCACTTCTTTGGCTACTGCAGAAACCCTATCATCAATTTGTTGTTCGATTTGGTGTTGGACGGCACAAACTCTTCCTTCAATTCGTCCCTCCACAGCAGAAACTCTCCTTTCTATATGTTCTTTTACAGAAGAAACTCTTTCTTCTATTTCTTCTTTCACCGAAGAAACTCCTTCTTCAATTTGATCTTTTACGGAAGAAACTTTTTCTTCAATTTGTCCAACTTTATTTTCAACTGTCTCAATTCTGCTTTCCATAGCTTCAAATTTATTTTCTATTATGCAGGTAATTTCTCTTTTCATTTCTTCTTGACCTGCTTCAATCTTTCTTGACCAGCTTGAACGGCTTTCATTTCGTCCTTAACGGAGTTGACGGCCCCTTCCATCTTTCTTTGGCTAGATTTCATCTCTTCTTTCAGTCTTTAAACCAGGCAAAGGCTGATATCAACTGCCTTAACTGCTCTTCCATCGCTCTTGTTATTGGCATTCAAATCCCAGTTCTGACACCAAAAATTGTTGCGTGCGTACGGGTTCGCTACGAAATGAATGCACATGTCCAAAGAAAAATTAACAAAAATTTATTATTATCACAACAAATATGCTTAAATTTCCTAAAATATTCGTGCAGTATTACAATATCTCACAGTAGTTATCTTTTAACTACTCAAACGTTCAATAGAACTTAATTCAAAACAGCTAAAGAAGGCTAATCCGCGAATTCGCTACAGTCAACAAGAGCAGTTTTCTAAACAACAACAAACTAAGTAACTACTACGAACTGAGAAGTTTTCCTCCTTTTATAAGATTTTAAAATCGCGTGCGAGAATTTTCTAGTACTTTCTCGAAATAAAAAAAAAAGAGATATTTATTAAATGTTTAATGCACGCGCTCTTGTATTTTCAATTTTCCGGCTTAGCTTTCTTTTAATATTCGTCACGCGCTGCACTGTGCGGGAAATAAAACCATTTAATTTATAATTGAACTAACATTAGCTTTTTAAATACCAAATTCGTAACACTGCCCCCTTCCCAAGGACTGCACGTCCCGGGCAATACAATCCCTGGACATGAAGCCAAACTTACAACTAAGGCATGAATACAATAATAAGCATTACATTACAATAACAAACAACATGAATAATAAATGCAATAAATAAAACAAGTCAAATGCTATCAAATAGAAATCAAATACAAAATACAAATCAAATACTAAATACACATTTAGAAACAAAAAGGACCATGGTCTTACACTATTTACAATTATTTACATTACGTACTATGGCCATAGTAATGAGCTACCCTGTCGTAATGAACGACTTTAGGTTTAGAGTACGAAGACTTACGGATCCGAACCACCACGTCATTCAGCCTACGGACCATCCCAAGGTGACTATAATTTCGGATAAAGTCCTTTCCGTCGAGTCGGATTCCACAACCACACCTTGTCTCCTTCGTGGAATTGATGCTCAATAGCTTTTGTGTCGTATCGGGTCTTTATCTTCTCCGTCGCCAAGTTGACTCGCTCTCGTGCAAAGTTGTGCATCACATCAAACCGGGCCTGGAGATCTTGAATATATTCCTCAGACGATGAAGGAGCATCCGGAGGGCGATCAAGCAATCGATCACAAGGCAGACGAAGGTCAAGACCGAAGAGCATCTGTGATGGGGAATAGCCAGTAGTCTCGTGAACAGCACTGCGGTAAGCCAGTAAAAACAGCGATAATTTCTTGTCCTAGTCCTGCTGGTTTCTGGAAACCACTAATGAGAGGTTATTAAGGATGGTACGCTTGAACCTCTCTACCATGCCGTCCGACTGGGGATGTAATGGCGTCGTTTGGTTTTTGTCAATGCCGAGTAGTTTGCATAGTTCTTTGATTACTACCGAGGTAAAATTCCTTCCCTGATCAGAATGTAACTGAAGAAGCATTCTGAATCTGGAAATCCAGTGCTGTATCATCACCTCAGCTACTGTAACAGCTTCTTGATCAGGAATAGTATACGCTTCAGGCCACTTGGTGAAGTAATCAATGACAGCGAGTATGTATTTGTTGCCATCAGCAGTTCGTGGCAGAGGTCCCAAGATGTCAAAGGCGATACGTTCAAACGGCGCACCTACGTTGTAACGTTGCAGCATGCCTCGGCTGCGTTTCCTCGGTCCTTTCGGACCTGCACAAGCATCGCAAGATCGGCAGCACTTTTGCACGTCATCCTTTGCATTATTCCAGTAAAAGCGCTAACGAACTCTCTGTAAGGTCTTCATAATTCCAAAGTGACCTCCTGTAGGGCTGTTATGTAGTTCTTTTAGGACATCAGGAATTCGGGATCTTGGAAGTATCAGTTGCCATCGAAATGTCTTCCCATCATCCGATTCGAATTTCCGGTATAAGACGCCGTTTCGAATGTGAAGTGAATCCCAGAGTGCCCAGTATTGTTTTGTTGTAGAACTACAGATAGAAATGTCCTGCCAGGTAGGTTTTCTGTTTGATGACTCCATTAAATCAATTATGGGCTTAATGTCGCGGTCTTCCAGCTGGTCTTTCCTGACTTCATCATCACTAAACGGGTCTCGAACAGCCGATGTTCATGTTATAATTTGTCTTGCAACCGGAGTCAGCAGCTCGTATTTCGCTTCCACCCTGGAACAATATCGGCAGCATTCTGGGCAAGGTCGTCTAGACAGGGCGTCGGCGTTCCCGTGTGATGATCCCTTACGATGACGGATAGTGATGTCATATTCTTGGAGTCTCTGTATCCACCTGGCTATTTGACCTTCAGGTTTCTTGAAATTTAAAAGCCAGGCCAATGAGGCATGGTCCGTGCGGAGGAAAAATTTTCTGCCGTATAGATAATGATGGAAATGTTCTACAGCTTTGACTATGGCGAGCAACTCTTTCCTGGTGACACAAGAATTCCTCTCCGGTTTAGACAGGCACTTGCTCCAGTACGCCACTACACGTTCTTGGCCGTCTATTTCTTGGGACAAAACCGCACCGACACTTTCATTGCTCGCGTCCGTGTCGAGAATAAATGGTCTGTCGAGCTGAGGATACGTGAGGATTGGAGCAGATGTTAAAGCTTCCTTTAAGTCGTTAACTGCATCCTCGCATTCTTTTGTCCACAAGAACTTTTGCTTGCTCTCTGTCAGCTTGTGAAGGGGTCTTGCGATGGAAGAAAAGTCTTTCACGAATCTCCTATAGTAGGTGCAAAGCCCTAGGAAGCTTCTCAGCTTATGGACGTTTCCAGGATTTAACGGCTGACACCTTTTCAGGATTCGTGCGCACACCTTCTGCAGAGATGGCATGTCCCAGGTAAGTCACTTCCTTTCGGAACAATTTGCAGTTAGCGGGACTCAGCTTCAGATTGGCTTCTTTCAGTTTCTGAAGCACCTTTCTAAAATTTTCTAGATGCTCTTCAAAACTCTTTCCGACGATGATGATATCGTCTAGGTATATCAGACAGGCTTCGTAGGAAAGACCTTTCAAAACAGTCTCCATGAGGCGTTCGAATGTTGCCGACGCATTACACAGTCCAAACGGCATCACCTTGAATTGCCAAAGCCTTTGTCCCGTAGTAAATGCCGTCTTTTCTCCGTCATCAGGGTGTATTTCTACCTGCCAATACCCACTCTTTAAATCAAGCGTTGAGAACCACTTGCTTCCAGAAAGAGTGTCTAGAATGTCGTCAATTCTAGGAAGAGGGTAACTGTCTTTCTTCGTAACCTCATTCAACCAGCGATAGTCAACGCAAAATCTTGTTGAGCCGTCTTTCTTTCTGACGAGAACGATGGGAGATGCTTGTGGACTTGCTGAAGGCTCGATGACATCGCATTCTTCCATATCTTTTAACAGTGTTCGCACCTCTTCCTGTTTAGCAAACTTTAGACGCCTTGGATGTTGCTTGATCGGGGGATGATCGCCGGTATCTATTCTATGTTGTGTTAAACTAGTTCGACCCACGTCAGAAGACGAGAGGGAGAAAAGTGTCGACGAGTGTTGAGGCTACTAGTACTCCTTTCGGGCTATTACAGTTATTGGGATATTCTATGATGCCGTAGCGGAAATTTCTATTCTCGGCTATGGACCCAGGAAGTAAAATCTCGGTTCTTCCGGGTATTGTCATATCATCTTTAGCTATAATCTTGTGGATAGATTTCACTCCATCATTAATTCCGAATAAGGCTATGTCCTCAGATGTAGAATGCAATTCGATTTTTTTAAAGTCCAAGGAAAAATTATATTTCCTTAGAAAGTCAAATCCGAGTATGCAAGAATTAGTGATCTCTGCTACATATGCCGTGTGATGGTAAGCGGCACTTCCAAACCTGATGTTAACGTTTACTTTTCCATCGATGTCGATCTTCTCACCGGACACAGTCTGGAGGGTAACGCAGGGCGGCGTCCAGATAAGTTTGTTTCCCAGTTGTTGAGCCAAATCTTTTCGGATGATGGTAACGTTGGCTTCTGTATCTTATCGTCATATTGCAGGGAACTCCATTAATATGTCCTATTATGAAAAGTCCATCACTGCCGCCTCTCACTGCAGAAATCTGAAACGCTTTAAACTGGAACTTTTCATTATCTGGCAACCTCCCGCCGCGATATGGCCACTAATTAGTTTCCCTGCTGTTTGTTAGGAGCGGTCTTAACATCCGTACCCTGGGGTATTCTGCAGTTTCGTCGTATGTGTCCTTCAGCACCGCAGTTCCAGCACTTAACGGTCGATTTCTTCTCACCAATATTTCGTCTCAAGGCGTTCAGTTGTCTAGTTAAGTCGTTTAGACGAGCGGTGACTTGATCCCCTGGCTCCTGGACTTGAGCAGCTCTGACTGGGTGGCGGTCTCGACGAGTGGCTTGCTGGGCTGCCTCGAATTTCATGGCGTACACTAAAGCGCTTTTCAAATCCTTAACATCCGCCATCCGCAGTGCTTTCTGTATTTCAGGGTCCCGGATGCCATCGATGAAATATTGCAGCGACAGGATTTCCCTCGTTTCTCTCGGGCACTCCGTAAAGGCGAGGTGGGACAGCTTTTCAACATCCGTGGCGAGTTCCAGGGGTGATTCGGCGGGCTTCTGTTGACGGGATTGTAATTGAAGCCTGCTGTAGTCTTTTAAACATTTCTCGCCAAAGCGCAGCTCCAATGTGCCGGATAAAGCTTCGAAGTCAAGTCTTTGGTTTTCGGGAAGCGTCTGCAGGATACCCGCGACGTCTGCTCTCAGCGAAGCGGCGAGATGACAGGCCTTAGTTTGGGAATCCCATCCATTCGAATCCGCCGCTATAGAAAATTCTGTTTTATACACTTGCCAGGAGGTCTTCCCATCATAAGTGGATAACTGCAGAGAGGGACGAGCAGGCATGGGTAAAAATTTAAAACCATCACTATTGTTCCCTGCCGTCGCTACGAATTTCTTTAAAATATCCACTTCTTTGGCTACTGCAGAAACCCTATCATCAATTTGTTGTTCGATTTGGTGTTGGACGGCACAAACTCTTCCTTCAATTCGTCCCTCCACAGCAGAAACTCTCCTTTCTATATGTTCTTTTACAGAAGAAACTCTTTCTTCTATTTCTTCTTTCACCGAAGAAACTCCTTCTTCAATTTGATCTTTTACGGAAGAAACTTTTTCTTCAATTTGTCCAACTTTATTTTCAACTGTCTCAATTCTGCTTTCCATAGCTTCAAATTTATTTTCTATTTAGCAGGTAATTTCTCTTTTCATTTCTTCTTGACCTGCTTCAATCTTTCTTGACCAGCTTGAACGGCTTTCATTTCGTCCTTAACGGAGTTGACGGCCCCTTCCATCTTTCTTTGGCTAGATTTCATCTCTTCTTTCAGTCTTTAAACCAGGCAAAGGCTGATATCAACTGCCTTAACTGCTCTTCCATCGCTCTTGTTATTGGCATTCAAATCCCAGTTCTGACACCAAAAATTGTTGCGTGCGTACGGGTTCGTTACGAAATGAATGCACATGTCCAAAGAAAAATTAACAAAAATTTATTATTATCACAACAAATATGCTTAAATTTCCTAAAATATTCGTGCAGTATTACAATATCTCACAGTAGTTATCTTTTAACTACTCAAACGTTCAATAGAACTTAATTCAAAACAGCTAAAGAAGGCTAATCCGCGAATTCGCTACAGTCAACAAGAGCAGTTTTCTAAACAACAACAAACTAAGTAACTACTACGAACTGAGAAGTTTTCCTCCTTTTATAAGATTTTAAAATCGCGTGCGAGAATTTTCTAGTACTTTCTCGAAATAAAAAAAAGAGATATTTATTAAATGTTTAATGCACGCGCTCTTGTATTTTCAATTCTCCGGCTTAGCTTTCTTTTAATATTCGTCACGCGCTGCACTGTGCGGGAAATAAAACCATTTAATTTATAATTGAAATAACATTAGCTTTTTAAATACCAAATTCGTAACACTGCCCCCTTCCCAAGGACTGCACGTCCCGGGCAATACAATCCCTGGACATGAAGCCAAACTTACAACTATGGCATGAATACAATAATAAGCATTACATTACAATAACAAACAACATGAATAATAAATGCAATAAATAAAACAAGTCAAATGCTATCAAATAGAAATCAAATACAAAATACAAATCAAATACTAAATACACATTTAGAAACAAAAAGGACCATGGTCTTACACTATTTACAATTATTTACATTACGTACTATGGCCATAGTAATGAGCTACCCTGTCGTAATGAACGACTTTAGGTTTAGAGTACGAAGACTTACGGATCCGAACCACCACGTCATTCAGCCTACGGACCATCCCAAGGTGACTATAATTTCGGATAAAGTCCTTTCCGTCGAGTCGGATTCCACAACCACACCTTGTCTCCTTCGTGGAATTGATGCTCAATAGCTTTTGTGTCGTATCGGGTCTTTATCTTCTCCGTCGCCAAGTTGACTCGCTCTCGTGCAAAGTTGTGCATCACTTCAAACCGGGCCTGGAGATCTTGAATATATTCCTCAGACGATGAAGGAGCATCCGGAGGGCGATCAAGCAATCGATCACAAGGCAGAC
Organism: Stegodyphus dumicola; assembly: GCF_044657685.1. Lineage (NCBI taxonomy): Eukaryota > Metazoa > Arthropoda > Arachnida > Araneae > Eresidae > Stegodyphus > Stegodyphus dumicola. Next base: position 108,720,488 of record NC_140770.1, read on the forward strand.
GAAGGTCAAGACCGAAGAGCATCTGTGATGGGGAATAGCCAGTAGTCTCGTGAACAGCACTGCGGTAAGCCAGTAAAAACAGCGATAATTTCTTGTCCTAGTCCTGCTGGTTTCTGGAAACCACTAATGAGAGGTTATTAAGGATGGTACGCTTGAACCTCTCTACCATGCCGTCCGACTGGGGATGTAATGGCGTCGTTTGGTTTTTGTCAATGCCGAGTAGTTTGCATAGTTCTTTGATTACTACCGAGGTAAAATTCCTTCCCTGATCAGAATGTAACTGAAGAAGCATTCTGAATCTGGAAATCCAGTGCTCTATCATCACCTCAGCTACTGTAACAGCTTCTTGATCAGGAATAGTATACGCTTCAGGCCACTTGGTGAAGTAATCAATGACAGCGAGTATGTATTTGTTGCCATCAGCAGTTCGTGGCAGAGGTCCCAAGATGTCAAAGGCGATACGTTCAAACGGCGCACCTACGTTGTAACGTTGCAGCATGCCTCGGCTGCGTTTCCTCGGTCCTTTCGGACCTGCACAAGCATCGCAAGATCGGCAGCACTTTTGCACGTCATCCTTTGCATTATTCCAGTAAAAGCGCTCACGAACTCTCTGTAAGGTCTTCATAATTCCAAAGTGACCTCCTGTAGGGCTGTTATGTAGTTCTTTTAGGACATCAGGAATTCGGGATCTTGGAAGTATCAGTTGCCATCGAAATGTCTTCCCATCATCCGATTCGAATTTCCGGTATAAGACGCCGTTTCGAATGTGAAGTGAATCCCAGAGTGCCCAGTATTGTTTTGTTGTAGAACTACAGATAGAAATGTCCTGCCAGGTAGGTTTTCTGTTTGATGACTCCATTAAATCAATTATGGGCTTAATGTCGCGGTCTTCCAGCTGGTCTTTCCTGACTTCATCATCACTAAACGGGTCTCGAACAGCCGATGTTGATGTTATAATTTGTCTTGCAACCGGAGTCAGCAGCTCGTATTTCGCTTCCACCCTGGAACAATATCGGCAGCATTCTGGGCAAGGTCGTCTAGACAGGGCGTCGGCGTTCACTTATGATGACGGATAGTGATGTCATATTCTTGGAGTCTCTGTTGAAATTTAAAAGCCAGGCCAATGAGGCATGGTCCGTGCGGAGGAAAAATTTTCTGCCGTATAGATAATGATGGAAATGTTCTACAGCTTTGACTATGGCGAGCAACTCTTTCCTGGTGACACAAGAATTCCTCTCCGGTTTAGACAGGCACTTGCTCCAGTACGCCACTACACGTTCTTGGCCGTCTATTTCTTGGGACAAAACCGCACCGACACTTTCATTGCTCGCGTCCGTGTCGAGAATAAATGGTCTGTCGAGCTGAGGATACGTGAGGATTGGAGCAGATGTTAAAGCTTCCTTTAAGTTGTTAAATGCATCCTCGCATTCTTTTGTCCACAAGAACTTTTGCTTGCTCTCTGTCAGCTTGTGAAGGGGTCTTGCGATGGAAGAAAAGTCTTTCACGAATCTCCTATAGTAGGTGCAAAGCCCTAGGAAGCTTCTCAGCTTATGGACGTTTCCAGGATTTAACGGCTGACACCTTTTCAGGATTCGTGCGCACACCTTCTGCAGAGATGGCATGTCCCAGGTAAGTCACTTCCTTTCGGAACAATTTGCAGTTAGCGGGACTCAGCTTCAGATTGGCTTCTTTCAGTTTCTGAAGCACCTTTCTAAAATTTTCTAGATGCTCTTCAAAACTCTTTCCGACGATGATGATATCGTCTAGGTATATCAGACAGGCTTCGTAGGAAAGACCTTTCAAAACAGTCTCCATGAGGCGTACGAATGCTGCCGACGCATTACACAGTCCAAACGGCATCACCTTGAATTGCCAAAGCCCTTGTCCCGTAGTAAATGCCGTCTTTTCTCCGTCATCAGGGTGTATTTCTACCTGCCAATACCCACTCTTTAAATCAAGCGTTGAGAACCACTTGCTTCCAGAAAGAGTGTCTAGAATGTCGTCAATTCTAGGAAGAGGGTAACTGTCTTTCTTCGTAACCTCATTCAACCAGCGATAGTCAACGCAAAATCTTGTTGAGCCGTCTTTCTTTCTGACGAGAACGATGGGAGATGCTTGTGGACTTGCTGAAGGCTCGATGACATCGCCTTCTTCCATATCTTTTAACAGTGTTCGCACCTCTTCCTGTTTAGCAAACTTTAGACGCCTTGGATGTTGCTTGATCGGGGGATGATCGCCGGTATCTATTCTATGTTGTGTTAAACTAGTTCGACCCACGTCAGAAGACGAGAGGGAGAAAAGTGTCGACGAGTGTTGAGGCTACTAGTACTCCTTTCGGGCTATTACAGTTATTGGGATATTCTATGATGCCGTAGCGGAAATTTCTATTCTCGGCTATGGACCCAGGAAGTAAAATCTCGGTTCTTCCGGGTATTGTCATATCATCTTTAGCTATAATCTTGTGGATAGATTTCACTCCATCATTAATTCCGAATAAGGCTATGTCCTCAGATGTAGAATGCAATTCGATTTTTTTAAAGTCCAAGGAAAAATTATATTTCCTTAGAAAGTCCAATCCGAGTATGCAAGAATTAGTGATCTCTGCTACATATGCCGTGTGATGGTAAGCGGCACTTCCAAACCTGATGTTAACGTTTACTTTTCCATCGATGTCGATCTTCTCACCGGACACAGTCTGGAGGGTAACGCAGGGCGGCGTCCAGATAAGTTTGTTTCCCAGTTGTTGAGCCAAATCTTTTCGGATGATGGTAACGTTGGCTCCTGTATCTTATCGTCATATTGCAGGGAACTCCATTAATATGTCCTATTATGAAAAGTCCATTACTGCCGCCTCTCACTGCAGAAATCTGAAACGCTTTAAACTGGGGCTTTTCATTATCTGGCAACCTCCGCCCCGCGATATGGCCACTAATTAGTTTCCCTGCTGTTTGTTAGGAGCGGTCTTAACATCCGTACCCTGGGGTATTCTGCAGTTTCGTCGTATGTGTCCTTCAGCACCGCAGTTCCAGCACTTAACGGTCGATTTCTTCTCACCAATATTTCGTCTCAAGGCGTTCAGTTGTCTAGTTAAGTCGTTTAGACGAGCGGTGACTTGATCCCCTGGCTCCTGGACTTGAGCAGCTCTGACTGGGTGGCGGTCTCGACGAGTGGCTTGCTGGGCTGCCTCGAATTTCATGGCGTACACTAAAGCGCTTTTCAAATCCTTAACATCCGCCATCCGCAGTGCTTTCTGTATTTCAGGGTCCCGGATGCCATCGATGAAATATTGCAGCGACAGGATTTCCCTCGTTTCTCTCGGGCACTCCGTAAAGGCGAGGTGGGACAGCTTTTCAACATCCGTGGCGAGTTCCTGGAGTGATTCGGCGGGCTTCTGTTGACGGGATTGTAATTGAAGCCTGCTGTAGTCTTTTAAACATTTCTCGCCAAAGCGCAGCTCCAATGTGCCGGATAAAGCTTCGAAGTCAAGTCTTTGGTTTTCGGGAAGCGTCTGCAGGATATCCGCGACGTCTGCTCTCAGCGAAGCGGCGAGATGACAGGCCTTAGTTTGGGAATCCCATCCATTCGCATCCGCCGCTATAGAAAATTCTGTTTTATACACTTGCCAGGAGGTCTTCCCATCATAAGTGGATAACTGCAGAGAGGGACGAGCAGGCATGGGTAAAAATTTAAAACCATCACTATTGTTCCCTGCCGTCGCTACGAATTTCTTTAAAATATCCACTTCTTTGGCTACTGCAGAAACCCTATCATCAATTTGTTGTTCGATTTGGTGTTGGACGGCACAAACTCTTCCTTCAATTCGTCCCTCCACAGCAGAAACTCTCCTTTCTATATGTTCTTTTACAGAAGAAACTCTTTCTTCTATTTCTTCTTTCACCGAAGAAACTCCTTCTTCAATTTGATCTTTTACGGAAGAATTTTTTTCTTCAATTTGTCCAACTTTATTTTCAACTGTCTCAATTCTGCTTTCCATAGCTTCAAATTTATTTTCTATTATGCAGGTAATTTCTCTTTTCATTTCTTCTTGACCTGCTTCAATCTTTCTTGACCAGCTTGAACGGCTTTCGTTTCGTCCTTAACGGAGTTGACGGCCCCTTCCATCTTTCTTTGGCTAGATTTCATCTCTTCTTTCAGTCTTTAAACCAGGCAAAGGCTGATAACAACTGCCTTAACTGCTCTTCCATCGCTCTTGTTATTGGCATTCAAATCCCACTTCTGACACCAAAAATTGTTGCGTGCGTACGGGTTCGTTACGAAATGAATGCACAAGTCCAAAGAAAAATTAACAAAAATTTATTATTATCACAACAAATATGCTTAAATTTCCTAAAATATTCGTGCAGTATTACAATATCTCACAGTAGTTATCTTTTAACTACTCAAACGTTCAAGAGAACTTAATTCAAAACAGCTAAAGAAAGCTAATCCGCGAATTCGCTACAGTCAACAAGAGCAGTTTTCTAAACAACAACAAACTAAGTAACTACTACGAACTGAGAGGTTTTCCTCCTTTTATAAGATTTTAAAATCGCGTGCGAGAATTTTCTACTACTTTCTCGAAATAAAAAAAAAAGAGATATTTATTAAATGTTTAATGCACGCGCTCTTGTATTTTCAATTTTCCGGCTTAGCTTTCTTTTAATATTCGTCACGCGCTGCACTGTGCGGGAAATAAAACCATTTAATTTATAATTGAACTAACATTAGCTTTTTAAATACCAAATTCGTAACACTGCCCCCTTCCCAAGGACTGCACGTCCCGGGCAATACAATCCCTGGACATGAAGCCAAACTTACAACTAAGGCATGAATACAATAATAAGCATTACATTACAATAACAAACAACATGAATAATAAATGGAATAAATAAAACAAGTCAAATGCTATCAAATAGAAATCAAATACAAAATACAAATCAAATACTAAATGCACATTTAGAAACAAAAAGGACCATGGTCTTACACTATTTACAATTATTTACATTACGTACTATGGCCATAGTAATGAGCTACCCTGTCGTAATGAACGACTTTAGGTTTAGAGTACGAAGACTTACGGATCCGAACCACCACGTCATTCAGCCTACGGACCATCCCAAGGTGACTATAATTTCGGATAAAGTCCTTTCCGTCGTGTCGGATTCCACAACCACACCTTGTCTCCTAAGTGGAATTGATACTCAATAGCTTTTGTGTCGTATCGGGTCTTTATCTTCTCCGTCGCCAAGTTGACTCGCTCTCGTGCAAAGTTGTGCATCACTTCAAACCGGGCCTGGAGATCTTGAATATATTCCTCAGACGATGAAGGAGCATCCGGAGGGCGACCAAGCAATCGATCACAAGGCAGACGAAGGTCACGACCGAAGAGCATCTGTGATGGGGAATAGCCAGTAGTCTCGTGAACAGCACTGCGGTAAGCCAGTAAAAACAGCGATAATTTCTTGTCCTAGTCCTGCTGGTTTCTGGAAACCACTAATGAGAGGTTATTAAGGATGGTACGCTTGAACCTCTCTACCATGCCGTCCGACTGGGGATGTAATGGCGTCGTTTGGTTTTTGTCAATGCCGAGTAGTTTGCATAGTTCTTTGATTACTACCGAGGTAAAATTCCTTCCCTGATCAGAATGTAACTGAAGAAGCATTCTGAATCTGGAAATCCAGTGCTGTATCATCACCTCAGCTACTGTAACAGCTTCTTGATCAGGAATAGGATACGCTTCAGGCCACTTGGTGAAGTAATCAATGACAGCGAGTATGTATTTGTTGCCATCAGCAGTTCGTGGCAGAGGTCCCAAGATGTCAAAGGCGATACGTTCAAACGGCGCACCTACGTTGTAACGTTGCAGCATGCCTCGGCTGCGTTTCCTCGGTCCTTTCGGACCTGCACAAGCATCGCAAGATCGGCAGCACTTTTGCACGTCATCCTTTGCATTATTCCAGCAAAAGCGCTAACGAACTCTCTGTAAGGTCTTCATAATTCCAAAGTGACCTCCTGTAGGGCTGTTATGTAGTTCTTTTAGGACATCAGGAATTCGGGATCTTGGAAGTATCAGTTGCCATCGAAATGTCTTCCCATCATCCGATTCGAATTTCCGGTATAAGACGCCGTTTCGAATGTGAAGTGAATCCCAGAGTGCCCAGTATTGTTTTGTTGTAGAACTACAGATAGAAATGTCCTGCCAGGTAGGTTTTCTGTTTGATGACTCCATTAAATCAATTATGGGCTTAATGTCGCGGTCTTCCAGCTGGTCTTTCCTGACTTCATCATCACTAAACGGGTCTCGAACAGCCGATGTTGATGTTATAATTTGTCTTGCAACCGGAGTCAGCAGCTCGTATTTCGCTTCCACCCTGGAACAATATCGGCAGCATTCTGGGCAAGGTCGTCTAGACAGGGCGTCGGCGTTCCCGTGTGATGATCCCTTACGATGACGGATAGTGATGTCATATTCTTGGAGTCTCTGTTGAAATTTAAAAGCCAGGCCAATGAGGCATGGTCCGTGCGGAGGAAAAATTTCTGCCGTATAGATAATGATGGAAATGTTCTACAGCTTTGACTATGGCGAGCAACTCTTTCCTGGTGACACAAGAATTCCTCTCCGGTTTAGACAGGCACTTGCTCCAGTACGCCACTACACGTTCTTGGCCGTCTATTTCTTGGGACAAAACCGCACCGACACTTTCATTGCTCGCGTCCGTGTCGAGAATAAATGGTCTGTCGAGCTGAGGATACGTGAGGATTGGAGCAGATGTTAAAGCTTCCTTTAAGTTGTTAAATGCATCCTCGCATTCTTTTGTCCACAAGAACTTTTGCTTGCTCTCTGTCAGCTTGTGAAGGGGTCTTGCGATGGAAGAAAAGTCTTTCACGAATCTCCTATAGTAGGTGCAAAGCCCTAGGAAGCTTCTCAGCTTATGGACGTTTCCAGGATTTAACGGCTGACACCTTTTCAGGATTCGTGCGCACACCTTCTGCAGAGATGGCATGTCCCAGGTAAGTCACTTCCTTTCGGAACAATTTGCAGTTAGCGGGACTCAGCTTCAGATTGGCTTCTTTCAGTTTCTGAAGCACCTTTCTAAAATTTTCTAGATGCTCTTCAAAACTCTTTCCGACGATGATGATATCGTCTAGGTATATCAGACAGGCTTCGTAGGAAAGACCTTTCAAAACAGTCTCCATGAGGCGTACGAATGCTGCCGACGCATTACACAGTCCAAACGGCATCACCTTGAATTGCCAAAGCCCTTGTGCCGTAGTAAATGCCGTCTTTTCTCCGTCATCAGGGTGTATTTCTACCTGCCAATACCCACTCTTTAAATCAAGCGTTGAGAACCACTTGCTTCCAGAAAGAGTGTCTAGAATGTCGTCAATTCTAGGAAGAGGGTAACTGTCTTTCTTCGTAACCTCATTCAACCAGCGATAGTCAACGCAAAATCTTGTTGAGCCGTCTTTCTTTCTGACGAGAACGATGGGAGATGCTTGTGGACTTGCTGAAGGCTCGATGACATCGCCTTCTTCCATATCTTTTAACAGTGTTCGCACCTCTTCCTGTTTAGCAAACTTTAGACGCCTTGGATGTTGCTTGATCGGGGGATGATCGCCGGTATCTATTCTATGTTGTGTTAAACTAGTTCGACCCACGTCAGAAGACGAGAGGGAGAAAAGTGTCGACGAGTGTTGAGGCTACTAGTACTCCTTTCGGGCTATTACAGTTATTGGGATATTCTATGATGCCGTAGCGGAAATTTCTATTCTCGGCTATGGACCCAGGAAGTAAAATCTCGGTTCTTCCGGGTATTGTCATATCATCTTTAGCTATAATCTTGTGGATAGATTTCACTCCATCATTAATTCCGAATAAGGCTATGTCCTCAGATGTAGAATGCAATTCGATTTTTTTAAAGTCCAAGGAAAAATTATATTTCCTTAGAAAGTCCAATCCGAGTATGCAAGAATTAGTGATCTCTGCTACATATGCCGTGTGATGGTAAGCGGCACTTCCAAACCTGATGTTAACGTTTACTTTTCCATCGATGTCGATCTTCTCACCGGGCACAGTCTGGAGGGTAACGCAGGGCGGCGTCCAGATAAGTTTGTTTCCCAGTTGTTGAGCCAAATCTTTTCGGATGATGGTAACGTTGGCTCCTGTATCTTATCGTCATATTGCAGGGAACTCCATTAATATGTCCTATTATGAAAAGTCCATTACTGCCGCCTCTCACTGCAGAAATCTGAAACGCTTTAAACTGGGGCTTTTCATTATCTGGCAACCTCCGCCCCGTGATATGGCCACTAATTAGTTTCCCTGCTGTTTGTTAGGAGCGGTCTTAACATCCGTACCCTGGGGTATTCTGCAGTTTCGTCGTATGTGTCCTTCAGCACCGCAGTTCCAGCACTTAACGGTCGATTTCTTCTCACCAATATTTCGTCTCAAGGCGTTCAGTTGTCTAGTTAAGTCGTTTAGACGAGCGGTGACTTGATCCCCTGGCTCCTGGACTTGAGCAGCTCTGACTGGGTGGCGGTCTCGACGAGTGGCTTGCTGGGCTGCCTCGAATTTCATGGCGTACACTAAAGCGCTTTTCAAATCCTTAACATCCGCCATCCGCAGTGCTTTCTGTATTTCAGGGTCCCGGATGCCATCGATGAAATATTGCAGCGACAGGATTTCCCTCGTTTCTCTCGGGCACTCCGTAAAGGCGAGGTGGGACAGCTTTTCAACATCCGTGGCGAGTTCCTGGAGTGATTCGGCGGGCTTCTGTTGACGGGATTGTAATTGAAGCCTGCTGTAGTCTTTTAAACATTTCTCGCCAAAGCGCAGCTCCAATGTGCCGGATAAAGCTTCGAAGTCAAGTCTTTGGTTTTCGGGAAGCGTCTGCAGGATATCCGCGACGTCTGCTCTCAGCGAAGCGGCGAGATGACAGGCCTTAGTTTGGGAATCCCATCCATTCGCATCCGCCGCTATAGAAAATTCTGTTTTATACACTTGCCAGGAGGTCTTCCCATCATAAGTGGATAACTGCAGAGAGGGACGAGCAGGCATGGGTAAAAATTTAAAACCATCACTATTGTTCCCTGCCGTCGCTACGAATTTCTTTAAAATATCCACTTCTTTGGCTACTGCAGAAACCCTATCATCAATTTGTTGTTCGATTTGGTGTTGGACGGCACAAACTCTTCCTTCAATTCGTCCCTCCACAGCAGAAACTCTCCTTTCTATATGTTCTTTTACAGAAGAAACTCTTTCTTCTATTTCTTCTTTCACCGAAGAAACTCCTTCTTCAATTTGATCTTTTACGGAAGAATTTTTTTCTTCAATTTGTCCAACTTTATTTTCAACTGTCTCAATTCTGCTTTCCATAGCTTCAAATTTATTTTCTATTATGCAGGTAATTTCTCTTTTCATTTCTTCTTGACCTGCTTCAATCTTTTCTTGACCAGCTTGAACGGCTTTCGTTTCGTCCTTAACGGAGTTGACGGCCCCTTCCATCTTTCTTTGGCTAGATTTCATCTCTTCTTTCAGTCTTTAAACCAGGCAAAGGCTGATAACAACTGCCTTAACTGCTCTTCCATCGCTCTTGTTATTGGCATTCAAATCCCACTTCTGACACCAAAAATTGTTGCGTGCGTACGGGTTCGTTACGAAATGAATGCACAAGTCCAAAGAAAAATTAACAAAAATTTATTATTATCACAACAAATATGCTTAAATTTCCTAAAATATTCGTGCAGTATTACAATATCTCACAGTAGTTATCTTTTAACTACTCAAACGTTCAAGAGAACTTAATTCAAAACAGCTAAAGAAAGCTAATCCGCGAATTCGCTACAGTCAACAAGAGCAGTTTTCTAAACAACAACAAACTAAGTAACTACTACGAACTGAGAGGTTTTCCTCCTTTTATAAGATTTTAAAATCGCGTGCGAGAATTTTCTACTACTTTCTCGAAATAAAAAAAAAAAGAGATATTTATTAAATGTTTAATGCACGCGCTCTTGTATTTTCAATTTTCCGGCTTAGCTTTCTTTTAATATTCGTCACGCGCTGCACTGTGCGGGAAATAAAACCATTTAATTTATAATTGAACTAACATTAGCTTTTTAAATACCAAATTCGTAACACTGCCCCCTTCCCAAGGACTGCACGTCCCGGGCAATACAATCCCTGGACATGAAGCCAAACTTACAACTAAGGCATGAATACAATAATAAGCATTACATTACAATAACAAACAACATGAATAATAAATGGAATAAATAAAACAAGTCAAATGCTATCAAATAGAAATCAAATACAAAATACAAATCAAATACTAAATACACATTTAGAAACAAAAAGGACCATGGTCTTACACTATTTACAATTATTTACATTACGTACTATGGCCATAGTAATGAGCTACCCTGTCGTAATGAACGACTTTAGGTTTAGAGTACGAAGACTTACGGATCCGAACCACCACGTCATTCAGCCTACGGACCATCCCAAGGTGACTATAATTTCGGATAAAGTCCTTTCCGTCGAATCGGATTCCACAACCACACCTTGTCTCCTAAGTGGAATTGATACTCAATAGCTTTTGTGTCGTATCGGGTCTTTATCTTCTCCGTCGCCAAGTTGACTCGCTCTCGTGCAAAGTTGTGCATCACTTCAAACCGGGCCTGGAGATCTTGAATATATTCCTCAGACGATGAAGGAGCATCCGGAGGGCGACCAAGCAATCGATCACAAGGCAGACGAAGGTCACGACCGAAGAGCATCTGTGATGGGGAATAGCCAGTAGTCTCGTGAACAGCACTGCGGTAAGCCAGTAAAAACAGCGATAATTTCTTGTCCTAGTCCTGCTGGTTTCTGGAAACCACTAATGAGAGGTTATTAAGGATGGTACGCTTGAACCTCTCTACCATGCCGTCCGACTGGGGATGTAATGGCGTCGTTTGGTTTTTGTCAATGCCGAGTAGTTTGCATAGTTCTTTGATTACTACCGAGGTAAAATTCCTTCCCTGATCAGAATGTAACTGAAGAAGCATTCTGAATCTGGAAATCCAGTGCTGTATCATCACCTCAGCTACTGTAACAGCTTCTTGATCAGGAATAGGATACGCTTCAGGCCACTTGGTGAAGTAATCAATGACAGCGAGTATGTATTTGTTGCCATCAGCAGTTCGTGGCAGAGGTCCCAAGATGTCAAAGGCGATACGTTCAAACGGCGCACCTACGTTGTAACGTTGCAGCATGCCTCGGCTGCGTTTCCTCGGTCCTTTCGGATCTGCACAAGCATCGCAAGATCGGCAGCACTTTTGCACGTCATCCTTTGCATTATTCCAGTAAAAGCGCTAACGAACTCTCTGTAAGGTCTTCATAATTCCAAAGTGACCTCCTGTAGGGCTGTTATGTAGTTCTTTTAGGACATCAGGAATTCGGGATCTTGGAAGTATCAGTTGCCATCGAAATGTCTTCCCATCATCCGATTCGAATTTCCGGTATAAGACGCCGTTTCGAATGTGAAGTGAATCCCAGAGTGCCCAGTATTGTTTTGTTGTAGAACTACAGATAGAAATGTCCTGCCAGGTAGGTTTTCTGTTTGATGACTCCATTAAATCAATTATGGTCTTAATGTCGCGGTCTTCCAGCTGGTCTTTCCTGACTTCATCATCACTAAACGGGTCTCGAACAGCCGATGTTGATGTTATAATTTGTCTTGCAACCGGAGTCAGCAGCTCGTATTTCGCTTCCACCCTGGAACAGTATCGGCAGCATTCTGGGCAAGGTCGTCTAGACAGGGCGTCGGCGTTCCCGTGTGATGATCCCTTACGATGACGGATAGTGATGTCATATTCTTGGAGTCTCTGTATCCACCTGGCTATTTGACCTTCAGGTTTCTTGAAATTTAAAAGCCAGGCCAATGAGGCATGGTCCGTGCGGAGGAAAAATTTTCTGCCGTATAGATAATGATGGAAATGTTCTACAGCTTTGACTATGGCGAGCAACTCTTTCCTGGTGACACAAGAATTCCTCTCCGGTTTAGACAGGCACTTGCTCCAGTACGCCACTACACGTTCTTGGCCGTCTATTTCTTGGGACAAAACCGCACCGACACTTTCATTGCTCGCGTCCGTGTCGAGAATAAATGGTCTGTCGAGCTGAGGATACGTGAGGATTGGAGCAGATGTTAAAGCTTCCTTTAAGTTGTTAAATGCATCCTCGCATTCTTTTGTCCACAAGAACTTTTGCTTGCTCTCTGTCAGCTTGTGAAGGGGTCTTGCGATGGAAGAAAAGTCTTTCACGAATCTCCTATAGTAGGTGCAAAGCCCTAGGAAGCTTCTCAGCTTATGGACGTTTCCAGGATTTAACGGCTGACACCTTTTCAGGATTCGTGCGCACACCTTCTGCAGAGATGGCATGTCCCAGGTAAGTCACTTCCTTTCGGAACAATTTGCAGTTAGCGGGACTCAGCTTCAGATTGGCTTCTTTCAGTTTCTGAAGCACCTTTCTAAAATTTTCTAGATGCTCTTCAAAACTCTTTCCGACGATGATGATATCGTCTAGGTATATCAGACAGGCTTCGTAGGAAAGACCTTTCAAAACAGTCTCCATGAGGCGTACGAATGCTGCCGACGCATTACACAGTCCAAACGGCATCACCTTGAATTGCCAAAGCCCTTGTCCCGTAGTAAATGCCGTCTTTTCTCCGTCATCAGGGTGTATTTCTACCTGCCAATACCCACTCTTTAAATCAAGCGTTGAGAACCACTTGCTTCCAGAAAGAGTGTCTAGAATGTCGTCAATTCTAGGAAGAGGGTAACTGTCTTTCTTCGTAACCTCATTCAACCAGCGATAGTCAACGCAAAATCTTGTTGAGCCGTCTTTCTTTCTGACGAGAACGATGGGAGATGCTTGTGGACTTGCTGAAGGCTCGATGACATCGCCTTCTTCCATATCTTTTAACAGTGTTCGCACCTCTTCCTGTTTAGCAAACTTTAGACGCCTTGGATGTTGCTTGATCGGGGGATGATCGCCGGTATCTATTCTATGTTGTGTTAAACTAGTTCGACCCACGTCAGAAGACGAGAGGGAGAAAAGTGTCGACGAGTGTTGAGGCTACTAGTACTCCTTTCGGGCTATTACAGTTATTGGGATATTCTATGATGCGTTAGCGGAAATTTCTATTCTCGGCTATGGACCCAGGAAGTAAAATCTCGGTTCTTCCGGGTATTGTCATATCATCTTTAGCTATAATCTTGTGCATAGATTTCACTCCATCATTAATTCCGAATAAGGCTATGTCCTCAGATGTAGAATGCAATTCGATTTTTTTAAAGTCCAAGGAAAAATTATATTTCCTTAGAAAGTCCAATCCGAGTATGCAAGAATTAGTGATCTCTGCTACATATGCCGTGTGATGGTAAGCGGCACTTCCAAACCTGATGTTAACGTTTACTTTTCCATCGATGTCGATCTTCTCACCGGACACAGTCTGGAGGGTAACGCAGGGCGGCGTCCAGATAAGTTTGTTTCCCAGTTGTTGAGCCAAATCTTTTCGGATGATGGTAACGTTGGCTCCTGTATCTTATCGTCATATTGCAGGGAACTCCATTAATATGTCCTATTATGAAAAGTCCATTACTGCCGCCTCTCACTGCAGAAATCTGAAACGCTTTAAACTGGGGCTTTTCATTATCTGGCAACCTCCGCCCCGCGATATGGCCACTAATTAGTTTCCCTGCTGTTTGTTAGGAGCGGTCTTAACATCCGTACCCTGGGGTATTCTGCAGTTTCGTCGTATGTGTCCTTCAGCACCGCAGTTCCAGCACTTAACGGTCGATTTCTTCTCACCAATATTTCGTCTCAAGGCGTTCAGTTGTCTAGTTAAATCGTTTAGACGAGCGGTGACTTGATCCCCTGGCTCCTGGACTTGAGCAGCTCTGACTGGGTGGCGGTCTCGACGAGTGGCTTGCTGGGCTGCCTCGAATTTCATGGCGTACACTAAAGCGCTTTTCAAATCCTTAACATCCGCCATCCGCAGTGCTTTCTGTATTTCAGGGTCCCGGATGCCATCGATGAAATATTGCAGCGACAGGATTTCCCTCGTTTCTCTCGGGCACTCCGTAAAGGCGAGGTGGGACAGCTTTTCAACATCCGTGGCGAGTTCCTGGAGTGATTCGGCGGGCTTCTGTTGACGGGATTGTAATTGAAGCCTGCTGTAGTCTTTTAAACATTTCTCGCCAAAGCGCAGCTCCAATGTGCCGGATAAAGCTTCGAAGTCAAGTCTTTGGTTTTCGGGAAGCGTCTGCAGGATATCCGCGACGTCTGCTCTCAGCGAAGCGGCGAGATGACAGGCCTTAGTTTGGGAATCCCATCCATTCGCATCCGCCGCTATAGAAAATTCTGTTTTATACACTTGCCAGGAGGTCTTCCCATCATAAGTGGATAACTGCAGAGAGGGACGAGCAGGCATGGGTAAAAATTTAAAACCATCACTATTGTTCCCTGCCGTCGCTACGAATTTCTTTAAAATATCCACTTCTTTGGCTACTGCAGAAACCCTATCATCAATTTGTTGTTCGATTTGGTGTTGGACGGCACAAACTCTTCCTTCAATTCGTCCCTCCACAGCAGAAACTCTCCTTTCTATATGTTCTTTTACAGAAGAAACTCTTTCTTCTATTTCTTCTTTCACCGAAGAAACTCCTTCTTCAATTTGATCTTTTACGGAAGAATTTTTTTCTTCAATTTGTCCAACTTTATTTTCAACTGTCTCAATTCTGCTTTCCATAGCTTCAAATTTATTTTCTATTATGCAGGTAATTTCTCTTTTCATTTCTTCTTGACCTGCTTCAATCTTTTCTTGACCAGCTTGAACGGCTTTCGTTTCGTCCTTAACGGAGTTGACGGCCCCTTCCATCTTTCTTTGGCTAGATTTCATCTCTTCTTTCAGTCTTTAAACCAGGCAAAGGCTGATAACAACTGCCTTAACTGCTCTTCCATCGCTCTTGTTATTGGCATTCAAATCCCACTTCTGACACCAAAAATTGTTGCGTGCGTACGGGTTCGTTACGAAATGAATGCACAAGTCCAAAGAAAAATTAACAAAAATTTATTATTATCACAACAAATATGCTTAAATTTCCTAAAATATTCGTGCAGTATTACAATATCTCACAGTAGTTATCTTTTAACTACTCAAACGTTCAAGAGAACTTAATTCAAAACAGCTAAAGAAAGCTAATCCGCGAATTCGCTACAGTCAACAAGAGCAGTTTTCTAAACAACAACAAACTAAGTAACTACTACGAACTGAGAGGTTTTCCTCCTTTTATAAGATTTTAAAATCGCGTGCGAGAATTTTCTACTACTTTCTCGAAATAAAAAAAAAAGAGATATTTATTAAATGTTTAATGCACGCGCTCTTGTATTTTCAATTTTCCGGCTTAGCTTTCTTTTAATATTCGTCACGCGCTGCACTGTGCGGGAAATAAAACCATTTAATTTATAATTGAACTAACATTAGCTTTTTAAATACCAAATTCGTAACACTGCCCCCTTCCCAAGGACTGCACGTCCCGGGCAATACAATCCCTGGACATGAAGCCAAACTTACAACTAAGGCATGAATACAATAATAAGCATTACATTACAATAACAAACAACATGAATAATAAATGGAATAAATAAAACAAGTCAAATGCTATCAAATAGAAATCAAATACAAAATACAAATCAAATACTAAATACACATTTAGAAACAAAAAGGACCATGGTCTTACACTATTTACAATTATTTACATTACGTACTATGGCCATAGTAATGAGCTACCCTGTCGTAATGAACGACTTTAGGTTTAGAGTACGAAGACTTACGGATCCGAACCACCACGTCATTCAGCCTACGGACCATCCCAAGGTGACTATAATTTCGGATAAAGTCCTTTCCGTCGAGTCGGATTCCACAACCACACCTTGTCTCCTAAGTGGAATTGATACTCAATAGCTTTTGTGTCGTATCGGGTCTTTATCTTCTCCGTCGCCAAGTTGACTCGCTCTCGTGCAAAGTTGTGCATCACTTCAAACCGGGCCTGGAGATCTTGAATATATTCCTCAGACGATGAAGGAGCATCCGGAGGGCGACCAAGCAATCGATCACAAGGCAGACGAAGGTCACGACCGAAGAGCATCTGTGATGGGGAATAGCCAGTAGTCTCGTGAACAGCACTGCGGTAAGCCAGTAAAAACAGCGATAATTTCTTGTCCTAGTCCTGCTGGTTTCTGGAAACCACTAATGAGAGGTTATTAAGGATGGTACGCTTGAACCTCTCTACCATGCCGTCCGACTGGGGATGTAATGGCGTCGTTTGGTTTTTGTCAATGCCGAGTAGTTTGCATAGTTCTTTGATTACTACCGAGGTAAAATTCCTTCCCTGAACAGAATGTAACTGAAGAAGCATTCTGAATCTGGAAATCCAGTGCTGTATCATCACCTCAGCTACTGTAACAGCTTCTTGATCAGGAATAGGATACGCTTCAGGCCACTTGGTGAAGTAATCAATGACAGCGAGTATGTATTTGTTGCCATCAGCAGTTCGTGGCAGAGGTCCCAAGATGTCAAAGGCGATACGTTCAAACGGCGCACCTACGTTGTAACGTTGCAGCATGCCTCGGCTGCGTTTCCTCGGTCCTTTCGGATCTGCACAAGCATCGCAAGATCGGCAGCACTTTTGCACGTCATCCTTTGCATTATTCCAGTAAAAGCGCTCACGAACTCTCTGTAAGGTCTTCATAATTCCAAAGTGACCTCCTGTAGGGCTGTTATGTAGTTCTTTTAGGACATCAGGAATTCGGGATCTTGGAAGTATCAGTTGCCATCGAAATGTCTTCCCATCATCCGATTCGAATTTCCGGTATAAGACGCCGTTTCGAATGTGAAGTGAATCCCAGAGTGCCCAGTATTGTTTTGTTGTAGAACTACAGATAGAAATGTCCTGCCAGGTAGGTTTTCTGTTTGATGACTCCATTAAATCAATTATGGTCTTAATGTCGCGGTCTTCCAGCTGGTCTTTCCTGACTTCATCATCACTAAACGGGTCTCGAACAGCCGATGTTGATGTTATAATTTGTCTTGCAACCGGAGTCAGCAGCTCGTATTTCGCTTCCACCCTGGAACAGTATCGGCAGCATTCTGGGCAAGGTCGTCTAGACAGGGCGTCGGCGTTCCCGTGTGATGATCCCTTACGATGACGGATAGTGATGTCATATTCTTGGAGTCTCTGTATCCACCTGGCTATTTGACCTTCAGGTTTCTTGAAATTTAAAAGCCAGGCCAATGAGGCATGGTCCGTGCGGAGGAAAAATTTTCTGCCGTATAGATAATGATGGAAATGTTCTACAGCTTTGACTATGGCGAGCAACTCTTTCCTGGTGACACAAGAATTCCTCTCCGGTTTAGACAGGCACTTGCTCCAGTACGCCACTACACGTTCTTGGCCGTCTATTTCTTGGGACAAAACCGCACCGACACTTTCATTGCTCGCGTCCGTGTCGAGAATAAATGGTCTGTCGAGCTGAGGATACGTGAGGATTGGAGCAGATGTTAAAGCTTCCTTTAAGTTGTTAAATGCATCCTCGCATTCTTTTGTCCACAAGAACTTTTGCTTGCTCTCTGTCAGCTTGTGAAGGGGTCTTGCGATGGAAGAAAAGTCTTTCACGAATCTCCTATAGTAGGTGCAAAGCCCTAGGAAGCTTCTCAGCTTATGGACGTTTCCAGGATTTAACGGCTGACACCTTTTCAGGATTCGTGCGCACACCTTCTGCAGAGATGGCATGTCCCAGGTAAGTCACTTCCTTTCGGAACAATTTGCAGTTAGCGGGACTCAGCTTCAGATTGGCTTCTTTCAGTTTCTGAAGCACCTTTCTAAAATTTTCTAGATGCTCTTTAAAACTCTTTCCGACGATGATGATATCGTCTAGGTATATCAGACAGGCTTCGTAGGAAAGACCTTTCAAAACAGTCTCCATGAGGCGTACGAATGCTGCCGACGCATTACACAGTCCAAACGGCATCACCTTGAATTGCCAAAGCCCTTGTCCCGTAGTAAATGCCGTCTTTTCTCCGTCATCAGGGTGTATTTCTACCTGCCAATACCCACTCTTTAAATCAAGCGTTGAGAACCACTTGCTTCCAGAAAGAGTGTCTAGAATGTCGTCAATTCTAGGAAGAGGGTAACTGTCTTTCTTCGTAACCTCATTCAACCAGCGATAGTCAACGCAAAATCTTGTTGAGCCGTCTTTCTTTCTGACGAGAACGATGGGAGATGCTTGTGGACTTGCTGAAGGCTCGATGACATCGCCTTCTTCCATATCTTTTAACAGTGTTCGCACCTCTTCCTGTTTAGCAAACTTTAGACGCCTTGGATGTTGCTTGATCGGGGGATGATCGCCGGTATCTATTCTATGTTGTGTTAAACTAGTTCGACCCACGTCAGAAGACGAGAGGGAGAAAAGTGTCGACGAGTGTTGAGGCTACTAGTACTCCTTTCGGGCTATTACAGTTATTGGGATATTCTATGATGCCGTAGCGGAAATTTCTATTCTCGGCTATGGACCCAGGAAGTAAAATCTCGGTTCTTCCGGGTATTGTCATATCATCTTTAGCTATAATCTTCTGGATAGATTTCACTCCATCATTAATTCCGAATAAGGCTATGTCCTCAGATGTACAGTCGGTCACAAAAGTATTCGAACACCGGTACCCTATCAGAAAATGACAAGATGGCGTTTTTTTCTCTCTTTCTCTCTGTGTGTCGTGTTATTCCATCCTAGGTTTTCTTCTCCCCCCCCCATCTTGGAAAAACCTGGAAAAAATTGGTTACGATCTCTTTTTGAATGGGGAGATGCCATTTTGAGAAAAATCTGACGACCCTATATTGGAGAATGAACATGACCGCTCTACACACCCTTTTACTCTCTCTCTTTTTGAATTGGGAAGCCATTTTGGGAAAAAGCAGACGACCCTATCTTGGAGAATGGAAATGAACGCCTCTCCCTCTCTCTTTGAAATGGGAAGCCATTTTGGGACCCTCTATTCTTAGGGAGGGAGAAAACTGAAGTCTGCATTTCGCTGTCTCTGAATGCGGAAAGCCCTTTTGGGAAAAGCGGACCCTCTTCTTCTGATCTTGGAGAACTGGAAATGAACGCTCTACACGATCTCTCTTTGAATTCAGAAGGTATTTTGGGACCTTCTAATGTTGGAAAACTGAAATGAACGCTCTACACCTTCTCTCTCTCTCTCTCTTTCTCTGAAATGGGTAGCCATTTGATAACTCCCTAACTTTAGAAAAAAACAGAAATGAACGCTCTACACCATCTCTCTTTGAAAATGGGGGGTGTCATTTTGAGACCTCCCTCCCCTAAACTTGAAAAAAAAACTGAAATGAATGCTCTACACTTTCTCTCTTTGGACATGGGTAACCCTTTGGGGACCCTCTCCTCTTGGTATATAAAAAAAAGAACTGAAGTGAAGGCTCTACACAATCTCTCTTGGAATGGGATCCATATTTCGGGAAACGTGGATCACCTCATGCTGGAAAACTGAAGTGAACCACCAAGATTGGACTCTATATAATATTTTTTTAATTGACATCATGACCCTCCTCCCATTTGTTATTAAAAAAATTGTTTTTTTTTTTTTGTTTTGGTTTTTATCCCATTTCCGATGTGATTTCAGAAATGCAATTCCATAACAGTTCAATTTCATTCGAGGTTAAATGATCTAAACAGTCTTTGACCCACCCATCCGTATGATTATTTTCTTCTCCTTCCTGTTGCACCAAATTTTGTAAGTCCATATAATCATTCCATACGGGAAGGGCTGGATCCTCACAAGGCTGTCTTGAAACACTTGGAGTCGCTTCGGGATGAGTGGAGGGATCTAGGATGTCTGGACCCGGCTGCGATTCTACCTCCATGATTTCTGGACCCGTTGGAACTTGTTTACCCGGCTGAAATTCTACCTCCATGATTTCTGGACACGTTGGAACTTGTGAACCCGGCTGTGATTCTGCCTCCATGATTTCTGGACCTGTTGGAACTTGTGGACCCGGCTGACATTCTACCTTTACGATGTCGGGACTTTTTGAAGCTTGTGGACCCGTCTGACATTCTACCTCTACGATGTCGGGACAGGTTGGAGGAGAAGAAGAGGATACTGGAAGAGGTTCTGACTGTGAGGAGTCCGAAAGAGGTTGCCTGTTTGAACAAGTCGGGGAAGAAGAAGAAGAAGAAGAAGCTTCTGGATTCTGAAGCGGATCTTGCACGCCAGGTAGGTTCCGGTAAGTCGACCGCTTTTTAAGAGGTAATTTTTTTTCTTCCTCCTCATCTTCAATTGTGATGACTTCAATTTCATTCCGTTGCCGGGTCGATTTTGTTTCGGGCCATGACGACGGTTTGGTCCAGCTCCTCTTATCATCTAAGGAAGGGATGGGTAAAGGTGGCGGAGGGTTTTCTTCTTCTTTTTCTTGAAACATCATCGGCGATTGGAAAGAAATCTCCTCTTTCAATTGTTTCCAAAGCGAGTACGAGCACCGATCGACGAGAAAGAGACTCTTCTGGGTCGTGACGATGAGATATTGCGTTTTCGGGGGAACGACATAGTTTTGAAAAGGTCTTAGAATATATTTCTTATATTTCATCCTGTCGCTGACTTTAAAACTTCTTTCCTTCAGATTGGGGGACGATGATTCGTAATAGGCGAGAGGAGCGGCTGTGGTTTGAACAATATGAACTTCGTCCTCAGCCGTCGTTCTCACTCCAAACGTAAAATATCGTTTCGTGAGAAAAATATTCTTCCACCGAAAACTCGTGCGCGGATCTGTATATCGCCGGTCTGTTTGAATGGGCCGTCTTAAAGCTCGATCCATCCGATTCCAAGAGAAGGGAGATTCCTCTTTCGTTTGTTGCGATTCGAATAAATTTCTGTATATATTCTGAACGAGCAGGTTGGAGGATTCGACATCTTGGTTGAAAGAAACGATCGCTTGATGAGGTGGTAAATGCGGAATAAATGTCGCACAATGACACGCCAAAAAAATTTTCAAGTTGGAGATTTGCTTTAGCGTCTTCAAATCCTCCCCGTTCGAAATCCGTTGAGTTGGAAAAACGTCTAATAGCGACATGGCTCCCAATGGAAAAGAAATGATCTCGCCCAGTACTCTCGTCTTTTTATATATCTATATAGACACACACAGACACACATAGAGGCTCTATGACGTCCGTTTTATTTGTTTTTTTTTGTTTCTCTCTCTCTTCTTTCCAAGAAATCTTATCTCCATGACCTCTTTTTCTTTTCTTAAAAAGATGAATGTGTGTGGGAATGAGGAAGTGAAAGTAATAATTTAATAAACAAAAAATTATCCAACCATGACCTTCTTTTTTTTTCAAAGTCACCCTTTCCAATCCAAGGACGTCCAGAGATAGAGGAAGCAGGGAGAGAGGAGGAGGAGGGAAGGGAAGGTCACACTCTCTTTCTCTCTATAAATAAAAGGGGAGAGCCCCAAAGTCGTATTTTTGTCCAAGTGGATCATGAGGAGGCATCCCCAGCTCACTACGTGTATTCCTTTCAAATATAAATATGTTGATCTTTCCTTTTATATCATCCAAGGAGTCGTTTACCTGAAAGCCTCCGATTTTTCAAAATGTGCGGGTTATTATACCGTGGGGAGTTATCAAAAGATGCGGGACGAATTTTTGTCCGACGAAAACGTGTTGATGGCTCGTGACATTCCAGCTTTGGATGCACAAATTTTGTTAATGAAACGAGCCAAATATTTTTACACGTCCCACTTTCTAACCGTCTCGCAAATGAATAGGATTTTGGATCGTCTTGAGAAGACAAAAGGGATTTTCGTTCATTTTAGTGAATGGTTGCATAAATGTTTGCACGAACCTCTCTCGATCGAGAAGACTGGGAAGAATACCTATTATATTCTTCTCGAGGACTCTCCTCCTTCGTCTCATCATAGAGAAGCTACGACTTTTGAAAAAATCCTCGAGCAAGAAAAAATAGAATGGTGGAACAACTACCCCATCCCTCTCCCCGAGCATCAAGAGGAGCCTGTTCAGAAGAAAAAGAAAAAACCTTTCCAAAAGCCTATCCTCATCCTCCTCGATAATGATGGGGATGAGGAGAAGCCTGTTCAGATTCCTCTCCGTTTGTCAAAACCCGTCGAGGATGAAAAACCTCTCCCTTCCTCAAAACCCCTTGAGGAAGAGAGACCCCTCGAGAAGGAGAAATCTCTCCCATTGTCAAACCTCCTCGAAGATGAAAAACCTCTCCATTTATCAAGACCCCTCGAGAAGGAGGGACCTCTTCCTTTATCAAACCCCCTCGAAGATGAAAAACCTCTCCATTTATCAAGACCCCTCGAAAATGAGGGACCTCTCGATTTGTCAAAACCCCTCGAGGATAAGGGAACCAAAACTTCTCTCTCTTTCGAAGAGGAGGGACCTCTCAATTTGTCAAGACCCCTCAAGAATAAGGGAACCGAAAATCCTCTCCCTTTCTCAAGACTTCTCGAGGAGGAGGAGGAGGAGGAGGAGAGACCGCTCCATGTCTCAAGACAGGACCCCCCTCTATCTCTTGAGGATCCGAGGGAAACGATTCCTATTGAAAAACCATCTATCGACGATCCCCAGAAAAGGTCTTCGGAGGAGATTAGACTTCCATGTAGAAAACGAATCTGCCACAATCATCATCATAATAATAATAATAATAATAATAATAATAATATACCCCCTTCTCAACAACAGAATCCTACAACATTTGCAGATAAATGCATTCAAACCAATCCCTTTATAGTAACCCTTTTGATTGGAGAACCCGTGCATTAGCCTCGAAAAATAAAATGAGATTCTGGCCTGTTTCTATGACCAGAATGTTAAGCCAATAGATAGGTCTAGCTCAGAATTTTTCTTTTTAAAAGAAAATAAATAAATAATCCAAAGACTATTCGTAAATATAAATGGTAAAGTCTCGAGTCGGCTGGAAAAAAATTTTCAGAGCTGAGAAAAATTCTACAACTCAAAAAAAAAAAAAAAAAAAAAAACTTTTTGTTAATTTTTATCATGTTTTAGACATGATAAAAATTAACGACCCCCCTTCCCTTTTCGTCTGGGAATGTTGTCTCACTCTTTTGAGAAACAAATCGTGATTCATTCATGGAATGATTGCCATTAGAGAAAGGATGAGTCATGGTCTATTTTTAGAAAGGGTGAGACATCCTTCCCAGACAAAAAGGGAGGGTCATTAATTTTTATCATGTCGAAGGACATGATAAAAATTAACCAAAAGATTTTTTTTTTTTTTTTTCATTAGAGAATTTTATTTCAGCTCTGAGAATTTTTTTTTCTCCCAGCCGATTCGAGACTTTACCCATTTGTTTTTAAGAATGATTTCTCCCTGATCTATTATTTCAAAATTCCAAGTTTCGCTTCAGAACCATCTATGCTGTTGAAGAAGTAACATGATATATGTATTTTTTTAATGAGTTCTGTCAAGATTGAATTCTGCAGGATCGACCTTGCGAATTTCTTCTCTGTGTCTTTAAATAATAATGATACCGAACTGCTTTTTGTAGAGCGCAATGGAAAAAACCTTTTGTATGGTTAGGACAATTCATGTGTTCGATTCCATTGTATTTGAGAATCTCTTGCGTCGATCCCGAAATGCAATAAATGGATCTTCTAAAAACCGCCGTTTCATTTCTCCTCGCACCCAAATCATGGAAAAAGGTTCCGTCAACATCGTTAACACCCATGGAAAATAACTGTACGGAATTTCTCCTTCGTACCACGACAAGCCGTGATAATAATCACTCGCCCACACAGCGGTTCGTTTTTCTTTCTCGGTGAGCATTTGCCATGGAAACGGGGGTTTAAAAACAAATACCCCTCGAGAAGTACCGTCCAATGTGACGTAAGCCAATTCTTTCACAATAAAGGCTCCTTGAGAATCGTAGAAACCTTCAAAGTCGAGCACGAGTTCCATGTTTTTTATTTCTTTTTCTTTCCAAGGTGACCTTAATTATTATTATGATGGATGTGTATTGAGATACGCACGATATTATTCAAAAAACAAATATATATATATACGAATGTGACCTTTCCCAGAATTCATACGACCTGTCACGTGCAACCTTCTCTCTCTATATATATAAAAGAGGAGACGGCGAGAGAACGCTATCCATTTTTTCCTTCAGGACACACAGCGAGAGAGAGAGAGAATTTTGTTTTCTTTTTTTCCTCAATTGAAGAAGATGGACATTTTGAGTACCAAACCTCTCAAAGATTCCTACATTGTTCTGGACATGGAATACTTTCACTGTTATGATCCAAAGACGGGAGATATATGTTTCATCTTGAAAGAACTGGGCTACATCACTTGCGATTTAACCTTATGCGGATCCATGATTTTTCTCCCTCCTGTCCATTACGATGACTTATCGTCCCGCAATCAAGCTGTGGTCAACCAGACTACAAATAACCGACACGGCCTGCAATGGACCGAGGGTCGTCTTTCCTACGAGCATCTTCCTACGATCCTGAAAATACTGACCGAAAATGTGGAGGTGATCTACGTCAATGGATACGATAAAGCCGAATTTTTCAGCAAGCTCTGCCAGCGATCCGTTTACGAGTTTTACATCCCAGGGAAAACCGAGTGGCGGAACAAGTCGAAATGCACGCGACACCAATATTTCCAAAAGATGATTCATTGTGCCGAGAACAAGGTGAGAAATTTTCGATACCATTTGATGGAGGGTAGTTACGTTTTCCGGAAATTACATTGTTACCCCTCCGAGAGCAAAGCTGTCGAAGAGGAGGCGGAAGAATATCCCCAGGAGAACTCGTGCGACGATGAGGAGGAAGAGGAGGAGGAGGATGAACTTTCTAATAATAATAATAAATGTCTAAGTTGGGATGCTTTACAGACCCAAGAATATTGGTCTCAACCCTTATCTCACCTAGACCTGAAAGAGGATCCTCAAGTGTACTCTTTGTGGTCCTCTTCTAAAATTTGGTCTTGGAGAGAACCCTTGAATGTTCATGAATGAAATGGTATGTAAATCCCTAGAGAAAAAAAATAGAAAAAAAAAGTTCCTTTTTTTGTAATATGTTGATTTCTTTCCAATCCCATTTCTTTTCTATAACTCCAGCCCAATCGACGAGAAGAAGAAGAATTTTCCAAGTTACACAAGACGAATCTTCCAAGTTACACAAGACGTAGAAAGATTTCACAAGGATTTATAAATCACACTCTCCCACATGATATATGTATAGAGAGAAAAAGACCCTCTGTTCTCTAGCCAATACGTCAAGACTTCCCTAAACTAAGAGAGACCATGAGTACCGAGGAAACCTTAGCAGAGCAAGTGGAAAGACTTTCAAAGAGATTAGAAGAGTTAAGACGGGATAGATTTACAGTTCCGCCGACTAAAGAGGAAACTATCATCAATTTCAACAAACCGCTGTACTTTCATCCCCTACCCCAAAGAATGAGACGAGTGGACTCGCCGTTGAACAGTTCCAATGAGAAACAAAATGTCACTTATTTGAATAGCCAATTTCAACACATGAATATTTCATAAGTATTTTTTTCCCTAAAGCGTAGGGAGATCGGATCAGTAGTTTTTCCCTTTTCATCGTCGAAAAAGATTGGGAGGAAAAATCTTTCTCAGCTCTCTCAGAAAAATTTTTAAGCCTTAAAAAAAAAAAAGAAAAAAAAAAAACTTTTTGTTAATTTTTTCATGTCTTAGACATGATAAAAATTAACTCTACCCCCCTTTTGTCTGGGAATGTTGTCTCACACTTTCTAAAAATAGACCATCACTCCTCCTTTCTTAAAGAATAGAATTCCAAGAATGGGATCTGGTCTATTTTTAGAAACGGTGAGACCCTATTCCCAGACAAAAGGCGGGTAGAGTTAATTTTTATCATGTCTAAAGTTCAGGGTCCATCCATCTTCTTATGTGAAACGGTGACCCTGACAAGATCGAGATAAACAAGTCCTGTGAGTTGTTTTGTAATCTTGACGCGATCCAAGAAAGACTTTTTATTATTTTTTTTGAAATAGGCGGGGGGTGGGGAGAGAAAATGTTCTCACGACCCTCAGATATCTTTTCATAAATATATTTTTTATCAAAGTGTTTCTTTCATTCCGATCCTTTTAAGAGGTGGGAATGACCCTGACATTTAGATGGGGTCGCGATCCCGACAGATGTCGCGCGAGTATAAAAGTGTGTGTCCTCCGCGAGATTTCTTCATAGAACAGAAGAAGACGTGAACTGAGCTGGTAAGTCCCTTTGGTCCTATGAATATGGTTATCTATAAACTCGATTTGATTCTTAGTTTTTTTTTTAATAATGATAATAATCATAACTTCATTTAAAAAGAACTCTCTTCTTAACCCTTTGAAAAGAAAAATGTCTCTTTCAAGACGACGACTCTAAAACGTTTTATTGTTTTTCCCCCCTTTCTAGATCTTCCCTGTTATACATATATACCTTTTCGATTCTCTTTTTTGCTCCTGTTTGTGGAAGACATCACCGTATTCATCGCCATGGCGTGTTCAGAAAACTTTATCGTGCTCGATCTAGAGGGTTTCCAGTCCTACAACCACAAGAAGGGTGAATTTACCTACGTTTTAAAAGAATTGGGCTATGCGACAAAAGATTTTTTGACCGTGGGATCGTTGACGTTTACTCCTCCTCACCCCTTCCACCAACTGAGTGAAAAAAACCAAAAGACAAATGCCTGGCTGACAAGAAACCGGCACGGACTTCGTTGGAACGAGGGTCATATTCCCTACAACCATTTAGGACGCATTCTCCAATCGCTCACTTACAGCTTCTCCACGATTTATGTGGTGGGATGCCAGAAAGCTAAATTCTTTGCTAAAGCCTTGGATTATCAAAAACCCGTGACGGAAATTTATGTGCCAGATGGAATCATTTGGAAGTATCGGGAAAAATGTGCCCGACATCATCAAAGGATGAAATATTTCCATTGTGCCGAAAACAAAGTGCGCAACTATCGATGGCATATTATGGAAGGAGATTTTCATATCAATCACGTCTATCCAGACGGAACGGAGAAAGAGGAGAGGATTCAGGAGGAAGCAGACAATCCTCTGCAAGCTTTTCATAAGGCCTACGATCAGTTAGAGAAGGATCCGTCCCCAAAAGCGTACGATAACCTCATCCAGAAATGGGATAATCTGTCCTGTTTCCAAGTGATGGAACATCCGGATGAGCATACGCCTTTAAACTTGATGGGCTCTTCTTCTTTGTCGTCAACTTCCTCCAATAACTCGAGGAAGACGGAGGGTTGGGGAGACATACCTGAAAATATTCCCCATTACGATCCAGCAGCCTGTTGGGACGAACCTTCCAAAGAATCTCATGAGACCCCCAAAATATCTTCAGAGGATCCAAAGACAAAATTCACTGAGTGTTGGGACGATGAACGGACGACTCATGCTCCAAAATACACTAAGACTATATCCACTGAGTGTTGGGACAATGAACGGACGACCCATGCTCCAAAATCCACTGAGACTATGTCCACTGAGTGTTGGGACAATGAAACCGAAAAGACGACAGAGAATTGGGATGACCGTTCTCAAAAGTATTTGAATTGATATATACATAAACTCAGGAGAAAAAAAAATAAAGAAAAGATTTTTAGAAATAAGTAGGGAAAGGTTCTCCGCTTTCCCTATATTTATGGAAATGGACTGAGAAGAGAGAGAGAGAGAGAGACGAATCAGGAGACCAAAAAAAATGGGTCTTGGAAGGAATGAGTGCAAATGCATTCGATTCCTTCCGAGACCCATTTTTTTTTGGGTCCCTCTCTCATCCATTCTTGGAAAAGAACTTTGTCCTATTTTTCTAGGTCCATTCAAAAAGAAATGAATCTATCCATAAATTTTCTTAAAAGAAAAAAAACAAAAAGATCCATTACCTCTTGACGGTCCAAAGTCGAGAATCTTGGAAAAAGTCATCCACTCTCTCCATCCAGTCAAGCTTCTCTGTAGAAAATCTAGTAGGTGCATCTGCATTCTTGAACA
The DNA here is from genome assembly GCF_044657685.1 of Stegodyphus dumicola. Lineage (NCBI taxonomy): Eukaryota > Metazoa > Arthropoda > Arachnida > Araneae > Eresidae > Stegodyphus > Stegodyphus dumicola. Next base: position 108,748,621 of record NC_140770.1, read on the forward strand.
CCCGGCAGTTATTATTGGACGCGAAACGTCGAATGCTGAAATAGTTAACAGTGAGCCCATTCTTAAAGAAACGGGGATGTTTTATTCATCCAGTCGAGTGCCGAAAAATTTCTGAGACCCGGAGAAAAATTTCTCTAGCTGAAAAAAAAAAAAAAAAAAAAAAAAAAAAAAATACCCCCCTTTTAGTGTGAAAATTCATGTCTTCAATTTTTCAAAAATTGAAGACATCAATTTTCAAATTTTCAGAGTAAAAGGGGGGGTAATTTATTTTTCAGAAACTTTTCCCAGCCGACTCGATGTGAATAAAACTTTACTGTTTGTTAAGAATGTTATTTAATGGATCGATTTCAACCTATCGAGTTTCGCTTGAGTTCCGGCCGTGCTGTGGGCCCACCTGCATACAAGTTTTCCCCTTTTGGAATAGAATAAAACTTTACTGTTTTTTAAGAATGTTATTTAATGGATCGATTTCAACCTATCGAGTTTCGCTTGAGTTCCGGCCGTGCTGTGGGCCCACCTGGATACAAGGTTTCCCCTTTTGGAATAGAATTTCCGTCAAGGTAGGCAGGCTACTTTTCCTCTTTTTGCATTTTTCATGTCATTTCATTTGTATAACAATATACTGAAAACGGGCGTTCGAACTGATTTCTAGGCTATTTCTATACAAATGGAGCTCGATCCAAGAAAGAAATGATGTCTTTTTTTTATTTTGTGGACTGCCAATTTTGTATTGGAATATATTGAAAACGGGTGTTCACGTCGGTTTTCAGTATATTACAATACAAATGGAGCTCGATCCAAGAAAAAAATGATGTCTTTTTTTTATGTTGTGGACAACCAATTTTGTATTGGAATATACTGAAAACGGGCATTCACGTTGGTTTTCAGTATATTACAATACAAGTGGAGCTCGATCCAAGAAAAAAATGATGTCTTTTTTTATATTTTTGTGGACAGCCAATTTTGTATTGGAATATACTGAAAACGGGCGTTCACGTTGGGTTTTCAGTATATTACAATACAAGTGGAGCTGGATCCAAGAAAAAAATTATGTCTTTTTTTTATTTTGTGGACAGCCAATTTTGTATTGGAATATACTGAAAACGGGCGTTCACGTCGGTTTTCAGTATATTACAATACAAATGGAGCTCGATCCAAGAAAAAAATGATGTCTTTTTTTTATGTTGTGGACAACCAATTTTGTATTGGAATATACTGAAAACGGGCATTCACGTTGGTTTTCAGTATATTACAATACAAGTGGAGCTCGATCCAAGAAAAAAATGATGTCTTTTTTTTTATTTTTGTGGACAGCCAATTTTGTATTGGAATATACTGAAAACGGGCGTTCACGTTGGTTTTCAGTATATTACAATACAAGTGGAGCTGGATCCAAGAAAAAAATTATGTCTTTTTTTTATTTTGTGGACAGCCAATTTTGTATTGGAATATACTGAAAACGGGCGTTCACGTCGGTTTTCAGTGTATTACAATACAAATGGAGCTCGATCCAAGAAAAAAATGATGTCTTTTTTTTATGTTGTGGACAACCAATTTTGTATTGGAATATACTGAAAACGGGCATTCACGTTGGTTTTCAGTATATTACAATACAAGTGGCGCTGGATCCAAGAAAAAAATGATGTCTTTTTTTATTTTGTGGACAACCAATTTTGTATTGGAATATACTGAAAACGGGCGTTCACGTCGGTTTTCAGTATATTCAAATACAAATGGAGCTCTATCCAAGAAAAAAATGATGTCTTTTTTATGTTGTGAACAATCAATTTTGTATTGGAATATACTGAAAACGGGCGTTCGAGTCCTTTTTCCGACTATTTCTACACACATTCCACTATATTAAAATGACGTCATGGTTGAGTCCACACAGAGTCGTCCCCGGACAGAGTCGTCTCCGGACAAAGTCGTCCCCGGACAATTTTATACCGAATTTGTATAGAGATATACTTAAAATGGGCTTGGAAAGTATAGAAAAGAGAAGAATTGAAAGTGAAAGTCAAAAAGCAAAATGGGATCGGCTGGGAAAAATTTCTGAGAGCCGAGAAAAAATTCTGAGTCAGAAAAAAAAAAGAAAAAATATATAATATATATATTATATAATATATATTATATAATATATATTATAAATACTTTTTGTTAATTTTTATCATGTCTTCTAGACATGATAAAAATTAACTAATCCCTTTTGTCTAGGAATGTTGTCTCACCGTTTCTAAAGAAATAGACCATGACTCATTCTTTCTAAAGAATAGAATTCCAAGAAAAGAATGGGTTCTGGTCTATTTTTAGAAACGGTGAGACAACATTCCCAGACAAAAGGGGGTACATTGAGTCTGTGCTGTAGACCCTGAACAACCTATCGGTTACCGGTAATATATCTGGAAGGACCCCAAAAAGCTATCCACTGTCGTTGGAATTGTGTTCACTGGAGGCTATTTCTTTTTTTCGCAATCTCGCTTTTAGTTTTCTCTGAGATTCTTTAGAAATGGGTGAAGATGGGTAGCGTGAAGCGGGGGACACCTGGATCAGGATTCCCGATTAGGGTAGAGAGGGAGGCGTGTTGCCTTTTCAACAGCCCACAGTGTTCTGAACAGAAACGTGGAATGCTTTTATAGAAAAGAGAAGAGTTGAAAGTGAAATTAACTCACCTCCTTTTGTCTGGGTATGTTGTCTCACCGTTTCTAAAAACAGACCAGAATCCAGTCTTTTCTTGGAATTGTTTAAAAGGATGAGTCATGGTCTATTTTTAGAAAGTGGGAGACAACATTCCCAGAAAAAAGGGGGGTGAGTTAATTTTTATCATGTCTAGAAGACATGATAAAAATTAACAAAAAGTGGGTTTTTTTTTTTTTTTTTTTTTTTTTTTTCTCAGAATTTTTCTCTGAGCTCTGAAAAATTTTTCCTAGCCGATCCCATTTCGTTTTTCGACTTTCACTTTCAACTCTTCACTTTTCCTATCCACTGTTGTTGGAATTGTGTTCACTGGAGGCTATTTCTTTTTTTGCAATCTCGCTTTTAGTTTTCTCTGAGATTCTTTAGAAATGGCTATACAAATTTCACCATCTATATAGAAATGATTTCCAAACAAAGTCGTCCCCGGACCATCTTGATGACCGAATATGTATAGAAGTAGTCTGAAAATGGGCTTGAGGGCCGGTTTCTGGACGATTCATCTACAAATTCGGCCGCATCCAGAAAAACAAAAATACATAATTTCTTTTTGGGTGGACAGGAGATGATAAATTTCTTTTCTCTCTCTCTCTCTCTCTCCCAATATTGGAGGAGAGAGTGGCCCAAAAAAATGGGTCTCGGAAGGAATCGAATGCATTTTGAAATGCACTCATTCCTTCCAAGACCAATTTTTTTGGTCTCCTGATTCAACTCTCCAGTCTATGGAATAGGGAAAGCGGAGAACGTTTCGCCTTCTTTAAGCGACTGGAGACCATATCGCATCATCATCATCATCATCATCCTCTTTCTGATACTTTTCAACGAAGGCTTGATGTCTCTGGATGATTTTGGGGAGATGATGGATCCCGAATTGAGTGATGAAAAAGAGAGGACTCTTTTTCCTTTCTTGTTCGTCTTGCACAGTCTCTCGGAGGGTGATATAAGTTTCCCCGTCCTCCTCAATTTTCGTCAGAGGTCTCATGAATATTTTACACATCCAAGGGAAGAGCGACTTGTTATGCAGGGATTTCGAAGCGACGAAGGCCGCTTCATTCGAAGTGAGGACAATCTGGTTCGGTTGACCCCATTCTTTGGAGTAGTTGTCCAAATCGCCTAGTCGAAGAAAATGGTGTCGATTAGGAAAAAAGACTTGGAGAACACTCGTCGTATGCGAGACGTTCGTAGGCAAGAGAGTCAAGATATCTTTGGCATTCCAGTACAGGAATCCTAGATCCACATACGCGTGCACGTAATAGTCATCGTTATATTCCAGTTTGAGCAGCATGGCTTTTGTATTTTTTTTTTCCGTTCTCAAGGCGAAACACTCGTCTGATATGAACAAGAGCTCGCTGGCGACCCGTTATATAGACTCCTCAGAGAGAGAGGGGGAGAGGGGAGGAGGAGGAACAAGTTTGATGAATTCTAAAATAAAAAAAATGATAACGAAATGAGATCGGCTGGCAAAATATTTTCAGAGCTCAGAAAAAAATTCTGAGATGTAAAAAAAAAAAAAAAAAAAAAAAAAAAAAGAAAAAAACTTTTTGTTAATTTTTATCATGTCTTAAATAGACCAGAACCCAGTCTTTTCTTGGATTCTATTCTTTAAAAGGATGAGTCATGGTCTATTTTTAGAAAGTGGGAGACAACATTCCCAGACAAAAGGGGGGGTGAGTTAATTTTTATCATGTCTAGAAGACATGATAAAAATTAACAAAAAGTTTTTTTTTTTTTTTTTAACATTTCAGAATTTTTTTCTGAGCTCTGAGAAATTTTTCCTAGCCGATCTCATTTCGTTTTTCGACTTTCACTTTCAACTCTTCACTTTTCTATAAAAGCATTCCACGTTTCTGTTCAGAACAGTGTCTCTCTCTACCCAAATCTGAAACCCTAGTCACGAGAGAATATGAGACTAGAAAAATAGTTTAGCTTATTGATCTAAAAAATGTCCCATGCTAGAACTCAGAATTATAATCAGATCGGTGCTTTCCAGTATCCACTTCCAAGATTTTAGATTTGTCATGGGTGACATGTTCCCAAATTCATAAATTCTTCAATTATAGTCCCCTTCTTTGACAAATGGCTAAGAAATTCTTAAAGAATATAATGATAAAGATTTAGCTATCTATATATAACATTATGTTTTCTTTTCAAAAAAAAATCCAGTCTTGATCGAAATGGACTTTACGCACAATTTATTGTATCCCCACCTTTCCAAGATTGGTTTGAAGAAGTGATCAAAAAAAATGGGTCTGGAAAGAAAATGGGTCTGGTGCATTTCGAGAAAAGAAAAGAGGACCCTCTTTTTCTCGCAATGCACCCGTTTCCTTCCAGACCCATTTCTTTTGCCTCCTCAGAACTCTCTTTCTTTTCTCCTCCCTCTCTCTCTTAAGAGGGATTGAAAGAAAGAGGCTAGATGGAAAAGTTTCTTTTTTTTTCTTTCGAAAAGATAAAAAAAAGTTTGGAGGAGGAGCAAATTTTTTTTTGGGTGATGGTGGTTGTTTTTTTTAGAAGGTGATAACTTTAATGACATTTAAAGAGACCACCAGAGGATCCGTTTGAGTCTCGACGACCTTTTCTTGACGGGGGTCTGTCTGGCAATAAGCGCTGGCATATTGTTTAGGGTAAGTAGAAGAATCCGTCATGCCTGGATGAGGCGGTATGTAGCGCACTCCCAGATTAAAGAGGGTGATGAAGGGAAATTTCTCCCCCGGATAGAGCAGTCGGTAAACGGGTTGATTGGGTACAACTCGAACCAGCGGCTGAGTTAAAATGCTATACACCCAGGCCAGAAGCTGATTATTTTTAGGATTATTTTCGGCCAGATGTAACATTTCTTCGCTGGAGAGGACATATCCCTCTTGAGAACTGCCGAGACTCTCAAGATCTTTTATTTTCCTGAAGACGTGGTGTTCGTCGAAAAACACGGAGAGAATGTCCCAGGTTCTTTTACTGGAAGTATGAATCAGAGGCAAAATGTCCGTAGCGTTCCAAAACAATCTTCCGTCATCCACATAACAGCGAATGCTCACAAACTCATTATATAAGATGCGGATCATCATCTTGAGTAGAAATATGGATACGCACAGCAGTCTCTCTCTCTGGGAAATAGAGTCTGTCTTCCACTCGCCTCTCTATATATACGAGAAGACCACGTGATGGGCGACGTGACGGTTGACTTCTAGAAAAAAAAATCAACTTTGTCTATCTTTCTCTCTCTATGACCTTCTATTTTTTTTCCTAAAGAACACCCCGTCACCTTTTCAAAGGTCATGGGATTGAGAGGAACGAAAGAAAAAAAAAACAACCATCCTTTGTATACTACCTATGACGTTCTCCTAGAGACCCCTGTCATTTTCTTCTCGAGAGCTACGTGATGAAAGCTTTTTTTTTATTCTAGAGTTTATCAACTTTGTAGACACATGACCCCGTCACCTTCTCAAAGGCCATGTCGTATGGAATGGGACCCTTTTGGTTTTTTCTTTTGAGAAAATAAAAAATAAAACAACTCTATAATCATCTCTCTATGACCTTCACAAACACTCATTTCGTTATCATTTTTTTTATTTTAGAATTCATCAACCTTGTTCCTCCTCCTCCCCTCTCCCTCTCTCTCTCTCTGAGGAGTCTATATAAACGGATCGCCAGCGAGCTCTTGTTCATATCAGACGAGTGTTTCGCCTTGAGAACGGAAAAAAAAATACAAAAGCCATGCTGCTCAAACTGGAATATAACGATGACTATTACGTGCACGCGTATGTGGATCTAGGATTCCTGTACTGGAATGCCAAAGATATCTTGACTCTCTTGCCTACGAACGTCTCGCATACGACGAGTGTTCTCCAAGTCTTTTTTCCTAATCGACACCATTTTCTTCGACTAGGCGATTTGGACAACTACTCCAAAGAATGGGGTCAACCGAACCAGATTGTCCTCACTTCGAATGAAGCGGCCTTCGTCGCTTCGAAATCCCTGCATAACAAGTCGCTCTTCCCTTGGATGTGTAAAATATTCATGAGACCTCTGACGAAAATTGAGGAGGACGGGGAAACGTATATCACCCTCCGAGAGACTGTGCAAGACGAACAAGAAAGGAAAAAGAGTCCTCTCTTTTTCATCACTCAATTCGGGATCCATCATCTCCCCAAAATCATCCAGAGACATCAAGCCTTCGTTAAAAAGTATCAGAAAGAGGACGATGGTGATGGTGATGATGATGATGATGATGCGATATGGTCTCCAGTTGCTTAAGGAAGGCGAAACGTTCTCCGCTTTCCCTATTCCATAGACTGGAGAGTTGAATCAGGAGACCAAAAAAATGGGTCTTGGAAGGAATGAGTGCATTTCAAAATGCATTCGATTCCTTCCGAGACCCATTTTTTTGGGCCACTCTCTCCTCCAATATTGGGAGAGAGAGAGAGAGAGAGAGAAAAGAAATTTATCATCTCCTGTCCACCCAAAAAGAAATTATGTATTTTTGTTTTTCTGGATGCGGCCGAATATGTAGATGAATCGTCCAGAAACCGGCCCTCAAGCCCATTTTCAGACTACTTCTATACATATTCGGTCATCAAGATGGTCCGGGGACGACTTTGTTTGGAAATCATTTCTATATAGATGGTGAAATTTGTATAGCCATTTCTAAAGAATCTCAGAGAAAACTAAAAGCGAGATTGCAAAAAAAGAAATAGCCTCCAGTGAACACAATTCCAACAACAGTGGATAGGAAGAGTGAAGAGTTGAAAGTGAAAGTCGAAAAACGAAATGGGATCGGCTAGGAAAAATTTTTCAGAGCTCAGAGAAAAATTCTGAGATGTAAAAAAAAAAAAAAAAAAAAAAAAAAAAAAAAAAAAAAAACTTTTTGTTAGTTTTTATCATGTCTTCTAGACATGATAAAAATTAACTCACCCCCCCCTTTGTCTGGGAATGTTGCCTCCCACTTTCTAAAAATAGAGCATGACTCATCCTTTTAAATAATAGAATTCCAAGAAAAGACTGGGTTCTGGTCTATTTTTAGAAACGGTGAGACAACATACCCAGACAAAAGGGGGGGGAGTTAATTTCAACTCTTCTCTTTCTATAAAAGCATTCCACGTTTCTGTTCAGAACACTGTGGGCTGTTGAAAAGGCAACACGCCTCCCTCTCTACCCTAATCGGGAATCCTGATCCAGGTGTCCCCCGCTTCACGCTACCCATCTTCACCCATTTCTAAAGAATCTCAGAGAAAACTAAAAGCGAGATTGCGAAAAAAAGAAATAGCCTCCAGTGAACACAATTCCAACGACAGTGGATAGCTTTTTGGGGTCCTTCCAGACATATTACCGGTAACCGATAGGTTGTTCAGGGTCTACAGCACAGACTCAATGTACCCCCTTTTGTCTGGGAATGTTGTCTCACCGTTTCTAAAAATAGACCAGAACCCATTCTTTTCTTGGAATTCTATTCTTTAGAAAGAATGAGTCATGGTCTATTTCTTTAGAAACGGTGAGACAACATTCCTAGACAAAAGGGAATAGTTAATTTTTATCATGTCTAGAAGACATGATAAAAATTAACAAAAAGTATTTATAATATATATTATATAATATATATATTATATATTTTTTCTTTTTTTTTTCTGACTCAGAATTTTTTCTCGGCTCTCAGAAATTTTTCCCAGCCGATCCCATTTTGCTTTTTGACTTTCACTTTCAATTCTTCTCTTTTCTATACTTTCCAAGCCCATTTTAAGTATATCTCTATACAAATTCGGTATAAAATTGTCCGGGGACGACTTTGTCCGGAGACGACTCTGTCCGGGGACGACTCTGTGTGGACTCAACCATAACGTCATTTTAATATAATGGAATGTGTGTAGAAATAGTCGGAAAAAGGACTCGAACGCCCGTTTTCAGTATATTCCAATACAAAATTGATTGTTCACAACATAAAAAAGACATCATTTTTTTCTTGGATAGAGCTCCATTTGTATTTGAATATACTGAAAACCAACTCGAACGCCCGTTTTCAGTATATTCCAATACAAAATAGGGCAGTCCACAACATAAAAAAAGACATCATTTTTTTCTTGGATGGAGCTCCATTTGTATTGAAATATACTGAAAACCAACGTGAACGCCCGTTTTCAGTATATTCCAATACAAAATAGGGCAGTCCACAACATAAAAAAAGACATCATTTTTTTCTTGGATGGAGCTCCATTTGTATTGAAATATACTGAAAACCAACGTGAACGCCCGTTTTCAGTATATTCCAATACAAAATTGGCTGTCCACAAAAATAAAAAAAAAGACATCATTTTTTTCTTGGATCGAGCTCCACTTGTATTGTAATATACTGAAAACCAACGTGAATGCCCGTTTTCAGTATATTCCAATACAAAATTGGTTGTCCACAACATAAAAAAAAGACATCATTTTTTTCTTGGATCGAGCTCCACTTGTATTGTAATATACTGAAAACCAACGTGAATGCCCGTTTTCAGTATATTCCAATACAAAATTGGCTGTCCACAAAATAAAAAAAAGACATAATTTTTTTCTTGGATGCAGCTCCACTTGTATTGTAATATACTGAAAACCAACGTGAACGCCCGTTTTCAGTATATTCCAATACAAAATTGGCTGTCCACAAAAATAAAAAAAAGACATCATTTTTTTCTTGGATCGAGCTCCACTTGTATTGTAATATACTGAAAACCAACGTGAATGCCCGTTTTCAGTATATTCCAATACAAAATTGGTTGTCCACAACATAAAAAAAAGACATCATTTTTTTCTTGGATCGAGCTCCATTTGTATTGTAATATACTGAAAACCGACGTGAACACCCGTTTTCAATATATTCCAATACAAAATTGGCAGTCCACAAAATAAAAAAAAGACATCATTTCTTTCTTGGATCGAGCTCCATTTGTATAGAAATAGCCTAGAAATCAGTTCGAACGCCCGTTTTCAGTATATTGTTATACAAATGAAATGACATGAAAAATGCAAAAAGAGGAAAAGTAGCCTGCCTACCTTGACGGAAATTCTATTCCAAAAGGGGAAAACTTGTATCCAGGTGGGCCCACAGCACGGCCGGAACTCAAGCGAAACTCGATAGTTTGAAATCGATCCATTAAATAACATTCTTAAAAAACAGTAAAGTTTTATTCTATTCCAAAAAGGGAAAACTTGTATCCAGGTGGGCCCACAGCACGGCCGGAACTCAAGCGAAACTCGATAGGTTGAAATCGATCCATTAAATAACATTCTTAAAAAACAGTAAAGTTTTATTCTATTCCAAAAGGGGAAAACTTGTATGCAGGTGGGCCCACAGCACGGCCGGAACTCAAGCGAAACTCGATAGGTTGAAATCGATCCATTAAATAACATTCTTAACAAACAGTAAAGTTTTATTCACATCGAGTCGGCTGGGAAAAGTTTCTGAAAAATAAATTACCCCCCCTTTTACTCTGAAAATTTGAAAATTGATGTCTTCAATTTTTGAAAAATTGAAGACATGAATTTTCACACTGAAAGGGGGGTATTTTTTTTTTTTTTTTTTTTTTTTTTTTTCAGCTAGAGAAATTTTTCTCCGGGTCTCAGAAATTTTTCGGCACTCGACTGGATGAATAAAACATCCCCGTTTCTTTAAGAATGGGGTCACTGTTAACTATTTCAGCATTCGACGTTTCGCGTCCAATAATAACTGCCGGGTGTTCAAGAATGCAGATGCACCTACTAGATTTTCTACAGAGAAGCTTGACTGGATGGAGAGAGTGGATGACTTTTTCCAAGATTCTCGACTTTGGACCGTCAAGAGGTAATGGATCTTTTTGTTTTTTTTCTTTTAAGAAAATTTATGGATAGATTCATTTCTTTTTGAATGGACCTAGAAAAATAGGACAAAGTTCTTTTCCAAGATTGGATGAGAGAGGGACCCAAAAAAAAATGGGTCTCGGAAGGAATCGAACGTATTTGCACTCATTCCTTCCAAGACCCATTTTTTTTTGGTCTCCTGATTCGTCTCTCTCTCTCTTCTCAGTCCATTTCCATAAATATAGGGAAAGCGGAGAACCTTTCCCTACTTATTTCTAAAAATCTTTTCTTTATTTTTTTTTCTCCTGAGTTTATGTATATATCAATTCAAATACTTTTGAGAACGGTCATCCCAATTCTCTGTCGTCTTTTCGGTTTCATTGTCCCAACACTCAGTGGACATAGTCTCAGTGGATTTTGGAGCATGGGTCGTCCGTTCATTGTCCCAACACTCAGTGGATATAGTCTTAGTGGATTTTGGAGCATGAGTCGCCGTTCATCGTCCCAACACTCAGTGGATTTTGTCTTTGGATCCTCTGAAGATATTTTGGGGGTATCATGAGATTCTTTGGAAGGTTCGTCCCAACAGGCTGCTGGATCGTAATGGGGAATATTTTCAGGTATGTCTCCCCAACCCTCCGTCTTCCTCGAGTTATTGGAGGAAGTTGACGACAAAGAAGAGCCCATCAAGTTTAAAGGCGTATGCTCATCCGGATGTTCCATCACTTGGAAACAGGACAGATTATCCCATTTCTGGATGAGGTTATCGTACGCTTTTGGGGACGGATCCTTCTCTAACTGATCGTAGGCCTTATCAAAAGCTTGCAGAGGATTGTCTGCTTCCTCCTGAATCCTCTCCTCTTTCTCCGTTCCATATGGATAGACGTGATTGATATGAAAATCTCTTTCCATAATATGCCATCGATAGTTGCGCACTTTGTTTTCGGCACAATGGAAATATTTCATCCTTTGATGATGTCGGGCACATTTTTCCCGATACTTCCAAATGATTCCATCTGGCACATAAATTTCCGTCACGGGTTTTTGATAATCCAAGGCTTTAGCAAAGAATTTAGCTTTCTGGCATCCCACCACATAAATCGTGGAGAAGCTGTAAGTGAGCGATTGGAGAATGCGTCCTAAATGGTTGTAGGAAATATGACCCTCGTTCCAACGAAGTCCGTGCCGGTTTCTTGTCAGCCAGGCTTTTGTCTTTTGGTTTTTTTCACTCAGTTGGTGGAAGGGGTGACGAGGAGTAAACGTCAACGATCCCACGGTCAAAAAATCTTTTGTTGCATAGCCCAATTCTTTTAAAACGTAGGTAAATTCACCGTTCTTGTGGTTGTAGGACTGGAAACCCTCTAGATCGAGCACGATAAAGTTTTCTGAACACGCCATGGCGATGAATACGGTGATGTCTTCCACAAACAGGAGCAAAAAAGAGAATCGAAAAGGTATATATGTATAACAGGGAAGATCTAGAAAGGGGGAAAAAACAATAAAACGTTTTAGAGTCGTCGTCTTGAAAGAGACATTTTTCTTTTCAAAGGGTTAAGAAGAGAGTTCTTTTTAAATGAAGTTATGATTATTATCATTATTAAAAAAAACTAAGAATCAAATCGAGTTTATAGATAACCATATTCATAGGACCAAAGGGACTTACCAGCTCAGTTCACGTCTTCTTCTGTTCTATGAAGAAATCTCGCGGAGGACACACACTTTTATACGCGCGCGACATCTGTCGGGATCGCGACCCCATCTAAATGTCAGGGTCATTCCCACCTCTTAAAAGGATCGGAATGAAAGAAACACTTTGATAAAAAATATATTTATGAAAAGATATCTGAGGGTCGTGAGAACATTTGCTCTCCCCACCCCCCGCCTATTTCAAAAAAAATAATAAAAAGTCTTTCTTGGATCGCGTCAAGATTACAAAACAACTCACAGGACTTGTTTATCTCGATCTTGTCAGGGCCACCGTTTCACATAAGAAGATGGATGGACCCTGAACTTTAGACATGATAAAAATTAACTCTACCCGCCTTTTGTCTGGGAATAGGGTCTCACCGTTTCCAAAAATAGACCAGATCCCATTCTTGGAATTCTATTCTTTAAGAAAGGAGGAGTGATGGTCTATTTTTAGAAAGTGTGAGACAACATTCCCAGACAAAAGGGGGGTAGAGTTAATTTTTATCATGTCTAAGACATGAAAAAATTAACAAAAAGTTTTTTTTTTTTTCTTTTTTTTTTTTTAAGGCTTAAAAATTTTTCTGAGAGAGCTGAGAAAGATTTTTCCTCCCAATCTTTTTCGACGATGAAAAGGGAAAAACTACTGATCCGATCTCCCTACGCTTTAGGGAAAAAAATACTTATGAAATATTCATGTGTTGAAATTGGCTATTCAAATAAGTGACATTTTGTTTCTCATTGGAACTGTTCAACGGCGAGTCCACTCGTCTCATTCTTTGGGGTAGGGGATGAAAGTACAGCGGTTTGTTGAAATTGATGATAGTTTCCTCTTTAGTCGGCGGAACTGTAAATCTATCCCGTCTTAACTCTTCTAATCTCTTTGAAAGTCTTTCCACTTGCTCTGCTAAGGTTTCCTCGGTACTCATGGTCTCTCTTAGTTTAGGGAAGTCTTGACGTATTGGCTAGAGAACAGAGGGTCTTTTTCTCTCTATACATATATCATGTGGGAGAGTGTGATTTATAAATCCTTGTGAAATCTTTCTACGTCTTGTGTAACTTGGAAGATTCGTCTTGTGTAACTTGGAAAATTCTTCTTCTTCTCGTCGATTGGGCTGGAGTTATAGAAAAGAAATGGGATTGGAAAGAAATCAACATATTACAAAAAAAGGAACTTTTTTTTCTATTTTTTTTCTCTAGGGATTTACATACCATTTCATTCATGAACATTCAAGGGTTCTCTCCAAGACCAAATTTTAGAAGAGGACCACAAAGAGTACACTTGAGGATCCTCTTTCAGGTCTAGGTGAGATAAGGGTTGAGACCAATATTCTTGGGTCTGTAAAGCATCCCAACTTAGACATTTATTATTATTATTAGAAAGTTCATCCTCCTCCTCCTCTTCCTCCTCATCGTCGCACGAGTTCTCCTGGGGATATTCTTCCGCCTCCTCTTCGACAGCTTTGCTCTCGGAGGGGTAACAATGTAATTTCCGGAAAACGTAACTACCCTCCATCAAATGGTATCGAAAATTTCTCACCTTGTTCTCGGCACAATGAATCATCTTTTGGAAATATTGGTGTCGCGTGCATTTCGACTTGTTCCGCCACTCGGTTTTCCCTGGGATGTAAAACTCGTAAACGGATCGCTGGCAGAGCTTGCTGAAAAATTCGGCTTTATCGTATCCATTGACGTAGATCACCTCCCCATTTTCGGTCAGTATTTTCAGGATCGTAGGAAGATGCTCGTAGGAAAGACGACCCTCGGTCCATTGCAGGCCGTGTCGGTTATTTGTAGTCTGGTTGACCACAGCTTGATTGCGGGACGATAAGTCATCGTAATGGACAGGAGGGAGAAAAATCATGGATCCGCATAAGGTTAAATCGCAAGTGATGTAGCCCAGTTCTTTCAAGATGAAACATATATCTCCCGTCTTTGGATCATAACAGTGAAAGTATTCCATGTCCAGAACAATGTAGGAATCTTTGAGAGGTTTGGTACTCAAAATGTCCATCTTCTTCAATTGAGGAAAAAAAAGAAAACAAAATTCTCTCTCTCTCTCGCTGTGTGTCCTGAAGGAAAAAATGGACAGCGTTCTCTCGCCGTCTCCTCTTTTATATATATAGAGAGAGAAGGTTGCACGTGACAGGTCGTATGAATTCTGGGAAAGGTCACATTCGTATATATATATATTTGTTTTTTGAATAATATCGTGCGTATCTCAATACACATCCATCCTAATAATAATTAAGGTCACCTTGGAAAGAAAAAGAAATAAAAAACATGGAACTCGTGCTCGACTTTGAAGGTTTCTACGATTCTCAAGGAGCCTTTATTGTGAAAGAATTGGCTTACGTCACATTGGACGGTACTTCTCGAGGGGTATTTGTTTTTAAACCCCCGTTTCCATGGCAAATGCTCACCGAGAAAGAAAAACGAACCGCTGTGTGGGCGAGTGATTATTATCACGGCTTGTCGTGGTACGAAGGAGAAATTCCGTACAGTTATTTTCCATGGGTGTTAACGATGTTGACGGAACCTTTTTCCATGATTTGGGTGCGAGGAGAAATGAAACGGCGGTTTTTAGAAGATCCATTTATTGCATTTCGGGATCGACGCAAGAGATTCTCAAATACAATGGGATCGAACACATGAATTGTCCTAACCATACAAAAGGTTTTTTCCATTGCGCTCTACAAAAAGCAGTTCGGTATCATTATTATTTAAAGACACAGAGAAGAAATTCGCAAGGTCGATCCTGCAGAATTCAATCTTGACAGAACTCATTAAAAAAATACATATATCATGTTACTTCTTCAACAGCATAGATGGTTCTGAAGCGAAACTTGGAATTTTGAAATAATAGATCAGGGAGAAATCATTCTTAAAAACAAATGGGTAAAGTCTCGAATCGGCTGGGAGAAAAAAAAATTTCTCAGAGCTGAAATAAAATTCTCTAATGAAAAAAAAAAAAAAAAAATCTTTTGGTTAATTTTTATCATGTCCTTCGACATGATAAAAATTAATGACCCTCCCTTTTTGTCTGGGAAGGATGTCTCACCCTTTCTAAAAATAGACCATGACTCATCCTTTCTCTAATGGCAATCATTCCATGAATGAATCACGATTTGTTTTTCAAAAGAGTGAGACAACATTCCCAGACGAAAAGGGAAGGGGGGTCGTTAATTTTTATCATGTCTAAAACATGATAAAAATTAACAAAAAGTTTTTTTTTTTTTTTTTTTTTTTTTTTTTTTTTTTTTTTTTTTTTGAGTTGTAGAATTTTTCTCAGCTCTGAAAATTTTTTTCCAGCCGACTCGAGACTTTACCATTTATATTTACGAATAGTCTTTGGATTATTTATTTATTTTCTTTTAAAAAGAAAAATTCTGAGCTAGACCTATCTATTGGCTTAACATTCTGGTCATAGAAACAGGCCAGAATCTCATTTTATTTTTCGAGGCTAATGCACGGGTTCTCCAATCAAAAGGGTTACTATAAAGGGATTGGTTTGAATGCATTTATCTGCAAATGTTGTAGGATTCTGTTGTTGAGAAGGGGGTATATTATTATTATTATTATTATTATGATGATGATGATGATGATTGTGGCAGATTCGTTTTCTACATGGAAGTCTAATCTCCTCCGAAGACCTTTTCTGGGGATCGTCGATAGATGGTTTTTCAATAGGAATCGTTTCCCTCGGATCCTCAAGAGATAGAGGGGGGTCCTGTCTTGAGACATGGAGCGGTCTCTCCTCCTCCTCCTCCTCCTCCTCGAGAAGTCTTGAGAAAGGGAGAGGATTTTCGGTTCCCTTATTCTTGAGGGGTCTTGACAAATTGAGAGGTCCCTCCTCTTCGAAAGAGAGAGAAGTTTTGGTTCCCTTATCCTCGAGGGGTTTTGACAAATCGAGAGGTCCCTCATTTTCGAGGGGTCTTGATAAATGGAGAGGTTTTTCATCTTCGAGGGGGTTTGATAAAGGAAGAGGTCCCTCCTTCTCGAGGGGTCTTGATAAATGGAGAGGTTTTTCATCTTCGAGGAGGTTTGACAATGGGAGAGATTTCTCCTTCTCGAGGGGTCTCTCTTCCTCAAGGGGTTTTGAGGAAGGGAGAGGTTTTTCATCCTCGACGGGTTTTGACAAACGGAGAGGAATCTGAACAGGCTTCTCCTCATCCCCATCATTATCGAGGAGGATGAGGATAGGCTTTTGGAAAGGTTTTTTCTTTTTCTTCTGAACAGGCTCCTCTTGATGCTCGGGGAGAGGGATGGGGTAGTTGTTCCACCATTCTATTTTTTCTTGCTCGAGGATTTTTTCAAAAGTCGTAGCTTCTCTATGATGAGACGAAGGAGGAGAGTCCTCGAGAAGAATATAATAGGTATTCTTCCCAGTCTTCTCGATCGAGAGAGGTTCGTGCAAACATTTATGCAACCATTCACTAAAATGAACGAAAATCCCTTTTGTCTTCTCAAGACGATCCATAATCCTATTCATTTGCGAGACGGTTAGAAAGTGGGACGTGTAAAAATATTTGGCTCGTTTCATTAACAAAATTTGTGCATCCAAAGCTGGAATGTCACGAGCCATCAACACGTTTTCGTCGGACAAAAATTCGTCCCGCATCTTTTGATAACTCCCCACGGTATAATAACCCGCACATTTTGAAAAATCGGAGGCTTTCAGGTAAACGACTCCTTGGATGATATAAAAGGAAAGATCAACATATTTATATTTGAAAGGAATACACGTAGTGAGCTGGGGATGCCTCCTCATGATCCACTTGGACAAAAATACGACTTTGGCGCTCTCCCCTTTTATTTATAGAGAGAAAGAGAGTGTGACCTTCCCTTCCCTCTTCCTCCTCTCTCCCTGCTTCCTCTATCTCTGGACGTCCTTGGATTGGAAAGGGTGACTTTGAAAAAAAAAGAAGGTCATGGTTGGATAATTTTTTGTTTATTAAATTATTACTTTCACTTCCTCATTCCCACACACATTCATCTTTTTAAGAAAAGAAAAAGAGGTCATGGAGATAAGATTTCTTGGAAAGAAGAGAGAGAAACAAAAAAAACAAAAAAAAACGGACGTCATAGAGCCTCTATGTGTGTCTGTGTGTGTCTATATAGATATATAAAAAGACGAGAGTACTGGGCGAGATCATTTCTTTTCCATTGGGAGCCATGTCGCTATTAGACGTTTTTCCAACTCAACGGATTTCGAACGGGGAGGATTTGAAGACGCTAAAGCAAATCTCCAACTTGAAAATTTTTTTGGCGTGTCATTGTGCGACATTTATTCCGCATTTACCACCTCATCAAGCGATCGTTTCTTTCAACCAAGATGTCGAATCCTCCAACCTGCTCGTTCAGAATATATACAGAAATTTATTCGAATCGCAACAAACGAAAGAGGAATCTCCCTTCTCTTGGAATCGGATGGATCGAGCTTTAAGACGGCCCATTCAAACAGACCGGCGATATACAGATCCGCGCACGAGTTTTCGGTGGAAGAATATTTTTCTCACGAAACGATATTTTACGTTTGGAGTGAGAACGACGGCTGAGGACGAAGTTCATATTGTTCAAACCACAGCCGCTCCTCTCGCCTATTACGAATCATCGTCCCCCAATCTGAAGGAAAGAAGTTTTAAAGTCAGCGACAGGATGAAATATAAGAAATATATTCTAAGACCTTTTCAAAACTATGTCGTTCCCCCGAAAACGCAATATCTCATCGTCACGACCCAGAAGAGTCTCTTTCTCGTCGATCGGTGCTCGTACTCGCTTTGGAAACAATTGAAAGAGGAGATTTCTTTCCAATCGCCGATGATGTTTCAAGAAAAAGAAGAAGAAAACCCTCCGCCACCTTTACCCATCCCTTCCTTAGATGATAAGAGGAGCTGGACCAAACCGTCGTCATGGCCCGAAACAAAATCGACCCGGCAACGGAATGAAATTGAAGTCATCACAATTGAAGATGAGGAGGAAGAAAAAAAATTACCTCTTAAAAAGCGGTCGACTTACCGGAACCTACCTGGCGTGCAAGATCCGCTTCAGAATCCAGAAGCTTCTTCTTCTTCTTCTTCTTCCCCGACTTGTTCAAACAGGCAACCTCTTTCGGACTCCTCACAGTCAGAACCTCTTCCAGTATCCTCTTCTTCTCCTCCAACCTGTCCCGACATCGTAGAGGTAGAATGTCAGACGGGTCCACAAGCTTCAAAAAGTCCCGACATCGTAAAGGTAGAATGTCAGCCGGGTCCACAAGTTCCAACAGGTCCAGAAATCATGGAGGCAGAATCACAGCCGGGTTCACAAGTTCCAACGTGTCCAGAAATCATGGAGGTAGAATTTCAGCCGGGTAAACAAGTTCCAACGGGTCCAGAAATCATGGAGGTAGAATCGCAGCCGGGTCCAGACATCCTAGATCCCTCCACTCATCCCGAAGCGACTCCAAGTGTTTCAAGACAGCCTTGTGAGGATCCAGCCCTTCCCGTATGGAATGATTATATGGACTTACAAAATTTGGTGCAACAGGAAGGAGAAGAAAATAATCATACGGATGGGTGGGTCAAAGACTGTTTAGATCATTTAACCTCGAATGAAATTGAACTGTTATGGAATTGCATTTCTGAAATCACATCGGAAATGGGATAAAAACCAAAACAAAAAAAAAAAAAACAATTTTTTTAATAACAAATGGGAGGAGGGTCATGATGTCAATTAAAAAAAATATTATATAGAGTCCAATCTTGGTGGTTCACTTCAGTTTTCCAGCATGAGGTGATCCACGTTTCCCGAAATATGGATCCCATTCCAAGAGAGATTGTGTAGAGCCTTCACTTCAGTTCTTTTTTTTATATACCAAGAGGAGAGGGTCCCCAAAGGGTTACCCATGTCCAAAGAGAGAAAGTGTAGAGCATTCATTTCAGTTTTTTTTTCAAGTTTAGGGGAGGGAGGTCTCAAAATGACACCCCCCATTTTCAAAGAGAGATGGTGTAGAGCGTTCATTTCTGTTTTTTTCTAAAGTTAGGGAGTTATCAAATGGCTACCCATTTCAGAGAAAGAGAGAGAGAGAGAGAAGGTGTAGAGCGTTCATTTCAGTTTTCCAACATTAGAAGGTCCCAAAATACCTTCTGAATTCAAAGAGAGATCGTGTAGAGCGTTCATTTCCAGTTCTCCAAGATCAGAAGAAGAGGGTCCGCTTTTCCCAAAAGGGCTTTCCGCATTCAGAGACAGCGAAATGCAGACTTCAGTTTTCTCCCTCCCTAAGAATAGAGGGTCCCAAAATGGCTTCCCATTTCAAAGAGAGAGGGAGAGGCGTTCATTTCCATTCTCCAAGATAGGGTCGTCTGCTTTTTCCCAAAATAGCTTCCCAATTCAAAGAGAGAGAGAGAGTAAAAGGGTGTGTAGAGCGGTCATGTTCATTCTCCAGGATAGGGTCGTCAGCTTTTTCTCAAAATGGCATCTCCCCATTCAAAAAGAGATCGTAACCAATTTTTTCCAGTTTTTTCCAAGATGGGGGGGGAGAAGAAAACCTAGGATGGAATAACACGACACACAGAGAGAAACAGAGAAAAAAAACGCCATCTTGTCATTTTCTGATAGGGTACCGGTGTTCGAATACTTTTGTGACCGACTGTAGAATGCAATTCGATTTTTTTAAAGTCCAAGGAAAAATTGTATTTCCTTAGAAAGTCCAATCCGAGTATGCAAGAATTAGTGATCTCTGCTACATATGCCGTGTGATGGTAAGCGGCACTTCCAAACCTGATGTTAATGTTTACTTTTCCATCGATGTCGATCTTCTCACCGGACACAGTCTGGAGGGTAACGCAGGGCGGCGTCCAGATAAGTTTGTTTCCCAGTTGTTGAGCCAAATCTTTTCGGTTGATGGTAACGTTGGTTCCTGTATCTTATCGTCATATTGCAGGGAACTCCATTAATATGTCCTATTATGAAAAGTCCATTACTGCCGCCTCTCACTGCAGAAATCTGAAACGTTTTAAACTGGGGCTTTTCATTATCTGGCAACCTCCACCCCGCGATATGGCCACTAATTAGTTTCCCTGCTGTTTCTTAGGAGCGGTCTTAACTTCCGTACCCTGGGGTATTCTGCAGTTTCGTCGTATGTGTCCTTCAGCACCGCAGTTCCAGCACTTAACGGTCGGTTTCTTCTCACCAATATTTCGTCTCAAGGCGTTCAGTTGTCTAGTTAAGTCTTTTAGACGAGCGGTGACTTGATCCCCTGGCTCCTGGACTTGAGCAGCTCTGACTGGGTGGCGGTCTCGACGAGTGGCTTGCTGTGCTGCCTCGAATTTCATGGCGTACACTAAAGCGCTTTTCAAATCCTTAACATCCGCCATCCGCAGTGCTTTCTGTATTTCAGGGTCCCGGATGCCATCGATGAAATATTGCAGCGACAGGATTTCCCTCGTTTCTCTCGGGCACTCCGTAAAGGCGAGGTGGGACAGCTTTTCAACATCCGTGGCGAGTTCCTGGAGTGATTCGGCGGGCTTCTGTTGACGGAATTGTAATTGAAGCCTGCTGTAGTCTTTTAAACATTTCTCGCCAAAGCGCAGCTCCAATGTGCCGGATAAAGCTTCGAAGTCAAGTCTTTGGTTTTCGGGAAGCGTCTGCAGGATATCCGCGACGTCTGCTCTCAGCGAAGCGGCGAGATGACAGGCCTTAGTTTGGGAATCCCATCCATTCGAATCCGCCGCTATAGAAAATTCTGTTTCATACACTTGCCAGGAGGTCTTCCCATCATAAGTGGATAACTGCAGAGAGGGACGAGCAGGCATGGGTAAAAATTTAAAACCATCACTATTGTTCCCTGCCGTCGCTACGAATTTCTTTAAAATATCCACTTCTTTGGCTACTGCAGAAACCCTATCATCAATTTGTTGTTCGATTTGGTGTTGGACGGCACAAACTCTTCCTTCAATTCGTCCCTCCACAGCAGAAACTCTCCTTTCTATATGTTCTTTTACAGAAGAAACTCTTTCTTCTATTTCTTCTTTCACCGAAGAAACTCCTTCTTCAATTTGATCTTTTACGGAAAAAACTTTTTCTTCAATTTGTCCAACTTTATTTTCAACTGTCTCAATTCTGCTTTCCATAGCTTCAAATTTATTTTCTATTATGCAGGTAATTTCTCTTTTCATTTCTTCTTGACCTGCTTCAATCTTTCTTGACCAGCTTGAACGGCTTTCATTTCGTCCTTAACGGAGTTGACGGCCCCTTCCATTTTTCTTTGGCTAGATTTCATCTCTTCTTTGTCTTTAAACGAGGCAAAGGCTGATATCAACTGCCTTAACTGCTCTTCAATCGCTCTTGTTATTGGCATTCAAATCCCAGTTCTGACACCAAAAATTGTTGCGTGCGTACGGGTTCGTTACGAAATGAATGCACAAGTCCAAAGAAAAATTAACAAAAATTTATTATTATCACAACAAATATGCTTAAATTTCCTAAAATATTCGTGCAGTATTACAATATCTCACAGTAGTTATCTTTTAACTACTCAAACGTTCAATAGAACTTAATTCAAAACAGCTAAAGAAAGCTAATCCGCGAATTCGCTACAGTCAACAAGAGCAGTTTTCTAAACAACAACAAACTAAGTAACTACTACGAACTGAGAGGTTTTCCTCCTTTTATAAGATTTTAAAATCGCGTGCGAGAATTTTCTAGTACTTTCTCGAAATAGAAAAAAAAAGAGATATTTATTAAATGTTTAATGCACGCGCTCTTGTATTTTCAATTTTCCGGCTTAGCTTTCTTTTAATATTCGTCACGCGCTGCACTGCGCGGGAAATAAAACCATTTAATTTATAATTGAACTAACATTAACATTTTAAATACCAAATTCGCAACAATGTTTTCAATTTTCGGCAGTCATGCTTTAAGTAGTGTAATTTTTCTGCAACTAAAATCAATCCATAAAAAATCCTTTTAAAGGTGTGGAAATGCTGTTGAGTACTAATTTAATGAAAATGTAGTAATTCTTCGCATTGTTATTTATTTATTGTCTTCTTATACATATATATATATATATTCATAAATTGGTATACAGTTTTTGAAACATTTTTTTAGTATGGATTTGAGTTTTAGCCTGGAAACTTCCACAAAAACTGCGCAAAGAAACACCTAAAGGCATTACAAATAAGAAAAATAATCAGTAAACAAGAATTTCTACATGGCATTTAAGGGGTCTCATACCTTCTAAAGAGTCGTGATGCATGCTGAAAGTGTGTCTGTCTCGACTAATCATAAGATTTTAAATACTTTTTCAAATTACACAAAAATTTAAACGCCATTTAAGATATATTTCTATTCTAAGAAAATCATAAAATAATCCCCTTCATTTAATTACAAAAAATAATATAATACATTTAATATAAGATAACTTTAAAAACAAATTATGTTACTTTACGATCCGTAAGATAACTAAATTTAGAATATAGGTATTGGCTTACAACTTGCTTTAAAATGATCCCAAAACTACATTCTATAGAATGAATTAACAATACAAAAATTATTTTAACATGAATATTTTATAAATTATGGAAATTTGAAGAAAATAGAGAAATATCATAAATTTATAGTTATTTACTCATTAAAAATACCCTTTAAATGTGTAAATAGCTAAATGATATTAATTCATTCTATAGATAATATAACTATATATACACAGGAAAAAAATACGTGCAATAGTTTTTTTTTTTTTTTTTTTTTTAATCTTACGGATCGTCATGAAAATTAGTGTTTTGAGAAAACGCAGCTTAAAGTTATGGAAAAAATAAACTTACATCCCTAAAATTTGCCACATTGATAGGAAACACCTCCCTAATAATAATTGTTAATTTTTTCTTAATTGTTCTAAGTATTTTTTCATGGAAGCCCTTAATGTTTGGAAATCAGCACGAATTTCAGCAGTTTGAACTTTCCATGTCATCTTACCTCACGATCCGTAAGATAACTAAATTTAGAATATAAGTATTGGCTCATGACTTGCTTTAAAATGATCCCAAAAGTGAATTCTATAGAATGAATTAACAATACAAAAATTATTTTTACATGAATAGTTTAAAAATCATGGACCTTCTACTGATAATAATTGTTCATTTTTTTTTAAATTGTTCCAAGCGTTTTTTTCTGCGAGCCTCTAATGTTCGGAAATCATTGCGAATTTCAGCAGTTCGAACTCTTTCTGCCCAATTCGTTTAATGTATCCATGCGACCTCTATATCCATCATTAAATCCTATGACAGCTTCAAAATCTGCAACTTCTGCGGCTGTCTTTCCCCAACCAGACGTTTTTGGACAAAATTTCCAAACAATCGAGTTGAAACTCTCATTTTGATTTTGAGTCTTGCCGCTGAGACACCGTTTGAGTAAACTTGGTGCAGATAAATCTGCATACACAGTTTTAATTTTTTTCATCACTTCTACAGGTACAATAGGTTGATGATGGAAACTCTCTTCATTTGAATCAGAACAGGCCACATGTTTGTTATATTTGCACCACGAGTTTTCCCCTTGTGGGCAAAACATATGCATGGGCTCTTCATCAGTAGAAGACATATGGCAATATGTAGCCCATACAGCTTCTCTCATGCTCTGTAGCGAATGGGTATTTGAGCGAATAGCATTCCCATAATAAACAGTAAGTTTATCAATTATGCTCTACGTCAAACGACCTTTTCCACTAAGAGTCTTTCCATCATTCAGCTTTATGCCACGTAACTGTTGTTTCAGTTTTCTCAAACGTGTACCCATTCGCTTCTGCACATGGCCTACACATTCAAGTTTTTCCACTGGAATTTTACCATATGGGCACAGTTTCGTTATTTCCATGAAGGTTTTGGTATCCCCATCACCGAGATATTTGACATATCGCACATTCCTAGTTTCTTCGGAACGTAAGAAAATTCTTTTCATACCTATAACCTCCTTGGAACCCGAACTTCCAGCATGATTCTTTTCGTAATCATGATTTGATGCTGCAGAGCTTTCACATGCTTTGCAAAACAAAGAGAGTATTTCCACATCAATTACTTTCCCACTTTCCAAACCAATCACACTGCATACTCCAATTTTAGATGTATGCCCACGAGTCTTCCATGTACCATCTCCGCTCACACTTATATCATTAGCACCGCTAATTGCTCTTTCTTCTTCAGCAGCAGTTTTCATTGACCGCATGGCAACAGTGTGGGTGGCTTTTTTAATTTTTTTTGGTGATGACATCGAAGCTCTTTTGTGCAATTGGTGGTAACATATTCATAACACCACAAAATGTTTTCAAGCTGGCTAATCCTTGGCCTATACACCTCATACCATAAACTAACCTAATGTTAATTTCAGGCACACTGTTCTTATATCCTTGCATAGGGCAACTGTTTATTTTTTGCACAGAATTACACTTCAAACAGTTTACAGAAAACACTGATGAGCTACCACGAATTGATTCTTCAGTAAAACTTACTTCTGAATGGCATATTTTGCAGCACAGTGATGTTGCAAGAGCTGCAAATAAAATTCCAACATCGATAAATCGATATCCTTGCAAATTACTGTGATTATCTGCATCATTCACATGATTAGAAATCTCTAATTTCAGCTTTTTAGCAGATGCTGACTTGCCTTCATTCACAACAGAATCACTTTTCTTATGGCCATGATATCGGCGTTTTTTGCTTCTATAGCCGACAGATCGATTATACTCTTTACCCATCTCAAAAGGATTTAAATAATTAAAAAAGTTAAAGATAATAATACAAAAAGCAGTCAAAAATCAAATATATCGCTGAGCACATGCATATACTGATCAAAGATATCAGCACGTTTCTAGCATTCAAATTATTTTACGATCAAAATAAAGCAGAGTTGAGGGATTTTCTTCCAGCGAGTTGGGGAAAAGAATAATATGGTTGTGTGGCTCGCTATCTAGCATTTCGCATAGCAAAGATAACGCTTTTCACAGATAGCTGAATAGAACAGAT
The DNA here is from genome assembly GCF_044657685.1 of Stegodyphus dumicola. Taxonomy (NCBI): domain Eukaryota; kingdom Metazoa; phylum Arthropoda; class Arachnida; order Araneae; family Eresidae; genus Stegodyphus; species Stegodyphus dumicola. Next base: position 108,773,799 of record NC_140770.1, read on the forward strand.
GCGAAAGTAGTAAACAGCTGCATCGGCCACGCCCCCCTCCAATGTAAACATTGCCTTATCAGTAAAGTGTGTCAACTTGTTTTCGCTATATTTTTGGTTCTATTGCGAATTTTTTAATGCAGTTTTTTTTAATGTGTTCAGAATACAATACAGAATAAAATAAAGTCATAAAATGTTTTTCGTTTTTTTTTTTTTTTTTTTTTTTTTTTTTTTTATGGATTTACAAGGTATGAGACCCCTTAAGTTCAAGTCATTTTCCTCTATGTGCAATGAATAAATCCTTTAAATCAGCCTTCTGCATTGCTTTCTCCGCTACCTTTTTTTTTGGGGGGGGGGAAAGATGAAATTCTGTGTGTCTGGTTGAAATACGAGTCTCAATGCACATTTATTTTTCATAAATTAAACTTTTCGAAAATGTCTCGTAGATATGCAATTTCCAGACGAATTCATTTTCCTTTTATGATATGTTTCATCTCAAACCTAAAATCAGTTTGAATGCCACTGAGGTTATAGCTACCTTTTTATATCAAAGCAGGCTATTTGGATGGAAGTATGATTCAATGATTTCTAATAATCTAATCATGTTTTAAAATATGAGCCACTGAATGAAATGGAAGTAAGCTTTCTATCTTTGTTTTACATGTAAATACGCACGCAAGAGTATAAGAATTACTGAATGATATAAATGTACCCATCTACTAGTTTATAAATCTTGGATGTGGCATCAGATCAACGAAGCACTTAACGTACTTTATCAATCTCTATACATATAATAAAAGAAAGAGTCTGTGTGTGTGTGTCTTTCGTTCGCGCTGCGCGTAAGCTAATAGACCCACGGCTACAAAATTTGGTACATAAGTGCATCTAGACAAGAGCCAGTCAACCTCGAAGCGTTTTTTTTTTTCGAAATTCGAATTAGAATTTTTTTTATTTTATGCTTTGTGACGAAACCGCGTCATTTTGAGACATAATGGGCTATAGGAAAGCGAGATTTTACTCTACACACTCCATATTCACATCGTCATTAAACGTAGGCACTTAGCTATTTTACGAACTTAAAATAAATTTCGTGTTTCAATAAACCGATTAAATACGAATTTATTTAACAAAGGGAGCTTAACACCTTTTCAACGGGATTTTTTCTAAAAAAGTTTATTTTTAAAAAGGTACAGTTTATTTTGCTTTGATTTTTCGACACGTTAAACTTTCATCCTTGCGACTGCTTTTACAAAAAGAATTTTGAAAAAATGATAATATTTTGTATTTAAAAAAAATTTTTAAATGAAGCTTCCGAGTACATTTTTCAAATCTCACATCTTTAAAAATGTGATTTGGGCAACAATTTTCCTTTCTTATTGTTGTTGATAGATTTTTGATGAAATCGCATCTTTTTGAATAGTTTCATTATTTTAGAAATATGGGTTTGGCGATAAATCGTATTTTTTATGTCAGTGTTTTTAAGAGAATGGCATATTTCATTGTCATTTTTTTAATATATATAATACATTTTTTTTGATAAAGTTATTCTACAGAGTAAAATTGTGCGCAGAATTTTTTTGTTTTTTGAGTTTTTTTCATGTTATTTTTTGCTTATTTCACTGTCTGTAAGATATTGAAAAGTTTTGCATATTTTTTTTTCTTCAACGGAAAGTTGGTTAATTTTTTTATTAGGATAATTAATATTTGTATTAAGGGATATAGCTTATTTCATTGTAATTTTTTTTCTCTTGAAAATATAAGATAAAATATCCTTAATTATACTTTGCTTTTCAGAATTTTTTTGTTTTTTTGTATTCTTTTATGTTGGTTATTGCTCATTTCACTGTTTTTAAGATATTGAAAAGTGTCGAGTGATTTTTTTTTAGGGAACAAAGTTCTTAACCTCCTTCCTTTATACCATTTGAGTTCTTAAGATTTTGCAAAGGGAAGTTGGTTTATTTATTAGGATAATTAATATTTGTATTAAGAGATATTGCTTATTTCATTGTAATTTTGTTATACGTAATAACTTTTTTTATGAAGTTGTTCTGCAGAGTAAAATTCTACGCAGTTTTTAAATTTAACGTTTGCTGTTCCCTTCATCCATTTTTCCGGTACATTTAAAAGCCAATCGAAGGCTGGCAGCGAAGCTGCTAGTTATTAATATTTCTTGCTACTGTTAACTTATTTACCTTCTATTAGTTTTATTTTTTTCGTTTAACTTTTATGATACTTGTATCAATCATAATTTACTAATAATTACTCTTCATTTCTTTTGTTATTTTACTTCATTTTGAGAATTTATTTTTTGCCTATTTATTATTAATTTATTAATTAATTTTTTTTATTTTATCTCTTTGCATTTAATTCTAATAATTACTCATTACCTATTTATTTATTTCGTTGATTTCGTTGATTCGTGGTTTGTGTATTTGGAGTGATTGATGAAAACACTTGATGAAGAATCAAAATACAATTTATTAGTCAGTATTATTCAGGACAGTTTCAAAAACACGAGCCTTCAGGCTACAACACTGAACACAGTTAGCTCCACGGCTAAGCACTATAGTACAGCTCCCGACTCTGTCGATCGCTCTCGGAGTTCAAGACACTACTACTGAGCTCAGCGTACTCAAGATACTCTCCACGATAAACTGATGATGCACTCAAGAGAGGTTGCTGCTCAAAAGCTACTATATAGCTTTTGACCTATATACTATATAGCTACTATATAGCTTTTGACCTGCCTTCGAGAACATGTTGAGGCAAACTGGTTAGAATTCGCTCTAGAATGTTCTCGCTCCGTCTATGGCATATCGCCCATTTAGTCGCCAAAGGGATGATTTTGCGCCAAATATGGCAACTCTAAACTCGCTTTGCGGGAAGCTATCTTACCGCAGCTGGACATTTCGTAACAAGATTATTGGTCTGTTATTGTTTACCGCACTTGCTGGCCTTCCATAGTACTTCATCATAACTAATCCTAGAAATTAAGCTCATCGTTATGAGGAAGCAAAATAAACCTGCAATTATTTCAAACACTTTTTGTTTAATTCTTAATTCAGTAATCCTTTGTAATCATTATATTCCAGCCATCGACTCCTGTGTTCTTACAAACGTATTCTTAAATATAAAGAAATCCTCTCATGTAGAAATCCACGATGAGCATAGACTGAAAAACAGTAGACGAATTTTTTTCTTCCTTAAATTTATAAATGGTAGGAAGTGTGAGTTCAGAGCTTATGCTGAAAGACTTCGGCATTTAACCGACCGCTAAATAGTGAGCCTGAGTTTCCTTAAACGTAGCGTAAAAAAAGGTCTGCCTTTACATGCCTCCTGATTTTATTATCCATGCCATCAGACAACAGCTATTGCATTCATGCTTGTGTTTAAGTGAGAGGGGGGGGACCAAATAAAAAATATTATGCAGTATTCATAAAGGCCGTACCTTTTGCCTCTTGCCAGTACGTAAAGTGCAATAGCATCGTAGCATCTGATGGAATTCCAATCAACGTTCCGAGAGACGCGGTTATTATCAGATGGAACTTTATTAGAACAACAGTATCATTTCTTGAGGTATGATGACTCACAGTAAAGCAACTGAATTTGTATATTAGAAATGCCTGCTTTATTTTCTGCATATAAGCCAAATGAAAGTAAAATGAGTGCACCGATTCTCACGCCAGGGAACAAAATTTCACATTTCTCTATACCAATACCAAATACCTAATTTATCGTACGTAAATCAGCAACGATATCATTCATGTGTGTTTTCATGTGGTATGTAGATGGAGATAAAAGTGATAGGTTGTTCAATGGGTGAAATGGCTGTGATAGCTAAAAGCCGTAACATGATAGTGAGAGATGGAGCGTTTGATCAAAATAATGAGGCCGCCTGAAAGTCGACCATATCTTGGGCAGTCGTAACGATAGTAGCCCACCAGTGGCCAAGCGGTAAGATCGCTGAACACTGGTAGTTCCGATATGGGTTCGAATCTAAGTGAACGAGCTGGTTGCATGGGCGTTTTCGTGGTTTTTCCCATGTGTAACGTGTATACGAGCCAGTGTACCTTAGAAATTCCTTCACGAAAGCATCCTACCTCTTGGGCAGGTAGTCCCAGTCTTTTTTTGCTGTAATAAACTAAACCAAACGTAATGATGATTATCATAGTTAGCACTACTAAATATCTGATTTGGGCCAAGAATATGTTCTTCTAGGAGTAAGTTGTCGAGGCTATGCTCATTTATAAACTCCCTGAGTTCATAAGTAGTTAAATTAAGTAGTTCTTAAGTTCTAGTTAAGTAAACTCCTAAGTAGCCTATAAAGGAGACCACTTGCATTCCTTGTAACAATATTTAACATCCGACTGAAGTCGAGTAATTGCACATTTTCAGAATAATTTAACTCTTCAAATATAAGAAATATTAGGTACACCTTTACAAACTTGCGTTTCCGCATTTCTTAATTTTTCAACATATTTATGAATTAAAGAGGTTAGAAGAATTTTGCTTCTTCTAAACACTTTTTCTATTTCTTATTAAGTTTTAAACAATTCCATGAAACCTGAATTAATATTTGCATTAGATTTCGCATGAACATAAAAGGAATTATTATTCTTTTTTGATTGATTTACATGAATATTTCTATTTTCAAATTCTGCACAGCAGGGAGATTGTCAAATTTTTTTCAATATTTTCTCTGCGCTTGCTCTCACGGTGAAAGTATAATCTTCTGAATATTTTTTTAATACTAAAAAAATTACTGATTTCATTTCTAGGAAGATTTTTACACCCACTATATGAATGAAGCCGGGTGAGGATTTTTGCAGTTCACACAAATGGGATTTTCGATTCGTCCTTTATGCAGACTCCTTTAAAATAGATTTATACAATGGGGAGGGGGGACAGAAAACAATTATCTGATAAATGTTGTCATTTCTGGCAATTATGGCATTGCGGGATGAGGTTTTTAATAATATATATTTTTACTTATACAATAAATAGAGACATATGCGTAATTTTATATATCGTTTCAACGTTAGGAGACAGGTAAATTTGCATCTGAGAGCATGAGTTGCCTTGTCCGATATTTATTGATTTGCACTACTTTATGAATTTTAAAATCCTGTACAGAGAAAGTCAGAAATTACTTTCTCATCCATATCAGTTTAAAGTTCTTTAATGATTACTTTGATGTAGCGTTGATTCCGTGCATTTATCACATAATACTCTGCAGAGTTTTCACGTAAAGTTTAGTTAGGGTGCCGTATCATTAGGAGTTTACGTTCTTCATTCAGAAGTAAAAAGAAAAATTTTGTAGTGTTTTGCGGACCCCTTCCTTTTTAACAATCTCGATCGGTTTCCTGGAAAGTTTTAACTGGATCATTTCATATTTCAGAAAGTTACTTATCGAAAAGTCATCTTTTAGAAAGATCTTTATCGACAGCTCGCATAATCACACTTCCCGTCATCATTGTATATTTTGAAGAACTCGGCCGTTATGAATGCGAGCTGGGAAGAGATTATTTACTATTTTACAAATGCATGGGCTATATAAATTCATAACCATTGCGGTTACATAAAAAGAAGGTAAAATTGTCTTACAATGAAAAAAGAAAACTTGTATTTCGTTGAGTTGGCCGAGACGATTTTTAAAAGTCATCAGAAAAATTGCTTCAGCGAAAAGAAATTTATTACTAAAAACTTTCTGTAATATTTCATTCTTTCTGTCTTTGTTAAAAGACATACCTATGTATGCCTTTTAATATTTATGTATTTTACATGATCCATTGTTCGACTTGTCAGCAGGTGTTCACCATTTTTTTGTCGATATATCCTTTCATGGCTCATAGGCTATGATTTCGTTTTCCTTCTTCAACAACTTCAACGGGCACCCAATATACATCCTTTGTCAGAAAAGTTCCAGGACAGTATTTTATTATTATTCAGTTTGCAGTACTAAAAAAGAAAAAATGTTGTTTTTATGCTATCTGGTATGTATTCTTACTTGACATGACCTTGGCCATGTTTCCGCTCAAATTTACTAGGTGGCAGGGCTGTGCTTAGCAACACTGCTCTAATTGTTGTCGCATTCGTTAAGGTGACACAATGGATGCTGATTGTGAGCAAAGAGTGAACATTAAATTCTGCGTTAAGTTTGGAAAGACCCCTAGTGAAACGTGGAACATGATTGAGCAAGCATATGTAGGCGAGGCACTTTCAAGAAGTCGTGTTTTTGAGCGGCACAAAAAGTTTCATGAAGGCAGAGATTCAGTGCAAGACGATTCCAGAGCCTACAAACATCGGTATCCAGAGCGGATACTGATGCTTGGAGCTCAGAAGAACGGAATTTAAATCGTGATGTGTGTCATAAGATTTTACGCGAAGATTTAGGGAAACAGAAACTCAATGCAAGAATCGTCTCTCACTCACTAACTGATAAACAGGAAAGAGGAAAGACGAAGAATTTCTGCTGAACTATTGGATAGAGCCAGACGTGACCCCACATTTGTTCCAAAGATTATTGTGATTTTTTTCTTGTTTCCGTCAATGAAAAGTTGGCAAAGCTTCGTCAAGATTATTGCAAACATCCAACGATCTGTGACAAATGAGCTTGCAAGCATCGCAATTGAAGATTTCCCTGCTTGCTTCCAAGACCTCCAGAAACGTTGGCAGTTGTGTATAGATAGTCAAGGGGACTGCTTTGAGAGCAGCTAGTAGCTCATTGCTTAGTAAATGGAATTTTCTATTTTTTACAACCTTTGTCCTGGAACTTTTCTGACAAAGGATGTATTTCTATTTTATAATGTTCTACATTTAGGAAATATTTGTCAAAAATTATTCGTATTTCTTAAATGGTTTCCTCTCTTCATTCATGGCCTGTCAGACAGAGAAACATTCTCGTTTCTTTGAAAAGTCGTTCAAAGGAACACATTATGTCGAGATCTGGATAGCTAAATAGTGTTACGAATTTGGCATTTAAATAATTAACGTTAGATGAATTGTAAATTAAATGGTTTTATTTCCCGCGCAGTGCAGCGCGTGACGAATATTGAAAGAAAGCTAAGCCGGAAAATTGAAAATGCAAGAGCGCGTGCATTAAACATTTAACAAATATCTCTTTTTGATTTCGAGAAAGTACTAGAAAATTCTCGCGCGCTATTTTAAAATCTTATAAAAGGAGGAAAACCTCTCAGTTTGTAGTTGAAAACCTCTCAGTTCGTGACGGCGTTCTATTAAACGTATTTGCGTCCTACTGATTATTATTGAGTTTTCCATTACGTCTCTGAGCGTGAAGGTGCTCTCTCCTCGCTCTTGCATTTTTATTACTTGTCTGATTTTACTTGTACTAAAAAAATAAATAAATAAAATAAAATAAAATAAAATAAATAATTAAAAAAAAAAGGTTGGAATTCGTTGAACTATGTCATCAGTTTGCCGTAAAAAGGCCTTGCGACGTACTGTTTTATTTTCACAAATAGACCGATTTTTCGACTTCATAGGTTCGGAAATCACGAACCTACAGATGATTCAGGAAGATAGAGGCTATCTGACTGAAAGAGAAGCTCATGACCTGGCCCTGTTCTGCAAATTTAGGGCGCTTGCCAATAATGAATGCAGACCACTAAAAGATGACAAACCAGAGGATAGTTCTAATGATTCTCCTGCTACTGCTGCCGTTCCCCCATCAGCAAACAGCATTAAAAATGATTTTCCTCCCCGTCCTAATATTAAAGCTCAAGTGGCTTTAATATTAGGACGTAATTCTTATGTCAGAAGAGCGGAGATCCCAGGAAAGTCTGAAGAAGATGTTACGAAATATAAAGCACTAGATGCCAGTTCGGACTCTGACGACTGCGCTCTCAGAGGAGACACCACCCGGAGACCCCAAAAGCAACCAATCAGAAAGCCGGCACCACTCCAAGCAGCGGCAACGAACCCTAATTCGCGCATAGATGATCCCAGCACTGCTGAACCAGAATCCATGGAAACAGCGCCCATTGATGATGGAAAAATACATGAAATTCCACCGGAATCCGCAAATCCTAACAAGAATGGCGGACGGCTTCCGCCCTTCATTGTAAGAGATACCAACTTTAACTGGAATAAAGCTAGAGCGCTCTTAAAGAAGCATGGACTATACTCTGAAAGTGACTACTTCGGTCAGCAAATCCAGGACGGATTCAAGATATTGGTAAAAATACCAACTATTTTTAAACAAGTCTAGAAAATTCTGAAAGATGAAAAGGTGAGTTTCCACTGTTTTGAGCTACCTGCATCTAAAATTCAAAGTAGTAATCCGGCATTTACCGGCTTACATGGACATTAATCAAATTGCTGAAGAATTAGTCGCCAAAAATTATGACGTCATCCATGTCAACTAATTGAAAAGACGAAGAAATGGTGATGTAATCAACCTCCCCCTCTTTCTCATTACTCTTAAGAGAAATGACAAAAATAAGAGAATCCATCAAGAATCTTTCCTTATGGGAATGAAAATCAAAGTTGAGGATTACAAGAGCAGAGCGGTACCCTTGCAGTGTTATCGATGCCAAGGGTTCCACCACTCGCAAGCGAACTGCAATCACGAGCCGCGTTGTGTTCGTTGCGCTGAGGCGCACGAAACTTTCAATTGTTCAAAGGATAAACCTGAACCTCCGAAATCTGCCAACTGTTTGCAAGTTGGACACACAGCCAACTATAGAGGATGTGAGAAATTTCCACAGCAGAAAGTGACTCCCAAAGCTAAAAGGTTCAATAACCGTATAGTGACGAATAAATCATATGCTCAGGCATTAACTACGGGACTCGCTCCGGAAGCTATGAAAATGATGACAGAGGCCAAACAAATGTTCCAACAACTAAGTATGTCGGTCACCTTCATTAAGGAATCTGGAATTCCTTTTCTGTGCAAGAAATTAATTGATGAAAACTCAACTACACATCAGTAACGAAATCCGGACTCCCAAATTCATGGATAATTACACCAGACGGCTGACAACTATCCGTTTCGTTTTCTGGAACGCCAATGGCCATAATCGAATTTAGAAGATTTGTAAATAATTTAGAAGACTGATTTATATAATTAATTTTACTATTTCTACTTTCATATATGTTTTGTACTGTATTTAATTACAATTTTAGCAACGTATTCCTCAGAAGACTCGCAACCAATGATAAGTCAGCTTGCTGCCCATGTGACAACTTGTCACGCCCCTTCGCCATTAGCTTCTGCCCTTCTGGACTCACACTTCGAACTTATTCTCTTTTCAGCGCTCAAAGAGCAAACATCTGATGGCAGCCGGAACACATCAAGCAGAATGCTTGATAATCTCGGCATAAATGTAACTTGGAAATTGGAGTTTGTAGTTAGTTACTTAGTTTGTTGTTGTTTAGGAAACTGCTCTTGTTGACTGTAGCGAATTCGCGGATTAGCTTTCTCTAGCTGTTTTCAATTACGTTCTTTTGAACGGTTGAGTAGTTAGAAGATAACTACTGTGAGATATTATAAAACTGAAAGAATATCTGAGGGAATTTAAGCATATTGTGATAATAATAAATTATTTTGTTCATTTTTCATCGGACTGTGCATTCATTTCGTAACGAACCCGTACGCACGCAACAATTTTTGGTGTCAGAAGTGGGATAAAAAATTAACAAAAAAAAATTATTATTTTTTTGTTAACAAGAGCAGTTTGTACAACAGAGCGCTTTTTATGTCCTTCACATCCGCCATTCGCAGTGCTTTCTGTATTTCAGGGTCCCGGATGCCATCGGCGAAATATTGCAGCGACAGAATTTCTCTTGTTTCTGTCGGGCACTTCGAAAAGGCGTGATGGGACAGCCTTTCTACATCCGTGGCGAGTTCCTGAAGTGTTTCGGTGGGCTTTAACAGACAATTAAATGACATGGGACGGAAAAGGATTGACTACAAACTAAAGTGCTGGAACTGTGGATCTGAAGGCCACGTACGAAAGAATCTCAGAACAGAGTACGAAAATTGAGACCGTTTCCCAGCGACGACGGAGAAAACAAATGAATGACCATATCGAGGAACGGAGGTTGCCAGAGAATGAAAAACCTTGTTTTAAAGCGCTCAAGATTTCTATAGTGAGTGGCAACAGTAACGGACTGTCCATCAATGGGAATATCGATGGAGTTCCTTGCAATTTGATCATTGACACAGGAGCTAATGTTACCATCATTCGGAGAGATTTAGCTCAACAGTTTAAAGATAAACTTATTTGGACGCCATCCTCTGTTACCCTTCAGACTGCGTCTGGTGATAAGATCGACATAGCTGGGAAGTTAAACGTGAACATCACGTTTGGAAGTGCCGCCTACCATCTTATGTGGCGGATATTACAGATCCATGCATACTCGGATTGGACTTTTCAAGGAAATACGATTTTTCCTTAGACTTCAAAAACAACAAACTGCTTTCAGCATCTGATGACATGACTATCCATCCTCAGAAGAGATCCTCCCCTGGAAATGCCGACGCCTTGTCTGAAAGACCCAGCTCAGAAAGCTGCCAAAATCATACTAGGGTCGGAGAGAAACATCAGACTACCGGTTATTCTCCATCCCAGATGCTCTTCGGTCGAGACCTTCGTCAGCAGCAATGTGACCGCCTGTTTGGTCGCCGTACGGATGCGCCTTCATCGCCTGAGGAATACATCCAAGATGTCCAGGCCCGTTTTGAAGTGATGCACTATTCCGCACGAAAGCGAGTGAACTTGGCGACGGAGAAAGTGAAAACCAGATACAACACAAGAGCTACTGGACATAGATTCAACAAAGGAGACAAGGTGTGGTTGTGAAACCCGATTCGACGAAAAGGAGTCAGGCCTGAATTACAATCAGCTTGGAATGGTCCGCACACAGTCCTAAACAGGCTGAATGACGTCGTGGTTCGGATGAGTCTTCGAACTCTTACGACAGGTTAGCTCATTACTATGGCCATAGTACGTAGTGTAAATAATTGTAAATAGTGTAAGACCATGGTCCTTCTCGTTTCTAAATGTGTATTTAGTATTTGATTTGTATTTGATAACATTTGATTTGTTTTATTTATTGCATTTATTGTTCATGTTATTTGTTTTTGTAATGTAATGCTTAGTATTGCACTTATGCCTTAGTTGTAAGTTTGGCTTCCTGTCCAGGGATTGTACTGCCCGGGACGTGCAGTCCTTGGGAAGGGGGCAGTGTTACGAATTTGGCATTTAAATAATTAACGTTAGTTGAATTGTAAATTAAATGGTTTTATTTCCCTCGCAGTGCAGCGCGTGACGAATATTAAAAGAAAGCTAAGCCGGAAAATTGAAAATACAAGAGCGCGTGCATTAAACATTTAATAAATATCTCTTTTCGATTTCGAGAAAGTACTAGAGAATTCTCGCGCGCGATTTTAAAATCTTATAAAAGGAGGAAAACCTCTCAGTTCGTAGTAGTTACTTAGTTTGTTGTTGTTAAGAAAACTGCTCTTGTTGACTGTAGCGAATTCACGGATTAGCTTTCTCTAGCTGTTTTGAATTAAGTTCTTTTGAATGGTTGAGTAGTTAGAAGATAACTACTGTGAGATATTGTAAACCTGAAAGAATATCTGGGGAAATTTAAGCATTTTGTGATAATAATAAATTTTTTTTGTTCATTTTTCATCGGACTTGTGCATTTATTTCGTAACGAACCCATACGCACGCAACAATATGATTACACTGGAATTGTCCATCCTCGTTTAAAAAATCATCTTGATGGTATCACCATCGATTTCCTTTAAGAACTTTTCACCAAACTTAACTTCAACTGCAAAAGCTAAAGTTTCGCTGTTAGTATGCAGCTTATCAGTTTTCGCAGTTTGTTAACTAATCAAATATTAAGCATGGATAGCGTTTTCATTGAGCTTGGTGAAATGCAAAAGTTTTGTTTTTGGCATTTTTGGAACACACTGTTCTAAACGGTTCTAAAATATTTTTGAATGAGGTAGTTCATATACATATTTGTTTCCTTTATCGTTTATTCGTGGATGGGTCGCTTGGGAGAAGTACCGTAGCTCTCTGTCACTAGATGGCAGCACAAGTCAGTTATAATCTAAAGGCTTAAAAATAGCATTGTAATATTGAAATAATTTTATGTAATTAAAAATTAATTAAATTGTGTGTAATTCTTTTATTGTTTGTAAACAATATTTCGGAAAACAAAATGTGGGCTATTATGCCTTGTATTATTTCTTTTCTTAATTTTTGTTTTCATATATAATATTTGTAATTGTGATTTGTAGGGTTCTAATTGTAACCTGATGTATACTGTTGACCATGTGCGTTGTAATAAAGTGTGCTATTGTGTGCTAAGTTTATTCGAGAAGATATTACTGTTTGAAAGGACTATTCAGTAATATTTAATTTTTCTCAATAAATGGATACGTAGGCTAATGAAGTGATACGCCCCAAATATATTATTTTACTTGGGGAAATTACTTTCCAAACGAGCTGAACACGTAAACTATAATTGGTGACTTTGGACATAAAACCAACATGTCGGACGATACCACAGAAACAGGAAACGTGGTTGAAGCAAGTTCAGTTAGCATCAAAATTCCACCGTTTTGGATTGATAAACCGGAAATGTGGTTTTACCAGGTAGAAGCTCAATTCCCGATTTGTGGTGTTAAAGTAGTGGATACGAAATTCAGTTACTTGATTGCACAATTGGAACCTCGATTCATTGAAAATATATGGGATATCATCAAAGATGATTCTAAGCAGAAATACACAACTGCAAAAGAAAGACTCTTGAATACTTTAAAAGAGAGTGAAAATAAAAGAATAAGCCGTTTAATTACTGGACTGGAATTAAGTGACATGATGCCAAGCCATTTGTTACGAAAAATGCGTTCATCAAAACGACATATCGTACAAAGTGCTGCGTACCTTAAGGCTGTATAAGATGCCAGATGCTGTCAGGAACATCCTTATTGTTAGTGAGGAATCTCTGGAGAAATTGGCAGCAATTGCAGATAAAATTATGGAAATGACTCCACGATCACCAGAATTGTCCACTATCCACGCTAAGCCAGATGACATAGATGAGTCAATTGCAAAAATTTCTTCACTTGAATTACAAATAGCAAGTATACAGTGTGAGCAAATACAGGCCCGTAGTTCTAATCGTGGCTACAGTCACTTCAGGAAAAAAAGCCGCAGTAAATCTCGTAAGAGATATGATCCAAAAGGCAAGTTGTGTTTCCGTCTATTTGTACAAGACAAAAAAACGGGTTACCAGTTCCTCGTAGATAGTGGTGCTGATGTTTCAGTTATACCCCCTTCTTAAACTGACTCTAAAGATTGTGACTACAAACTATATGCAGGAAATGGTATAAAAATGCTTTCATTAGATTTAGGTCTCCGCCGACCATTTTAGTGGCTAAAGTTTCCAAAGGGATAATTGGAGCCTATTTTTTAAATAAATTTCAGTTGTTGATTGACATATATAACAAAAAATTAATTGATAGTGTAACCAACCTTTCTGTAAATGGACAAGTTGCAGCCATTCAAAATGATACTTTAAGTACTGTTAGTAAGTCATCATAATATTTTAAATTGTTGTGCAAATATCCCGATTTAACAAAACCAACTTTGTTTACTAAAGTCATAAAACATACTATTAAGCATTATATAACTACTAACAGGTCAACCTGTGTACTCAAAAGCTATATCATGAAAAGCTGAAGTTAACAAAACATAAATTTCAATTCATGCTGGATCATAACATCATTTGGCCATCGAAATCTCAGTGGGCTAGCCCCCTCCATTTGGTTAGTAAGAAAGACAGTACGTTGAGGCCATGTGGTAACTATAGACGTCTCAACGCACTAACTATGCCAGATAGGTATCCCATTCTCATAATTGAAGATTTCAATTATATTTTAGAAGATAAAACCATTTTTCTAAAATTGATCTAGTAAAGGCATATTACCAGATTCCCATTGCCGAAGAAGATAAACCCAGGACTACTATAACAACACCTTTCGGTATATATGAACTTGATGTGATGAGCTTTGAACTCTGTAATGCTCCATCTACTTTCCAACACTTCATTACAGAGGTATTACGTGGATTGGATTTTGTTTTCCCGTACATGGATGATATCTTAATCTCCTCTGCATGCACCAGAGGAAGAGCATAAGTTGCACTTAAAATTAGTTTTTGACCGATTGCAGCAGTATCGTATTAATACAGCAAATTCATAAATGGGAGTTTCTCAAGCAGAATATCTGGGTTACCTCATAACTGCAAAAGGCTCTCGTCCACTGCCAGAAAAAAAAATTTGAAGCAATTCGCAACTATAAATTACCCATAACAATACATGAGCTCCGTACACTCCTGGGTATGATCAACTTTTATCGCCGCTACTTGAAGAATGCTGCAAAAACTCAAGCAGTCCTACACGAAATGTTGAAGGGTGCTAAAAAAGATCTTCGTAAAGTTCCATGGACAGATGAAGGAATTCGCCAATTCGAGAAATGCAAATCTGATTTAGCCAATGCTGCTCTTTTGTGTTTTCCAAAATCTGGATTGCCTTTATCTTTGTGTACAGACGCATCAGACTTTGCAAGAGTTGGAAGAGAGGATCAGTATTGCAAGAGTTGGAAGATCAAGAGTGGAAATCAATTGCGTTCTACTCCAAGAAATTCAAAGCTGCACAGAAAGCTTATAGTACCTATGGAAGAGAACTGCTAGCGATATGTCTTTCTGTCAATCATTTTAAACATCTTTTAGAAGGACGTGAGTTTATCATATTTACTACTTATCATAAGCCTTTGGTATGTGCATACAAACGAAAGAACGAGAGAGCATCGCCAAGGCAACAACGCCAACTTCAGTATATATCTTAATTTTCAACTGATATTCGACATATTGATGGCAAAGATAACATTGTTGCTGATGCTTTATTAAGAATCGAAACACTTTTCATAATTGATTATGAGCAAAAAGCTCAGGAACAGTGTGCTGATAATGTGTTTAAAGAATTGTACTCCAATAATACCTCTTTGCATTTTAAGCTATATGTCCTTTCATCTGGAAAAACTTTATGGTGTGATGTGTCAGAATAAAATTCGTTCATATATTCCTCATAAATTTCGAGGATGATTTCCAACCAAATCCATAGCTTGTCACACCCTGGCATGAAATCTACTGTAAAACTGATAACTGCCAGATTTGTATGGCCCATGATGAAGAAAAAACAAGTGATTGGGCTCGAGCTAGTCTGCAGTGCCAGAAAGTTAAAGTAACAAGACATACCAAATCAACGTTTGGTACATATCAAGAACGAGGTGCCAGATTTAGTGTCATCCATATTGATTTGATTGGGCCTCTGCCACCATTTAATAGTAAAATTTACTGTTTAACCTGCATTAACAAATTTTCCTTTTGGATGGAGGTAGTTCCATTGGAAGATATCACTGCAGAGATTGTGAGTAAAGCCTTTTATGAGCATTGGGGGAGCAGATTTGGAGTGTCATGTTCTATTGTAATTGATCAAGGCCGCCAGTTTACCTCCCACATGTTTAGAAATCTTGCTGCCATTTGTGGTGCTAAACTTCTGCATACAACGCCCTATTATCTTTAATGTAATGGGAAAATAAAGCGTTTTCACAGAACACTAAAAGCAGCTATTAAGACTCATAATAGTTTAAAATGGACTGATGTCCTACCAACAGTGCTTCTGGGACTGAGATTAGCAATAAGGGAGGATACAAACCACTCCATAGTGCAAATAGTTTATGGGACAAACATATGGACTTCCTGGTGAGTTCTTTGATGCACCTACTTTCAAGATTGAACCTGATACCTTAGGCAAGCAGGCTTCAGGGATACATGGACAGGTTGAAACCAATCAAAGTTCAACACACAACAAAGCAGACTATCTTTGTTCATAAACACCTCAGCTCCTGTTCTAATGTGTTTGTGCAAATAGACAGGGTTAAAAAAACCCTGGAACTAGCCTACGATGGGCCATTTCTTGTATTGTAGAGATATCAGAAACTTTTTAGTGTATCAATTAAAGGAAAGCAAGTCAATATCTCAATTGATAGACTTAAGCCTGCCTACTTGTTGAGTACAAAATATCAACTATGATAATATGCCTGCAATGTCAGTGGGTTACAAAAAACTCAAATCTCAAATATCTCAAACCCCTCAGCTCATAACTAATGACAATAAACAAACAATGAATAGTCGCTGTGGTAGAAGAATGAAGCTACATGTACGATTCCAAAATTAAGATAAACCGAAATCTAGGAGAATGTCGACTTTCACCGGTGAATGTCAACATTCACATAGTCTCTTGGTGTATGTCCGAAATATTTTCCAAATACTCTTATTTCTGACTTACACCGGTCAATGTCGACATTCACCATGTACTAATGGTGAATGCTGAACATGTAACAATATTATATTTTCTTCTCCGTAATTCAGTCACGAATAAACGCACTTGAAACTTGAAATAAGAACTTAAGAACATGAAAACCTAAAACACACAATGCATTTAAAACGAGAAAGGAAAATAATAGAAGTTAAAAACTTACTTAATTACACAGTACGTTCTGAATGAGAAAATAAAATAACAGTAATAAAAAACTTACTAAATTATGTGATTCAAATCTTATTTATTGCAACAAATTAAACTATTATGGCACTTTATGACCTCTCTTTTCGACTTTAACCAGAGCATATCTGTGATTGTCGACATACACCGGTGAGGGTCCGAATATACAAGAATGTAGTGAAATACTCGGTCTTTCACCGACGTATTTGGTGAATGTTGATATTCTCCGGAGAAAGTCGACATTTTCCAATTTCGGTCTTTCAAGGTAATATATGTTTATATCATTGAAAAGTAATTAGTTTAATTTTTAAAATCCAGAATAACGCCTTGAAAATTACTTTCATGAATAGGTAAACATGTTCTCAAATTTTAAAGTATTTTTCAATACTGTACCTCATTGATATTGCATTTTATACTAGTAATATGTAAACATCTCAATGGTTAAAGTATTTTCTATTGTATCTCATGGATATTGAATATTATACTAGCAGATTTTGGAAACAAAGTTATTCTGATAATCTTTATTAATTTTAGTGATTTGTCATGTTTGTAAAAGTTAAAACCATATGCGTATAGCCTCAATATACTTGACAGTTCTTTTAAATGGTAGCAAATAAGATGTCAAATGTTTTTTCTAGTTTGTCAGTTTATATAAAATACTTATTATGTGAAACAGGACAAGACTTTAGTTTCCTTTCATAATTTATGGTTTAATAAGTTGTTGACAGATGTTCAACGTAGTACAAATGAAAATTGAACAATTTCTTAAATAATTGATAAATTCATAGTAACTTCTATATTATATCAAAATCATAATTTTCATCACATTA
Organism: Stegodyphus dumicola; assembly: GCF_044657685.1. Taxonomy (NCBI): domain Eukaryota; kingdom Metazoa; phylum Arthropoda; class Arachnida; order Araneae; family Eresidae; genus Stegodyphus; species Stegodyphus dumicola. The sequence goes on from NC_140770.1 coordinate 108,791,216, forward strand.
TATGTTGGATAGTCACCAAATGACATGAGCTAAAGTATTGATGTGTATTTATCATTTGCTATGTAACAATAATTGTTTTATTTTATGCTCTATGATTAGTATCCCCTAAATATAATGCCACACTATTTCGCATTTAAATCATGATGATCATTTCTCAATTTTACCCTACCATGTTCTCTTGGTATCGTAACTTAATTACTGGTGGGTCAATTATAATCTAATGGCTTAAATATTGAAATAATTTTATGTAACTAAAAATTAATTTAAATGTGTGTAATTCTTTTATTGTTTGTAAACAATATTTCAGGTAAATGACATGTGGGATATTATGCCTTGTATTATTTCTTTTCTTAATTTCTGTTTTCATATATAATATTTGTAACGGGATTTGTAGGGTTTTAACTGTAATCTGATGTATACTGCTGACCATGTGCTGAGTCGCGTTGTAATAAAGTGTGTTATTGTGTGCTAAGTTTCTTCGAGAAGTTATTACTGTTTGAAAGGACTATCCAGTAATATTTAATTTTTCTTAATAAATGATTATGTAAGCGATGAGATAATACGCCCCAAATGTGTTATTTTACTTGGGGAAATGCTGTTACTTTCCAAACGAGCCGAACGCGTGAACTATAGGTCTGGGTGTTAGTGTCACGCATATGTTTTCAAAAAAAGGTGAAGGATATCTCCTTCTTTCATTTAATTGGTAAGAGTGTTAAAGTGACTCTTTACATCCTGCATCCACGCTTCTGGGTGCCAAAATGTTCTCCCGTTGTACACTTGAAGATTCCAGACGTTACCCGAATAGTCCTAGTGAGCCGGCCGGGTGTCCGGATCCGCTCTCGCCTGTCACCTGCAATGGGAGTATATGAGAAGAACCATTCCTGCAACCGCATGAATGATTATAAAGGAGAAGCTATAAACCAATGGAAGGTATAACTGGAACGACGAGAGCCTTTATCTATGTGTTTCGTGATCATTGTCGCCGTAGTTGTTGCCTTTATCATCATGATGATCCAAGTATTCAAGTTTCTTTATCGAGTTCTCGAACCCATGGCTCAGAATATGAGAAGATTCGTCGATAATGACCCGTTCGGAATGATTTTCCTGCTCAGGTCGATTGGAAAACGATTTGATATTTCCTAAATGTAGAGATTTGTAAAATAAGGAACATGGTTTTGCAGAGATGATGTGCTGAGCTCGTCTGAAAATCTCTTTCGGTCAAAGAAAATAGCATTAGGAAAAACGTTTCTTTTTTTATTTAGTAAATGATGTATCACATCTTTATTAATTAGATATCGTTTTCTTCTTTTCTTTTTTGAAGGCCATTAAGAATAGCTGCTCATTCTTGGGAATAGAGTTCGTTTCTTGGAAAAGGCAGCACTTTTTTCTTTTCTGTTTTAAAGGACATTAAGAAAATGCTAATTATTCTTGGAAACTTGAAACACAAATACATTGGTTTCTAAATTTAAGGAAAAGTCACAAAAATGGTGATAACTGGTTCAAAAATAAGCCCGTCTCTATAAAATTTGAATGTGTTGTCAAATAAGAGTTGATGGAAAAAACTGCAGTACGCAAATTAGTGGCGCTGCAATTGGAGTACGTTCTCTGCAAGGAGCATAAAATTACATGTTTGAGAGCAAGCCTATAAAATTCGCTGTGATGTTGAAATAATAAATATGAGATAGCCAATCCGTAACAATGACCTTTAGGTATCATTTGACCGAAGAACTGCGATGGAGAGTTATTGGGAGACTAGAGACAGGACAAAATCATACAGTCCAATTTTGCCGCCAAATGTCGCCCAATGGGCGATTTACCATGGACGGATGGAGAACCTTCTGGAACGAATTCTTACCAGTTTAGCCCAGAATGTTCTCGAACACAAGCTGAAAGCTTTATAAACCATGCTGGTCCGCAGTCAGTTAGTGTGTGTGCCTCGTCTAGCGAGCTGAGAGTCATTGAGCGAGTGTCTCGAAGTCTAGCGCCGAGTTGTCGTCGAGTGCATCGAGAGAGTCTTTTCTGTGCTGAGTCGAGAGCTATACTCTTGTGTATCGTCGAGTGCATCGCGTGGAGAGTCTCGAGAGTACGTGGAGTTCCGAGAACGACCAAACAGAGTCGGAAGCTGCACTCTGGTACAGTGAAGCTGTCTCCACCGTTATTACCTGACAGTATAAAGGCTGTGTCGCTGAACGTGTCAGCGTGTTTATAACAGTTCGACGACTGTAAAAGTGATTTAGGAGCTGTCCTGAGAATATTGGTAAATAAAGTGTGTTTCGATACTTCATCAAGTGTCATCGTTATTCACTCCAAATCTACGAACCCCGTACGAACGTGAAGGAAGAAAATAACGTAACAACTGGTGTCAGAAGAATAAAGAAAAAAACCGCAACAACTGGTATCAGAAAAGAAAAACGTAACAGTATGTTTGTAGAATCACTTTATGGAAAATTTTCATCTCTTAATTCATTCAATAACACGAAAAAAACTGCTTTTTGGTATTATACAGTATTAGTCCAATATTGCGGCCTATTTAATATTCTGGAATCGGATGTCCGATTATGCCCCATTATTGGACTTTTGCTGTGAATAGATTTAATTTAAAATCCTTACATAGTAAAAAGAAAATGCAATCTGAGCTTTTCTCATTAGGAATTTATTTTAATCCTTGAGTTAAGGAGCTATGATGCTGTAGGTCTTTTCTGTACAGAAGACGCCTAGAAATAACATGGCTATATGGATGCTGTTCTATTGCTGTCCCGTGAAGATTTTTATTGTTAGGTAGCGAAATAATCCGCCTCAGGTAAATTTAATAGTTAATTAGCAAAACTGAAATTAAATGCTGTTCATCATTATAAAAATGTAGTGAAAAGTCAAAAGTAATAATATTTCCAAAAACCTATATCTTAACACCTGATAAAACAGCATTTTTTTATTGACAACCATCCCTTATTTACACATTCGGGCTTAATAATATTCAGATTGGATTGAATTATTCAATAAAGGCAAAGCGCACGAATCTGATCAACAATAATACTCCCTGGAGGTTAAAATCCAAGTTTTTTTTAAATTTCTCCTGCCTTACTGACTGTCTCTCTAGCGGACATTGATATAAATGGATTTTATGCTATCTCATTCCGAAAAGTTTCTGCAATTAAAAACTGAAATAAAAAATCATCACCAGTCTTTTATGTATTGACTTATTAAGGAAAGTTTATTGTTCTAACGGTTAAAATATGGTCATTTTCAGTAATTGGATAACTTTAATTTTTTATACTCCGATAAGATACATTTCGCTCTTTCGAATTTAAGGAGGAAAATTTGTTTGAATGGACTGTTATATGGAATAATTAATTTATTTCGAAAGAAGAGGGTGAATGTCTGTATTTGAAAAATGACACTTTTAAGCAATTATTTTTAAAATAAGATTACTTCTTTCTTCTTACAACGCTCTTAAAACACTAGCATGTTAAAAACAAATAGATGTGCCTAACAGACCGTAATAGCTTTATCTAAAATAACAGAACAGTAAAAACCTTGAAAGAATAATCAAGCTTTTATTATCACAAATGCTTTCTTCTTACAAAGCAAAACATACTTTGAACGTTCATTATTAAAGCGGTTATTAAAAATCATATGATTCTGCAGATGATTTGACCTTGTCGGAAATATTGCAGCTGCAAAGACAAACAAAATATGGTAAAACCTCTTTTCTTTCTTCCACTTCAACTTTATTTGCAAGCATACTATCTGAAAATTCTCTTACGCAGTTCTAGTAAAAGAAATATGAAAACAAATTTGCAGTTTGCTATTTGAATCAATAAATATTTTAAAAGCACATGTCACAAATCTGCGTAACTATATAAGTGTTAAATAAAATTACTTGAAATTAAAAAAAAATGATTTTACAAATAATAATGAACAATTTTTGAATGTTAAATAAATTACATTTTTTTTAACTGAGTCTTTACAAAATATTTGTACTGTTATAATAATTCTGTCGATACTCATTTTGTTAAATATCGCGTAATATCTTTATAGCATTATTTATATTCTGCTTCTGAAAAGAATTAAGAATTCTTTACAATAAAATTCCAAACCTCAGATCTCCTTTCATAAATCGAAGTACTATATATCGGTTAGGTGTTTTTTATCTAATCAAATAAGTCAAAGCTTACAAGGAACATCTACATAGGAAAGACATGCTTTGGAGGAGGAGTTTCTTGAAATTGGCTCATATTCAAGTTATAGTATATTATGCAGATAGTCATGAAGAAAAATGAAGAATGTCATGTATTCAGCTGTTCACCGGAATTCAAAGCCGTGTCGAACCACCAGTGTTCAGAAGTCTTATCCATTCCGCTACTGGTGGGCGGCTATGGAAGGTATTACAAATAAAGAATGAAGAAAATTTTCAGCAAATTGCCTCTATTCTTTTTAACTTGAATCAGAGATTTTACGAGCTCTTATTGTAGTAATATTCTAGAAGTTTTAGCGCTGTAGAAGAGCGTTACTTAAACTGTGGGTCTCGATCCAAAAAGGGGTTGCGAAGTGGAATTTTGGAGTCGTGAAAATTTAATAGTGATAGATGAATTAAAAATAACATTAATAGCAATTTCTTGATTACCTTTAATTTGATATATTACATTTTCTACACAGCGCAACAATAAAATCATGTTACTGGCTAAATTGAGCTGTAAATTATATTTATATATTGGAAAATACTACCAAGCGCACCATAATAGCTGTGTATAATTGCAGTTTTGGACTATAAGTTATTTTAGAGTCAAAATGTACCTCAAACACTATGCTAACCATAATATCTGCGTCTTGAGCTGCGCAGGTGTGTCGAGAATTGTGGTGATGGCGAAAAGGAGCGCGCCTTGCGTCTTCCGATAAATGTGGCAATCCTAGAGGAGAAGTTTCTTACGAGTAGCGAGCAGAGCGAAAGAGGCCGGCTGTCGGGAAGCGTGCGCGAAGTTCCGAAATAAAGCTTAACTTTTATTGTGCACTATTTCTTGTTAATATTTATATTAATGCAGTAAGAACATAATCTGTGATGTGTTCACCATGGTGTTTTACCGCCAATCCTCGCATTCCATATCACAGATTATGTTCTTACTGCATTAATATAAATATTAACAAGACATAGTGCACAATAAAACAGGGGCGTAGCTAGAGGGGGGCAAGGGGGCATCTGTCCCCGGGCGCAGAATCCAAGGGGCGCCAAACTGATGTTACGACATTTTAGAATTAAATGTTTTCCATCCTTGGCAAGCAATAGGGGGCGCGAAATCTTCAGTTGTCCCTGGGCGCTGAAAACCCTAGCTACGACTCTGCAATAAAAGTTAAGCTTTATTTCGGAACTTCGCGCACACTCCCCGACAGCCGGCCTCTTTCGCTCTGCTCGTAAGAAACTTCTCCTCTAGGGTTGCCACATTTATCGGAGGGCGCAAGGCGCGCTCCTTTTCGCCATCACCACAGAGTTTCCCCCTCAGTTCCTTTGGTGGCTATTCAAAGGAACGACATCAGGTTATGAAAATATCTCAGAGGATCCGTACTGTCGGGTATTTTTTCATAATTACAAAATTAGAACATAAAATTAGAAAGGATCAAAATGCAATTCAATATATAACAAGGTAATGACACAGATAATAAAGATGAAATAACAAAAAATATGTTACGATATGAATTTAAAAAAAAAAAAAAAAAAAAGGTTTTAAATTGTTATGTAAGAAGCAAGTTTCTTAGGGAAATGAACAAGTCTTCCCGCTCTGGTGACAGTTTGTGTCTTAGAGAGTTCGTTTGCAGATTTATTCTGCTGAACTGTCTTTAAGTCTTTATTTGTTTTCAGTTCAGGCAAATTAGCAAAATAGGCTGGTTTCACACGGTCTAGAGACACAGTAGATTTCAGACCGTTAATATCAATTGCGAAAGTTTTCTTCTTTCTAGAAAGTACTTTATGCGGACCTGTATATGGTTGGCACAGAGGTGGTTTTACTCGATCGACACGTAGGTATACATGCGTACACGTCTTTAAGGTAGCACTTACGTAGCACTTTTCTTGGTAATGTGCAGATGTTGCTATTGGATTTGATTGTTGCATTCTATACCGAAGATTCGTGATAAATTGTGTGTCATACGGAGATATCTTAGATGACATTATTATATCACTAGGCAGCTTGAGAGTTGTGCCTTATACCAGTTCAGCACAAGATGACTGTAGATCCTCCTTTACGGCTGTCCGAATACCAAGCATAACAACTGGTATTGTTTCAGTCCAGTTATTGGTCTTGTGAGCCTTGAGAAAAGATTTTAAATGTCGATGAAATCGTTCAACGATGCCGTTAGACATTCGATGATAGGCTGTTGTTGTGATTCTGTTCGTACCCAAAATGCGCGTAAATTCTGCAAAAATTGCGGATCTTATTTAAGAACCTTGGTCTGTTGTTATGATCGATGGGCAGCCAAAACGAGATATCCAACAGTTGAAGATGGCTCTGCAAATGGTTTCCGTTTTCATATCCGGGATGGGAATGGCTTCAGACCATCTGGAGAATCTATCTATTAAGAGTCAAAAGGTACACGTTGCCTTCTGATGGAGGTAACGGTCCGACGATATCCATATGGATTTCTGAAAAACGTGCATCAGGAAGAGAGAATGTGCCCAGTGGTGCTTTAGTATGCCTAGTAATTTTCGATTTTTGGCAAGATTCACGGGATTTCACCCAATTTTTGATATGACGTTTCATATCGGGCCATACATAACGAGAGCAAATAAGCTTCGTAGTAACTGCAATTCCTGGATGTGACAGATTTATGCAAATGATTAAAGATGAGTCTGCGAAAGAAATTCGGAACAAATGGAAGAGGAATGTCCGTTGATATGTCACAAAGAATATTACCATCAGAATATTGGCACGGTTTAAATTCCAGTTTCAAAGATGATGTGTTATTTTTTAGAAGGTCTTGTACCTCCGGATCATGCCATTGAGCTTCCGAAAATTTTTTAAAATCCAAAAATGGAGATTTTGTTATGGAATCAATTTCGATTCTTGAAAGAGCGTCAGCAACGACGTTTTTTGAACCTTGCACATGCCTAATATCAGTAGAGTACTGAGAAATAAAATCTAAATGGTGCAATTGTCGAGGTGAACATTTATGAGGGTTCTGTTTAAAAGCGTATATTAACGGTTTTTGATCCGTATAAATTATAAAATTTCTACCCTGTAACATGTGTCGGAATTTCTTAATTGCAGAATAAATTGAAAATAATTCCCTATCGTACGCGGACCATTTCTGTTGACTTTTATTGAGTTTCATAGAGAAAAACGCTATAGGTTCCCATGTTTGTTGAGACAACTGCATAAGTGTGCCGCCTATTGCGACGTCTGAGACATCTACCCAGATGCTTAGCTGGGCTCCGGAATAGAGTGTCTCAAAAGGGTAGCCTGAGCAATGGCATTTTTGGCAGCAATAAAGGCTTGTTCAGATTCTCGTTCCAATTTAATTGTGGGGATGAATCCTGAATACGGGAACGAGATAATTCTTTTTATTAATATAGCCTTTTAACAATTTTATTAAAGGAGAAAGAATATGTGCTGCTTTAGGTATGAAACATCTGTAAAAGTTAAACATGCCTAAAAATCGGCGAAGCTGAGTGAGAATGGTAGGTTGAGGAAAATCTAAAATACATTTGACTTTGTCAGGAAGAGGTTCAATTCCGTTTTCACTAAGGTGAAAACCTAAGAAATCAATAGACGTTTGACCAAAGGTGCATTTTGAAACATTTATGCAAAGTCCATATTCCTGAAGTTTGCAAAATAAAGCTTTCAAATGCCTGCAATGTTCCTCAGAATCTTTAGAGACTATGAGCAAGTCATCGACAAAAGTATTTATATATAACTTCTAAATCCCGCGTGACTTCATCTATAAAACGTTGAAAAGTCGCGGATGCATTGCATAAGCCGAATTGCATACGGGTACTTTCGAATAAACCGAATGGTGTGCATATGGCGGTTTTGTGGATGTCGGCTGGGTTAATTGGTATTTGATGGTATGCCTTAATCAGGTCGACATGACTAAAACTTTTAGTACCGTGCAATGCAGCAGTAAAATCGGCTAAGCATGGAATAGAGTATTTGTCTTTTATTGTTTGAGCGTTCAATGCTCGATAATCTCCTACAGGTCTCCATTCCAGGCTTCCCTTTTTTGAAACCATGTGAAGTGGGGATGCATAATTGCTGCTCGAAGGTCTCAAATGCCCCAATTGCATCATAGTTTGAAATTCTTGTTTTGCTATTTTTAAGCGATCTGGAGCTAACCGACGAGGTTTCGCAACCACAGGTGGACCTTTAGTTATGATATAATGAACGGTGTTGTGTTTAACAGGTTGGTTAGGATCTGGTAATCTAGTAACTGAAGGAAATTCTTTTAAAATTTTGTGATATGGTGTATCACTAAATACAGATTTTACTGAATAAATTCTTGCATTTTTCACGCAGCCGACGGTTTTAAACTGCGTTTTTAAATGTTTGAGACATTTGCTTCTGAGATCAAAAACAATTCAAAGAAATGGAGAAAATCTGCTCCAAGAATGGATGTACTAACATTTGCTATAAGAAAAGTCCATGTAAACTGTCGTCTTAATTTGAAATCCAAAGAAAGTGTTTTTTGACCGTAAACATGAATAGTGGAAGAATTAGCACAACAAACACGAAAAGTGTTTGTTGGGTGGGGGGGGGAGAATTCCGTTTTTGAGAATTATTTGCTGGAAGTAAGGACACGTCAGAGCCGGTATCGACGAAGAATGAAAGGTTTGTTCTACGGTCACGAAAAAGTCACGAAAAAAAGAAAGTGGTCTTTCCTATTCTGAAATTGCAAGACAGGTGGGTGGTTCAGTGACTACATCTGGAGTCCGAAAGTTTTGTTTACGATATCAGGAGACAAATTCAATAAAAAACAAAGAAGGAAAAGGCCGAAAAAGGTGCACCACATCTATTGATGACACGAGAATAAAAAGACTATGTCTCCAAGATAGAAAAATGTCAACAGCGGCCATCAGAAGTGATCTGAACGATGTTTGTTTTGGTTTCTGTCAGTTCAAGAACAATCAGGAGAAGATTAACAGATGTTTGACTGAGAGGTAGAATTCCACGAAAAAAGCCTTATCTTAATTTTCAGCAACGAAAAATACGATTACAGTGGGCAAAGGAACACATTAATTGGACAGATGATCAGTGGTCATAAGTTATATGGATTGATGAAACTAAGATATCGTTATTCGGTAGTGATGGGCGAAAATATATAAGACGTAGAATAAGAGAAGAGCTACATCCTGACTGCATTCAAGCAACTGTGAAGAACCCAGTTAGTGTTATGATTTGGTCGTGCATGTCAGCAGATGGTATTGGTTGCCTTCATGTCATCGATGGGACACTGAAACAATACATTGACACTATTCTAGAACCAAAACTTCTACCTTCCATCAGAGATCTCTTTCCCTACAATGCTTCGTTTATTTTTCCGCAGGATTCTGCTCCTTGCCACACGGCCAAAATATCGAAAGAGTGGTTTCGTACAAAGAGCATTAAATTGTTCTCATGGCTAGGAAACAGTCCTGACCTCAATCCTATCGGAAATTTGTGGCACCGTTTGAAAACTCTTGTCCGAAGGAGGCGCCCATCAAATAAAAGGAAACTAATCGAGACTATAATTGTTTCCTGGCATCATGTAATAACGAAAGAAGAGCTTAAAACTCTTGTCAGTTCAATGAAACGTCGATGTGAAGCTGTAATAAAAAATAAAGGGTACCCTACTAAGTACTGATAACTCACTGCAATCATCACTATCTAATGTATATCGATAACTATTATCGTTTAACTTTTTTGTATTGCAAATAATTGAGTTTTGTATTTTGTATTGAATTCAGTAATAAATTCTCTTTAAAATGATATATACAAGTTTGCATTTTGTGAAACGTAACGTTTTCTATAAGCATACAAAGTTCAAAAACATAAAAATTTCCAAAAGTGTCCACAATTTTGGCCACCACTATATATATAAATTGGCATTTGTGCCATTATTATTACTGCTTGATTATGTTTTGATAAATATTTAGGAAATAAACTTCAAATTTCAGTTTAAAAATTCATTTTGTTTAAAAAAAATCCTCATATTTTGGTAAAAAGAATTTCAGCTACTTTCAAATCGGACATTCCAACTGCATGTAGTTCGAATTTGAGACCATTAGCATACTGTATACATAATTTTTATTGCTCACCGAATTTTAATTATCCTTCAGCATTTCTTATGCATAACTTTCACCATTAATGGAAGCATTACTTGTACATGTTTCATTACTAAATGTGTTAAAATATTATCATTAATGCATGCCTTTATTTGTTGAGCACATTTATGTCTATAGATATGTATAAGTAACTACAAAACGTTAATGGTTTTTAGCCATATTTTGATTCAAGTCTCATTGATTTAGACTTTCAATTACTCGAACTTTCTCCATAATTTCTTCAATGTCATTTTATTGACATTCGAGTGTAAGCAAAGTGACCAACCAATTGTGCAACTGGAAAACTGAAATGATGCTGTGATTTCTTTATTCCTTACTTATTTGCCACTGGAAAACAGAAGTCAAGTTTTCGTTTCTTATTGTTCAATTACTTTTGCGCTATTTTTAAAAAAAATTTAAATACTATGCCGATTCTGCTATCTCTAAAACGAATATTTAGAATGTCGCAATAAACTTCAAGCAGAAAATGATTTTTAAAGTAATTTTTTGATAAACATTTATAATCTGACAGTTTTTACAATCAAGCAAGGCGCTGAAGTAAGATCCGCTGCTTTAATCTTATGGCAAACGTGATAATTTTCATAGTTGCCATGTCATAGATTATAACACGATAACAGCTATTTTCAAGCCTCTAGTGACCGTTTCACGACCTATGTTAGACGATGCTTCGTTAAGAAATAAAAGAAGCCCGAAATTTCCCTCATTTTTTGTTTCAGTTGTAAGTGATTTTATTGGTAAAACAGAAGACTTTAAAAATAGTCAGCAAATTATTTTTTTACTGTTCTGCAGCAGTGAAGTTGTACGGGAAGTGAATTGAAATCCCTATTCACTCGCAGTGCTGAAAACTTTAGCACTTGCTCAAAAGGAACTAAGCAAATTTGGATATGAAGACAATACTACGCTTTGAATACATTTATAAGTCTTACTTATGTACACCTCACTTTTACATTTAAAAATGTAGTATGAAAAAGATATTTCTAACTTTAATTCCGTTCCAAATATAAATATCGAGTTAAACTAAAAGAATTAAACATTATCCTCATTTTTATTTTATACTTTGCATTAAATAAAATTATTCTTTTCTTCAGTATGTTAAAATCCATTTCTTTAGTGGATTTTACAATGAATTTAATTAATTATTCACTAGCGTTTAGAATGCAGTTTGATGGAACTAAGATATATGTCAAAACTCTGTAACATATATCTTCACACACGACTTCAAAATGAAGGAAGCAATAGCTGAATTATTTAGGTGACATAATAGGCTGATATCATTAACAAGAGAATTACATTGTCTTTTATCAGTTATATCTCTGAACTACAATAAGAAGGTTCAAGTACACTTTACATCCGAAGCTTTTATTTAAGATAATGTAAGTAATTGTAAGCAAATTAAGATAACATATGTAAGCAAGATAAGAACATAACTTTACGATAAACATTTACTGAAATTTTAAAACATATAGCATAGCAACGAAAAATTATCAGACTTATATGACACCAGAAGCGCATAGTCATAGTAACTAAACTTTTTTTAATCAGCTTTAATAATAAGAACGTGATATCTATGGCCATCTGAACTCATTAATAAGCACTGAAGTCATTAAATTATTTAAATTGATATATGATTCTTTCCCTCTAGAATATCTTTTATCTCCTTTAGAGTGAAAGACGACAGAAATTGTATATCCATTTGACTCCCAATTAACTGGATAATACGGGGAGCGACGTCCACGGTTGACACAAAATCATGGCTAATACCAGGACAGTTAAAAACACAAGGAAGGAGGAACAACTGATTTTTGATAAGTAACAGAAAAATACTATTGAGAGTTTTACTGCATTTTGAAGCCTGTTTAATATAGAGAATAATTTCAGTTCAGGAGTCAAATCTGTGATCGAAAGCAGAAGAACACGTTGCAAATAACGGAAAGATAAATTTCACATAAAATGAAGAAACTAAGCGATTTATGGATTAACGAACAATATTTATGACAGAAACCATGAACATATCTTAAATTCAAACTAGCATAAAAATGTCGGAAATAATTTTTTCTTATTTAAAATGTTCATATACTACAGATCAACTATTATTAAATTGCATATTGTTGTAGGTAGAAATAACCCCCAGTTAGTATATGAACATTTGTTATCATTGCTGTTAATCCAAGCATTTTTCTTTACCTTTTTTGCGTTTTTCGTTAAGACAACTACGCTTTACATTAATAGTTTGTGACAGTAATTCTTTCGTCAATCCGTAATAAAAAAATGTTTTTAAGATAGAGCCCGGTTAATGTACTATTTTAACTTTTTTTAAATGGACTTTAACCTAAGAAGGATATCTCTAGTTCTCCTTACTTTATAATTCTATTGGATGTTTACTTAGAATCAGAAATATCACAATACTACAAAATAATACAGCATGGAAGTAAAACAATGCAACCGAATCTTAGTTAAGGGGCAGTCCACTTGACGTTTCTATTTAATGGACAACTTTTGAATCCTCGACCCCTTAAAATAAGACATCAATATATTTCAACTCTTGTATAACAGACATTTGCGACAGTGGGCAGGAGAAAATTCTGACCTAAAGTACTTATTAGATATAGTTCGTTTAGAATAGATATTAAGAATAAATGAATAAAAGTGAGACACAAAAACAAAATCTGGAAACATAAGTCTCGCGCGCAGGACATAAAAATGTTTTATTCCATAGAGTGTTGCCATTTCTGGCCTTGAAATCATTGAGATTTTTAATAAAAAATTCGTTAAAATTTTTTAAAATATAAAATATAGATAATAAAAAAATTCAAAATTCTGGCTTCCAGGTGCCCATACCGATTGGAGGACTACCTGTTATTCAAAATTTGATGGCTCTAGGTACCCTTTTTTTTTTCACAGTGAGAGAAACATACATTCATGCAGATTCCTTATTATTTAATTTCTTTAAGTATAATACAGAGCGATGATATTTGGTGGCAACAATTTGAAAAGTGATTCGACGCAAAATGCCGTTTCGAGAATAATAGCCCTTCTCGGCTAACGCCCCTTTGGACTAAAAAAAGAAAAAAAGAGAGCTTTATTGAAATAAATATCTCTTTCTATCCCGGATTTTTATCTGAAGAGAAAATATTGAATCCAGGAGAATAAAGGTAGGAGTTCGACGAAATCTGAAGTATTCAAGGGCTTGTAAAATGAGAGTGGTAACGAAAGTAAACTCTCAAAAAAATTGTTGCTCCTAAAAATCGAACATCAGCATATTTCAGTCTCTGATAACAGAGGTTTCCGATAGCAGATTGAAAAATTTCTTACAGTTTGCCTATTTCTGTATAACAGGCTATTAAAAAAGTTAAGGAAAGAAAGGGCATTCGCCATTTATACCGAAGAGAAAGTAAAGGAATTTATACACTGGCTACCAATAAGTATTTGGACACCTAAGTAAATGACGATATCTGCGGTCCTAAGGTACGTCACTGACTCTGCCGGTATATATCGTGTAGGAAACAGCATCGGCTTTAGTCGCATGCAAGATGCCTCACAGTTCTCTTTGATTTCGAGAAAGGTATAATTATCGGGTATCACAAATGTGGCCGATCCTTAAGGGACATATCTAGCGATCTGAAGTACCCAAAATCGACAGTGACCTATGTGATTAAGAAGTGGAAGGTGAGCGGTGATTGTCGGAATGTGCCCCGCGTTGGCAGACCAACGAAATTGGGGGATAGAGACCAACGAGTGCTGTCCAGAGAAATTCGGAAGAACCGCACCCAACCGATGGCCCTCATCCAAAAGGAGTTTCAACAGGCATCCGGGAGTATTGTTTCAATAAATACCATCCGTAAGGAAGCAATTCTTGATTTTCATGGTCGTGCTGCTGCCCATAAGCCTTTGATCACAAAGTCCAACCGCGCTGCTCGGTTAATGTGGTGCAAAGCACATCGAAATTGGACCGTACATCAGTGGAAACGGGTTCTTTGGAGTGACGAATCAAGGTTCACCCTTTACCTTTCGGATGGCAGGGTCTGGGTCTGGAGTCTACCTGGAGAACGTCTCCTGCCAGAATGCATTGTGCCAACAGTCAAGTTCGGCTGAGGTGGAATTATGGTCTGGGAGTGTTTCTCCTGGTATGGGCTGGGACCCTTGATCCCCATTCATGGTAAGCTCAACTCCGATGCCTACTGCACTATTTTGGATGACAATGTGCTTCCTACGTTGTGGCAGTTTTACGGGTTGGACCCCTGTTACTTTCAGGACGACAATGCCAGTTGTCATGTTTCGACGTTAACCAAGGCTTGGTATGGTGGCAATGGAGTTCATCGAATGGACTGATCTGCCCAGAGTCCAGACCTGAATTCTATCGAGAACCTCTGGGACGAGTTGCATCGCCGAATTCAGGGGTGCACTACCCGTGCAAAATCAGTGAAGGAACTTCTATGTCTTCTCCAAGCCGAGTGGAAAAAAATACCATTAGCTGTCATACAAAGACTTGTGGAAAGTATGCCCCGGAGGGTCCACGCTGTAATTACCTCTCGTGGAGGCTCTACCAACTATTGATTTTGAATAAAGTTGCTTTTCCTTTTCTATCACAGGTGTCCAAATACTTATAGGTAGTCATTGTATTATCAACCTATATAAAAATTCGAAAGAACTTAAAGCATGAAGAACTTGAAGCATGCAAAATGAGAGTGGTATAAGTAATGTAGAGGTAGATTTCCAAGAATATACCGAAATAAAGAAAATATAGCAACGAAAAACGAATATCTAACATTTTATTCAGGTTCTGTGAAAATAAATTATTCAGGTTCTGTGAAAATAAATTTTTATAATGACGGTAATCTTTTGCATTCTTCCACGAGTTTTTGATAGTATGTACTGAGGTTATATTTTGCTCTTAGAAAGTGCCACCCAACACATATTCCTTTTCTTTCTTTGTATTTGTTTACTTTGATGTGAATAACCATGTGTTTCGGTTTTCGAACTCATAGTTTAATTAGTTGCAATGGCCTCTAAAAACAAAAAATCGAAGTTAAAATAAATTGAAGTAATCGATACTGCAGAAAAAGGAGAATTCCCTTCACGAAAGGTTTAAAAACTCTTTTACAGTGAAAATACACAATCGTTAAACAGAAAGCAAAAGAAGTACAAAAAATTTGGATAAGCAATAAAACAACATAATATAAAAACAGTAAAGCCGATTAAAATAATGATGCTGAATTATTTGTCTTCCACTGAACATTTTCTGCATGTGTAATCCTATTTTTCTATTTTTCACAAACAATGTTTCTGGACATTTTTTTACAACAAAAGGCTAGAGAAATAGCCTAATCACTATGAAAATCTGACTTCAAGGAAGTTGTGTTAATTTAAATTTTGCAATGTTTCTCATTACTTAATTAAGTAATGAGAGCATTAATATGTTCTTCTCATTACTTTATTGTCTTGCTGTGATTATATACTAAAACTTCTATTACGAGTTTTTGAACTTCAGTTAGTCGAAATTTTTAACGGAATGATTGTCGGAACTAGAAATTCGAAGGTAAGTTCTAGTGAATATCAAAACATACTATTCGAAATTTATACTGATTTCGATTTTTTAATGTTTATGTTTTGAAGGATGTGCTCCTTCAGTTTTGGCTTATTGAATCTTGACTACATTTGGATTGATTCTTCGCGTTCTTCCATAAAAATGAAAATCTCATGCATGATTATCTGTATCGTAGGGCGTAGTTTTAAATGAAGTAGTTAACAGTGTAAAACAAAGCTTAAGAACTGGACAGTTTTCGCTCACATCTCATCTTTTAGTAAAAATACGTAAAATATAAATTTTATATTAACCCTTTTTACAAAGAATGTTTCAAATAGCATTTTCCCTTAATATTATGATGGATAATTTTAAAAAAATATGCTCTTTAGCACAGCCATGCCTACATAGTTTTTCACCTGAAACAAAGCAGTAAATGTGCGCCCCTGTATACAATGCAAGATTATTAATTTACCTATCTGTGTGTGTGGGGGGGGAAGAGAATAAAGAAATAATAATAAATGATGTTTGAAAACATAACATTATACTAACACGCGCAATATATATATATATATATATATAATTGAAAAAGAAAATATAAAGCTAACTGGTAATTAGACGTAAGACCTAATATATATATAATGTTTTATGATCTTAAATTCATTTAGTGCGAAAACAAGTTACTACTACTTGCAAAGTTAGTTAATAATAATTTATTTCCTAAACAATATTGATTAATTGATTATATTATCTCCTAAGTTTAATTAAAGTAGAATTATTTAAAAAGAGTGAATCCATACTGATAAGTTATATTTTGAAAGATGTCTTGAAGTAATTTGAAAGCAAAATGTTAATAATGTTTTAACTGGGACTGGAGTTAAATCATCATGAAGAACAAAATTTCAATTGTAAAAGGAAAAATTAAAAACATGTAATCATTGTCATTGATCGGAAATTAGTTGACTTTTCAAGGGGAACAAACCAACTCCCGTTCAATGAACAATAATTGATAAAAATACGTAAATACGAAGGTGTTTCGTCTTTACTCGAGTTATACGGTAAAGCCAAACCGGCAATTCTAGTCAGGACAAATATTTCCGCGAATAGAAGGGATTACGAACCAATGCTGATACTCAAAGAACTTATTCTTATGAAGCATTTTAATCAATTCAATTTGGAGTAAAAAGCAATTTATGTAGAGAAATCCGATAAAACTCGAGTAACCGTCACCGACACCTTCATGTTTATGCATTTGAGTTCCATATTATTTGTAAAAATTAAACATTGGAAATTGTCATTATGAAATAGAATTCAAATTAAAGTTGAAATAAACATAGAAGATTACAAAATAAGATAAATAATGCAAACTTTGTAAAAACAAATCAAAAATAATATAAAAATAATATAAAAAATAATATAAAAAATATAATAAGAACAGTGAATGTACATGAAGATATAAAGGCCAGAAAAGGTATTAAGTAACTTACATTCTTACTAGTGGGAAGTTGGCAAAGTGTTCTCTTCGTGTCTGACTCATAAGTGTAGGGTGTCCGAAAATTCTTAGCGGCAGTGGGGGTGTTTGAATAATATCAGTCGGTAAGACTTGGGTGAAGTAATTTATGGTACTGGGTGGGACTCGGAATTCTTGAGGGATGTATTATGTGGAGTTCTTATTTGAGTGAAACAGTCTGTTAAGATTTTTTTGAAAATACTAGTGAATGGAAATTAATTAATTTCTGGCTAATTGTCGTGTTGCAATGATTAAGAATTTAAGAAAGGAATTTTCACTGTCCAAGTTTCACTCAAATAAGAATTGCATCTCCCCCCTTCAAAAACAAGAGGCCGGGTGAGCAAAGCATTAGTAGATTAGTGAAGCAAGAAGTATGAGGAAAGACATGAAGAAACATCCAGGACATAGCTTACAAGGCTTTAACTATGTCCTATCATAAATCATGATCTTTTCTCATATAAAGTTTTTGAATTATACAAATTTACAATGATTTATAAATAAACATATAACTAAATTTTATATGGAATAATAATAATAAATAAATTACAAGCATAAAGGTCCTCACATTTTATCAAAATGTAAATTGAAAAGTTTGTCAAGTTCTTTTCATCGAATGAAGATACTGGTGAAGTCTCTTGATGCCAGTAAGTCCACATAAGCTCACAGATATTAGGCACTGTTTTCAATGAATATAGTTCCATAACAATTTTTGAATAGAAGATGATTAAAATTTTTGCAGGGAACATTTTTTCATGTAAATCTTAGAAGATACACAATTTATGCATGATTGTATTACGTGCATTCATTCTTCTTATCGTAGGTAATTAACAATACATTGACATATTTTAAAGTAATTTGAAAATTCAGTACAAAACATTATGATATAATACCTTAAAAACAATTCAATTTAAATCTGTAATAATATGATACAATATTTCATAAAACAATAACACCTTGAAAAAAACGTTGGCATGTCCTTCCCAATCCGACCGAATTCGAAATCCATTGGGGTTTCCCCGCACAGGTTCGAATCCTGTCGACTCAGTTGTAATATATTCAGGAGCAAGAATTTTGATGGCCTAGAAGTGTTGATCCACAGTGACTAGGAAATTAGAGGCGAAGGCAGATTAAATCTTCAGTTTTATTTTTAGCAACATGTTGCGGCTACACGCAAGTCGGCACATTAAATGTGCCTGTTCCGAAAGGTTTACATATTTGATAACTTTGTAGCAAGAAAGCAGCAGCAGACAGACAGCAGTTTAACTAGGCCAAAGCGTGGAAAGCAAGTGCGTTATTTTCAGGGTGAAATCTCAAACTGAGTTAGTTTTGGTTCTCAAAGCATTCTGATTGGACAGTTAATATTGCTCTAAAATTACTATTGGCTGGTTGAGTTTTAGTTCCATTTACATCACCAGAATTACGTAAGAGTCATATGACATAGATTTTTCTCGAAATGACGCAGGGCAAAAATTCCTATTTTTTAGAATAGAGAAAGGAAATTAATTTATGCTGCTAATTTAATCTTTTACATATTCTTTATTTTTCTTACATATATATATATATATATATATATATATATATATATATTATAAACTCATTAAAAGTAACTATTTCAAGTGAAAATACTATAACTCTTACAGTAATATTTAACTATGTGCATTCCACAAAGCGAAACATATATAAGGATTAACAATTTTGAAATGGAAAACATTAAAAATATACTTTTTGAAAAATGGCAAATAATATTAAGTAGTATAAATAAAACACCTGCTCAAAATTTTATGGCATAAACTTTTCAAGCATATTTATAATTTAATTTTTCTTGCTTTTAAAGAAGCAAAATCATCAATATTTGTTTCAAAATCTATTTGATTACTTAACTCATGGTCTATCGAGAGAACGGCCACGTTTGAAAGTGATTTCTTGGCCTAGTGAAGATCTCATATAGTTCTTTATTATTTTAAGTTTGCTACAGCTTCTTTAGCCACAAGCTACGGAAACTGGCAACGTTAAAAAAATTCTTAACTTTAATTAAAAATTCTTTAATTCGGATAAGACTGAGCTAAATTATAACTGTGAATTGTTTTTGTGTCCGGAATTATTGAAATAGCGTGTTTTTTAAAACTTGATATTTCTGACTGAATTTCTTCAGCGCTCATATCAATCGGATACTTAAGTGCTAAGTTATAAGCTGCTGCTTTTAAATTACTTAAATTTAATGGCATTAATAGTTCACGAGTTAGAAACTGAAAATCGAAAGAGATTTCATTTAATTTTTCTTATCGCCATTTCAAATGTGAAATTAAATCGTCGAACACTTCTTTCTATAAAAATATTTTTCTGAAAACTACAATTTATATCAATTGATTTCTCACAATCTGTTCTATTAACGTTTCATTTTCGTTTTTCTTCAAATTCTGATGATATATTCATCTCTAAAGCTGAAGTTTTGCATTTTTCAAAAATGCACTGAGAAATATTTTCTCTCATTTCCTGTAATGAAAGACATAGTCCCTCTATTAAGCGTGCGGCTTTATAGACAGTCATAAGTTTTGACTGCAAGGCTTTATTTACTTTTTCAAGATCTTAAATATTAAATTCCAAGCAGATAACACACATAAAAATTTTAAATTGATTTGTTTCAAAATGCTGCTATTTTCAGCCCATTGCAAATATTTGTAATTTAATATCATATCTTTCAATAATCTATATACTTTTGATATTTTTAGATATAATTCTTTAGCAGCATTTGCTCTTGAAGACCATCGTGTATCCGTATGACCTTTTAATGTTGTTTTCAAAACGCACATAAGTGCATCCCATCTACTCATTGAAGATACAAAAAAATTATAAATCCTCTGTACAGTGCCAAAAATATTAACATACTTGAATTTATTGAAGCGGCATTTTTGCATATTAAATTTAAATTATGAGCAGAACAAGGTATAAATATATATATATATATAGCTTGATCATTTCTTTGGCAACTAATGGCTTGCACGCCTTTGTACAATCCAGCCATATTGGCCCCGTTATCATAAACCTTGTCCTCCAACATATTGAACATCGAGGCCATCCTTTTCTAACTTATAAATAATTTCATTTGCGAAACCACTACCAGTTTCAGCTTTTGTTTCTATAAAATCTATGAAGCTTTCTTCAATAAATAGTGTGACGAAATGTCCAGGCGCGGTAGGATGGCTTCCCCGCAAAGAAGTTTTAGGGTTGCCCCATTTGGTGAGAAATTGCCCATTTGGCGATATACCATGGACGGTTGGAGAATCTTCTGAAACGAATTCTTACCGGCTTAGCCCAGAATATTCTCGAACACAAGCCGAAAGCTATATAAACCCTGTTGATCCGCAGTCAGTTAGTGTGTGTGCCTCGTCGAGAGGGCGAGTCAGAGTGTGCGCCTCGTCTGGCGAGCTGATAGTCAGTTAGTATCGAGTTGGTGTCTCGTTCAGCGAGTTAATCCCTGCGGATTCGATCGAGTTGACAGCCGGGCAGCGAGTGCAGAGTGAGTCGTAGAGTGCACCGAAAGAGTCTCTTAGTGCATCGTCGAGAGAGCGGGTTGATCTCCGGGAACGACTGAACCGAAGAGTCAGGAGCAGTGCTCTGTGTGTCGTCGAGTGCATTGCGAGTTGTAGCGTGGAGAGTCTCGAAAGTACGTGGAGTTCCGAGAACGACCAAGCAGAGTCGGAAGCTATACTCTGGTGCTTTGCAGTGAACCTGTCTTCACCGTTATAGCCTGACAATGTGAAGGCTGTAGAAACTGTATTGCACCAGATGGCGCTGTGTGCGCTTGAATTCTTCGGACCAGTTCAGAACCTTGATGATTGCGAAAGATGTAACACCAACACGAAACATTAACCAAAGTTTACATGTGCTTCTCTTTGTTGTAAATGTATTTAATTGTGTCGTCAATAAAATATAGAGCAAATGATAAAAGTGGTGAATGCCTCTGACAGGTAAGTGAGATTTCTTTATATTTTGATTTGAATTGAGTTTTAGCGACGAAGAATGTATATGCGTATTTACAAAGGCTGTGTTGCTGATCGTTCCAGCGTATTTATAGTAGATCTTCGACGGCTGTAAAAGGGTTTTGGAGCTGTCCTGTTTAATACGAGCCAATAAAGTGTATTTCAATACTGCATCAAGTAGTGTCGCCGTTATTCACTCTAAATCGACACAAACCCCGTACGAACGTGAAAGAAGAAAATAACGTAACAAGTGGTGTCAGAAAAAGAAAAATACAACAATATGGACTCCTCTTTTATGTGCACGTATCTAATAATCTGACACAGTTGCTCATGATGAGAAACATCTGGTGTACAATCAAATATCAAAGAAAAATATTTCGCTTTTTTGATCCTAGAAGGAATTTCAAATCGAACATGATTACCTAAGAGTAATATAAATTCATCTTGTATTTGATTAGACTCTGTGATTAGCTATATGATAGGCAATATTTCTATCATAATGACTTATTAATTCAATTAAATTTAGGAACATTCCTGTATTTTGAACTCCCAATAATTTTATGCGTACCCTCTAAAAGGTAAATTGTGTTTTGCACCGAACAATATGATGTGTAATATAACGCCTAAGATATGTTGCAACTTTTCTGATTCTACTGCTTTATGCAGGGGATCGTCTATGAAACCACCTCCTTTAATTTTTTTTCAAAGCATTTCAATTGAAGATAAACATCACGATGAAACATAGAATTTTCGTGATCGGAAATTCGGTTTAAGTTTTTCCAATCTTTGAAACCTCTTTTTGAATTGGAAAGAGTAGAACATTTACATTAATACATTGATGTTTAATAGTAGTACATTTTATTAAAAATAATGCAAGGAAAACAGAATAACGACAGAGATCTTTTTGAATAAATAAGCCAGTTGCGATGTATTACCTCCCCATTATAACACTTCTTAAAAAACAATTCTCTGGTAAGTCTTTTGCCATCCTCTGAAGTAGATTCCCTGAAATCAGCATCTTGTCCTTGATCTGGTCCATGTTCCATTAAGAAAAAATTTATTTTGTCAGAATGTGTTGGCCATGATGGAGGATAATTGAAGTTAATCAGTTTAATGATTACTTTATTCTCTTCGTTTCCAGAAATTTAAATTAGTTGTTTGCTTTTATTTGAATCAAAGTTGCTATATTCTCCAAATTCAACCACAATTTCTTCTGAGCTATCTGTTATTACTTTTTTTTTTTTTTTTGATGAATTACTTATTTCATTTGAATTTCCTCATTTCGCTAGCCAGCCTTGTAACTGTAAAGCATAGCTTTGATGAAAGTAATTTCTTAATTTTTTCCTTTTGTATTCAGCACCACTGTGGTTTTTTCGATGCCATCTGTGAAAATTTTGATTTTTGAATGATTTTGATTAAGAAATTTGCTTTCTGTCATAAGAAAATTAACAAAAATTTATTGTTGAAGGAAATTTACATAATGTTAAAAATTGAAAAAATATAAGACAAAAAGTATTAAGAAAATATTTAAATTATATTATCGCACTATAAATTTCTTTCGCCATAGCATTTGATATTTCTGTTTGACTATGAATAAGATTCTCTTTTGAAACGCATTTATAAAGGTTTTCTTTAACTAATTATAGCGTTTCATTTTCCTTCCTCGCTGATTTTGGATCGTTTCCGTTATAAGAAGATGCGCCAAACAATTTTCTCCAGAAAGTTGTATTTGCCAACTTGATATTTTCAGTGCGAAAAACATACTTTTCGCAGTAAAATTTGTCTTTAGGGTTAATGGCCTCAGTAAATGGAGAACAACGGATTGCCATACTTTAAAAAATTATTCGCAATACTTACTTTGAAAACAATAATATAGTCTTATAAGAGATAAGAATTTAACTGTGCCGTAGACAACGTAGAACTCTGTAGAAAATTGTGAAGTTCGCGTTGTTATGAAACGAAAAATATCACATACTTTAATACGAGCTATGGTTTCGTTATATAAAGTTTGCAATGTTTTTTTTACCACAGTTGTGTTATTGATGCATCAGAATCCATTACAGTTCTTAATTTAAATTACCAATCCTCTGTACATTGCAATATTAATGAAACCTGAGTGTTTACGTACCTCGTATTAGAATGGCGCCGACATGGATGACGCAGTTTCGACTTTAAACATACTTAATAAATTCAGTCGACTCTTGGTGTATTTAAATCAAACTGAAGACATTTAATGATATAACATTCACACGTAAACATTTAGTAATAATTCAGGAGTACAGATAAGCATAAAATAATAATTATAACTGTTACAGGCCAGCTACGCTTTTAGCGACGGAATCCTACGAACGACAAATCTCAAAAGCGTGTTGCCAACGCAGGGCAACGAAAAGGTAGAAATTAATTCGACAGGCGTGGAAGTGAACATACTCCCACCCTATCAGGTTTAGTCCTGATACACAGGCAACGGTGAAAGTTTATTAATTCCTCTTTCGAGAACACCAGTTTTAGTTTTGACAGTGGCTACGCGAGCTAAGCCGTCCTTGCCCGGATGGACATCGATGATCCGTCCTATAGGCCAAGCTAGCGGTGGTGATCCATCTTCGATGATAAGAACCACCGTGTCGATTTTTAGATTAGGTCTGTTGTACTGCCACTTGGATCTCTGCTGAAGCGAAGTCAAGTATTCCTTTTTCCATCGCTTCCAGAATCCCAGACGTAGATTCTGTACAAGTTCCCACCTAGAACTCCTTGTGCGTAAAGTCTGATGGGTCTCTGGAAAGGAAGTTAAAGTATCACCTGTAATGAAATGAGAAGGGGTTAAAACATTAATACAGTCAATATCAGTATCGTTCACGTAAGTAAGTGGACGTGAATTCAAAATAGCCTCGATCTGGGTAAGTAGCGTTGACAACTCTTCGTAGGTTAAAAGAGTCTCTTTCAATACTCTTCTCAGATGAAATTTCGCTGAGCGAATGCCGGCTTCCCATATTCCTCCAAAGTGGGGCGAAGCAGGCGGTATAAAATGCCATTCAATAGATGACTTAGTTAGTTCTCGGGAAACCGATTCCGTTGCATACAAGGAAAACCAAATATGATTTAGTTCTTGTAGTTTTCGGCATGCTCCCACAAAATTGGTACCGTTGTCACTGTAAATGTGCCGTGGTGCACCGCGATGTGAAATGAAACGTCTAAGTGCAGCGATAAACGAGTCTGCCGTCAGGTCACTGACTGCTTCTATATGCACGGCTTTAGTCGACAAGCAAACAAACAGAGCTATATAGCCTTTCGTTGTTTTAGAGCCACGACCCTTATTAAAGTTCATGGTAATAGGACCAGAGTAATCCACACCAGATGCGTAAAAAGGTCGTTCCAAAGTCACACGATGTTCAGGTAAGTCATCCATCAATTGCGGATTTGAAGCAGCTTTAAATCGATGACATATTAAGCAATGGTTGACACAACTGCGTATCAGTTTCTTTCCTCCAGTTATCCAGTAAGTTTGTCTGATGAGGTGTGATAATAAAGAAGGACCAGCATGAAGGTAGTAATATGAAGTTCTTTCACTAGTAATTCGCTAAATTTATGTCGAGAAGGAAGTATGACAGGATGTTTGATGTTAAATGCTAAAGATGAATTTCGAAGACGTCCTCCCACCCGTAAGAAACCATCTTTATCTACGAACGGATACAAAGAACGTAGTTGGCTCTTCTTGGGTAAAGGTTTCTCTTCTTTAATTCATTGTAAATCATCTTTGAAATGATGATTCTGAATCCAACGAATAATGAAATTTTCTGCTACTCGAATCTCTAGAAATGTTAGCGGCATAAGGCAGCTGGAGTTAATGCCACTACGTGAAATGTTCTGAGGAACATGATGCTTCTTGCGATTAGTAATAAATCTTTGGCAGTAAGCCAGAATACGAACAATTTTACAACGCGAAGACTAATGCTCGAACAAATTAGCTAATAAATCATTCGATTCACATATATGAGAAATAAAAATAGGATCAGATCTTTGTTCGGCCTTTACTTCAGCATCATCTTCAGATTTTAATTCATATTCAGGCCATTTTTCCTCTTCCTGACGCAACCATGGTGGACCATTCCACCACAAAGTACAATTTGGTAGGAGTTGAGGTTCAATACCACGAGAAGCAATGTCTGCAGGATTCTGTTTAGAGGGAACATGATTCGAGTGTTTAATAGGTATCACTTCTATGATTTGAGATGTTCTGTTTGCCACAAAAGTTTTCCACTTACGTGGATGATCTGATAGCCAAGACAGAACTACCTTGGAATCCGTCCACGCAAAGATTTCAAAATCAAACTTCTTTAAAATGTTCAATAGAGATCGCATTAATCTGGTAAACAAATACGCAGCACAGAGTTCTAATCGAGGAATGGATACTTGCTTTAATGGCACGACTTTAGTCTTTGATACCAAAAGATTAACCTTAACCGTACCATTGCACCTTTGGCGACAGTAAATGGCTGCTGCATAAGCCTGCGAAGATGCATCAGAAAATCCATGTAGTTGGATAACACTGTCCGTTGTATGACACATCTCGGAATTTCACAATTATTGATTTGACTGAATGTCTCTTGAAATTTAAACCAATCATCTGAGATATGCTGGGGAACAACTAAATCCCAGT
The DNA here is from genome assembly GCF_044657685.1 of Stegodyphus dumicola. NCBI lineage: Eukaryota > Metazoa > Arthropoda > Arachnida > Araneae > Eresidae > Stegodyphus > Stegodyphus dumicola. The sequence goes on from NC_140770.1 coordinate 108,817,190, forward strand.
CGCCTTTTACTAACCATAGTTTTGGATAGAATATTTTAATCAATATAGTGCAAGGAGATAAGATACCTAAAGGATCGAAAATGCGAGCAGATTCTGCTAATATGCGTCTTTTTGTTATAAGTGCGTTGATGTGCAGTGTAGCTTTAAAACTGAAGGTATCAGTAGTTGAATTCCAAAAAAGTCCTAAGACTTTCGAACTCGAATTAGAAGATATGTCAAAATCAGAATTCAATGAACAATGTTCCTTAAATTCAGTTAGGAATTCTACAGAATTTGAATTCCACTTCCTCAAATCAAAACCACGTGCATGTAAAATTGAAGATATTTTCTTGCAGACAGATACTGCATCATCAACTGTATTTGCACCCGACAATAAGTCGTCCATATACATATCCTCTTGCAATATACGAGATACATCTGATTTTCCTCTTTAGACTCTAAAGCTACCTGCTTCAGACATCGAGTTGCTAAAAATGAAGCAGAGGAAAGATCATAAGTAACTGTTTTCAACTTGTACGTGCGCATTTTATCACTGGAATTGTATCGCCAAAGTATCAATTGATAATTCTGATCTTCAGGAGCTACCATCACCTGACGATACATCTTCTCCACATCGGCTGTGAAAACAATTTTAGGAAATCGAAAATTAATCAAAATCTCAAAAATATCTCTTTGTAATTTCGGACCTACCCCTAAAAGAGAATTCAATGATATACCATTTTCAGATTTGCAGGATGCATCAAAACTACTCTTAATTTTGTCGTTGTGCTAGAAGGTTTAATTACCGCATGATGAGGAAGATAAAACTTTTCTATATCCGATCTGTTAGATAAATCATCATTAATCACAGTCATATGTCCTAACTGTTCATATTCACGTATGAAATCTTTATACTGTTTTTCAAATTCTGGATTATCTTTGAATTTTCGTTTCATGGAACGCAACCTAGAAATTGCTGCCGGTTTTGAATCACCCAACTTCAAATGCGATTTATAAAATGGAAGTTTTACAACAAATCGCCCATCTGAATTAACAGCATGAGTGTTTTGAAAATGTGATTCACAAAATTGTTCCTCAGGTGTCAGAAATTCCTTCTTCCCAACATCGACAATATCCTTCATTTCCCAGAAACGTTTAAGTTCGTAATCAATATTTATATTATCTTCTAACTTTATGAAGTGTGCATTTGCTGTTTTTGGGCCTTCCATATTATTTCCGACCTTCCCAGCAATCACCCAACCGAAAATTGTATTTTGAGCTACAGGCTCATTTTTCGAACCATATATTTGGCCACATCTTAAAACGGAGAAAAAATAATCAGCTCCTAAAATCAAATCAATTTCTTTGGGTTGAGCAAAATTCGGATCCGCTAACGGAATAGATTTAATGTATTCTATATGCTTTACATTAATCACTTGTTCCGGCGATGGCAAAGTTAACCTATCCAAAATGTATGCGTTAACATCAATTACTTGATTATTTAACTTTGACCGAACTTTAAAATCAACAGCACCACGAGTTTTGGAAGCTGGAACTCCGCCAATTCCACGCAAAAGTAACCTTTGATTTGTTCTTTTTAATCCTAATCTTCGAACAGCTCGTTCAGAAATAAACGAACTTTCACTTCCGGAATCCAATAATAATTTAATTTCGATAGCTGGATGAAAATGCGAGTGCGAGAACTGTAGGCAAAATCGCCGAGTTGCAATTTTGAATCGTATTACTGACAACTACCTGACCTTGACCCTCGCATGATTCATTCGAAATTCTCTCTGGAGTGCTTTCGTTTTCATTTGGCGCTTTTAAAAGTTGTACGTTGTTAGCTTTAATATCTTCATGCAACAAACTATTATGCGTTTTTGAATCACACAAATTACATTTTAACTGTGAATTACAGTTTTTGATTAGATGTGAATTTAAACATAAAAAACACAATCCTCGTTTTTTCACAAAGTTCTTTCTAGCAGTAACATCCAAATTCTTAAATTTAACGCATTTATATAACGCATGAAGTCCGTTACATTTCGAACACTTAGTATTGCTAAATTTAGAATTCTGTAATATTTTATAACTAACATTACTACTTTTATCAACAACTTTAGCTTCCGCTTCTTTATTTATGATAATTTCGAGAGAAGAACACCTTAAATTTAAAAATTCAAAAAATGATTCCAATGTAGGAAACATCTTCCGCTGTTTTCTGTGCCCATAATTTTCGAGTTTCTGAATCTACCTTTTGAAGCAACATAAATATTAACCATGGATCCCTAGAAGTTGCTTCATCACCAAGAGCTTTTAAACCTCTGATAACTTCATCGGAAGCTAATTGTCGTAAATTAACATTATCAACCTGTGAAATACATTTTTGATCCATAAATGTTTTAATTAACGATTGTACGATTTGTTTCTTTTTATCGTACCTAGCGAGCAATTTTGCCCATGCTTCTTCATAAGAATTATTTGATAATGGAATATGTTTAATTATAGAAGCTGGTTCATCAGCAAGTGATCCGATTAAATACTGAAATTTCTGTATATTCGATAAAGAAGTATTATGCACTGTTGCAACAAACAACTCTTTAAAATTCATCCAGTCATTAAAGTTACCCGAAAAAATAGGAATATTCAACTTAGGTAACTTAAAGTTACTAATATTAGAATTTCCTGTAACATTTGGCACATTAGCATTTAATACATCTAATAAATTTTGATACTGAAGTTTCAAACCAAAATACTTCGATTCAAAATCTTCAATTTCCGACTGTTCTTCTGGTAATTGGGCATCAAATTTATCAAAATCTGAATAAATCCTTTCTAAGCGCTCCAGATGCAAAATTACTTCATTTTTAGATAAATCGGAAGAAATAGTATTCTGAAGCCTTGTGAAGGCCGCTTCTGCCCTACCACGCAATCTAATGACAGTAGCTTGATCCATAATAAGTAATCGAAGTATTCAAGTTCAAAATCAAAATCAATACAAAATAGATATAAAACTTCAAGAATCAAATTTAGATGTAAATCGAAATAAAATAAAAAATCACTTATCTGTACTTGAACTGCTGACGAATTCTTGATCTGATCTCGCCGGTGCCTCCAAAATGATGTTTACGTACCTCGTATTAGAATGGCGCCGACATGGATGACGCAGTTTCGACTTTAAACATACTTAATAAATTCAGTCGACTCTTGGTGTATTTAAATCAAACTGAAGACATTTAATGATATAACATTCTCACGTAAACATTTAGTAATAATTCAGGAGTATAGATAAGCATAAAATAATAATTATAACTGTTACAGGCCAGCTACGCTTTTAGCGACGGAATCCTACGAACGACAAATCTCAAAAGCGTGTTGCCAACGCATGGCAACGAAAAGGTAGAAATTAATTCGACAGGCGTGGAAGTGAACACTGAGTATGGTTATTATATTGTACTGAAACCATTTCCCATTTCTAAAATTAAACGAACATGTTTCCGTCATTGGTTGAAATTAAAGCAGTTCCACAAATAATCCTCTTCGGTATTTTCAAAAAATTGCGACCTTCATTTTAAGCACTTAAAGAGATATTTTTGTTTGCGGAAATTCTTCCTAACAAGAACTAAGTAATAATCTCTACATTTGTAGTCTTTCCATTAATGTTCGCGTTCAGAAGTGGCCGAGGGGTAACATAGGCAACTTGTTCAAACAGTTTATTGTAGGGATCGGATTGATTGCATTTTGTCTTCTGTACCTTCAATATCAGATAATTCTATCAGAACATCCTCCACGAAAGCATAAAGTGTCGCGAGCATCGTTATAATATATTAATCAATCAAATCAATCTTTAATAGTCACACAATCTTTCATTAGTTAAACTATCCACCCCCGACGAAAAGTTTATTTGAGCTTGAGCAGAAATTCACATACCATCTAATTTAAATATGCCAATAGTTTGGCTGTCAAACACTTTTTTCCTAACACTCATTCATGATATCTCGACAATAAAAGCATAATTTTAAAATTAACGAGGTTTAATGATACTTCATATTTTATCTTTACTTTTATTGCGCCTCATCAATTAACTAAGAAGCTTCTACGTGTTAAAATTCGCGACTATGACAGGTGTTTTATCATTAATTTTTATTCACAGCAACGACTCTTTCTTAAATTTTTTTACCAAGAAGCATATCTTTTAAATATATTTTTATATCAATCCGGTTAGAGTCAACGAAACAAAACTAAAATTTTTAAAACATATTTGTTACATCTAAATCAATTAATTACATTAGAATTATCCAGAACAGTTTGTCTTAAATCTTTCACGAAGTACTCAAAATTTTAAACTCCTTTTTTAGTTCTCTAAAACTGAAAAATTTATTTTATTGTTTCAATATAAACTATAGAATTATTAAAAAAACATTTATCTTACCTTGTATCTTTACATCCCAGTTGACAAAGAAGGAACCAATTTGTTTAATATTTCAGCATGTGCTTTAGAAATAACTTTAAATGAAACAATTCAGACAGTTCCCGCGCAACATGAGCGCGAATACAAGATAAATACTTCGATTCGTGCGTCTCGTTTATTGGAAAATTATATATATATATATGTAACAAACCTATTTAAGTGTAATTGAACTATTTTATTCACGCCATGAACTCATGAACTGTAACCGAACTATTTTATTTAAACGCCATCTCGTGGCGATATGAAAAAACGTCAGTCGAACTCCAGCCGCCATGATGTTAGTTTACTATGTTATTCAACTGTTTGATGTTCCCTTTGGTATATGTTTCATTTTTATGTGTATTTCTTTTGTTTGTAACCGTTCCTGTGTGCTCTGTTAATTAAATCCTTTTAAAGCTAGCCGGCATTAGTGTCTATTGAGGAACGGCTACATCACATTGGTGCCCAACTAAATTTGAATCCAAAATGGCGCAACGAAATGTTTAGAATTTCTGTTTGGCTTTAACAAGCTCTTATTCCCGAATTTAACTTTTAGTTGCTGGAGATCGGCTCAGTTTCTTTTTAGGTGTGGACTACTGGTCAAATATTCTGGAAACCAATTCTGGAATTAAAATTTTCATGTCGTGCTGCTAGCACATCGAATCGTCAACTGGACGGTTTCAACGGAAAAGATAAGTTTCGTTTACACTATCGTTTAATCTAAGTTTAAAGTTCTTTTAAACTGATTATTTATTATAAGCTGCTTCTTAAAGCAAATGTAAATTCTTTACTGAAATCTCATTTATTGATACTACATAAGAGTATTAAACGAAAGCAAATGGCTTTCTGTTAACCAAACGTTATTTTTTGAATTGTAATTTGTTATTTTAAAATGTTAATGCGCATAGTAAATTAATTTATGAATAATATTGTTTCACGGAATACATGTTTTGATGTTAAAGTTTGAATATATTCATGGACGTTGTTCATTAGAATTTATTAGTTTCGATTCTGACATACAGCAGGAGATGTTTTCCCCCCGCGGAAATGTTTAGACTAGCGATGATTTATGATGTGTTTACGTCAAATCTTTTATTATTTTTATTTCCTTTGAGTGCTGTTGTTCCTTATTAAATGTTTTATTCTACATAAAATAAAATATTGTACTTGTTGATTTATCTTTCGACGAACATTTTGAGAAAATGATTATAGTATAATACTTTAAGAAAATACGATTGTTTTCCTTTAATGAATGCATGCCTTGAAAATATTTCTTGAAGCGAAAGAAAATAATTATGAATAAAATCGAATGACTATTTAAATAAAGTAAAAGAGTTACTAAGTGTGTGTTGCTTAATCAGCTTAATATTTTGTTAAGATTAAGATTTCGAAGAATTCAGCTTAAATATAAAAGCTTATGGTAAGACATTTATGTATGTTTTGTATGTTTTGCTAAGTAGTAAACAATTTTTGAGCAATTTATTATATGTTATTTTCTTGATACAAGTTGAATTTATGAGGGCATTTTATGATATTTTTACGACACAAATAATAAACTTTGTGAGTATTATTGTTTACATTTATAAATGCTGTTTAATAGTGGCATATAAATGTACGAGTAACATTGTTTACATTTATACATGCTGTGTAATATGAGTATATACATTTTACTTAAAGGTATAATTATTAATTCTAAAATACTGTATTGAGAATAAAATTGAAATAACAACAAATTCAACTTCATCTTTTCCCTCCCCCCTGACCTCTCATATAATTATGGCTTACCTTGCCAAAGCACGAAAAGAGGATTTAAAAACTCTCGTTACAGAACTGGGTTTCACTGTAAACGACACTATGCGAGTAATAGATCTTAAAGATCTTATCGCCAACTCTGACACTTATGATGAGGCTTTTACCAGGAATCTTCTGGAAACTTTCATCGAAACTAGACAACAAAAACAACGTGAATGCAACGATTTAGAGACACGTCAAAGAAAAGAACAAGAACTTTTATTAGAATTGGAACGTTTAAAATTAAACCTGGCAGCTGCTAGCTCAAACCCTATCTATGCCGCCTTTGCTTCAAATGCAGCTATTGGAACAAATATTCAACACCTAATCCCTAAATTTACAGGAACTTCTGACAATGCAACCTACCTGCAAATTTTTGAAAGACAATGTGAGAAAGTTAATATAAAACAAATAGATTACATCACTCATCTCCTACCTCTTCTGCCTATAGACATTTCGCAAATTATTTTAAGAGAACCAAAAGACAAATTAGAAGATTATTCTTACATCAAGAAGATTCTGCTACAAAGATTCAAATTAAATGCTGAATCATTTCGAATTAAACTTACTACACACCAAAAACACCCTGGGTCTTATGGAAAGATTTTTCTTACGAATTAAACAATTATCTCGAAGAGTGGCTTCATAGTCTCAATGTTACAGACTTTGAATCACTCAAAGACTTGGTCCTGACGGATCAGCTTAAAAGAAGAGTCAGTAGTGACGAGAAGTTAAGGAGCATTTTATTGAATTGGGGAAAAATAAAGAATTCATCTGAATTAGTACAGAAATTGGATGATTATGAAGCTGTACGTGTTAAAAATACGAACTGTAAAACTGAATTTCCTGGCAGGCGGAACTGTTCTTACAAACCGACTAATCCATCCAAACACAAAGTAGAAAATCGAACAAGTGACATACAGGGAACTCATAAAACCTTTTTAAATCATGGTCAGCAACAAACAGAAGAAAAGCGACCTCCTTTAAAATGCTACGGGTGCGGTGAAACTGGTTTTATCAAGTCTAAATGTTCAGACTTTAACCCCCCAAAGACTTCAAATTCATCAAGTTTTGGCACTATCCAAATCCGATCCTGTTTATCTTCCATTCGGACTGCTGTATTTCCAATTAGTATTGGTGGTGTTTCCGGTACAGCTTTCGCCGACAGTGGTGCTAGTCACTCAATCGCAAGTGAATCCCTCTATCATATTCTGCAGAAACAAGATGCAGTATTTGAAAAGACAACACTAGAGGTGTCTTTCGCTGATGGTTTGGTATCTGAAAAAGAGGTACTTCGCACCGAACAAATTATTCTTCTCGAAGGCAGAGAGTTCAAAACTCCGCTCCTTGTGTTGCCTGATGCCAAAAATAACTCGACTCTGTTAGGAATTGACTTTCTTCAAAAAGCTAAAATTGTTTTAAATCTTGCTGAAAATAAGTGGAACTTTTCTGATGAACCTCGAAGAAAATATAGCTTCGTGAAACCTCATCAATCCCAAGTACTGGAAGAAATCCCAGTTGTAAACAACTGCCGACTACGAGAAAATGAAGGACAACAATTATCTACAGCCCAACGGCTTGCAACTGATGCATTGCTTAACAAATATCATACTGTCTTCAAAGTAGGAGGAGAAGCCACTCCATTCATTGAACACCATATTAACACAAGAAACAGCCCCCCTGTTTCAGTCCCTCCATATCGGATGAGCCCAAGTAAGAAAGAACTGTTGAAAAAGGAACTTGATTCCCTTTTAAAACAAGGTATCATAAAAGAATGTGAAAGCCCCTATGCCTCTCCTGTGGTTCTGATTCCCAAGGCAAATGGAAAAGTACGGTTATGCATTGACTATCGTAACCTAAATGCTCAAACCGTTCCAGACACTTATCTTTTGCCACGTATAGATGATTTGTTGAGTGAAGCAAAACCGACACCTTATATGTCAACTATTGATTTGAGATTCGGTTATCATCAGGTGAGAGTAGCTGAAGAAGATCAAAATAAGACTGCTTTTGTTTGCCCTTTTGGTACATATAAATTTACCCAAATGCCCTTCGAATTGAGAAACGCTCCTGCCACTTTTTCTAGATTGATAGATAGGTTCCGTTTTCGACTTAATAATGTGTTTGCTTTGACATATTTAGATGATATCATCGTGCTGTCATCTAGCTTCGAAAAGCACCTTTCTGACTTAGAACAAGTTTTCCAACGTCTATCGTTATTCAAGCTCAATGCTAATCATGAGAAGTGCCACTTCTGTTGTGAAAAAGTGAAATATTTAGGGCATTACATTACTAAGCATGGTATAGCTGTTGATCCACACAAGACTGCTGCCATTGCAGACATGCCATCGCCGAAAACTGTTAAGCAAGTGCAATCGTTCGTACAAACGTGTTCCTGGTATCGTCGATATATTCCAAATTTTTCTCAAATAGCCAAACCGTTAACGGATTTAACAAAGAAGAAAGCGCTGTGGAAGTGGGAAGCACAACAAGAAAATGCTTTCCAAGAGCTGAAATCCAAATTAATTAGCCCGCCGATTCTTCAGCAAGCTGATGGAACGAAGCCTTTTATCATTCGCACAGATGCTAGCAATGTAGCCATTGGAGCAGTGTTGCTACAAGGGGAGAAAAATGAAGAACACCCTATAGAATATCAGGACTAAAGAGAAGGGCTAGCTCATAGAGCGTTTCCCCCTGAAACAGGCAGTGAGGAGTGATGACGTAGCAATGATGGCACTGAGCGCGGAGATGCAATTGACAACATAGAAATTAGCGTTTTAAATTTGAAGAATCAGCGTTTAAAATGAGCTGTGTGTGAAAGATAGCTATAATTTGGAAGAGACAATGTTACTGCAGTATGCATTTTACACTGAACATTAAAAAATTTAATAGTACTTACTCAATTTTAAAATAATAGATAAAATGCGCTACTCTTAGCATAAAGTTCCTTTTTTTATTTGCAGGGATTTTTTTTTCTTTAAATGCCTGTTTGTTTCTAATCATTTCTTTATCTGCATGTTAACTAAGAGAACTGTACTACTGCTAAGACAACTATAATAACAACTATTTAAAATTAATCAAAAAAATAACCTTAAATTGGCATAGTTTTAAACGTGTATGGTTATATATGGCAAAATTTCTGCTAATCTAAGTTTGAGTTTCAGCCTAATTGTAAATTTTACATTAGCATATTTTTCTCCCGATTCATTATAATAACATATATTTTTTTAAAAATAATTTTGTAACTTAGGCTTACATCAATATTTCATTTAAATAAATACATGTAAGATTGTTATCTTAATTTAGACAAAACAATTTTATTCACAGTACCTAAAATAATTATTTAATTTTTCAAAAGTGGGGGTTAAGGGGGCAGGTCTTTTTATGCCAATTACTTTAATATTATACTTTATAAATATTTTATCTAGAATGCTAAGCTAGCACAAAATCGAATCAATAATAACAGAGGATACAATAAAAATAACTGTAACAATAACTTAACAGAATTAGTTCTCATTTGAAATATGCTTTACGCTATTAACTTCTAAAATGCAATCTAGAAATATTTCAAATCAAAACATATTATATATACTTACTTTTTGTCTCTCGTTTCCCTTGACCATTAAATAATTTGGTTTTAGTTTGTGACACAATTTAATTCTCTTTAATAATATAAACATTTAAAACAGTTCCATCTTCTAAAACAAATCCTTTATCTAAAAAGTGGTTTCTCAGTAATTTGAGCCCACCAGAGGCCGAGCGGTAAAGTCGCTGAACACTGGTAGTTCGGTCCGAGGTTCGAATCCCGCGAACGGGCTGGCTGCATGGGCGTTTTCATGTGTAACGTGTATACGAGACAGTTTCCCTTAGAAAGTCCTCCACGAAGGCATCCCTTCCCTTAGGCAGATAGCCCTAGTGTGCTTTGTCATAATTAAATACACCAACACTCAGTAATTTGAGGCAGTGCGCTAAATCTGCAAAAACCCATATTTTTTTCGTTTGGAATACTGGATTTGGAAAATGAGAACTATTAATCGAAATCTGTAACTCTTTCCACAAAGTAGTATATCCTCTTAAATCAGACACTATTGCTTTCACTTCTACTCTAGATGATTGAATATGTCTTATGAGTGAAAAAAGAAGTTCTTTCTTCATTGGAGTGTTAAAATAAAAAAAATATTGGTTGTTTCCACTGCGAAATGAGACCTCTGATTAAAACAAACTGCACTTTTTGAAAAGGACCGATTTTGGTCCAGTTTAGAGTCATAGCAGAGTTTAAAATCTATGTGCATTTCGTCGAAACTGAGAACGCATATTTTTTCTACAGAATTCAAATATTGGCATCTTTCCTTCATTACAGCAAGAACATCACTCTGAATTCCTGAACTACATGAAAATTTAGCGCACCATCTCTTTAATGTGCTAGTGCTAAATAAAGGAATTCCCATTTTTTCTTTCCAAAAATCGTAGCTTTTAGATGACAGAGCTCTTATGACAATGCAACGTGAAATATCTTCACTAGTCCACCGGATTTTTTCCTTCTTTTCTAGCAATGCGTTAATCTGCGTCTTTGTAAAAATATGCTTTAGACGTTTTTCCAAATTCTCCGATCTGTTCTGTTTTTTCCTAAATTTCGCTGTTTGGGATTTTAATTTCTGAATTTCCGATACAAATTTCTTTCTAAATGTCGTCCACCTTCTTTGTCGCTGAGCAAACATTCTAAAATCTTTCTTTTCTCTATTTTTCAATATTTTATTACAATTTTCTAAGGATATTATTTTGTTCTTCAAATTATCAATACATTCTTGTTTATCTTTACACTTAGGGCACTCAGGGATATTGTCACATAGGGCATTGTCACTTGTAAGTTTTATTTCAAAATCATTCACATTTGATTTATTATTGTCAGCTTCAATTTCGTTCTCGGGCTCAAAATAAATTTTCTTTGGGCTTAATTCATGTAGTCTTTCAAAAGCACTCTGCATTAGTTTTTTCAAATGTCTCCGATTTCTTGGTGTTATTTTGTTTACTGCACACGATAAATTTACTTTCGGCACAGCATTGCATTTCAACAGTTTCTTTTGCGGCAATCCAAGCAAGCGATTTCTCATGTCATCTTCATAATCACTGCACAGAAAATGTTCGCTGCAAATTTTTGCTTTTTTCACATTAATAGAATCCTGTCTTCGACATTTATGTATCCATTCTTTCGTCAAAAGTAAATTGTCCTTGGGTAAAGCATGAAATACAATATCTCTTCCTTTCGTATTTCTATAAGTGTTACGGCACGTTGCTACAGTACAAGAAGCCATATTTCATAAAGGATACTTTAAATATAGAATTTAAAAGGAAAACTGACTAAAACTATATATACACAAATTATTTTAAATATTTGCATTATTAAAAAACGAATATGTATGATTAAAATTAATTTGGGATATGCGATCTCCAGAAAATCGTCTCGCAACTGAATGAAACTACAGTTTTAAAGGCGCGAAATCAGAGCAGGTGCAACAGAGATACGTCATATTACTTCCGGTTCCCCCCCCCCTCTATGAGACTCGCGTCGGCGAGGAGTCGAACAAAGGAATGACCTAGCCCTTCTATTTATCCCTGATAGAATATGCCAGCCGCTTGCTGACTGCATCAGAACGAAACTATTCCACCACAGAAAAAGAAGCCTTAGCAGTAGTATGGGCACTCAAATTTAGAGGATATGTTGAAAGCCAGTCTATCACAATCACCTCTCACCACCAACCATTGAAATGGCTGATGTCTTTAAAGTCACCAACTGGTAGGCTCGCAAGATGGGCTTTACAAATCCAATCCTACAATCTGACTATCAATTACATTCCTGGACGATTGAACTTTATTGCTGATCTATTGTCTCGTCCTATTTGTGAACACTCAAGTACAGATTCTTGTCAAGTATGTGCTGCCTCTGTCGAAATCCCTACTATTAGCCCTGCAGAATTAAGACAATCACAGCTAGAAGATGATGATCTTCGGAAGATCATCGAAACTTTTGAGAGTCCAGAGAAAGAAGCAGACTGTGCAACTTGGACTGGAAGAGGCTACGTTATGAACAGAGGAGTTTTGTACCGATATTCCCCTGATTCAGAAGAGGAAAAAGCTCAACTAGTTATACCTCAAAAAAGAAAAGCAGAAATCTTGAAAGAATATCATGATTCGCCAACGGCCGGTCACTATGGATCTGAAGGAACATTTTATCGAATAGGAAAAAGATACTACTGGGTTGGAATGAGAAAGGATATAGCAGAATATGTCAAAAGCTGTCTCGAATGCTGTCGTTATAAAGCCACTAATCAAAAAACATCTGGCTTACTTCAAACTCCAGTCTATGCTCAACGTTTTGAGACCTTGTCAATTAATCTTTTCGGTCCCCTTCCTGAAACACCGTCTGGTGAAAAATGGATTTTTATTGTGCAGGACTTTGCTACGAAGTGTATCAGGTTCAATGTTCCGTCTTACTTTCTTTGGGAACATGCAAGGACCTGACTCGGAACAGAGAGTTTACTAAAGCTATGTTCAATAACTGTGGGAAGTAGACAGGATACACAAGAAGGGTATACAAAACCCTTTATTTTTCTCTATTTACAATAATTTCCGTACTTCGGAATACAAAGACCCACTACTTGTGGTCTAAACGTAAGAATATAAAAATAGAACTAAACTCTAACTTAACTTTGAAATAATAAACGTGGAAGATTGGCCTTATATTAACAGGAAGCCGTATGTAGTACAGAGAACTGTTAACACTACAATACGTTTAAAATTATCAAGAGGATTAAACCTCTGGCCTGGAAGGCAACCAGCAACTGAGTAAAACTTCTAAGGCAAGCGGCCTGCTTCGTCTAACTCCTTCCTCTCTCTCGCTTGGCAAAAAGCCACAACTTAAGTACTTGGCGTTCGCCAGACAAATTTTGCATAAATAAGTTAACGCTTTTAATTCTGGCCGGAAGTAGAAAATAAGAAGTGATAGTAAAGATTTAAAATAAAATAAACGTTAGTAAAACTTAAGATCCTTACATACTTCCCGCCAGAGTTAATTAGTTTGAAACTGAGGTCTAAAACGACCTTGTTGAAAACTTTTAGCTCTAGAATCTAACGCGAGGCCAATCTTTTACAAACATTTTTCACTAGAAACTAGAAATTAAAAAAAAAAGAAATTTGTTTTTACAATAGCAGCTCCAGGGACACGCAATTTTTCATTACTGCATCTAAACAGGAGCTTTTATTCAAATCTGGTTCCTTCCAGAGATCTGGAAGGAAAACTAGTTTAAGGAAATGTTACACAATGAAATGGCAAGTAACATGCATATTTATATTTCTCTTAACATTCTTATTTCATTCATGACTGTTTTAATTATCTCTCCCCGTGCTCTCTGACATGTGTTGTAAAAGAACACCAAACACGAATGTGTTTATGTATACGTGTTCAACACGTCCTCCTACAATCAAAACACTAACGTGTTAAAATTCAACATACCAAGACCTCGTAACACACCCTAACTTCAACTCTAAATCCTGAGGTACTATTCTGAAAGTGGCTAACTCTGAAGTGTAGCGTCAGAGAGCCTAACTACATTCATTCAACCTTTAACACATATTCACCATGATTTGGTCTTTTTACAGTCACACGAATAAAAAAAATTTTTAACATTACTTTCACTTTTACCATATCACGGTATTTCTTAACATTTAAAATAACAGTTCACATTGTATATAAGAACATATTAACATGCCGTTAATTTTACGCATTTAAAAACATACATTAGTAATACATTGTTAACTTCTATTCTTTTCAAAGCAAGTGCCAATTCTTCTACATTGAAATACTACATTTCAAAAAGTCTTTCAGACTAAAACTTCTTTCTTGCCAGAATGTTTTAAATAAAATTTATACAATAACTTTTACAATATTTAAGTATTTACACGTCGCTATTATACATCAACTTTAGTTTTACGCGCGAGTAATTGAAAAACGTAATACCAAAATCGGTAACAACTCATTTCTCGCCCTTTTGGTGATAAAGGTAGACCTCGCATGAGGTAAAACTTCTTGAAATCTGCCACTTGCCGTAAGAATGAAAGATTAACTTAAGTTTGCAAAGTAACATAAAATTTTACTTATCTTTGTGATATTCGGACATTCTTTTCTGAGCCCAGTCCTGGAAGGTAGCACAGATTCTCGTTTGATTTATCCTCCTTCTTGTGCGGGCTCGCCCTTCAGGGCCTTCCTCTAGAAGCTTTCTTTTTTCTCCAGTTCGGTCACCCTTGAATACCTTCTTTTTCGCCTCTGCCTGTGGTCTTGGCCGTTTGATGGCAGCTGGTCTTGACGGAACCGGGAAACTTCTTTCGCGTTCCTGCTTGGACCTCGTTGCTGGCCGTTCAAATTTTCCTTGTAACTTTTCCTCCGCCGCTGGTGGCCCTTCCGCAGTTCGGCGACATTTGCTGCGGAGAGTCCTGTCGGATGAGTATATCTTCCGTTTTAGAGCCGTGTTATAGTTGCCGTCATTTCTCCTGGCTCTCTTCACATACGTCGTCCTTCTCCCTTCTTCATTCTGGGGGTGTTCGTGAGCTCTGTTTTCTGGACGGTGGAACGGCTTCTTTTTCTTGTTACCTTCAATTTTCACGCGGGGAAACTTTCTTTTCACTTGCTCCTGCCTCTTAATGGCTTGCCCTTGTACTTGTCGTTGTTCCAACTCTGGAGCTTGTGCCTGCCGTGTCTGCCGTGCCGAATCCTGCAAAAGATCTGTAAATATTTGCATTTTATTACGATCATAGTAGGGTTTGATTTGATCAATGTTTGCGGTGCAGGTTGCACCATTCCTGGCTTTTAACACCACTACAGCGTGAGGTATATTTTCTATGAC
Source organism: Stegodyphus dumicola (assembly GCF_044657685.1). Taxonomy (NCBI): domain Eukaryota; kingdom Metazoa; phylum Arthropoda; class Arachnida; order Araneae; family Eresidae; genus Stegodyphus; species Stegodyphus dumicola. The sequence continues at coordinate 108,832,307 of NC_140770.1, forward strand.
ATATGGTCCTACAAATCGTGGAAAAAATTTGGCAGTTTTATCTTCTGGTGCTGAAGAAAGTTAATGCTTAATTTTTAATACTTCATCCCCTACTTTATAAGTTACTCCCCGTCGTTTCAAGTCATAATACAGCTTTTCTTTTCTCTGTGCTACTTCAGTATTCTTTTTTGCTTCTTTAAATAGTTTTTCTATATCACCCATTTTAAATTGTGGGGCTTTTTGTTGCACATAAAATAATTTATCTAACGATGTTATAATCTTTCTGCCTAAAAATAACTCAGCAGGAGTTTTGCCCGTTGTATCATGTTTTGCGGTCCTAAGGGCGAAAGCAAATTCATTGACATTGTTATCCCAGCTTTTATGAAAATTTTTAACATAACTACGGATAATTTTTACTATATTTCTATTGACCCGTTCCGCTATATTTGATTGCGGCCGATTCGGGACCATTTTTAAATGACGTATGCCCAGTTTTTGGCACATGTCTTCAAATACATTACTTACAAATTGAGGACCATTATCCGATATAACTTTTAGGGGCGCCCCGTATTTTAAAATATATTTATTTAAAATAGAATCAGTAACTAATTTCGCGGAGGCTCGTTTTAAGGGAACAATTTCGGTCCACTTACTAAAATGATCAACCATAACAAGGAGATAGCGACTTTTATTTAACTGACTTTTGGGGAAAGGGTCCAGTAAATCGATGCCAATTATTTCATTTGGAAATTCGGATTTAATACTATTTACAGGGTTGCCACGCTACCTGGAAAACCTGGAGAACGGGGAAAAGTCAGGGAATTCGAAAATTGATCAAAATATTCAGGGAAAAGTCAGGGAATTTAAGTATTTTTGTCAAAATCTGGAAAAGTCAGGGAAGTTCATTCAACGATCCCGCCAAAAAAAGCGATTTTTGCGCCGACGTCGGAAGAGGTAACGTTTTTGGGGAATTATGTATCACGTGAATGTCATTCGGGTAGCTGGCATAGAGCCAATTTTCGCAGCTCCAATTTGATTGTCTTTTAGAAAGGCAAAGCAACTTTCCCGCAACTTTTGGTTTCCAATATTCTCGAGAATCGCATGTGCAATGCATGAACTAAAGAAAGTACCTGTTCTCGTATAAAACAAAATGGGTTTAATCCTAGTATACGGTACCATGGAGGTTAGAATCAAAGAATATGTATTGTAAAGAAGGAAAACCTCTCTGCAACAGACGTGGCTGTGGCTCCGTTCCATCATAGAGGGAAAACAGCTGTGCGTGTCTGATATATCTGTTGCCAAAGCTCGAAACCGGTGTCGAAGTTCGAAGGTCACGTTATCAAGAGTTAATAAATGAATATCGTTTAAAATTTCTTTAACCACTTGCGCTTAAAATGACGTGCCACGCACGTCAAGATGCTTTTGTCTCAAACCGCGAGCGACGTGAACACCACGTCGATAAGCATTTATCGCAAAAATGAAAATAACGTGGTGCACACGACGCCTAACAAGGAGATTGTTTATTTCTCGAGTTACAGCTCTGGATTGCACTCGCAGATGCGGAGCGGCGTAAATGAGACACTTTACGGCTTGTTATATTGTAGCGCACGGCACCGCAACCGTGAAGTTTAGTCTTAGCGCAAGTGGTTAAACTCTAATGGAAAAGAAAATATTTTTTGGCGCAAATAAATTAATTCATGGATTAGTTATTTTCAGGGGAAAAACAAACTACGAAAATCCGTTTTTAAAATTATTGCGAAAAATCCAAGAAGAAACGTCCTTTGATAAAACGTTTCTTCTTGGATTTTTTTCGCAATAATTTAAAAACGGATTTTCGTAGTTTTATTTTTGTCAAAAAGCGTTTCTTTTTAACACGTGTTTCTCAATTTCCTGTACACATCGCGGAGAGGGAAATTCTAGCCGCCAGGTTCCGTCGCCAAATCCCTTGGCAAATTTTCCCTCCGCATTCTAGCGGCGTAATAGCATTTTACTTGTATGGAACCTTTTCTTCTTTACATAGACGTTCTTTGGTTAGATAATAATGGGATTTGGCGACATCTTGATGCGCAGTAAACGGGTCATTTTGGTCTTGGCGACAATTTTCAAAATCGTGCCAAAGCCTTACCGTATACTAGAATTTTACCGCAAAATCTTTTTAAACCTTTTTTTTCTTTTTCTTTTTAATAAATACCTTGCCACTTTGCAGTAAAATAAAAAAATAGTAATCAGTCATCTAGGCTAGCCATGTAATATAACTATATTCCCTAAAATATCGTTGATTATTCTAATTCAGTTTTTAAGTAATTATTTTTATGTTATTCATATAATTTAATGTTGCTTCTTCCCTCTAAATTTATTTATTATTAGTAAATAATATTTCCAAATTTCAGGAAATTTTCTCTGGCATAATCCTGAAATTAATTATAGCAGTATGATGACATACCATCACGAAATTTAATGCACATATTTTTTCCTTATGTATGCTGCGAAATAAATATAAAATACTTCAATTTATTAAAATAGATTTCTTTCTTTCGTTTAGCTGCAGAATGTCTGCAAAAAAAGCCTTATTTTATTCCAGATTGGGAAGATTCTAATCTCAATCTTCAGTGCAGAAAACAACAACTATTATAATTATATTTGTGTTTTCAAGTGTTAAGGTGCCTTTTAAGAACATACCTCACGCAAATTAAATTTACCTAAAATCTAACCTAACTATTTAGCATTGCGTTGTGATTTATAAGGACCGGATTAGCCTCGTGTTAAACTGGTGATGACCATGAGTAATAATTAAATAAAACATACATTTGTTATCCAATATATATATCTTAAATTTTATTAAGTTTCTTAAGTGGAAAACTAAACAAAATTATCAAACAAAGTACACCAAGAATAATTAAGAATAAATGTCCTCTGGGATTCATTGAATAATTACGTGAATTTGCTACACAATACAAGTAATACCATAATTAATTTACCTCTTAGCACAGCCAACGTACATTACGCGGATAGAATGGAATTTTCTTGAAACACACCTGGAAAAGTCAGGGAATTTCATTCTCCTGTTTGAGTGGCAACCCTGTATTTAGAAACCCGGCCGGGTGGAAATTAATATAATTAACTGCTTGACATGTTGGGCAGGACTGGACATACGCCCTTGTTAACTTTTGCAGTTCAGGAAAATAGACTGCCTCGCGTACGCGTTGGATAGTTTTTCGAATACCAGCATGAGAAGCTAAAGGGCTGTCATGGAGCTCCTGCAGGATATTTAATCTAAGACTAGCTGGGATAACAGGTCGAAATTCGTTGTTGGAATTCGTAGTTTTTGTATAAAATAATAGACCATCTATTAGTTCGTAATGGGCCGCCCTATTTCTTATCGCCACAATATCTTGGTGGCTAAAATTTTCAGGATTCTTTAAATACTCATAAATGCTTCCAAACTCAGGATCCTTACCCAGTTCGGTTATTACAGTTTCTCGGGAATTTATTGTACATGCTGTGAGCATTCACACCTTTACAGTATTACCATCTTCACCTATTTTAATTCTGGATAGGGCATCTGCTACGATATTTTCCTTTCCGGGGGTATGCTTGATTACCAGATTATATTCTTGTAGCTTGAGTGCCCATCTTATTAACCTTGGGGATAAGTTTTTCCCTGAGTACAATCTAGTTACCGCCGCATGATCAGAGTACACTGTTATTGGGGCCTTTCCAAAATAGACTCGGAACTTTTGCACTGCTAACAGAACTGCAAGTGCCTCTCTGTCGGTCGCGGAATAGTTTATTTGTGTTTGATTTAAAGTTCAGCTAAAAAATGCCACGGGCTGCTGATTTTGCGAAAGTACCGCTCCTACCGCATAATCCGAAGCATCCGCTGAAATTTCTAAATTCTCATCCTTTTCAGGAAATTTCAACACAGGGGCTTGCGTTAATGCTTGTTTTAATTTTTCGAAACCACTATTGGCTTCGGCCGTCCACGAGAATCTTGCCTTTTTCCTTTTTAATTTTAACAATGGTTCAGCAATAGCTGCAAAATCTTTTATAAAGGACCTATAATATGAACAAAGTCCTAGAAAAGAAGAGAGCTTCTTCGCCGTGTTTGGAGTCGGATACTTTTCTACAGCGATTATTTTTGATTCGTCTGTCTCGATTCCTTTCTGAGATATTTTGTAACCTAAATATTTTAATTCAGGGGCTGCAAATTTGCACTTTTCGACATTAACTTTTAGACCGGCCTCATTTAATAAAGAAAACGCCTGTCTTAAATCCTGTACATGTTGGTCGAGATTATCACTAGTAATAATGATATCGTCTAAATAGATAAATGTGGACTTTCCAAGAACAGGCCTTAACACAATGTGCATACATCGCTGAAATGTTGCCGGTGTCCCTGAAAGGCCAAACGGCATACGCAAAAATGCATAAGTGCCAGACTTGGTTATAAAAGCAGTCTTAGGCACGTCCTCAGGCCTAACCCCTATTTGAAAATAACCAGTCATTAAGTCTAAAGTCGTCATATATTTGGTGGATGTTATGTTGCTTAGAATTTCTTCAATAATAGGTAACGGATATACCTGATATTTAGTTATGGAGTTTAATTTACGGTAGTCAATTGCGAATCTCCACCTTTTTGGATGTGTCAATGGATAGTCATTATTTTTCTTACATAAAACCACCGGGCTAGCATAACTACTTGAGATGGGCGTTATGATCGTTTTACGTAGCATATCGGTGATATGCCATTCTATAATTTTTTCCTTATTCTTATCATATCGGTACGCTTTGTGGCGAACTGGCATTGAATCTCCGGTGTCAATACTATGGTTAGTAACCTGAGTAAATCCTGAAATATCACTAAATAACGAAGCAAATTCACTTACCACTTGTAGGATTCTTCGTTGGTCTTCATTAGGCAGGTGGTCAAGGTTTAACATCGGCGGTTCAGCCTTTTCTTCACGAACTGGTTTCATTGTCAGCTTAAGGGACGCTTCATTAAAATCTAGCGTTGCTTGTGCCTCTGAAAGAAAATCTATTCCTAAAATAATATGTGCTTGCAGATTCTTTACTATGAAAAACATAACCTTTACTTGTTCGTCCTTGATACGGACATACAGCGGTAATTTACCTATACACTTACATCTTTCTCCTTGCGCAGCTAACACTGTCGTATTATCCGAATTATATATACTATATTTACGAAAATACTTCCTAAAAAAATCTTCTGCCACACAGGAACACTGAGCGCCTGTATCCAGGAGTGCGGTGGCTGGGATATTATTCACCAACACTTCAGTCTTCGGAAGAGTCAAATTTTTCACCATTACTGTATTTAACTTGAAGGAAGAGGGGTTTTCGTGGCCTTCGGATTTCCGCACTCTCCCGTCAGCAGAAATACGTTTTAGTTTAAATTATTTTTCATTTCCGTGCTTTCCTTCTTTTTCCACTGGCCTTGAGACTTTTTTCCTGGATTGCTATTGAACTGTCGACGTCCGCCGGCTGTTTTTGAATGCTCGGGTTTCCTTGCCCACTGATTCGCTTTGCTTCCGTAGCCGTGTGCTTGAGTTTGCTGTAGTCTTGGCGCACCAAATTGGTTTCTCTGTTGATATTGGCGTCTTCTTTCAATGTCCGCCGTTCTTCTACTTTCAAACTGGATTGCTAGCTCAAATAACTTTTCCAGTGTAGTCGGATTTCTTAATTCAATAAAGTCTTGCACTTGGGGCAGTAACCTCGGCAAAATCACTTGAATTATCTCAGGATTGGGACGGTTTCCATACAAGAGTTTGAATACGTGAATTTTTCTTAAAATAAAGCTTGAGAGATTTTCGATTCTTTGCTGATATATACTGAAAAGTTCCGTTTCTAATTTCGCACGATCCCTTACAACAGGGAAGGCTTTTACTAGGGCAGTCTTGAAATTTTGTAAGTATAGGTGGGACTTCCTGCTTGACCCAAGAGACTTCTGCCTATACATTTGAACCAATTAAGCGCTTGGCTCCTCAAAGCGCTGGTAGCTAAGGTAACTTTTTGAAACTCGTGCACGGGGTAGAGCATGAAGTGGTCATCCAATTTTTCCAAAAAACTGGTTACCGGTGAGTTTCCATTAAATGTTGCTTCTGGTTTCATCGAAGCGCGCATGGTCTGGACGATGTAACCAAATCCTTCCAGGGCGGCAGCTGGCATTTCTGGATTCTGAGCCGCTTCTGCAGGCAGCACAGGTTCTTCTTGAAACTCGGCCATGGTTATTCTTCTTCGTTGGGCGCCACTATCAGGTTCAATGTTCCGTCTTACTTTCTTTGGGAACATGCAAGGACCTGACTCGGAACAGAGAGTTTACTAAAGCTATGTTCAATAACTGTGGGAAGTAGACAGGATACACAAGAAGGGTATACAAAACCCTTTATTTTTCTCTATTTACAATAATTTCCGTACTTCGGAATACAAAGACCCACTACTTGTGGTCTAAACGTAAGAATATAAAAATAGAACTAAACTCTAACTTAACTTTGAAATAATAAACGTGGAAGATTGGCCTTATATTAACAGGAAGCCGTATGTAGTACAGAGAACTGTTAACACTACAATACGTTTAAAATTATCAAGAGGATTAAACCTCTGGCCTGGAAGGCAACCAGCAACTGAGTAAAACTTCTAAGGCAAGCGGCCTGCTTCGTCTAACTCCTTCCTCTCTCTCGCTTGGCAAAAAGCCACAACTTAAGTACTTGGCGTTCGCCAGACAAATTTTGCATAAATAAGTTAACGCTTTTAATTCTGGCCGGAAGTAGAAAATAAGAAGTGATAGTAAAGATTTAAAATAAAATAAACGTTAGTAAAACTTAAGATCCTTACATACTTCCCGCCAGAGTTAATTAGTTTGAAACTGAGGTCTAAAACGACCTTGTTGAAAACTTTTAGCTCTAGAATCTAACGCGAGGCCAATCTTTTACAAACATTTTTCACTAGAAACTAGAAATTAAAAAAAAAAAGAAATTTGTTTTTACAATAGCAGCTCCAGGGACACGCAATTTTTCATTACTGCATCTAAACAGGAGCTTTTATTCAAATCTGGTTCCTTCCAGAGATCTGGAAGGAAAACTAGTTTAAGGAAATGTTACACAATGAAATGGCAAGTAACATGCATATTTATATTTCTCTTAACATTCTTATTTCATTCATGACTGTTTTAATTATCTCTCCCCGTGCTCTCTGACATGTGTTGTAAAAGAACACCAAACACGAATGTGTTTATGTATACGTGTTCAACACGTCCTCCTACAATCAAAACACTAACGTGTTAAAATTCAACATACCAAGACCTCGTAACACACCCTAACTTCAACTCTAAATCCTGAGGTACTATTCTGAAAGTGGCTAACTCTGAAGTGTAGCGTCAGAGAGCCTAACTACATTCATTCAACCTTTAACACATATTCACCATGATTTGGTCTTTTTACAGTCACACGAATAAAAAAAATTTTTAACATTACTTTCACTTTTACCATATCACGGTATTTCTTAACATTTAAAATAACAGTTCACATTGTATATAAGAACATATTAACATGCCGTTAATTTTACGCATTTAAAAACATACATTAGTAATACATTGTTAACTTCTATTCTTTTCAAAGCAAGTGCCAATTCTTCTACATTGAAATACTACATTTCAAAAAGTCTTTCAGACTAAAACTTCTTTCTTGCCAGAATGTTTTAAATAAAATTTATACAATAACTTTTACAATATTTAAGTATTTACACGTCGCTATTATACATCAACTTTAGTTTTACGCGCGAGTAATTGAAAAACGTAATACCAAAATCGGTAACAACTCATTTCTCGCCCTTTTGGTGATAAAGGTAGACCTCGCATGAGGTAAAACTTCTTGAAATCTGCCACTTGCCGTAAGAATGAAAGATTAACTTAAGTTTGCAAAGTAACATAAAATTTTACTTATCTTTGTGATATTCGGACATTCTTTTCTGAGCCCAGTCCTGGAAGGTAGCACAGATTCTCGTTTGATTTATCCTCCTTCTTGTGCGGGCTCGCCCTTCAGGGCCTTCCTCTAGAAGCTTTCTTTTTTCTCCAGTTCGGTCACCCTTGAATACCTTCTTTTTCGCCTCTGCCTGTGGTCTTGGCCGTTTGATGGCAGCTGGTCTTGACGGAACCGGGAAACTTCTTTCGCGTTCCTGCTTGGACCTCGTTGCTGGCCGTTCAAATTTTCCTTGTAACTTTTCCTCCGCCGCTGGTGGCCCTTCCGCAGTTCGGCGACATTTGCTGCGGAGAGTCCTGTCGGATGAGTATATCTTCCGTTTTAGAGCCGTGTTATAGTTGCCGTCATTTCTCCTGGCTCTCTTCACATACGTCGTCCTTCTCCCTTCTTCATTCTGGGGGTGTTCGTGAGCTCTGTTTTCTGGACGGTGGAACGGCTTCTTTTTCTTGTTACCTTCAATTTTCACGCGGGGAAACTTTCTTTTCACTTGCTCCTGCCTCTTAATGGCTTGCCCTTGTACTTGTCGTTGTTCCAACTCTGGAGCTTGTGCCTGCCGTGTCTGCCGTGCCGAATCCTGCAAAAGATCTGTAAATATTTGCATTTTATTACGATCATAGTAGGGTTTGATTTGATCAATGTTTGCGGTGCAGGTTGCACCATTCCTGGCTTTTAACACCACTACAGCGTGAGGTATATTTTCTATGACATATGGTCCTACAAATCGTGGAAAAAATTTGGCAGTTTTATCTTCTGGTGCTGAAGAAAGTTAATGCTTAATTTTTAATACTTCATCCCCTACTTTATAAGTTACTCCCCGTCGTTTCAAGTCATAATATAGTTTTTGTTTTCTCTGTGCTACTTCAGTATTCTTTTTTGCTTCTTTAAATAGTTTTTCTATATCACCCATTTTAAATTGTGGGGCTTTTTGTTGCACATAAAATAATTTATCTAACGATGTTATAATCTTTCTGCCTAAAAATAACTCAGCAGGAGTTTTGCCCGTTGTATCATGTTTTGCGGTCCTAAGGGCGAAAGCAAATTCATTGACATTGTTATCCCAGCTTTTATGAAAATTTTTAACATAACTACGGATAATTTTTACTATATTTCTATTGACCCGTTCCGCTATATTTGATTGCGGCCGATTCGGGACCATTTTTAAATGACGTATGCCCAGTTTTTGGCACATGTCTTCAAATACATTACTTACAAATTGAGGACCATTATCCGATATAACTTTTAGGGGCGCCCCGTATTTTAAAATATATTTATTTAAAATAGAATCAGTAACTAATTTCGCGGAGGCTCGTTTTAAGGGAACAATTTCGGTCCACTTACTAAAATGATCAACCATAACAAGGAGATAGCGACTTTTATTTAACTGACTTTTGGGGAAAGGGTCCAGTAAATCGATGCCAATTATTTCATTTGGAAATTCGGATTTAATACTATTTACAGGGTTGCCACGCTACCTGGAAAACCTGGAGAACGGGGAAAAGTCAGGGAATTCGAAAATTGATCAAAATATTCAGGGAAAAGTCAGGGAATTTAAGTATTTTTGTCAAAATCTGGAAAAGTCAGGGAAGTTCATTCAACGATCCCGCCAAAAAAAGCGATTTTTGCGCCGACGTCGGAAGAGGTAACGTTTTTGGGGAATTATGTATCACGTGAATGTCATTCGGGTAGCTGGCATAGAGCCAATTTTCGCAGCTCCAATTTGATTGTCTTTTAGAAAGGCAAAGCAACTTTCCCGCAACTTTTGGTTTCCAATATTCTCGAGAATCGCATGTGCAATGCATGAACTAAAGAAAGTACCTGTTCTCGTATAAAACAAAATGGGTTTAATCCTAGTATACGGTACCATGGAGGTTAGAATCAAAGAATATGTATTGTAAAGAAGGAAAACCTCTCTGCAACAGACGTGGCTGTGGCTCCGTTCCATCATAGAGGGAAAACAGCTGTGCGTGTCTGATATATCTGTTGCCAAAGCTCGAAACCGGTGTCGAAGTTCGAAGGTCACGTTATCAAGAGTTAATAAATGAATATCGTTTAAAATTTCTTTAACCACTTGCGCTTAAAAAGACGTGCCACGCACGTCAAGATGCTTTTGTCTCAAACCGCGAGCGACGTGAACACCACGTCGATAAGCATTTATCGCAAAAATGAAAATAACGTGGTGCACACGACGCCTAACAAGGAGATTGTTTATTTCTCGAGTTACAGCTCTGGATTGCACTCGCAGATGCGGAGCGGCGTAAATGAGACACTTTACGGCTTGTTATATTGTAGCGCACGGCACCGCAACCGTGAAGTTTAGTCTTAGCGCAAGTGGTTAAACTCTAATGGAAAAGAAAATATTTTTTGGCGCAAATAAATTAATTCATGGATTAGTTATTTTCAGGGGAAAAACAAACTACGAAAATCCGTTTTTAAAATTATTGCGAAAAATCCAAGAAGAAACGTCCTTTGATAAAACGTTTCTTCTTGGATTTTTTTTCGCAATAATTTAAAAACGGATTTTCGTAGTTTTATTTTTGTCAAAAAGCGTTTCTTTTTAACACGTGTTTCTCAATTTCCTGTACACATCGCGGAGAGGGAAATTCTAGCCGCCAGGTTCCGTCGCCAAATCCCTTGGCAAATTTTCCCTCCGCATTCTAGCGGCGTAATAGCATTTTACTTGTATGGAACCTTTTCTTCTTTACATAGACGTTCTTTGGTTAGATAATAATGGGATTTGGCGACATCTTGATGCGCAGTAAACGGGTCATTTTGGTCTTGGCGACAATTTTCAAAATCGTGCCAAAGCCTTACCGTATACTAGAATTTTACCGCAAAATCTTTTTAAACCTTTTTTTTCTTTTTCTTTTTAATAAATACCTTGCCACTTTGCAGTAAAATAAAAAAATAGTAATCAGTCATCTAGGCTAGCCATGTAATATAACTATATTCCCTAAAATATCGTTGATTATTCTAATTCAGTTTTTAAGTAATTATTTTTATGTTATTCATATAATTTAATGTTGCTTCTTCCCTCTAAATTTATTTATTATTAGTAAATAATATTTCCAAATTTCAGGAAATTTTCTCTGGCATAATCCTGAAATTAATTATAGCAGTATGATGACATACCATCACGAAATTTAATGCACATATTTTTTCCTTATGTATGCTGCGAAATAAATATAAAATACTTCAATTTATTAAAATAGATTTCTTTCTTTCGTTTAGCTGCAGAATGTCTGCAAAAAAAGCCTTATTTTATTCCAGATTGGGAAGATTCTAATCTCAATCTTCAGTGCAGAAAACAACAACTATTATAATTATATTTGTGTTTTCAAGTGTTAAGGTGCCTTTTAAGAACATACCTCACGCAAATTAAATTTACCTAAAATCTAACCTAACTATTTAGCATTGCGTTGTGATTTATAAGGACCGGATTAGCCTCGTGTTAAACTGGTGATGACCATGAGTAATAATTAAATAAAACATACATTTGTTATCCAATATATATATCTTAAATTTTATTAAGTTTCTTAAGTGGAAAACTAAACAAAATTATCAAACAAAGTACACCAAGAATAATTAAGAATAAATGTCCTCTGGGATTCATTGAATAATTACGTGAATTTGCTACACAATACAAGTAATACCATAATTAATTTACCTCTTAGCACAGCCAACGTACATTACGCGGATAGACTGGAATTTTCTTGAAACACACCTGGAAAAGTCAGGGAATTTCATTCTCCTGTTTGAGTGGCAACCCTGTATTTAGAAACCCGGCCGGGTGGAAATTAATATAATTAACTGCTTGACATGTTGGGCAGGACTGGACATACGCCCTTGTTAACTTTTGCAGTTCAGGAAAATAGACTGCCTCGCGTACGCGTTGGATAGTTTTTCGAATACCAGCATGAGAAGCTAAAGGGCTGTCATGGAGCTCCTGCAGGATATTTAATCTAAGACTAGCTGGGATAACAGGTCGAAATTCGTTGTTGGAATTCGTAGTTTTTGTATAAAATAATAGACCATCTATTAGTTCGTAATGGGCCGCCCTATTTCTTATCGCCACAATATCTTGGTGGCTAAAATTTTCAGGATTCTTTAAATACTCATAAATGCTTCCAAACTCAGGATCCTTACCCAGTTCGGTTATTACAGTTTCTCGGGAATTTATTGTACATGCTGTGAGCATTCACACCTTTACAGTATTACCATCTTCACCTATTTTAATTCTGGATAGGGCATCTGCTACGATATTTTCCTTTCCGGGGGTATGCTTGATTACCAGATTATATTCTTGTAGCTTGAGTGCCCATCTTATTAACCTTGGGGATAAGTTTTTCCCTGAGTACAATCTAGTTACCGCCGCATGATCAGAGTACACTGTTATTGGGGCCTTTCCAAAATAGACTCGGAACTTTTGCACTGCTAACAGAACTGCAAGTGCCTCTCTGTCGGTCGCGGAATAGTTTATTTGTGTTTGATTTAAAGTTCAGCTAAAAAATGCCACGGGCTGCTGATTTTGCGAAAGTACCGCTCCTACCGCATAATCCGAAGCATCCGCTGAAATTTCTAAATTCTCATCCTTTTCAGGAAATTTCAACACAGGGGCTTGCGTTAATGCTTGTTTTAATTTTTCGAAACCACTATTGGCTTCGGCCGTCCACGAGAATCTTGCCTTTTTCCTTTTTAATTTTAACAATGGTTCAGCAATAGCTGCAAAATCTTTTATAAAGGACCTATAATATGAACAAAGTCCTAAAAAAGAAGAGAGCTTCTTCGCCGTGTTTGGAGTCGGATACTTTTCTACAGCGATTATTTTTGATTCGTCTGTCTCGATTCCTTTCTGAGATATTTTGTAACCTAAATATTTTAATTCAGGGGCTGCAAATTTGCACTTTTCGACATTAACTTTTAGACCGGCCTCATTTAATAAAGAAAACGCCTGTCTTAAATCCTGTACATGTTGGTCGAGATTATCACTAGTAATAATGATATCGTCTAAATAGATAAATGTGGACTTTCCAAGAACAGGCCTTAACACAATGTGCATACATCGCTGAAATGTTGCCGGTGTCCCTGAAAGGCCAAACGGCATACGCAAAAATGCATAAGTGCCAGACTTGGTTATAAAAGCAGTCTTAGGCACGTCCTCAGGCCTAACCCCTATTTGAAAATAACCAGTCATTAAGTCTAAAGTCGTCATATATTTGGTGGATGTTATGTTGCTTAGAATTTCTTCAATAATAGGTAACGGATATACCTGATATTTAGTTATGGAGTTTAATTTACGGTAGTCAATTGCGAATCTCCACCTTTTTGGATGTGTCAATGGATAGTCATTATTTTTCTTACATAAAACCACCGGGCTAACATAACTACTTGAGATGGGCGTTATGATCGTTTTACGTAGCATATCGGTGATATGCCATTCTATAATTTTTTCCTTATTCTTATCATATCGGTACGCTTTGTGGCGAACTGGCATTGAATCTCCGGTGTCAATACTATGGTTAGTAACCTGAGTAAATCCTGAAATATCACTAAATAACGAAGCAAATTCACTTACCACTTGTAGGATTCTTCGTTGGTCTTCATTAGGCAGGTGGTCAAGGTTTAACATCGGCGGTTCAGCCTTTTCTTCACGAACTGGTTTCATTGTCAGCTTAAGGGACGCTTCATTAAAATCTAGCGTTGCTTGTGCCTCTGAAAGAAAATCTATTCCTAAAATAATATGTGCTTGCAGATTCTTTACTATGAAAAACATCACCTTTACTTGTTCGTCCTTGATACGGACATACAGCGGTAATTTACCTATACACTTACATCTTTCTCCTTGCGCAGCTAACACTGTCGTATTATCCGAATTATATATACTATATTTACGAAAATACTTCCTAAAAAAATCTTCTGCCACACAGGAACACTGAGCGCCTGTATCCAGGAGTGCGGTGGCTGGGATATTATTCACCAACACTTCAGTCTTCGGAAGAGTCAAATTTTTCACCATTACTGTATTTAACTTGAAGGAAGAGGGGTTTTCGTGGCCTTCGGATTTCCGCACTCTCCCGTCAGCAGAAATACGTTTTAGTTTAAATTATTTTTCATTTCCGTGCTTTCCTTCTTTTTCCACTGGCCTTGAGACTTTTTTCCTGGATTGCTATTGAACTGTCGACGTCCGCCGGCTGTTTTTGAATGCTCGGGTTTCCTTGCCCACTGATTCGCTTTGCTTCCGTAGCCGTGTGCTTGAGTTTGCTGTAGTCTTGGCGCACCAAATTGGTTTCTCTGTTGATATTGGCGTCTTCTTTCAATGTCCGCCGTTCTTCTACTTTCAAACTGGATTGCTAGCTCAAATAACTTTTCCAGTGTAGTCGGATTTCTTAATTCAATAAAGTCTTGCACTTGGGGCAGTAACCTCGGCAAAATCACTTGAATTATCTCAGGATTGGGACGGTTTCCATACAAGAGTTTGAATACGTGAATTTTTCTTAAAATAAAGCTTGAGAGATTTTCGATTCTTTGCTGATATATACTGAAAAGTTCCGTTTCTAATTTCGCACGATCCCTTACAACAGGGAAGGCTTTTACTAGGGCAGTCTTGAAATTTTGTAAGTATAGGTGGGACTTCCTGCTTGACCCAAGAGACTTCTGCCTATACATTTGAACCAATTAAGCGCTTGGCTCCTCAAAGCGCTGGTAGCTAAGGTAACTTTTTGAAACTCGTGCACGGGGTAGAGCATGAAGTGGTCATCCAATTTTTCCAAAAAACTGGTTACTGGTGAGTTTCCATTAAATGTTGCTTCTGGTTTCATCGAAGCGCGCATGGTCTGGACGATGTAACCAAATCCTTCCAGGGCGGCAGCTGGCATTTCTGGATTCTGAGCCGCTTCTGCAGGCAGCACAGGTTCTTCTTGAAACTCGGCCATGGTTATTCTTCTTCGTTGGGCGCCACTATCAGGTTCAATGTTCCGTCTTACTTTCTTTGGGAACATGCAAGGACCTGACTCGGAACAGAGAGTTTACTAAAGCTATGTTCAATAACTGTGGGAAGTAGACAGGATACACAAGAAGGGTATACAAAACCCTTTATTTTTCTCTATTTACAATAATTTCCGTACTTCGGAATACAAAGACCCACTACTTGTGGTCTAAACGTAAGAATATAAAAATAGAACTAAACTCTAACTTAACTTTGAAATAATAAACGTGGAAGATTGGCCTTATATTAACAGGAAGCCGTATGTAGTACAGAGAACTGTTAACACTACAATACGTTTAAAATTATCAAGAGGATTAAACCTCTGGCCTGGAAGGCAACCAGCAACTGAGTAAAACTTCTAAGGCAAGCGGCCTGCTTCGTCTAACTCCTTCCTCTCTCTCGCTTGGCAAAAAGCCACAACTTAAGTACTTGGCGTTCGCCAGACAAATTTTGCATAAATAAGTTAACGCTTTTAATTCTGGCCGGAAGTAGAAAATAAGAAGTGATAGTAAAGATTTAAAATAAAATAAACGTTAGTAAAACTTAAGATCCTTACATACTTCCCGCCAGAGTTAATTAGTTTGAAACTGAGGTCTAAAACGACCTTGTTGAAAACTTTTAGCTCTAGAATCTAACGCGAGGCCAATCTTTTACAAACATTTTTCACTAGAAACTAGAAATTAAAAAAAAAAAAGAAATTTGTTTTTACAATAGCAGCTCCAGGGACACGCAATTTTTCATTACTGCATCTAAACAGGAGCTTTTATTCAAATCTGGTTCCTTCCAGAGATCTGGAAGGAAAACTAGTTTAAGGAAATGTTACACAATGAAATGGCAAGTAACATGCATATTTATATTTCTCTTAACATTCTTATTTCATTCATGACTGTTTTAATTATCTCTCCCCGTGCTCTCTGACATGTGTTGTAAAAGAACACCAAACACGAATGTGTTTATGTATACGTGTTCAACACGTCCTCCTACAATCAAAACACTAACGTGTTAAAATTCAACATACCAAGACCTCGTAACACACCCTAACTTCAACTCTAAATCCTGAGGTACTATTCTGAAAGTGGCTAACTCTGAAGTGTAGCGTCAGAGAGCCTAACTACATTCATTCAACCTTTAACACATATTCACCATGATTTGGTCTTTTTACAGTCACACGAATAAAAAAAATTTTTAACATTACTTTCACTTTTACCATATCACGGTATTTCTTAACATTTAAAATAACAGTTCACATTGTATATAAGAACATATTAACATGCCGTTAATTTTACGCATTTAAAAACATACATTAGTAATACATTGTTAACTTCTATTCTTTTCAAAGCAAGTGCCAATTCTTCTACATTGAAATACTACATTTCAAAAAGTCTTTCAGACTAAAACTTCTTTCTTGCCAGAATGTTTTAAATAAAATTTATACAATAACTTTTACAATATTTAA